>NC_067415.1:3533219-4783219 GCF_009764475.1 Pristis pectinata
AAGCCAGTCCCATTTGCCCGCATTTGGCCCATATCCCTCTAAACCTTTCCTATCCATGGATCTGTCCAAACAGCTTTTAATATGCCCAACTCTTCTCCTCAGCTCAGGGGCAACCAGGGAAGGACAATATGTGCTGGCCTCTTCCGTCAGAGCTATGGGAAGTTGTTATTAATTTCAAGGGCCCAGCACAGAGATAGGACAATGATTTCCATCCTATATCCAATAAGGCAGAACCAGAATCAGGTTTATTATCACTGACTTATATGACGTGAAATTTGTTGTTTTGCCGCAGCAGCACAGTGCAAAGATATAAAATTACCATAAGTTACAAAATAAATAAATAGTGCAAAAGAGGAATAACGAGGTAGTGTTCATGGGTTTATGGACCGTTCAGAAATCTGATGGCGGAGGGGAAGAAGCTGTTCCTGAATCATTGAGTGTGGGTCTTCAGGCTCCTGTACCTCCTCCCCGATGGTAGTAACGAGAAGAGGGCATGTCCCAGGTGGTGAGCATCCTCAGTGATGGATGCTGCCTTCTTGAGGCACCACCTCTCGAAGATGTCGTTGATGGTGAGGAGGGTTGTGCCCGTGATGGAGCTGGCTGAGTCTACAACCCACTGCAGCCTGGATATCGGAAAGACCTACTTTTGATGAACTGTAGCAGCGACATTTTCTGTGTCACATCATCCTCTTGTTTGCCCTTTGACTCGCCCAACTTTTTTTCCAAGTTGCTGTCACTTTGGTGATCCTTAGAACCCTGTGGGAAAAGCAAAGAGTCATCACGGTCATTCATTCAGATATTCCAACAGTAGGTTAAAAGCAGTTGGTCAGTTGGCTCTCTCTGCCCTGCTCTGCTCTTCAAAAAGGGCAGGGTTAATCTGACTGCAACCTCAACTCCCTATAGGATAAGATTTCTTTATTAGTCACATGTACATCGAAACACACAGTGAAATGCATCTTTTGCGGAGAGTGTTCTGGGGGCAGCCCGCAAGTGTCGCCACACTTCCGGTGCCAACATAGCATGCCCACAACTTCCTAACCCGTACGTCTTTGGAATGTGGGAGGAAACCGGAGCACCCGAAGGAAACCCATGCAGTCACGGGGAGAACGTACAAACTCCTTCCAGACAGCGGCCGGAATTGAACCCAGGTCGCTGGCGCTGTAATAGCGTTACGCTAACTGTTACACTACCATGCCTGCCCTACTTAACCTCCAATTACCTTACTTATCAAGAATTCATCTCCCTCTGCCTCTCAGAGATGTTCATCACTTCCACCTCCGCCAGCCTTTGAGGAAGACTCACCGCCCTGAACATAAAACATCTCACCTCATCTCTGAGTTACTTTTTTAAACAGTGATCCCTAGTTCTAGATTGTCCCACAGGAGGAAACATTCTCTCCACATCCACCTTCTCAGGACACCTCTGAACCTTTTGAATTTCAATCAAGTCCACTCTCACTCTTCTAAACTCCAGTGGACACAAGCCTAGCCTGTCCGACCTTTGTATCCGGGAGAGGAAGATGCACCACCAGGCTCAAGGACGGCTTCTATCCTGTTGAGGTTGCAGTCAGATTAACCGTGTCCTTTTTGAAGGGACAACTACAATCTGTTTGCCCGCTGCCATGCTGGGATTCGAACTCGTGTCTCTGTGTCAATGATCTAGACTTCTGGCTGCTGGTCCAGTAACTCAACCAGAATTGCACCCAAAGGTCCCATAGCAGGCCGAGTTGGAAATATTTTGCTGTTCACTGACCACTATCAGCACTGTGGGAGGATTATTAGATAGCGCACTGGGCAGCATGGATGTGTTGGGCCGAAGGGCCTGTTTCTGTACTAAACGACCCTATAGCCTTCACCAGAAGGACTGCATTGTCATAGAGTCATACAGCACAGACCAGGCCATTCTGCCCGACTCTTCCATGCTGACCAAATGCCTACCTGAGCTAGTCCCACTTGCCTGCATTTGGCCCATATCCCTCTAAACCTTTCTTAACTGTGTACCTGTCCAAATGAATTTTAAACATTGTAATTGTACCCGCCTCTACCACTTCCTCTGGCAGCTCGTTCCACACACCCACCACCCTCTGTGTGAAAAAGTTGTCCCTCAGGTCTCCTTTAAATCTTCCCCCTCTCACCTTAACCCTCTGCCCTCTAGTTTTAGACTCCCCTACCCTGGGGAAAAGACCGTGACCATCCACATTATCTGTGCTTCTCATGACTTTATAAACCTCTATAAGGTCACACCTCAGCCTCCTTCACTCCAGGGAAAACAGTCCCAGCCTATCCAGCCTCTCCTTATAAATCAAGACCTCCAGTCCCGGCAACATCCTTGTGAATCTTGGTTCAAGAAGGCAGCTCACCACCACCTTCTTGGGGCAATTAGGGATAGGTTATAAATGCTGGTCTTGGTGAATACCAAGAGGGAAAAACTGAAGATCTGAGTAGGTTTAACCATGCTGTCAAATTCAATTAACAAATCCAATAGTAATAGGTCGCATCTTTAGAGCTATAGAGTCATACAGCACGGAAACAGGCCCTTCGGCCCAACTGGTCCATGCCGACCAAGATTCCCATCTAAGCTAGTCCCATTTGCCTGTGTTTGGTGCATATCCATCTAAACTTTTCCATGTACCCGTCCAAGCACCTTTTAAATGTTGTTAATGTTGTAGAACAGTGTAGGACAGAGGGACCTTGGAGTTCAAGCACATGGTTCCCTGAAAGTGGAGCCACAGGCAGACAGAGTGGTGAAGAAGGCATTTGGCACGCTGACCTTCATCAGTCAGGGCACTGAGTATAAAAGTCGGGAGACCATGGTGCGGTTGTACAGGATGTTGGTGAAACTGCACTTGGAGTATTGTGTTCAGTTTTGGTCGCTCTGCTATAGGAAAGATGTTATTAAACTGGAAAGACTGCAGAAAAGATTTACAAGAACGTTGCCAGGATTTGAGTTACTGAGTTATAGGGAGCGGTTGGACAGACTAGGACTTTATTCCTTGGATTGTAGGTGACCGAGAGGTGATCTTATAGAGGGGCTTAAAATCTTAAGGGGCATAGATAGGGTGAATTCACTCAAGGTTGGGGAATCAAGAACTAGAGGGCATAGGTTTAAAGTGAGAGGAGAGAGATTTAATAGGAACTTGAGGGGCAACTTTTTTTTACACAAAGGGTGGTATGTATGTGGAAAGAGCTGCCACAGGAAGTGGTTGAGGCAGGTACAATGACAACTTTTAAAAGACAGTTGGACAGGTACATGGATTGGAAAGGTTTAGAAGGTCATTGGTCAAACACAGACAAATGGGACTAACTTGGTTGGGCATCTTGGTCTGCAGGGCCTGTTTCCCGGCTGTATGACTTTAACACTCTATAACATACCTGATCTCTAAAGGGCTTAGCCTGTATCTTGGTACTTGGCCCCTATCCCAGAAAGAACACTCTAAGCTCAGAAGGAACACAATGAAACATGAGATTCCACAAAATATTCCCACGGTCCCAGGTTTAACTGATGCAGAGCTCGGCTCTTCTTTCCCAGAAAGGTAGATGTATTGACTAATTTTGAAAGCGTTAGAACTGATAGACAGGGCTCACTCAATGACAAGGTTTGGAACAGGGGAATTTCCAGTACCTGCATTGTGTTTTTTCTTCATACTTTCATATTTCCTTTCATATTTCGTAATGGCAAAGAAGAAGGCCACTCCGTCCATTGAGTTGTTGCCAGCTCTCAGAGCAATCACAATCTCCCTCTTATTTTCCTGCAACCTTTCGGCCATTAACACACCCCATTTGAACCAGGGTCAATTTACAATGGTCTATTCACCTACCAATGCGCATGTCTCTGGGATGCGGGAGGAAAAGTTCAGAGGGATACAGGCTGAATACAGGCAAATGGAACTAGCACAATTACCATCACATGGTGATGGTAACTCAGTCACAAACTTACGCCCATTAGATGACAAGATTGGAAAATGCCAACGGCTCTACTTCGTTAGGAGTTTGAGGAGATTCAGTCTGTCTGCAAAGACTTACAAATGTCTATAGGTGTACAGTAGAGAACATTCTGACTGGTTGCATCACCGCCTGGTATGGAGGCTCCAACATGCAGGATCACGAGAGGCTGCAGAGGGTTGTAGACTCAGCCAGCTCCATCACGGGCACAACCCTCCCCGCCATCGAGTACATCTTCAAGAGGCAATGCCTCAAGAAGGCGGCATCCATCACTGAGGACCCTCACCATCCGGGACATGCCCTCTTCTCGTTACTACCATCAGAGAGGAGGTACAGGAGCCTGAAGACCCACACTCAATGATTCAGGAACAGCTTCTTCCCCTCCGCCATCAGATTTCTGAACGGTCCATGAACCCACGAACACTACCTCGTTATTCCTTTTTTTGTTGCACTATTTACTTATTTTTGTAATTTTTAGTAATGTTATGCCTTTGCACTGTACTGCTGCCGCAAAACAACACATTTCACGTCATCTAAGTCATTGGTAATAAATCTGATTCTGAGCTGAGATGGGCATCTTGGTCAGCATGGAAGTTGTGCTGAAGGGCCTTTTTCTGTGCTGTATGCCTCTATGATGCTAATGTGCCTATTAAAATCAGCTTAAGCAATTTGTCTGTGTCATCCTTAAACACCATATTAGGTGATCTCCCCTATCAGAGATTTCGTCTTTGTTCCACTCACCTTCTCTCTACCTGGACTAACTTGTTTCTTTCTTCCCTAGTTCTTCTCTATCTGAAACATTAACTGTCTCTCTCTCCACAGATGCTGCCTGACCTGCTGAGTGTTAATACATTTTCCGTTTTCATTTCAGATTTGCAGCATCTGCAGTATCTTGGATTTTCATTTGCTGTGGGTTTCTTTCAACGGGTGTAAAAGGAGTTGGTCTGAAGGCAAATGACTGTGCCAGGGCATAGATTGGACATTTCCCCCCTCACTGTACTCTGAAGCCTCCCCCAGACTGACACCTCGGCCAACGGACCTACCTCCTTGGGCATCTCCCTTGGGAAGAAGAAGTAGGGGAAGGAGAAGATCAGAACACAACTGGCTGCCATGAGGAAGCCCAACCACCAGGCACCCAACCAGCGAGGGTCTCCAAACTCCAAATCAATGTCCCCTGTAATAGAGAGAAAGCACAAAATAAGAACATAGAACATACAACAGTACAGCAAAGGAACAGGCCCTTCGGCCCACCATATCTGTGCCAAACATGATGCCAAATTAAACCAAGTTCCTTCTGCCTGCCTCGGTAAAGCAGCCAGCATAATCAAAGACCCCCACCGACCCCAGACATTCTCTCTTCTCCCCCCTCCTATCAGGCAGAAGATACAAGAGCCTGAAAGCACGTACCACCAGGCTCAAAGAGTTTCTATCCTGCTGTTATAAGACTATTGAACAGTCCCCTAGTACGATAAGATGGACTTTTGACCTCACAATCTACCTTGTTATGACCTTGCAACTTATTATCTGCCTGCACTGCACTTTCTCTGTAGTTGTGACACTTTATTCTGCATTCTGTTATTGTTTTCCCTTGTACTACCTCAATGCACTGTGTGATGAATTGATCTGTACGATCGGTATGCAAGACAAGTTTTTCACTGTACCTCGGTACATGTGACAATAATAAACCAATTTACCAATTCCAATTCCAATATGCCTGCACATTCATGTGTCTATCTATAAGCCTCTTAAATGCCTCTATCATATCTGCCTCCACCACCGCCCCTGACAGCCTGGCCCTGGACAAAAAAAGTTTCCCCGCACATCTCCTTTAAACTTTCCCCCCTCACCTTAAATGCATGCCCTCTAGTACTTGACATTTCTATCCTAGGACAAAGATTCTGGCTGTCTACCCTATCTATGCCTCCCATAATTTTATAAACCTCTATAGGTCTCCCCTCAGCCTCCGACGCTCCAGAGAAAACAACCCAAGTTTGTCCAACCTCTCTTTGTAATTCAATGAGTCGAACTATTATTAACAATCCAGTGTCACAGAGCTCATAAGTGATCTACACAGTTACAGTCCATTCTTGCTTGTTGATCTGTGGGTCAGCGAAGCCTGAAGATAAGTCCTTGGTGATAGGAATTCAGTTCACGTTATCCCAAGTTCAGGTCGAAACCCTACGTCAGGACAAATGCAGGGTTTCAACCCGAAATGTTGACAATTCCGTTCCCCCACAGATCCTGCTCGGCCGCTGAGTTCCTCCAGCAGATAGTTTGTTGCTGCAGGTTCTAGCATTTGCAGTCTCTTGTGTCTCCAGAGGTAGATGGATTCTTTTTTTTAAATTTTATTTACAGTGTGGTAACAGGCCCTTCCGGCCCAACGAGTCCGCGCCGCCCATTTTAAACCCAAATTAACCTACCCGTACGTCTTTGCAATGTGGGAGGAAACCAGAGCACCCGGAGGAAACCCACGCAGACACAGGGAGATGATACAAACTCCTTACAGACCACGACGGGAATAGAACCCCGATCGCTGGCGCTGTAATAGCGTCGTGCTAACCGCTACGCTACCGTTCTTAAGAAGGGAGGGGATAGACAGGAATGCGGATTTGAGATTACAATCAAATCTCATCGAATGACGGTGCTCCCAAGGAGTCTGCCCTAATCAACAAATCCAAACAAATCTGTGACACATGAAATTCTGCAGACGCTGGAATCTGGAGGAATACACACAAAGTGCTGGAGGAACTCAGCAGGTCGGGCAGCATCCGTGGAGGGAAATAAACAGTCGACGTTTCGGGCCGAGACCCTTCATCAGGACTGGAAAGGAAGAGGGAAGAAGCCAGAATAAGAAGGTGGGGGGAGGGGGAGGAGCACACGCAGGCAGGGGACAGGTGAGTCCAGGTGGGGGGGAGAAGGTAGGTGGGTGGAGGTGGGGTTGAGAAGATGCAATAAGCTGAGAGGTGATGGGCAGAAGAGGCCAAGGGCTGAAGAAGAAGGAATCCGGTAGGAGAGGGCAGTGGACCATGGAATAAAGGATGGGGGAGGGGAGGAGAGGAGATGGGCAGGTCATCAAGGTGGGGGAAGGGAGCCACAGGAATAAGGGAAGACAAAGGAGTGGGGGGTGGGAAGGGGGGGAGAGACAAAGGGGAGGGGTTACCGGAAGTTAGAGAAATCGATGTTGAGGCCATCAGGTTGGAGACTCCCAAGGCGGAATATGAGGTGTTGTTCCTCCAACCTGCGTCTGGCCTCAATGTGGCAGCAGAGGAGGCCGTGGATAGATGTGTCATTGTGGGAGTGGGATGTGGAATTGAAGTGGGTGGCCACCGGGAGGTCCTGGCTGTGGTGAGTGTGCTTGCACAGGGCCAACCCTGCTTCACCCCTGTGTTTATGGGTTAAGCTGCCCACAACGCACTGTCCAACTGAAGCACTCACCGGCTGCTGTCTTGTCGATGTCAATGAAGAGGCGGAGAACAGATGCGCCCAACACAAAGCCAAAGCCTGGGCCCAGGACAGTCACTGCGAATAAAATCCCTGCGGATGAAAGAAGATCTGGAGTGAAAACCTACACCATTCAAAGATGGCACAGATTCAATGGGCATCCTTCAAGGTTGTGGGAAACATGAATTAAACGGATGTCCAGATAGAGTTGTAGAGACATGAAGCATGGATCAAGCCCTTTGGCCAACCAAGTCCTCACCAACCATTGATCACCCACTTACACCTTTCCGATGCTAAGCTATTTGGTATTGCTATTGGTTTATTATTGTCACTTGTACCAAGGTACAGTGAAAAACTTGTCTTGCTTACTGTTCATACAGATCAATTTGTTACACAGTGCATTGAGATGGTACAGGGTAAAAACAATAATAGAATGCAGAGTAAAGTGTCACAGCTACAGAGAAGTGCATTGCAGGTAGACAATAAGGTGCAAAGTCATAACAAGGTAGACTGTGAGGTCAAGAGTCCATCTCATCGTATAAGGGAACTGTTCAATAGTCTAATCACAGTGGGATAGAAGCTGTCCTTGAGCCTGGCAGTATGTGCCCTCAGGCTCCTGTATCTTCTACCTGATGGGAGAGGGGAGAAGAGAGAATGACCCAGGTGTGGGGGTCTTTGATTATGCTGGCTAGTTTTGATTCTCCCCACATTCTCATTGACCAACCCCAAATTCTACCACTCTTCTACATTCCAGAGACAGTTTACAGCGGCCAACTAACCCAACATCCTGCCTGTTTTTGGGAAGTACTTGGATAGGAAAGGTTTAGAGGGATATGGTCCAAATGCAGGCAAATGGAACTCGATCAGATAGGCATCTTGGTCGGCATGGACCAGTTGGGCTGAAGGGCCTGTTTCCGTGCTGTGTAACTCTATAACTCTCTATGCGAGGAAACCCATGGGTGACAGAGAGAACGTTCAAATTCCACACAGGGAGCATTTGAGGTCAGGATTGAACCTGGATCTCTTGAGCTGTGAGGCAGGGAGCTCTACTAGTGCACCATCGAGCCACCTAGATATTTCATTTCACATTTCTGAACATTTAGTATGAGTGAACACTAGTGATGGTCTAAGCTTAGCAGGAGGTCAGGAAAGAAACAGTTTATGTGGAGCACCATGCTTGGCTGGTAACACTAAATACATACGTATTGTGCAGAGATATCCATGCACAGACTAATCTGTGTCCACAGCTACATCGTGAAAGGCCAAAAACTCCTGGAAATGTTGCAACACTAAATGACCCATTGTGGTCATCTCAGAAAAGATTTACGAGGATGTTGCCAGGACTCGAGGGCCTGAGTTACAGGGAGAGGTTGGCCAGGCTGGGTCTTTATTCCTTGGAATGTAGGAGAATGAGGGGTGATTTTATAGAAATGTTTGAAATTATGAGAGGCACAGATAAGGTGGACAGTAACAGTCTTTTCCCCAGGGTAGGAGAGCCCAAAACTAGAGGGCATAGGTTTAAGATGAGAGGGAAAAGATTTAAAGGGACCTGGGGGGCAACTTCTTCACACAGAGGGTGGTGAGTATATGGAACGAGCTGCCAGAGGAAGTGGTTGAGGCAGGTACAACAGTATCATTTAAGAAGCACTTGGATAGGTACATGGAGGGGAGGGGCTTGGAGCGATATGGGCCAAATGCAGGAAATTGGGACTAGATGGGTGGGCACCGTGGTCGGCATGGACCAGTTGGGCTGAAGGGCCTGTATCCATGCTGTATTGCTCTATTGTCACAAACCAGCAACAAAAGAAACACACTGAGCATGATTCAGTGTTAAAAACTATTTTATTAATCACTACTTATGATAATACGTAAAATAAAAGTTAAAAAAAATGTTAGTATGTTAGAATTCAAGAATGTTAAACCTCGAACGTTAACCCCAAAACTAAACTCGTCGTGTGTGTGTGACAAAGTCCAAAACTCCCAGTTCCGGAATGGTTCTTAAAGTTCAGTTCCGCAAGCCATAAGGTGAAACATGAGCAAGGGCTTCTTCAACAACCACCGTTGTCTGAAGATAAGATGTAGACGTAGAGAAACAGAGAGAGAGTACATACGAAATCCAAATGTTCCACGATGGAACCCCAGCGACACTTCAGTGTTTACTCGGTAGTGACTTCCTCACCCCGAAAGCATCCGAACCGTGGTCGTCCACACACAAATACCTGTTTCCTTCTACAGGTCAGCAACAAAGTGAACTCCACCGGATTACTTCCAACTTCCACACATGGGTTTCAGTGGCAAACACAGTTATTGTTTCTCATCCATCGGTAGAGAAAACAAGCAGGCTGGTGTCTCTCTCCCTTCTCTCTCTCTCTCTCCTTCTTCTGCCTTCTTCAAACACATTATTACGTCCTTTATCTTCTATTGACGTAAGCACGCCCCACACACACATACACACACACTCTCTATCTTAAAGGGACTTTCACTGAGTCCGTAACACTATGACTCTATGACACAAGAAATACAGAGTTGAAATGGTTGCTCCTTCAACTTACCAAGGTACAATGGTGAGTTCCTGTTACTGGCATAGTCATCCACATATGATATCCCAAAGGGTTGGATGGGCACACCTCCGACTCCCAACAACAGCTGCCCGACCATCAACAGTGACAACATGTGGTAGTCACCTTGAACGCTGTCCGTCCCACAGGTCTCATTGTTCGCTTGCTGAGCCATGGGTGTCAATTGGCAGGTATCAGTGATGTTGTCAACACTGCCTGGGGTAGAATAAGCAGCAGATCATCAAACTACAGTAAACCAGATGCCCTGAGTTCCCACTTCTCTGCAGAATAAGGAGACACCCATTTAAGATGGAGGTGAGGAGGAAGTTCTTATCTCAGAGGGGCATCACATTTTGGAATTCACCACGTCAGAGGCAGAATCTTTTCAAGCCTAGTGACATGGTGTCATGACAAAAACCTGTCCCTCAATGTCAGCAAAACAAAAGAGCTGGTCATTGACTTCAGGAAGCAGGGTGGAGTACACACCCCTGTATGTATCAGTGGTGCTGAGATGGAGATGGTTGAGAACTTTGTTTTTAGGTGTACACATAACCAATAACTTGTTCTCGTCCAACCACATAGATGCCACGGCCAAGAAAGCTCACCAGTGCCTCTGCTTCCTCAGAAGGCTATAGAAACTTGGCATGTCTCTATTGACCCTCACCAATTTTTTTTATGGGTGCACCATAGATGCATTACGGCTCAGAATGGTAACTGCTCTGCCTGGGACCTCAAGAAACTACAGAGAGTTGTGGACATAGCTCAGCACATCACGGAAACCAGCCTCCCCTCCACTGACTCTGTCTATACTTCTCGCTGCCTCGGTAAAGCAGCCAACATAATCAAAGACCCCACCCACCCTGGACATTCTCTCTTCTCCCCCCTCCCATTGGACAGAAGATACAAAAGCCTGTTAGCACGTACCACCAGGCTCAAGGACAGCTTCTATCCCGCTGTTGTAAGACTACTGAATGGCTCCCTAGTATGATGAGATAGACCCTTGACCTCACAATCTACCTCGTTATGACCTTGCATCTTATCGTCTGCCTGCACTGCACTTTCTCTGTAACTGTGACCCTTTATTCTGCATTCTGTTATTGTTTTCCCCTGTACTACCTCGATGCACTGATGTGATGAAATGATCTGTATGGATGCCATGCAAAACAAAGCTTTTCACTGTATCCCAGTACAAGATATGGAAATGGAGACCCTTCACCTGGACTGAAAGATAGAGGGAAGGGGGGGGACAAGAGCTGGCAGGCGATAGGTGGATCCAGGTGAGAAGGGGTGATGGGCAGATGGGGGAGGGGGGAGTGGAGATAGTGACAGAGGCCGGGAGGTGAGGGGTGGAGGTGACACAGGGCTGCAGATGGTGGGATCTGATAGGAGAGGAAGGTGGAGCCTGGAACCAAATGATGGTGGTGGGGAGGCAGATGGGAACATTGTGGGGGTGCTCTAGTGGTAGCCTGACCAGAAGTTTAACGATTGTTAATGTAAGTTTGTTCACTTTCAGAATACTTTGGAGAATTGGAACTGGAATTGGTTTATTATCGTCATGTGTACTGAGGTACAGTGATATGTTACATATCTTGCATATTGTTCATACAGATCAATTCATCACATCAATGCATTGAGGTAGTACAGGGTAAAACAATATAGAATGCAGAATAAAGTGTCACAGTTACAGAGAAAGTGCAGTGCAGGCAGACAATAAGGTGCAAGGTTATAACAAGGTAGATTGTGAGGTCAAGAGTCCATCTTATCGTACTAGGGAACTGTTCAATAGTCTTATAACAGCGGGATAGAAGCTGTCCTTGAGCCTGGTGGTACGTGCTTTCAGGCTTTTGCATCTTCTGCCTGATGGGAGAGGGGAGAAGAGAGAATGTCCGGGGTGGGTGGGGTCTTTGATTATGCTGGCTGCTTTTCTGAGGCAGCGGGAAGTGTAGACAGAGTCCGTGGAGGGGAGGCTGGTTTCCGTGATGTGCTGAGCTGTGTCCACAATTCTCTGCATTTCACAATCACAATTATGTTAAATGCAAAGATTTTCCCACCAAGTATAAAATCAAGCAGCTGCATCTCCATTTTCCATCAAAACTATTTCCAATAAACCCAAGCTCAAAATCTTTCCTTTGCCTCCTTTTTAGTTCAGTCTGTTCCCACCTATGAAGTCACAGAGCAGGCAAACAGGCCTTCGGCCCACTGAGTCCATGCTGACCATTCACACTAATCCCATTTTAATTCTCCCCCACATTCCCATCAACTGCCCCCCAGATTCTACCCCTCACCCACACACTAGGGGCAATTTACAGTGGCCAATTAACCCAATGACGCTGCACATCACTGGGATGTGGGAGGAAACCGGAGCACCCGGGGGAAACCCATGCAGTCACAGGGAGAACGTGCAAACTCCACACAGACAGCGCCGGAGGTTGGGATCAAACCTGGGGTCGCTGGAGCTGTGAAGAGCTGCCCCAGGAGTTCGTCATTTTGCAATTGAATGCTGCCCAGTCATTGAACCCCGCTTTGGAAAACAATCAGGTCACAAAGGAGGAGATACTCACTTGAAATGGTCCGGTCATACACATAGCGACCCATAATGAAGTGGGGAAGGGACATGGTGAAGGCTGCAACACTGACCAGAATCCCTCCACAGCCAATCAGCCGAGGCCGGTGAACCCGGCTCCCAAAGTAACTGATAAAGACTATGAACACTGTGCTTCCAATCTGAAACAACAGCACAGAGAAAAAAAATCTCGAATTGGAATTGGTTTATTGTCACATGTACCGAGGTACAGTGAAAAACTTGTCTTGCATACCGTTCATACAGGTCAATTCATTACACAGTGCAGTGAGGTAGTACAGGGTAAAAACAATAATAGAATGCAGAATAAAGTGTCGCAGCTACAGGGAAGTGTATTGCAGGTAGACAATAAGGTGCAAAGCCATAACAAGGTAGATCGTGAGGTCAGGAGTCCATCGTACTAGGGAACTATTCAATAGTCTTATAACAGCGGGATAGAAGCTGTCCTTGAGCCTGGTGGTACGTGCCTTCAGGCTTTTGTATCTTCTGCCTGATGGGAGGGGGGAGAAGAGAGAATGTCCGGGGTGGGTTGTATCTTTTTTTTATTATGTTGGCTGCTTTACCGAGGCAGCGAGAAGTGCAGACAGAGTCCGTGGAGGGGAGGCTGGTTTCTGTGATGTGCTGAGCTGTGTCCACAACTCTCTGCAGTTTCTTGCGGTCATGGGCAGAGCAGTTGCTGTACTAAGTGGCAGAGAGGGGGTAGAAAAGATTCACAGGAAAATTGGAAGGTTTGAGTTATAATAAGAGACTGGATGGGCTGGGAGTGTTTTCCCTAGAGCGAAGACTGAGGGGTGACCTTGTAGACCTATACAGCTTGGAAACAGGCCCTTCAGCCCAACCATACCTTAGCTGGCATGGTTGAGCTGTACCTGTGCTCTACCTGCTTCCGTGCTGTATAACTCTATGACTCCAAGGGTTGGGTAGGTTGGGCAACGATGTACTGGAGTTTAGAATGAGAGGTGATCCATTTCAAATACAATGTTCTAAAGGGGTTTGAGAGGTTGGATGCTGGGAGGGTGTCCCTGCTGCCCTTGGTGGGAGAGGTGGTGGGCTTGGGAGGTGCTGTCAGAGCAGCCTGGGTGAGTAACTGCAGTGCGTTGTGTAGACGGTGCACATTGCAGCCACTGTGCGCCGGTGATGGAGGGAGGGGGTGTTTAGGTAGGTGGATGGGGAGCCGATCGAGTGGGCTGATTTGTCCTGGATGGTGTGGAACTGCCTGGAGTTTACCTGATAGAATTTTACAACCCACAGTTTCATTGCTGCTGAGATTATTCTTTGAATAGTTCCAGATTTATATAATTAGTTAAATCTAAATTCTACAAATGATGCAGTGGGATTTGAACCACAACCTTTCGTTGCCTGAAGATTTCCGAGGTCAGAGCCCAATACCAAGAGTCTGTACCTTCTGAATGAACAACATACAACTTGAAAACAAGCAGGAAATATTCATTGCCACTCCTTTTTGTGATACTAATATAACTTGACAGCTGCCAACACATATCTACAATTATTACAACTGCACTAAACCAAGCTGAGGCCACAGACAATGAACGAGATTCTGAAGGTTGATTGGCAGCTGCTGAAATGCTCTGTCAATCATTCTTCAGTCTGGGGTATTTTCAGACAGATTACTTTCATAAACAAATCTTTCTGGCCTTTGAGGTGGAGGTGCTGCCTCTGACCAAGGGTCACACACTCGTAGACCCAGGTGCACACACGGTGGGCCCTTAAGAAGTTTCTAGATGAGCACTTGAATCTTCAACAGTAAAGCAGAGGAACGGGTCCTTCAACCTACAATGTCTGATAGAACCACAGAACAATACAGGCCCTTCGGCCCACCGTGTTGTGCCGTCCTTCAAACCATACCTAAGACTATCTAACCCCTTCCTCCCACATATCCCTCTATCTTAAATTCCTCCATATGCTTATCTAACAATCTCTTGAACTTGACCAACGTATCAGCCTCCACCACCACCCCAGGGAGCGCATTCCATGCACCAACCACTCTCTGGGTGAAAAACCTCCCTCTGACATCTCCCTTGAACTTCCCACCAATTACCTTAAAGCCGCGTCCTCTTGTATTGAGCATTGGTGCTCTGGGAAAGAGGAGCTGGCTGTCCACTCTATCTATTCCTCTCAATATCTTGTACACCTCTATCAGGTCTCCCCTCATCCTCCTTCTCTCCAATGAGAACAGCCCTAGCTCCTTTAGTCTCTCCTCATAATTCATACGCTCTAATCCAGGCAGCATCCTGGTAAATCTCCTCTGCACCCTTTCCAACACCTCCACATCCTTCCTATAATGAGGCGACCAGAACTGGACACAGTACTCTAAGTGTGGTCTAACCAGAGTTTTGTAGAGCTGCATCATTACTTCACGGCTCTTAAACACGATCCCATGACTTATGAAAGCTAACATCCCATAAGCTTTCTTAACTACCCTATCCACCTGTGAGGCGACTTTCAGTGATCTGTGGATATGAACCCCCAGATCCCTCTGCTCCTCTACACTGCCCAGAATCCTGCCATTTACCTTGTACTCCACCTTGGAGTTTGTCCTTCCAAAGTGTACCACCTCACACTTCTCTGGATTGAACTCCATCTGCCACTTGTCAGCCCAGCTCTGCATCCTATCAATATCCCTCTGCAAGCTCTGATGCCAATTTAAACTGCACATTTAGACAGGCACATGCAAATGCAGAGAATGGAGGGATATAGACCATATGCAGACAGAAGGGATTAGCTTAATTAGGTATCATTAACTTAATTTGTTTGGTACAACATCATGAGCCAAAGTGCCTGTTCCTGTGCTGTCCTATTTTGTGCTCTATGTTCTATTTGCCTGCACCTGGTCTGTATCCCTCTGTTCCCTGCCTGCTCATCTGTCTATCTGAATATCTCTTATATGTTGATATTGTATCTACTTCCTACTCCACTCCTGGCAGCCTGTTCCAGTAACCTACCATCCTCTGGGTAAAAATCCAGTAATGTAAATCTCCTTTCAACTTTGCCCCTCTCACCTGAAAGCTATGCCCTCTAGTATTTGACATTTCTACCCTGGGTAAAAGATTCTGACGCTCCACCCTATCTATGCCTCTCATATCCTCTATCAGGTCGCCCGTCAGCCTCCGATGTTCCAGAAAAAAGAATCCAAGTTTTCAACCTCTCCTTATAGCTCTCCTTACATTGGTAAGACCTCACTTGGAGTACTGTGTGCAGTTTTGGGCTCCTTATTTAAGAAAGGATGTGCTGACGTTGGAGAGGGTTCAGAGAAGACCCTCCAGGAATGAGAGGGTTAACATATGAGGAACGTTTGACGGCTCTTGGGCTGTACTCCTTGGAGTTCAGAAGAATGACAGGGGACCTCACAGAAACATTTCGAATGTTAAAAGGCCTGGACAGAGTAGATGCGGCAAAGTTGTTTCCCATGGTAGGGGAGTCTAGTACAAGAGGGCATGACTTCAGGATTGAAAGGCGCCCATTCAGAACAGAGATGCGGAGAAATTTCTTTAGCCAGAGAGTGGTGAATCTGTGGAATTTGTTGCTACGGGTGGCTGTGGAGGCAAAGTCATTGTGTGTATTTAAGGCAGAGATTGATAGGTACCTGAGTAGCCAGGGCATCAAAGGTTATCGTGAGAAGACAGGGGAGTGGGGCTAAATGGGAGAATGGATCAGCTCATGATAGAATGGCGGAGCAGACTCGATGGGCCAAATGGCCGACTTCTGCTCCTTTGTCTTATGGCCTCATAGCTAATACACTCTAAACTTTTAAAAGACGCTTGGACAGGTACACGGATAGGAAAGGTTTAGAGGGACATGGGCCAAACACTGACAAAAGGGACATCCTTGAATGGGCATTTGGTCGGCATGGGCCAGTTGGGCCAAAGGGCCTGTTTCCATGCTGTATAAATCTATCACTCTATAATTCACTTATGCTGGAGCTTGTTCCAACTGTGAAATGTTATGTTTTCATAGACCATAAAGTTCACATACATTTCTACAAAGATAGTATTATAAATCACCGATCATGCCTTAAATGGGTATGGAATGAAAATACGGGTCTCACACTAAAGGCACGACATTAGGGAGGGTTTAGAGTTGGAGAGTTATTCATTCGAGTCCGCATTGACCACCTACCAAGCATTACACTAATCCCGCACTAATCCCATTTAATTCTGTCCACATTCCCGTCAACTGCTCCCAGGTTCTACCCCTCACCCACACACCAGGGACAATTTACAGTGGCCAATTAACCCACCAACCCACATGTCTTAGGGATGTGGGAGGAAACCGGAGCACCCGGGGGAAACCCACGCAGACACAAGGAGAACGTGCAAACTCCACACGCAGACAGCACCAGAGGTCGGGATCGAACCCAGGTCACTGATGCTTTGAGGGAGGAGCTCTACTTGCTAGAGAGGTCCCAGGGACAAAGGACTTCAGATTCAATGGCCTTTGACCCCTCCGCCAACGGGGACAGTCTCTCTCTATCCGTATCCTTCCCAATATTAAATCCCTGTATCAGACCTCCTCACAACCTCCTCTGTTCCCAGGAGAACAACCCCAGCTTGTCCATCCATCCACAGAACTGTCCCTCACCCCTGGAATCGTTTTGGGAAATCTCTTCTGCACCCTCTCCAAAGTGTCACATCTTCCCCAAAGTGTGGCCCACAACTGGATACGGTCCTCCGGCTGTGGCCCACAACCAGACACGGTCCTCCGGCTGTGGCCCACAACCGGACACGGTCCTCCGGCTGTGGCCCACAACCGGACACGGTCCTCCGGCTGTGGCCCAACCAGTGTTTACAAAGGTTCACCATGACTTCATAATGACTCTGCGGCTCTGTTAATAAAGCCCAGGATCCTGTGAGCTTTTCTTTAACCTCTTTCACATTCTACCCTGCCACATTCAACGTCATGCACATATATCCCCAGATCTCTGTTTCGCTGTGTCCCTTTTGCAACTTCACCTTCCATATTTGTAGATTTGTTAATTTAAGCTCAAATTGAGTTCCCTCGGGGCCATTTGAACTTTGTTGGTCATTAGTGAAGTTCTCTGGATTTCTACCTTGGTAATGTAACTACACTGGTTCCATAAAAAGTGCTGGAGGAACTCAGCAGGTCAGGCAGCATCCATGGAGGGAAATAAACAGTCGACGTTTCAGGCTGAGACCCTTCATCAGGACTGGAAAGGAAGAGGGTCGAGGGTGTCATTTATTGCATCTGGTGCTCCCAGTGCAGCCTCCTGTATGTCAGTGAGGCCTGACGCAGATTGGACGACCACTTCATCGAGCGCCTTCGCTCCATCCGCCACAACAGCCGGGACCTCCCGTTAGCCACCCACTTCAATTCCACATCCCACTCCCACTCTGACATGTCTGTCCACGGCCTCCTCTACTGCCACGTTGAGGCCAGGCGCAGGATGGAGGAAAAACACCTCGTATTCCACCTTGGGAGTCTCCAACCTTAACATCGATTTCTCTAATTTCCGGTAACCCCTCCCCTTCTTTGTCTCCCCACCACTCCTTTGTCTTCCCTTATTCCTGTGGCTCCCTCCCCTGCCTTGATGACCTGCCCATCTCCTCTCCTCCCCTCCCCCATCCGTTATTCCATGGTCCACTGTCCTCTCCTACCGGATTCCTTCTTCTTCAGCCCTTGGCCTCTTCTACCCATCACCTCTCAGCTTATTACATCTTCTCCCCCTCCCCCACCCACCTACCTTCCCCCTCTCACCTGGACTCACCTGTCCCCTGCCTGCGTGCGCTCCTCCCCCTCCCCCCACCTTCTTATTCTGGCTTCTGCCCTCTTCCTCTCCAGTCCTGATGAAGGGTCTCGGCTCGAAATGTCAATTGTTTATTTCCCTCCACGGATGCTGCCCGACCCGCTGAGTTCCTCCAGCACTCTTTGTGTGTTGCTCCAGATTCCAGCATCTGCAGAATCTCTTGTGTCTACACTGTTACCATGAAGGGTAGGCCAAGGTCCAGGAATGTCCTCCAGAACCTCCACCACCAACTCCCGCGCCCCCCCCCCCCGAAGTCTCACTGCGCACCCTCGACACCTACCTCATTGAGGGAGGAGAGCATCCCCGAGTTCTGGCTAGTCATCCCAAATCGCTTCTCAACGGTTGAAATGATGCTCTTCATGTACCCAGACACCAGGAGTTGGGAAAACTGCAGGAGTCCATGGCACAGGACGAAAAACTGAAGCAGGAATGAAGACAAAGAGGTGTAGTGTATGTTAGAAACATCCTGCTCGCCCTACACCACCCAAACCCTTGTGGGCAGGCCGCATCTTCTCAGACACCTAAGAAAGTATGTATGGTCTTGATCGCCACATCAGTGTGGAGGGACCAGGTGAGTTGCTGGTGATATGGATGCCAAGAGCAAAGTGAAGAGGTTTAAGTTGGGGGGGTGGGTGAGGTGGGGGGGGGGTGGATGTTATGTTTGTTCTTCATCAAGAGACAAACTTCGTGTGGGCTTAACATCTGAGCATTTTATTAACCAACACCAGACTGGCTTGCTTTCCCTCCCTTTTTACAGCCACTTCCTCTTCTCTCGTGTGACCCCTTGCATTGCCTACTGGGAACTGTAGTTCTTTATTATAACTACATAATAACACAGGAATTCCAGAGCTTGGGACTGGGCATGGGTGCCATTGAATGACAGAAATTGGGTGTGTACAAACGGCCAGAAGTCTCTGAGGGGTGATGGAGGTGGAGGAGATGTGGAGGGAGCCGAAACCGCAGATTGGATTTGGAAAATAAGGAATGTTGAACCTCAAGCCAGGAGCTTCTGTCAGAAGTGGGAGGAGGGGGTGATTTGGGAACAGGAGTTGGGAACGGGATGTGATGGGGGTGTGAATTAACACGTGGTCCAGCAGCCAGTCAGCCTCCTCTACACAAGTACCCAGCTACACAGAGCCAGGTGTGGATGGGAGTTCCCTGGTAGAACCAGGCGTGGTAGGTTTGTTCACCGAGTGATCCAACCAGCAGAATGGATTCATTAAATATCTCAGATGCACTGCACACACCTAAATTAAAGGATAGAGGCAGCAGAGCTTGGGAGAACTGAACAGGAAGAGCAGCCCAGGGCAGTGCTGCCATGTGACATCCCGACTCACCTTTATGCTGTTGAAAGGGTTGGTAGTGCATCTCCGGGGCTTCTCCCCTTGGGTGAACTTGGATACAACAGCTGGAGGTCCCGTAATCCCCATCCTGGAAGCTGAGTCACTCTGGCCCCTGGAGGTGGGGAGGGGAGAGACAGACGGTGGGAGACGGGGGGGAGGAGAGAGAGGGGGAGGAGAGAGAGGGGGGAGGAGAGAGGGGGGAGGAGAGGGAGGCGGGGGAGAGAGAGGCGGGGGAGAGAGAGGTGGAGAGGAGAGGGGGGAGGAGAGAGGCGGGGAGGAGAGGGGGGGAGGAGAGGGGGGAGGAGAGAGAGGGGGAGGAGAGAGAGGCGGGGGAGGAGAGAGAGGCGGGGGAGAGAGAGGCAGGGAGGGAGAGGCGGGGAGGGAGAGGCGGGGAGAGAGAGAAGGGGTAGAAAGACAATGAGGGTCAACATGTTTAAGAAAATATTCTGCCAAATCAAACCAAGGCTTTACTTGCCATAACGTCCTGCATCAACACAAGTCATTGGAACTTTTTTTAACTGGACCTGTACACCAGCCTACACTCAATGCTTCAGCCTTGCACAGGAACTTGGATAATATCCACTTACACGTTTCATTAAAAAGTGAGGCACAAGAATTAGGAAGAGGACACATTCAGTGCCCAAGCCTCCTTCACCTTACAATGACCTGCAGATCTGACACGGTACGTTATCAACTGAAGCACAGGAAGAGTTCACTGGCTGTAAAGTCCCTCTGGCTAAACGCACACACACACGTGCCAAGGATGCATTGTGGGTGTATTAGAAACATGGAAACATTGTAGGAAGCCATTTGGCCCCTCGAACTGCTGCCCATTCAATGCAATCTTGGCTTTTGTGATACCATGTTCCATGCTCTTTCCATACCCCTTGCTGCCCTTTCTGTCAAGGAATCTACCTCCTGCTTCAATAAACTCAGTGACTTGGCCTCCACAGCCCTCCAGCATAGAGAGATCCCCAGGTTCACCTCCACCTCAATGAAGAAATCTCTCCTCATCTCAGTCCTAAGTGTCCTACCCCATATCCTGCAACTGTGACTGTGGTTCTAGACATCTCAGTCCAAGGAAAGATCTTCCTTACACCCGATCTATCTAACCCTGTCAGAAGTTGGTACATTTCAATAAATATCCTCTCACTGTTCCAGTGAATGCAGGCCTGGTCAATCCAACCTCTACTAATACAAGCAAATAAACAAACTGCTGGAGGAACTCAGCAGGTCAGGCAGCATCTGTGGAGGCAGAGGGATGGTCGAGGTTTTGGGTTGAGACTGAGAGAGTAGAGGGGAGATAGCCAGTATAAAGGTGTGAGAGGGAGGGGTGAGGCGGGGGCCAGTAGGTGATAGGTGGATCCTGGTGAGGTGGGCGGATGATAGGCAGATGGAGCCCGATGGGGGACGGGACAGGAAGGTTAGGCCAAGGGAGAAGAAACACGGGTGGATAGGTGTGTGAGTGATGGACAGATCGAAGAAGGAAAGGCGATAAAAGGAAGGGAACGCCTTAGTGGGCTGGTGGGAGTGGGAAAGGAACACAAGGGGATGGGTTCCCTGAAGCAGGTTTAGGTTTAGAGGGATATTGACCAAATGTGGGCGAGTGGGACTAGCACGCATAGGCATCTTGGTTGGGAAGATGTCTATCCGAGGGCCTGTTTCCGTGCTGTATAACTCTATGACTCCAAGTTGGAAAATTCAATGTTTGTACCATTGGGTTATAGATGCATCTGGATGGAAAGGTTTAGAGGGCTAAGGGCCAAACGGACACAAATGGGACTAGCTTAGATGGGAATCTTGGTTGGCATGGACTGGTTGGGCTGAAGGGCCTGTTGCCGTGCTCTATGACTTTGGCAACTCATTCCATATACGGATCACCCACTGGGTGGAAAAGTTTCCCTTGGGTTCGTGTTAGTTCTTGATTCCCCAACCCCAGGAAAAAGACTGTGTGCATTCAACCTACCTATGCCCTGTGTATTCACCCTTGGGCTGTAGACTACCCAAGTGGAAAATGAGTCTCTTGTGTCTCCTTTCCTCGTACAACATTCCTCCTATCCCAGGAATTAGTTTGGTGAACATTCACTGCATTCCTTCCATGGCAGGTACGTTCTTACTTGGGTTCGGAGCCCATGACGGCGCACAATGCCCCAGCTGTGGTCTAACCAAGCACTGTTTAATTGTAGTGAAACATCCTTGCTCAAACCCTCTGGTAATGAAAGTCAAAATACCATTTGCTTTCTTAATTGCTTGGTAAACTTGCTTGTTTGCTTTCAGTGATTGGTGTGTAAAGACACAGGTCCCTTTGTACATCAACATTTCCCAATCTACCACCATTTGAGTAATACTCTTTCTATTTTTCCTTTACATTTATCCACATTACACTCCGTCTGTCGCTCAACTTGTCTAAATCACCTTGAAGTCTCTTTGCATCTTCCTCGCAACGTACAATCCCACCCAATTTAGTGTCATTGGCAAACTTAGAAACATTACATTTGGTTCCCTCATCCAATAGAGGGTGTGAAGAAGCCCAAGCACTGATCCCTGCAGTAAGCCACCACTCAATGAGGATGTCTCATTCATTGCCCTTCTTTGCTTCCTGTCTGTCAATCAATTTTCAATCCGTGGGAGTAGAGTCATAGAGTTGTACAGTTCAGTCACAGGCCCTTCAACCCAGCAGGTTTCTGCCAACTATCATGCTTATCTATACTAATCTCTCTTGCCTACATTAATCCCTCATTTACCTGTCCAGATGCCTTTTAAATGTTGCTACTGTTCCTGCCTCTACCACATGCTCTGGCAGCTCATTCAAGACACCAACTGTTAGTTGTGTGAAAAATTTACCCTTTAGATCCCCTTTAAACCTCTTTTGAATTGATATTGGTTTATTATTGTCACTTGTACCTAGGTACAGTGAAAAACTTGTCTTGCATACGGTTCGTACAGATCAATTCATTACACAGTGCATTGAGGTAGTACAGGGTAAAAACAATAACAGAATACAGAGTAAAGTGTCCCAGCTACAGAGGAAGTGCAGTGCAGGTAGACAATAAGGTGCAAGGTCAAACAAGGTAGATTGTGAGGTCAAGAGTCCAGCTCATCATGTAAGGGAACCGTTCAATAGTCTTACCACAGTGGGATAGAAGCTGTCCTTGAGCCTGGTGGTATGTGCCCTCAAGCTCCTGTATCTTCTGCCTGATGGGAGAGGGGAGAAGAGAGAATATCCAGGGTGGGTGGGGTCTTTGATTATACTGGCTGCTTTACCGAGGCAGCGAGAGGTATAGACAGAGTCCGTGGAGGGGAGGCTGGTGTCCGTGATGTGCTGGGCTGTGTCCACAGTTTCTTCCTGTCCCGGACAGAGCAGTTGCCGCAAGAGAGACGTTATTATCTTCCCTCTCACCTTAAACCTCCAAACTCGCATGCTTTACTTACGTACACTAATCTCTCATAGAGTTATCGAGTCATACAGCAGGGAAACAGACCCTTTGGCCCAACTCGTCCATGTCGACTCTGTTCTCTGGAGAGCTGGTCTCATCTGCCTGCATTTGGCCCACAGCCCTCTAAACCTCTCCTATCCATGGACTTATCTAGATGGCTTTTAAACGTTGCTAATGTGCTCGCCTCAACCACTATTTCTGGCAGCTCATTCCAAATACGCACCACTCTCTGTGTGAAGAAGCTGCCCCTGATGTCCCTTTTAAATCTCTCGCCCCTGATCTTAAACCCACGCCCTCTTGTTTTTAGCTCCCCCTCCCTGGGAAAAAGACTGTGCCCTTTCACCCTGTCTATACCCCTCATGATCTTATACACCTCTATCAGGTCACCCCTCAATCTCCTACGTTCCAGGGAATAAAGTCCTAGTCTACACAACCTCTCCTTGTAACTCAGGCCCCCAAGTCCAGGCAACATCCTGGTAAATCTTTTTTGCACTTTTTCTAGTTTAATAACGTTTTTCCTATCACAGGGTGACCAGAACTGTACACAGTACTCCAAGTGTGGCCTCACCAATGTCTTATATAACTGCAGCATAACTTCCCAACTCCTACATTCAATGTCCTGACTGATGAAGGCCAGTGTGCCAAACGCCTTCTTCACCACCTTATCTACCTGGGACGCTGCTTTCAGCGAACTATGCACTTGCACTCCAAGGTCCCTCTGTTCCACAATGCTCCCCAGGGCCCTACCATTCACGGGATGTCCTACCTATATGGGGCATTATCAAAAGGCTTTCTGAAGATCTGATGTGCCCTCATCCATTCAAAGAGTTGTATCTTCGAGAAACTCCAGTAGGTTTGTTAAATGCAATTTCCTTTCGTAAACCTGTGCTAAATCAGCTGCAAGAACAAACGATCAGCATCGGTGCTGTCTTGCTGTAACTTTCAATATTCCTCACCCACAAACCTTGAATTTTCCATTTAGAGTCACAGTCATACAGACCTAACTTGTCCAATCAAGTTGCCTACCTGAGCCAGTCCCGTTTGCCTGCATTTGGCCGATATCCCTCTAAAACTTTCCTATCCATGTACCCGTCCATGTCGTAATTGTACCCACCCCTACCACTTCCTCTGGCAGCTCGTTCTATATTCTCACTATCCTCTGTGTGAAAAGGTTGCCCCTCGGATCCCCTTTAAGTCCTTCCTCTCTCATTTTAAACCTCTACCCTCTAGTTTTAGACTCCCCTACCCTGGGGAAAAGACATCACTATTCACCTTACCCATTCCCCCTCACGGTTTTATAAGGTCACCCCCTCAGCCTGCTATGCTCCAGAAAAAAGTAGTCCCAGCCTGTCCTGTCCCTCCTTGCAACTCAAACCCTCCAGTCTCGGTAACATTTTTGTGAATCTTTTTTGCACCCATTCCAGTCTAATGACATCCTTCCTATAGCTGGGTGACCAGAACTGCACACAGTACTCCAAGTGTGGCCTTACCAACGTCTTGTACAGCTGTGACTTGATACAGATTTGATCCCAGTTTCTGGGACAGAATCTCCGGTATGTGCCTGCTGACGTCACTGCTGTATTCTCAGCCTCTTTCCTGATCTCCTGACTGAATCTTGATACCGGTCTTATAATCTTTGAAGTTGTGGGCATGCTGTGTTGGTGCCGGAAGCGTGGCGACACTTGCGGGCTGCCCCCAGAACACTCTACGCAAAAGATGCATTTCACTGTGTGTTTCGATGTACATGTGACTAATAAAGAAATCTTATCCTATACTTCACAAGCAGACAAGCCCTCACCAGAATGAGGAGCTGACGTCTCCTTTCTACAGAAAGATGGAAGATCTTCCTGCATCTTAAAACCAACGTTATCTCCCTTCCCCAGTTCTGGCAAAGGGTCTTTGACCTGAAACGTTAAATCTCCTTCTCTCTTCACAGATGCTGCCTGACCTGCTGAGTGTTTCCAACATTTTTTTGTTTTTGTATCTATCAACTGCCTCAGGCTAATGGTTAGAATTACAATTTAGATTTCTCCTTCCAGTTTCCCAAGACTGACTTGTGGTTTAGTTTGATTCCAAACTCCAGTCACAATAGACCATCAATAAGCTTCACCAGTGACTCAAATGGACCCACCCTCAACAATAATGAACTCAGTCCCTCCTGAGTATGTGAATGATAGAGAGACAGAGAGAGAGAGACAGAGAGACAGAGACAGAGAGAGAGCATGATGGTGGGGAGAGAGTAAGAAAGAGCAAAGTGAGAGTGGGAGAGATCAGGGGGAGAGAGTGAGGGAGAGAGGGGAGAATGAGAGTGAGAGAGTGAGGGGGGAGAAAGAATGAGAGAGTGGGGGGCAGAAGAGAGAGTGAGAAACAGGAGGGGAGAGAGACTGAGAGTGAGGGGGGAGTGAGAGAGTTGAGGGGAAGAGAGTGATAGAGAACTGGGGATGGGAGAGAGAGCGAGAGAGAGAGTGATAGGGAGAGAGAGTGAGAGAGAGGGTGATAGGGAGAGAGATGGATGGAGTCAGTGTGAGAGCAATAGGGAGAGAGAGAAATCAAGGAGGGAGAGTGAGAGATTTTGGGGGAGTGAGAGAGAGAGACATGGGGAGAGTGTGAGAGAAGAGGAGAGGGGGAGAGTGAGAGAGGAGAGGAGGGAGTAAGAGAGAGAGCAAGGGGGGGAGAGTGAGAGAGGATGAAGGGAGAGAGATGGAGTGAGGGGGAGAAGTGACAGACAGACCAGGGGAGAGGGAGAAAGAGCAAGGGGGCGGAGAGGGACGGAGAGAGAGATAGGGAGTGAAGGGAGAGGGTGAGGGGGGTAGACACAACATTTACACATTAATGCCCTTGAGAAGGTGGTAGTGAGTCCCCTCCTCGAACCACTGCAGTCCTGAGTGTAGAAGCAACAGTACGACTGGGATCTTCCTGGGCCACATCAGAGAGCAGTCAAGGGTCCACCACATTGGTGGGGCTGGTGAGACACATAGGTCAGACCCAGTAAGGACGGTAGTCAGTAATGAAGGACATTAGTGAACGACCGGTAGTTCTGTAGCATAGACACTGCTGCAATGCAGGAAACACAGAGGCCAATCTTCACACAGCAAGATCCCAGAAATAACAAGTAATAATCAGGTGATGCAGTCGAGGGTTTGAACGTTGGGTGGGACTCCTTCTGATACGGCCGCATTATGGGATCTTTTAGAGAGGTTAGGGGAAACTAGTTTTAGAGGACACAGATTTAAGGTGAGAGGGGAAAGATTTAAAGGGCAACTTTTTAAGGGTGGTGGGTATATGGAACGAGCTGCCAGAGGAAGTGGTAGAGGTGGGTACAATTACAGTGCTCAATTTGGACAGGTACATGGATAGGAATGGTTTAGAGGGATAAGGGCCAAACGCAGGCAAATGGGACTAGCTCAGGTAGACATCTTGGTTGGCATGGACGAGTTGGGCCTGTTTCTGTGCTGTTTAAAGTTTGTAGGTTTAAGGTTAGAGGAAGGAGGTTTTAGGTTAGAGGAAGGAGATTTAAAGGGGAACTGAGGGTACGTTTTTTTTACTCAGAGAGGGGTTGATACCTGGAGCATGCTGCCAGAGGAGATGGTGGAATCAGATACAGTGGCTGTGTACAAGAGACATTTAGACAGACACTTAAATAGGCAAGGCATAGAAGGATATGGTCCTAATGTGGGCAAATGGGATACAAGAGGCTGCAGATGCTGGAATCTGGAACAACAAGCAATCTGCTGGTGGAACTCATGGGTCAGGCAGCATCTGTTGGGGGGGGGTGGTGGGGGGGGGGGAAGGAAACGTTGATGTTTTGCATCTAAAACATCCTGATGCAGGGCTTCAACCTGAAATGTCAACGGTTCCTTCTCCCACCCCACAGATGCTGCTTGACCTGCTGAGCTCCTCCAGAAGATTGTTTGTTGCTCTGGTATGGGTGGTGTGGGCAGCAGGGCCCGTTTCTATGACTCTTATTTAAAAGAAAATTAAAGAGAAAACGAGTAAGGATAAAGGTGACAAAGGAATGAGTCAAAATTTAATTCACCCTCCACATTGATTAAACCAAGTGTTAATCACTGCACACAATTCAAGAATATGACAGGGCCTAAACTAAAATGGAAAATACTGGAATCCAAGCCAGTCAAACAGCAGAAACTGGTTTCTTTACGCACAGACGCTGCCTGACCTGTTGAGTGTTTCCCGCATTTTCAGTTTTTGTTTCAGATTTCCAGCATCTGCAGGGGTTTTTTAAATATATTTTTTCTCCCTCAGAAACTGGTTTCTCTTTCCACAGATGCGGGCTAACCTGTTGAATTCCTCCAGTATCTTCTGTTCTTGTTTCAGATTCCGGGATCTGCAGTTTTCTTTATATTAAAGGTTCATTCAGTCCCTTGAACCCATTTTGCCTTTCACCCAGAAATTACTTATTTTAATTCTGGAGGCTGCGATTTAGCCCATTGACAGTTCCCATCAGATTTGACTCACCAATCCCCTCCCCCTCTCCTTACTTCCTTGTAAATTGCTAGATATAAATTGGTAAATTGGTTTATTATTGTCACACATACCAAGGCACAGTGGAAAACTTTGTTTTGCATGCCATCCATACAGATCATTTCATCACACAGTGCATTGAGGTAGTACAGGGGAAAACAATAACAGGATGTAGAATAAAGTGTTACAGTTACAGAGAAAGTGCAGTGCAGGCAGACTATAAGGTGCAAGGTCATAACGAGGTAGATTGTGAGGTCAAGAGTCCATTTTATCATACTGGGGAACCATCCTATAGTCTTATAACAGCAGGATAGAAGCTGTCCCTGAGCCTGGTGGTACGTGCTTTCAGGCTTTTGTATCTTCTGCCTGATGGGGGGTTGGGGGGGGAACAGTGGTGGGGTGGAGAAGAGAGAATGTCCGGGGTGGGAGGGGTCTTTGATTATGCTGGGTGCTTTACCGAGGCAGCGAGAAATGTAGACAGAGTCCATGTAGGGGAGGCTGGTTTCCGTGATGTGCTGAGCTGTGTCCACAACTCTCTGCAGTTTCTTGCAGGCACGGGCAGAGCAGTTGCCGTACCAAGCTGTGATGCATCCGGATAGGATACTTTCTATGGTGCATCGATAAAAATTGGTGAGCGTCAAAGGGGACATGCCAAATTTCTTTAGCCTCCTGAGGAAGTAGAGGCGCTGGTGAGCTTTCTTGGCCGTGGCATCTCGGTGGTGGGAGCAGAACAGGCTATTGGTGATGTTCACTCCTAGGAGCTAGAAGCTCTCAACCCTCTCGTAGGAGGGAACTAGAAACTTTCCAAGTGCCTCCCAGTCCTTCATATCTCCAGCTGGAAATCAAACTCCAACTATCTCGGAGTTAAAGTGATTGGCTAAGTGATAACACAGTGAACTGTAAGCAGGAGTGCCTAAAACCGCTAGCCAATGTGCGAGATTCTCCCTCTTTAAATAACCTGCTTCTGGTTTCAAGCTGGGAGACACAGAGACTGCAGATGCTGGATTCTGGAGCAGAAAATCAAACTGCTGGAGGAACTCAGCGGGACAGGCAGCATCTGTGGAGGAAAAGGGATAGTCTACATCCTCAGTCCTGTTGCAGGGTCTCGACAACCCCTTTGCCTCCACAGATACTGCCTGACCTGCTGAGTTCTTCCAGCAGTTTGATTTTTGCTAATGGATTCTGGCCCTAGATTTACCATCTTCCCTCTATCTTTCTTGGTCAAGGCCCTAAAAATTATCCCTTTAACCTTCTACAGAGTCATAAATTCACAGAGTTGTACAGCACAGAAACAGGCCCTTCGGCCCAACTCGTCCATGCCGACCAAATTGTCTCCTCAAGCTAGTCCCATTTGCCTGTGTTTGGCCTATATCCCTCTAAACCTTTCCTATCCATTACCTGTTCTAATGTATTTTAAACATTGTACGTGTACCCACCTCGACCACTTCCTCTGGCAGCTCGTTCCATATACCCACCACCCTGTGTGAAGAGGTTGCCTCTCAGATCCCTTTTAAGTCTTTCCCCTCTCATCTTAAATCTCAAGCACAGCTTCTATCCTGCTGTTATAAGGTTATTGAAGTGTTCACCAGTACAATAAGGTGGACTCTTGACCTCACAATCTACCTCGTTATGACCTTGCACCTTATTGTCTCAAACGAGAATGTTGCTGGGACTCGAGGGACTGAGTTAGAGGGAGATGTTGAGGAGGCTAGGACTTTATTCTTTGGAGTGTAGGAACCTGAGGGATGAACTTATAGAGATGTATAAAACCATGAGGGACATAGATAGGGTGAATGGTCACAGTATTTTTCCCAGGGTTGGGGAATCAAGAACTAGAGGGCACAGGTTTAAGGTGAGAGGGGAAAGATTTAATAGGAACCTGAGGGGCAACTTTTTCACCCAGAAGGTGGTGGATATACGGAACGAGTTGCCGGGTGAAATGATTGAGGCAGGTACAATAATAATAGTTGAAAGACATTTGGACAGGTACATAGATAGGAAAGGTTGAGAGGGATATGAGCCAAATGCAGGCAAATGGGACTATCTTGGATAGACATCTTAGTCAGAATGAATGAGCTGGGCCAAAGGGCTTGTTTCCATGTTGTCTAGCTCAATGACTATGTGACTGTGAGATGCCCGGGGCTCCGATCCTTAAACTCCAACTCCATGGAAACTGAGCTGCCCAGGGCTCCAATCCGTGAACTCCACTCCATGGAATCTGAGCTGCCAGAAGCTCTGATCCATGGACTTTGAGCATTTTCTCATTATCCCTGCCTGTATCTAAAGACTTCAGTTAGGCTGCCAAAACATAGCAGTGCCTTCAAGGAAATACATTCAAGAGGTAATCATTGCAATTTCATACAATGTCGTGCCAGACTGTAGGTTTATTTGTTTACAAAAAATAACCCAACCATTGATGATATTGTGAACAGAACAATGATCCCTTTGTGTGGCTGCACAAGCTAATTACTCATTAACTGTGGAACTGTACAGATTGGGCATTATCAGGGGTAGGGAACACTGAGTACAGAGTGCACCTACCAGTGACTCAGATCACGGACAATCCCGACACAAACCCTCTGGTTTGAAGACCGAGGTTAGATTTGATTGGGGTGTTTGAGAGGAGGAGATTCTCAACAGTAGGGAGTCCTAGTGTCATAGAGCACTACGGCACAGAAACAGGCCCTTCAGCCCATCTATTCCATGCTGACCTGTAGCAGGCATGGTAGGGTAGCGGTTAGTGTAACGCTATTACAGCGCCAGTGACCCGGGTTCAATTCCCGCCACTGTCTGTAAGGAGTCTGTACGTTCTCCCCGTGTCTGTGTGGGTTTCCTCCCACGTTCCAAAGACGTACGGATTAGGAAGTTGTGGGCATGCTACGTTGGCGCCGGAAGTGTGGCGACACTTGCGGGCTGCCCCCAGAACACACTACGCAAAAGATGCATTTCACTGTGTGTTTCGAGGTACATGTGACTAATAAAGATCTTATCTTAATTGAACACGCATCTACCACTTCCAGTGGCAGCTCATTCCACACTCGCACCACCCTCTGAGTGAAGATGTTCCCCCTCAGATTCCCCTTAAATATTTCACCTTTCACCCTAAACCTATGACCTCTAGTTCTAGTCTCACCCAACCTGAGGGGAAAAAGCCTGCATGCATTCACCCTATCTATAACCCCTCATCATTTTGAATAAGATCTCCCCTCATTCTCCTACGTTCCAGGGAGTAAAATCCTAACCTATTCAACCTTTCCCTTTAACTCGAGTCCGGGCAACATCTGTATAAATTTTCTCTGCACTCTTTCAAGCTTGTTGATATCTTTCCAGTAGGTAGGTGACCAGAACTGCACACAGTGCTCCAAATTCAGCCTCACCAACGTCTCGTACAACTTCAACATAACATCCCAATTCCTGTAGTCAAATCTCCCTGATTTATGAGATAAATGTCTCTGCTGGTGAAAGGGTGGTGGGCAGGTAGAGGGGGCACAAGTCTGCTATTCAGGGCATGCTGTGCAGGGATCATTTTAGGGAACTCTTCCTCACTCAAAGGGCAAATCTAGGGCCATCACGATAACTGAGGAGACACAGGAGACTGCAGATTCTGCAACCTAGAGCAACAAACTATCTGCTGGAGGGACTCAGCGGGTTGAGCAGCATCTGTGTGTGGGGTGAGAGGGAAGAAACTGTGGACGTTTCAGGTCGAAACCCTGCATCAGGTTGATAGCTGAGGAGCATGGAACATTGTACAGCACAGGAACAGGCCCTTCGGCCCACCATGTCTGTGCTGAACATAATGCCAAATTAAAATAAATCTCTTCTGCCTGTGCAAGATCCATACCCCCCATTCCCTGCACATTCATGTGTCTAAGATCCTCTTAAACCCCTCTATCATATCTGCCTCCACCCCCACCCCTGGCAGCCCGTTCCAGGCGCCCACCGCTCTCTGCGTAAAAAACAGAGATGGCATGCAAAACAAAGTTTTTCACTGTAGCTTAGTACATGTGACAATAATAAACCAATTTACCAAACTTTCCCCATCCATCTCCTTTAAACTTTCCCCCTCTCATTTCAAATGCATGTCCTGTAGCATTTGACATTTCTACCCTGGGAAAAAGACTGACTGTCTACCCTATCTATGCCCCTCATAATTGTATAAACCTCTATCAGGTCTTCCCTCAGCCTCTGACACTCCAGAGAAAAAAATCCAAGTTTGTCCAACCTCGCCTTGTAGCTCATACCCTCTAATCCAGGCAGCATCCTGGTGAACCTCTTCCGCACCCTCTCCAAAGCCTCCACATCCTTCCTGTAATGGGGCGACCAGAACTGCAAACAATACTCCAAATGCAGCCAAATCAAAGTTTTATACAACTGCAATATGACTTCCTGATCTTATAATCAGAGTTCAGGGACTAGGTAGATATTTGGTGCTCCCTCAGTACTGCCCCTCCCACAGTGTGTCCCTCCCTCAGTACCACCCCTCCCACAGTGTGAACCTCCCTCAGTGCCGTCCCTTTTTTTCGTTGACGAAAAGAATACTTAATATTTTATTTATGAACAGATTTCTCGGTAAGATAATGGACAACATAATGTGCAGATTCTGTAAAATAGCCGGCAGTGGGTCGATTTAAATTGCTGGTAGCGTTTGGAACTTGCATGACTGATAGTGTAATTCTTAACTTTCACAAGTTCGATTAGCACATTATCAATATTCACACCATAAACATCACTTCTTCAGCACAATGCTGCTTACAATCCACAGTGTGGATATATCACAGGTTACTGTCTCCTGTCCTGACTGACATCGATCCTTCAGCCAACATATACAGCAGGTGATTTGGATATCAGCTTCCTGAAGATGGGAGCTTGCTCTGTTTAAATTCCCTGACAATCCCTCAGTACTGCCCCTCCCACAGTGTGACCCTCCCTCGGTACTGCCCCTTTTTTTTAATAATAAACGTTTATTCACTAAAAGCACTACAAAAGACAACCAGTGTCAATACACTACATCTAATACAGAAAAGAAGAAACTACGCAACGACATACTACGGTAGAGAATGCAAACTAATACTAATGAAACACATACACGACGCTACACCCATCAATGCGACACGCGACACTTCAAATAAGAATTGCGTTCATACCGCCCACCACACACATGATCCCCTCAGTACTGCCCCTCCCACAGTGTGACCCTCCCTCCAGTACTGACCCTCCCACAGTGTGACACTGCCTCAGTACCGCCCCTCCCATTCCAGTCTATTGGGACAATCTCCTTTCACCTGTACTTCTGCGACCTTGCACCTTTGCACTGCACTCTCTCTGTAGCTGTGACACTTTATACTGTTATTGTTTTTACCTGTACTACCTCAATGCACTCTGTACTAACCCAATGTAACTGCACTGTGTATTAACCTGCATGATCGGTATGCAAGACAAGTTTTTCACTGTACCTTGGTACAAGTGACAATAATAAACCAATACCAATACCCTAACTACCCTACACATGTACCAATACATAGTTATAACTGTTACAATGGACATTACAATGGGAATGTACTGCCACTGATTCATCAGAGGGAGAAAATAGATTTGGACATTTCTCACTCCTACAGCACTGTATTACTCAATGAGCGTATCCTGGAAAAAGATAGCCATGTCTTTTGTAAATACTGAATTGAAAACAATGTAAGCACTGCAAATATGTTAATAAATCTTTTTCCAAAAAAAATAACACAGTGCCGGAGGTCAGGTTTGAAGCTGGAGTCTCTGGATTAGTGAGCCAGCAGTTCTGTTAGCTGTCTCATCGTGTTGACAATATTTAATTTAAAATGTTGTAAATTTGTAAAAGGAGTTATTTTAAAATAAACAGCAAACTAATAATAAAGTCAAAAATGAAATAAGAGGTCACGGTGATGTTCCATCTGCACTATTCCTTCACACGCTCCCAGGGCAGTGACGGGAGAGGTGAAACTAATTCTTTCCAAACCAACGCAGTGTTTCTCCATTAGTTACGTCACAGGCTCAGAGTCACAGAGTTATACGGAAAGGAAAACAGGCCCCTTCTCCCAACTCGTCCAAGCCGACCAAGATTCCCATCCGAGCCAGTCCCATTTGTCCGTGTTTGGCCCATATCCCTCCAAACCTTTCCTGTCCGTGTACCTGTCCCAGTGTCTTTTAAATGTTAGAATTGTACCCACCTCTGCCACTTCCTCTGGCAGCTCGTTCCATATACCCACCACCCTCTGTGTGGAAAAACTTGCCCCTTGGGTCCTTTTTAAATCTTTCCCCTCTCACCTTAAACCTATGCTCTCTAGTTTCAGACTCCCCTACCCTGGGGAAAAGACCACGACCATCCACCTTATCGATGCCCCTCACGATTTTATAAACCTCTATAAGGTCGCCCCTCAGCCTCTGACGTTCCAGGGAAACTTTAAATCTCCAATCTTCAAGTGCAGCAGTGGTGAAAGTTGTTACTGTGGGCCAAGACAGTATAGATGTCCTTTCACTGGAACTCACTCATAAATCCCACCTCGTTCCTGGGAAATGGGACCAGAGTTTGGGATTCAGTCCCGCAGGGAAGAGTGGAGGGGAAGTGGGATCAACAGAGGAGAATGGTAAATAAAACAGATGTTGCTGGAAATACATTGGAAGGAAACAGACAGCCTAGTGGCATGGTATCAAGACAGCAGCCTTTCCCTCAATGTCAGCAAAACAAAGGACCTTATCATTGGCCAGGAAGCGTGACAGAGTACACACCCCTATCTATATCAATGGTGCTGAGACGGAGATGGTTGAGAGCTTCAAGTTCCTACGTGTAAATATCACAAACAATTTGTCCTGGTCCAGCCATGTAGACGCCATGGCCAAGAAAGCACACCAGCACTTCTACTTCCTCAGGAGACTAAGGAAATTTGGCATGTCCCCTTTGACCCTCACCAATTTTTATCAATGCGTCATAGAACATAGAACAATTACAGCACAATTCAGGCCTTCGGCACACAAAGCTGCGCTGAACATGTCTCTACCCTAGAAATTACTAGGCTTACCCATAGCCCTTTATTTTACTCAGCTCCATGTACCTATCCAACAGTCTCTTAAAAGATCCTATCGTATCAGCCTCCACCACCGTTTCTGGCAGCCCATTCCATGCACTCACCACTCCCTGAGTAAAAAGCTTACCCTTGACATCTCCTCTATATCTACTCCCCAGCACCTTAAACCTGTGTCCTCTTGTGGCACCAATTCAGCCCTGGGGAAAAGCCTCTGACTATCTACCCTATCAATACCTCTCATCATCTTATACACCTCAATCAGGTCCCCCCTCATCCTCTGTCTCTCCAAGGAGAAAAGGCCGAGTTCCCTCAACCTGCTTTCATAAGGCATGCTCGGCATTCCAGGCAGCATCCTTGTAAATCTCCTCTGCACCCTCTGTATGGCTTCCATATCTTTCCTGTAGTGAGGCGACCAGAACTGAGCACAATACTCCAAGTGGGGTCTGACCAGGGACCTATATAGCTGCAACATTACCTCTCGGCTCCTAAATTCAATTCCCCAGTTGATGAAGGACAATATACCATATGCCTTCTTAACCACAGAGTCAACCTGCGCAGCCGCTTTGAGCGTCCTATGGACTCGGACCCCAAGATCCCTCTGATCCTCCACACTGCCAAGAGTCCTACCATTAATACTATATTCCGCCAACATACTTGACCTACCAAAATGAATCATAGAAAGCATCCGATCTGGATTCATCATGGCTTGGTACGGCAACTGCTCTGCCCGGGACCGCAAGAAGCTGCAGAGAGTTGTGGACACAGCCCAGTCCATCATGCAAACCAGCCTCCCCTCCATGGACTCTGACTACACTTCTCATTGCCTCGGTGAAGCAGCTGACATAATCAAGGACCCCTCCCACCCCGGACATTCTCTCTTCTCCCCCCTCCCATCCAGCAGGAGATACAAAAACTTGAGAGCACGTACCACCAGGCTCAAGGACAGCTTCCATTCCACTGTTATCAGACTCTTGAACAGACCTCTCATATGTTAGAAGATGAACTATTGATCTCACAATCTTCTACCTTGTTGCGGCCTTTGCACCATATTGTCTCCCTGCACTGCACTTTCTCTCTAACTGTAACACCATATTCTGCATTCTGTTTTCATTTTTACTACCTTGATGTACTTATGTATGGAATGATCTGTATGGATGGCATGCAGACAAAAGCTTTTTATCTATCTTGGTACATGTGACAATAAACCAATTCAAATATCACTCAGCCAGTCAGGCAGCATCTGTGGAGAAAGAAATAAAATCAATGTTTTAGGGATGAAGGATCTTCAACCTAAAACATTAACTGTTTCTCTCTCCATAGATGCTGCCTGACTTGCTGAGTGTTTCCAACATCTTCTATTTAAATGGGGATGGGATGCAATGGCAGTATGGGATAGTAACACCAGCACAGAGCAGAGGGGCCAAATGGCCTCATCTGTGCTGTTACCTCTGATGTTAAGTTCCCCAAAATATTGCTAAAACCTTGAAAAGAACATCCCTTACTGAAGCAGATGATCGCTTTCCTACAGCTGGCATGTCTTGACCTGTTTCAGATCACTGGTTAACAGAAGTATTTTTATCCATGTTTCCTGCTGCAATCGAGCTCAAATTGCTGATGCCACAAGAATGTGATTGAGAAATCACCTCCAGCACAATATAAAGCAAGTCCTTTATTCTTACTCAACATTCAACTTTATATTCAGAGGAACAATTATCTTCGGGCATGAATATTGGTTGATAAGTACGTTTATTAAACCCTGTTTCAAGTTAACACTTTCCATCTGAAGTTGGAAGATCATGTCCAATTTACTGCTCTTATAACAATAATCATTCCGCCCCTTTAACTCGTTGTGTTACATAAGCACTGGTCTTAACAACAGTTAAAAGACAGTTGGACAGGTACATGGATAGGAAAGGTTTAGAGGGATATGGGCCAAACGTGGGCAAGTTTAGATGGGCATCTTGGTTGTAATGGATGAGTTGGGCCAAATGGCCTGTTTCTGTGCTGTATGACACTATGGTTGCATAAAATTGTAAGAAGAGGGCCATTTGGTCCATCGAGTCAGTTTTATAAGATGCTGACTGGTCTAATCTTCACCTCAGCTCCAATTACTCACCTGATCAACTCTTAAAAGTCTGTCCTTGAATATACTTCGTGACTTCACCTCCACAACCTTTTGGAGGAGAGATTTCCAGATTCAAAATGGTATTGGTATTGGTTTATTATTGTCACATGTCCTGAGGTGCAGTGAAAAACTTCATTTTTCATGCCATCCATACAGATCATTTCGAAACATAAGTACATTGAGGTAGTAAAAGGGAAAACAATAACAGAATGTAGAATAAAGTGTCACAGTTACAGAGAAAGTGCAGTGCACGCAGACAATAAGGTGCAAGGCCATGATGAGGTAGATTGGGAGATCAAGAATTCATCTTTAACATACAAGAGGTCCGTTCAAGAGTCTTACACCTCCCTGAGAAAAGAAATTCCTCCTCACTCTATCTCAAATCGGCAACCTCTGATCCTGAGACTCTGCCCCCTGGCTCTAAATCCCCCCTAGCAGGGGAAACATCTTCTCGGCACCCACCATGTCAATCCCCCTCAGAATCATATGTTTCAACAAGATCACCTCTCACTCTTCTTAACTCAGCCAAACCAACTCATCCTCACTTCATATGACAACTCCTTTATCCCTGGATTTCATTTATTAATTCCTTCCGGCCCCATTACAGGGAGGATGTGGAGGCTTTGGAGAGGGTGCAGAAGAGGTTCACCAGGATGCTGCCTGGATTAGAGGGTATGAGCTATAAGGAGAGTTTGGACAAACTTGAATTGTTTTCCCTGGAGCTTCAGAGGGGAGACCTGATAGAAGTTTATAAAATTATGAGAGGTATAGATAAGGGTAGACAGTCAGGGTCTTTTCCCCAGGGTAGAAATGTCAAATACTAGAGGGCATGCATTTTAGGTGAGAGGGGGAAAGTTTAAAGGTGTGCAGGGCAAATTGTTTACACAGAGGGTGATGGGTGTCTGGAACGCTCTGCTGGCGTGGTGGTGGAAGCAGATACGATAGTGGGGTTTTAGAGGCTGTTAGATAGACACATGTATATGCAGGAGATGGAGGGATATGGATCATGTGCAGGCAGAAGAGATTAAGTTCAATTTGGCATCGTGTTTGGCGCAGACATTGTGGGCCGAAGGGCCTGTTCCTGTGCTGTACTGTTCTAGGTTCTACGTTCCATTAAACCTTCGCTGCACAGTCTCCAATGGAAGTACATCCATTGCTAAAAAATGGATGCTGACACCATATGCATTGCTCCAGGAGTGAACATCACCAATAGCTGTCCTGGTCCAACTATGTAGATGCCACAGCTAAGAAAGTTCACCAGCACCTCTACTTCCTCAGGTTAAAGAAATCTGGCATGTCCCTGTCGACCCTCACCAATATTTGTCGAGGCACCATAGAAGGCATCACATCTGGATGCATCACAGCTTGGTATGGCAACTGCTTTGCCCATGACCGCAAGAAACTGCAGAGAGTTGTGGACACAGCCCAGCGCATCACGAAAACCAGCCTCCCCTCCGTGGACTCTGTCTACACTTCTTGCTGCCTCGGTAAAGCAGCCAACATAATCAAAGACCCCCCCCCCCCCCCCCCCCCCCCGGACATTCTCTCTTCTCCCCTCTCCCGTCAGGCAGAAGATACAAAAGCCTGAAAGCACATACCACCAGGCTCAAGGACAGCTTCTATCCTGCTGTTATAAGACTATTGAACGGTCCCTAGTGCGATAAGATGGACTTTTGACCTCACAATCTACCTCGTTATGACCTTGCACCTTATTGCCTGCTTGCACTGCACTTTCTCTGTAACTGTAACACTATATTCTGCATTCTGTTATTGCTTTTCCCTTGTACTACCTCAATGTATTGAGGTGGTGAAATGATCTGTATGGATGGCATTCAAAACAAAGTTTTTCACCGTACCTCAGTATATGTGACAATAATAACCCAGTTTACCAATTTTCGTGCTCCATCCCGCTTAGAACTAATGTTCTGTATCACTTTTGTATCCCAGTGTAGGCAGGTGACAGAAGAATTAGGGAACAGTGGGTGGGCATCCGACAGAGAGGGTTACAGGGGTATGAGTGGGTGAATGGGACTGACAGAAGTGTTCATACAGCACGGAAACAGGGCCTTTGGTCTGACCGGTCCATCCCGACCAAGATGCCCATCCAAGCTGGTCCCATTTGCCCGCATTTGGCCCATATCCCTCTAAACCTGTCCTATCCATGTACCTGTCTAAGCACCTTTTAAATGTTGTTAATGTACTTGCTTCAACCACTTCCTCTGGCAGCTCGTTCCATATACGGCTCACCTTCTACATGAATAAGTTGCCCGTCAGGTTCCTATTAAATCTCTCCACTCTCACCTTAAACCTGTGCCTTCTAGTTCTTGATTCCCCAACCCTGGGAAAAAGACTGAGTGCATTCACCCTATCTATGCCCCTCGTGATTTTATACACCTCGAAAAGATCATCTCTCAGCCTCCTACATTCCAAGGAATAAAGCCCTAGCCTGTCCAACCTCTCCCTATAACTCAGTCCCTCGAGTCCTGGCAACATCCTTATAAATGTTTTCTGCACTCTTTCCAATTTAATAACATCTTTCCTATAGCAGGGTGACCAGAACTGAACACAGTACTCCAAGTGCGGCCTCACCAGTGTCCTGTACAATCGCACGATTACCTCCCAACTTCCATACTCATTGCCCTGGCTGATGAAGGTCAAAGTCATGTCATTTATGTTCCCACACCATTACAGTACATTTTCTCATATTTTCCTATGGCATAAAAAGGGGGCTATTTAGCCCATCAAGTCCATGCCAGCTGTTAGAGCACTCCCATTACTCCCACTCAGTGCTATCTAGGACACCTCGCATGCCCTCCAATTCCCCAGCCCCACTGTCTCATCTTCACTCTGGATGTCCTGTCTTTATACATCTCCGTAGGAAGGTCTTAAAGTCCTCCACTTCTTTCTGCTACCACAAATTACCTCAGACTCTTGCCCCACCACCCCCCTTGTCGTCCTTATATTGACCACGTCCCCTCTCCTCTCTCAGTCCTGATGCAGGGTTTCGACCCGAAACATCGAAGATTATTTGTTGCTCCAGATTCCAGCATCTGCAGTCTCTTGTGTCTCCAGTCCCATTCACCCATTTATTTCTGTGCAATCTACTTGCTGTCACACACCCATCAACCCCACCCTAATGATCCCACCGCCTTCCAAAACACGGAGTAATTTACAGCAGCCAATTAACCCTCAACCGCACGTCTTTGGGATGTGGGAGGAAGACAAGAATTACTTTCCTGGATTTTTGTTCCCAAGCCACATTCCTGTGCCATTCAATTCTGGTCACCCCATTACAGGAAGGATGTGGAGGCTTTGGAGAGGGTGCAGAAGAGGTTCACCAGGATGCTGCCCGGATTAGAGGGTATGAGCTATAAGGAGAGGTTGGACAAACTTGGGTTCTTTTCTCTGGATTGGTGGAGGCTGAGAGGAGACCTGATAGAGGTTTATAATAGAAAGCATCCTATCTGGATGCATCACAGCTTGGCACGGCAACTGCTCTGCCCGGGACCGCAAGAAACTGCAGAGAGTTGTGGACACAGCCCAGCGCATCACGGAAACCAACCTCCCCTCCTTGGACTCTGTCTTTACCTCTCGCTGCCTTGGTGAAGCAGCCAACATAATCAAAGACCCCACCCACCCGGGTCATTCTCTCTTCCCTCCTCTTCCATCAGGTAGAAGATACAGGAGCCTGAGGGCACGTACCACCAGATTTAAGGACAGCTTCTACCCCACTGTGATAAGACTATTGAATGGTTCCCTTATATGATGAGATGGACTCTGACCTCACAATCTACCCTGTTGTGACCTTGCACCTGATAGCACTGCACTTTCTCTGTAGCTGTGACACTTTACTCTGTACTGTTATTGTTTTTACCTGTACTACCTCAATGCACTCTGTACTAACCCAATGTAACTGCACTGTGTAATGAACTGATCTGTACGATCAGTATGCAAGACAAGTTTTTCACTGTACCTTGGTACGAGTGATAATAATAAACCAATACCAATAAAGTAATTAGAGGCACAGAAAGAGAAGACAGCTGGTATTGTTTTCCCAGGATCAAAGTGTCTAACACCAGAGGGCATGCATTTAAGGTGAGAGGGGGAAAGTTCAAAGGAGATGTGCGGGGCAAGTTTTTTTATACAGAGAGCGGTCGGTGCCTGGAATGTGCTGCCAGGGGTGGTGGTGGAGGCAGATACAATAGAGGGGTTCAAGAGACTCTTAGATAGGCATGTGGATGTGCAGAGACTGGTGGGATATGGACATTGCGCAGGCATAAGGGATTAGGTGTCATTAGCTTAATTAGTTCGGCACAACATTGTGGGCTGAAGGGCCTGTTCCTGAGCTGTACTGTTCTATGTTCTATGTTCATTCAGGGTCTTCTGACCTTCACAATTCTCTCAGGCACCTCACTGCTGGCAATAATACCTTCTCCAGTTGGAGCATTCCAATCCCCACAGTAACACAGGAGCACATCAGTCTGTAACTTTCAGTGAGGCGATCCACCTTTGCCAGCGTTATGCTGAGAATCTGACAGTAACTTTCTGAGGTGGAGGTGACGCCCGGGTTATGTGAGGATGCCTCTTCTGAGAACTGTCGGTAAGCTGATTTGCCCATCGGTCAGAAACCTCTGTGTTCTACAGTAACCTATATCGTGTTGTTCTACTTCTACACTTCTTTCATTCCATCGAGTAATCACTCCAACACTCCCCATAATTAAACAACTGGAATATATATTGTATCCAGTCATTAAGATAAGATTTCTTTATTAGTCACATGTACATTGAAACACACAGTGAAATGCATCTTTTGCGTAGAGTGTTCTGGGCGCAGCCCGCAAGTGTCGCCACACTTCCGGTGCCAACATAGTACGCCCACAACTTCCTAACCTGTACGTCTTTGGAATGTGGGAGGAAACTGGAGCACCCGGAGGAAACCCAGGCAGACACGGGGAGAACGTACAAACTCCTCACAGACAGCGGCCGGGATCGAACCCGTGTCGTCGGCGCTGTAATAGCGTTACGCTAACCGCTACACTACCATGCCTGCATTAATGAATACCATGGATTTCTGAACTTCCTCTATTAACCCCATGTGTGAAAATGCAGTCCCCAATATAGCCCTGGAACAGCCTGGATCTAATTTTAACATGGTACATATCGGATCAGCCCTGCCATAAAGGAAACTCTCTCCCCTGAGCCAGAAGAATTGTACTCAGAGAGTTAAACAGCATGGAAACAGGCCCTTTGGCCAGCTCATCCATGTTGACCACATTGTCTCTCTGAGCTCGTCCCATCTCATAGAGTCATACAGCACGGAAACAGGCCCTTTGGCCCCACTGGTCCATGCCAATCAAGAAGTCCTATCCTAGCTAGTCCCATTTGCCAGCATTTGGCCCGTATCCCTCTAAACCTTTCCCATCCATGCACCTGTCCAAATGTCTTATAAACATTGTAATTGTACCCACCTCTACCACTTCCTCTGGCAGCTCGTTCCACACACCCACCACCCTCTGCCCCTCAGGTCTCCTTTAAATCTTTCCCCTCTCACCTTAAACCTGTGCCCTCTAGTTTTGGACTCCCCTACCCTGGGGAAAAGACTGCGACCATCCACCTTATCTATGCCCTCTTGATTTTGTTAACTTCTACAAGGCTCCTATACTCCAGGGAAAGTAGACCCAGCCTGTCCAGTCTCTCCTTATAACTCAAACCTTCCAGCACATCCTTGTGAATCCTTTCCAGCTCAATGACACCCTTGCTGTCGCTGGGCGACCAGAACTGTATGCAATACTCCAAGTGCGGTCTCACCAACACCTTGTACAGTTCTCACATGACGTCCCAACTCCTGTACTCAATGCCCTGACCGTGCCAAACGCCCTCTTCACCCTCCTGTCTACCTGTGTCTTCACTTTCAGGGAACTATGGACTTGGCAAACTTCAAAGTGTAGTGTCTTCATGAACCACTTTTATAACTCTTTGCCATTTGTCAGAACACCTCCACCAGTCCTCAGTGCGTTTATAGTTCCATTTAACTTATACAATTATCAGGGTGTAAACATCACTGGCAAAGCCAGCGTTTATTGCCCATCCCTAACTGCCCCTTGAGAAGGTGGGGGTGAGCTCCTTTCTTGACCCGCTGCAGTCCTTCTGGTGAAGGGGCTCCCACAGTGCTGTTGGGGAGGGAGTTCCAGGATTCAGACCCAGTGACGGTGAAGGAACAGCGAGATATTTCCAAGTCGGGACGGTGTGTGACTGGGAGGTGAACCTGCAGGTGGTGGTGTTCCCCTGCACCCACTGCCCTTGTCCTACTGGGTGGGAGAGGAGGTGGGTTTGGGAGGTGCTGTCGGAGTAGCCTGGGTGAGTAACTGCAGTGCGTTGTGTAGACGGTGCACACTGCAGCCCCTGTGCACCGGTGGTGGAGGGAATGAATGTTCACAGTGGCACAACACTTAGCGGTTAGCGTAACACTATTAGAGCACGAGCAACCCGGGTTCAATTCCGGCCGCTGTCTGTAAGCAGTTTGTACATTCTCCCCGTGTCTGTGTGGGTTTCCTCCGGGTGCTGCGGTTTCCTCCCACATTCCAAAGACGTACGGGTTAGGAAGTTGTGGGCATGCTATGTTGGCGCTGGAAGCGTGGCGACACTTGCGGGCTGCCCCCAGAAACACTCCATGCAAAAAGACGCATTTCACTGTGTGTTTCGATGTACATGTAACTAATAAAGAAATTTAAATCTTAATCTTAATCATCTGGACTGCTCTCAGTATTGATGTACCTGGTGCATGTGTGGCCCACACACCACCCCAGCATGACAGCATTCACTGAGGCCTTTCCTGCTTCATCTGGCTAAGATGAAGGACTTGGGTTTAGGGTAAGTGGGAAAAGATTTAGAGGGCTTCTGAGAGGGACCTTTCTCACCCAGAGAGTGATGAGTACCTGGAAGACACTGCCTGAGAGAGTGGTGGAACATGTAAGAAATCTAGACAAGCACTTAAATCATCCAGGCATGGAAAGCTACACCCCAAGTGCTGGAGTTTGGGAATTAACATATTTAGAAGCAACGACATGATGGGCTGAATGGCCTGTTTCCTTACTGTACGACTCCATGAAAGAGGGAAATGGAAGAAAATATTTTTCCGTGCGCTTATTATTCAAACAGTATAATCAAACAATCCAAGCAGATGATAAATTTTGTTAAACCATTGCTGAGCATTGCCAAAGAAGTGTTATCAAGGAGCACATTGTACAGTCTGGAAAATTCCAGAGACGATTCACACTTGACAAAATATTTATGGTGAGTGGTTTTTGCAAAGGAGTTCAGCCAACAAGGGTTTTCTTGTGTTAACAACACACACAGAATGCTGGAGGGACTCAGCAGGTCAGGCAGCATCTATGGAGGGAAATAATCAGTCGACGTTTCGGGCCGAGACCCTTCATCATGGAAAGGAAGAGGGCAAAATCTGGAAATAAGAAGGGGGGAGCGGGAGGAACACATGCAGGCAGGGGACAGGTGAGTCCAGGTGATAGGGGCGAGGTAGGTGGGTGGGGGAGGGGGAATAAAACAGAGAGATGTAAGAAACTGAGAGGTGATAGGTAGAAGTGGCAAAGGGCTTGAAGAAGGGGGAATCCGATGGGAGAGGGCAGTGGACCATGGAGTAAAGGGAAGGAGGTGGGGAATAGAGGGGCAGGTCATGAGGGTGGGAGAGGGGAAAGGGAAGGGGTGAGGGGGCCACAGGAACAGGGGAACAAAGGTGGGGGGGGAAGGAGGGGGGTTACCAGAAGAGAAATCAATGTTGAGGCCGTCAGGTTGGAGACTCCCAAGGCGGAATACGAGGTGTTGTTCCTCCAACCTGCGTCTGGCCTCAACATGGCAGTAGAGGAGGCCGTGGACAGACATGTCAGTATGGGAGTGGGATGTGGAATTGAAGTGGGTGGCCACTGGGAGGTCCTGGCTGTTGCAGTGGATGGAGCGAACCAACCTCTCATTCCCCAGGTCACACGCCATCCCACCTTGGAAATAAATCACCATTCCTTCACCGTCACTGGGTCCAAATCCTGGAACTCCCTTCCCGACAGCACCGTGGGAGCCCCTTCACCAGAAGGACTGCAGCGGGTCAAGAAGGGGGCTCACCCCACCTTCTCAAGGGGTAAATAGGGGCAGGCAATAAATGCTGATCTTGCCAGCAACCCCCACATCTTAAGGATGGGAGTCAGCACTGAGCCAGACTGCTCAATGCCAGCAGTATTGTACTCAAGACACCAGTTACTTTTCCTCATCCCAACACCATATCTTCCACTTGTTTTCTGCTTGTATCTTTAACCAGCTTCTCTGGAACAAAAGGTGGCAGAGTGGTGCAGTGAGTGGGGCTGCTTCCACACAGCTCCAGTACCCTGGTTCAACCCTGACCTCCGCTTCTCCCTGTGACTGTCTGGGTTTCCTCCGGGTGCTCTGGTTTCCCCCCCCCACATCCATAAATGCAGGCACGGTAGTGTAGCAGTTAGTGCAACGTTATTACAGCGCCAGCAACCCAGGCTCAATACCGCCGCTGTCTGCAAGGAGTTTGTACGTTCTCCCCATGACTGTGTGGGTTTCCTCCGGGTGCTCCGGTTTCCTCCCACATTCCAAAGACGTACGGGTTAGGAAGTTGTGGGCGTGCTATGTTGGCACCGGAAGCGTGGCGACACTTGCAGTCTGCCCCAGAACCCTCTACGCAAAAGATGTATGTCACCGTGTGTTTCAATGTACATGTGACTAATAAAGATAAAGATCTTATCTTATGTAAGTGGGTAACTGGCTTATTGTCTTGCATACCATTCATACAGATCAATTCATTACACAGTGCACTGAGGTAGTAGAAGGTAGAACAATACAGAATGCAGAATAAAGTGAACATCATTAGTAATTCTTGGAGATAAAGAATTTAGATTTAAAAGCATAGAACAATTATAGTAGAAGTAAGGAGTGGATCTGCAGAGAGCAGCTTGTAACGAGTCATCATGCTCCAGCACTGTCTTGCATCTGACTGTACAAAGGAAGACAATAACAGAATGCAGAATGAAGTGTTACAGTTACAGAGAAAGTGCAGTGCAGGCAGACAATAAGGTGCAAGGGCCACGATGAGGTAGATTTTGAAGTCAAGAGTCCATCTTATCATACTAGGGAACCATTCAATAGTCTTATAACAGCGGGATAGAAGCTGTCCTTGAGCCTGGTGGTACGTGCTTTCAGGCTTTTGTGTCTTCTGCTCGATGGGAGGGGGGGAGAAGAGAGAATGTCCGGGGTGGGAGGGGTCTTTGATTTTTCTGGCTGCTTTCCCGAGGCAGCAAGAAGTGTAGACACAGTCCATGAAGGGGAGGCTGGTTTCCGTGATGCACTGGGCTGTGTCCACAACTCTCTGCAGTCTCTTGCGATCCTGGGCAGAGCAGTTGCCGTACCAAGCTGTGATGCATCTGGATAGGATGCTTTCTATGGTGCATTGATAAAAATGTGCAAGTTGGGTAGGTTAATTGTAAATTGCCCCTGGTGTGTGTGGGTGAGGGGTAGAATCTGGGGAGAGTTGATGGGAATGTGGGGAGAATAAAATGGGGTCTGTGTAGGACTAGTGTAAGAGGGTGGTTGACGTCAGTGTGGACTCACTGAGCGACCTATTATTCTGAGTCTGTAACCCCTGGTCCTGTCTCCTCAACCACAGGAGACACCCTACCTGAATCCACACAACTGGGAGCCTTGGAAGTTGCAACGTGATCTCCTCCACAGTCCAACTTTGGATCATAGTCGGGAATGAGGTGGTGAGAGTTGCTGGCAACTTTGGGACCCCTTGCCGATGCATGATTCCCAAATTTGGTGACTTTTCCCACAAAATCCAACCCATTTTCTGGTTAATGTCACACAGCTATTAGTAGGACCTTGTGTCTTCTCATTACCATGGTGACTACCATCCCAAAGTAATTCCCTGATTTGGCACATTCCGAGTTTGTGGAACTGCTGCTTTATATTACATTTGCTGCTTTCCTGTGCATACCCATGCTTGGCTGGTGTGAATGTGTCCATGCTCTGCAGAGTTGCAGGGACAGATATAGAACATAGAACATTACAGCACAGTACAGGCCCTTCGGCCCACAATGTTGTGCCGACATTTTATCCTGCTCTAAGATCTATCTAACCCTTCCCTTCCACGTAGCCCCCCATTTCTCTATCATTCATGTGTCTAAGAGTCTCCCACATGTATTTGCCCCCACAACCTCTGCTGGAAGTGCGTTCCACGCACCCACCACTCTCTGTGTAAAAAATTTACCCCCAACATCCCCCTTATACCTTCCTCCAATCACCTTAAGATTATGTCCCCTCATGTTAGCCATTGTCACCCTGGGGAAAAGTCTCTGACTGTCCACTCGATCTATGCCTCTTATCATCTTGTACACCTCTATCAAGTCACATCTCATCCTCCTCCTCTCCAAAGAGAAAAGCCCTAGCTCACTCAACCTATCCTCATTTACTGAGGTACAGTGAAAAACTTTGTTTTGCAAGCCATCCATACAGATCATCTCATTACAACACTACATTGAGGTGGTACAAGGGAAAAGCAATAACAGAATGCAGAATAAAGTGTTACAGTTACAGCGAAAATCTTGTACACCTCTATCAAGTCATATTACAATATAAAGAACAAACTGCAGTGATTCTCTCTTGCCAAACACACCGCAATATGGAGACACCAGAGAATGCAGATGTTGGAATCTGGAGCAAAGAACAAAACGCTGGAAGAGCTCAGCAGGTCGAGCAGCGTCTGTGGAGGCAAAGAGATGTCCGACTGGGTTGGCACCCTGCATCAGGACTTGACCTGAAACATCGACCATCCCTCTGCCTCCACAGACGCTGCTCGACCCCCTGAGCTCTTCCAGTGGTTTGTTCTTTGCTCCAGATTCCAACATCTGTATTCTCTGGTGTCTCCATATTGCAGTGTGTTTGGCAAGAGAGAATCACTGGATTCACAGAGCCCTGACTGTGTCCACGCTGCTCTGGATCTGTCCAAACAGGATAAAGCACACCAAAGGTTTAATCTTCCGTAGGATCTGAAATCTGAACCTTCCCTAGCAAAGAGCTGGCAACCTCTTGCAAAGGTTTTACGGCACGTTGCTAAGACCACCTCTGGTGCTGGCAATGTAGAACTTTCTCTTGTTTTGCTCTGAGTTTTAACCTTTGTGTCACGGAACAGCAGTGCACAGCATAACCCTCCTGTGCCCGACTATCGCCTACCTCATCCCACTAACCCCCTGCACACTCCACTGACCTGCTAACCCTCACTTTACCTCACTGCACCCCACTAGAGTCATAGTCATACATCACGGAAACAGGCCCTTTGGCCCAACTCATCCATGCCGACCAAGGTGCCCATCTTAAGTTAGTCCCATTTGCCCGAGTTTGACCCATATCCATCTGAACCTTTCCTATCCATGTACCTACCCAAATGGCTTTTAAATGTTGTTAATGTACCTGCCTCAACTACTTCCTCTGGCAGCTCATTCCATATACTCACCACCCTCTGGGTGAAAAAGTTGGCCCTCAGATCCCTATTAAATCTCTCCCCTCTCACCATAAACCCATGCCCGCTTGTTCTTGATCTCCCAACCCTGGGAAAAAGACAGTATACATTCTATTCCTAATGGAGCACACCTAATGAATGACATTAGTGAACCACCAGTAGCTTTGAGGCAACGCAGGAAACACAGAGGCTAATTTTTACACAGCAAGAACCCAGGATGAACAGTTAATAATCAGATGATGTGTTCGGTTGAGGGTCAGAACATCGGATGGGGCTCCTTCAGATACGGCCACATCATGGGATCTCTTAGAGGGTAGGGGAGATTAAAACTAGAGCATATAGGCAGGCATGATAGTGTAGCGGTTAGTGTAACACTTTACAGCGCCAGCGACCCGGGTTCAATTCCGGCCACTGTCTGTAAGGAGTTTGTACGTTCTCCCCGTGTCTGTGTGGGTTTCCTCCTGGTGCTCCGGTTTCCTCCCACATTCCAAGGACGTATGGGTTAGGAAGTTGTGGGCATGCTATGTTGGCGCCGGAAGCGTGGTGACACTTGCAGGCTGCCCCCAGAACACTCTACGCAAACGATGCATTTCACTGTGTGTTTCTATGTACATGTAATTAATAAAGATATCTTATCTTATCTTAAAGTGAGAGGGGAAAGATTTAAAGAGGACCTGAGCGGCAAGTTTTTCACCCGGGGGTGGTCAATATATGGAACGAGCTGTCAGAGGAAGTGGTTGAGGCAGGTACATTAACAACATTTAAAAGACATTTGGACAGGTACATGGATAGGAAAGGTTTAGAGGGATATGGGCCAAATGCAGGCAAATGGGACTAGCTCGGGTAGACACCTTGGTCAACATGGACGAGTTGAGGCAAAGGGCATGTTACCATGCTGTTTAAAGTCTGTAGGTTTAAGTTTAGAGGAAGGAGAATCTCTCCCCTCTCACCATAAACTGGTGCCCTCTAGTTCTTGATTCCCCAACCCTGGGAAAAAGACTGTGCGCATTCCCCCTAACAAAGTCCCTCATGATTTTATACCCATCTATAAGGTCACCCCTCAGTCTCCTACCCTCACTTTACCCTGCTAGCCCGCATTGTACACAACTAACCTCCGCTACATCTCACTAACCCCTGCTGTTCCTGTAACTCCCTGACCTCACAATCTACCTCATCGCAGCCCTTGCACCTTATTGTCTGCCTGCACTGCACTTTCTCTGTGACTGTAACACTTTATTCTGCATTCTGTTATTATTTTCCCTTGAACTACCTCAATGCACTGATGTGATGAAATGATCTGTATGGATGGCATGCAAAACAAAGTTTTTCACTGTACCTCGGTACATGTGACAATAATGAACCAATTACCATTGTACTCCATTAACTGCTTAACCACCGATGTGCCCCACTAACTCCCTTAGCCCCAACAATAGCCACTATCCCCTGCTGCACCCAGGTAATTCAGTTAATCCCTGCTGTAGCCCTGTTAACCCCCACTAACCACAGCTGTACCCCACTTGCTCCTTGTTCTGCTAACCCACACTACAGTACACCCCCATGGACAGAAGAAACACACACAAGATGCTGGAGGAACTCAGCAGGTCAGGCTGCATCTGTGGAAGGAAATAAACAGTCAACATTTCGGGTCATGACCCTTCACCAGGACTGGCCGACCCGAAACGTCGACTGCTTATTTCCCTCCACGGAGGCTGCCTGACCTGCTGAGTTCCTCCAGCACTTTGTGTGTGTTGCTCCAGATTCCAACGTCTGCAGGATCTCATGTGTCTCCGTGCAACAGGAGGGTTGCGTTCCTGAAAAAACGTCCTTGTCACGATATTCCGTAAATCGACAACATTTGTCGTTCCCTTCGCATTTTGTGTTTCGTCAATCATTCCCTTCTCACATAAATTCCGTCAGAGGGAATTTCTATTCTGTATCTCATATTTTTTGCTGGTGATTTGTGAATCCCATAAGGGTGAATTTCCATTACCTGGAGTGCTGTAACGCGGGGTATAACCTCAGTTTACCCCACAAACTCTGCTGATATCCACTGAAGCCCAGTAACTTTGGTCACACCTGGCCTGATCTCCTCTTGGTTTTAACGAAAGGAAATGGATTTGGGGATTGGGACTGTTGTGGAATTGGTCTCAACAACCAGCTAGATCAAGGAGTGGCTCCTGCATCCAGCTGAGCTCAGTGGCACACCCTACTAAACCCCTGCTGCATCCCACTGACCCTGCTAAGGGCATTGCATTAAGGTGAGAGGGGGAAAAGTATAGAGGAGATGTGCGGGGCAAGTTTTATTTTTACACAGAAAGTGGTGGGTGTCTGGAACGGGCTATCGGGGGAGGTGGTGAAAGCAGATACGAACATGAACAGGCGGGGAATGGACGGAGATAGAAGAGACCGCAGATGCTGGAACCTGGAGCCGAGGAACGAGCTGCTGCAGGAACTCAGCGGGTCGGGCAGCATCTGTGGAGGGAAATGGACAGTCGACATTTCGGGTCGAGATCCTTCATCTGGACTGAAAGATAGTGGGGAGAGAACAAAAGGGTGGAGGGAAGAGTTGGAGCAAGACCTGGCAGGTGACAGGTGGATGGAAGGATATGGTCCACATGCAGGCAAATGTGCAGTACAAATTGTCATCATGGTCAGCAGAGACACCGTGGGCCAAAGGGCCTTTTCCTGTGCTGTACTGTACTGTTCTAGGATTGACAGCTTGAGACATCTCCAGAAGCTCGAGGGCAAAAAAAAAAATTACCAAATGCTCTGCCTGGGATATATTCAATGACTCCGCCTCCACAACGCTCTGGGGAGGGAATTCTGAAGATCTGCCACCCTCTGTGAGAAGGCGGTGAATCTGTGGAATTCATTGCCACAGACGGCTGTGGAAGCTATGTCACTGGGTGTATTTAAAGCGGAGGTTGATAGGTTACGGGGAGAAGGCAGGAGAATGGGGTTGAGAGGGAAAAATAAGTCAGCCATGATCGAATGGTGGAGCAGACTCGATGGGCCGAATGGCCTAATTCTGGTCTGTAAGAAGAAATTCCTCCATATCTGCATCACCTTCTGAAAGCAAGCTCCCTGCTACTACATACCCTCACCAGGGCAAACACTCTCTCAGCACCCACCCTGTCAATCCCCCTCAGGAGGTTATATGTCTCACTAAGATCACCTCTTATCCTTCTAATGTGTTGGCCCAAGTTCCTCTCCCTTCCTTCACATATCACCCCCTTCATCTCAGAACTCAACACTGTGAACCTTCTCTGTGTTGTCTCCAATGCCTGAATATCCTTCTTAAACTTGTAGCAAAACTGCACACCATAGACATTGGCTTGATAGTAGGAAACAAAGGGTGATGGTGGAAGGTTGTTTCTTTGTGTTTAGTGGTGTTCCCCGGGGCTCTGTGCTGGGCCTATTGCTGTTTGTCATCTATATAATTGACTTGGATGAGAATGTACAAGGCAAGGTTGGTAAGTTTGCAGGTGACACTAAAATAGGTGGTGAAGATGGTCCTCAGAATTTACAGAGGGATCTTGATCAGCTGGGTAAGTGGGCCGAGGAATGGCAAATGGAGTTTAATTCAGATAAGTGTGAGGTATTGTATTTTGGGAAGACAAATCAGCGTAGGACTTTCACAGTGAACAGTGGAGCTCTGGGGAATGTTGTGGAACAGAGGGACCGAGGAGTACAAGTATATGGTTCCCTGAAAGTGATGTTGCAGGTAGACAGGGTGGTGAAGAAGGCTTTTGGCACACTGGTCTTCATCAGTCAGGGCACTGAGTGTAGAGGTTGGGATGTTATGTTGCAGTTGGACAAGACATTGGTGAGGCTGCGTTTGGAATATTATGTTCAGTTTTGATCACCCTGCTATAGGAAAGATGCCATTAAGCTGGAAAGAGTGCAGAGGAAATTTATGAGGATGTTGCTGGGACTTGAGGGACTGAGCTGTAGAGAGAGGTTAAACAGGTTGGGACTTTTTTCATTGGAGCGTAGGAGAATGAGGGGTGATTTTATGGAGGTGTTTAAATCATGAGGGATATGGAAAGGTTGAATGCCCACAGTCTTTTTCCCAGGGTTGAGGAATCAAGAACTACAGGGCACAGGTTTAAGATGAGAGGGAAGAGATTTAATAGGGTCTTGAGGGGCAACATTTTCACCCAGAGAATGGTCAGTATATGGAATGAGCTGCCAGAGGAAGTGGTTGATACAGGTACATTAACAACATTTAAAAGATACTTGGACAGGTACATGGATAGGAAAGGTTTAGAGGGATATGGGCCAAATGCAGGCAAATGGGACTTGCTTAGATGGGAATCTTGGTCAGTATGGACCAGTTGGGCCAAAGGGTCTGTTTCCATGCTGTATGACTCTATGACTGGTTCTGACTGGTTCCATCACAGCCTGGTATGGATGCTCCAATACATAGGATCGCAAGAGGCTGAAGAGGGTTGTAGACTCAGCCAGCTCCATCACGGGCACAACCCTCCCCACCATCGAGGACAATCTTCAAGAGGCGGTGCCTCAAGAAGGCGGCGCCTCAAGAAGGCGGCATCCATCACTGAGGACCCTCACCATCTGGGACATGCCCTCTTCTCATTACTGCCATCGGGGAGGAGGTACAGGAGCCTGAAGACCCACACTCAGTGATTCAGGAACAGCTTCTTCCCCTCCGCCATCAGATTTCTGAATGGTCCATGAACCCATGAGCATTACCTCGTTATTCCTTTTTTTTTGCACTGTGTAATTTATTATAATTTTGTCTTTGCACTGTACTGCTGCTGCAAAACGACACATTTCCTGTCATTCAGAGTCAGAATTAGGCTTATTATCACCAACATGTGACCAAAAAAAAGTTGTTTTGCAGCAACAGTACAGTGCAAAGTTGTAGAAGTACTATAAATTACAAAATAAATAGTGCAAAAGAAAGGAATAATGAGGTAGTGTTCATGGGTTCATGGACCGTTCAGAAATCTGATGGCGGAGGGGAAGAAGCTGCTCCTGGATCATTGAGTGTGGGTCTTCAGGCTCCTGTACCTCCTCCCCGATGGCAGTAACGAGAAGAGGGCATGTCCCGGGTGGTGAGGGTCCTCAGTGATGGATGTCGCCTTCTTGAGGATATCCAATAAGTCAGTGATAATAAATCTGATTCTTCTAATATCCAAGTGCAATCTCACCAGTAGGGTTGCATCAAAACTTCCTGACTTGTATACCTCGTATCCCTTGGCTAATAAGTACCATCCATTCGCTGATATTAACAATATTTACCCCTCAACCAATCTCATTAAGGAGTCAGCAAGTATTAGCATGTACTTGAAAGCTTCCTGTGTACTAAAGCAGCTGCTGTGTGTCTTCAATAAAAACAACTGTAACAGCACGGAGAGAAACTTGGCTCAGTGACAGGAAGGGGAAATGGATGTGAAAGATTTTTTTTCAAATTTTGTGGAATTATACCAGGACTCCCAAAGGGATTGACACCGAGGTCACTGCTTCTCTTAATATAGCTAATGGCTTGGGCATATAAAATAAAACTTGCAGATGGCAAATCAATTAGCAGGATTGCAGTATATTCAAGATATAGAGAGGCCAGTAGAATGGGCAAATGATGGTAGAGGAAATTTAACTCAGTGAAAGGTTAAAGTTAGTGCAAAGTGGTCAAAGTTGTTATAGTATTGATAAACTCTAGTGTCTAGGGTTTTGACAGCTGGTTCAAGACTGAATGGTTGAAGGGAAGCAGCTGTTCCTGAACCTGGTGGTGTGGGACTTCAGGCTTCTGATCCTCCTGCCCGGTGGGAGCTGTGAGAAGATGGCATGGCCCGGATGGTGGGGATCTTTGATGATAGATGTTGCCTTCTTGAGGCAGCACCTCCTGTAGATACTCCTGATGGTGGGGAGGGATGTGCCCGTGACGTATTGGGCAGAGTCCACTGAAATACTGAGGTACTTCACTCCTTGGAGTGTAGGAGACTGAAGGATAATCTCAGAGAGGTATATAAATTCATGGGGGGGGATCCAGAGACTGGTGAGTACAGGCAGTCCCCAGGTTACGACAGGGTTCCCTTCCTGTGAACTGCTTGTAACCAAAACAGTTTGCAAGTCGGAAATGCAGCCAGGAACCGAGTCCCCATACGGCAGAAGATGTCTGCAGTCCCTCAGCAGCCGGCAAATTTGACCCACCGATCTTCCAAACGCTCGGTCATACGTACGGGCTGTACCTAAGTCAGCTGTCTGTCACCTGGGAGGACCTGTACCTGGAATACACTGCTTGAGAAGCTGCGTGAAGCAGAGTTGTTTGCAGCATTTAAGAAGCGTCTAGATTTTTGTCAGGAGCTTCAACATCCAGACCCAAGAGCAGATTCTTCCCCACTGCTGTCAGACTCCTGACCCACTCACCTCTCTCACATCCCCTTCCCGGTGGTGCTGCCGAATTCTCAGACTCTTAACTCTACCCCTTCTGTTATTGTCACTTTAGCATTTGTTTTTGCACTGCCTCAGTTTGCACGATGATACGTTGCTCCATTCTGGTGTTTTGCATTCATTATTACTGTGTACACCGTTTACTCTGTGAGCTTCACACGAGCAAGGAATTTCCTTGCACCCTGGGGTATATGACCGTAAACTAAACTATCTAACAAGCAGTTGAATCACTAAAGCAAAGAAGCCTATGATCCAAGTGTTGGAAGGTGGGATTAATATGGATGGGGAACCAGTGGTGGGCATAGATAGGATAGGCCAAATGGCCTCTTTCCCTGCTGTATGTCCTTGGAACAGAGGAGGTTGTGAGGGGACCTGAGCGAGGGATTTTTAAATCAGGATGGGCACAGGGGGAGAAGATGGAGCGACACTGTTCCCGTTGGCGGACGGGTGGAGGATCAGGGGACAGAGAACAGGCTAAAGAATAAAGAGTGGGGAGAGGTTATTTTTCCCCAGTGACTGGTTAGGGTGGGAACACAGGATCAGCGGAGGGGCAGGTTCATACGGGAGCTGGATGACCAAGTGGGACTAGCTTGGATGGGTAACTTGGTCAGCATGGACGAGTTGGGCTGAAGGGCCTGCTTCCCAGCTATGACTCGACATGAGAGAGTCTGCAGGGCTGTGGGGAGAGAGACCTGCCTTTACAGAAAGACTCCACAGTCCAGAGCTCCCTTCTCTGCAGAACTTCGATCTAAGTTCCAAGGAGGTTCTGACAGCCGCTCTCCCCTCAACCGCGGTGGGGGGACCTAAAATGTTGAAGACCCGGGGGAAAGTAACCTTCAGTTCAACAAATTTCCCCCGAGTATTGCTGCCAAGTTCATTTGGCAGCGAATTCTCGGTGCTATTTCCTGCCTTAGAACCACAGTGAACATATCTTTAAACTTGGAATTCTTTCTACTTGTATCTGCCACTTTGAAATGCAAAATAAAGTCCGTCTCACAAGCACCTTGTCAACGTACAGAGAATCGCTTTGCTACACCTCGGGGGAGATTTTAATTTATCGATTTTTGGAAGTGTTTTATGGAAATTCTTTCTCTATAAAATGCCATACCCTCGGCATAAACTCCACAATCAAATATACCGTCTGCAACATGCAAACTGTAATCTCTTGAAAAGAAGCAATTAAATCCAGAGTTAAACTTTGCAAAGTTTAATTGCTCCAGACCTGTTGAATAGTTAACCTTGGCTGTTAAACAGCAAAAAAACTTACGTGTTCCACTCTTGAGTGGCTCTCTCTGGAATCTTGTTTCTGCGGAACCTTCAGGCGGAGGAACGAAGGAGTTACAGACGACTCATCCAGGCAGCCGCGGAAAATGTAAGGTCTCTACCGACGCGCTAACACTTACAGATCACCCAGTTGTGTCCCTATTCGGAAAAAGGGGGCGTAAGGACGCGAGAGAGGGGGCAGGACGCGGCCGTGCGGTCCATTTCCCGTGCTATCCCACACCCCCGTTCCTTGCTGCCCTCACACCGCCACGCAGAAAGAATCGCTTTCGCTGCTTAAAGAACTCTGCAGACAAGGAAGTCCTTTCCAACTGCGATGTCCAAGTTCCAGGGCTGCCTGTTGCTTCGTCAGTTTATTGTCCTGTGCACAAGTCCATGTGTGCACAGGTGCAATGAAAAACTTACTTGCAGCAGCATCACAGGCACATAGCATCAGATAAGCAGCACTCACAAGAAAAACATTAATTAAACACAATCTTTACAAGAAAGAACACAATTAGAACAAAAAAATACAAAGTCCATCGTAGTGCAAAGTGGTCCCAGTGTTGCTGTACTAAGGCAGTGATTAGGGTTGTGCCCCTTGGTTCAAGAACTGAATGGTTGAAGGGAAGTAGCTGTTCCTGAACCTGGTGGTGTGGGACTTCAGGCTTCTGTACCTCCTGCCCGATGGTAGCTGCGAGAAGATGGCACGGCCCGGATGGTGGGGATCTTTGATGATGGATGTTGCCTTCTTGAGGCAGCGCCTCCTGTGGATACCCCCGATGGTGGGGAGGGATGTGCCCGTGATGTATTGGGCAGAGTCCACTACTCTCTGCAGCTTCTTACGTTCCTGCGCATTTGAATTGCCGTCCCAGACCGTGATGCAACCAGTCAGGGTACTTTCAGCAGTACATCTGTAGAAGATTGTTAGAGTGTTTGGTGACATCCTTCCTATCACATCATCACATCAGTGCATTGACATAGTACAAAGGAAAACACTAACAGAATGCAGAATAAAGTGTTACAGTTACAGAGAAAGTGCAGTGCAGGCAGACAATAAGGTGCAAGGTCATAACAAGGTAGATTGTGAGGTCAAGAGTCCATTTTATCGTACTAGGGAATGATGTTCCAAGTGCTGCATCTTGTATCTGTCTGACAGCCAGCAGTTTGACAAAATGGGCAGTATTTTCATTTTTACCCAGCGTGGTGTCTGATTTGAGCTGGCCAGTAATATGCCCCAGTTGTCAGGCTGTTACCTTGCTGTTATCTTGCTGGCCAAGCGTTGCTTAAAATCAGGTAGTATGCAGCTAGAACCCAGCCTCTGAAGAGTCCTGGAAATTATTCTTTTTGAATATTTATCCAATTCAAACCCTTTTGAAAATTCTCATTGCATTGTAATAGCCTGTCCTGGCCACAGCCAAGAAAGCTCACCCGTGCCTCTACTCCCTCAGGAGGCTAAAGAAATTCAGTATGTCCCCTTTGATCCTCACCAATTTCTATCGATGCACCACAGAAAGCATCCTATCTGGATGCATCACGGCTTGGTACGGCAACTGATCTACTCAGCACCGCAAGAAACTGCAGAGAGTTGTGGACACAGCTCAGCACATCACGGAAACCAGCCTCCCCTCCACGGACTCTGTCTATACCTCTCGCTGCCTTGGTGAAGCAGCCAGCATAATCAAAGACCCCACCCACCCTGGACATTCTCTCTTCTCCTTCCTCCAATCAGGCAGAAGAGACAAAAGCCTGAAAGTATGTACCATCAGGCTCAAGGACAGATTCTAAACCACTGTGATGAATATTGAATGGTTCCCTAGTACGATAAGATGGACTCCTGACCTCAAAATCTACCACATTATGACCTTGCACCTTATTGTCTGCCTGCACTGCACTTTCTCTGTAACTGTAACACTTTATTCTGCATTATGTTATCATTTTCCCTTGTACTACCTCAGTGCGCTGATGTAATGAAATGATCTGTATGGATGGCATGCAAAAGAAAGTTTTTCACTGTACCTCGGTACATGTGACAATAATAAACCAATTTACCAATTTCTGCTGCCCTTTTAGAATCTGAATCAGATTTACACTCACTGACTGAGATGCATAGATGCTGCCTGACCTGCTGAGTTCCTCCAGCACTTTTTGCGCATTCCTCCAGATTCCAGCATCTGCAGAATTTCTTGTGTCTATGACGTGAAATTTATTATTTTGTGGCAGCAGTATGGTGCAAAGACATAAAATTACTATAAATTACAAAAATAAATAAATAGTGCAATAAAAAAGGAATAATAAGGTAGTGTTCATGGGTTTATGGATCGTTCAGAAATCTGATGGCGGAGGGGAAGAAGCTGTTACTGAATCGCTGAGTGTGGGTCTTCAGGCTCCTGTACCTCCTCCCCGATGGTAGGAACCATACCTTTTAGATATTGTGCTGCAAATTGCAAGTAATTGTTGAGTTAATAAAAAATAACATTCCCTGGTTCAATCCTGACTCCGGTGCTGTCTGTGTGGAGTTTGCACATTCTCCCTGTGACTGCATGGGTTTCCTTCAGGAGCTCCAGTTTCCTCCCACATCCCAAAGACAAGCTGGCAGATGAATTAATGACGGTAAACTAGCCTTGGTGTAGGTGAGTGAGTGGAGAACAGGGGGGCAATTCATTGAGACATACAGAAACAAGGACCTGTTACCCACTGAGTCTGTGCTGACCCTAAAGCATCCAACTACCCTACAGAAGGTAGAGAGAGAGAGCCTTCTCCTGAACACTTAGGATGTACACACAGAAATGGGCCACTCAGCCCATATTTGTGTTATCTTCTTGAGCCTCCTCCCTTCTTTCCTCATTTAAATCTATCAGCATTACCCTCCATTCCCTTCCCCCTCTGACGCCTGTCCATCCTCCCTATAAATCCATCGACATCGTCCCTCCCAACCATTCCCAGTGGGAACGAGCTCCAGATTCCCTCCCCACACTGGGCAAAGAAGTTTTCTCTGAATTTCCTGGTGCCCATCTTAGATTGAGAGCCTCTTCCACAAAACTTCAATACCCTAAGGAATAGAAGGCTATGAGCCCGATGCTGGAAAATAGAATTAGTATAGATGGGTGCAATGGTTGACAGGGATTTGATGGGCCGAAGGGCCTGTTTCTGTGCTGTACATCTCCGTGACATTATGGAAATGTTCACTCTCTCCACCACTATGAAGATCACCCCTCAGCCTTCTGTTTTTTCAGGAAAAGAAGAACCTGGTCTGTTCATTTTTACTGGGCCCTTCAGGTGTAGATTGAGCCAATCCCCAATATAGGTAGCACAAATTTCTACTGTATAGTTGATTGATACTCTGTCTATGTATAAGAGTCAGGAAGTCATATTGCAACCATATAAAACTTTGGTTAGGTCGCACTTTGAGTATTGTTTGCAGTTCTGGTTCTCCATTACAGGAAGGATGTGGAGGCTTTGGAGAAGGTGCAGAAGTTTACTTGCATCCTGCTTGGTTTAGAGGGTATAAGTTATAAAGAGAGGTTGGACAAACTTGGGTTGTTTTCTCTGGAATGTCGGAGGCTGAGGAGTGACCTGATAGAAGTTTATAAAATTATGAGAGGCAGAGATAGGGTAGACAGTCAGATTCTGTTTTTTCCAGGGTAGAAATGTCAAATATTGGAGGACATGCATTTAAGGTGAGAGGGGGGTAGTTGAAAGGCGATGTGCGGGGAACGGGATGTCAGAGGTAAGTTTTTTACACAGAGAGTGGTGGGTGCGTGGAACGCACTGCCGGCAAAGGTTGTGGGGGCAGATAAATTGGGGCATTTAAGAGAATCTTAGATAGACACATGAATGATAGAGAAATGGAGGGCTATGTGGGAGGGAAGGGTTAGATAGACCTTTGAGCAGGATAAAATGTCGGCACAACATTGTGGGCCGAAGGACATGTACTATGCTATAATGTTCTATGTTCTCTGTAACTGTAACACTTTATTCTGCATCCTGTTATCGCTTTTCCCTTGTACTACCTCAGGGCACTGATGTGATGAAATGATCTGTATGGATGGCACACAAAACAAAGTTTTTCACTGTACCTCGGTACACATGACAACAATAAAACAACTTCCCAATTTTATTTACCAATTTACCAACGTGGGCTGTTAAGTAGGAAGTTGACATTCAACACAAAAGTGCCAGCAAATGATCCACAAGGTACAAGTCGGGAGTATGAAGGGTTACCTGGCACTTGCCTGGATGAGTGCTGCTCCAACGTCTAAGTCCGAACCGACCATCAACCACCCAGTCATCCCAGTTCTACATCAATCCCAATTTCTTAATTCTCCCCACATTCACCTGGCTAAACCCTGATTCTGTCACACACTAGGGGTAATTTACAGCAGCCTATTAAACTACCAACTCACATGTCTTTGGGATGTGGGAGGAAACTGGAGCACCTGGGAAACCCACGTGATTATTGGTAATGATATTGGTTTATTATTGTCACTTGTACTGAGGTACAGTGAAAAACTTGTCTTGCATACCGATCGTACAGGTCAATTCATTACACAGTGCGGTTACATTGAGTTAGTACAGAGTGCATTGATGTAGTACAGGGTAAAAACAATAACAGTACAGAGTAAAGTGTCACAGTTACAGAGAAAGTGCAGTGCAATAAGGTGCAAGGTCACAACAAGGTAGATCGTGAGGTCAGAGTCCATCTTATCATATAAGGGAACCGTTCACAGTGGGATAGAAGCTGTCCTTAAGTCTGGTGGTACGTGCCCTCAGGCTCCTGTATCTTCTACCCGATGGAAGAGGAGAGAGGAGAGAATGACTTGGGTGGGTGGGGTCTTTGATTATGCTGGCTGCTTCACCAAGACAGCGAGAGGTAAAGACAGAGCCCAAGGAGGGGAGGCTGGTGTCCCTGATGCGCTGGGCTGTGTCCACAACTCTCTGCAACTTCTTGCGGTCTTGGGCAGAGCAGTTGCTGTGCCGAGCCGTGATACATCCTGATAGGATGCTTTCTACGGTGCATCGGTAAAAGTTGGTGAGAGTCAAAGGGGACAAACCAAATTTCTTTAGCCTCCTGAGGAAGTAGAGGCGCTGGTGAGCTTTCTCAAGAAGGGGGCTCTCTCCCACCTTCTCAAGAGCAGTAATTTGGATCTTCATTGCCTGAATGAATAAATAGTTAAGAGATATCTAAATATCGCCTGCAGTAGCCTGAGTTTAGAAGGTTAGTGGGTAATTGAATTGGAATGGTATAAATTGGTAAAAGCAATTTAATAGGGTTTAGATACTTGAGAGAATAGAGGAGTTGTGTACAAGAGTACAGATCTCTCACTACAGTTATACAGTGCCTTGTTAAGATCACTCCAGGTTTACTGGAGCACAAATTGTTTACTGCAGCACAAATTGTTTACTGCAGCAAGAGTAAGTAGGCTAGACTCCTATTCTCTTGATTTTAGAAGAACGAGGGATGACCTCATTGAAATATACAACACTTTTTGAGGTTGGATACAGGGAGGGTGCTTCCGTGCCCAAAGGGTCCAGAACTGGGGGTCTGTCTCAGAATGAGGGGTAATCGTCACTCAGAGTGTGTTGAATCTCTGACATTCTCTAACTTGGAAGACTGTGGAGGATGGGTCACTGAGTTCCTTCATTGATTGATGACTGAACATTAAGGGAATGGAGGGATATAGGGTCATAGTTTCATACAGATGGAACTAGGCCCTTCAGCCCATCTCATCCATGCCGACCGTGTTGCCTAGTGAGCTGGTCCAATCTGCCCGTGTTTGGCCCATAGCCCTCTAAACCTCTCCTATCCATGTACTTATCTAGATGGCTTTTAAATGTTGCTAATGTGCCTGCCTCAACCACTATTTCTGGCAGCTCGTTCCAAATACGCACCACCCTTTGTGTGATGAAGCTGCCCCTGATGTCTCTTTTAAATCTCTCGCCTCTGATCTTAAACCTATGCCCTCTTGTTTTTAGCTCCCCCTCCCTGGGAAAAAGACTATGCACTTTCACCCTGTCTATGCCCCTTATGATCTTATATAAGTCTATGGACCTTATGGAGATAATGCAGGAAATTGGTGCTGAGCTAAAAGTTCATCCACAATCTCAGGTACAAAGTACAAGGGGATGAATTTTGTCATCTCTCCTTCTTATGTCCTTAAGAACCACCGAACAGAGGAAATTGGGACCAGTTGCGTGGGCACTGTGGTCAGCATGGACTGGTTGGGCCGAAGGTCCTGTATCTGTGCTGTATTGCTCTGTGACTCTGTGAACCATTTCCCCTGCTTAGATCACACATGGAGCACTGTGTGCAGTTCTGGTCACCACACTATAGAAAGGATGTGGTTGCACTGGAGAGAGTGCAGAGGAGGTTCACCAGGATGTTGCCTGGACTTTAGCGATCGGGAGCAATTGGACAGGTTGGACTTGTTTTCCCTGGAGCGAAGCAGGCTGAAGGGGGACATGATAGAGGTATATAAAATTATAAGGGGCATACTACCTCAATGCACTGTGTGTAATGAATTGATCTGTATGATCGGTGTGCAAGACAAGTTTTTCACTGTACCTCAGTACAAGTGACAATAATAAACTAATTCCAATTCCAACTCCAATTCCAATCATTTTCCCAGAGTAGGGGTAATTAGATAAAAGAGGGAATAGGTTTAAGGTGAGAGGAAGGAGTTTTTAAGGGGATCTGAGAGATAAGTTTTTTTACACAGAGAATGGTTGATATCTGGAACGTGCTGCCAGAGGAGGTGGTGGGATCAGATACAGCCACTGTGTTTAAGAGGCAGTCAGATAGACACTTAAGTGGGTAAGGCATAGAAGGATATGCTCCTAATGTGGGTAATTGGAAGTAGTGTAGATGGGCAAAAAGGTCAGCATGGATTTGATGGGTTGAAGGGCCTGTTTCTGTGCTGTATGACTATGAACCAGAATCAGATTTTTTGTAACTAGAGCAGAATATTAGAGCAGGATTAAATGTCGGCACAACATTGTTGGTCGAATTACTGTGCTGTAACTTTCTATGTTCTCTGACTTATGACGTGAAATTTGTTGTTTTGCGGCAGCAGTACAGTGCAAAGGCATAAGAATCTATCAATAACAAAAATAAATAAATAGTGCAAAAAAAAGGAATAACAAGGTAATGTTCATGGGTTCATGGACCGTCCAGAAATCTGATGGCGGAGGGGAAGAAGCTGTTCCTCAAACATTGAGTGTGGGTCTTCAGGCTTCTGTATCTCCTCCCCGATGGTAGTAATGAGAAGAGGGCATGTCCCGGATGGTGAGGGTCCTTAGTGATGGTGACCTTGGCAGGGATAATCCGAAACAAGGGGGCTGATCCTTAACCCGATTCAGGCAGTTGTGGAGTAGAGACTGGGATCCTCATGTCAACAATGGGAAGTCACAGAGCGGTACAGCACAGAAACAGGCCCTTCGGCTGTTCTTTTTGCCCTTCTACACCAATTCCATTTGTCTGCGTTAGGTCCATATCCTCTATGCCTTACCTATTTAAGTTCTGTCTAAATTTCTCTTAAGTGTTGTGCTTGTGTCCAATTCCACATCTCCTCTGGCAGCAGTTCAGGGGAAAGAGGAACAGAGTTAACACTTTGACTTTCATGATTTTCATTCATTCGGGTATTAAGGGACATGCTGAAATGATGAACAATGGAATTATACTCCAGTAAATTGCAGAACAGGATGGAAGGGTGAAATGGCCTCTTCCCTTCCCACTGTAGAACGCAGAACAGTACAACACAGGAACAGGCCCTTCAGCCCACAACGTTTTCACTGAACATGATGATGCTGAATTAAACTGAACCCCTTCTGCCTGCACATGATCCATATCCCTCCATTGCCTGCATGTTCATGTGTCTAACAGCCTCTGAAATACCACTATCACATCTGCCTCCACCACCACCCCTGGCAGCCCGTTCCAGGCACCCACCACTCTCTGTGTAAAACCTCCCTCCAATCACCTTAAAATTATGTCCCCTCATGTTAGCCATTGTCACCCTGGGAAAAAGTCTCTGACTGTCCACTCGATCTATGCCTCTTATCATCTTGTACACCTCTATCAAGCCACCTCTCATCCTCCTCCTCTCCAAAGAGAAAAGTGCAGTGCAGGCAGACAGTAAGGTGCAAGGTCATAACGAGGTAGAATGAGAGATCAAGAGTCCATCTTATGGTACAAGAGGTCCATTCACTGGTCTTATAACAGTGGGATAGAAGCTGCCCTTGAGCCTGATGGAAGGTGCTTTCAGGTTTTTGTATCTTCTGCCTGGCGGGAGGGGGGGAATGTGGTCTGGTTCATTTGCAGAGGAGTTGTAAATGGAATTGAACACTGTCCAATCATCAATGAACGTCCCCACTGATGGAAAGAAGGTCATTGATGAAGCAGCTGAAGATGGTTGGGCCCAAGACACTGTCCTCAGGAACTCCTGCAGGGATGTCCCTGGGGCTGGGATGATAGACCTCCAACCAATGCAACCATCTTCCTCTGTGCGAGGTCTGACTCCAGCCACTGGAGTATTTTCCCCTTGATGCACTTTGACTCAGGTTTACCACAATTAAGTGCTGCCTTCACGTTGAGGGCAGTCACTCTCACCTTTCCATGGAATTCAGTTCTTTGATCCAAGTGTAGAGTCATAGAGATATAGAGCAATACAGCACGGATACAGGCCCTTCTGCCCAACCAGTCCATCCCAACCCTGCTAGTCCCAATTTCCTGCATTTGACTCATATCCCTCCAAGCCCCACCCCTGCATGTACCTATCCAGGAGCTTCTTCAATGCTACTGTTGTACCCGCCTCACCCACTTCCTCTGGCAGCTCGTTCCATATACTCACCACCCTCTGTATGAAAAAGTTGCCCCTCTGGTCCCTTTCAAACCTTTCCCTTAAACCTATGCCCTCTAGTTTTGGACTCCCCTACCCTGGGGAAAGACTGTTACCGTCCACCTTATCTATGCCTCTCATAATTTTAAACACCTCTATAAGGTCACCCCTCATTCTCCTACGTTCCAAGGAATAAAGACCCAGCCTGGCCAACCTCTCCCTGTAACTCAGGCCCTCGAGTCCTGGCAACATCCTCGTAAATCTTCTCTGTGCTCTTTCCAGTTTAACCTTGTCTTTCCTATAACAGGGCGACCAAAACTGTACACAGTTCTCCAAGTGTGGCCTCACCAACGACTAATACAACTGCAACATAATTGAGACAATAGTTGAGAACAAGTTTAGACCAAGGCTATGGAGAAGTTCTGGAGTTAAGTGTCCTGGAAAAATCCAATGGTAGAGCTGGTTCATGGGGCTGAATTGCTTACTTTTTCTTACATATTGCTCTGTTTTTCATAGATTAATCCATGTGGCTTTTATTGTAGTCTTCACTACCCACATTGTGCAAATGTTTCTTGACTACAAACTGTTAATTGGTAAGAATGTAAACTGCTTCAAATGTTGACTACATTTGCATTCCAAGAGAGCAGTTTACTGGAAATCCCCCCACACAAGGTCTATACAGGCTCAGGGTCAAAAAGTTGCAAGATTACAGACTGTTGCAAGGTCACTAGAGCACAGTCTTTTGTCAATTTTCATGGAATGGTTACAAAACAAAACAGCTGGTCATTGACTTCAGGAAGGGGTGCGGTGCACATGATCCTGGTTACAGTCACCGTGCTGAGGTCAGGAATGTTAAAAGCTTTAAATTCCGAGGAGTAATCCCCAATAGCCTGTCCTGGTCCAACCACATAGACGCCACAGCCAAGAAAGCTCACCAGCACCTCTACTTCCTCAGGAGGCTAAAGAAATTTGGCATGTCCTCTTTGACCCTTACCAATTTTTATTGATGCACCATGGAAAGCATCCTATCTGGATGCATCATGGCTTGGTACGGCAACTGCTCTGCCTGTAACCACAAGAAACTGCAGAGAGTTGTGGACACAGCTCAGCACATCACGGAAACCAGCCTCCCCTCCATGGACTCTGTCTATACCTCTCGCTGCCTCTGCAAAGCAGCCAGCATAATCAAAGACCCCACCTACCTGGGACATTCTCTCTTCTCCCGCCTCCCATCGGGCAGAAGGTACAAAAGTCTGAAAGCACGTACCACCAGGCTCAAGGGCAGCTTCTATCCCGTTGTGATAAGACTATTGAACGGTTCCCAAGAATATGACGGATTCTTGACCTCACAGTCTACCCCTTCATGGCTCTTACACCTTATTGTCTGCCTGCTCTGCACTTTCTCTGTAACTGTAACACTTTATTCTGCATTCTGTTATTGTTTTCCCTTGTACTACCTCAATGCACTGTTGTGATGAAATGATCTGCATGGATGGCATGCAAAACAAAGTTTTTCACTGTACTTCAGTACATGTGACCATAATAAACCAATTACCAATTTACCAATTTTAATTCCAAATGGATTTCTGAAGTTTCATTCTTTAACTGCCTGCAACTGTTCATAGAGTCCTAGAGTCATACAGCATGATGACAGGCCCTTCAGCCCAACGAATCCATGCTGGTCATCAGGTAGATCTCTAGACTGATCCCATTTAACTGTACTTAGATGTACGGTGGAGAGCATTCTGACTGGCTGCATCACAGCCTGGTATGGAGGCTCCAAAGTGCAGGATCGTAAGAGGCTGCAGAGAGTTGTAGACTCAGCCAGCTCCATCACGGGCACAACCCTCCCCACCATCAAGGATATCTTCAAGAGGTGGTGCCTCAAGAAGGCGGCATCCATCACTAAGGACCGTCACCATCCGGGACATGCCCTCTTCTCATTACTACCATCGGGGAGGAGGTACAGGAGCCTAAAGACCCGCACTCAATGATTCAGGAACAGCTTCTTCCCCTCCGCCATCAGATTTCTGAACGGTCCATGAACCCATGAACACCACCTCGTTACTCCTTTTGTTTGCCTTATTTACTTATTTTTGTAATTTACAGTAATTTTATGTCCTTGCACCGTACCGCTGCCACAAAACAGCAAATTTCATACCTCCTAAGTCAGTGATAATAAATCTAATTCTGATTCTGGTTCATAGCCTTCTCTGTCTTTGCGATTCAAGCGCTCGTCCAGATATTCCTGATATATTGTGAGGGTATCTGGCTCCACCACCCCCTCAGGCAGTCCATTCCAGATTCTAACCCCCCTCTGGGGGAAAATGTTCTTCCTCAATTTTCCTGAAAACTTCCTACCCCTTTTCTTTAACCTGTTCTCTCTGGATTTAGACACTGCTGCTATGGGGACAACTACCCTGCTCTCTGCCGAGTCTATTCTGCCCATAATATTGTACACCTCCTTTAGACCCCCCACTTCATTCCATACCAGGTGATATCTTGGTGAACCTCCTCTGCACCCTCTCCAGCACAATCACGTCCTCCCTTCAGTGTTATGACCACAGTACTCCAGCTGGGGCCTAATTAATATTTCATATCCACTCCTACATTGTATTCCTCGCTTAATGACGGCAAGTGTCCTATCTGTCTTCTTCACCACCTCGTCTGCCTGTGCTGCCACCTTCAGGGATCCTTGGGACTTGTACCCTGAGCTCCCTCTGTTCTGCAATACATCCCAGGCTTGTGTATGTCTGAGCCTCATTAGCCTTCTCGAAGCGCATCACCCCACAGTCCATCTTGCCAACTGATCAGTATCATCCTTTAGCCTAACACAACCTCCTCTCCGTCAACAACACCCCCAATCTTTGTGTCATTTGCAGACTTACTTACCATACCTTCTACACTCTGCTCCAGATTGTTTATGTATGTGTTACAGAGGGCATGCATTTAAGGTGAGGGGGGAGAGTTCAGAGGAGATGTGCGGGGCAAGCTTTTTACACAGAGAGTGGTGGGTGCCTGGAACGGGCTGCCAGGGGTGGTGGTGGAGGCAGATACGATAGAGGCGTTTAAGAGGCTCTTAGATAGGCACATGAATGTGCAGAGAATGGAGGGATGTGGACCATGTGCAGGCAGAAGGGGTTAGGTGTCATTAGCTTAGTTATATTGGCACATCATGGCTGAAGTGACTGTTGCTGTGCTGAATGTTCTATGTTCTATGTTCTATGACTGGTGACACGCATCCGATCACAAAATACAAACCTCATCCATCATTCTCTGCCCACCATCCAGGCCATGCCATCTTCTCACAGCTACTTGGTGCTGGAAGCGTGGCAACACTTGTGGGCAGCCCCCAGAACACTCTATGCAAAAGATGCATTTCACTGTGGGTTTCGATGTACATGTGACTAATAAAGATATCTAATTTAATGTAATCTAATTTTTACCATTGGGCAGGAGGTACAGAAGCCTGAAGTCCCACACCACCAGGTTCAGGAACAGCTACTTCCCTTCAACCATTCGGTTCTTGAACCAACCTGCACAACCCTAATCACTGCCTCAGTACGGCAACTCAATGACCATTTTGCACTACAATGGACTTTTTTTTGTTCTAATTGTGTTCTTTCTTGTAAAGATTGTGTTTAATTTATGCTTTTCTTGTGAGTGCTGCCTATCTGATGCTCTGTGCCTGTGATGCTGCTGCAAGTAAGTTTTTCATTGCACCTGTGCACACAGAGACTTATGCATCTGACAATAAACTCGACTTTGACTTTTGACTAGCACCAAGCTAATTTTATTCCAATTCGTCCTGAATTCTATGGTCACCATTAATCACCCATTTCACCCATCTTCACACAATGTTGAGAAAGCAAGTTAAACAAGCGTTCAGGACAGCGAGCTTCTTAAAAAGTCTTTTTTTCTTTTAAGAATATACCTCATTCACAACACATAAAGCAAGTACAATTGGTTCACTGATTTCTCTAGAAACATTTAACCTCATCTATTCAGTAGATTTTTCTTACAATGCATAAGCATTGCATCTCATTTTTCCTTCTTAAGCAGTACATTTCATTTGAATAAAAATGTAGCTGGGTGGATTAGCAAGCTTGCAGATGACACCAAGATTGGTGGAGCTGTGGACAATGTAAAGGACTATCAAAGAGTAGAGCGGGATATAGATCAGTTACAGATATGGGCAGAGAAGTGGCAGATGGAGTTTAACCTAGGTAAGTGTGAGGTGTTGCACTTTGGAAGGTCAAATGAAAGGAGAAAGTATACAGTTAATGGTAGGCCCCTTAACAGCATAGAGGGATCTTGGGATCCAGGTCCACTGTTCACTGAAAGTGGCTACATAAGTGGATAGGGTGGTAAAGAATGCATATGGCATGCTTGCCTTCATTGGTAGGGGTGCTGAGTGTAAGAGTCAGGAAGTCAGCTTCAGATACATAAAAACGTAGTCAGACCGCGCTTAGAATATTGTGTGCAGTTTTGGTCACCCCATTACAGGGAGGATGTGGAGACTATGGAGAGGGTGCAGAAGAGGTTCAACAGGATGCTGCCTGGATTAGAGGGTATGGGCTATAAGGAGAGGTTGGACAAACTTGGATTATTCTCCCTTGATTGACGAAGGTTGAGGTCAGACCTGATAGACGCTTTTAAAATTATGAGAGGCATAATAGATAGATCGGGTAGACAGTCAGGGTAGAAATGTCAAACACCAGAGGACATGCTTTTAAGGTTATAGGGGGGAAGTTTAAAGGTGACATGAGGAGCAAGGTTTTTACGCAGAGAGTGGTAGGTGCCTGAAATTGGTTACCAGGGGTAGTAGTGGAGTTTGGTGGAGTTTGAATTTAGATAGCCAGATGAATATGAAGGGAATGGAGGGATGTGGATGATACACAGGAGGAGGACACTTAGTATAAATTGGCATCAAGATCAGCACAACATCGTGGGCCGAATGGCCTGTCCAGTGCTGTACTGTTCTGTGTATTACACCTGTGGAGAGTTTGAGAGACTGTTGCACACACAAGGAAGTTATTGGTGAACCTTTATAAAGTGAGCAAGGTCCTGGTTGAATACTTGATATTATTGTGTTGGTGTTGGTTCATTGGTGCTCACCAGGGAGAAAGACGGGGAGGCTGGGGAGTTAAGGGAGGGGTATGAAGATATTCTGAAGCATGTGTGGATCAGGAAGAAGCAAGTATTGGTAATAATTGGTGTATATATGAGATTCACCAGGATGTTGCCTGGAATTATAAGGATATAGTTATAAGGAAAGATTAGATAGACTGAGTTAATTCTCACTGGAATGTAAAAAGCTAAGTGGTGGCCTTAAACAGGTTTAGTTTCAAATCTATTGTTGTCACAGGCAATACACACACAGGGTATAAATTAGCTCTTTGCAGCAGCAGCACAGTACATTACAAGACGAGGACAAATATAAAATAACATAAATTATACATAATTTACAAATGTACAAAATAAAAAATACTTCCTATGGTAGTGGTATCAGAAACAAGAGCTTTTTACACAGAGTGGCTGATGTCTGGAACACGATGTCTATCTATGGGCAAGGGAATTCTGACCGTATTATAGGCAGACGAGAAAGGGTTGTTGTTTTAATGAACTAGAAATGGATGTTCCATTGTTTGATAGAGTATCGCTGTACAAGTACCAATAGAAGAGATTGCCTTGTCAGTTTCCAAAGCAATCCCTTAAGTGGCCTCCCGCTGCGAACCAGCAGCCTGCGATTGTTGTCCTTGGTAAACTAGTTCATCTCGCTGCATACATTTTGTGTTTATTTCTTTCAAGTAAATTCCATAAGAGTGAATTTTTAGTCTGCATCTCAGATTTTTTGGTACTGACTTGTGAATTTGGTAAGGTGAATTTTGGTTACCCGAACTGCTGTAATGCGGGGGGAGTACACTGTATTGAATACAAGCTTTGACTCAATTGCAAAATTTGGTCTGTTTGTGTGGTCCTTTGTTTCTATGTGATGTGGCCCAATGAGTTGTTTGCCATGAGGAAACACACAAGGGGGAAAGGAATAGGAGGATCTGGAGAAGGGGGAGATGAAGAGTAGGTGTAAACGTGGTGCCAATACATCATAGAAGACAGAACATCAAAGGGTAAAGCACGGAACAGACTCTTTGGCCCTCAATGTCTGTGACGGACATGATGCCAAATTAAAATAAATCTCTGCTGTCTGTGCATGATCCATCTCCCTCCATTTCCTGCCTGTTCATGTGTCTATCTAAAAGCCTCTTAAACCCCTCTATCGTATCTGCCTCCACCACCACCCCTGGCAGCCCGTTCCAGGCACCCACCACTCTCTGTGTAAAAAACTTGCCCCACACATCTCCTTTAAACGTTCCCCCTCTCACCTTAAATGTATCTCCTCTAGTGTTTGACAGCTCTACCCTGGGAAACAGACTCTGACTGTCTACTCTATCTGTTCCTCTCATAATTTTATAAACCTCTGTCAGGTCTCCCCTCAGCCTCCGACGCTCCAGAGAAAACAACCCAAGTTTGTCCAACCTCTCCTTACAGCTCATACCCTCTAATCCAGGCAGCATCCTGGCAAACCTCTTCTGCACCCTTTCCAAATCCTCTGCATCCTTCCTGTAATAGGGCGACCAGAACTGCACGCAATTGGCTGCAATGAGCCGGGTTCGATCCCAACCTTGGCTGTTGCTTGCATGAATTTTACATGTTCTCCCTGTGACCATGTGGGTTTCTTCCGGGTGCTCCAGTTTCCTCCCACATCCCAAAGATGTGCTGGTAGGTTAATTGGCCTGTGGTGTATGGAAATGGCAAATGAATCTAAGGGGAGTTGAAGGGTGTGTGAGGGGAAGTAGGGGACAGGGATATAAGAGGGGGATTGAAAATGATGAGGTTGCTCTTCTGCGAGCTGCCATGGACCTGTGGTGTCTGTAAGGAGTTTATACGTTCTCCCCGTGTCTGCATGGGTTTCCTCCGGGTCCTCCAGTTTCCTCCCACATTCCAAAGACGTACGGGTTAGGAAGTTGTGGGCATGCTAGGTGGCGTCGGAAGTGTGGCGACACTTGCGGGCTGCCCCCAGAACACCCAACGCAAAAAAAGTGCATTTCACTGTGTGTTTTGATGTACCTGTGGCTAATAAAGATATCTCAATTGTCCTCCTCCTGCCTTGTAAGTGGGGCAGGAGAATGCCGGTGTGCTAAACACTAGATGGAGCAATTGAGTCAAAGAACCTCTCTCTGAGCTATGTTCAATGTAAATTTAAGACTCCTTGCCAAGTGGGAACCAGCTGGTTGCTCTGAGATTAACTTCCTTGGGTGTCTACGATTCATTAAACTCTCAAATAATCAGAACATGTTGACAATTACACGAAAATATTCAAAGAGGAGGTCCTGCTATGGAGGAGGCAGAATCCAAACTTAACTGTCAGAGAGAAATGTCGTGCAAGATGTTGGTGAGGACACACTTAGAGTATTGTGGACAGTTTTAGTCGCCCTGTTATGGGAAAGATGCCTTTAAGCTGGAAAGAGTGCAGAGGAGGTTTACGAGGATGTTGCCGGGACTCGAGGGACTGAGTTATGGAGAGTGGTTGAGCAGGTTGGGACTTTATTCATTAGGGTGTAGGAGACAGGGGTGATCTTACAGAGGTGTATAAAATCATGAGGGGCAGAGATAGGGTGAACGTGCACAGTCTTTTTCCCAGGGCTGTAGAATCAAGAACTAGAGGGCATAGGTTTAAGGTGAGAGGGGGAAGATTTAAAAGGGACCTGAGGGGCAACTTCTTCATGCAGAGGGTAGTCAGTATATGGAACGAGCTACCAGAGGAAGTGGTTTTGAGGCAGGTACATTAACAACATTTAAAAGACATTTGGACAGGTACATGGATAGGAAAAGTTGAGAGGGATATGGGCCAAGCTTGGGCAAATGGGACTAGCTTGGATGAGAATCTTGGTTGGCCGAAGGGCCTGTTTCTGTGCTGTAGGACTCTCTGACTCTATGACGGAAGGTGAAACATGAATATACTCCAAACAGAAAATGTCCAGCAGATCGGATGCCATCTATGGAGAAGGAAATTGAAACAGCCTTTCAGAATCTTTTCTGACCTGAGTATATCCAGCCCTTTCGTTTTTTTAATTGCAGAATTCCAACATTCATAGTATTTTATTTTCAGAACATAGAACATAGAACAGTACAGCACAGGAACAGGCCCTTCAGCCCACACTGTCTGTGCCGACCATGATGCCAAATTAAACTAAATCCCTTCTGCCTGCACATGATCCATCTCCCTCCATTCCCTGCATATTTATGTGTCTGTCTAAAAGCCTCTTGAACACCACTATCATATCTACTTCCACCCCACCCCTGGCAGCCCATTCCAGGCACCCACCACTGTCTGTGTAAAAAAAATTACCCCACACATCTCCATTAAACTTTCCCCCTCTCACTTTAAAGCTATACCCTCTAGTACTTGACATTTCTACCCTGGGAAAAAGACACTGACTGTCGACCGTATCTATGCCTCTCACTGCGAGATGTCCGTAGGGGAATGCTGCCGGCTGGCACATTCCAGGCTGCAGGAGTATTTGCTGAGGGACGCACTGAAGCTGGGCGCAGCCAACGCAAAAGCTCAGTGGGGATGACTACAGCTTAGGGTTCTTCTGCCACTGGAGAGAGAGGGGCGGGGACAGGCGAGAAAGCCCCTAAATATTGTAAATATGGGACCGGGTAGCTTCCAGGGAGCCACACGTGTGGCATCGGCGCTGTTTTCTATATCAGAAGGTAACACTAATGAATGATCTGTACAAGAATGTAAAGGTTTGCACTGTCTTGTAATTGTATATAGTTGGTCTTTTATTATGAATCAAAGTTATTTTGTATAAAAAAAAACTTCTATGAGGTCTCCCTTTTTGTGTTTTGTTCTTTGGCAGTCTCTCAGGGTTGAGGGTGTCTTCCTTCCCATCTGGTTCTGTTAGTTCTGAGGTTGCTGGAGAGGCTGATGTGGGAACCGGAGACTTTTCCGCAAAGGGGGCGGGAAGAGGCAGAGGGTTTGGGCAGGAGGATGGTGCACTCCTTCTGCCGATTACTGAGAGCTTTTGTGTGCTCCCAATGTGCCCACTCAAGTTCTGAACACCATCCCAAATCTCCTTCTCCACTCTGAGTGGTCATGGGCCAAGGATTCCCAGGGATCAGTGGGAATGGTGCATTTCTTCAAGCAACACACAAAATGCTGGAGGAACTCAGCGGGTCGGGCAGCATCTGTGGAGGGAAATGGACAGTCGACGTTTCGGGCCGAGACCCTTCATCAGGACTGGAAGGGAAGAGGGCAGAAGCTGGAATAAAAGGGTGGGGGAATGGGGAGGAGCACGAGCTGGTGGGTGACAGGTTGGGGGGGGTGGTAGGTAGGTGGGTGGGGGAGGAGGGGGAACTGGGAGTGATGTCAGAAGCTGGGAGGTGATGGGTGGAAGAGGCAAAGGGCTGAAGAAGATGGAATCTGATAGGAGGGGATGGTGGACCATGGAATAAGGGGAAGGAGGTGGGGAGCCAGAGGGAGGAAGGTATGGGTGACGGGCAGGTGGGAGGTGAAAGAGAAGGGGTAAAGGGGCCAGAGGGATAAGGGAAAACTGAAAAAAAGGTGTTGGGGGGGGTGGGAGGTGGTTACCAGAAGTTAGAAAAATCGGGATGAAAAAGCAACAAGATGTTGGAGGAACTCAGCAGGCCAGGCAGCATCCGTGGAGAAAAGCAGGCGGTCAACGTTTCGGGTCAGGACCCTTCTTCAGGACTGAAGATAGGAAAAGGGGAAGCCCGATATATAGGGGGGGAAAAGCAGAGCAGTGATAGGTGGACAAAAGAGGGGAGGCGGCGTGGGCACAGGGCGGTGATAGGTAGATGCAGAGATGGTGATGGGCAGGTGCGGGGGAGGAGGGGAGAGCAGATCCACTGGGGGATGGGTCAAAGGTAAGGGAGGCAGGTGGCGTGGGGGGGGAGGGGAGGAGAGGAAAAGGAGAGAGGGGAATAAAATGGCGAGGATAAAAAAGAGAGAGAGGTTGGGAAAGGGAAGAGAAGAAGGGGAAGAAATGGGGGTGGGGGGGGGAGTTGTTTAAAGTGGGAGAATTCAATGTTCATCCTGTTAAGCTGTAAGCTCTGAAGACGGAGAATGAGGGGCTGTTCCTCCAATTTGCATTTGAATTTCTCCCGGCAGCGGAGGAGGCCGAGGACTGACATATCAGTCATGGAGTGGGAGGGGGAGTTGAAGTGACTGGCAACGGGGAGGTGCAGATCGCGGTTACGGGCACATGCCGTCAGGTTGTTGAAGGTGACCAAGACGGAATGTGAGGTGTTGTTCCTCTAATCTGTGCCTACCCTCAATTTAGCAGTAGAGGAGGCCGTGAACAGGGAATGGGAAGCAGAATTAAAATGGCTGGCCACCGGGAGACCTTGGCTGTTCCGGCGGAGCAAAGGTTCTTGAGGAAGTGATTCCCCAACCTGCATCGGGTCTCACCGATATAGAGGAGGCTGCACCAGGAGCACCTAGATAAGATAAGATAAGATAAGATATCTTTATTAGTCAAATGTACATCGAAACACACAGTGAAATGCATCTTTTGCGTCGAGTGTTCCAGGGGCAGCCCGCAAGTGTCGCCACGCTTCCGGCACCAACCTATTATGCCCACAACTTCCTAACCCGTACATCTTTGGAATGTGAGAGGAAACCGGAGCACAGAGGGGAAACCCACGCAAACACGGGGAGAACGTACAAACTCCTTATAGACAATGGATGGATTTGAACCCGGGCGCTGGCGCTGTAAAGCATTACGCTAACTGCTACATGACTATGCCTGCCCAATAAATGACCCCGATGGATTCACAGGTGAAGAACTGCCTCATCTGAAAGGACTGTTTAGGGAAACATTTCTTCAAGGAGGCTTGGAGCACATCCTTGAATTTTTCCCTCTGTCTGGCTGGTAAAATCTTCCCTCAAGAACTCGGTTTATTCCAAGTATAGAACTGCCATAACTCAATAGGGCACAGGAACAGGCCCTTCAGCCCACCATGTCTATGCCAATCATGATGCCAAATTAAACAGATTCTCGCTTGGGGCAACGGCGCTTTGGTTAACCCATTTTCCACCATCAATGTCCCATGCAAACACTGCCAATCCACCAATTAAGCTACGACCATTTGGGGTGTTCACTAATTGGTTAATTCACTAATTGGTGGCACATGCTCCATATCCCTCCAATCCCTGCATGTTCACGCATCTGTCCAAATGCCACTTAAACACCTCTGCATCCCCCACCACCCCTGGCAGCCCATTCCAGGCACCCACCCCTCTCTGTGTAAAGAACTAGCCCTGTACATCTCCTTTAAACTTTCCCCCTCTCGCCTTAAAACTACACCCTCTCGCATTTGACATCTCCATCCCGGAAAAGTCTCTGACTGTCTACCCTATCTCTGCCTCCTGTCACGAACCAGCAACAAAAGAAACTCACTGAGCATGATTTAGTGTTAAAAACTATTTTATTAATCACTACTTATGATAATACGTAAAATAAAAGTAAAAATGTTAGTATGTTAGAATTCAAAAATGTTAAACCTCGAACGTTAACCCCAAAACTAAACTCGTCGTGTGTGTGTGTGACAAAGTCCAAAACTCCCAGTTCCAGAATGGTTCTTAAAGTTCAGTTCCGCAAGCCATAAGGTGAAACATGAGCAAGGGCTTCTTCAACAACCACCGTTGTCTGAAGATAAGACGTAGACGTAGAGAAACATAGAGAGAGTACATATGAAATCCAAATGTTCCACGATGGAACCCAAATGACACTCCAGTGTTTACTCGGTAGTGACTTCCTCACCCTGAAAAGCATCCGAACCGTGGTCGTCCACACACAAATACCTGTTTCCTTCTACAGGTCAGCAACAAAGTGAACTCCACCGGATTACTTCCAACTTCCATACATGGGTTTCCGTGGCAAACACAGTTATTGTTTCTCATCCATCAATAGAGGAAACAAGCAGGCTGGTGTCTCTCTCCCTTCTCTCTCTCTCTCCTTCTTCTTCTTCTAACTTCTTCAACAACGTCATTACGTCCTTTATCTTCTATTGACATAAGCACGCCCCACACACACATACACTCTCTATCTTAAAGGGACTTTCACTGAGTCCGTAACACCTCCCACCTAAAAAAAAAATTTTTCCAAGAAAATTTTAACCGCGCATACAGTTAGTAATGTTAATAATTATCATGCTACACAACTACAGACTATCAGATTAGTACAGATACATGTTTCCCATTCCCGTTCAGCCTCTAACTTTATCCGAGTTATCTCTTGTTCAGTCTCTAATTTCTTTTGTTCGGCCGCTAATCTCTTTTGTTCTCGTTCAGCTTCTAATTTATTTTGCTCTCGTTCAGCCTCTATCTTTGCCAGCTGCACCTGTGCCTCAGAAATTGCTATTTCACTGCCAGGAAACTGTTTTAACACTTCCTTCTCAAACACCTTCTTTTCCACATAACGGGCAGCTATCAGTCTCTGAATATCCGCCTTTCTCATAGACTGCTTTACTTCTGTAAGGTTTAGCCTTGTAGCAATCTTTATCAAATCATCCTTTTTCGCCACCTCCAATCCCTTTTGGGTTGGTGACTCCAAAAATGCCTTAATATCCATTGCTGCTGGTTTCCACACACACAAGCCAATTAAAAAGAATTTATCAGACCTCCCTCAAAAATCTTTGGATTGAATCCCGAACAAATCTTGTCAATCTGGGGAACAATCCCAGATGACACTCGTTAACCTTTGGATTGGATCCCGGACGAGCCCCCAATTTTGTCACGAACCAGCAACAAAAGAAACTCACTGAGCATGATTTAGTGTTAAAAACTATTTTATTAATCACTACTTATGATAATACGTAAAATAAAAGTAAAAATGTTAGTATGTTAGAATTCAAAAATGTTAAACCTCGAACGTTAACCCCAAAACTAAACTCGTCGTGTGTGTGTGTGACAAAGTCCAAAACTCCCAGTTCCGGAATGGTTCTTAAAGTTCAGTTCCGCAAGCCATAAGGTGAAACATGAGCAAGGGCTTCTTCAACAACCACCGTTGTCTGAAGATAAGACGTAGATGTAGAGAAACATAGAGAGAGTAAATACGAAATCCAAATGTTCCACGATGGAACCCAAACGACACTTCAGTGTTTACTCGGTAGTGACTTCCTCACCCCGAAAAGCATCCGAACCGTGGTCGTCCACACACAAATACCTGTTTCCTTCTACAGATCAGCAACAAAGTGAACTCCACCGGATTACTTCCAACTTCCATACATGGATTTCCGTGGCAAACACAGTTATTGTTTCTCATCCATCGATAGAGAAAACAAGCAGGCTGGTGTCTCTCTCCCTTCTCTCTCTCTCTCTCCTTCTTCTTCTTCTAACTTCTTCAACAACATCATTACGTCCTTTATCTTCTATTGACGTAAGCACGCCCCCCACACACATACACTCTCTATCTTAAAGGGACTTTCACTGAGTCCGTAACACTCCCATAATATTAGGTCTTAAATATTTCCCCTTACATAATAAAAACTGTTGTTTTCTTGTAGACTCCTAATTTTGCCATAATAATGAGCAAAATCTGTATTGTTAAAATCTGAAAATTCTGTGTTTGTTGGTAACTAAACTGCAATATTCATGGTTATGTTTACATGAGTTACTACAGCAGAGTAATTTGTGTGACGTTTGACATAAGTAGAGATTATTAAACACCTATAAAGACGCCAACACAAGAAAAATAACATTGGCAGTTTACTTATTTTTGCAATTGTACTAATTAACTGAGATTCTCGCTTGGGACAACAGCGCTTTGGTTAACCCATTTTCCACCATCAATGTCCCATGCAAACACTGCCAATCCACCAATTAACCTATGACCATCTGGCATGTTCACTAATTGGTTAATTCACTAATTGGTGGCACATGCTGGGTTTTGCCCATAGGAAGTTATTCATCCCTATCGTACAAAGAGATGTGAGTTTGTTGGCCAATGACAAGTCTTCAGTGAGTTCATTAGTTAACCCTTTAACATCCATGAAAAGTAAAAACACTGCCCCAGATGTGGACATCAGTTTGTTCGGACTTTGGTGTCTTATAGGCCTAACCAAAGAGCTTTTGAAGTGGATCCTGAAGTGACTGAGGACAACGTGGGAACTGCAGACTCTTCTACAGATGGGGCAGGTAGACTCTGGTGGGAGAGGTGAATGGGTGCTTTGTGAGGGGGTGCAGTCCTCCAGTGCTTACGTCAGGGCTCTGTGTGTTCCTGATGCACAGACTCGATGTTCTCAATACCCTACTTCCTCAGAAGACAAAGGAAATTTGGCATGTGTCCATTGATGCTGCTGCAAGTATGTTTTCATTGCACCTGTGCACACACGTACTTGAGCATATGACAATAAATTTGACTTTGACTTTGAACATCACCAATTTTTAAAGATGCACCATTGAAAGCATCCCATCTGGATGCATCATGGCTTGGTACGGCAACTGCTCTGCCCAGGACTGCAAGATATTGCAGAGAGTTGTGGACACAGCCCAGCACATCGTGGAAATCAGCCTCCCCTCCATGGACTCTGTCTACACTTCTCGCTGCCTTGAGAAAACAGTCAACATAATCAAAGACCCCACCCACCCCGGACATTCTCTCTTCTCCCCTCTCCCATCGGGCAGAAGATACAAAAGCCTGAAAGCACGTACCACCAGGCTCAAGGACAGCTTCTATCCTGCTGTTATACTATTGAAAGGTCTCCTAGTACGATAAAATGGAATCTTGACCTCACAATCTATCTCGTTATGACCTTGCACCTTATTGTCTGCCTGCACTGCACTTTCTCTGTAACTGTAACACTTTATTCTGCATTGTGTTATTGTTTTTCCCTTGTACTACCTCAATGCACTGATGTGATGAAGTGATCTGTATAGATGGCATGCAAAACAAAGGTTTTCACTGTACCTCAGTACATGTGACAATAATAAACCAATTACCAATTACAATATTTCTTGAGCAGGTTGGCAGCACAGTTAACCTCTCAGGGTGAAGACCCTTCCTCAGACCTGAAACTGCTTCTCTCTCTACAGATGCTGCCTGACCTACTGAGTGTTTACAGGATTTTCCATTTTCATTGCAGATTTCCAGCAGTTTTTTTATTTTCATTTTTTGAGGGCGTATCTTTTACAAGCTACACTTTGAACATTGTTGTCAACCAACTGCCAGTGTTGAGGTCACAAACCAAGAAAGAAACTGTAAACTGCTGTGCCTTGGAGACTCTCACATTGAGTATTATAAGCCACAGAGGTGATTAGCAGTGGTCCTCTGTTTACAGATGTAATTACATCTCGAAACTATTGCATCTAGTTAGTTCCTCATGCTAAGGAAGGGCTCTGAGCAATTACTGTACACTAATTAAGAGTCCAGTCACTAATAACGTGATGTGTCTCATGGGTTAATAGACTACTAAAGGAAGTTAAGCTCTAAGAGAAGTGGTTAACCATTGAAACATTTCGTTCATGTGCCTGTCATGATAATATGTACCCACCTCCCCCTCCAACTCTGGGAGACTGAGGGCAGCACAGCGTCTAGCACACCCCAGCTCCGGGAGACCGGGAGCAGCACAGAAGCCACCAGCGCACCCCAGCTCCAGGAGACCAGGAGTTGTACAGAGGCCATTGGCCCCCAGCTCCAGGAGTCCGGGAGCAACATAGAAACCGTCAGTCCCCAGCTCCAGGAGACCGAGAGCACCGTGATGACCAGCACACCCCAATTCCAAGAGATGGAGGGTACAGAACAAACAGAGCCAGAGGACAGAAGAGAAACAGAGACTAATCTCCCCCCAGCGACACCCCAGCATGGCCACACGCTGGGGAGGACCATTCCCAGCACCTGAGCCCAAACACTGCTTCAGTTCACCAAGGCTGTCAGCATGAGAGCTCAGGCTGATTGACAATGGACAATGATCCCTGAACTCAACTAACTATAGAGATAAATCTGGCATCTCTGAACGTGTGCAGGGTGAAGAGCACTGTGCGATGTGTGAACACCTTGTAATACCTTGCCAAGGTCAAGTCTGATGTAACCTTTTTACAGGAGTGTGGGCTGCCAGATCTCTGTAACTATCGGAGATGGTCGCAATGGCGGTCCCAGGGATTGTCTGTATGGTCGGGGGGGATGGTAGTCGTGCATCCGGCCTGGGGACTCTGTTGCGGGGAGGTAACTTCTCTCTCACTGAAGTCAAAGAGGTGGTGGAGGGGCGGATCCTCGTGACTGACGCAAAGTACTGTAACAATCCGCTCCGGCTAATCAATGTGTACGCCTCCCCCATGCGGAGCAAGGGGCTGGCTGCCTCAAGCAGCTCCCACCGCTGTTGGCGTCATCCCTACCAGTTGCTCTGGCCGGTGACCAACTGCATCATGAATGCAGCTGGACAATCCGGCAGTGCTGACAGGAGTCTGAACAGGAGACTGAGCGTTTCCAGGATTTCCCATTTTCAGTGCAGATTTCCAGCAGTTTTTTTTATTTTCAGTTTTTTGAGTGCCCATCTTTTGCAAACTACACTTTGAACATTGTTGTCAAACAACTGCCAGCATTAAGGTCACAAACCAAGAAAGAAACTGTAAACTGCTGTGATCAACACTGCCTTGGAGACTCTCGCGTTGAGTATTATAAGCCACAGAGGTGATTACCAGTGGTCCCCTGTTTACAGATGTAATTACATCCATGATACACTTTGACCGGAACGGACAGCTTAGTATGGTCCCGGATAGACTTCCCCTTCACATCGAAGGGAGACACGGTCAGATCCACCAACGTCACGCCGGTGTTCTTCTCTGACCACCGCCTCCTTCATGCCTCCTGTCACCTGCAGGAGGACAAGAGGCAGGCAGGGGGACGTGGAAGTTGAACATCAAGCTGCTGACCCCAGAGAACATGGAGAAACTGAAGAAGGATCACACAGGTTGGGGAACCGTGAAGTCCCTCTTTGACTCCCCGAGTGGGAAGCAACCAAGGAGAACATCAAGAGGTTCTTCATCCTCAAAAGGTGTTCAGAAAGCAAGACAGAGTCAGAGGGAACTGCGCCAACTCCAGACAGACTTGCAGCAACTTCTTCTTCTGCAGTCGAGGGGGGTGGATGTGAGGGAGGAACTCCGAGAGGTGGAGAGCCGGCAAGCTGCGCTCTTTGACTCTGAATCCTCGAAGATCATCTTCAGATCCAGGGTCGGCTTTATGGAGCAGGATGAGACGTCTTCGTGCTTCTTCTTCTGAAAGGTTCACAGGGGGAGCTCTGTGAATCGCAGCCTTAAGGAAGAGGACGGCTCAGTAACATCCTCACAGACGGACATACTGAGGATCTACAGATCCTTCTATGCTGGTCTGTTTGACAGTAAGTCCACCGACAGCACTGCCTCCTAAAATTTCATGTCCTCTATCATGGAGGTGCTAGACAACAGCAAATGGAAGGGTCTGGATCAGCCACTGTCCCTGGAGGAGCGGACTGGCTTCATCCGTTCCCTTGGCATGAATAAAACTCCCGGAAGTGACAGCTTACCAGCAGAGCTGTATTTGCCTCTGTGGGACTGGATGGGCGCAGACCTGCTGGAAGTGTACAACGCTATGCTTCTGGCTGGCAACATGTCAGACCCCATGAAGAAGGGCACCATTACCCTCATCAACAAGCAGAGAGACAGAAAGAGGACATCAGGAACTGGAGACCCATTTCACTGTTGAACGTGGACTATAAGATCCTGTCCAAGGCCATCGCCAACCACGTCAAGTCTGCTCTGGGACGGGTGATCCATCCGGACCAAACCTGTGCTATACCTGGCAGGAAAATCTTGGACAGCCTCGCACTGCTCAGAGATACTATCGCCTATGTGCAGGACAGAGGGGTGGACACCTGCCCGGTCAGCTTGGACCAGGAGATGCCCTTTGACAGGACATTACACATGTATAAATAAACCAAACATGTTGACGTGCTCTCCAAAATGGGCTTGGGGAGGGTCAGAAGTTGGATCCAACTGCTCTACACAGATATCTGTAGTGCAGTCCAACTCAATGGGTGGGAGACAGATTTCCCCATCAGGTCTGGAGTCAGGCAGGGTTATACACTCTCCCCGTCTTGCTTGTATGCTGCACTGAACCCTTTGCCGAATCCATCAGGAAGGACGAGAGCATAAGAGGGCTGACGTTGCCAGGCAGTGGGGGCACACAAGGCAAAACCTCCCTGTACATGGACGATGTCGCCGTCTTCTGCTCAGACCCATGGTCAGTTTACAGATTGATCAGCATCCGCGACCAGTTCGAGTTGACATCGGGAGCCAGAGTTAACCGCAGGAAGGGCGAGACCATGCTCTTCAGTAACTGGCCCAACCGATCCAATGTCCCCTTCACCGTCAGGTCCAACTACCTGAAGGTGCTGGGGGTCTGGTTCGGAGGGGCCGAGGCATGTAACAAGAATTGGCTGGAGCGGACTGGGAAGGTAAAACAAAACTTGGGTCTGTGGAAACTGCGTTCTCTGTCAATAACTGGGAGGTACTTGGTCATCAGGTGCAATGTGCTCTCAGGGCTGCTGTACCTGGCACAGGTGTGGCCTGTTCCCCGCTCCTCTGCCTCGGTAATCACCCGAGATGTCTTCCAGTTTATCTGGGGGTCCAAGGTGGAGTGAGTCTGACGGGTCACGATGCACAAGTCCCCAGAGAATGGGGGGAGAATGTGTACCCAATGTGTCACTACGTGCTGAGGTTCTACCTGTCCCTGGTGTTGCAGAGGATGGGCCCGGCCCCTCTACCACCTAACGCCACAGTCAGGTGGACATTGCCACAGCACCTGTTCTTCCAAGTAAACACCTTTGACTGCAAGTCCATCAGGCAGTGGTCAGCACAGAATGTACTGCAGACACTGCAGGACGGGGACACTACGGATTTGGTGGGTTTGTTCCATGAGCAAACGGTCCAAACCATACGGCAGAATGCCTCATTGCCAGATCTGACCAACGAGCACCAAGACCTCGCTTGGCTGGTGGACGGTCACGGTCTTTTTCCCAGGATTGGGGAGTCTAAAACTGGAGGGTATAGGCTTAAGGTGAGAGGGGAGAGGTTTAAAGAGGACCTGAGGGGTAAGTTTCTCCACACAGGGGGTGGTGGGTATATGGAACAAGCTGCCAGAGGAAGTGGTAGAAATGGGTACAATTAGAGCACTTAGAAGACTCTTGGACAGGTACTGTACATGGATAGGAAAGGTTTCAAGGGATATGGGCCAAACATTGGCAAAGGGGACTAGCTCAGGCAGGCAACTTGGTCAGCATGGATGAGTTGGGCTGAAGGGCCTGCTTCCATGCTGTATAATTTTCCATGTCTAATAAATCCAGCTAGGTTAGTTCCAAGAATGATGGCTTTAAGGAGAGATTGAGTAAACTGGGACTGTATTCCCTGGAGTTTAGATGAATAAGAGGTAATGTCGATGAAACTTTCAAAGTTATTACAGGGCTGGACACACTGGATGCAGGGCAGGGTGCCTCCCCCGGCCGACGAGTCTCGGACCAGTGGTCACTGTCTCAGAATAAGGGGTCGGCCAATTCAGGTCTTCACTCAGAGGGCGAATCTTTGGAGTCGTCTCCCCAGAGGCTCGGCTGTTGTGTTCATTCAAAACAGAGATCCATAGATTAAGGTAATTGAAAGACATGGGGATACGGTGTGAAAATGGCTCTGAGATAGAAGCTCAGCCATAATTTTGAGGAATGACACAGCAGATCTGAAAGGACAGATGATTTACTCCTGCTTCTACTTTTTGTGTTACATCTCAGACACAAGTTCAAGTCCCACCAGGGCAATTAAGTAAACCTGGAAATAAAAAGCTGCACTGGTGCCTATGGAATTAATATCCTTCAGGGAAGAATAGGCTCACAATGATCTGCAGCACCGAAACTGGCCCTTCAGCCCAACTCGTCCACGCCAACCAAGGTGCCTTGCTGAGCTGGTCCCATTTGTCTGTGTTTGGCCCATATCCCTCTAAATCTTTCCTATCAAAGTACCTTGATTTTGTCTTTTAAACATTGTGATTCTACAAATGTCTACCACTTCCTCTGGCAGCTCCTTCCATATACAGTACCTACCACCCTCTGTGTGAAAGAATTGCCCCTCAGATCCACTTCAGTTTTTCCCCTCTCACCTTAAACCTTTAGACTCCTCTCCCCTGGGAAAAAGGCTGTGACCATCTACCCTATTTATGTCCCTTATTATTTTATAAACCTCTACAAAGTCACCCCTCAGCCTCCTTCGCTCTGGGGAAAACAGTCCCGGCTTGTCCAGTGTCTCATTATAAGTCAAACCCTCCAGTTCTGGTAATGTGAATCTTTTCTGCACCCTCTCCAGCTTAATCATATCCACGCGACCAGCTTTGCTCACAGTGCAGTGTCACCATCATCATGCTTAGCTGTAACATGACTTCCTAACTCTTGTGTTCAATGCTCCATCCAATGAAGGCAAGCATGGCTGTACGCTTTCTTCACCACCCTGTCTATCTGTCTCACCATTTTCAGGGAACTATTACTTGTACCTCTGGGTCCCTCTGCTCTACAACAATTCCCAGGGACATGGTGATGACCAACAGACTGTAATCAGTGAGGATAGGCAGCAACACCTCCGCCACGATTATCCTCAACACTGGTGCCCCACAAGACTGTGTCCTCAGCCCCCTACTCTACTCCCTATACAATCATGACTGTGTGGCCAGATTCTGCCTTAACTCCATCCACAAGTTTGCAGATGATACCACAGTAGTGGGCTGTATCTCAAATAACGATGAGTTGGAGTACAGGAAGGAGATAGCGAGCTTAGTGACATGGTGTCATGACAACAACTTTTCCCTCAATGTCAGCAAAACAGAAGAGCTGGTCATTGACTTCAGGAGAGGGGGCAGTGCACATGCACCTGTCTACATCAATTGTGCTGAGGTCAAGAGGGTTGAGAGCTTCAAGTTCCCAGGAGTGAACATCACCAATAGCCTGTCCTGATCCAACCACATAGACGCCACATCCAAGAAAGTTCACCAGTGCCTCTACTTCCTCAGGAAGCTGAAGAAATTCGGCATGTCGCCTTTGACCCAAACCAATTTTTACTGATGCACCATAGAAAGCATCCTATACGGACGCACTTTGGCTTGGTACGGGAACTGCTCTGGCTATGACCTCAAGAAACTACAGAGAGTTGTGGACACAGCTCAGCATATTACAGAAATCAACCTCCCCTCCATGGACTCTGTCTATACTTCTGACTGCCTTGGTAAAGCAGCCAACATAATCAAAGACCTCTCTATGGACTCTTGACCTCACAACCTACCTTGTCATGGCCTTGCACCTTATTGTCTGCCTGCACTGCACTTTCTCTGTAACTGTAACACTTTATTCTGCATTTTGTTATTGTTTTCCCTCGTACTACATTGATGCACTGATGTGATGAAATGATCTGTATGGATGGCAAAGTTTTTCACTGTACCTCAGTACATGTGACAGTAATAAACCAATTTACCAACTTTACCAATGAATCTGAGGACCTCTCTACCTTGGAAGACCATGGACGTTCATTCATTGAGTTCATTCATCGATTATTGTACATTCAGGAAACCAAAGATATGGGAATCATCCAAGAAAATCGTGCTGGGGTAGAAGATATGCCATGAGATTTAAGTTTATTAAAAAATAACAGGGAAATCTTAATCAACTGAGTAAGTGGGCTGAGAAATGACAAATGGAGTTCAATTTGGATAAATGTGAGGTGTTGCATTTTGGAAAGTCAAATCCAGGTAGGACTTTCATGGCGAACCACAGGGCCCTGGGATTGTTGTAGAACAGAGGTACCTTGGAAAACAAGTACATGGTTCACTGCAAGTAGAGTCACAGGCAGACGGGGTGGTGAAGGTGTTTGGCACGCTGGCCTTCATCAGTCAGGGCGTTGAGTATAAAAGTTGGGAGGTCATGGTGCGGTTGTACAGAACGCTGGTGAGGCAACACTTGGAGTATTGTGTTCAGTTTTGGTCCCTCTGCTACAGGAAGGATGTTATAAAACTGGAAAAAGTGCAGAAAAGATTTACAAGGATGTTGCCAGGACTTGAGGGACTGAGTTACAGAGAGAGGCTGGACAGGTTGGGACTTTATTCTTTGGAGCTTAGGAGACTGAGATGTGATCTTACAGAGGTGTATAAGATCATGGGGGGGGCATAGATAGGGTGAATGCACACAGTCTTTTTTCCAGGGTTGGGGAATCAAGAACTAGAGGGCATGGGTTTAAGGTGAGAGGGAGAGATTTAATAGGAACTTGAGGGGCAACTGTTTTATGCAGTGGGCGGTGTGTATAAGGAATGAGCTGCCAGAGGAAGTGGTTGAGGCAGGTACGACAACAACTTTTAAAAGACAGTTGGATAGGTAAATGGTTTGGAAAGGTTTAGAAGGTTATGGGCCAAATACGGGTAAATTGGACCAGCTTGGATGGGGCATCTTGGTCAGCATGGACCAGTTGGGCAGAAGGACCTGTTTCCATGCTGTATAACTCTATGATCTTAAGGAGTGGCAGAGCAAACTGCTCCTCCTTCCTACGTTCTTTACTGTGGAATTATATCAGCTGAACGTTGTGAGTCACATCACAGCAATTACACAACCAGATGTAATCCTCTTCCCTGCCTCTAGCCTGTAACCACAAGTGACCCACACAGGAGGGACTGTGAGCTTCAGTGAATTGTTGCCTTGAGGGGAGTGACTCACAGAGCTTTCTTCTGCATTGCAATTTAAGGAACTTGGATTACCAAGAGTGAAGCTGAAATGTCATGGATGAGGTCAAGGGATTCACTGGGGAAAAAACCATCAGTTACTTTGCATGTTGGGAAATTAAATCAGTTCAGAACTTACACTGTAAATGTCAGGGCCCTGGAGAGTGTTGTAGACCAGAGAGACCTAGGGGTAGAGATACATGGTTCTCTGAAAGTGTGGCACAGGGAGACAGGGTGGTGAAGAAGGCATTTGGCACGCTGGCCTTCATCGGTCAGGGCACTGAGCACAAGAGCCGAGACGCCACGTTACAGCTGTGCAAGTCATTGGTGAGCCCGCGCTTAGAGTACTGTGTGCAGTTCTGGTCACCCAGCTATAGGAAGGATGTGATTAAGCTGGAAAGGGTTCAGAAAAGATTCACACGGATATTATTCCTTCTTTTTTGCACTATTCATTTATTTCTGCAATTTATAGTAATTTTGTGTCTTTGCACTGTACCGTTGCTGCAGAGCAACAACTTTCCCATCGGTGATTCTGATTCTGATGGGCTTGAGTTATCAGGAGAGACTGGATAGGCCGGGACTGTTTTCCCTGGAGCGAAGGAGGTTGAGGGGTGACCTTGTAGAGGTTTATAAAATCACGAGGGGTGTAGATAATGTGGATGGCCACAGTCCTTTTCCCCAGGGGAGGGGAGTCTAAAACGAGTGGTGCGTAGTATGAGTACGGAAGCGGGAAGTCTCGTTGCCGTGGTATCACAAGAACTAGAGCGGGAACGAGAGCGGGAAGCAGTTTCAAAAGGTAGGCCCGTTGTTGCTGTTCTTGTTGCTGTGGTGAGTTGATGGACCTGTTGATTAGTTGATTGGATAATTGGGCAGCAGCTGCTGATAAAAAAAGTTCTGGTCAAGCGGAGCGGCCATTGTGGGAGTGGGCAGTGTCAGAGTGGGGAGCTGAGGCTTTGGCTCAAGACGTTTCGGCGTGAAGAGGGGGAGTAGGTGAGCAGAGGCTGCTGGTAGGTTCTCTTTCTCTCTTTGTTATTTGTAATTTTCTTCGTACAGAACAGTGGGAAAGGCAGTCAGGGCAGAGGTCTGCTCCTCCTGTAGGATGTGGGAAGTCAGGGAGACCTCCAGCATCCCTGAGGACTACGTCTGCTGGAAGAGCATCCAGCTGCAGCTCCTTACAGACCGCGTTAGGAAGCTGGAGCTGCAGCTGGATGAACTCCGGATCATTCAGGAAGCTGAGGAGATGACAGACAGGAGCTACTGGGAGGCAGTTACATCTAGAGTATGGGATGTAGGTAGTTGGGTGACCGTCAGGAGAGGGGAAAGGAATAGGCAGTCAGTACAGGATACCCCGGTGACTGTTTCCCTTGATAAGTATATCGTTTTGGATGCTGTTGGGGGGGGGGGGGGGGGGAATGAATCACCGGTGGAGAGCCACAGCAGCCAGATCTCTGACGTGGAGTCAACAGAGGAAAAGCTGGAAAGCTTCCCCTGGTCCTTGGGTTTGCCCCTCAGTGAGGGCTACTAAAAATATCAGACCAGTTAGCCACGATTATGTTGCTGCCGGTGGCATCTTGCTGTGCATTAATTGGCTGCCTTTATTTCCCCTGCATTGTGACACTGAACATGCTTCTAAAGATGTCCATTGGCTGTGAAGAGCTCTGATGTAGAAATGCAACTGTTTTCTGTCCTTATAGGTATTCCCTTTGACTGAAGGGCCATTCCCATAAGTTCTAAATCTAAACCATTACCATCAAATTATTTGCTGATATGTTTCACCTGGTGGCCTGGCTGAGGTTTAGGAGCCCTATGGGAGCCATTGGACACCTAGTGAGAGTGTTGCCATGGAGCTAAAATGGGAGCGACCACAATGTGCTGGTTGGGTCTAGGGAGATCTGGCCCATTCAGTGAACCAATGGGATGGAAAGAGAGAGGTGATTCTCATTGGTCGGGGAGTCAGGAACTGTGGGAACAGTATAAACATGGGAGCCAGGAACCTCAGGAGTGAAAGAGACACAAGAGACTGTAGATGCTGGGATCTGGGATCTGGGATCTGGGATCTGGGATCTGGGATCTGGGATCTGGGATCTGGGATCTGGGATCATACAAAAGGTGCTGGCAGAACTCAGTGGAGGGAAATGGACTTGATGTTTTGGGAAAGGGACTGATATGTTTCGAGGAACTGCGCCTCATGTTCCCCCTGGGTGGTCTACAACCTGACTACATGAACATTGAATTCTCCAACTCCTGGTAAGCTGCTCCCGCTCTGTCCCTTTTCTCTCTCCTCCTGATCTACCCAGTTCCTCCCACACCCACCCCAGCCCCCATCACCCTGTTTCTTTCCCCTCCCCCACCCACACCATCTGCCCGTCACCCACACACCCCTCCCACTGGGTCCCCTCCCCCCCCCACTGTTCCCATCTGCCCTCCCCACCTCGCTTATTTGGCTCCATGCTGCACCTTCCTCTCCTATCGTCTACAGCCCTTTGTTGCCTCTTCCTAAAAAGAAGGGTCCAAATGAAGGGTCTCGACCCGAAACGTCGACCATCCATTTCCCCCACAGATGCTGCCTGACCCGCTGAGTCCCTCCGGCATCTTGTGACGTTGAAGAATACTTCTCTCTTTCACGATTGGCAGTGGTTCAAGAAGGCAGCTCAACACCTTCTTCCCAGGGGCCACCAGGAATGAGCAGTAAATGCTTGGTCATGCCAGTGATGGTGAAATCCTGAAAACAATCAATAAATATTTAAAAAAATAAGTCCTGAGATTGACAGATTTTTGTTAACCTGGATAAACAAATGAGGATATAAATCAGCTGTGCTTCATTAAATTGACAGAACTATACAGGACAACAGTAGAGTTTGTCACCACCTTGTCAGGTGCAACAAATGTTGGTCTTACCACTGTTGACCACGTGCTGATAAATTAATCAAAAAAGGACAGACAATGGGGCTGAATTGTCTCTTCTTATTCCTACAATGTGCCCTCATCTTTATCTGAACAATTGTACAAAATAATTGAGAAACAAGCAAATGCAAATGCTGAGTCTGGAGCAACAAACATCCTGCTGGAGGGACTCGACTCTCTGACTTCCTCCTGCAGATCGACTGTTGTTTAAAGGATTAATGTGACAATCGACAGTTAAAAGCTTTAAATATTGATAATATATTTTAGTTATTTATTGCTGGCAAAATTATTGCTCCTTGGTTGCCAGGTGCAGTACGAGCATCATACCGACTTGGAAATCTATCACCATTCATTGATCATCGCAGTAACTCCCTTCCTGACCTGGGCCCAGCACAGATGCAATCACAAGGAAAGCCCACCTGCACCTTTACTTTCTTAGAAGGTTAAGGAGGTTCGGCTTGTCACTGAACACTCTAACAAACTTCTAAAGGTGTACTATTGAAAGTATCCTGACTGGTTGCATCGTGGTCTGGAACAGCAATTCGAATGCGCAGGAACGTAAGAAGCTGCAGAGAGTAGAGGACTCTGCCCAATACATCACGGGACATCTGTCCCCACCATTGGTTGTATCTACAGGAGGCGCTGCCTCAAGAAGGCAACATCCATCATCAAAGATCCCCACCATCCGGGCCATGCCATCTTCTCGCAGCTCCCATCGGGCAGGAGGTACAGAAGCCTGAAGTCCCACACCACCAGGTTCAGGAATAGTTCAACCATTCGGTTCTTGAGCTAACCAGTACAACCACAATCACTACAGATTAGCAACACTGTGACCACTTTGTACTAAAATGAACTTCTTTTGTTCTAATTGTGTTTTTTTCTTGTAAAAATTGTGTATGTTTAATTTATGTTTTTCTTATGCATGCAGCTTATCTGATGCTATGTGCCTGTGCTGCTGCTGCAAGTAGCAGTTAGCGTAACGTTATTACAGCGCCAGCAACCTGGGTTCAATTCCCGCCGCTGTCTGGAAGGAGTTTTTATATTCTCCCCGTGACTGCGTGGGTTTCCTCTGGGTGCTCCGGTTTCCTCCCACATTCCAAAGATGTCCGGGTTAGGAAGATGTGGGCATGCTACATTGGCGCCAGAAGCGTGGCGACACTTGCGGGCTGCCCCCAGAACACTCTACGCAAAAGATGCATTTCACTGTGTGTTTCGATGTACATGTGACTAATAAAGAAATCTTAATATCTTTTTTTCATTGCACCTGTGCACACATGTACTTGTGCACATGACAATAAACTCGACTTTGACTTTGACCATTGCATCATTGACCATTGCACCATCAATTTCCTCGACCATCACTTGCCCATTCCACTGGCCTCTCTATCTTCTTGAAATATACTGTAGTCCTGCTAATTGCTCAATGCAGTTTCACGTTTAGTCATCAGCAAATTTTATCTTGTACACCCAAGCAATTAACATATCAAGAGAAGCAGTGATCTCGGTGTCAATCCCTTGCGGGACCCTGGTATAATTTCACAAGGTGGTTGGACTCCAACAGAAGATCACCAACAGCCTGTCCTGGTCCGACTACGTTGATGCCACAGCCAAGAAAGCTCACCAGCAGCTCTACTTCCTCAGGAGGCTAAAGAAATTTGGCATGTCCCCTTTGACACCCACCAATTTTTATTGATGCACCTTAGAAAGCATCCTATCCAGATGCACTACGGCTTGGTATGGCAACTGCTCTGCCCATGACCACAAGAAACTGTAGAGAGTTGTGGACACAGCTCAGCACATCACGGAAACCAGCCTCCCCTCCATGGACTCTGTCTACACTTCTCGCTGCCTCGGTAAAGCAGCCAGCATAATCAAAGACCACCCCCCCCCACCCCAGACATTCTCTCTTCTCCCTCCTCCCATCAGGCAGAAGATACGAAAGCCTGAAAGCACGTACTACCAGGCTCAAGGACAGCTTCTATCCTGCTGTTATAAGACTATTGAACAGTGTTCTAGTACGATAAGATAGACTCTTGACCTCACAATCTACCTCGTTATGACCTTGCACCTTATTGTCTGCCTGCACTGCACTTTCTCTGTAACTGTAACACTTTATTCTGCATTCTGTTATTGTTTTCCCTTGTACTACCTCAATGCACTGTGTAATGCATTGATCTGTATGAACGGTATTTTTCACCGTACCTTGGTACAAGTGACAATAATGAACCAATTTACCAAGGTTTGAAAAGAACAACCTTTCACTTCCATTTTCCCTTCCTGTCACTGAGCCAAGTTTCTCTCCGTGCTGTTACAGTTGCTTTTACTGAAGAAACACAGCAGATGCTTTAGTACAGAAGAGGCTCTAATGTACGTGGTAATGACTTGCTGACTTCTTAATGAGATTGGCTGAGGGGCAAATATTGCAAGTACTAGCTAATGGATGGTACTTATTAGCCAAGGGATATGGAGAAGTCAAGTAGGGAAATTACGATGCAACCTCACAGGGCATGGGTGAGATTGTACCTGCGGTATTAGAAGAATCTGATATATTATCACTGACTTATCGACACCTTCAACACACAGTGCCTCAAGAGGCAGCGTCCATCACCAAGGACCCTCACCATCCAGGACATGCCCTCTTTGTGTCACATCCCCTCATAAATGATAAATTGGTAAATTGGTTTATTATTGTCACATGTACCGAGGTACAGTGAAAAACTTTGTTCTGCATGCCATCCATACAGATCTTTTCATCACACAGTGCATCAATGTAGTACAAGGGAAAACAATAACAGAATGCAGAATATAGTGTTAGGGTTACAGAGAAAGTGCAGCGCAGGTGCACAATAAGGTGCAAGGCCATGACAAGGTAGACTGTGAGGTCAAGAGTCCATCTTATTATAGAAGAGGTCTGTTCAATCGTCTTATAACAGTGCAGTCCTTGAGCCTTGCAGCTGTCCTTGAGCCTGGTGGTATGTGCCTTCAGGCTTTTGTATCTTCTGCCCAATAGGAGGGGGGAGAAGAGAGAATGTCCAGGGTGGGTGGGGTCTTTGATGATATTGGCTGCTTTACCAAGGCAGTGGGAAGTGTAGACAGAGCCCATGGAGGGGAGGCTGGTTTTCGTGATGTGCTGAGCAGAGGTGATTTTACCTCAGATATACACTCTGTGCCTTAATTTATAAATCCCAGGATCCTGTGTGCTTTCTCAACCTGCCTGACGACCTTCAATGAGACCTCCAGATCTCTCTATTCCTGTACCCTTAGAATTTTGTCCAATAGTTTGTTTTGCGGAGGGATTGTCTATGGAGTCTCTGTGGGTGGAGGTTAGGAACAGGAAGGGGTCGATAATGGTGCTGGGTGTTTTTTATAGGCCGCCCAATAGTGACAGGGTTATTGAGGAGCAGATAGGGAAGCAGATCCTAGAAAGGTGTGAGAATAACAGAGTAGTTGTGATGGGGGATTTTAATTTCCCAAACATCGATTAGCATCTCCAGACAGTGAGGGGTTTAGATGTGGTGGAGTTTGTTAGGTGTGTTCAGGAAGGGTTCTTGACACATTATGTAGATAGACCTACAAGAGGAGAGGATGTGCTTGATTTGATATTGAGTAATGAACCTGGTCAGGTGTCAGATCTCTCAGTGGGTGAACATTTTGGTGATAATGATCATAATTCTATCTCCTTTACGTTAGCACTGGAGAGGGATAGGAACAGACAGGCTCGAAAGGTGTTTACTTGGAGTAAAGGGAATTATGAGGCAGGAAATTGGAAGATTAAATTGGGGACAGATGTTCTCTGGGAAAAGTACAGAAGATATGTGGCAAATATTCAGGGGGTATTTGTGTGGAGCTCTGCATAGACATGCTCCGATGAGACAGGGGAGTCATGACAGGATACAGGAACCGTGGTGTACAAAGGCTATAATAAATCTAGTCAAAAGGAAAAGAAAAGCATACAAAAGGTACAGAGAGCCAGGTAATGTTAGAGATCTAGAGGAGTACAAGGCTAAAAGGAAGGAACTTGAGAAAGAGATTAGGAGAGCCAGAAGGGGATATGAGAAGGCCTTGGCGGGCAGGATTAAGGAAAACCCCAAGGCGTTCTACAAGTATGTGAAGAGTAAGAGGATGAGATGCGAAAGGATAGGGCCTATCAAGTGCAGCAGTGGGAAAGTGTGTATGGATCCAGAAGAAATAGCATAGGTATTTAGTGAATACTTTACGTCAGTATTCACCACGGGAAAAGATCTGGGGGATTGTAGTGGGGACTTGCAGTGGCCTGAAAAGCTTGAGCATGTAGATATTAGAAAGGATGTGGTGCTGAAACTTTTGGAAAGCATCAAGTTAGATAAGTCGCCGGGACCAGATGAGATGTACCCCAGGTTGCTTTTGCGTCGTCTATAGAGATGGGAGAGGTTCCGGAAGATTGGAGGGTTGCAGATGTTGTTCCCTTATTCAGGAAGGGGAGTAGGGATAGCCCAGGAAATTATAGGTCAGTGAATCTTACCTCAGTAGTTGGTAAGCTGATGGAGAAGATCCTGAGAGGCAGGATTTATGAACATTTGGAGAGGTATAATATGATTAGGAATAGTCAACATGGCTTTGTCAAGGGCAGGTCCTGTCTTATGAGCCTGATTGAATTTTTTGAGGATGTGACTAAGCACATCGATGAAGGGAGAGTAGTAGATGTAGTGTATATGGATTTCAGCAAAGCGTTTGATAAGGTACCCCATGCGAGGCTTATGGAGAAGGTGAGGAGACATGGGATCCAAGGGAACATTGCAGTGTGGATCCAGAACTGGCTGGCCCACAGAAGGCAAAGAGTGGTTGTTGAAGGGTCGTATTCTGAGTGGAGGTCAGTGACCAGTGGTGTACCTCAGGGATCTATACTGGGACCCTTACTCTTTGTGATTTTTATAAATGACCTGGATGAGGAAGTGGAGGGGTGGGTTAGTAAATTTGTGGATGACACGAAGGTTGGGAGTGTTGTGGATAGTTTGGAGGGCTGTCAGAGGTTACAGAGGGTCATAGATAGGATGCAGAGTTGGGCTGAGAAGTGGCAGATGCAGTTCAACCCAGATAAGTGTGAAGTGGTTCATTTTGGTAGGTCAAATATGTTGGCGGAATATAGTCTTAATGGTAGGACTCTTGGCAGTGTGGAGGATCAGAGGGATCTTGGGGTCCGAGTCCATAGGATGCTCAAAGCGGCTGCGCAGGTTGACTCTGTGGTTAAGAAGGCAAATGGCGTATTGTCCTTCATCAACTGGGGAATTGAATTTAGGAGCCGAGAGGTATTGTTGCAGCTATATAGGTCCCAGGTCAGACCCCACTTGGAGCACTGTGCTCAGTTCTGGTCGCCTCACTACAAGAAAGATGTGGAAGCCATAGAGAGGGTGCAGAGGGGATTTACAAGGATGCTGCCTGGAATGCGGAGCGTGCCTTATGAAAGCAGGTTGAGGGAACTCGGCCTTTTCTCCTTGGAGAGACGGAGGATGAGGAGGGTCCTGATAGAGGTGTGTAAGATGATGAGAGGTATTGATAAAAAAAAGAAAAAAAAACTGGGCTAAAATTTCCCAGTAGAAACAGAACAATATTTGTCATCAACTCCATTCCTCCAAGTTGGAAAGTTATTGAAAGGGGATCTACATCATGTGAAAATATTGAATAAATGGACTCCAAATATCTTCAAATTTAAGCGAAGGATCGACAGTACCACTCCTAACTTTTTCCAAGTTTAAACATGATATAGTTTGAGAGAACCATTGAAAAGTAGTAGGGGGCATTGGATCCTTCCATTTAAGCAAAATGGATCATTCAGCCATTAATGTAATAAAAGCAATCATACGGTTAGCGGAGGCAGATAAATGGCCAGATTCTATCCTTGGTAAACCAAAAATTGCAGTGATAGGGTGAGGTTGTAAATCAATCTTCAATACGTTTGAAATAATGTTAAAAATGTCTTTCCTGTGGCGACTCACCGTCTAGTCGGGCGAACTGGCTCGGCAGTCGGGTCGCGCGGCGTCGGAGCGACGAGGCCCAAGATGGCGGCAGGCCTCGTCTTTCCGAGCGACGGGGAGAACCCGCGCGTGGGAAAGTCCTGATGACGTAGGACTTACGTCATTGCCGGTTGTTTTGGGCGGGAACAGTCTCCCTTAGAGGGCCTGCGCAAGGTGGGAAAATAAACCAGTTCTGTTCGACAATCCTCCGAGTAGAGTCTTGTTTTATTCTGCGGTAGCAACCGCTACATTGGTGACCCCAACGGTCCAAACGGCTTTTGGACCCGCGAAATGGACGACAGCGCAGCAGCCAACGCAGTGGCCCTCAAGCTGCCCACCTTTTGGTCACTTCGGCCCAGCGTCTGGTTTGACCAGGCTGAAGCGCAATTCCACCTTTGGCAGATCACCTCCGACTCCACGAAGTACTACCATGTGGTTAGCTCTCTGGACCAGGAGACAGCCGCCCAGGTTGGAGACTTCATCCAGTCGCCTCCGGAGGAAGATAAGTACCCGGCTTTCAAAGACCTTTTGATCCGGACCTTCGGCCTCTCCCATCGTGAGCGCGCCGCCCGCCTGCTTCATCTGGATGGCCTGGGGGACAGATCCCCATCCGCCCTAATGAATGAGATGCTGGCATTGGCCGAGGGACACAAGCCATGCCTGATGTTCGAACAGGCCTTCCTCGAACAGCTCCCCGATGACATCCACTTGTTGTTAGCTGACGCCGACTTCAGCAACCCCCGTGAGGTGGCCGCCCGGGCAGATGTCCTGTGGAGGGCCAAGCGCGAGAGCAGTTCATCCATCAGTCAAATCACCAGGCCGCAAGCCCAACGCCCGCCTCGCCCGGCCCCAGCAACCGAGCAGCCACGCCCCAGGAACGCAGACGACGACATGGGTGACCAGCTGTGCTTCTACCATCAGAGGTGGGGTGTGGAGGCCCGTCGATGCCGCCCACCCTGCAAGTTTCAGGGAAACGCCAGGGCCAGCCGCCACTGATGGCTACGGCGGCTGGCCGCCGACAGAGCCTCCTATTCATTCAGGACAAGAAATCTGGACGGCGTTTCCTCGTTGATACTGGAGCGGAGGTCAGTATTTTGCCCCCGACAGGCCGCGACACTCGTGACAGGCCACCAGGTCCTCTACTCAATGCTGCCAACGGTACAACGATACGGTCTTTCGGCACCTGTACGCTTCAATTACACTTTGGCGCCAGCCGTTTTACCTGGACCTTTACCCTTGCCACCGTCGCCCGACCACTCCTAGGAGCCGATTTCCTTCGGGCCCACAACCTGTTAGTCGACCTGCGAAGGAAGCGGTTAGTCAACTCTAGCACTCTCCGGACCTATCCCCTGGGAGAAATCAGCCCACCAGCCCCGCGCCTGGACTCCATTTCCCTTTCTGGCGATGATTTCGCCAAGCTCCTAGCCGAATTCCCATCGATTTTGGCACCTTCGTTTACAAATTCTAGGCCCATACACGGGGTACGACACCACATCATTACCACAGGGCCACGCCTTCATGCCCGTGCACGACGATTACCTCCAGACAAGCTCCGCCTGGCAAAGGAAGAGTTCCGTCACATGGAGGAGCTGGGGATTGTTCGCAGGTCAGACAGCCCCTGGGCCTCCCCCCTGCACATGGTCCCCAAAGCCACCAGAGGGTGGAGGCCCTGCGGCGACTACCGCAGGCTGAATGACGCCACCACCCCGGACCGCTATCCCATCCCTCACATCCAGGACTTCGCAGCGAACTTACACGGGGCCCGCATCTTTTCCAAAGTGGACCTCGTTAGGGGATACCACCAAATCCCGGTCCATCCGGATGACGTCCCCAAAACTGCCATTATCACCCCATTCGGCCTGTTCGAATTCCTTCGGATGCCGTTCGGCCTTAAGAACGCCGCGCAGACCTTCCAGCGGCTGATGGACGCGGTAGGCCGAGACCTGGACTTCGTGTTCATTTACTTGGACGACATACTGATCGCCAGCCGTAACCGCCAGGAACACCTTTCCCACCTCCGCCAGCTGTATTCCCGCCTCCGCGATTTCGGCCTCACGATCAACCCGTCCAAGTGCCAATTCAGACTTGACTCTATCGATTTCCTCGGCCACAAAATCACCAGCGATGGGGCAACACCCCTACCCGCCAAGGTGGATGCTATCCGCCATTTTGCCCGCTCCGACACAGTCAAAGGCCTACAGGAATTCCTTGGGATGGTCAACTTTTACCATCGTTTCATCCCTGCAGCAGCCCGTATCATGCGCCCTCTGTTCTCGCTGCTGGCTGGTAAGGGCAAGGACATCACCTGGACTGATGAGGCTGCGGCTGCTTTCGTTAAGGCCAAAGACGCCCTGGCAGATGCCACGATGCTGGTACACCCCAGGACTGACGTCCCGACTGCCATCACGGTAGACGAGTCCAACACCGCGGTAGGTGGAGTACTGGAACAGCTACTCGAAGGCTGCTGGCAACCCTTGGCATTTTTCAGCAAGCACCTTAGACCACCCGAACTGAAGTACAGCGCTTTTGATCGGGAACTTCTAGCGCTGTATCTGGCGGTCCGGCATTTCCGATACTTTCTAGAAGGCAGGCCTTTCACCGCTTTCACCGATCATAAGCCTCTGTCCTTTGCCTTCTCCAAAGTCTCCGATCCCTGGTCAGCTCGTCAGCAGAGACATTTATCCTACATTTCCGAGTTCACAACTGACATTCAACATGTCTCCGGAAAGGATAATGTCGTTGTTGATGCACTTTCCAGACCAACCATCCACAACCTATCCTTGGGTGTCGACTACACGGCCCTAGCTGACGCACAGCAAGCCGACGACGAACTGCCCAGCTACAGAACCGCAGTCTCGGGTCTGCAGCTCCGAGATTTCTTGGTTGGTCCAGGTCAGCGGACCCTACTTTGCGACGTTGCGACTGGTCAGCCCCACCCTATTGTCCCTGCAGCCTGGCGGAGACGCGTTTTTGACTCGGTACATGGGTTGGCGCACCCATCCATCAGATCTACTGTCCGACTGGTCGCCAGCAAGTTTGTCTGGCATGGCCTGCGCAAACAGGTCAGTGAGTGGGCCAGGACTTGTCCGCACTGCCAGACGTCAAAAATCCAGCGACACACCAAGGTCCCACCACAACAGTTCGAGCCTACCCGTAGGAGGTTCGACCATATACACGTCGACCTCGTGGGCCCTCTGCCGGTTTCAAGAGGAGCCCGGTACCTCCTTACCATCGTGGACCGGTTCACAAGGTGGCCTGAGGCAACCCCCCTGACTGACATCACAACTGATTCCTGCGCCCGGGCACTGCTCACAACTTGGGTCTCACGTTTTGGCGTTCCGGCCCACATCACTTCAGACAGAGGCACCCAATTCACTTCCAGTCTCTGGGCTGCATTAGCGAACCTGCTAGGGACGCAGCTGCACACCACCACAGCCTACCATCCTCAATCAAACGGGTTGGTGGAACGTTTTCACCGCCATCTGAAATCGGCCTTGATGGCCCGCCTGAAGGGTCCTAACTGGGTTGACGAGCTGCCTTGGGTCCTACTCGGCATACGCACTGCCCCCAAAGAAGACCTCCGCACTTCGTCAGCTGAGCTTGTATATGGGGCGCCACTAGTTGTCCCCGGGGATTTCATACCTGCCCTTCGGGACCAAGGGGAACAACCCCCAGCAGTCCTACAAAGACTGCGCGAGAAGCTTGGCGCCTTGGCCCCGATTCCCACCTCACGGCACAGTCAAGCCCCATCCTGCCAGCCCAAGGAACTACGGGACTGTAAGTTTGTTTTCGTTCGCAGGGGCACACCTCGGGCGCCATTGCAACGACCATATGAGGGACCTTTCCGAGTCATACGGAATAACGGATCCACTTTTATTTTGGACATTGGAGGCAGGGAACAGGTTTTCACGGCGGACCGCCTCAAACCGGCCCATTTGGATCCGCAACAGCCTGTCGAGGTTGCCACGCTGTGACGCAGAGGCCGCCCCCCTAAGCGGCCGCTGGCACAGCCCACGGACCTTGGGGACTGTATCGCCGGTTCTGGGGGGGGTTGTGTGGCGACTCACCGTCTAGTCGGGCGAACTGGCTCGGCAGTCGGGTCACGCGGTGTCGGAGCGACGAGGCCCAAGATGGCGGCGGGCCTCGTCTTTCCGAGCGACGGGGAGAACCCGCGCGCGGGAAAGTCCTGATGACGTAGGACTTATGTCATTGCCGGTTGTTTTGGGCGGGAACATTCTCCCTTAGAGGGCCCGCGCAAGGCGGGAAAATAAACCAGTTCTGTTCGACAATCCTCCGAGTAGAGTTTTGTTTTATTCCGCGGTAGCAACCGCTACATTCCGATATTTTTCCAAAAGAGGACAGGACCAAAACATATGTGTCAAAGAAGCCACATTCAATTTACATCTATCACGTATAGGATTTATATGGTGATAAAAACGAGCTAGCTTATCTTTGGACATATGGGTCCTGTGGACTACCTTAAACTGTATCAATGAGTGTCTGGCACACACTGAAGACGTATTAACTAAATGAAGAATTTTCTTCCAAGTCCCTATAGGTATAAATGTCTGGAGTTCACTTTTCCATTCATTCTTAATTTTGTCTAATGATTCTAGACGTATTTTCATAATTAAATCATAGATTATTGCTATCAAGCCCTTCTGATAAGGATTAAGACCTAAAATTTTTTCCGTAGTTTCAATTTTGTAAGGTGTCGGAAAAGAGGGTATAGTAGTTTTTAAAAAATTTCTAATCTGCAAATATCGAAAGAAGTGTGATCCAGGCAAATTGTATTTATTAGACAATTGTTCAAAAGATGAAAAACAGTTATCAATGAATAGATCACGAAAACATACTATTCCCTTCCTTTTCTGTATGGAAAAAGCTGAGTCAGCTCTGGATGGATGAAAGAAAAAATTTAATTGAATGGGACTTGACAAATTAAACTTGTTCAATCCAAAAAATTGACGAAATTGAAACCATATTCGTATTGTATGTTTAACTATTGGGTTTTTTCTTCCTTTTTGTTGTTTGTTTTTTTTTGAAATTTTTTTTGTTTAGTTTATATTGTTTACAATTTTTCTTATTGATTTGGTTTTTTTTAAAAATTACATAATAAATCTTTTTCTTTCTTTTATACTATATTCATTGATGAAGAGATCGTTGGATCTACAGATTTTTTAAATATTTTATTGTTCTTTACAATTATCTATGCTATGACTGTTATCCAGATCTCTTTGTATTACATGTATAAACATTGATGCTATATATCAATCTGTATTAATTTGAAAACTATTAAAAAGATTGAAAAAGAAAGAAACGTATTGATAGGGTAGATAGTCAGAGGCTTTTCCCCAGGGCTGAATTGGTGGCCACAAGAGGACATAGGTTTAAGGTGCTGGGGAGTAGGTACAGAGGAGATGTCAGGGGTAAGTTTTTTTACTCAGAGAGTGGTGAGTGTGTGGAATGGGCTGCTGGAAACGGTGGTGGAGGCTGATACGATAGGGTCTTTCAAGAGACTGTTAGATGGATAAATGGAGCTGAGTAAAATAGAGAGCTATGGGTAAGCCTAGTAATATCTAGGGTAGGGACATGTTCAGCACAGCTTTGTGGGCCGAAGGGCCTGAATTGTGCTGTAGTTTTTCTATATTCTATGTTCTGTGTTCTATGTTCCTCGTTCTGGCAACACTTCACCTTTTCATAGAGTCACAGAGTTGTACTGCACGGAAAAAGGCCCTTTGGCCCATCCCTGTCTATGCCGACCAAGATGTTTATTCACACTGATCCTATTTCCCAGCCTTTGGCCTGTATCCCTCTAAACTCCTGTTATCCATATACCTGCCCACATACTACTTAACTGTACTGAATGCACCTTACATTCAGCCACTTCGTCTGGCAGCTGGTTTCATATATCTACCACCCGTTGTGTTAAAAAGTTGCCCCTCAGGTTCTTACTAAACCTTTCACCTCTAAACTTCAAAATATGTCCTCTAGTTTTCGATTCCCCAATCCTGGAAAAAAGACCGATCGGCCTATCTATGCCCCTCTGATTTTATATACCTCTGTGTGATCAGCCCTCAGTCTCCTACACTCTGAGGAGTAAAGTACCTCAGTACCTCAGTGGTCTCTGCCCGATACATCAGGGGCACATCCTTCCCCAGACATCCCTGTAGATATCAGTAGCATCTACAGGAGTTGCTGCCTCAACAATGCAACATCCATCATCAAAGATCCCCACCATCCGGGCCGTGCCATCTTCTCGCAGCTCCCATCGGGCAGGAGGTACAGAAGCCTGAAGTCCCACACCACCAGGTTCAGGAACAGCTACTTCCCTTCAACCATTCAGTTCTTGATCCAAACGGCACAACCCTAATCACAACAGTTCAGCAACACAATGTCCACTCTGATCACTTTGCTCTAAAATGGTCATTATTTTCATTTTGTTCTAATTGTGCTGTTTTTCTTGTAAAATTGTGTATAATTTATGTTTAATTTATATTATTCATGTAAACGCTGCTTATGTAATGCTCTGTGCCGTGATGCCACTGCAAGTTTTTCACTGCACCTGTGCACACATGGACTTGTGCAGATGATAATAAACTTGACTTTGACTTTGACCTCCTGACAGCACCGTGGGAGCACCTTCACCAGAAGGATGGCAGCGGTTTAGGAAGGAGACTCACCCCCACCTCCTCAAGGGGCAGTTAGGGATGGACAATAAATGCTGAACTTACCTGTGACACCCAAATCACAACAACTGAATAACTAAATCTGATCATTTTACCAGCTCTACTCAGGGAGTAGCTGTGCTGAGGGACATGGAGAATTTGTAGATATTGAGCAGGCCACTTGCTAACTCATTGGCGATGAATGTCCGCAGAAGTTTTTATTTGCTGAACACACAAACATAATAAATTGAGACAGGGATGAGGCATTTGGACCCTCATTCCTGATCCATCATTCAATTGTGACTGAGTTATAGGGCAAGGTCGGGCAGGCTGGAACTTTATTCCTTGGAGCGTAGGAGAGAGGAGTGACCTTATAGAGGTGTATAAAGTCATGAGGGGCAGAGATAGGGTGAATACACACTGTCATTTTCCCATTATGTAATCGGCAACACAAGTCAAGGATGCTGATTACAAGGATGTTGCCAGGACTAGAGGGCCTGAGTTACAGGGAGAGGTTGGCCAGGCTGGGTCTTTATTCCTTGGAATGTAGGAGAATGAGGGACAGCCTTAGAGAAATGTTTAATATTATGAGGAGCGTAGCTAAGGTGGACGGTAAAAGTCTTTTCCCCAGGGTAGGGGAGTCCAAAACTAGGGGAGAGAAGTGTGAAGTGGGACACTTGGCAGGGGGAACAAGGCAGAAAATTACCACACCTACAGTTACATGACCATTGCTTCAAGCACGGGCATTGAAGGTCTGTGTTTACAAGCAATCACACACACACACACACACACACACGCACGCACGCACGCACGCACGCACGCACGCACACACACACACACACATGCACGCACACAAACACACACACAGAACACGCGTACAGAAGAAGTGTTAACAATTCCCAGAAGGTGAGGTTGATGCTAGCAGTGAGAACCTGCATCAATAAATGTCACGAACCAGCAACAAAAGAAACACACTGTGCATGATTCAGTGTTAAAAACTATTTTATTAATCACTACTTATGATAATACGTAAAATAAAAGTAAAAATGTTAGTATGTTAGAATTCAAAAATGTTAAACCTCGAACGTTAACCCCAAAACTAAACTCGTCGTGTGTGTGTGTGACAAAGTCCAAAACTCCCAGTTCCGGAATGGTTCTTAAAGTTCAGTTCCGCAAGCCATAAGGTGAAACATGAGCAAGGGCTTCTTCAACAACCACCGTTGTCAGAAGATAAGACGTAGATGTAGAAAAACATAGAGAGAGTAAATACGAAATCCAAATGTTCCACGATGGAACCCAAACGACACTCCAGTGTTTACTTGGTAGTGACTTCCTCACCCCGAAAAGCATCCGAATCGTGGTCATCCACACAAATATACCTGTTTCCCTCTACAGGTCAGCAACAAAGTGAACTCCACCGGATTACTTCCAACTTCCATACATGGATTTCAGTAGCAAACACAGTTATTGTTTCTCATCCATCGGTAGAGAAAACAAGCAGGCTGGTGTCTCTCTCCCTTCTCTTTCTCTCTCTCCTACTTCTTCTGCCTTCTTCAACCACGTCATTACGTCCTTTATCTTCTATTGACGTAAGCACGCCCCACACACACAAACACACACACTCTCTATCTTAAAGGGACTTTCAATGAGTCCGTAACAATAAATAACAGAAGATGCATCTGGGCTTGTGTTGCTGATTACATAATAGGCTGACACTGGTTCAGAATATCCTTGCGTAACTGTGAAACTCTTCATAGCTTGTGTTGTAATCCAGTTCTGCTTCAGTTTGACCTCAGCAACACTTTGTTGCTGCTTCTGGTGTTTAAATTAGTCTCTCCTCCTTTATGTGAAATTCTGTGTTCTTTATATTGGCCATATCCCTCTAAACCTTTCCATAGAACCATAGAACCATAGAACAATACAGCACAATACAGGCCCTTCAGCCCACCATGTTGTGCCGACCTTCAAACCACTCCTAAGACTATCTAACTCCTTCCTCCCACATATCCCTCTATCTTAAATTCCTCCATATGCTTACCTAACAACCTCTTGAACTTGAGCAATGTACCTGCCTCCACCACCACCCCAGGCAGTGCGTTCCATGTACCAACCACTCTCTGGGTGAAAAACCTCCCTCTGACGTCTCCTTTGAACTTCCCATCCATTACCTTAAAGCCATGTACCTGTCCAAGTATCTTTTAAATGTTGTTAATGTACCCGCCTCAACCACTTCCTCTGGCAGCTCGTTCCATATACGGACCACCCTCTGCGTGAAGAAGTTACCCTTCAGATCCCTTTTAAATCTTTCACTTTTCACCTTCAACTATGCCCTCTAGTTTTCAGTTCCCCTTCCCTGCAAAAAAGACAGTGTGTATTCACTCTATCTCTGCCCCTCATGATTTTATACACCTCTATAAGGTCACTCCTCTCTCCTACGCTCCAAGGAATAAAGTTCCAGCCTGCCCGACCTTGCCCTATAACTCAGTCACAATTGAATGGTGGATCGGGAATGAGGGTCCAAATGCCTCATCCCTGTCTCTATTGTTGCAAATAAACACCTCTGCGGACATTCATTGCCAACGAGTTGGCACGCGGCCTGCTCAATATCTACAAATTCTCCATGTCCCTCAGCACAGCTACTCCCTGAGTAGAGCTGGTAAAATGATCAGATTTAGTTATTCAGTTGTTGTGATTTGGGTGTCACAGATAAGTCCAGCATTTATTGTCCATCCCCTACTGCCCCTTGAGGAGGTGGGGGTGAGTCTCCTTCCTAAACCACTGTCATCCTTCTGCTAAAGGTGCTCCCATGGTGCTGTCAGGAAGTCAAAGTCAAAGTCAAGTTTAGTATCATCTGCACAAGTCCATGTGTGCACAGGTGCAGTGAAAAACTTGCAGTGACATCACGGCACAGAGCATTACATAAGCAGCGTTTACATGAAAAACATAAATTAAACATAAATTATACACAATTTTTACAAGAAAAACAGCACAATTAGAACAAAATGAAAATAATGACCATTTTAGAGCAAAGTGATCAGAGTGGACATAGTGTTGTTGTTCTGAGGCAGTGATTAGGGTTGTGCTGGTTGGTTCAAGAACCAAATGGTTGAAGGGAAGTAGCTGTTCCTGAACCTGGTGGTGTGGGACTTCAGGCTTCTGTACCTCCTGCCCGATGGGAGCTGCGAGAAGATGGCACGGCCCGGATGGTGGGGATCTTTGATGATGGATGTTGCATTGTTGAGGCAGCAACTCCTGTAGATGCTACTGATATCTACAGGGATGTCTGGGGAAGGAAGTGCCCCTGATGTATCGGGCAGAGTCCACTGAGGTACTGAAGTACTTTACTCCTCAGAGTGTAGGAGACTGAGGGCTGATCACACAGAGGTATATAAAATCAGAAGGGCATAGATAGGCCGATCGGTCTTTTTTCCAGGATTGGGGAATCGAAAACTAGAGGACATATTTTGAAGTTTAGAGGTGAAAGGTTTAGTAAGAACCTGAGGGGCAACTTTTTAACACAACGGGTGGTAGATATATGAAACCAGCTGCCAGACGAAGTGGCTGAATGTAAGGTGCATTCAGTACAGTTAAGTAGTATGTGGGCAGGTATATGGATAACAGGAGTTTAGAGGGATACGGGCCAAAGGCTGGGAAATAGGATCAGTGTGAATAAACATCTTGGTCGGCATAGACAGGGATGGGCCGAAGGTCCTTTTTCCGTGCAGTACAACTCTGTGACTCTATGAAAAGGTGAAGTGTTGCCAGAACGAGGAGGGGCAAAACAAACTATTGGACAAAATTTTAAGGATACAGGAACAGAGAGATCTGGAGGTCTCACTGAAGGTCGTCAGGCAAGTTGAGAAAGCACACAGGATCCTGGGATTTATAAATTAAGGCACAGAGTATATGTCTGAGGTAAAATTACCTCTGCTCAGCACATCACGGAAACCAACCTCCCCTTCATGGACTCTGTCTACACTTTCCGCTGCCTCGGTAAAGCAGCCAACATCATCAAAGACCCCACCCACCCCGGACATTCTCTCTTCTCCTCCCCTCCTATCGGGCAGAAGATACAAAAGCCTGAAGGCACATACCACCAGGCTCAAGGACAGCTGCAAGGCTCAAGGACTGCACTGTTATAAGACGATTGAACAGACCTCTTCTGTAATAAGATGGACTCTTGACCTCACAATCTACCTCGTCATGGCTTTGCACCTTATTGTCTGCCTGCACTGCACTTTCTCTGTAACCCTAACACTATATTCTGCATTCTGTTATTGTTTTCCCTTGCACTACCTCAATGCACTGACGTGATGAAATGATCTGTATGGATGGCATGCAGAACAAAGTTTTTCACTGTACCTCGGTACATGTGACAATAATAAACCAATTTACCAATTTATCAATTATGAGGGAATGTGACACAAAGAGGGCATGTCCTGGATGGTGAGGGTCCTTGGTGATGGACGCTGCCTTCTTGAGGCACCGTGTCTTGAAGGTATCGATAAGTCAGATTCTTCTAATACCGCAGGTACAATCTCACCCATGCCCTGTGAGGTTGCATCGTAATTTCCCTACTTGACTTCTCCATATCCCTTGGCTAATAAGTACCATCCATTAGCTAGTATTTGCAATATTTGCCCCTCAGCCAATCTCATTAAGAAGTCAGCAAGTCATTACCACATACGTTAGAGCCTCTTCTATACTAAAGCATCTGCTGTGTTTCTTCAGTAAAAGCAACTGTAACAGCACGGAGAGAAACTTGGCTCAGTGACAGGAAGGGAAAATGGAAGTGAAAGGTTGTTCTTTTCAAACCTTGGTAAATTGGTTTATTATTGTCACTTGTACCGAGGTACAGTGAAAAACTTGTCTTGCATACCGATCGTACAGATCAATTCATTACAAAGTGCATTGAAGTAGTACAGGGTAAAACAATAACAGAATGCAGAATAAAGTGTTACAGTTACAGAGAAAGTGCAGTGCAGGCAAACAATAAGGTGCAAGGCCATAATGAGGTAGATTGTGAGGTCAAGAGTCCATCTTATTGTACCAAGGAACCATTGAATAGTCTTATAACAGTGGGATAGAAGCTGTCCTTGAGCCTGGTGGTACGTGCTTTCAGGCTTTTGTATCTTCTGCCCGATGGGAGGGGGGAGAAGAGAGAATGTCCAGGGTGGGTGGGGTCTTTGATTATGTTGGCTGCTTCACCAAGGCAGTGAAAGTTATAGACAGAGTCCATGGAGGGGAGGCTGGTTTCTGTGATGTGCTGAGCTCTGTCCACAACTCTCTGCAGTTTCTTGCGGTCCCAGACAGAGCAGCTGCTGTACCAAGCTGTGATGCACCTGGATGGGATGCATTTTATGATGCACCCATAAAAATTGATGAGTGTTAAAGGGGACGTGCCAAATTTCTTTAGCCTTCTGAGGAAGTAGAGGCGTCGTTGAGCTTTATTGCCCATGTCGTCTATGTGGTTGGACCAGGACAGGCTTGGAACACATCCACACTCCGAGGAACTTGAAGCTCTCAACCCTCTCGACCTCAGCATCATTAATATAAACAGGAGCGTGTGCACCTCTCCCTTTCCTGAAGTCAATGACTAGCTCTTTTATTTTGCTGACATTGAGGGAAAGGTTGTTGCCATGACACCACATCACTAGGCTGTACTCTTCTCTGGCCTAAGATGCTCCATCAGCATGTCTGGCCTTGTGTAAGCCCCATCACCAGTCGCCACCAAGGCACCAACCTTTGGAGAGAGTTCATCCCTTCCCCAACCTCAGTCACCACCCCTCGCTAAGTGCGAACTATGACTGTGAGATTCAGGACGGGATCCAGCGCAGATCATTCCTGGAGGAGACTGCTCTGGAAAGCCTTCACTGAGTGTGTCCCATGCCAGAACATGATCCACTATCGTGACGTCACTCCTCCTCTCTGGATGTGGCATTTCACAGCACTTCAAGAGTCTGGAGGAGTAGCGCCAACAATGATCATTTTTGTTCAGCTTAGAGGCACAGTAGTGTAGCGGTTAGCATAACGCTATTACAGCGCCAGCGACCCAGGTTCAATTCCGGTCACTGTCTGTAAGGAGTTTGTACGTTCTCCCTGTGTCTGTGTGGGTTTCCTCCGGGTGCTCCAGTTTCCTCCCACATTCCAAAGACGTACAGGTTAGGAAGTTGTGGCCATGTTATGTTGGCGCCGGAAGCATGGCGACACTTGCAGGCTGCCCTCAGAACACTACATAAAAGATGCATTTCACTGTGTGTTTCGATGTACATGTGACTAATAAAGATATTGTAGCGGCTAGCTACACACTACAAAATGAAGACAGAGAGTCGCTGGTTCAAAATCAGAAGTCGAATGAACGACAGGGGCGCAGTACACCTTTAATATCCCAAAACTTCCCGCACTACAGTTCCTGCGCTGACGTCACGTGCAGGCTTTCCTAGCCCGATGATGGGGAAGAAGGAGGGCCCCGCGCCATCTTGGACCGGGGCCTCCGACGACGTTCGCAATGTCGGGAGCCGGCTCGATTCCGGTGAGGTGAGTTGCTACAATATCTTCTCTCTATCTTCTTCTTCATAGAGTAATACAGCTCAGAAACGGGCCATTCGGCCCAACTTGTCCATGCCGACCAAAATGTCTACTTGAGCTGGTCCCATTTGCCCACGTTTGGCCCATATCCCTCTATCCCTGTACCTGTCCAAATCTCTTCTAAACATTGTAATTGTACCTGCCTGAACCACTTCCTCTGGCAGCTTGGTTCCATACACCCACCACCCTCTGCGTGAAGAAGTTGCCCTTCAGGTCCCTTTTAAATCTTTCCCCTCTCACCTTAAATCTATGCCCTTAAATTTAGACTCAAGGAAGATCCTCAGGAAGGATCCTTGGCATCAAGCAGGAGGACCACAGCACTGATGGCAGTGCCCTCGTTGAGGTCAGTATCACCTACACCGAGACAATGATCCCATCCGCCAGCGGGCAGAGTGAGTGGGTGCCACACTGTCATCAGAACACAAAAGCGGAGGAGGATGAAGGGTTTGTAAAATCACGAGGGGCATCAATAAGGTGGATGGTCACGGTCTTTTCCCCAGGGTAGGGGAGTCTAAAACTAGAGGGCACAGAGGGGAAAGATTTAAGTGGGACCTGAAGGGCAACTTCTTCACGCAGAGGGTGGTGGGTGTATGGAACAAGCTACCAGAGGAAGTGGTTCAGGCAGGTACAATTACAATGTTTAGGAGAGATTTGGACAGGTACAGGGATAGAGGGATATGGGCCAAACGTGGGCAAGTGGGACCAGCTCAAGTAGACATTTTGGTCGGCATGGACAAGATGGGCCGAAGGGCCTGTTTCCGAGCTGTATTACTCTATGACTCTGAGCTGAAAAGAAAAATGATCAGTTGTTGTAAAAAGAAAATCTGATTCCCTACATCTTCCAGGGAAGGAAACTTATTACCTTGACTATATGTGACTCCAGGCTCACACCAAATGGCTGACTCTTGGAAAAGCTTGACAGTAAATTGATAAACTGGTTCATTATTGTACTGAGATACAGTCAGAAACTTGTCTTGCATACCGTTCATACAGAACATTGTATTACAATAATCCATTGAGGTAGTACAAGGGAAAACAATAACAGAATGCAGAATAAAGTGTTACAGTTACAGAGAAAGTGCAGTGCAGGCAGACAATAAGGTGCAAGGTCACAAGGAGGTAGATTGGGAGGTCAAGAGTCCATTTTATCATACTGGGGGACTGTTCAATAGTCTTATAACAGCGGGATAGAAGCTGTCCTTGAGCCTGGTGGTACGTTCTTTCAGGCTTTTGAATCTTCTGCCCGATGGGAGAGGGGAGAAGAGAGAATGTCCGGGGTGGGTGGGGTCTTTGATTTTGTTGGCTGCTTTACTGAGGCAGAGAGAAGTGTAGACGGAATCCGAGGAGGGGAGGCTGGTGTCTGTGATGCGCTGGGCTGCGTCCACAACTCTCTGTAGTTTCTCGCGGTCCCGGGCAGAGCAGTTGCCGTGCCAAACAGTGATGCATCCAGATAGGATGCTTTCTATGGTGACTTCATAAAAATTGATGAGCGTCAAAAGGTTCAGGCCAATTAGGAATTGGCAATAAATGCTGGTCTGCCGTTTCCCCAATCCCTTCACTCACTCTCCTGGTCTGGATTCAATTTCCTCTCCATGGCTAGTTAGGAACATCTCCCTCCTCCGATCAGCTGTCTCCACACCATTGGTCCATCGCGACCGCTCTCTCTTCAACCCTCGTTCTCTGCCTCACCCCTGGTTATATTCCCCAGTGTACTGTTGAATTCGCTGTCCGCGGCTCCGAGAACTGATGTCAGAAGCTTTCAGTGCGTTTGAACCCAGTCCGTGTCACGGTCAGGAAGCGGAACGGCTCTGCCTACCGCTTGGACAACAACCACTAACGTGAAGCAGCCCCGGCTTTAAACCGGATTAATCGCTCCAAGTCACGGTTTGAAGGTGAGATTACTGTTTGCCCAAGTGTGCGTAAAAACAGGAAATTGGTCTAAACATGCCTTAGAAAAGTAGCAATGAGAACATTTCTGTTGCATCACTTTCTCTGTGAAGACGTTGTCTGTGTTAAAGGAATTGTCGAAGATTTAACAGATCTTTTGTTTTAAAATGTATTTATGTTAAAAAAATATATACAAAATAGTTTCGGGAACGGAGTGTGAGAAGTTGCTTTCAACAAAGCAGCTGACAAACCGGTTACTTCGTTTTAACTGAGTGAATGTTGCAGGTGTTAAGTATTAGTCAATATCTCTGCAGTTCATATTTAGCACAGAGCCGTGAGTGTAACCTGGACTCGACCAGCAGACACTGAGTTCCACGCTGGAGCAGATCTATAGAACGTAGAATGGTACAGAACCGGACAGGCCATTCGGCCCACAATGTTGTGCCAAGCTAGATGCCAATTTATACTAAATGTCCTCCTCCTGTGTATCATCCAGACCCCTCCATTCCCTTCAAATTCATCTATCTAAAAGCCTCTTAAACTCCACCAAACTGCCTGCTTCTGCTACTACCCCTGGTAACCCATTTACTCCTTTAACCCAGTTAACCCATGATTTATAGAACATAGAACACTACAGCACAGTACAGGCCCTTTGGCCCGCAATGTTGTGCCGACATTGAACACTCTACACAAAAGATGCATACCACTGTGTGTTTTGATGTACATGTGACTGATAAAGAGATCTTATCTTATAAGATCTATTCAACCCTTCCCTCCCGCATAGCCCTCCATTTCTCTACCATTCATGCGTCTATCTAAGAGTCTTTTAAATGCCCCTAATGTATCTGCCTCCAACACCTCTGCCGGCAGCGTGTTCCACGCACCCACTACTCTCTGTGTAAAAAATAACTTACCCCTGACATCCCCCTTATACCTTCCTCCAATCACCTTAAAATTATGTCCCCTTGTGTTAGCCATTGTCGCCCTGGGACAAACATTACTCCTGGATAGTTTGTTAATTCCCCTACTGATTCATTTCACTACTGGTTAATCTCACTATTTCTAACCAAATAACTAATGCCATATGAATATTATTTTTGTCAGTTTGGCTCAAGTTTTGGAGCTGGGGGTTTTGTTCTGGTTCATTGACTCTGGCCTTTATCACCACCTCCTGTGTGTTCACTTATCATCTTCCAGCCTCTGTCTCTACCTGCACACTCCCCTGCCCCCACCGGGTTCCATCTACCCATCATCTCCCTCCTCTCCTGCTTCCACTTATCAGCGACTGGCTGCATCCTCTCCGGATGCATCACGGCTTGGTACGGCAACTGCTCTGCCCAGGACCGCAAGAAACTGCAGAGAGTTGTGGACACAGCTCAGCGCATCACGGACACCAGCCTCCCCTCCATGGACTCTGTCTACACTTCTCGTTGCCTTGGTGAAGCAGCCAACATAATCAAAGACCCCCACCCACCCGGGTCATTCTCTCTTCTCCCCCCTCCCATCAGTCAGAAGATACAGGAGCCGGAGGGCACGCCCACCAGGCTCAAGGACAGATTCTATCCCACGGTGATAAGATTATTGAACGGTTCCCTTGTACGATGAGATGGACTCTTGACCTCACAATCTATTGTCTACCTGCAATGCACTTCCTCTGTAGCTGTGACACTTTACTCTGTATTCTGTTATTGTTTTACCTTGTACTACCTGAATGCACTGTGTAATGAATTGACCTGTACCATTGGTATGCAAGACAAGTTTTTCACTGGACCTCGATATAAGTGACAATAATAAACCGATACCAATCCCAATACCTCTGCCTCACCCCTCCCTCTCACCTCACACATGGTCCATGTCTCTCTGTTCCCTGCCTGTTCATGCATTTATCTGTAAATCTCTTAAACAAAGACGTTCGGGTCAGTGGGTTACTTGGATGCTGTAAGTTGCCCCCTGGTGTGCGGGTGAGGGGTAGAATCTGGGGGGAGTTGACGGGAATGTGGGGAGAATAAAATGGGATTGGTGTGAATGGGTGCTCGATGGTCAGCACGGAATTGATGGGCTGAAGGGCCTGTTTCCATGCTGTGCCTCTCTGTGACAATAATATTGAGAAGATAGGAGCAGGAGTAGGCCATTCAGCCCTTCGACATGGCTCTGCCATTCACCTAGACCATGGCTAATCTTCTGATTTAGCGCCACTTTCCTGCACTATCCCCATATCCCTCGAGATCCAGAAATCCATTGACTTTTCCACTGACTGTGCCTCCACAGTCCTTCAGAGAAATCCAAAGATTTGCCAGCCTCTGGTGAAGAAACATCTCCGTCCTACATGGCCTAACCCTTTTCCTGACACAGTGATCCCTGGTCCCAGGCCCTCAGCTGGAGGAAACACCCTCCCTGTATCCAGCCTGTTGAACCCTGGAAGAACTTTGTAAGTTTCATTGAAATTTCTACTCATTCTTCTAACTCTTGAGCATACAGTCCCAGGAGGTAATGTTGCAGCTCCATAGAACTCTGGTTGGACCACACTTGGAGTATTGTGTTCAGTTCTGGTCACCTCATTATAGGAAGGATGTGGAAGCTTTAGAGAGGGTGCAGAAGAGATTTACCAGGATGTTGCCTGGATTGGAGAACATGTCTTATGGGGATAGGTTGAGTGAGCTGGGGCTTTTCTCTTTGGAGAGAAGGAGGATAAGAGGTGATTTGATAGAGGTGTACAAGATGATAAGAGGCATAGATCGAGTGGACAGTCAGAGACTTTTTCCTGGGGCGAAAATGGCTAACACAAGGGGGCATAATTTTAAGGTGACTGGAGGAAGATATAAGGAGGATGATAGGGGTAAGTTTTTTTTACACAGAGAGTGGTGGGTGCCTGGAACGCACTGCCGGCAGAGGTGGTAGAGGCAGATACATTAGGGACATTTAAGAGACTCTTAGATAGGCACATGAATGATAGAGAAATGGAGGGCTATGTGGGAGAGAAGGGTTAGATAGATCTTAGAGCAGGACAAAATGTTGGCACAATGTTGTGGGCCAAAGGGCCTGTACTGTGCTGTAATGTTCTATGTTCTATTAGTCCACTCAATCGCTCCTTGTGTGGAAAACCCACCAACCCAGGAACCATGGAAACACTATGGACTAAACCAAGGAGTAGAATAAGAAACCAAGGTCTAGGATATAAAAGCAAGGATGTACTGCTGAGGCTTTATAAGGTGTTGGTCAGACCGCATTTGGAATATTGTGAGCAATTTTGGGCCCCGTATCTAAGGAAGGATGTGCTGGCCCTGGAGAGGGTCCAGAGGAGGTTCACAAGAACGATCCTGGGAAAAACTTAACGGATGAGGAGCGTTTGATGTCTCTGAACCTGTACTTGATGGAGTTCAGGAGGAGGGATCTCATTGAAACCTACCAGATACTGAAAGGCCTGGATAGAGTGGATGTGGAGAGGATGTTTCCATCAGTGGGAGAGTCCAGGATCCAAGGGCACAACCTCAGAATAAAGGGACGTCCCTTTAGAACTGAGATGAGGAGGAATTTCTTCAGCCAGAGGGCGGTGAATTTGTGGAATTCGTTGCCACAGAGAGCTTTGGAGGCCATCATTGGGTGTATTTAAGGCAGAGATTGGTAGGTTTCTTGATTGGTAAGGGGGTTAAAAGTTACGGGGAGAAGGCAGAAGAATGGGGTTTAAAAAGAAAAATCAGCCATGATTGAATGGCAGAGCAGACTCGATGGGCCGAATGGCCTAATTCTGTTCCTATGGTGTTATGGACACGAGGGACTGCAGATGCTGGAATCTGGAGCAAAAACAAACTGCTGGAGGAACTCCGCAGGTCGAGCAGCATCCGTGGGGGGAAACAAACAGTCGGCAGTCTGGACCAGATGCAGGGTCTCAACCCAAAATGGTCGACTGTCCATTTCCCTCCACAGATGCTGCCCGACCCACTGAGTTCCTTCAGCACTTTGTTTTTTTTTAATCCCAGGAACCGGTGTGTTGAACCTTCACTGCACTTCCTCCATGGCAAGGACATCCTTTATTAGGAAAGGGAACCAAAACTGTAGACAATTCAAATGCGGTCTCACCAAGGTCCCACACAACTGCAAAGGAGATTACTCATACCTGTAGTAATACCATTTGCCTCCTTCCTTGTCTGCTACACCTGCATGTTGGCTTTTGGTAACTTGTTTACAAGCACACCCAAGTCCCTTTAACCTGGAAATGGTTTATTGTCGACCCTTGTATCGAAGTACAGTGAAAAACTAGTCTTGTATACTTTTCATACAGATCAATTCATTACATAGTGCATTGAGGTAGTACAAGGTAAAAGAATAACAAAATGCAGAATAAAGTGTGACAGTTACAGAGGAAGTGCGGTGCAGGCAGACAATGAGGTGCAAGGTCACAATGATCAAGAGTCCATCTTACCATACTAAGGAACCATTCAATAGTCTTATAACAGTGGGATAGAAGCTGTCCTTGAGCCTGGTGGTACGTGCTTTCAGGCTTTTGTATCTTCTGCCCGATGGAAGAGGGGAGAGGGGAGAAATGTTGACACTATCCAATCTCTCACCAGTTACCAATTTACCAGTTAACAAACATTCTGATTTTCTGTTCTGTGCATCAAAGTGGATGATCTCACACTTTTCCATATCACCTTTTACTTTATTGAAGAACACAGTCAGATTAGTCAGATACAATTTGCCTTCAGATAATTAATGCTTGCTGTCTCTTTTCAGCTGAAGCTTCCAATTGTCCTTGACAATGGTGTCTGGTAACTTACCCAACACTGGCATTAGATTAACTGCCCTCCAGCTACTATGTTATTCCCTCTCCTTTATCAAAAGGGTATAAATTTGCAATCTTCTAATTCTCTGGCACTATGCCCAGATCTGGGGAGATTAGGGCAGGCGTGGTAGTGTAGCGGTTAGCATAATGCTTTACAGCGTCAGTGACCTAGATTCAATTCCAGCCACTGTCTGTAAGGAGTTAGTACGTTTTCCCCGTGTCTGCGTGGGTTTCCTCCGGGTGCTCCGGTTTCCTCCCACATTCCAAAGACATACAGGTTAGGAAGTTGTGGGCATGCTACGTTGGCGCCAGAAGCGTGGCGACACTTGCGGGCTGCCCCCAGAACACTCTACGCAAAAGATGCATTTCACTGTGTGTTGTGATGTACATGTGACTAGTAAAGATATTTTACCTTATCTTATCTTATTGTTCACCTGTCTTGCTCACTCACTCAGCTTCTCATCCCATTCTCATTCTTACTTCCTCCTCTCCACTACCAACCCACCAACCTTGTTATCCTCAGCAAGCAAAGAAATGTGACATATGACCCCTTCGACCTAAGTTGCCGATATCGTGAATATCAAGGCCTCAGGCACTAATCCCTATGATACCCCCACCTGTCAATCTGAGAAGGATCCATTTACTCCCACCCTTTGCGTTCTGTCTAATAACCAATTCTTAATCCATTGCCCTCAATTCCACGAGCCTCGTTAACCACTCTCCTATGCAGGACCCTATCGAATGCCTTCCAGATACCCAGATACACCACATCCACTGGTTTTGGGCGGTCAGTCAGATTTCTTAATAATCAGACTTCAGATTCAGATGAGTTTATTGTCACATACACCAGGGTGCAATGAAAGTCCTTGCTCATGTGAAGCCCACAGAGTAAACTGCATACATAGTAATGCAACAATAGGTACAGTGACGAGTGCAAAACTCACCTGGAACCCACCCACCTCTCTTCCCCCTCTCACCTGGACTCACCTGTCACCTACCAGCCTCTGCCCCTCCCCGTCCTCCCACCTTCTTATTCCAGCTTCTGCCCTCTTCCTCTCCAGTCCTGATGAAGGGTCTTGACCTGAAACGTCGACTGTTTATTTCCCTCCATAGATGCTGCCTGACCTGCTGAGTTCCTCCAGCACTTTGTGTGTGTTGGTGCAAAGTATCGTAGCACAAACTGAAACAATGCAAACACAAATACTAAAGTGACAATAACGAAAAGGTTGAGTGAAGAGTCCAAGACCGTGGCAGCACCACCAGGAAGGGGATGTGAGAGAGGTGATTGGTTCAGGAGTCCGACAGCAGTGGGGAAGAAGCTGTCCTTGAGTCTGGATGTCTGGGCTTTCAAGCTCCTGTATCTTATCCCAGAAGGTACATTACTAAATCTAGTAGACCGCTTCCAGACCTCTGCAAGTAAGCCCCTACCCCCAACCTCTGGAATTCCCTCCCTAAATAACTCTCCCTGTTAAAGGTGTGCTAAAAACCTTTCAAACGCACCTCCCTCTACAGCTGCTGCCAAATGATTTGTTATTTGCATTCTTGTGAAGTGCCTAAGTGCACATTCCTTAAAAGTAGAGTTGTGTAGAAAGAGATGTTCAGGAGAGAAATTGGGATTTGATTTTGAATTGTAGAACAATTTTCATTTCAAGGAATTGCTGGTCATTTCAATGCAAATTGGGCAAAGCTGTCGCATTCCATTGGGTGTGGTGAGGCTGCACTTGGAGTATCGTGTAGAGTTTTTTTTTGTCACCCTTTTATAGGAAGGATGTCATTAAGTTGGAAAGAGTGCAAAGAAGATTTACGAGGATGTTGCCAGGACACAAGGGCCTGAGTTATAGGGAGAGGTTGATCAGGCACGGACTTTATTCCTTGGAACATAGGAAACTGAGGGGTGACCTTACAAAGGTGTGTAAAATCATGTGGGGCATAGATAGGGTGAACGCACACAGTCTTTTTCCCAGGGTGGGGCATAGGTTTAAGGTAAGAGGGGAAAGATTTACTTGGAACCTGAGGGACAAGTTCTTCACATAGAGGGTGGTGGGTGTATGGAATGAGCTGCCAGAAAAAGTAGTTAAGGCAGGTACATTAACAACATAAGACAGTTGGACAGGTAAGAATGGATAAGATAAGATATCTTTATTAGTCACATGTACATCGAAACACAGAATGAAATGCATCTTTTTGTGTTACCGAGAATGTGCTAGGGGCGGCTCGCAAGTGTCGTCACGCTTCCGGCGCCAACATAGCATGCCCACAACTTCCTAACCCGTACGTCTTTGGAATGTGGGAGGAAACCGGAGCACCCGGAGGAAACCCACGCAGACACGGGGAGAACGTACAAACTCCTTACAGACAGTGGCCAGAATTGAACCTGGGTCGCTGGTGCTGTGACAGCATTACGCCAACCACTACACTACCGTGCCTGCCCACACACTACCGTACCTGCCCAGGAAAGGTTTAGAGGGATATGGGCCAAATGCAGGCAAATGGGACAAGCATCTTGGTTGGCACAGATGAGTTGGGCTGGATTCTGTGCTGTATGACTCTGATAGGTGATGTAATGGTTCCCCCAATGATAAATCAAGCCTTTGTTTAACAGATTCTTAAGTCGGTTTATGGCGTCCCCACCCACCTGTCATTTCTGTGGCTGGGAGGAGTCAGTGTATCGTGCACTTACAGAGGGTGAGAGGTTGCAGCCTCTATTTGAGTATCTCAAGGGGCTGCCTCTCAGGTTCTGGCTACACTTCAGCCCCACGCTCCTGATCTTCCACCACCCTGTGCTGAGGGAGGGGGGGGGGGGGTCGCTCGAGGGACCTCATTGGTCAGTTTGCTCCTGGGCCTGGCCAAAGTGGCCATTCATGGGTCCAGGCAGCGTCCAGTCGAGGGTTCTGCCTGAGGTGATTGCCTGCCCCTCTGGGGTTAGATCAGTGCCCGTGTGTCCCTGGAGAAGGAGCATGCGGTATCCACGGATACATTGGGGGTACCTCAGGGGCTCGAGTGCATTCTGGATAGTGATGACCATTTTTGTAATTTGAAACTGTGCATAGTGTGTATCGTGAAGTACTGTAATATTATAGTAAAGTGATTCTTGTGATCACTGAACAAACCACCTTTGGAAAAGAAAAAAATACTTCAGTATGACACCAACTGACGCAACGCTAATCACTACAGTATAGCAACACTATGACCCCTTTGGTCACATTGCACTAAAATGGACTTTTTTTGTTCCAATTGTGTTCTTTCTTGTAAAAATTGTGTATAATTTATGTTTAATTGATGTTTTTCTTGTGAATGCTGCTTATCTGATGCTCTGTGCCTGTGATGCTGCTGCAAGTAAGTTTTTCATTGCACCTGTGCACACGTGGACTTGTGCAGATGACAATAAACTCGACTCTGACTTAAACTTTGTTGTAAGCAGGAGCTTTATTATAATCGGGGACAATATCACTCAGAGGGGACATAATGGCGGGCTCGTCCATTGAGTCTATATGGGTAGAACTCAAAAATAAGAAAGGTGCACTCACTCTGATGGGATTATACTACTGACCCCCCCAATAGTCACCGGGACATTGAGGAACAGATATGCAGGCAGATTAGGGAAAGGTGTTAAGCTAACAGGGTTGTTGCCGTGGAGGACTTCAACTTCCCCAATATAAACTGGGAGCTCCTTAGTGTAAGAGGTTTAGATGGGGCAGAATTTGTTAGGTGCATCCAGGAGGGTTTCTGAAATCAATGGGTCGATAGTCCAACGAGAGGAGGGGTCGTACTGGACCTGGTGTTGGGTAACGAGCCTGGCCAGGCGACCGACCTTTCAGTGGGGGAACAGTTCGGGGACAGTGACCACAGCTCCTTAAGTTTTAAGATAGCTATAGATAAGGATAAGTATGGACCTTGTGGGAGAGCATTACATTGGAGCAGGGCAAAGTGCGAGAGCATTCAGCAGGAACTAGGGAGAGTTAATTGGGAACAGCTGTTTTTGGGCAAGTCCACATCTGACATGTGGAGGGTATTTAAAGACCAACTGCACAGAGTACAGGACAGGGATGTTCCAGTGAGAAGGAAGGACGAGGATGGCAGGATAAGAGAACCTTGGATGTTGAGAGAGGCGGTGAATTTAGTCAAGAAGAAAAAGGAAAAGTATGTAAAGCTCAGGAAGCCAGGATCAAACTGAGCACTTGAGGATTATAAAGAAGCCAGAAAGGAACTCAAGAAGGGAATTAGGAAAGCCAGGAGGGGCCATGAAAAGTCCTTGGCAAGAAGGATTAAAGAGAATCCCAAGGCATTCTACACCTACAACAAGAGCAAGAGGATAACTAGGGAGAGGGTAGGACCACTCAAGTATAAAGGAGGGAACATGTGCTTGGAAGCGGAGGAAGTGGATGAGATCCTTAATGAGTACTTTGCATCAGTGTTTACCAAACAGAAGGACGTGGGGGACAGGGAGATCAGTGCGGAGCATATTAATATGCTAGGGCATTTCGAGATAAAGGAGGAGGTGGTCGTCATCGTCGGGGCTATCCCTCGAGGTCGAGGATGATGGTCTTCATTCCATTGATCTATTTATGGGCTCTCAAGTGGCTTATGAGTCCAATCTTGGCTCTGAAAGTTCTTCCGCATTCAGGACAGGTAGTTCCAGACGGCAGATCGGGCTTCGGTTGCTGCTGCCTCACTTCCCATTTTCTTCTCTTTTCCTCTAATTCTGCACATCTGTTGGCTTCGAAGGTTGCTGTTCCTTCTCAGATGCTGGTTTGCCAGAGTTTCCCGTCCTTGGCATTGGTTTCCCAATTGTTGATGTCAATGTTACATTTCTTCATGTTGGCTCTTAAGATGACTTTGAATCTCTTTTGTTGTCCGCCTCTTTTACGTTCGCCTACTTTAAGCTGGGAGTGGAAGATTTGTTTCAGCAGACGTTCATCTTTCATCCGAACAACATGACAACATCTTGGTTCTTGATAACGTAGGCTTCAATGCTTGTTGTTTTTGCTTCATTTAGCACGCTGACGTTGGTTCTTTGTTCCATGTAATAATGTGATAGAACAGTACAGCACAGGAACAGGCCCTTCGGCCCACAATGTTGTGCCAAACTAATTAAATTAGTAATCAAATGCCCAACTAAACTAATCCCTTCTGCCTACACAACGTCCATCTCCCTCCATTCTCTGCACATCCATGTGCCTCAGAGCCTCTTGAATGCCTCTATCGTATCTGCCTCCACCACCACCCCTGGCAGCCCATTCCAGGCACCCACCACTCTCTGTGTGAAAAACTTGCCTCACACATCTCCTTTGAACTTATCCCCTCTCACCTTAAATGCATCCCCACGGGGAATTATTGGTATTGGTATTGGAATTGGCTTATTATTGTCACTTGTACCGAGGTACAGTGAAAAGCTTGTCTTACAAACCAATTGTACAGGTCAATTCATTACACAGTGCTGTTACATTGAGTTAGTACAGAGTGCATTGATGTAGTACAGGTAAAAACAATAACAGTACAGAGTAAAGTGTCACAGCTACAGAGAAAGTGCAGTGCAATAAGGTGCAAGGTCGCAACAAGGTAGATCGTGAGGTCAAAGTCCATCTCATTGTATAAGGGAACCGTTCAATAGTCTTATCACAGTGGGATAGAAGCTGTCCTTAAGCCTGGTGGTACGTGCCCTCAGGCTCCTGTATCTCCTACCCGATGGAAGAGGAGAGAAGAGAGAATGACCCAGGTGGGTGGGGTCTTTGATTACGCCGGCTGCTTCACCAAGACAATGAGAGGTAAAGACAGAGAATTAGACATTTCAACCCTGGGATACTGTAATCACTGAATAAACCTCCTTTGGAAAAGGAAAACAAAATAATTCGAGCCTTTGTTAATTCTCAATTCCAGACCCCCCGGAAACCATGAATGATAGCAACAGAAGTCATGTTGAGTTCATCTTACAAGGAGTGCCCAACGGCGATGAATACCACCTGCTGATATTCATCATCTTTCTGTTGGTTTACATTGTCATCCTGGTTGCCAACCTCACCATCATGTACCTGATCAGGACAGAGCCCCGGATGCACGGACTCATGTACTACCTGCTCTGCCTTCTGGCCGTCATTGACATCATTCTCAGCAACGTGACCATCCCCAAGCTGTTGGCCATGTACCTCTTCCAATCCATGGCCATCTCACTGGAGGGCTGTGTCACCCAGATGTTCTTCGTCTACTGCACGGCGCTGAGTGAGTCAACGCTGCTGGTGGCGATGGCGTACGACCGCTACGTGGCCATCTGCCACCCCTTCAGCTATCACAAGCTGACCTTCCGCCGCATCATACTGGGCGTGACGCTGATCATTTTCCTCCGTGCTATGTGTTTTGTGGCGGTCGCGGCTCTGCTGACTCAAGCCAGTTACTGCGGCTCCAACTACATCCAGAATTGCTACTGCAACTATGGGTCTCTGTCCAAGCTGGCCTGCCGCGGGGTGATGGCAAGCGACGCCATCACCTACCCCTTGTCCTTCCTCATCACGTTGCCCGACAGCTCCCTCATTGGCTACTCCTACTTCAGGATCTTCAAGGTGGCGGTCAACAGTGGGCAGGGCGAGGCACGCACCAAGGCCCTCAACACCTGCACCACGCACGTCTGCGTCCTGATGTTGTTCTACACCAGCGCCCTGTTCGAGTTCGTCATGTACCTGGTGCCCAGTCTCTTCTCAGCCGAGCTGCACTTTGTGGTCGCGGTCACCTTCGTCATCTTCCAGCCGATCTTCAATCCCATCATCTATGGCGTGAGGACAAAAGAAATCAGGAATAGTTTCCTGAAGCTGCTGGGCAGGAGGAGAGTCGCCGACGGATCTTGAGATGCTCTCACTGTGGGGAAAGTTGTCACCTAAATTCAAGTGGTATTCTTCTGTACGTTCCCAATTTCCCCTTATTTTGGGCCTTTCCGATATCACTGTGAGCTCATCTTGGAATCAGAGGGATAAGCAGCCCAGATAGAGGCCCTTCAGCCTGGTATGTCCATGCTAACCATCGTACCCATCCATACTAATACCATTTAGAATCATAAGAGTCATGGAGCCATACAGCATGGATACAGGCCCTTCTGCCCAACCAGTCCATGCTGACCACGGTGCCCACCCAGCTAGTCCCAACTTCCTGTGTTCAGCCCATATCCCTCCAGGCCCCGCCCCTCCATGTACCTAACCAAGTGCTTCTTAAATGATACCGTTGTACCTGCCTCGCCCACTTCCTCTGGCAGCTCGTTCCATACACTCACCACCCTCTGTGTGGAAAAAGTTTCCCCTCAGGTCCCTTTTAAATCTTTTCTCTCTCACACTCAACCTATGCCCCCTAGTTTTGGACTCCCCTACCCTGGGGAAAAGACTGTTACCGTCCACCTTACCTATGCCTCTCATAATTTTACACATTTCTATAAGGTCGTCCCTCCTACGTTCCAAGGAATAAAGACCCAACCTGGCCAACCTCTCCCTATAACACAGGCCCTCGAGTCCTGGCAACATCTTCTCTGCACTCTTTCCAGTTTAACCACGTCTTTCCTATAACAAGGCAACCCAAACTGTACACACAGCGCTCCAAGTGCGGCCTCATCAACAACTTATACAACTGCAACATAACATCCCAACTCCTATACTCAGTGCCCTGACTGATGAAGGTCAGCGTGCTAAACGCCTTTTTCACCTCCCTGTCTACCTGTGACGCCACTTTTGATGAACTATGCACTTGGACTGCTAGGTCCCTCTGTTCCATTACACTCCCTAGTGCTCTGCCATTCACAGTACAAGTCCTGCGCTGGTTTGACTTTCCAAAATGCATCACCTGTTACCAGCAACAAACAAATAACTGGAGGAGCCGTCTGTTTGTTTGTTGGTCCAGGTTCCAGCATCTGCAATCTCTTGTGTCTCCATTTACCGGCACTTGGTCCATAATCTTCTCTGCCTTGGTGATTCAAGTGCTCATCTGGATGTTTAGATGTTGTGGGAGTCTCTGCCTCCACCACCCCTTCAGGCAGTGCATTCCAGATTCCAACCCCCCTCTGGGTGAAAAAATTCTCCCTCAGATCCCCTTGAAACCTCTTATCCTGGCCTTAAAACTAATCGGATATAAGACCATAAGACAAAGGAGCAGAAGTCGGCCATTCGGCCCATCGAGTCTGCTCTGCCATTCTATCATGAGCTGATCCATTCTCCCATTTAGCCCCACTCCCCTGCCTTCTCACCATAACCTTTGATGCCCTGGCTACTCAGATACCTATCAATCTCTGCCTTAAATACACCCAAAGACTTTGCCTCCACAGCCACCCATGGCAACAAATTCCACAGATTCACCACTCTCTGGCTAAAGAAATTTCTCCGCATCTCTGTCCTGAATGGGCGCCCTTCAATCCTGAAGTCGTGCCCTCTTGTACTAGACTCCCCTACCATGGGAAACAACTTTGCCACATCTACTCTGTCCAGGCCTTTTAACATTCGAAATGTTTCTGTGAGGTCTCCCCTCATTCTTCTGAACTCCAAGGAGTACAGCCCAAGAGCCGTCAAACATCTCTTCTATGGGGGAAAAAATTATTTCTATCAAACCTAGCTGTGCCGCTCATAATTTTGTAAATCTCCAACAGGTCCCCCTTCAGACTTAGCAGACTTAGGTGCCCCTTGGTTTTAGACCTCCATTACGGGAATAATTTCTCACTGTGGTGTTCATAATTCTGTATATCTCTGTCAATTCCCCCTTCAGGTCTCCTCCGCTCCAGGGAACACTGGCTCATCCTCTCCAGTCTCTCCTTGTAACTGAAACACTCCATCCCAGGTAACGTCCTGCTGAATCTCCTCTGCACCCTCTCCAATGCAGTCACCTCCTCCCTATAGTGTGGTGACCAGAACTGTGCACAGTGCTCCAGCTGTGGCCTGACCAATGTTCTATAAAGTTATAACCGCCCTGCTCTTATATTCTATATCCCACCTAATGAAGTTTAAGAGATATCTTTATTAGTCTCACGTACATCAAAACACACAGTGAAAGGCATCTTTTTCATAGAGTGTTCTAGGGGCAGACCGCAAGTGTCGCCACGCTTCCGGCGCCAACGTAGCATGCCACAACTTCCTAACCCGTACGTCTTTGGAATGTGGGAGGAAACCGGAGCACCTGGAGGAAACCCATGCAGACACGGGGAGAATGTACAAACTCTTTACAGACAGCGGCGGGAATTGAACCTGGGTCGCTGGCGCTGTAATAGCGTTACGCTAACTGCTACACTACCGTCATGTATCCTGTGTGCCTTCTTCATAAGAACATAAGAAATAGGAGCAGGAGTCGGCCGTCTGGCCCGTCGAGCCTGCTCCGCCATTCAATGAGATCATGGCTGATCTGGCCGTGGACTCAGTTCCACCTACCTGCCTTTTCTCCATAACCCTTAATTCCCCTCCTATGCAAAAATCTATCTAACTGTATCTTAAATATATTTAATGAGGCAGCCTCCACTGCTTCCCTGGGCAGAGAATTCCACAGATTCACTACTCTCTGGGAAAAGTAGTTTCTCCTCATCTCTGTTGCAAATCTATTCGCCCGAATTTTGAGGCTATGTCGCTTAGTTCTAGCCTCGCCTACCAGTGGAAACAACCTTCCTGCCTCTGTCTTATCTTTCCCTTCCATAATCTTATATTGATATTGGAATCGGTTTATTATTGTCACTTGTCCCAAGGTACAGTGAAAAACTTGTCTTGCATACCGTTTGTACGGATCAATTCATTACACAGTGCATTGAGGTAGTACAGGGTAAAAACAATAATAGAATACAGAGTAAAGTGTCACAGCTACAGAGGAAGTGCAGTGCAGGTAGACAATAAGGTGAAAGGTTATAACAAGGTAGATTGTGAGGTCAAGAGACCATCTCATCGTATAAGAGAACCATTCAATAGTCTTATCACCATGGGATAGAAGCTGTCCTTGAGCCTGGTGGTACGTGCTCTCAAGCTTTTGTATCTTCTGCCTTACAGGAGGGGAGAGAAGAGAGAATGTCCGGGGTGTGTGGGGACCTTAATTATGTTGGCTGCTGTCCCAAGGCAGTGGAAAGTGTAGATTCCATGGAGGGCAGGCCGATTTGTGTGACAGACTGGGCTGTGTTCACAACTCTCTGCAATTTCTTGTGGTCTTGGGCAGAGCTGTTGCTGTACTGAGCCGTGATGCATCTGGATAGGATGCTTCCTGTGGTATAATGATATCTTGCATCCCCTTGTGCCTTGTGGACCTCCCTTGGCTGAGAAAAATCTAAGGGCGAGTACACAGCAAGGATGAGCTGACAAGCAGCTCTCTCCAGGAGCTCCCTGACAGAAGATGCACGTAGATGGAACAATGTGTTGGGTGAAACCCACACTGTATAGTGCAGGGGCTACACACTCCGAGCTGTGGTGATCACGCAGATATAAAACTCAGTCTTTACTGTGGTGACAGCACATGTTGGAGCAGATAACCAATGATTGTACACCTGCCAGATTCACTCCCATATGATTTAGATAACCAACCACATTCTAACAGAACTGCAAATGGTATCGTGTACGGTTTTGGTGACCCTACTTTAGGAGGGACGTCATTAATCTGGAGGATTTACAAGAATTTACAAGTTTGGCGTTCACTAAACCTGGAATTTAAAACCCTTTGATGTAGTACCATAAGGTGATCACTAAAAGATGAACTCTTAATCTCCCAATCTACCTCATTGTGGCCCTTGCACTTTCTCTGTAACTGTAACGCCATATTCTGCATTCTGTTTTCCTTTTGTACTACCACAAAGTACATATGTGTGGAATGATCTGTCTGGATGGCACGCAGACAAAAGCTTTTCACTGCATCTTGTACCAGGTCTAATACCAGAGGGCACGCATTTAAGGTGAGAGGGGGTAAGTTCAAAGGAGATGTGTGGGGCAAGTTTTTTATACACAGAGAGTGGTCGGTGCCTGGAATGTGCTGCCAGGGGTGGTGGTGGAGGCAGATACAATAAGGCCATTTAAGAGGCTCTTAGACAGGCACGTGGATGTGCGGAAAATGGAGAGAGATGGACATTGTGTAGGCAGAAGGGATTAGTCTAGTTAGGCGTTTAATTACTAGTTTAATTAGTTCAGCAAAACATTGTGGGCCAAAAGGCCTGTTCCTGTGCTGTACTGTTCTATGTTCGATGTTACAATGATAAATCAATCCAGCAAAACACAGCTGAATAAATATGAATATTCCACAAAATTTAAAGTAAAGCTAATGATTAACACAGGAGTAACAGAATGATGCAAGGCTTCCGCTTAATATGAACTAATTTGATTTTCAGGACAACTGACGTCATAACTGAATATACTGGAAATTAATTGCTGATTAATATACAGTAAAGTGCACTGAATGTAACTGTCTGCGGTAACTGAGATGCACCCCAGGAAGTGGGTATTATATTGCTCAGTGGGTGGTATGACTTCGTCTGTGTTTCTTGCTGAGAAATTCTAGTATGCCTCATATGGTCAATTAAATAAATTGGTTTATTATTACCGAGGTACAGTGAAAAACTTTGTTCTGCATGCCATCCATACAGATCGTTTCATCACGTCAGTGCATTGAGGTAGTACAAGGGAAAAGAGTAACAGAATGCAGAATAAGTAGTGACAGAGGCTGGGAGGTGAGAGGTGGAGGCAACAAAGTGCTGCAGATGATTGCATCTGATAGGAACGGAAGGTGGAGCATAGAACCAAACAAGGGGTACCTTGCAATGACTGTATAAGATGACTTGTTATAGACCTGCACCTTCTCTGTAGCTGTAACACTCTATTCAGCATCTTGTTCCTTGCTCCAGGTTCCAACATCTGCAGTCTCCCGTGTCTCTGACACCTTCTATGGTCATTGCAAGGCAAGGGCCCAACTCTGTTGAACTGCAGTTAACAGAACCCTTCCTCCTGTTCTGGGATGAGCTTGGGTTTGGGGGTACTGAGAGAGGACCAGGCTGGGTCAGTGGTCTGGGGCCATTGAAGGGTTTGGGAGTGAGGTGGGGTGGGAAAGTCTGGGCTAATCAGTGGGGGGAGGCTCTGCCTCAAGAAGGTAGCATCTATCATCGAGGATCCCCACCATCTGGCCCATGCCCTCGTCTCGCTGCTACCATCAGGCAGGAGGTACAGAAGCCTGAAGTCCCACACCACCAGGTTCAGGAACAGCTACTTCCCTTCAACCATCAGGTCCTTGAACCAACCTGCACAACCCCAACCCTACCTCAGCAACGGGACACCATGGACCACCTCTTGCACTGCCGTGGACTTGTCTCTGAATGTGTCTTTTTTGTACTAATGTCTTATTTGTACAGTCTTTTCCTTCACTGTCTTGTATAATTTACGTTCTGTGTGTTGTCTGTACCTACGTGCCTGTGATGCAGCTGCAAGTTTCTCATTGTACCTGTACCTCACCGTACTTGTGCACATGACAATAAATGCAACTAAAGACTAAAGACTAAATCTGTAGATGGGTTTGGGGGGCTCAATACCTTGGGATGGAAACCCTGAAGGACAAAATAAGTTGGGGAAACCCCAGTCTGCTCCTGCACCACGGAGACCTTTTGTTTAGACAGTACCCTGGCAACGAGGGTGATTTGCTTCCACTCCAGTTGTGTAGGTTCTGAGGTAAATTGGTAAGTTGGTTTATTCTTGTCACATGTACTGAGGTACAGTGAAAAACTTTGTTCTGCATGCCATCCATACAGATCATTTCATCACATCAGTGCATTGAGGTAGTACAAGGGAAATCAGTACTTGAATTTTTATTAGTTTCTATTTTAGGAGCTCCACTCCCTTTTGCACTTACCAAATTAAGTAAACATATCATTAACCCAATTGTTAAACATACAATATGAATATGGTTTCAATTTTGTAAATTTTTTGGATTGAATAAATTTAATCTATCATGTCCCATTCAATCTAATTTTTTCTTTCATCCATCCAGAGTTGGCTCAGCTTTTTCCATACGGAAAAGGAAGGGAATAGTATGTTTTCATGATCTATTCATTAATAACTGTTTCTCATCTTTTGAACAATTGTCTAATAAATATAATTTACCTAGATCACACTTCTTTTGATATTTGCAAATTAGAAATTTTTTAAAAGCTACTATACCCTCTTTTCCCACACCTCACAAAACTGAAATTCTGGAAAAATTTTTTGGTTTTAATCCCTGTCAGAAGGGCTTGATAGCAACAATTTATGATTTAATTATGAAAATTCGTTCAGAACCACCGGACAAAATTAAGGATGAATGGGAAAGTGAACTCCAGACATCTTTACCTACAGAGACTTGGAAGAGAATTCTTCATTTAGTTAATACATCTTCAATGTGTGCCAGACACTCTTTGATACAGTTTAAGGTTGTTCACAGGACCCATATGTCGAAAGATAAGCTAGCTCGTTTTTATCACCATATAAATCCTATATGTGACAGATGTAAATCGAATGTGGCTTCTTTGACACATATGTTTTGGTTCTGTCCTCTTTTGGAAAAATATTGGAAAGATATTTTTAACATTATTTCAAATGCATTGAAGATTGATTTACAACCTCACCCTATCACTGCAATTTTTGGTTTACCAAGGATAGAATCTGGCCATCTATCTGCCTCCGCTAACCGTATGATTGCCTTTGTTACATTAAAGGCCAAACGATCCATTTTGCTTAAATGGAAGGATCCAATACCCCCTACTACTTTTCAATGGTTCTCTCAAACTATATCATGTTTAAACTTGGAAAAAATTAGGAGTGGTACTGTGGATCCTTCGCTTAAATTTGAAGATATTTGGAGTCCATTTATTCAATATTTTCACATGATATAGATCCCCTTATAATAACCTTTCGATTTAGAGGAACGGAGTTGATGACATAATATTGCTCTGTTTCTATTGAGAAATTTTAGTCCTTTTTTTTGAATTATTTTTTTCTTTAGCTTAGTTTGGTTTGATATATGGTTTATAATTTTTCTTATTGTTTTGGGGATTTTTTTCTTTCTTTTATATTTTATAATAAATCATTTTCCTTTATATTATGTTCAATCACTAACAGATCATTGGATCTACAGATTTTTTTATACTTTATTGTTCTTTATGATTATCCAGGTCATGATTGTTCTCCTGATCTCTTTGTATTACATGTAGAAACATTGATATATTAATCTGTATTAATTTGAAAACTAATAAAAAGATTGAAAAAGAAAGAGGTAATACAAGGGAAAACAATAACAGAATGCAAAATAAGGTGTTAGTTACAGAGAAAGTGCAGTGCAGGCAGACAATAAGGTGCAAGGCCATAATGAGGTAGATTGTGAGGTTAAGAGTCCATCTTATTGTACGAGGGAACCATTCAATAGTCTTATAACAGTGGGATAGAAGCTGTCCTTGAGCCTGGTGGTACGTGCTTTCAGGCTTTTGTATCTTCTGCCCGATGGGAGAGGGGAGAAGAGAGAATGTCCGGGGTGGGTGGGGTCTTTGATTATGTTGGCTGTTTTACCAAGGGAGAGAGAAGTGCCGATAGAGTCCATGGAGGGGAGGCTGGTTTCCGTGATGTGCTGGGCTGTGTCCACAACTCTCTGCAGTTTCTTGCGGTCCCGGGCAGAGCAGTTGCCGTACCAAGCCGTGATGCATCCGGATAGTAAGAATCAGTGTGGTCATCCATGTGTGGAGCCACAGGAGATGAGTGAGATCTTAAATGAAATCTTCTTGTCTGTATTTACCGTGGATAAGATCATGGAAACTAGGAAATTCAGGGAAAAGAACAGTGATGTCTTGAAACATATCTACATTACAAAGAAGGACGTGTTGAGGTGCTTAAAGGTAGATATAATCCCACTGCCTAATCAGTTGCACCCTTGGACATTATTGGAAGCAAGTGAAGCCACAGATGAAGCATCAGAAGACTGGAGGGTGGCTAATGTTGTGACTTTATTTAAGAAGGGCTGCAAGGACAAGCCTGGGAACTACAGGCCGGTGAGCCTAACATCAGTGGTGGGAAAATAATTGGAGGGGATTCTGAGGGACAGGATCTATCTGAATTTGGAAAGTCCAAGGGTGATTAGGGAAGGTCAGCATAGCTTAATGGGTGGTAAATGGTGTCTCATGAATTTGAGTGTTTGGAGAGGTGACTGAAAGGATTGACAAGGGAAGGGCAGTAGATGTTATCTACATGGACATTAACAAGGCCTTGGACAAAGTCCCGCATGGTAGGCTGGTCTGCAAGATTATATCACACGGGTGAGCTAGCCAGTCGGATGCAGGATTGGGCTGGTGGAAGGAGTCAGAGGGAGGTAGTGGAGGGTTGTTTACCAGACTGGAGGCCTGTGACCAGTGGTGTGCCGTAGGGATCGGTGCCGGGTCCCCTGCTGTTTGTCATCTATATGAACGATTTAGAATGTAGGTGGCACGGTCAGTAAGTTTGCTGATGGCACCATAGATAGGGCACCTTGGTCAGCACGGACCAGTTGGGCCAAAGGGCCTGTTTCCGTGCTGTATGACTCAATGGCTCTTATGTGCAGTGGACAGTGAAGAAGGTTGTCTAAGGTTACAACAGGATCTCGCTCAACTGGGAAAGTGGCAAAGGAACGACAAAGGGAATTCAACTCAGACAAGTGCAAAGTGATGTATTTTTGGAAGTTAAACCAGGGCAGGACACACGCCGTGAACGGCAGCGCCCCAGGGAGTGTCATAGAACAAAGACACCTAATGGCACAAGTACCTAGTCCGCTGAAAGTGGCGACACAGGTAGACAGGGTGGTGAAGAAGGCGTTTGGCACACTCACCTTCACCTGTCAGGGCAATGCGAACCAGAGTTGGGATGTCATGTTACAATTGTACAAGACATTGGTGAGACTGCACTTGGAGTACTGTGAGCAGTTCTGGTCGCCCAGCTATAGGAAGGATGTCATTAAGCTGGAGAGGATGCGGAAGAGATTCACGGGGATGTTCCTGGGACTGGGCTTGAGTTATAAGGAGAGACTGGACAGGCTGGGAATGTTTTTCCTGGAGCGAAGGAGGCCGAGGGGCGACTTTATAGAGGTTTATAAAACCATGGGGGGCATCGATAAGGTGGACGGTCACAGTCCTTTCCCCAGGGTAGGGGAGTCTAAAACTAGAGGGTATAGGTTTAAGGTGAGAGAGGAAAGTTCTAAAGGGGACCTGAGGGGCAAGGTTTTCACGCAGAGGGTGGTGGGTATATGGAAGGAGCTGCCAGAGGAAGTGGTAGAGGTGGGTACAATTACAGCGTTTAAAAGAGATTTAGACATATACATGGATAGGAAAGGTTTAGAGGGAAATGGGACTCCCTCAGGTAAGAACCTTGGTCAACATGGGCAAGATGGGCCTAAGGGATTGCGAGGGTGATTCGGGAGGGTTTAAACTAGTCTGTGAGGGGGATAGGAACTGGAGGAGTAGGTCAGAGGAAGAAGGGGATGGGTAAAAGTCAGATCTAACAGGTAGAGAGGCTTTGAGGAAGGAGAAGCTGAGTACAGGCTACAAAAGTAGGAAGGTCGATGGGCTAAAGTGCATTTAAATGCAAGAAACATCAGGAATAAGGGAGATGAACTGAGAGCTTGGATAAGCACATGGGACTACGATATTGTGGCTATCACAGAGACATGGCTGACACCAGGGCAGGAATGGATATTGAATATTCCTGGTTTTCAATGTTTTAAAAAGGATGGGGGGGGGGTGGGGGGAGAAGAGGAGGAGGGGTGACGATACTGGTCAGAGACGCTATTACAGCTGCAGAAAAGGTGGATAATGTAGAAGGATCCTCTCTAGTGTCAATATGGGTGGAAGTTAGGAACAAGAAAGTAGCAGTTAGTCTACTGGGAATATTCTATAGGCCCCCCGGTAGCAGCAGGGATGCTGAGGAGCAGATTGGGAGGCAGATTTTGGAAAGATGCAAAAATAACAGGGTTATTATCATGGGAGACTTCAACTTCCCAAATATTGATTGGAACTTGCCTGACCAACCTATTGGAGTTTTTTGAAGAAATCTCAGGTAGGGTGGATAAGGGAGAGGCGGTAGATGTTGTGTATTTAGACTTTCAAAAGGCCCTCGACAAGGTGCCGCACAAGAGACTGATTAATAAGATGAGAGGTCATGGAATTACGGGTAGGATAACAGAATGGGTGGAGCATTGGCTGGTTGGTAGGAAGCAAAGGGTGGGAATAAAAGGATCCTATTCTGGTTGGCTACCGGTTACTAGTGGTGTGCCGCAGGGGTCGGTGTTGGGGCCGCTTCTTTTTACCTTGTACATTAACGATTTGGATGATGGAGTAAATGGTTTTGTGGCTAAGTTTGCAGATGACACCAAGATACGTGGAGGAGTAGAGAGTATTGAGGAGACAGGAAGGTTGCAGAGAGACCTAGATAGTTTAGGAGAATGGGCAAGGAAATGGCAGATGAGATTCAATGTTGAGAAATGTGCCGTTGTCCACTTTGGAAACAGAAATAAACGGGCAGATTATTATCTAGAAGGGGAGAAAATTCAAAGTACAGAAGTACAAAGGGACTTGGGGGTACTCGTGCAGGATACCCTTAAGGTTAACCACCAGGTCGGATTGGTGGTAAAGAAAGCAAATGCTGTATTGGCATTCATTTCGAGAGGTATAGTGTATAAAAGTAAGGAAGTGTTGATGAGGCTCTACGGGGCACTAGTGAGGCCTCATTTGGAATACTGTGCACAGTTTTGGGCCCCATATCTTAGGAAGGATGTGTTGATGTTGGAGAGGGTTCAGAGGAGATTTACAAAGATGATTCCCAAAATGAAAGGGCTTACATATGATGAGCATTTGTCGGCTCTTGGACTGTACTCACTGGAATAAAGAAGAATGAGAGGGGACCTCATAGAGACATTTAAAATGTTGAAAGGACTGGACAGAGTAGATGTGGCCAAGCTATTTTCCTTGGTGGGTGAGTCCAGGACCAGAGGGCACAATCTTATAATTAGAGGGTACAGGTTTAAAACAGAGATGAGGAGAAATTTCTTTAGTCAGAGGGTGGTGAATTTATGGAATTCCTTGCCATGGTACAGCAGTGGAGGCCAGATCATTGGAGGCGTTTAAGGGGGAGATAGATAGATATCTAATTAGTCAGGGTATCAAGGGATATGGAGATAAGGCCAGAAATTGGGGTTAGATTAGTTTTTTTTCCCTCATTTGCCACCCCCCCCCATTTCTCATTTCTTTTTCTTTTTTTCCCCTTTTCTTTGGAGCAGACTCAATGGGCCGAATAGCCTACTTCTGCTCCCTTGTCTTGTGATCTTGTGATCTAGACGGGGCGGAGTTTGTTAGGTGTGTCACAGCAATGTTGACAGGCCGATGAGAGGGAATGCCATATTAGATCTAGTTTTAGGTAATGAACCGGGTCAGGTGACAGATCTCTCGGTGGGTGAGCATTTTGGGGACAGTGATCACTGCTCCATAGCCTTTAGCATTGTCACGGACAGGGATAGGAGCAAAGAGGACGGGAAGATATTTAATTGGGGAAAGGCAAATTATCAGGCTATATAAGGCGAGAACTTGAGAGTGTAAATTGGGATGACATTTTTGAAGGGAAATGTACTATAGAGGTGTGGTCGATGTTCAGGGATCTCTTGCAGGATGTTAGGGATAAATTTGTCCCGGTGAGGCAGGGAAGGAATGGCAGGGTGAAGGAACCGTGGGTGACGAGAGAGGGGGAACAACTAGTTAGGAAGAAGAAGGCAGCATACATAAGGTGTAAGCAGCAAGGATCAGACAGGGCTCGTGAGGAATATAGAATAGCAAGGAGGGAACTTAAGAAGGGGCTGAGGAGAGCGAGAAGGGGACATGAAAAGACTTTGGCGAGTAGGGTTAAGGAGAAACCAAGGCTTTTTACTTGTACGTGAAGAGCAGAAGGATGGCTAGAGTAAAGGTAGGTCCGATTAAAGACAAAGGTGGGAGGATGTGCCTGGAAGCTGTGGAAGTGGGTGAGGTTCTCAATGAATACTTCTCTTCAGTATTCACCAAGGAGAGGGGTCTTGATGGCGCTGAGGACAGTGTAGGTGAGGGTAATGTTCTAGAGTATGTAGATATTAAGAGAGAGGATGTGTTGGAGCTGTTAGAAAATATTAAGACAGGTAAGTCCCCGGGGCCTGATGGAATATTCCCCAGGTTGCTTCGGGAGGTAAGGGAGGAGATTGCTGAACTGTTGGTTAGGATCTTTGAGTCCTCATTGTCCACGGGGATGGTACCGGAGGATTGGAGGGTGGCAAATGTTGTCCCCTTATTCAAAAAAGGTAGTAGGGATAGTCCAGGGAATTACAAACCAGTGAGCCTTACGTCTGTGGTGCGTAAGCTGTCAGAAAGGATTCTAAGAGATGGGATCTATGAGCATTTAGAGAATCATGGACTGATTAGGGACAGCCAGCATGGCTTTGTGAAGGGAAGATCTTGCCTCACAAGCCTGATAGGGTTCTTTGAGGAGGTGACCAGGAAGATTGATGAGGGTAGTGCAGTAGATGTGGTCTACATGGATTTTAGTAAGGCGTTTGACAAGGTTCCACATGGTAGGCTTCTTCAGAAGGCCAGAGGCCAAGGGATCCAGGGAGGCTTGGCCGTGTGGATTCAGAATTGGTTTGCCTGTAGAAAGCAGAGGGTTGTGGTGGAGGGAGTGCATTCAGATTGGAGGGCTGTGACTAGTGGTGTCCCAGAGGGATCGGTTCTGGGACCTCTATTTTTTGTGATATTTATTAATGACTTAGATGAGGGGGTGGAAGGGTGGGTTAGCAAGTTTGCAGAGGACACAAAGGTCAGTGGTGTTGTGGATGGTGTGGAGGGCTGTCGAAGCTTGCAAAGGGATATTGATAGGATGCAGAGCTGGGCTGAGAAGTGGCAGATAGAGTTCAATCCAGAGAAGTGTGAGGTGGTACACTTTGGAAGGACAAACTCCAAGGTGGAGTACAAGGTAAATGCCAGGATTCTGGGCAGTGTGGAGGAGCAGAGGGATCTGGGGGTTCATATCCACAGATCACTGAAAGTTGCCTCACAGGTGGATAGGGTAGTTAAGAAAATTTATGGGATGTTAGCTTTCATAAATCATGGGATTGTGTTTAAGAGCCATGAAGTAATGATGCAGCTCTACAAAACTCTGATTAGACCACACTTAGAGTACTGTGTCCAGTTCTGGTTGCCTCATTATAGGAAGGATATGGAGGCGTTGGAAAGGGTGCAGAGGAGATTTACCAGGATGCTGCCTGGATTAGAGAGTATGGATTATGAGGAGAGACTAAAGGCTTTACTCATTGGAGAGGAGGAGGATGAGGGGAGACATGATAGAGGTGTACAAAATATTAAGAGGAATAGATAGAGTGGACAGCCAGCGCCTCTTTTCCAGGGCACCAATGCTCAAGAGGGCATGGCTTTAAGGTAATGGGTGGGAAGTTCAAGGGAGACATCAGAGGGAGGTTTTTCACCCAGAGAGTGGTTGGTGCGTGGGATGTGCTGCCTGGGGCGGTGGGGGAGGCTGATACGTTGGTCAAGTTCAATAGATTGTTAGATAAGCATATGGTGGAATTTCAGATAGAGGGATATGTGGGAGGAAGGGGTTAGATAGTCTTAGGTGTGGCTTGAAGGTCAGCACAACATGGTCGACCAAAGGGCCTGTATTGTTCTATGGTTCTATGGGCCTGTTTCCATGTTGTATGACTCTCTGACTCTGTGAGTGTTCACCGGTCACTTTCAGTAAACACGATGCCTGGTATCAGTCCTGTACCCTGGGCGAATTGTCCACCATCTTCCCTACATAACAGCTGTTTCATTGGTGGCAAAGCAGTTCAGAAAAGGCTGAGGATGTGTTAGGCGCCGCAGAAATTTTCTTTACGACAGTTAGCTGGACAGACCTAAAGCCAACACCACCATCTACTGGTCGGTGTTAGTACTTCAATTCCAGCATGACATCCAACAACAATGCCGGTTCATGCTCTTAGTGCAAAGACCATAAGACAAGACAAAGGAGCAGAAGTCGGCCATTTGGCCCATCGAGTCTGCTCCGCCATTCTCTCATTTAGCCCCACCCCTACCTTCTTACCATAACCTTTGATGCCCTGGCTACTCAGATACCTATCAATCTCTGCCTTAAATACACCCAATGACTTTGCCTCCACAGCCGCCCGTGGCAACAAATTCTGCAGATTCACCACTCTCTGGCTAAAGAAATTTCTCCGCATCTCTGTTCTGAATGGGCGCCCTTCAATCCTGAAGTCGTGCCCTCTTGTACTAGACTCCCCTACCATGGGAAACAACTTTGCTACATCTATTCTGTCCAGGCCTTTTAACATTCAAAATGTTTCTGTGAGGTCCCCCCTGATTCTTCTGAACTCCAAGGAGTACAGCCCAAGAGCCATCAAACGTTCCTCATATGTTAACCCTCTCATTCCTGGAATCATTCCAGTGAATCTTCTCTGAACCCTCTCCAACGTCAGCACATCCTTTCTTAAATAAGGAGCCCACAACTGCACACAGTAAGATGGGCATTTCCGCAGCACATCCCAAATAATTTGGCAGCCCAATGAACTGTATCTTCGCTGACATATCACAGCACAGAGGAAGCCATTCATTCCATCCAGTTCATGCTAGCTCCCAGCAAAGCAAACATCTTGCTTTAAATTATATTGGTAAATCGGTTTACTATTGTCACATGTACTGAGGTACAGTGAAAAACTTTGTTTTGCATGCCATCCATACAGATCATTTCATAACACAGTGCATTGGGGTAGTACAAGGGAAAACAATAACAGTATGCAGAATAAAGTGTTACAGTGACAAAAGAAATTTTGCAGACGCTGGAATCTGGAGCAATACACAAAAAGTGCTGGAGGGACTCGGCAGGTCAGGCAGCATCCGTGGAGGGAAATAACCAGTCAACGTTTCGGGCCGAGACCCTTCATCAGGACTGGAGAGGAAGAGGGCAGAAGCCAGAATAAGAAGGTGGGGGGAGGGAGAGAAGCCCACGCAGGCAGGGGACAGGTGAGTCCAGGTGAGAGGGGGAAGGTAGGTGGGTGGGGTGGGGGAGAAGATGTAATAAGCTGAGAGGTGATGGGTAGAAGAGGCAAAGGGCTGAAGAAGGAGGAATCCGGTAGGAGAGGGCAGTGGACCATGGAATAAAGGATGGGGGAGGGGAGGGGAGGGGATGGGCAGCTCATCGAGGAGGGGGAAGGGAGCCCCAGGAATGAGGGAAGATAAAGGAGGTGGGGGGAGGGGAAGAAAAACAAGGGGAGGGGTTACAGGAAATTAGAGAAATCGATGTTGAGGCCGTCAGGTTGGAGACTCCCAAGGCGGAATGTGCTGTTGTGTTATAGCTACAGAGAAAGTGCAGTGCAGGCAGACAACAAGGTGCAAGGTCACAACGAGGTAGATTGTGAGGTCAAGGGTCCACCTTAACGTACCAGGGGACCATTCAACAGTCTTATAACAGTGGGTTAGAAGCTGTCCTTGAGCCTGGTGGTACATGCTTTCTGGCTTTTGTATCTCCTGCCCGATGGGAGGAGGGAGAAGAGATAAAGCCCTTCAACCTACTCTCTCTCATGACTCACCATCTCCCCCGGATATTCCACCCCTCACCCACACACTCACAGCAGCCACTTAACCCACCATCCCCGCACGTCTTTGGGATGTGGGACGAAACTGGAGCACCCGGGGGAAACCCACGCGGTCACAGGGAGAATGTGCAAACTCCACACACAGACAGCTCTGGAGGTCGGGATCGAACCCAGGTCTCTGGAGCTGTCTCTGGAGTTAGCGGCTCTACTGGTCGCATCATTGTACCTCTTCTTTGCAGAATTATCATTAAATCAGAGGAATTTACAGCACAGAAGGTAGGTTTCAACAAAGTCCAAAGAAGTATAAGAGGGGCTTGAGCAGGGATAGAGGCAGTGAACAGTGGGGACAATTCAATCCCCTAGTTCCCAAATGAGTTTGCACCTTCTCCCTGTGACTGCATGGTTTCCCCCGGGTGCTCCGATTTCCTCCCATATCCCAAGGACGTGCGGGGTCGGTGGGTGAATCGGCCGCTGTAAATTGCCCCCTAGTGTGTGGGTGAGGGGTAGAATCTGGGGGGAGCTAATAGGAATGTGGGGAGAGAATAGGTTAGAGGAAAACGTGGGGAGGGATGGGATTGATCTGAGAGCAAGCACAGTTTTGATGGGCAGAATGGCCTCCTTCTGTGCAATGGGGAAATATGAGAAAAATGGAATGATTATTCATCTATCCGGATGCATCACGGTTTGGTACGGCAGCTGCTCTGCCCATGACCGCAAGAAACTGCAGAGAGTTGTGGGCACAGCCCAGACCATCATGGAAACTGGCCTCCCCTCCATGGACTCTGTCTACATTTCTGGCTGCCTCGGTAGAGTAGCCAGCATAATCAAAGACCCCACCGACCCCGGACATTCTCTCTTCTCCCCCCTCCCATCGTACAGAAGATACAAAAGCCTGAAAGCACGTACCACCAGGCTCAAGGACAGCTTCTATCCCGCTGTTATAAGACTATTGAACAGCTCCCTAGTACAATAAAATGGACTCTTGACCTCACAATCTACCTCATCATGGCCTTGCATAGTATTGTCTGCCTGCACTGCACTTTCTCGGTAACTAACACCTTATTCTGCATTCTGTTATTGTTTTCCCTTGTATTATCTTGATGTACTGATGTGATGAAATGATCTGTATGGATGGCATGCAAAACAAAGTTTTTCACTGTACCTCAGTACATGTGACAGTAATAAACCGATTTACTAATTTACCCCATTACAGGAAGGATGTAGAGGCTTTGGAAAGAGGTTCGGCAGGATGCTGCCTGGTTTAGAGGGTATGAGCTATAAGGAGAGGTTGGACAGACTGAATTGTTTATTGTGGAGCATTGGAGGCTGAGGGGAGACCTATCATAAAATTTATAAAATTATGAGAGGCATAGGAAGGGTAATTAGAGTCTTTTTCCCAGGGTAAAAATGTCAGTCACTAGAGGGCATGTATTTAAGGTGAGAGGGGGAAAGTTCAAAGGAGATGTGCGGGGCAAGTTGTTTTACACAGAGAGTGGTGGGTGCCTGGAACAGGCTGCCAGGGGTGGGGGTGGAAGCAGATACGATAGTGATGTTTAGGAGGCTGTTACATAGACACATGAATATGCAGGGAGTGGAGGGATGTGGATCATATGCAGGCAGAAGAGATTTACCTTAATTCAGTATCGTGTTCAGCACAGACATGGTGGGCTGAAGGGCCTGTTCCATGTTCCACCACAGTCTGCAGGTGAAGGTTCTTCCACAATGTTTTGAATCAAGAGATTTGGCATCTTAATACAGCAATGATGAAAGAACAGTTAAGTCGTGAATCTAGATGCCTTGGAGAGGAACTTGGTGCTGATGTTTCCATGTACTCAACGTTCTCGTCCTAGGTTCAATGTTATTAAGCGGCGTAAGGGTACACACAGGTAAACATAATAGATGAAGATTCAACGTATTCCGCCAAAAGCAGACAGATTTCAAATTCTGATCTCTCCACAGCCAATCTGTATGTGGGCAGATTGCACAAAGTGAGGGATAAACATTCCCATCCTTCCACCAATACTCTCCCTGATATTCCAGGTCACTACTGGGAAGACCAGTGGTATATCTGTTGCATCCTCTTGACAGGGAAGCTATGGTAGTGTAGCGGTTAGCATAACGCTATTACAGTGCCAGCGACCCAGGTTCAATTCCGGCCACTGTCTGTAAGGAGTTTGTACGGTCTCCCCGTGTCTGCGTGGGTTTCCTCCGGGTGCTCCGGTTTCCTCCCACATTCCAAAGACATACAGGGTTAGGAAGTTGTGGGCGTGCTATGTTGGCACCGGAAGCGCGGCGACACTTGCGGGCTGCCCCCAGAACACTCTATGCAAAAAGATGCATTTCACTGTGTGTTTCGATGTACATGTGACTAATAAAGATATCTAAGCTGTCGGTTTAACAGCTCATCCCTGAGAGATGAGTTTACAAGGGTCTATAAAATCATGAGAGGCATACACAAAGTGAATTGTCACAGGGTGGGGGAGTCTAAAATTAGAGGGTATAGATTTAAGGTGAGGGGCGTAAGATCAAAGGAGATGTGTGGGGCAAGTTTTTCTTACACAGAGAGTGGTGGGTGCCTGGAATGCGCTGCCAGGGGTGGGGGTGGAGGCAGATACGATAGAGGTATTTAAGAGGCTCTCAGACAGGCACGTGAATGTGCGGAGAATGGAGGGGTATGGACCATGTGCAGGCAGTAGGAATTGGGTGTCATGAGATTAATTAGTTCAGTCAAAGGGCCTGTCCTTCTGCTGTGCTGTTCTATGAGATCATGAGGGGGTGTAGTTAAGGTGGATGGTCACAGTATTTTTTCCAGGGTAGGGGAGTCTAAAACTAGAGGGCATAGGTTGAAGGAGAGGGGGGAAAGATTTAAAGGAGACCTGAGGGGCACAGAGGGTGGTGAGTATATGGAACAAGCTGCCAGAGGAAGTGGTTGAGGCAGATACAATAACAATATTTAAAAGACATTGGGACGTGTACATGGAAGGGAAAGGTTTAGAGGGATGTGGACACAATGCGTGCAAATGGGACCAGCTTAGATGGACATCATTGTCAATGGGACTGTTTCCATATTGTATAACTCTGTGACCCACCCACCCCAGACATTCTCTCTTCTCCCCCCTTCCATCGGGCAGAAGATACAAAAGCCTGAAAGCACGTACCACCAGGCTCAAGGGCAGCTTCTATCCCGCTGTTACAAGACTATTGAATGGTCCCCTAGTATGATAAGATGGACTTTTGACTTCACAATCTACCTCGTTACGGCCTTGCACCTTATTGTCTGCCTGCATTGCACTTTCTCTCTAACTGTGACATTTTATTCTGTATTCTGTTATTGTTTTACCCTGTACTAGCTCAATATGAATGGCATGCAAGACAAAATTTTTCGCTGTATCTCGGTGCATGTGACACTAAAAAACCAATTCCAGGAGATTGTATTATTGCATTACAATTCCAAATTTGTACTAGAGAACCGTTCAATAGTCTTATAACAGCGGGATAGAAGCTGTCCTTGAGCCTGGTGGTACGTGCTTTCAGGCTTTTGTATCTTCTGCCTGATGGGAGGGGGGAGAAGAGAGAATGTCCATTGGGATATTTAACTACAGCAGGCATCACAAACCAGCTCCAATCCCATTTTCCTCGGACATGTTCAGAGTATGGTGACTGTTGGTGATGGAGAGCAGAAAGCCTTTGTTTAGGGGTGTTGGTACCTCAGTGGATGACACAGGAAGGGAGGGAATGAACCTGGCCCTCTCCACATATTGGGATGCAGGACATCAGCTCAGTCATCATCAGGAGTGCTGGGAGGTAACCGATCACTGGCTCTTTTAGGGGTTTCTGGACCACATTAAAAGCCTAGAAACATGGAGCCAGCCAACAGCTCTGCCATTCAACAACATCGTATCCGATCTGATCCAGGCCACAGCTCCTGCTCCCTGCCTGGTCCTCACAGCCAATAACTGTAGACAAAGAATCTATCTCTGCTTGGATATATTCAGTGACTCTGTCTCACAGTGCTCTAGGGTACTGAATTCCATCTTAAATAGGTAACTGATCTTGCTGTTATATTGAACGGTCCCCTATTACGATAAAATGGACTCCTGACCTTACAATCTACCTCAGTATGACCTTGCACCTTATTGTCTGCCTGCACTGCACTTTCTCTGTAACTGTAACACCTTATTCTGCATTCTGTTATTGTTTTCCCCTGTACTACCTCATTGCACTGTTGTAATGAAATGATCTGTATGGATGGCATGCAAAACAAAGTTTTTCACTGTACCTCGGTACATGTGACAATAATAAACCAATTACCAATTTACCATTTTACCAAATTTATTTAGTTTTATAATCTTGAATAGATCCATACAGATCTCTTACCAACTTGTGCTGCCACAGTTAGGGATGTGACAATGGACACTGACTTCTCCCACCTATTCAAAGTGCTTGGTGAATGATGAATGCAGGTTATGTCTTTAAGTTAATCAGTACCTGGAACTGGGAGGACACGGCATTCTCTGACTGAACTACCTGTCACTGTACACGTGTTGCTCTCCCCGCCCTCTTCCACCTGACTACATACGCAGAAATTCCTCGGCAGCTGAAGCAGTCTGCCTGCCACACTCGACAGCCGGGACACTGGCAGACACACACACACAGGGAGAGAGGCATGAGTTCCACCGGCTCGAGGGGCACTGTGAAACCCAGCGTGAGCAGCCCCCAGAACGTGAGTGTGAGCTGTGCAAAACAGGTTCATGTTTAATCTTGTAATGGAGAGACTCTCAACTCCCACTTCCTCCTACTCCTCCCTCTCTCTCTCTCCTTCTCTCTCTCTCTTTCTCCTCTCTCTCCTTCTCTCTCTCTCTCCTTCTCTCTCTCTCTCCTTCTCTCTCTCTTTCTCCTTCTCTCTCTCTTTCTCCTTCTCTCTCTCTCCTCTCTCTCTCTTTCTCCTTCTCTCTCTCTCTCTCTCCTTCTCTCTCTCTCTTTCTCCTCTCTCTCTCCTTCTCTCTCTCTCTTTCTCCTTCTCTCTCTCTTTCTCCTTCTCTCTCTCTCCTTCTCTCTCTCTCCTTCTCTCTCTCTCTCCTTCTCTCTCTCTCTTTCTCCTTCTCTCTCTCTTTCTCCTTCTCTCTCTCTCCTCTCTCTCTCCTTCTCTCTCTCTCCTCTCTCTCTCCTTCTCTCTCTCTCTTTCTCCTTCTCTCTCTCTTTCTCCTTCTCTCTCTCTCCTCTCTCTCTCCTTCTCTCTCTCTCCTCTCTCTCTCCTTCTCTCTCTCTCTCCTTCTCTCTCTCTCTCCTTCTCTCTCTTTCTCCTTCTCTCCCTCCCTCTCCTTCCCTCTTTCCTCTTTCTCCCCTTCCCCTTTCTCTTGCTCTTTCTCACTCTCTCCTTCCTTTCTCCCTCTTCCCATCTCTCCCTCCCTCCCTCCTCCTTTATCTCTCCACCTCTTTTTGCTCCCCTTTACCTCTTTCTCTTTTCTTTCTCTCTTTCTACCTCTACTCTCTCTACCTCCCTCTCTCTACCTTTCCCTCTTTACCTCTTTACCTCTCCCTCTCTACTCTCCTCATCTCTACCTCTCTCTACATCTCCTACCTCTCTCTCCTTTCTATCTTTCTCTCTCTCCTCTTTCTCTCCCTCTACTTGTCTCCCTCTCTTTCTACCTCCATTTTTTTCTACCTCTCTCTCCTACTTCTCTCTCTCCTGTCTCTCTCTACCTCTCTCCCTCTACTCTCTACTCTCTCTCTACTTCTCTCTCTCTACTCTCTCTCTACCTCTCTCTACCTTTCTCTCTTTCTCTACCTCTCTTTACCTCTCCCTCTCTACTCTCCCCATCTCTACCTCTCCCTCTACCTCTCTACATTTCCTACTTCTTTCTCCTCTCTCGTTCTAACCTTCCCTCTCCCTACCTCTCTCTCTCCACTCTCTATCTACCTCTCCCTCTACTTCTCTCCCTCTCGCTCTTTCTACCTCCCTTTTCTCTACCTCTCCCCTACCTTTCTCTACCTCCTTCCTACTTCTCTCTTTTCTCTCTCACTCTACCTCTTTCTGTCCCTCTCCACCCCTCTCCCTACCTCTTTCTCTACTCTCTCTTCCCCTCTCTCCACATTTCCTACTCTCTCATTCTCTTTCTCTCACTCTCTCTCTATCTACCTACCCCTCTCCTCTCTCTCTCTTTCTCTCTTACCCTCATCTCTCACTATCTCTTCTCTCCTAACCAAAACCCCCAAATCCCTCCCCAGGCGTTTATCAGCTGAAGCTTCTCCCGAGAAGAGTTTACTGACACTGGAGACCGGAGATGGCAGAGAGATCAGAGTCATAGAGTCATACAGCATAGAGACAGGCCCTTCAGCCCAACATCCATGCTGGCCAAGATGCCCATCTAATCTAATCCGATTTTCCCATTCTTGGCCCCTACTCCTCCAAACTTTCCCTATCCCTGCCCAAATGCCTTTTAAATGTTGGTATTGTACCTGCCTCAACCACTTCCTCTGGCAGCTCATTCCATATACCCACCACCCTCTGCGTGAAGAAGTTGCCCCTCGGGTCCTGATTAAGTCATTCCCCCCTCACTCTAAACCTATGCCCTCAGCTGTGTGTTCCCTGGTAGGGGATGGGTGCAGGGTCTTTATTCCGATCTCCATTTCCCTCTTGCTTGGACTTCTGTCTCCGAGATAAGACCCAGGACTTCTAATCCAACTGGTTCACCCTCCAAGTGAAGTCAACAGATGCTGGGCTAGGGGACCTGAATGAGGGTGGTCCCAAAGGACACAGAAAGAGGCCACTCAGCCCCACCCTCCTCCACAGTAGTACCCTAATCCCACATCCCATCCCACTTCCCATATCCACAATCTCCAGTAATTCAGGGTACCAACAACCTCCTACAAACCCCGCACTGCAAAACCGAGGGAAAGGGGAGCGTGTGAGAGAGAGAGAGAGAGAGAGAGAGAGAGAGAGAGAGAGAGAGAGGGGGGGGGGGAGGGGCTAGAGGAGAGGGAGAGCAAGATGGAGGAGAGGGAGTTAGAGAAGGAGAGAGAAAAGGAATGTGAAAGGGATATACGTCCACTTGAGATGATGTCAGCTGTGGCTAACTTCAAAAGGTGGTGGGTTCGAATCCCACTCCAGGGACGTGAGCCCTGAAATTTGGGGAGATATTCAGTGTAGTGTTGAGGGTGTACTGTCTTTCAGATGAGGTACAAACTCCCTCAGGAGGCTGCTGTACCAACGAACACAGGAAGTTCATCCTGAGGCCAATATTACTCCACAGTCGATATCACCAAAATAGATTGCCTGGTCGCTTTTGCAATTCTGTTTGTGGGATCTTTCTGTGCACTAGCTGGCTGCTGCGTTTCCTGCATTACAACTGCCTGAGGGGGTGGTGGAGGCACTGACTCTCACAACATGTAAGAAGTATCGGGACAAGCACTTGGACTACCAAGGCATCCAAGGCGCTGGACCAATGGGAGATGGGATTAGTATAGGGGGCTTCTTGATGGTCGGCATGGACCTGGTGGGCTGAAGGGCTTGTTCTCCCCGTAATCAGAAGGCGTACGGCATACCTGCCTTCATCGGTTGGGGCATTGAGGGTAAAGTCAGGAAGTCATGTTGCAACCATGTAAAAACTGGTTAGTCTGCACTTGGAGTATTGTGTGCAGTTCTGGTCGCCCCGTTACAGGAAGGATGTGGAGGCTTTGGAGACGGTGCAGAAGAGGTTCACCAGAATGTTCAGAAACAGAATCAGCTTTATTATCACTGACATATGTTGTGAAATGAGTTGTTTTGCGGCAGCAGTACAGTGCAAGGCATAAAATTTACAATAAGTTACAAAAATAAATAAATAGTGCAAAACAGGAATAACAAGGTGGCGTTCAGGGGTTCATGGACCGTTCAGAAATCTGATAGCGGAAGGGAAGAAGCTGTTCCTGAATCATTGCGTGTGCGTCTTCAGGCTCCTGTACCTCCTCCCCGATGATAGTAATGAGAAGAGGGCATGTCCCGGGTGATGAGGGTCCTCAGTGATGGATGCCGCCTTCTTGAGGCACCACCTCTTGAAGATGTCCTCGATGGCGAGGAGGGTTGTGCCCGCAATGGAGTCTGGATCAGAGAGTATTGACTTTAAGAAGAGGTTGGAAAAACTTGGGTTGTTTTCTCTGGAGCATTAGAGGCTGAGGGGAGAGGTATAAAATTTATGAATTAATATGAGAGGCATAGATAGGGTAGATAGTCTTTTTCTCAGGGGAATCTGTCCCTCACCATGTTTCCCCCACTCCTCTCAACTCTGCCATCCACACCTCTTTCTATTCATCTCCCCCTCATGTGTTTCCTCAACTGCCCCTTCAGCCCATCCCTCCTAATCCCCTCTACCCATCCATATGGATGTCAAGCCCACATAATCCCCTATCTCTCACCAGCCTCTTCTGATAACCTCCAGTTTTTTTTTCCTTGAGAAAGGGGTTGTTTTAACCCATGAAATCTTCTGTCTGTGCCCTCCTTGCGATAGAGATCGCAATCCCTGGATACACTCGTAGTGATTAAAGTACCCTGAAACAGTGGCCAAAGTGTACCATAAAGCCACCGAATTAATACCTAATCCTAAAGTAGTAGCAGGAAATTTAATTTTAAATCAGAAATTATGGGATTGGTGTTTTGGTGACATTTTTAATGACTGTTTTTGCAATGCTGTTTCATCTCTTGCTGAGGTGGGACTTTATAACATTGAAGAGAATGACGCAATAAGGAGAGGTTGGACAAACTTGGGTTGTTTTCTCTGGAGCGTTGGAGGCTGAGGGAAGACCTGATAGAAGTATATAAAATTATGAGAGGCACAGATAGGGTCAACCGTCAGAATCTTTTTCCCAGAGTAGAAATGACAAATACTAGAGGGCACAACTTTAAGGTGAGAGGGGGGAAGTTTAAAGGAGATGTATGGGGCAAGTTTTTTACAGAGCAGTGGGTGCCTGGAACGGGCTGCCAGGGGAGATGGTGGAAGCAGATGTGATAGTGACATTTAGGAGGCTTTTGGACAGGCTGTGAATGGAGGGAGATGGACCACGTGCAGGCAGATGGGGTTAATTTCATTTGGCATCATGGTCGGCACAGACATGATGGGCCGAAGGGCCTGTTCCTGTGCTGTACTGTTCTACATCCTATGTTCCGCGGTGCAGGGGAGGCCATTTGGCCCATTGTGTCTGTGCTTGTATTAAAAGCAATGCCGCCTAATGCCACCCTCTCAAACTGGGTCTGTGGGTCATGGCTCTTTAAGTACACATCCAGGTACCACTCATGTGAGTTGCTGCCTCTTCCACCCTCTTGGGCACTGAGTTCCAGCCTCCCACTGGCCCTCTAGGTGAAGAAAATGTCCTTATTTCCCCTCATCCTCCTCCCAATTATTTTAAGTCCATGCCCTTTGATTTTCAGCTCCTCTGTCAGGGAAATAACACTTCTGAGTTACTCTGGGCCCTTGATAATGTTATCCGCCTCTGCATGTCCTTCCCTCAGCCTTCTCTGTTTCCAAAGGAAACAATCCAGCTGATCCTAAAAGCAATCTGCTGGAGGAACTCGGCAGGTCGAGCAGCATCTGTGGGGGGAGAGGCATTGTCGATGCTTAAGGTCGAGATCCTGCATCAGGACTGAGAGTGGAGAGTGAAGGTAGCCGGTATCTCCCCTCTCCACACTCAGTCCCGACGCAGGATCTCGACCCGAAATGTCGACCGTCCCTCTGCCTCCACGGATGCTGCTCGACCCGCTGAGTTCCTCTAGCAGCTTGTGTGTTGCTCCGGATTCCAGCATCTGCAGTCTCTTGTGTCTCCAAGCTGTTCCTTATAGATTCCAATCTTCCAGTCCTGGAAACGATTCCAGTGCCATCATCCATGACCAAGGTTGAACAGGCTTTAAGAGTTATGTAACTATGGCACAGCCGTAAGCCCCCACTAACATAACATTCCAATGGGTCACACGTCTTCATTTTCTAATGGGCGTTCACAAATAATGGCACGATAACACTGTATGCACAACAATTAATTGTGTGTTCCAAAGGAATTTCTTGAGCTCTGCCCTGCCCTCGAAATGACTTATTCATCAAGTATTTCCAGAATCTTTCTTCAATGCTCAAAATACCATCGAACCACCTCGCTCACTCAATCCTTTCATAATGTAACTGTCTTTTTGCAGTATTGCTGAGGCTCTTTGGAGAACTTTCAATGATCCGACATAAGGATGTATCTCAAATGGTTTCCATTCTTCTGTCAGTTTCTGAGATCTGAATGATTAGTTGCTGAGGGAGTGCTGCGCTCTTTCAGTATCGCCCCTCCCACAGTGTGACCCTCCCTCAGTATCGCCCCTCCCACAGTGCACCGCTCCCTCGGTACTACGTGAGTGGATTTTTTTCCCAGGTTTCTCCCATGCAGATCTCATTGAAACCTACCGGATACTGAAAGGCCTGGATAGAATGGACGTGGAGAGGATGTTTCCATCAGTGGGAGAGTCCAGGATCTGAGGGCACAGCCTCAGAATAAAGGGACGTCCCTTTAGAACTGAGATGAGGAGGAATTTCTTCAGCCAGAGTGTGGTGAATCTGTGGAATTCGTTGCCACAGACGGCTGTGGAGGCCAAGTCATTGGGTGTGTTTAAGGCAGAGATTGATGGGTTCTTGATTAGTAAGAGGGTTAAGGGTTACAGGGAGAAGGTGGGAGAATGGGGTTGAGAAAAAAAAATCAGCCATGATTGAATGGTGGAGCAGACTCGATGGGCTGAATGGCCTAATTCTGCTCCTATATCTTATGGTCTTACATTACAAACTTTCCCAATTTTCTTATAATTCCCAGAGATTCCTTCTTTACTCCATTAACTCTCTCTCTCCCTGTTGGGCTCGTTGCTTTAGGCATCGTCAGTGGTTAGTTTGAACATCGGCGGCCACATCTACTGGACCACCCTCAGCACGCTGAAGAGGTTCCCGGGCTCCAAGCTGGCCGAGATGGTCAACGGACAGTCCAGGGCTAGGACGGATGCGGACGGGAGATACTTCATTGACCGCGATGGGACCCACTTCCAACACGTGCTGGACTTCCTCCGGGGCAGAGATCCGCCACCCCACCTGGCCGAGGAGGTCTACCACGAGGCGTTGTACTACGACATCGAGCCGCTGGTCAAGCTGCTGGAAGACTCGCCCAAGCTCTTTGGTGAGGTGGTGGGACGCAGGCAGTTCCTGGCCAGAGTGCCCAACTACCAGGAGAACATTGAGGTGATGGTGCGGGTGGCCAGGGCAGAGGCTGTGGCCTCACGGCACTCCATGGTGACGGTGTGCGTGGTGAAGAATGAGGAGGAAGTGTCCAAGTGCCACGAGGCGGTTAACAGCCTGGACACCAACAGGGAGTCGGTGGTGCAGTTCGGACCCTGGAAGGCGTCCCCCTCTGTCTCTGACCTCTTGCACTGCATCAAACTGGACATCGAGAGCAAGGGCTACCGAACCTCCTACCAACCTCTGGAGATGGGGAAAGGGTTCCTCATGAGGCCCTGCGAGTTCCTCTACAAGTTCACCTTCACCTGGTGGTGAGACTGCCCTTCACCTTCTCCTAAGTGTACCGTAGGAGCGCCAAGTGAACGTTTGATGGGACACCACTGAAGCTTGTGGCCTAGGGGAAACGAGGAGCCATGTTAAACCTGCAGGATGATACAGTTGAAGAAGGCCATTTGGTCCATCGCTCCTGTGCCTGCTCTTTGAAAGAGCACTCCAATGAGTGCCATCTCCTTCTCATTCTCCACCCCCCCAGACATCTTCCCCTCCAAGTATTTCCCCAGTTTTCTTTGGTGTTGCTGTTGAAACCACCTACACCAGCAGCCTGATCCTGAGCACATCATTGCTCTGGAGATATAAGATCTCCTTTCTCAAACCCTTTGTAACCAGTTACCTAAATTCTCCAACCTTCCCTGGGAAAAAGACACGGACTATCTACCCTATCCATGCCCCTCATAGTTTTATAAACCTCTATAAGGCCATCCCTCAGCCTCCTACATTCTATTGAGAACAATCCATAGAACCATAGAACAATACAGCACAAAACAGGCCCTTCGGCCCACCATGTTGTGCTGTCCATCAAACCACCCTGACACTATCTAACCCTTTCCTCCCGCATATCCCTCTATCTCACATTCCTCCATGTGCCTATCCAACAAACTCTTGAACCTGTTCAATGTATCTGCCTCCACCACCATCCCAGGCAGTGCATTCCATGCACCAACCACTCTCTGGGTGAAAAACCTCCCCCTGACATCTCCCCTGAACCTCCCACCCATAACCTTAAAGCCATGCCCTCTCGTCTTGAGCATTGGTGCCCTGGGAAGGAGGCGCTGACTGTCTACTCTATCTATCCCTCTCAATATTTTATATACCTCCTCTCATCCTCCTCCTTTCCAGTGAATAAAGCCCTAGCACCTTAAGCCTCTCCTCATATTCCATACGCTCTAATCCAGGCAGCATCCTGGTAAATCTCATCTGCACCCTCTCCAACGCCTCCACATCCTTCCTATAATGTGGCGACCAGAACTGAACACAGTAATCTAAGTGTGGTCTAATTAGAGTTTTGTAAAGCTGCATCATCACTTCGCGGCTCTTAAACTCCCAGCCCATCCCATCTCTCCTTATAATTACAGGCCTCCATTCCAGGCACCATCCTGGCGAATCTCTTCCACACTCTCTGTATTGCTCCCACATCCTGTAGTTTGGCGACCAGAACTGCACGCACAATGCCTTGATTCACTTAACGTCCGAATGATCCTATGAAACACTGGCCTCCATGTGGAAATATGAGAAACCAAGTTGGTGAACAATTCAATTGGTGGGCATAGTGGGAGCTGATGATGGGTGATTGGCAGGTGCCAATCTAATTTTCTGCTCTCTATAAACCAGTTCTAGTCCAGTGAGATCTGGGCTGCAAAGTTGGCTCTGTCTTCTTGCCTACTGGAACCAACAGGTTGGTTAGCGTTTGACCCTAAGTTCCAGACCCTTTCGCCTGTCCCCAAATGGCGTGGTATTTCCTTTGTGAACCTTACTTTCATTGCACGTTGTCCGATTGTGGTTGGGAGTGAAGCAATTCTGGACGGTTGCTCAATCCCATTGGGAAGCATACAACGTGCCTCTTGCTACTAATTTAAGGCTCCTTAGCACCTCATTGATCAAGTCTGCAGCGACATTTGAAGAAGCAACCATACAGCTTTCATCAGAGACTTTGGCATCGTTTTGGTCATGAATTCTGTCTGCTGCAGTTCACAGATACTCTACTCAATGAGACTCTGATTAGTAAATAAGACTGCTTTATGTTTCAACTAAATTTTTCATATAAAATAGATTGATGCACTTTCTCCCACCTTCAGAACACATTGGAAGTCTGGTAGTGTCAATGCACAATACACGTAGGCGACTCCCTTGTTACGGACTTTCATGTTATAGAAATTCGCCCTTACAGAATTTACAAGTCATTGCCCAAAAATTTGAGATATGGAATAAAATTCACTCTTACGGAACTTACATGGAAAAAAGTAAATAAATAAACACAAAATTTATCTTTTTTCAACTCGCGCTTCTTGACACATGCACAGATGACGCAGTTTCACGTTACGGAAAATCGCGACACGGACTGTTTTCCAGGAACACAACCTACTCCCATAATGTGGGGCTCTCCGGTATTGTTTTCACAAGGACCTTGGCAAAGAGTCTCTTCTGGCCCAGGGCAGCACCAAGACTGACCGCAGTGGAAGAGGGGATAGTGAAGTGGGGGAAATTAGAGGTGTCAATGGGAGAAAATACCTGAAAATAACAAAATAACAACGTGGAATGGATTTATGCTAAATGTGAATGTCCACTTCTGCTGATCATACACAGTGCCCTGATCAGTATCAGCAATCTCCTTTGTTATATAGAGTCATAGAGTCAGGCAGCACAGAAACAGGCCCTTCGGCCCAACTGGTCCATGCTGACCAAAATTCCCACCAAGCTGGTCCCATTTGCCCGCATTTGGCCCATATCCCTCTGAACCTTTCCTATCCATGTAACCTGTCCAAGTGTCTTTTAAATGTTGTTAATGTACCTGCTTCAACCACTTCCTCTGGCAGCTCACTCCGTATACAAACTAACCTCTGGATGAAAATGTTGCCCCTTAGGTTCCTGTTAAATCTCTCCCCTCTTACCTTAAACCCATGCCCTCTAGTTCTTGATTACTCAGCCCTGGGAAAAAGACTGTGTGCTATGCCTCTCATGATTTTATACGCCTCTGTAAGGTCAACCCTCACTTTTCTACGCTCCAATGAAAAATGGCCCAACCTGCTCAACTTCTCTCCATAACTCAGTCCCTCAAATCCTGGGAATATCCTCGTAAATCTCCTCTGCCCTCTTCCCAGCTTAATGATATAATTCCTATAGCAGGGTGACCAAAACTGAACACAATATTCCAAATGCAGCCTCACCAACGTCCTGCACAACTGGAACTGAACATCCCAACTTCTATACTCAATGCCCTCAATGATGAGGTTAGCTCATTTACAGCTGCAGTTCAATGGACTGCATTCTTGGCTAGGAATCAGATGACGATGGGTACAAATCCCACTTCTGGTATTCCCAGTGTGGTATCGAGGGAGTGCACCACTGTTGGAGGTGTTTCCTTTCAGGTGAGATATTAAACTGACTATTAAACCCTCTGCCCTGTCTGGGTGGAAGAGACATAATTATAGACAGACATAGCGCAGAAACAGGCCCTTCAGCCCATCGAGTCCACACTGACCGTCAACCATCCATTTGCACTAATCCCATGCTAATCCCATTTTTTATTCTCCCCATGTTCGCAATTACTCCCCCCCTTGACTCTACCACTCACCTACACACTAGGGACCTATTTACAGTGGTCAGTTAACCCACCAACCCACACATCTTTGGGATGTGGAAGGAAACACTTGGAGTATTGTGTTCGGTTCTGGTCGCCTCATTACAGGAAGGATGTGGAAGCTTTAGAGAGGGTGCAGAGGAGATTTACCAGGATGCTGCCTGGATTGGAGAGCATGTCTTATGAGGATGGGTTGAGTGAGCTAGGGCTTTTCTCTTTGGAGAGAAGGAGGATGAGAGGTGAATTGATAGAGGTGCACAAGGGGAGTAGATCAAGTGGACAGTCAGAGACTTTTACCCAGGGTGACAACGGCTAACGTGAGGGGGCATAATTTTAAAGTGATTGGAGGAAGATATAAGGGGCATGTCAGGGGTAAGTTTTTCACACAGAGAGTGGTGGGTGCGTGGAACGCACTGCCGGCAGAGGTTGTGGGGGCAGATACATTAGGGTCATTTAAGAGACTCTTAGATAGGCACATGAATGATAGAGAAATGGAGGGCTATGTGGGAGAGAAGGGTTAGATAGATCTTAGAGCAGGATAAAATGTCAGCACAACATTGTGGGCCGAAGGGCCTGTACTGTGCTGTAACGTTCTATGTTCTATGAAACCCGTGAGTCACAGGGAGAACTTGTAAACTCCACACAGACAGCGCCAGGATTGAACCTGGGTCTCTGGCACTGTGAGGCAGTGGGTCTACCGGCTGCGCCACTGTGCCAGCTGCTCACTTTTCCAGTGCTGGTGAAGCATAATGAACCTTGAAACGTTGATGTTTCTCTCCCCACAGATGCTGCCTGACCTCCCGGATATCCCCAGCGTTTTCTAGTTTAATGCAAAACCCTTGTCCCTCACTTTCCAGTCCCCGTTCAGTTGCAGTCTGGAATCTCCTTATAATTCAATCTCTGATCACAGTCAAGCAAACACATTTGCTTTTCACAAAGGAATCTGGCTAAAGACAACATCCACTTGTTTACTCCCTCCTTTGTTTGTTCTGTGGGTATAGGAGAGTATAACACAAGTCTCAGAACTGTGATATAAAACCTCACCAAGCTCAATAGAATTTCAGGGCTGGAGACACAAGAGACTGCAGACAGAGTCATAGAGTTATACAGCATGGAGACGGGCCCTTCAGCCCACAGAGACTTCCCAGTTTGGCTTGGCAGTCTGGGTCTGTATTATTAGAAGTTTAGAAGAATGAGTGTAGATCTTATTCAAGCTTATAAGATCCTAAGGGGGCACGGTAGTGTAGCGGTTAGCGTAACACTTTACAGCGCCAGCGACCTGGGTTCAATTCCCGCCACTGTCTGTGAGGAGTTTGTACATTCTCCCCGTGTCTGTGTGGGTTTCCTCCTGGTGCTCCGGTTTCCTCCCACATTCCAAGGACGTACGGGTTAGGAAGTTGTGGGCATGCTATGTTGGCCCCGGGAGCGTGGCGACACTTGCGGGCTGCCCCCAGAACACTCTACGCAAAAGATGCATTTCACTGTGTGCTTCGATGTACATGTGACTAATAAAGATAGCTTAAATCTTGTCAGGGTTGAGGTGCTTCCATTAGTGGTAGGCACAAACAAGGGGACAGAGTTTTTCTTTTATTCATTGAAGGGGATACAGGCTTCACAGGCTGAGCCAGCATTTAGTTGCCCATCCCTCATTGCCCTTGAGAAGGTGGTGGTGAGCTGCCTTCTCGAACCGCTGCAGTCCTTGAGGTGTGGGTGTACCCACGGTGCTGTTAAGGGAGGAGTTCCAGGATTTAGACCCAGTGACGGTGAAGGAACGGTGAGATATTTCCAAGTCAGGGTGGTGTGTGGCTCGGAGGGCAACTTCCAGGGGGTGGTATTCCCCGTGCTTTTGTTTGCCTTGTCCTTCTAGCTGGTATAGGTGGTGGGTTTGGAAGGTGTTGTCTAAGGAGCCTTGGTGAGTTGCTGCAGCGCCTCCTGTAGATGGTACACACTGCTGGCCCTGTGTGTCGGTGGTGGAGTGAGTGAATGGTTGTGGATGGCGTGTCTATCAAGCAGCATGCCGTGTCCTGTATGGTGTTGAGCTTTTGAGTGTTGTTGAAGCTGCACTCACTCAGGCAAGTGGAGGGTGATCCACCACACTCCTGACCTGAGCTGTGTAGATGGTGGACAGGCTTTGGGGAGTGAGGAGGTGAGTTACTCATTGCAGGGTTCCCAGCCTCTGACCTGCTCTTGTGGCCACACTGTGTATGTGGCTACTGCAGTTCAGCCTCTGGTCAATGGGAACTCTCAGGACACTGATGGTGGGGGATTCAGTCGTGGTAATGCCATTGAATGTCAGGGGGTGAGGGCTGGATTTTCTCTTGCTGGATACCATCATAGTCTGGCACATGTGTGGCATGAATGTTATCTGCCGTCTGTCATTTCAGGCCTGGATATTGTCCAGGTCTTTCTGCATTTGGACGTGGACTGCTTCATTATCTGAGTCATGAGTGTTGCCGAACATTGTGCCTCGCTTGCTACCAGCCTGAAATGGGTACACTGCTTGATGGAGCAATAAAGACAGAGGAGACTTCATTCCACAGCTCTTGAGAATGTTGCTGTCAGCGTCAATGGAATGTATGATATGTTGACCCACAGCAGGTCTGACAGCTTCATAGGAGGAGCACAAGCCACGGTAGCATTACCCTGAGTCAGAACCACACAAACAGCTCTGTGTTACCTTGGAGCAATTTTTATTTTCTGCATTAAAGTGTACGATAACATGCTTCACTGCACAATTATATCAAAGGTATGACACCAGAAACTGGCCAGATTGAAAGAGTGCAGAGAAGATTTACTAGAATGTTGCCGGGTCTTCAGGAGTAGAGTTACAGGGGAAGATTGAACAGGTTAGGACTTTATTCCTTGGAGCGCAGAAGAATGAGGGGAGATTTGATAGGGGTTTACAAAATTATGAGGGGTATAGACAGAGTAAATGTGAGTAGGCTCTTTCCACCTAGATTAGGAGAGATAAGTATGAGAGGACATGGCTTTAGGGTGAAAGGGGAAAGGTTTAGGGGGAACATTAGGGGGAACTTCTTCACTCAGAGAGTGGTGGGAGTGTGGAACGGGCTGCCATCTGATGTGGTAAATGCGGGCTCACTCTTAAGCTTTAAGAATAAATTGGATAGATACATGGATGGGAGAGGTCTGGAGGGTTATGGACTGGGTGCAGGTCAATGGGACTAGCGGAATAACGTTTCAGCACAGACGAGAAGGGCCGAATGGCCTGTTTTCTGTGCTGTTGTGTTCTATGGTTCTATGGTCTATGTTCCTCCATGCTGGTGTTTCTGCTCAAAACCATTGTCTTCCCACCCCCTCTGTCTTCCCCGTGCCACCCCCACCTCACCCTTCCCTTTACCCAACTTTTCCTTGAAGGTACCAAAAGTATCTGCCTCCACCAGGCCCCACATTTCCTCCCCGCTCGCGAACACTCTCAGTGGGACACAACATTCAGAATATTCAGGTTTATTATCGTGGACTTAGGTGACATGAAATGTGTTGTTTTGCGGCAGTGCAAAGCAATAAAATTACCATATAAAAGTAAATATATAGTGCAAAAAAAAGGAATAACGAGGTAGTGTTCATAGGTTCATGGACCGTTCAGAAATCTGACGGCGGAGGGGAAGAAGCTGTTCCTGAATCGTTGAGTGTGGGTCTTCAGGCTCCTGTACCTCCTCCCTGGTGGTAATAACGAGAAGAGGGCATGTCCCGGGTGGTGAGGGTCCTTAGTGATGGATGCCGCCTTCATGAGGCACCGCCTTTTGAGGCATGTCCTCGATAGCGGGGAGGGTCGTGCCCATGATGGAGCTGGCTGGGTCTACAACCCTCTGCAACCTCTTGCAATCCTGTGCATTGGAGGCTCCATACCAGGCTGTGATGCAACCAGTCAGAATGTTCTCTACTGTACACCTATAGACATTTGTAAGTCTTTGCAGACATACTGAATCTCCTCAAACTCCTAACGAAGTAGAGCCATTGGCGTTTTCCAATCTAGTCATCCAATGGGAGGTAAGTCTGTGACTGAGTTGCCGTCACCTCGCCCAACGTTATGAGGGACACAGTCATGCATTTGTTAGACCCACTGCCTCACAGCTCCAGAGACCCTGGTTCGATCCTGATCTCCGCTGCTGTCTGTGTGGAGTTTGCACGCTCTCCCTGTGACCGCGTGGGTTTCCTCCTGCGTGCTCCACTTTCCTCCCACATCCCAAAGACATGCGGGTTGGAACCTGAGGTCATCCAGTTTGGTCAGAAGAATTAGCAACTAAGGCAGAGTTAAATGGAGAAGGGCTGCTGGTGTCGGAGTGCGAGAGGTTGCAGCCCCTCTTCGAGTATCTGCGGGGGCTGCTGCTGAAGTTCTGGATGCACTTCAGCCCAGCGCTGTTGGTCTACTGGCACCCAGTGCGGCGCGGGGAGGGGCGTGTGGCGGATCTCCTGGTGGGTCTCCTGCTGGGCCTGGCCAAGCTGGCCATCCACGGGACGCGGCGGCGGGCGGCCGAGGGTACCGGCAGGTCGGCCTGCCTGCCCGTCTTCCGCGCTTATGTGCGCGTGCGTTTAGAGAGGGAGCACGTGGTTTCTGCGGGCACCCTAGCTGAGTTCCGCGCTCGGTGGGCCCCTCAGGGGATCGCGTGTGTCGTGGATGGTATGAACGTGATTCTTATTTGAAGTGTCGTGTGTCGCGTTAACGGGTGTAGCGTTGCGTGTGTGTTTGGTTAGTATTAGTTTGCATTCTCTACCATAGTATGTCGTTGCGTAGTTTCTTCTTTTCTGTATTGGATGCAGTGTATTGACACTGGTTGTCTTTTGTAGTGCTTTTAGTGAATAAACGTTTATTACTAAAAAAAAAGGCTGCTGGTGAAAATCAAAAAAATCTGCAGAAGGTGGAAATGGGAAATAAAAACAGAAACTGCTTGAAATACTCAGCAGGTCAGGCAGCATCTGTGGAAGGAGAAGCAGTTGACAGTACAGATCTGTGATGCATCATCAGAATGCAAAAAAAAGGTGAGTTTATGTAGGTGGAAGAGAGGGCCTGTGTTTGATGGGGTGAAATAAGCTGTGGAATGGCACTGTACAGAGGGATGCGGGTGTCCTTGTACATGGAACAGAGAGAGCTAGTAGGCAAGTGCAGTGAGTAACCAACAGTCTGCTGGAGGAACTCAACAGGTCGAGAAGCATCTGCGGTGGGAAAGGAATTGTCGACGTTTCAAGTTGAAAGCCTGCGTCAGTGCAGTGAGTAATCAGGAAGGTTAATGGAATGTTGGACTTGGCTACCAAAGTAGGGAGGTCTTACTCCAAATGTACAGGTGTTGGTGAGCCCACACCTGGAGTACCACACGTTATTTTGGTCTCATTACTTAAGGAGGGATTGACTGCCTTGGGGACAGTTTATTATTGTCAGATGTACCGAGGTACAGTGAAAAACTTTGTTTTGCATGCCATCCATACAGATCATTTCATCACATCAGTGCATTGAGGTAGTACAAGGGAAAACAATAACAGAAGGCAGAGTATTGGTATTGGTATTGGTTTATTATTGTCACTTGTACCGAGGTACAGTGAAAAACTCGTCTTGCATACAGTTTGTACAGGTCAATTCATTAGACAGTGCAGTTACATTGAGTTAGTACAGAGTGCATTGAGGACAGAGTGCAGTTCCAGAGAAAGTGCAGTGGAGGCAAACAATAAGACAAGATATCTTTATTAGTCACATGTACATTGAAACACACTGTGAAATGCATCTTTTTTGCGTGGAATATTCTGGGGGCAGACCGCAAGTGTCGCCACGCTTCCAGCGCCAACATAGCATGCCCACAACTTCCTAACCCATACGTCTTTGGAATGTGGGAGGAAACCGGAGCACCCGGAGGAAACCCACGCAGACACGGGGAGACCGTACAAACTCCTTACAGACGGCAGCCGGAATTGAACCCGGGTCGCTGGCGCTGTAAAGCGTTATGCTAACCGCTACACTACCATGCCTGCCATAATAAGGTGCAAGGGTCACGACGAGGTAGATTGTGAGGTCAAGAGATGGACCTCAAGAAGAGAGTCAAGAAGGTTCACTAGTTTGATTTCTGTGTTGATGTAATTCCCTAATGAGAAAGGCCTCCAGCGCTGTCTGTGTGGAATTCGCACACTCTCTCTGAGATCGTGTGGGTTTCCCCCTTGTGCTCTGCAGGTAGTATAGCGGTTAGCATAACGCTTTACAGCGCCAGCGACCCGGGTTCAAGTCCAGCCGCTGTCTGTAAGAAGTTTGTACATTCCCCGTGTCTGCGTGGGTTTCTTCTGGGTGCTCCGGTTTCCTCCCACATTCTAAAGATGTACAGGTTAGGAAGTTGTGAGCATGCTATTTGGCACCGGAAGCGTGGCGACACTTGCGGGCTGCCCCCAGAACACTCTACGCAAAAGATGCATTTCACTGTGTGTTTCGATGTACATGTGACTAATAAAGAAATCTTCTCTCATCTCACCCCAATGTAAAGTAGCTCTTGTAAATCACACCTGGTGTCAGTGGGTCAGAGGGTCTCAGGAGATCTGAGGGGAGATTTGATATTTGGGATTGGTATTTTGGAGGTTTGTGGGCTTATGATGGAAGAGGTTACAGGGAAGTAAGTGGAGCATCAGGACTGATGGAAGTGGTCTGAGAGCCAGTATAGCAGATAGGCTGAATGACCTCCTTCAGAAAATATGAAATACTCTTTGGAGACACAAGAGACGGCAGATGTTGGAATCTGCCGCAACACACAAACTGCTGGAGGAACTCAACGGGTCGGGCAGCATCTGTGGACGGAAGTGGACAGTCGACGTTTCGGGTCGAGCCCCTTCATCTGGACTGGGAGAGTAGAGGGGAGATGGCCGGTATAAAGAGGTGAGGGGAAGGGGTGGAGCAAGAGCTGGCAGGTGATACGTGGATCTAGGTGAGGGGGGGGGGGTGAGAGGAGACGGAGGGGATGGGGGGAGAGTGGGAATAGCGAGAGGCTGGGAGGCAACAGTCAAAGGGCTGCAGATGGAGGAAGCTGATAGGAGAGGAAAGTGCAGCATGGAACCAAATGAGGGAGGTGGGGAGGGCAGATGGGAACACTGGGGAGAGGGGACGCTCCCTCAGGGCCTCGACCCGAAATGTCGACTGTCCATTTCCCTCCATAGATGCTGCCTGACCCGCTGAGTGTCTTAAGCGTTTTCTATGTTGCTTAACATTATTAATGTCGTCTGACCCCAGAGATGGTTACTCTTCTTACTGGCTGTGCAGCCTCTGCTGTCACCTTCCTGAATGCCACAACCCTACATAGCTCTCATTCTTTGGTACTCAAACAAGGTGAACTAGATTTACCAGTCCGAGTTGGCTTGGATACGGACGGGGCAACGTGGAAGGGTGAATGAATTGGGCATGTGAGTCATGGTTCAGATTTACTCAACAGAAGGCGACCTAACGCTGAAGAGAAACAGCATCATGTGGCACCCATTGAAGGAATACAGTATCACATGACCCTCTCTGTGGGAATGTGCAGTCATATGATTCTATGGGAATGTGACATCATTATGTCACATTAATGATCATTACAGCACATTATTACCAGCTGTGGTCATTGCAGCACCGACTATTACCTTCAATTACCATTCCAGCCCTGTCATTACTCAACCGCCATCTCCAAATTTGCCAATGACACCCCTGTTGTTGGCAGAATCTCAGACAGCGACGAGGAGGCGTACAGGATGGAGATAGATCGGCTGGTTGAGTGGTGTCGCAACAACAGCCTCGCACTCAACGTCAGCGAGAACAAGGAATTGATTGTGGACTTCAGGAAAGGGAAGTCGGGAGAACACGCACCGGTATAAAGAGGAGGAGGGGATGGTGGTGAGACAGGGGCCAGCAGGTGATTGGTATACTAAGGAGGGTCGAAGGATGACAGGCAGATGGAGCCCTCCTCCTCTTTATACTGGCTAGCTCGACCTCTCCATTCTCAGTCCTGATGCAGGGTTTCGACCTGAAACATTGACAATTCCTTCCCCCCACAGATGCTGCTTGACCTGCTGAGTTCCTCCGGCAGATTGTGTGTTGCTCCAGATTCCAACGTCTGCAGTCTCTGGTGTCTCCATGTTTATTAATGCACAGGTCAATATACCAGTAATTATTACAGCAATTCTCATTACAGTACTGATTATTCCTGCACTGGTTGTTGCAATGCCAATCATTACAACATTGGTCATCACAGCACTAATTATTACAGCACTGATTATATGGAGCAATAATCATCTAATACCTAACTAAAGAGAAATCAATGTTGATAAACTGTGCACAAAATGTCTAAAAACTCTCCATGCCAGTCCTGCTCAATCAGTAGTGGAGGATGTGCTGACTACCACCACACCCTTTGCAACAACACAGAGAAGCTGCCATCTTCTCCCAAGAGCTGTGGCGGCAGAGTTATTCAAAGTTGAGGCACTGAGTTCAAGAGTCTGGGAAGTTATGTTGCAGCTTTATAAAACTCTGATTAGGCCACATCTGGAGTATTGCATTCAATTCTGGTTCACCATTATAGGAAGGATGTGAAGGTTTTGGAGAGGGTGCAGAAGAGGTTCACCAGGATGCTGCCTGGATTAGAGGGCATGTGCTATAAGGAGAGATAAGATAAGATACCTTTATTAGTCACACGTGCATTGAAACACACAGTGAAATGCATCTTTTGTTTAGAGTGTTCTGGGGGCAGCCCGCCAGAGTCACCACGCTTCCGGCGCCAACATAGCATGCCCACAACTTCCTAACCCGTACGTCTTTGGTATATTGGATGAAACTGGAGCACCCGGAGGAAAACCACACAGACACAGGGAGAACGTACAAACTCCTTACAGACAGCAGCCGGAATTGAACCTTCACTAGGGCAACTAGGGATGGGCAATTAAATGCTGGCTCAGTCTAAAAAGCCCACTCTGCTGAATCTCTCCTCACAGGACAAACCCACCATCCCAGGAATCGATCTGGTGATTTAAGGATGACGTTCTTACTCCAGTCTGGGCTGGGAAAGATTCCCCCCTGCACCTGGGCCGTAGACTCAGCCAGCTCCATCACGGGCACAACCCTCCCCACCATCGAGGACATCTTCAAGAGGCGGTGCCTCGAGAAGTCGGTATCCATCACTGAGGACCCTCACCATCCGGGACATGCCCTCTTCTCGTTACTACCATCGGGGAGGAGGTACAGGAGCCTGAAGACCCACACTCAACGGTTCAGGAACAGCTTCTTCCCCTCCGCCATCAGATTTCTGAACAGTCCATGAACCCATGAACACCACCTCGTTATTCCTTTTTGTTTTGCACTACATATTTATTTTTATAATTTATAGAGTTTTGTGTCTTTGCAGCTGCAAAACAACAAATTTCACGTCATATAAGTCAGTGGTAATGTCTGATTCTGATTCCCCTTGGCATTCCACACTGATCACAATGTCCAATTTTCTATTTAAACACTGCAACTCCACTGCAGCAAATAGACAAGAGTTCGAACTTCATCTTTAAGTCACCAGATGTTATGGTGAGGTTGTATAATACACTGGTGAGGCCAAATTTGGAGTATTGTGTGCAGTTCTGGTCACCCAACTATAGGAAGGATGTCAGTAAGATTGAAAGAGTGCAGAGAAGATTTACTAGAATGTTGCCGGGTCTTCAGGAGTTGAGTTACAGGGAAAGATTGAATGGGTTAGGACTTTATTCCTTGGAGCGCAGAAGAATGAGGGGAGATTTGATAGAGGTTTACAAAATTATGAGGGGTATAGACAGAGTAAATGCGAGTAGGCTCTTTCCACCTAGATTAGGAGAGATAAGTACGAGAGGACATGGCTTTAGGGTGAAAGGGGAAAGGTTTAGGGGGAACATTAGGGGGAACTTCTTCACTCAGAGAGTGGTGGGAGTGTGGAACAAGCAGCCATCTGACGTGGTAAATGCGGGCTCACTCTTAAATTTTAAGAATAAATTGGATAGATACATGGACGGGAGAGGTCTGGAGGGTTATGGACTGGGTGCAGGTCAATGGGACTAGCGGAATAAAAGTTTTGGCACAGACTAGAAGGGCCGAATGTCTTGTTTTCTGTGCTGTAGTGTTCTATGGTTCTATGGATTTCTGAGCACAAGTTTAGAACCCAAATCATCACTTTTTAAATACAAAGTTGGCAACTCCCTTCCCAAAAAGAAGTTTATTTGAACCATAGTACAATACAGCACAATACAGGCCATGTTGTGCCGACCTTTAAATTTTTTTTAAATTTAAAATTTTTTTTAAAAATTTTATTTACAGCGTGGTAACTTCAACGAGTCCGCGCTGCCCATTCTTAAACCCAAATTAACCTACCCGTACGTCTTTGAAATATGGGAGGAAACCGGAGCACCCGGAGGAAACCCACGCAGACACGGGGAGAACGTACAAACTCCTTACAGACAGCGACGGGAATCGAACCCCGATCGCTGGCGCTGTAATAGCATCGCGTTAACCGTGTGGAAGTAATTGTCAAGCTGCAAACAGCCATTAAGCTAATGCAATGGAGCAAGATACACCAAGGCTTTATATAGAATATAAAAGCACAGGAATAGGCCCTTTGGCCCACCATGTCTGTGCTGACCATGATCATAGAATCATAGAACAGTACAACACAATACAGGCCCTTCAGCCCACAATGTTGTACCAACCTTTAAACCTCGCCTAAGACTATCTAACCCCTTCCTCCCACATATCTCCCTATTTTAAATTCCTCCATATGCTTGTCTAACAATCTCTTGAATTTGACCAATGGACCTGCCTCCACCACTGCCCCAGGCAGCGCATTCCACGCCCCAACCACTCTCTGGGTAAAAAACCTCCCTCTGATATCTGCCTTGAACTTCCCACCCATTACTTTAAAGCCATGCCCTCTTGTATTGAGCATTGGTGCCCTGGGAAAGAGGCGCTGGCTGTCCACTCTATCTATTCCTCTTAATATTTTGTACACCTCTATCATGTCTCCCCTCATCTTCATTTGCAGCAATAATAAACTAAATGTTGTATAAAATAATATATATTATTGCAATGCAGCAATTTAAAGGCATGTTGGTGCTCTGGGAGTCATACAAAGGTGTAATACATGGGTGCAAGAGACATGTTCCAGCCCAGGCATCAGCCTCCCTCTGACGTCACGGCGGGACGGAAGCCGCCGCGGTTTCGAGTTGCGCGTTTCGTGCGGCGATGGCGGCGCACCTGAAGAAGCGGGTGTACGAGGAGTTCACCAAAGTGGTGCAGGTGGGTGCGGCGGGGGGTCCGGGGAGCGGGTAAATGTCGCCGGAGCCCCGGGGGGCACTGCAGCCCGGCCCCACCGGCGCTCTGGAGCTGGTGGTTCGAGCCTGGGGACTGACTGACACCACAGGCGGGAGGCCTGAGGCCCGCCCCCGGCTACAGGCCCGGGAATGGGGGGGGGGTGAGGCCCGGGAATGGGGGGGGGTGAGGCCCAGCCCCCAGCCCCCAGCCCCCAGCCCCCAGCCCCCAGCCCCTGCTCACCCCCTCCTCACCCCCTCAACCTCCCCAGGTCCCCCACCCTCCCCCTCCTCACTCCTCCACCTCCCCACCCCACCCTCCCCCCTCAACCTCCCCGTCCCTCCCTCCCCCATCATCCTACCCCCCACCCCTCCCTCCCCCATCATCCTACCCCCCACCCCTCCCTCCCCACCCCCACCCCTCCCTCCCCCATCATCCTACCCCCCACCCCTCCCTCCCCACCCCCACCCCTCCCTCCCCCATCATCCTACCCCCCACCCCTCCCTCCCCACCCCCACCCCTCCCTCCCCCATCATCCTACCCCCCACCCCTCCCTCCCCACCCCCACCCCTCCCTCCCCCATCATCCTACCCCCCACCCCTCCCTCCCCCATCCCCACCCCTCCCTCCCCCAGCATCCTCCCCCCCACCCCTCCCTCCCCATCCCCACCCCTCCCTTCCCCCTCAACCTCCCCGTCCCTCCCTCCCCACCCCCATCACCCTCACCCCCACCCTCCCCCTCCTCACTCCTCCCCCTCCTCACTCCTCCACCTCCCCACCCCACCCTCCCCCTCAACCTCCCCGTCCCTCCCCCATCACCCTCCCCCCCACCCCCCCCTCCTCACTCCTTCACCTCCCCACCCCATCACCCTCCCCCTCCTCACTCCTCCCCCCACCCCACCCTCCCCCCTCAACCTCCCCATCCCTCCCTCCCCCTCCCCACTCCTCCCCCTCCCCACCCCTCCCCCTCCCCACCCCTCCCCACCTCACCCTCCCTCCTCAACCTCCCCGTCCCTCTCACCCCCATCTTACCCCCCCTCAACCTCAACCTCCCCACGTTCCCCACCCCATCACCCTCACCCCCATCCTCCCCTCCTCACTCCTCCACCTCCACCTCCCCACCCCACCCTCCCCGTCCCTCTCACCCCCATCTCACCCCATCCCTCCCCTTAACCTCCCCACGTTCCTCACCCTCAACCCCACCCTCCTCCTCCACCTCACCCTCAGCCCCTCCACCACCCTACCCCCATCTCACCCTCACCCCCTCCACCTCCCCACATCCCCCACCCCCACCTCACCCTCACCCTCTCCATCCTCCCCCACCCCATCCTCCCCACCCTCCCCACCCTCCCCCTACCTACCTGCACGGCCTGAACCAGGGATCAAATTCCCCTACAGACCCTGACTGTCTAAACCTTGGACCCCGAGCCACCCTAAACCCATGCAGGCCAAACCCTGGGGCGTCAGGACCAACCTACACGACCCGAGCTGAGACCTAAACCTCCTTCAAGGCTGTAAACCATAGACCGCAAGCCTGAGACTTAACCTCACCTACGAGGCCCTGAGTCTGAGATCTCAACCCTGGGGTGTACACTCCACTGCATTTGGTGCTCCTGATGTGGCCTCATCTACATCGGTGAGACTGGGCGCAGACTGGGCCACCGTTTTGCAGAATACCTACACTCAGTATCTTCTGGGGTCTAAACCCATTTACTGACCCTGAGCCAAGAGTTTGCCAGAACCCACCTGCAGGCCTCAAATCTGAGATCTTCCTCTAATTCACCCTCACTCTTTTAAAATAAAACATTGAAGATATTTTTAATGTCAAAAATTACTTACCAGATATATAATGCTTTACAAGCTTTGTGATATATTTGTAAAGATTTGGTGAACCTTTTTCATGAATTGCGAATGTTTGTGGTGATTTCCAAAGGTTTCCCAACCACATTCTAGCTACATAGAATGTGTCAGTGCAATATCTCTTTGATGCAAGGCTTCCATGTCCTTATAAGCTGAGGCCACATTCAGCTGCCAGTCCAGAAGAAGGATATTGACCCAAAATGTCAACTGTCCATTTCCCTCCATAGATGCCACCTGACCTGATGACTTCATAGAACATTACAGCATAGTACGATGTTGTGTCAACATTTTATCCTGCTCTAAGATCTATCTAACCCTTCTCCCTCACATAGCCCTCGATTTTTCTATCATTCATGTGGCTATCTAAGAGTCTCTTAAATGTCCCTAATGTATCTGCCCCCACAACCTCTGCCGGCAGTGCATTCCATGCACCCACCACTCTCTGTGTAAAAAAAAACACACTTGCCTCTTGCATCCTCCCTACACCTTCCTCCAATCACCTTAAAATTATGCCCTCTTTTGTGAGCCACTCACCCTGGGAAAAGGTCTCTGATGGTCCACTTCAGCAGTTTTTGTGTTGCTCCGGATTCCAGCATCTGCAGTCTCTTGTGTCTTCAGGCAGCAACAAGGGAATGCCAGATTGTCTTGGGTGCTGTCTTTCAAACCTCTATCTGCTTTTTCAGTTGGAGGAGAAGATTCTCATGGCTCTCTTTCAATAGAGATTGGAACTCGTGTGGTTGGTAGCTTCCTCGCCCAGCTTATAAGATCACCAAAGCCTTGCAGCAAAGAGTCTAAGGCAACATTGAAGCTCACTACTCAAGGCTATGCTGCCTTTTTTTGAGATAGCGTCATACAGCAAGGAAATAGCCCCTTTGGCCCAACCGATCCATGCTGACAAAGATGTTCATCTGAGCTGATCCCATTTGCTTGCGTTTGGCCCAGATCCCTCTAAATCTTTCCTATCCATGTACCTGTCCAAGTTGTTAATGTACCTGCCTCAACCATTTCCTCTGGCAGCTCATTTCACATACTGACCATTCTCTGGGTGAAAAAGTTGCCCCTCAGGTTCCTATTAAATCCCCCCCCCCCCTCACCTTAAACCTATGTCCTCTAGTTCTTGATTACCCAACCCTGGGAAAAAGACTGCATATTCACCCTATCTATGCCCCCATGATTTTATACACCTCTATAAGATCACCTCTCAGTCTCCTACGCTCCAAGGAATAAAGTCCTAGCCTCTATGACTAAGTTCCTTGAGTCCTGGCAACATCCTCTTAATTTTTTTCTGCACTTTTCACAGCTTAATGGCACATCTCCTATAGTAAGGTGACCAAAACTGACCACAATATTCCAAATGCGACCTCAGTTGTGTTGCAGCCTTGTACAACTGCAACATGATATCCCAACTCCTATGCTCAACGCCCTGACTGCTGAAGGCCAGCATGCAAAAAGCCGCCTTCACCACCCTGTCTACCTGTGACCCCATTTGTCGGGAACCAAGTATTTATACTCCAGGGTCCCTCTTTTCTACAACACTGCCCAGGGCCCTACCATTCACTGAATGTTCTACCCTCATTTGTCTTCCCAAAACGTAATACCTCACATTTATCTGAATTAAACTCTCATTTTCCAATCCTCAGTCCAGTTACCCAGCTGATCGAGATCCCGCTGTGACTTTCGCTAATCATCTTCACCGTGTACAACACCGCCTATTTTAGTATCATCTGCAAACTTACTAACTGTGCCTTGTACATTCTCATCCAAACCGTTGACGTTGACAGGGTGCTTATAGTTTTTCCTTGACGATTATTGTAACTTTCTAATGTCATACAGGCCCATTATGCACTTCTAATTTTTCATTTCCAATCCCAGGACGTTTTCAACAGTTATTAACCCATTTACTATCACAAGAGGCTTAGAGAGACTAAATTGGAAACAACTGTTTCTCTTAGTAGAGAGCTCAATAACCAGAGGGCCTAAATTGAAGATACTTGGTAGATGGGTTAGAGGGGAGCTGAGAATGTATTTACCTGATGACTGGTTGGGGTCTGAAAGCTTGATGGAGAGGGTAGAATACTCATCTGGGTGAGCACTTGATGTTCCAGGACGTACATGACTCTGGGCTGAGAGCTGATAAGTAGAAGTAGACTGGTTGGCACAGATGTAATGGCCTCTTCCTGTGTTGTAACTTTCTGTAGTTCAGTTTTATTGGTAACAAAATAAGTTTGAAAACAGGCAGAGCTTGGCACAAATTACACTGAGTGTAGTTTCATGTCTTCTTGTTTAATTATTAATTCAAGAAGTCTCGAGGTAAACTCTGAAAGTCTTTGCACTGGTTGTAAAGACATGGCATCAACTCACCATCTCTGCTTAGAGTGAGTACAAGCTTGCTCGATGAAGATGGGAACATTATACCACATGGAACACAATGTACCACTGTGCATCGAAAATGCAGATGAAATGAGTGCTGGGCTCAGCTATCAAGGCTGGCTCCAGCTCCGAAACGTGCCCCTGTACGGTCAAGGTGTACGGGTATCGTGGCTTTTGTATTCATAGTGGCGCTGCATAAACTTGGCTTTGTATTTGATGCTGGCATGCAGGCATTATGTCTTTGGTATTTAAAATGGTGCTGCAAAAACAAACTCATCCTGAACCCTAATTTGCAACATGCCCAGTTTGTCTATCACACGTGTATCTGCTACCCATCTAGCACCATGATCATTTTAAAATTCCTGTCCTTGTTTTCACATCTTTCCCTGGCCTCTCAGTCTTTTAAGTTTATTGATGCACCGTAGAAAGCATCCTGTCTGGTAACTGCTCTGCCCGGGACCGCAAGAAAATGCAGAGAATTGTGGACACAGCCCAGCGCATCACGGAAAGCAGCCTCCCCTCCATGGACTCTGTCTACACTTCTCACTGCCTCGGTAGAGCAGCCAGCATAATCAAAGACCCCACCCACCCCGGATATTCTCTCTTCTCCCCCCTCCCATTGGGCAGAAGATACAAAAGCCTGAAAGCACGTACCACCAGGCTCAAGGACAGCTTCTATCCCACTGTCATAAGACTATTGATCTCTTGTATGATAAGGTGAACTCTTGACCTCACAATCTACCTCATCATAGCCTTGCACCTTATCGTCTGCCTGCACTGCACTTTCTCTGTAACTGTAACACTTTATTCTGCATTCTGTTATTGTTTTCCCTTGCACTACCTCAATGTACTGATGTAGTGAAATGATCTGTATGGATGGCATGCAAAACAAAGTTTTTTGCTGTACCTTGGTACATGTGACAATAATAAACCAATTACCAATCTCTGTGGCCTCTTGCCCTACAGCTGTAAGATTGGTATTGGTTTATTATTGTCATGTGTACTGAGATGCAGTGGTAGTAAAAAGAAAAACAGAATGCAGAATATAGTGTTACAGTTACAGAAAAAGAGCAGCGCAGGTAGACAAATAAAGTGCGAGGGCCCTGACATGGTAGATTGGGAGATCAAGAGTTCATCTTTAGTGCATCCAGTTTCCATTGTTGGTATTGGTTTATTATTGTCACTTGTACCGAGGTACAGTGAAAAACTTGTCTTGCATACTGATTGTACAGGTCAATTCATTACACAGTGCAGTTATGTTGAGTTAGTACAGAGTGCATTGATGTAGTACAGGCAAAAACAATAACAGTACAGAGTAAAGTGTCACAGCTACAGAGAAAGTGCAGTGCGATAAGGTGCAAGGTCACAACAAGGTAGATCGTGAGGTCAGAGTCCATCTCATTGTATAAAGGAACCGTTCAATAGTCTTATCACAGTGGGGTAGAAGCTGTCCTTAAGTCTGGTGGTTTGTGCCCTCAGGCTCCTGTATCATCTACCTGATGGAAGAGGAGAGAAGAGAGAATGACCCGGGTGGGTGGGGTCTTCGATTATACTGGCTGCTTCACCAAGACGAGAGGTGAAGACAGAGTCCAAGGAGGGGAGGCTGGTTTTCGTGATGCGCTGGGCTGTGTCCACAACTCTCTGCAGTTTCTTGCAGTCCTGGGCAGAGCAGTTGCCATACCAAGCCGTGATACATCCAGATAGGACGCTTTCTATGGTGCATTGGTAAAAGTTGGTGAGAGTCAAAGGGGACAAACCAAATTTCTTTAGTCTCCTGAGGAAGTAGAGGCGCTGGTGAGCTTTCTTGGCTTGTTCCACCATTGACAATGAGACAGCAGTGGATGTCAGGATCTAACCTGGGTCACTGGAGCTGTGAGGCAGCAGCAGTAACTGCTGTATCACTTCTACCTATTGCATTTTGTTTGAAAGCACTGTTAAGCAATGTCTTGGGATCTTTCAGTATATTAAAGGGGGGATCACTGTGGTTGCAATGTTGCCTCTGAGAAAATATCATTGGTTTAAGCCCCAGCCCAGAGATCTGAGCACAAAAATTAAGGCTGATACTATGATGCAGTGCTGGAGAAAACATTTCAGTGAGTGGATGTAAAAGATTTCACAGCTACTGTGAATTGCCCTTGGAGTTCCTGCCTCTCCCTCAAGCTTTCCGACCCTAACCACTTGTCGAGGGGAAAAAAATTCTCAACTTCCCTCTAATCTATCTTAAATTCAGCAGTCCAGATGAAGGATTTTTGATCCAAAACTTTGACTATCCGCTTCCCCCCACAGATGCTACTCGAGCTGCTGAGTTCCTCCAGCAGTTTGTTCTTTGCTCCAGATTTCAGCATCTGCCATCTCTTGTGTTCACCTTAAATTTAGGCCCTCTGTTTATCGAGCTTTCCACTAGGAGAAATATTTGCTTCCTATTCTGTCTCTGTAGGCCTCTCATAATATTAATCGGGTGAATAACTTAACATTTGAAGGAAAAGTGGTTATGAGACTTGAGTTTGCTCCTAATATATGGAATTTGAATTCCAGCATGAAAGGAAGTGAATTTAAATTCAAGCACCTTAATCACATAAAAAAAGTGTCTGTAATGATGATCTTGATAAATAAATTGGTAAATTAAATTGGTTTATTATTGTCACATGTACTGAGGTACAGTGAAAAACTTTGTTTTGCATGCCATCCATACAGATTTCAGTACAACAGTACAATTTGAGGGTAGTACAAGGGAAAACAGTAACAGAGTGCAGAATAAAGTGTTACAGTTAACAGAGAAAGTGCAGGCAGACAATAAGGTGCAAGGTCATAACAAGCTAGATTGTGAGGTCAAGAGTCTATCTTATCGTACCAGGGGATTGTTCAATAGTTTTGAACAGTGGGATAGGAGCTGTCCTTGAGCCTGGTGGAATGTGCTTTCAGGCTTTTGTATCTTCTGCCCGATGGAACATTTGTGTAAAGATCCATCTGCTTTATAATGTCACTTAGAGAAGGAAGTCTGCAGACCTTAGCCAGGGTTAAGACCGTGATTGACTCTTAATTGGACTTTGAATTAGCCTGGTAAGGCTAGTTTTGATGGGCAATAAATGCAGGTCCAGCCAGGACATCCACAGCATGTGAATGAATAGATTTTTAAAAATTTGCTGAAACAAAGAAACAGTTGTGTGCAGTTCTGGTCGCCCTATTATAGGAAGGATGTGGAGGCTTTGGAGAGGGTGCAGAAGAGGTTCACCAGGATTCTGCCTGGATTAGAGGATATGAGCTATAAGGAGAGGTTGGACAAACTTGGGTTGTTCTCTCTAGAGCGTCGGAGGCTGAGGGGAGACCTAGAGGTTTATAAAATTGAGAGGCATAGATAGGGTAGAGGGTCAGAGTCTTTTTCCTAGGGTAGAAATGTTAAATGCTATGGGGCATAGCATTAAGGTGAGAGGGGGAATGTTTAAAGGAGATGTGTGGGGCAAGCTTTTTTACACAGAGAGTATTGGGTACCTGGAACGGGCTGCCAGAGGAGGTGGTGGAAGCCGATATGATAGTGGCACTAAGACAGACATGGATCATGTGCAGGCAGCTGGGATTAGTTTAATTTGGCATCATCATGAGTTCTGGTTGCCTCATTATAGGAAGGATGTGGAAGCGTTGGAAAGGGTGCAGAGGAGATTTACCAGGATGCTGCCTGGTTTAGAGAGTATGCATTATGAGGAGAGAGTAAGGGAGCTAGGGCTTTACTCTCTGGAGAGAAGGAGGATGAGAGGAGACGTGATAGAGGTGTACAAAATATTAAGAGGAATAGATAGAGTGGACAGCCAGCGCCTCTTTCCCAGGGCACCAATGCTCAATACAAGAGGGCATGGCTTTAAAGTAATGGGTGGGAAGTTCAAGGGAGATATCAGAGGAAGGTTTTTTACCCAGAGAGTGGTTGGGGCCTGGAATGCGCTGCCTGGGGCGGTGGTGGAGGCAGGTCCATTGGTCAAATTCAAGAGATTGTTAGACAAGCATATGGAGGAATTTAAAATAGGGAGATATGTGGGAGGAAGGGGTTAGATAGTCTTAGGCGAGGTTTAAAGGTTGGTACAACATTGTGGGCTGAAGGGCCTGTATTGTGTTGTACTGTTCTATGATTCTATGATCATGGTCAGCACAGACATGGTGGGCCAAAGGGCCTATTCCTGTGCTTTTATATTCTATATAAAGCCTTGGTGTATCTTGCTCCATTGCATTAGCTTAATGGCTGTTTGCAGCTTGACAATTACTTCCACACGGATCTATCTGCCATTACGGTAAATTTCATTGAACCCCTCTCAGCATGCCTTCCTGCTTCCCACTGCATTGAACACCTTGGTATGGGTTATTTCTGATTTGTCCATTTGACATGCCAGGCAGTGTCCTCTTCCAGCAATTCAAGCCTGACTGTTTATACGTGTCCCTGATTCAGTTTGTGGAAAGATAAGAGCATCTTTTGCGTAGCATGTTCTCGGGGCAGCCTGCAAGTGTCGCCACGGTCAAACCGACCTGATTTGAGGGTATAATTCGCACCACATGGTGAACCACTGTGGATATGCGTACTTGATGAGAAAATGAGATAAGTAATCCATTGTAAACAAATGTGGAAGAATACCCTCAGAATGCCTAATGTACAAGAAAACTAGTCCACCCCACCATTTGTGTTCTCTGCAGAAAATTCGGTTACATTTTTCTCTCCTCTTCCCACATCCCTTCGGAATTTTTTTTCCAAATTTGGTGATTGGTTTGTTATTGTCACATGTACCAAGATGCCTTAAAAAGCTTTTGTTTGCATGCCATCCAGACAGATCATTCCAAACGTAAGTACATCGAAATAGTAAAAAGGAAAAAAAATGCATAATATACTTCTCGCTGCTTCAGTAAAGCAGCCAACATAATTAAAGACCTCACCCACCCCGGACATTCTCTCATCTTCCCCCTCTCATTGGGCAGAAGATACAAAAGCCTGAAAGCACGTACCACCAGGTTCAAGGACAGCTTCTGTCCTGCTGTTGCAAGACTATTGAACAGACCTCTCGTATGTTAAAGATGAACTCTTGATCTCACAATTTACCTCGTCATGGTCCTTGCACCTTATTGTCTACCTGCACTGCACTATCTCTGTAACCGTAACACTATTTTGCATTTGGTATTGTTTTCCCTTGTACTACCTCAATGCACTGTTGTAATGAATTGATCTGTATGAACAGTATGCAAGAGAAGTTTTACACTGTACCTCCGTGCATGTGACAATAATAAAGCAATTTACAGGGTTACAGTTACAGAGAAGGTGCAGGCAGACAAATAAAGTGCAAGGGCCATGACAAGGTCAATTGAGAGATCAAGAGTTCATCTTTATGTATAAGAGGTCCATATAACAGAGAGATAGAAGCTGTCCTTGAACCTGGTGGTTCATGTTCTCAAGCTTTTGTATCTTCTGCCCGATGGGAGGGAAAGAAGAGAGAATGATAATAAAGATATTAGTCGCATGTACATCGAAACACACAGTGAAATGCATCTTTTGCGTAGCGTTCTGGGGGCAGCCAGCAAGTGTCGCCACGCTTCCAGCACCAACATAGCATGCCCACAACTTCCTAACCCGTACGTCTTTGGAATGTGGGAAGACACTGGAGCATCCGGAGGAAACCCACACAGTCACGGGGAGAACGTACAAGCTCCTTACAGACAGCGGCCGGAATTGAACCCGGGTCGCTGGCGCTGTAATAGCATTACACTAACCGCTACACTACCATGCCTGCCTAATGACTGGGAGGGTTTCTTGATTAAGTTGGCTGCTTTCTTGAGGCAGTGGGAAATGTAGATGGAGGCGGTGGAGGGGAGGCTGGTTTTCGTGATGGATTGGGCTGTGTTCACAACTCTGCAAATATCCACTCATTTCAGTTTTTCATTTGACATTACATATTCTGTTCCCAACACAATTTCCAAAAACAAGCTATTTCAAGTGCTAAATGAATGGGGGACGTGGTGGTGGAGCAGATAGAGCTGCTGCCTCAGCTCCAGGGGACCCTGGTTCAGTCCTGACCTCTGTTAGAGTTTGCACGTTCTCCCTGTGCCCAGGTGGGTTTCCGTCAGGTGCTTTGGTTTCCTCCCACATCCCAAAGACGTGCTGGCAGGGTAATTGTCTGCTGTAAGTTACCCCTTGGTGTAGGCAAGAGGCAAAAAGAATCAAAATGGAGATAATGAGGGTGTATGGTGCAGGGAAATGAGGGGGAAAGGGATTGCTCCCCTGTGAGCTGGCATGGACACAGAGGGCCAAATGGCCTCCTGTGTTATATAAGCACGAGGAACAAAACAAATTTAACCTAGCTTGCAGTTTTAAACTTCTGCTGACTTGCTGTGTGTGGGTTTTTGCACAGAATGTACAGCACAGGAACAGGCCATTCCACCCATCCTGCCACACAATGTAATTGGTTTATTATTGTCACACGTCCCGGAGATACGGTAAAAAGCTTTTGTTTTGCATGCCATCCAGACAAATCATTCCATACATCAGAGCATCGAGGTAGCACAAAGGGAAAAGCAATAACAGAATGCAGAATAAAGTGTTAGTGTTACAGTTACAGAGAAGGTGCAGTGCAGGCAGACAGTAAGGTGCAAGATCATAAAGAGGTAGATTGTGAGGTCAAGAGTTGATTCATTACTGGAGAAGAGGTGCATTCAAAAGTCTTGGGTGAACCTCCCACCGCTCTACATCTCACCCCATCAACACTGTCTTCCGTTCCTCTCTTTCCTCAGCTCAGAATCAGGTTTATTATCACTGATGTATGTTGTGAAATTTGTTGTTTTGCGGCAGCAGTACAGTGCAAGACATTAAAAGTCACTATAAGTTACAAAAATAAATAAATAAATAGTGCAAAAGAGGAATAACAAGGTGGTGTTCATGGGTTCGTGGACCGTTCAGAAATCTGATGGCGGAGGATCTGCACTGACTGTGGTCTCCCAATGTGGAAATCAAGGATCCAGTTCCAGAGGGAGGTACTTCGAAGCTTCTCCTAAAATGCATCTTTGCTGTTATCAGCCATTCCCTGTGACAGAGTTCCACATTTTGAGTAAGGCTGTTTCTTCTGCATTCCCTGGTGGGTTCATTAGTGAGTGTTTTTTTACTTACTTCCCCTGCACTTGGTTTCCCTGTCATCTCTGCAACCATTCACATGCACTTCAAAACTAAAAGTGGCCATTCTGTTGATAAATACTTAAGATAAATACTGGAGAGAAGAGGAAGAACATTCTTTTTCATCCAGTGATTTATGATCTGGAGTGTCCTGCCTGAAGCCAATTGAGCAGTAACTCTCAGAACAGAATTGGATAAATAATAAGTGAGGAAACATTTGTCATGATGTGGGAACTGAGCCAGGGACTGGGATTAGTTGGATAGGTCTTTGAAATTCGCAGCAAGAGCATGATTGCCTTTTGTGTTGAGTTTACCAAAGGGATCTGGGAGTTCAGATACATAATTCCCTGAAAGTGGCGTCACAGGTAGACAGGGTTGTAAAGAAGGCTTTTGGCATCCTGGCATTCATAAATCAAAGTATTGAGTACAGGAGTTGGTAGGTTATGGTGAGATTGTATAAGACATTAGTGAGTCCAAATTTGGAGTATTGTGTGCAGTTCTGGTCACCTAACTATAGGAAGGATGTCAGTAAGATTGAAAGAGTGCAGAGGAGATTTACTAGAATGTGGCCGGGTCTTCAGGAGTTGAGTTACAGGGAAAGATTGAACAGGTTAGGACTTTATTCCTTGGAGCGTAGAAGAATGAGGGGAGATTTGATAGAGGTTTACAAAATTATAAGGGGTATAGACAGAGTAAATGCGAGTAGGCTCTTTCCACCTAGATTAGGAGAGATAAGTACGAGAGGACATGGCTTTAGGGTGAAAGGGGAAAAATTTAGGAGGAACATTAGCTAGGTATGTTAGAGATCTGGAAGAGTACAAGGCTAAAAGGAAGGCACTTAAGAAAGAGATTAGGAGAGCCAGAGGGGGACATGAGAAGACCTTGGCGGGCAGGATTAAGGAAAACCCCAAGGCGTTCTACAAGTATGTGAAGAGTAAGAGGATGAGATGCGAAAGGATAGGGCCTATCAAATGCAGCAGTGGGAAAGTGTGTATGGATCCGGAAGAAATAGCGGAGGTACTTAATGAATACTTTACGTCAGTATTCACTACGGAAAAGGATCTAGGAGATTGTAGTGGGGACATGCAGCGGCCTGAAAAGCTTGAGCATGTAGATATTAGAAAAGAGGTGGTGCTGAAACTTTTGGAAGCATCAAGTTAGATAAGTCGCTAGGACCGGATGAGATGTACCCCAGGTTTGTGTGGGAGGTGAGGGAGGAGATTGCGGAGCCTCTGACGATGATCTTTGTGTCGTCCATGGAGATGGGAGAGGTTCCAGAAGATTGGAGGGTTGCAGATGTTGTTCCCTTATTCAAGAAGGGGAGTAGTGATAGCCCAGGGAATTATAGACTGGTGAGTCTTACCTCAGTGGTTGGTAAGCTGATGGGGAGGATCCTGAGAGGCAGGATTTATGAACATTTGGAGAGGTATAATATGATTAGGAATAGTCAGCATGGCTTTGTGGAGGGCAGGTCCTGCCTTATGAGCCTGATTGAATTTTTTGAGGATGTGACTAAGCACATCGATGAAGGGAGAGCAGTAGATGTTGTGTATATGGATTTCAGCAAGGCGTTTGATAAGGTACCCCATGCAAGGCTTATGGAGAAGGTGAGGAGACATGGGATCCAAGGGGACATTGCACTGTGGATCCAGAACTGGCTGGCCCACAGAAGGCAATGAGTGGTTGCTGAAGGGTCGTATTCTGAGTGGAGGTCAGTGACCAGTGGTGTACCTCAGGGGTCTGTAGTGGGACCCTTACTCTTTGTGATTTTTATAAACGACCTGGATGAGGAAGTGGAGGGGTGGATTAGTAAGTTTGCGGATGACACGAAGGTTGGGGGTGTTGTGGATAGTTTGGAGGGCTGTCAGAGGTTACAGAGGGACAGATAGGATGCAAAGTTGAGCTGAGAAGTGGCAGGTGCAGTTCAACCCAGATAAGTGTGAAGTGGTTCATTTTAGTAGGTCAAATATGTTGGCGGAATATAGTATTAATGGTAGGACTCTTGGCAGTGTGGAGGATCAGAGGGATCTTGGGGTCCGAGTCCATAGGACGCTCAAAGTGGCTGCGCAGGTTGACTCTGTGGTTAAGAAGGCATATGGTGTATTGTCCTTCATCAATCGGGGAATTGAATTTAGGAGCAGAGAGGTATTGTTGCAGCTATATAGGACCCTGGTCAGACCCCACTTGGAGTATTGTGCTCAGTTCTGGTCGCCTCACTACAGGAAAGATGTGGAAGCCATAGAGAGGGTACAGAGGAGATTTACAAGGATGCTGCCTGGAATGCGGAGCGTGCCTTATGAAAGCAGCTGAGGGAACTCGGCCTTTTCTCCTTGGAGAGACGGAGGATGAGGGGGGACCTGATAGAGGTGTATAAGGTGATGAGAGGTATTGATCGGGTAGATAGTCAGAGACTTTTCCCCAGGGCTGAAATGGTGACCACAAGAGGACATAGATTTAAGGTGCTGGGGAGTAGATATGGAGAAGATGTCAGGGGTAAGTTTTTTACTCAGAGGGTGGTGAGTGCATGGAATGGGCTGCTGGCAACGGTGGTGGAGGCTGATATGATAGGGTCTTTCAAGAGACTGTTAGATAGGTATATGGAGTGAATAAAATAGAGGGCTATGGGTAAGCCTAGTAATTTCTAGGGTAGGGACATGTTCGGCACAGCTTTGTGGGCCGAAGGGCCTGAATTGTGCTGTAGGTTTTCTATGTCTATGTCTAACTTTTTCACAGAGTGGTGGGAGTGTGGAACGAGCTACCATCTGACGTGCTAAATGCTGGCTCCCTCTTAAGTTTTAAGAATAAATTGGATAGATACATGGAGGGGAGAGGTCTGGAGGGTTATGGACTGGGTGCAGGTCAATGGGACTAGCGGACCAAAGTTTTGGCACAGACTAGAAGGGCCGAATGGCCTGTTTTCTGTGCTGTAGTGTTCTATGGTTCTACCAGTCACTGGAGTATAAAGCTGGAGAAGCTGAACTATGTTGGTCTCTTGTGTGAAGCCAAAATTATAGTTTGCTAAATTAATTCTCTTCATTAATGTTTTTCTCTCTTCAAACATAGCAACAGCCACATGAAGAAATTCCAGCCAAGAAACTCCGACTGGCAAAGCCCAGCAAATCAGCAGCCCTCCACATTGACCTGTGCAAATCCACAAGCCCCACTGAAGCGCTGCAGTATCTGCTGCAGTTTGCAAAGAAGCCCGTGGAGGCAGAGAGTGTGGAGGGAGTTGTGCGCATCCTCCTCGACCACTACTATAAGGTACAGTCCCTGCCCAAATTGGCAGTCTCCTCTGTAACTAATCTCAGTCCTGCCAGCAGATCGGTTTCATAGAATCATAGAACAGTACAGCCCATTACAGGCCCTTCGGCCCACAATGTTGCGCTGACCTTTAAACCTCACCTAAGACTATCTAACCCCTTCCTCCCACATATCCCTCTATTTTAAATTCCTCCATATGCTTATCTAGTAACCTCTTGAATTTGACCAATGGACCTGCCTCCACCACCACCCCAGGCAAAGCAGTCCATGCCCCAACCACTCTCTGGGTAAAAAAAAACCTTCCTCTGATATCTCCCTTGAAACTTCCCACCCATTACTTTAAAGCCATGCCCTCTTGTATTGAGCATTGGTGCCCTGGGAAAGAGGCGCTGGCTGTCCGCTCTATCTATTCCTCTCAATATTTTGTACACCTCTATCATGTCTCCTCTCATCCTCCTTCTCTTCAAAGAGTAAAGCCGTAGCTCCCTTAGTCCCTCCTCATAATGCATAATAGAATCATAGAATTATTTCCAAGGTAGTACAGTGAACATAGCAACAGGTACAGCACAGGAACAGGCCCTTCGGCCCACCATGTCTGCACCAGCCATGATGCCAGTCTAAACTAATCCCATTTGCCTGCACGTGGTTCTTATCCCTCCATTCTCTGCTTGTTCACGGATCCGTCTAAAAACTGCTTAAATAAAGATGTGCGGGTCAGTAAGTTAATTAATCACTGTAAATTCTCCCTAGTGTGAGTGGTAGAATCCGGTGGGGTGGGTGGGTGGTGCTGATGCTGATGAAAATGTGGGAAGAATCTTTCTTTAAAAAAAGATTAATGTAGCATTGATGATCATCTGAAGGGCCTGTTTCCGTGCTGTATCCCTCTATGGCTCCCTTATCCCTGTGAGCACAGAATAGAATCATGGAATTGTTATGGTACAGAAGGAGGCCTTTTGGCCCATTGAGTTTATGCCTATTGTGTAAGCAGTCTATTAACCAGCTCCTTCCCCATCGCCTTGTGAATTATTTTCCCTCGACTATTGATTCAACTCCCTTTTGAAAGTCTGTTGAGAGGTTGGATAGGGTAGTTAAAGCTTATGGGATGTTAGCATTCAGAAGTCGTGGGATCGAGTTTAAGAGCCGCAAGGTAATGATGCAGCTCTACAAAACTCTGGTTAGACCACACAGAGTACTGTGTCCAGTTCTGGTCGCCTCATTATAGGAAGGATGTGGAAGCATTGGAAAGGGTACAGAGGAGATTTACCAGGATGCTGCCTGGTTTACAGTGTATGCATTATGAGGAGAGACTAAGGGAGCTGGGGCTTCACTCTTTGGAGAGAAAGAGGATGAGAGGAGACATGATAGAGGTGTACAAACTATTAAGAGGAATAGATAGAGTAGACAGCCAGCGCCTCTTTCCCAGGGCACCAATGCTCAATACAAGAGGGCGTGGCTTTAAAGTAATGGGTGGGAAATTCAAGGGAGATATCAGAGGCAGGTTTTTTACCCAGAGAGTGGTTGGGGCATGGAATGCGCTGCCTGGGGCGGTGGTGGAGGCAGGTACATTGGTCAAATTCAGGAGGTTACTAGATAGGCATATGGAGGAACTTAAAATAGAGGGATATGTGGGAGGAAGGGCTTAGATAGTCTTAGGCGAGGTTTAAAGGTTGGCACAACATTGTGGGCCGAAGGGCCTGTATTGTGCTGTACTGTTCTATGATTCTATGGTGAGAGGAAGATCTGAGGTTGTAATCTGAATTGTAATCACGGATTGACATTCAGTCCCTCACTGCCTCCTCTGTCCTTTAGCAGTGTATTTAACTAGGGGGAGGTGGGGAGGGGAAATCTTCCGTCTTTACAAAACTTTTGAATTCATTAAAACCATATAAAACACCCATAACCTCATCTCCCGACTGTCTCTGTGAACTCCTGTCCTGCAAAGGTGCTGTATTCTTCTAACTTGCACACTCCACTTCCTTCAGCGGCCATGCCTTAAGCCAATTGCCACCAAAGCTTAGCAATTACCTTCCTGAAACTACCATCCTTCTCTCTCTCCTTTAAACTTTCCCCCGCTCACCTTAAAGCTGTGCCCTCTAGTATTTGACATTTCTACCCTGGGAAAGAGACTCTTTATCCTATCTATACCTCTCCTAATTTTATAAACCTCCATCAGGTCTGCCCTCAGCCTCCAACTTCAAGAAGGATCTGGACGAGCACTTGAACGACTAAGGCATTGAATGCTATGGAATTAATGCAAGTAAATAGTATAGATGGTTGCAACGGTTGGCAGGAGCGGAAGGCCTGTTTCTGTGTTGTACAACTCTCTGACCTATTTGAACAGATTTCTAGTTATTCCCCAGCCACCATCCCCACCCACTCTCCAATATCCTTTATCTCTCGTCAACTGTTGTCTGATAACACTCATTGAATTTTGTTTTATAATCGTTCCTGTGAATAACCTCTGAGCATCTTAAGGTTTAAATGTAACTCGCTGTTCCTTTGGTATTGGTTTATTATTGTCACTTGTACCGAGGTACAGTGAAAAACTTGTCTTGCACACCGATCGTACAGGTCAATTCATTACACAGTGCAGTTACATTGAGTTAGTACAGAGTGCATTGATGTAGTACAGGTAAAAACAATAACAGTACAGAGTAAAGTGGCACAGCTAAAAGTGCAGTGCAATAAGATGCGAGGTCACAACAAGGTAGATAGTGAGGTCAGAGTCCATCTCGTTGTAGGGGCTGTGTGGGGAAAGTGACTGTGACTCTGTTCACCTGTATTTCCTTCACAGGAGAGTGAGAGCTCTGTCAGACTGAAGATTGCTTCCTTGATTGGGTTACTGTCGAAAACTTCGGGCTTTGTACCTGACTGCATTGTGGATGATGTCATCGTCGCCCTGAACAATGAAAGTAAGAGGCAAATGCAGAATAGTAGTAGGACAGCAAAGGATGGGAATATACAGTCACTGTTTGTGTTTTATTGTGTGTTGGTTCTGTTACTACACCAGTTATTTGATTTTTCTATATTCTGTCTTCGGAATCTGGGCTTTGCCAGCATGGCCAGTATCTGTTACCCATCCCCAAATGCTCTTGAGAAAGTCGTAATGAGCTGCTTTCTTGACCCGCTGCAGTCATTCTGGTGAAGGGGCTCCCACGGTGCTGTTGGGGAGGGAGTTCCAGGATTTAGACCCAGTGACGGTGAATTAATGTCTATTATATTTCCAAGTCAGGATGGTGTGTGACTTCAGAATCAGGTTTATTATCACTGACGTACGTACGTGTTTTGCGGCAGCAGTACAGTGCAAGACATAAAAATTACTGTAAATTACAAAAACAAATAGTGCAAAAGAGGAATAACAAGGAAGTGTTTATGGGTTCATGGACCATTCAGAAATCTGATGGCGGAGGGGAAGAAGCTGTTCCTGAATCGTTGAGTGTGGGTCTTCAGGCTCCTGTACCTCCTCCCCGATGGTAGTAACAAGAAGAGGGCATGTCCCGGGTGGTGAGATTGGAGGTCAAAGGGACTTGGGAGGTTAACTTGCAGGTTGAGTCAGTAGTAAGGAAGGCAAATGCAATGTTAGCATTCATTTCAAGAGGACCAGAATGATGGATGCCACCTTCTTGAGGCACCGCCTCTTAAAGATGTCCTCGATGGTGGGGAGGGTTGTGCCCACGATGGAGCTGACTGAATCTACAACCCTCTGCAGCCTCTTGCGACCCTGCGCATTGGAGCCGCCATACCAGGCTGTGATGCAACCAGTCCGAATGCTCTCCACTGAAAGCTTGGAGGGGAGCCTGCAGGTGGTGGTGTTCCCCTGCACCTGCTGCCCCTGTCCTGCTTAGTGATGGAGGTCACGGGTTTGGGAGGGGCTGTCGGAGTAGCCTGGGCCAGAACTGCAGTGCGTTGTGTAGACGGTGCACACTGCGACCACTGTGCGCTGGTGGTGGAAGGGAGTTTAATAGGTTGCCCATCAAGTGGGCTGCTCTGAGCTTCTCGAGAGTTGTTGGTGTTGCATTCAACCAGACTCTCTCTCTCTGTCTCAACAATCAACCTGCTGGAAAAACTCAGTAGGCCGAGCAGCATCTGTGGGAGGAAAGGAATTGTCGACGCTTCTGGTCGAAACCCTCAGTGGTGATGGGAGATGACCATTATGATGAGCAAAAGGGGAGGGGTGAGACAACAGTCCACGGTGATTGGTGAACTGAGGAGGGGTGAATTATGTCATTTTACCACGTGCCCAAACATCTTATTGAGCTCAGTGTTCAATCATCCTTGCTTTCATATTCTGGTCCTCTTGAAATGAATGCTAACATTGCATTTGCCTTCTTTACTACTGACTCAACCTGAAAGTTAACCTCCCAAGTCCCTTTGACCTCCCATTTCTGAATTTTCTCCCCATTTAGAAAAGTCTACACCTTTCTTCCTCCTACCAGAATGTATAACTTCATGCTTCCCTATACTATATTCTATCTGCCACCTCTTTGCCCGCTCTCACAACCTGTTCGTCCTGCAGACTCCCTGCCTGTGTGACACTACCTGTTCCTCCACCTATCTTGGTATCTTCTGCAAACTTGGCCACAATGGCATCAGTTCCTTCATCCAGATCAGTAACGTGTAAAGTGGAAAGTTATGGTCCCAGTATTGGAATTGGTTTATTATTGTCACTTGCACCGAGGTACAGTGGAAACTTGTCTTGCATACCATTCGTACAGATCAATTCATAGTGCATTGAGGTAGTACAAGGTAAAAGAATAACAGAATACAGAATAAAGTGTTACAGTTACAGAGAAAGTGCAGTGTAGACAGACAATAAGGTGCAAGGTCATAACGAGGTAGGCTGTGAGGTCAAGAGTCCATCTTACCGTGCTAGGGAACCTTTCAATATTCTGATAACAGTGGGATAGAAGCTGTCCTTGAGCCTGGTGGTACGCGCTTTCAGGCTTTTCTATCTTCTGCCTGATGGGAGGGGGGCGAAGAGAGAAAGTCCCGGGTGGCTGGGGTCTTTGATAATGTTGGCTGCTTTACCAAGGCAGCAAGAATACTGACCCCTGTGGAAATCCACTAGTCACCGGCAGCCATCCTGAAAAAGACCCATTTGTTCCCACTCTCTGACTTCCAGTCAGCCAATTTTCTATCATATTATTGGGAAAAGTTGTCTAAATGATTGAGATACTTGGTGATGTTTCTTAACAAGAGTAGCATTGGCTGTATTGGAGTATTTGCTTTCATGTGTGCCATATTGTTGCAGAATCTCACCACGTCCTTGCCCAGTTATTGGACACCACCTTGGTGATTGGCATTCAGCTGCAAGACAACCTGCCTCTCAGCTTCCGTTTGGTTGAGATTGGATGTAAGGTAAGAAACAGAGTTGATTCTGATTCCCTGGTTGTTGGTGGGAGAAACAGAGAACAAATGACTTCTGGCAGACTAAGTATAAAAATATTTTAGCAACAGGAAATCCCCTTCAAATCCATTCCACTTTCACGGACTGGTGGGTGCGGTAATGTATTGTTGAAATACTCGGCAGGTCAGGCAGCATCTGTGGAGAGAGCCGCAGAGTCAACATTTTATCAGAACTGGGAAAGGTTTAAAAATTAAGCACGTTTTAAGCTGGAGGGAAGACTAGAGAGAAGAGAGAATGAAGGGGGTGTCTGTGATAGGGATAGAGGTCAGTCAGGACTGAACAACGCAAGGGTGTGAGAAGAGGGTGAAGCCTCGCTAATTGCAGCTGGTCTTTCTGGAGGAGGTGTAAACAAATGAATGGACATTGGAGATGAAAGTAAAATTGCTGGAATTGTATGATACAAGATGCTGCAAATTCTGGAAATCAAAACATAGTTCTAGGGATACTCAACAAATCAGGCAGCGTCTGTGGAGAGGGAAATGAAGTTAACAAGACATAGAAGGAAACACTCCTAACACGGACATATGGGGTTAGTGTAGCTGGGCAAAAACTCGTCATGGATGAGGTGAGCTAAGGGCAGGCATGGTAGTGTAGCGGTTAGCGTAACGCTTTACAGCGCCAGCGACCCGGTTTCAATTCCTGCCGCTGTCCATAAGGAGTTGGTACGTTCTCCCCATGTCTGCGTGGATTTCCTCTGGGTGCTCCGGTTTCCTCCCACATTCCAAAGGCGTATGGGTTGGGAAGTTGTGGGCATGCTACGTTGGCCCCGGAAGTATGGCGACAGTTGCGGGCTGCCCCCAGAACACTCTACGCAGAAAGATGTATTTCACTGTGTGTTTCGATGTACATGTGACTAATAAAGAAATCTTATCTTGCTTTGCTGCAGAACTCTGACTCAGATATTCAGACGTATCTGCTCATCCCACTCAGCTAATGGTGTGATTTCCAACTCTTCCTTCTGACCTCCAGTTTTTTTAAACACAATGAGCAGCGTTGATCGCCCTGACCTACGCCTTCATCAGGGAGGGTGCTGAGTACAGGAGTTGGGACGTCATGTTACAGCTGTACAAGACGTCGAGGAGATCGCACTTGGAGTATTGTCGGTGCGGGTCTGGTCGCCCAGCTATAGGAAGGATGTCATTAACCTAGAGAGGGTGCAGGAAAAATAAGGAGACTGGAGAGGCTGGGGCTGTTTTTCCTGAAGACTAGGAGGCTGAGGGTGACCTTATAGAGGTAGATAAAACCGTGAGGGGTATAGATGGTCAGTCTTTTTCCCAGGGTAGGGGAGTCTAAAACTAGAGGACATAGGTTTCAGCTGAGAGGTTTAAAGGGGTCAGGTTCCAACTTTTTCACATAAAGGGTGTATGGAACAAGAGGTGGTAAAGGCAGGTGCAATTATAATGTTTAAAGGACATTTGGACAGGTACGTGGATAGGAAACATTTAGAAGGATGTGGGCCAAACGTGGGCAAATGGGAGTAGTTCAGGTAGGCGTCTTGGTCCGCATGGATGAATTGGGCTGACTATGATTTTCTCCCGTGAATCTGTGTTAGAATTCACAGGCAGATTGATTCCTAGGGCAGCCATGGCTCATTGGGAGTGAACAGCCTGGATTAGGTGCTCCAGTCTGTAGAGTTGGACTTGAACCTGAGTTGGAAGTGAACGTGGTACTTGCTAAGTCAGAGCTGATGAAACAGGTAGTATTGATCAGGACAGATCAATACAATATGGGAAGGGTGGGTGGGGTGGGAATTGAGCCTGAGGCTTCCTAGACTTTTCACTTCCTGAGTCAGAAGCTTGTGGTTTCAAGTCCTACTCCAGGAAGATGCGCTTGCTGGTCAAATTGACACTCCAGTGCGTTACTGAGTCCGTGCCCATCAGTTGAGATATTAAACCATTGTCCCACTGGCCATCTTCTCCCTCAGATTGGTGTAAACAATCCCAGATCCATCATTCTGAAGAATCCGACAGGAATTCTGCCCGGTGTCCTGGCCAGTAATTATCCCGCAGCCAAACCTAAAATCAGTTGGAAAGCGCTGCAGATGCTGGAAATCTAACATAAAAGGAGAGAGTGCTGGAAATCCTCAGTAGGTCATTGAGTAATACAGCACGGAAACAGGCCCTTCGGCCCAACTGATCCATGCTGACCATTGCATCCTCCCTGCTAGTCCCAGTTGCCCATTTCGGCCCCTCCCCTCCATGTGCCTATCCAAATGCCTCTTAAATGTTGCAGTTGTACCCACCTCAACCACTTCCTCTGACAGCTCGGTCCAGGTACTTGCTATCCTCTGTGCAAAGAAGTTATCTCTCAGGTCTCTTTTAAATCTCACCCCTCTTGTATCTGTGCCCTCTAGTTTTGGACTCCCTAGCCCTGGGGAAAAGACTATGACTGTCCACCTTATCCATACTCCTCATGATTTTGTAAACTTCTATGAGGTCACCCCTCACAGGTCAGGCAGAGAGAAACAGGGTTAACATTTTAGGTCAATGATCTTTCATCAGAACCATACTTAAAGTAAGACAAGATTTCTTTATTAGTCACATGTACATAGAAACACAGAGTGAAATGCATCTTTTGCGTAGAATGTTCTGGGGGCAGCCCGCAAGTGTCGCCACGCTTCCGGCCTCAACAAAGCATACCTGCAACTTTCTAACCCATACGTCTTTTGTTTGGAATGTGGGAAGAAACCGGAGCACCCGGAGGAAACCCACGCAGACACGGGGAGAACGTACAAACTCCTTACAGACAGCGGCCGGAATTGAACCCGGGTCACTGGCGCTGTAATAGCATTACACTAACCGCTACACTACTGTGCCGCCGAAACTATTTAGTCATTGTCTCATTTCTTTTGAAGGACTTGCTGTGTGTCAAATGGCCAACATGTGTCATTGGCGTGTCCAAGTGTACTTTATTAGACCTAGAGTGCTCTAGGGTGATAAAGAAACTATAAAAATGCATGTCTTTCATTTCCAGTAACTGCTGTGTTGTTGTTTCTATGCAAATGATCAGCACCTGGTGGACACATCCCATGTAGTACGGAACAAATGCTTGCAGCTGATTGGTTGCTTGGGGTCCCTTGAGAGACTGGGGACGAAGGAGCTGGAGAGCGTGGCGGCCAAAGACGTGCAGAAGATCATCAGCGACTCCTTCACTGACCAGGATCCAAGAGTCCGAACAGCAGCAATGAAAGCCATGGTGAGCTGGATTACTGTGCGCCTGCCATTCTGTGCAGGGTCGGTGGGTACTCGAGTCAGGCAAACTGGGAAGGCCTCAGGCTTCCACTCCACCCAGTCTCCCTGTTTTGTACCAAGCTGCCTTAGGAATTCTCTCCCATCATATCAACCCTGGCTTAACAGGTACACTCTCACCCCATCAGATGGTTGAGGATTCATAGAACAGTACAGCACATTACAGACCCTTCGGCCCAACATGTTGTGCCGACCTTTAAACCTCACCTAAGACTATCTAACCCCTTCCTCCCACATATCCCTCTATTTTAAATTCCTCCAGGTGCTTACCTAGAAATCTCTTGAATTTGACCAGTGTACCTGCCTGCACCACCACCGCAGGTAGCGCATTCCATGCCCCAACCACTCTCTGGGTAAAAAACCTCCCTCTGACATCTCTCTTGAACTTCCCACCTATTACTTTAAAGCCATGCCCTCTTGTATTGAGCATTGGTGCCCTGGGAAAGAGGCACTGGCTGTCCTAATATTTTGTACACCTCTATCATGTCTCCCCTCATCCTCCTCCTCCTTTCCAAAGAGTAAAGCTCTAGCTCCCTTAGTCTCTCCTCATAATGAATACTCTGTAAGCCAGGCAGCATCCTGGCAAATCTCTGCACCCTTTCCAATGCTTCGACATCCTTCCTATAATGAGGCGACCAGAACTAGACACAGTACTCCAAGTGTGGTCTAACCAGAGTTTTGTAGAGCTGCGATTCAAGTCTTACACTTTGTTTGCACTTTATCTGTCTACCTGTGCTGCACTTTCTCTGTAACTACAACACTATATTCTGCACTGTATTTTCCTCGGTGTACTTCTGTATGGAATGGCATGCAAAACAAAAGCTTTTCACTGTATCTCGGGGACAGTGACAATACTAATCCAATTCCAGTTCCCAGAGACTTGACTGTGTAACCTGTAGAGATACAAATTTTTCTTTTTGATCAAATCCTGAAGCAGCAGTTCAGATGAGCGCTGTGACAGAAAATGAAAGAAGTCCCACGAGTTTGTGTTCAGTAACCTGTGGATGGGAGGGTCCCAGGATGTGTGTCGGGTCCACATATGTATCTCTCTGTGGGTGGAATAGCATTATGCCATATACAGACTAGTCCAAACACACAGTGACTTTACTTATGGATGAGGTATTGGTATTGGTTTATTATTGTCACGTGTACTGAGGTACAGTGAAAAACTTGTCTTGCATACAGTTCATACGGATCAATTCATTACACAGTGCGTTGAGGTAGTACAGGGTAAAAACAATAACAGAATGCAGAGTAAAGTGTCACAGCTAGAAGAGGTTATCCATTATCATAGCACAGAAATGGGCCCTAACAGCCCACCTTGTCCAAGCCGACTGTGATATCTATCAACACTAATCCTATTTGCCTGCATTAGACCCGCATACTTTCCTATCCAAGTACAAATGCCTGTTAAACATTGTAATTGTATCTGCCTTCACCATCTCCTCTAGCACCTCGCTCTGTGGGAAAAGTTGCCCTTCAGATCTCCTCTAAATTTCTCCCCCTTACCTTAAACCTGTGCCCTCTAGTTCTAGACTTCCTTGCCCTGCGAAAAAGCTTTTGTTTGCTTGCCATCCAGACAGATCATTCCATACATTAGTACATCAAGATAGTACAAAAGGAAAACAAAACACAATGAAAAATAGAGTATTACAGTAACGGTGAAAATGCAGTGGAGGTAGACTATTAAAGTGCAAGGGCCATCACAAGGTCGATCGAGAGATCAGGAGTTCATCCTTATCGTACAAGAGGTCTGTTGACAGTATTATCAAGAGTCTGATAACAGTGGGATAGAATCTGTCCTTGAGCCTGGTGGTACGTATTCTAAAGCTTTTGTATCTTCTGCCAAATGGAAGAGAGGAGGAGAAAGAATGACCTGTGTGGGAAGAGTCATGTTGGCTGCTTTACCGAGGCAGTGAGAAGTGTAGACAGAGTCCATGGAGGGGAGGCTGGTTTCTGTGATGTGCTGGGCTGTGTCCACAACTCTCTGCAGTCTTTGCAGTCTTGGGCAGAGCAGTTGCCATACCAAGCTGTGATGTATCCGGATAGGATACTTTCTCTGGTGCATCTGTAAAAATTGGTGAGGGTCAACGAGGAAGTGATGGATTTCCTTAGCCTTCTGAGGAAGCAGAGGTGCTGGTGTGCTTTCTTGACGACGGCCTGTAAATATTGGATACATACCTGTATTTTGATGCAAGTTTTAATGCAACAGGTTGTGTGGAGTGATGACTGTGATTGGTAAATTGGTTTATTATTGTCACCTGTACTGAGGTACAGTGGAAAAACTTTGTTTTGCATGCCATCCATACAGATCATTTCATCACATCAGTGCATTGAGATAGTACAAGGGAAAAGCAATAACAGAATGCAGAATATAGTGTTACAGTTACAGAGAAAGTGCAGTGTAGGCAGACAATAAGGTGCAAGGCCATGATGAGGTAGATTGTGAGGTCAAGAGTTCATCTTAATGTACTAGGGGACCGTTCAATAGTCTTATAACAACAGGATAGGAGCTCTTCTTGAGCCTGGTGGTACGTGCTTTCAGGCTTTTGTATCTTCTGCCCAAGAGGTGGGGGCGGAAGAGAGAATATCTGGGTTGGGTGTGGTCACTGAATGGTCTGTGTTCTTTTCTGCTCTTGGTGGACCACACCCCGATATGATAGTTACAGTGCATCTCCAGCATGGTGGTTGTGCTGTTCCACTGATACTCACCACGCCTCTTGTGCTTTGTCCTAGTTACAACTCCATGAACGCGGAATGAAGCTGCAGCAGACCATCTACTGTCAGGTAAAGACAACAAATCCTTCTCAGATGGTGCGGAAGGCATTTACTGGGAAGGTACTTGAGGTTGATGGGGTGTGGGGGTCAGTTACAGAGTCATAAAGCAATACAGCATGAATACAGGCCCTTCAGCCCAACCAGTCCATGCTGACCACGGTGCCCACCCAGCTAGTCCCAATTTCCTGTGTTCGGCCCATATCTCTCCAGGCCCCTACTCTCCATGTGCCTATCCAAATGCTTTGTAAATGATACTATTGTACCTGCCTCAACCACTTCCTCTGGCAGCTCATTCCATATACTCACCACCCTCTGCGTGAAAAAGTTGCCCTTCAGGTCCCTTTTAAATCTTTCCCCTCTCACCCTAAACCTATGCCCCCTAGTTTTGGACTCCCCTACCCTGGGGAAAAGACTGTAAACGTCCACCTTATCTATGCCCCTCATAATTTTAAACACTTCTATAAGGTCGCCCCTCATTCTCCTACTTTCCAAGGAATAAAGACCCAGCCTGGCCAACCTCTCCCTATAACTCAGGCCCTCGAGTCCTGGCAACATCCTAGTAAATCTTCTCTGCATTCTTTCCAGTTTAACCACGTCTTTCCTATAACAGGGCGACCAGAACTGTGCACAGTGCTCCAAGTGTGGCCTCACCAACGACTTACACAACGGCAACATAATGGAGAAATTATAGTTATGTGGAGAAATTGCCCCCAAGTTCTTTTTAAACCTTTCACCTCTAACCTTAAAACTATGTCCTCTGAGGTCTGCTTTTCTGGCCGAACTAGTTCTGCCGTTCGTAGGAATGAATGCATGTACGTTGAACTTTTGAATTTGATATTATTATGGGAGCTCATTCGTATGTAGGGGTGTCCATGAGTCAGGTGTTTGGAACCTGGGGATGTCCTGCATTAAGTTTTCTGTGATCTTCCATCACCTTCCACTCACACACTGCTCACTCCTCCTACCGCCGTGACCTCCTCTACCCAAATGGGATTAGTGTAGGTTGATGATCAGTATGCACTCGATTGGCTGAAGAGCCTGTGTCTGTGCTGGACAGGGTCTGGAATGTGCTGCCTGGGGAAGTGGTGAAGGGAGATGCAATTGTTGAGTTCAGGGGTGAGCTGGATGAGTATTTGAAAGGGAAGGGTTTGCAAGGATGTAGGGAGAGGGCAAGCAGTAGGACATAGAGCTAGTAGGGATTCAATGGGCCTAATGCCAGTTATAACCATGCTGTGATTCTATGAAATGCCTGATTTCACCCACCTGTGATCCTTAAGATGCTCTATCAATGCATGTCGTTATTGTTGAGCATTAGTGACACTATTTTGTTTAACCTGTCCTCTGCCTTTCTGAAGGCTTGCAAGGCGCTATCCGATGACTATGAACAGGTCCGCTCCGTGGCCGTACAGCTTGTGTGGGTCCTCAGTCAACTTTACGCCGATAGGTCAGTATTTTTTTTCAAAAGTAATCTTTATTCATAATGAAAAAAAACAGTGCAAAGCTCTACACATTCTTACTGTCATTTGGTCAATACGTTCAATAGTTTTAATACATTTTTTTACACGACACCATTGCCACTTATGTGGCCCCCTGAGGTGATATACCCTTTTGTTGTTTGAGGGGCTTCCCCACTGGACTCAGTCCTTCCACACAGAGCCTTTGCATCGGCTGTACCGTGCTTCAGCTCATCCCTCAGCACGTACTCCTGCAGCCCGGAATGTGCCAGTCAATGGGTCAGTGTTGCTGGATTAGGGGAGACTTGGTGGTGCAGCATCCTATCCAGATGCAACGCGGATTGGTACGGCAACTGCTCTGCCCGAGATTGCAAGAAACTGCAGAGAGTTGTGGACACAGCTCAGTCCATCCCCTCCATAGACTCTGGCTACACTTCTCGCTACCTCGGTAAAGCAACCAATATAATCAAAGACCCCACCCACCCCGGGCACTCTCTCTTCTCCCTGAAAGCAAGTACCACCAGGCTCGAACACAGCTTCTATCCCGCTGTTATAAGACTATTGAATGGTTCCCTAGTACGATGAGATGGACATTTGACCTTGTTATGGCCTTGCACCTTATTGTCTGCTTGCACTGCAATGGTGTGCTCCTCTTGCATGATGTGGGAAGTCAGAGAGATCTCCAGTGTCCCTGATGACTACATCTGCGAGAAGTGCATCCAGCTGCAGCTCCTTACGGACCGTGTTAGGGAACTGGAGCTGGATGACCTTTGGATCATTCGGGAGACTGAGGGGTTGATAGACAGGAGTTACAGGGAAGCAGTCACACCTAAGTTGCAGGAGGCAGGTGGCTGGGTGACCGTCAGGAGAGAGAAAGGGAATAAGCAGTCAGTGCAGGGTACCCCAGTGGCTGTTCCCCTCAGTAACAAGTATATCGTTTTAGATACTGTTTGGTGGGGGAACCTACCAGGGGAAAGCCACAGCAGTCAGGTTTCGGGCATTGAGTCAGGCTCTTTGGCTCAGAAGGGAAGGGGGGAGAAGAGGCAAGTGGTAGTGATAGGGGATTCATTGGTTAGGGAAGCAGACAGGAGGTTCTGTGGACGAGAACAAGACTCTCGGATGGTATCTTGTCTCCCAGGTGCCAGGGTCAGAGATATCTCAGATCGAGTCCATAGCATTCTTAAGGGGGAGAGTGAGCAGCCAGAGGTTGTGGTACACGTTGGTACCAATGACATAGGCAGGAAAAGTGGCCAGGTCCTGCAAAGTGAATTCAGAGAGCTAAGTTAAAAGACAAGACCTCCAGGGTGGTGATAAGATATCTTTATTAGTCACATGTACATCGAAACGCACAGTGAAAGACATTGTTTTGCATTGTGTTCTGGGGGCAGCCCGCAAGTGTCGCCACGCTTCCGGCGCCAACATAGCATGCCCACAACTTCCTAATCTGTATGTCTTTGGAATGTGGGAGGAAACCCACGCAGACACGGGGAGAACATACAAACTCCTTACAGACAGCGGCCGGATTTGAACCTGGGTTGCTGGCGCTGTAATAGCGTTACACTAACCGCTACACTACCGAGGATTGCTATCCATGCCACATGCTAGTAAGGCAAAAAATAGGAAGATAGTGCATTCTAACATGTGGCTAAGCAGATGGTGTGGGAGGGAGAGCTTCAGATTTTTAGATCATTGGGCTCTCTTTCAGGGCAGGTGGGATCCGTACAAATGGGACGGTTTGCACCTGAACCGGAGGGGGACCAATATCCTTGGGGAAAGGTTTGCTGGTGCTGCTTAGGGCGATTTAAACTAGAGTTGCAGGGGGGTGGGAATCAGAGTGGTAGGCCAGAGGCCAGAGGCTGTGGGGAAAGTAGATGTTAGGACTACAGGCAAAGATGGAAACTGAAAGGTTGAGCGTGGTGGGACTAATGTTCTGAGATGCATCTATTTCAATGCAAGGAGTATTGTAGGTAAGGCAGATGAACTTAGAGCGTGGATCTGTACATGGAATTATGATGTTGTAGCCATTAGTGAAACTTGGCTGCAGGAGGGGCAGGACTTAATGGTCTGGGTTTCCATTGTTTTAGACATGTTAGAGGGGGAGGGGTGGCATTACTCATCAGGGAAAATGTCACAGCAGTGCTCAGAGAGGACATACTGGAGGGCTCGACTACTGAGGCAATTTGGGTGGAACTGAGGAATAAAAAAGGGATGACCATGTGAATGGGACTATATTACAGACCTCCCAATAGTCAGCGGGATTTAGAGGAGCACATTTATAGAGAGATAGCAGACAGTGGCAGGAAATATAAAGTTGTGATAGTAGGTGATTTTAGTTGTGATAGTAGATAGTTGTCTCTCTGACTGGAGACCTGTGACTAGTTGTGTGCCACAAGGATCAGTGCTGGATCTGTTGCTGTTTATCACCTATATTAATGATTTAGATGATAATGCTGTAAACTGGATCATCAAATTTGTGGATGACACCAAGACTGGGGGCATATGGGACAGCGAGGAAGGCTATCAAAGCTTGCAAAGTGATCTGGACCAGCTGGGAAAATGGGCTGAAAAATGGCAGATGGAATTTAATGCAGACAAGTGTGAGGTGTTGCACTTTGGGAGGACAAACCAGGGTAGTACTTGCACAGTGAATGGTAGGGCACTGAGGTGTGCGGTAGAACAAAGGGATCTGGGAATACAGATCCATAATTCCTTGAAAGTGGCACTGCAGGTAGATAGAGTCATAAGGAGAGCTTTTAGCACTTTGGCCTTCATAAATCAGGGTGCTGAGTATTGAGGAGTTGGGCATGCCACGTTGGCGCTGGAAGCATGGCGACTTTTGCGGGCTGTCCCCAGAACACACTATGCAAAAGATGTATTTCACTGCGTGTTTCGATGTACATGTGACTAATAAAGATATCTTATATTGAAGTTGTATAAGACGTTGGTGAGGCTAAATTTAGAGTATTTGTGTGCAGTTCTGGTCACCTACCTACAGGAAAGATATCAATAAGCTTGAAAGAGTGCAGAGAAAATTTACACAGATGTTGTCAGGACTTGAGGACTTGAGTTACAGGGGATGGTTGATTAGGTTAGGACTTTATTCCCTGGAGCGCAAGAGAATGAGGGGAGACCTTATAGAAGTGTACAAAATTATGAGGGGTATAGATAGGGGGAATGCATGCAGGCTTTTTCCCCTCAGCTTGGGTGAGACTAGAACTAGAGGTCATAGGTTTAGGGTGAAAGGTGAAATATTTAAGGAGAATCTGAGGGGAAACTACTTCACTCAGAGGGTGGTGCGAGTGTGGAACGAGCTGCCAGTGGAAGTGGTGAATGTGGGTTCAATTGTAACATTTAAGAGAAGTTTGGATAGGTACATGAATGACAGAGGTATGGAGGGCTGTGGTCCAGGTGCAGGTAGATGGGACTAGGCAGAAAACCAGGCTGGCATGGACTAGATGGACCAAAAGGCCTGTTTCTGTGTTGTAGTGCTCTATGACTCTAGGAAAGGTTGAGCGAGCTAGGGCTTTTCTCTTTGGAGTGACGCAGGATGAGAGGCAACTTGATAGAGGTGTATAAGATTATGAGCAACATAGAGTGGACAGCCAGCACCTTTCTCCCAGGGTAGCAATGGCCAATACCAGAGGACATGCATTTAAAGTGAGTGGAGGAAAGTTTAGGGGAGATGTCAGAGGTAGGTTTTTTACACAGAGTGGTGGGTGCCTGGGACACACTGCCGGGGGTGGTGGTAGGGGCTGATACAATCAGGACATTTAAAAGGTTCTTAAATAGGTACATGAATGTAAGGAAAATAGAGGGTTCTGGGCTGTGTAGGAGGGAAGGGTGAGATTGATCATGGAGTAGGTTTATATAGGTCAGCACAACATTGTGGGCCGAAGGGCCTGTACTGTACTGTTCTATGTTCCCTGTGTTTTAAACATGCAAAATTATGCAAAATTTATTTAATTACGAAGATCTATGTGGTTAATCCACCATTGCCTTTTTCAGTTAAAGTGGTTGTTTGGGTGTTAAGAGGTGATTAAGGTGTTTGGGGGTGGGTGGTGGTATTGTGTCTGGCTCCAGAATGGTACAGTGGGCTTGTTCATGTTGTCCTCCTTCTCATGTCAGTGTCTTCACTTCTGCAGTATTGTCCCCATTCCATCATCCAATGAGGAGATCCGCTTGGTCGACGATGCTTTTGGGAAGATATGTCACATGGTGAATGATGGATCCTGGCTCGTGAGAATCCAAGCAGCCAAACTGCTGGTGGGTTTGATCTTCATGGCCAAGAGTTGATACTTAGCAACAACTAGATCATTAAGTTCAGGCCCACTGTGCTTAGCCTTTCTTATCTTGATGTCTGCCTTTGATTGCAAAGTTGTACCTATGCCTTGCACTCTTGCCACTGAGCTATTAGTTTAAGTCTCATTCAAAAAAGCTTTATCACTTAATCTAGGCTGATACTCCTGGCACAGTACTGAGGGGAGTACTACACTACCAGAGGCATTTATTCCCAAATGAGATGTTAAATTGAGGCGGAGACACCAGTGACTGCAGCAACAATCTGCTGGAGGAACTTGACAGATCGAGCAGCATCTGTGTAGGGAGGGGGGGGAAGGAATGGTGCAGGGTTTTGACCCAAAATGAGAGCAGTTCCTTTCCCCTCACAGATGCTGCTCGACCCACTGAGAATCAGAACCATTATCACTGACGTATGACGTGAAATTTGTTTTGTGGCAACGGTTCAATGCAAGCCATAAAATTACTATAAATTACAAAAATAAATAGTGCAAGAAAAAAGGAATAACAAGGTAGTGCTCATGGGCTGTTCAGAAATCTGATGGCAGAGTGGAAGCAGCTGTTCCTGAGTCGTTGAATGTGGGTCTTCAGGTTCCTGTACCTCCTGTAGTAATGAGAAGAGGGCATGTCCCGGGTGGTGAGGGTCCTTAGTGATGGATGCTGCCTTCTTGAGGCGCCGTCTTCTTGAGGCACCACCTCTTGAAGATGTCCTCGATGGTGGGGAGGGTTGTGCCCGTGGTGGAGCTGGCTGAGTCTACAACCCTCTGCAGCCTCTTGCGATCCTATGCTTTGGAGGCTCCATACCAGGCTGTGATGCAACCAGTCAGATTGCTGTCCACTGCACATCTCTAGAAACTTGCAAGAATGTTTGGTGACATACCAAATCTCCTCAGACTCCTAACGAAGTAGAGCCGCTGGTATGCTTTCTTCGGGATTGCATCAATGTGTTGGGCCCAGGATAGATCCTCTGAGATGTTGATGCCCAGGAACTTGAAGCTGCTCACCCTTTCCACCGCTGACCCCTCAGTGAGGACTGGTGAATTCCTCCAGTAGATTGTTGCTGTTAAATCAAACCTCTGTCTGCCATTCTGGTGGATATGAATCTCCCTCCTGGCATATTGCAAGTAGGGTACAAAGGTTTCACCCCGTCACCTGTTTAATATTCATCCCTCACCCAATGTTCCTGACGAAACATTGCTGATTTCAATGCGTGTAACATTTTCTGCACTACAGAAGTCACCACTCTTCAAAAACATGGGCTAGAAAGCTTTTGGGACAAAATAAGATTATTAACAAAGCTGTGTAATGATATTGAATGTGGCATTTATCTTCACAGCTTTGCTGCTTTGTATTACAATAACCAGCCTCCCTCCATGGACTCCATGTCTGCACTTCCCCCTGCCTTGGGGAAAGCAGCCAACATAATCAAAGACCCCTCCCACCCCAATCATTTTCCCTTCTCCTTCCTTCCATCAGGCAGAAGATACAAAAACTTGAGAGCACGTACCACCAATCTCAAGGACAGCTTCTGTCCCGTTGTTATCGGACTCCTGAACGGACCTCTTGTACGATGAAGATGAATTCTTGATCTCCCAAATCAACCTTGTCATGACCCTTGCACCTTATTGTCTGCCTGCACTGCACTTTCTCTGTAACTATAACACTATATTCTGCATTTTGTTTCCTTTTTACTGCCTCGATGTACCTATGTATGGAATGTTCTCTCTGGGTGGCACACAAACAAAAGCTTGTCACTATATCTCTGTACATGTGACAATAATAAACCAATTACTAATCAGCTCCTTGTATTTCAGGGATCCATGCACCAAGTCAGTGTGCAATTTCTGGAGCAAACCCTCGATAAGAAACTGATGTCCGATCTGAAGGTGCGTTAAACCTTTGCAAGTGCTGTGACTATTTTTATATTGTGTGTTTGTCTGTTGTAATGGGTAGAGCTCCTACCCTTGTGTTCAGCTCCTTTCATAGTGTCATCCCCTTCATAAGTGTCTCCAGCTCTCCCACAACTCTTCAACAGCTCTGTCCTCCTCCAGCCCTGGACTTCTGTGCAACCCCAATTTCTATCATGATGAAAACAGAAGATGCTAGAAACACTCAGCAGGTCAGGCAACATCTGTAGATGGAGAAACAGTGTTAACGTTTCAGCTTGAAAACCCTTTGTTAAAACTGGAAAGGGAGAAAACAAATAAGTTTCAAGTTGCAGAGAAAGAGGGTAAGGAAGTGTAGGACGAGGTGATAGGGTGAGCCCAGGGTTATTGTGGGAATAAATTGTAGAGGTCATCCGGTTAATGGGAGCATTCAGAAAAGGATAATACAAACAGAGGGATCATGGGGTGCAAGTCCATACGTCCCTGAAAGTAGAGTAGGGTGGTAGATAGGGTGGTAAAGAAGATGTATGGCATGCTTGCTCTTATCAGTCGGGGCACTGACTACGAGTCAGGACGTCATGTTGCAGGCTGCATTTGGAGTATTGTCTGCGGTCCTGGTTGCCCCATTACAGGAAGGATGTGGGGGCTTAGGAGAGGGTACGGTTTATCAGAATGTTGCCTAGATTAGAGAGTGTCAGCTATAAGGAGAGATTGGACAAACTTGGTGAAAAAACAAGATGCTGGAGGAACTCAGCAGGCCAGGCGGCATCCGTGGAGAAAAACAGTCAACGTTTCGGGTCAGGACCCTTCTTCAGGACCGAAGATAGGGAAAAGGGGAAGCCCAATATGTAGGAGGGAAAAGCAGAGCAGTGATAGGTGGACAAAAGAGGGGAGGCGGGGTGGGCATAAGGTAGTGATAGGTAGATGCAGGTAAGAGATGGTGATAGGCAGGTGTGGGGGAGGAGGGGAGAGCAGATCCACCAGGGGATGGGTCAAAGGTATGGAGGCAGGCAGCATGGGGGGGAGGGGAGGAGAGAGAGAAAAGAAATTGGCGGGGAGCAAAAAAAGAGAAGCTCGAAAAGAAGAAGTATGGTGGGAGGTGTGGTTGGGTTTAATTAAACTGGGAGGACTTGATGTTCATGCCATTGGGCTATAAGGTTATGAGATGGAAAATGAGGTGCTGATCCTCTAGTTTGCGTTTGGACTTGGGTTGTTTTCTCTGGCGCATCAGAGGCTGAGGGGTGACCTGATAGAAACTTTTATAAAATTATGAGAGGCATAGATAGGGTAGACCATCAGAGTCTGTTTCCCAGGGTGGAAATGTCAAATACCAGAGGGCACAGCTTTAAAGTGAGAGGGGGAAAGTTTAAAGGAGATGTGCGGGGCAAGTTTTTTTACACAGAGAGTGGTGGGTGCCTGGAATGAACTGCTAGGGGTGGTGGTGGAGGCAGATACGATAGAGGTGTTTAAGAGACATTCAGGCAGACACAGAATATGAAGGGAATGGAGGGATATGGATTGTGCGCAGGCAGATGGGATTAGTTTCATTTGGCATCATGGTCAGCACAGACATTGTGGGCTGAAGGGCCTGTACCTGTGCTGTACTGTTTTACGTTGCCAGGGATGGAGCAATTTAGTTATGAGGAGAGACTGGGTCTGGTCTCCCTAGAGCAAAGGAGGTGACGAGGGGACATGACTGGGTAAATAAAAATTATATATATAGATAGGGTAGGTTGCAGGAACCTACCCGATATCAGACGTAGATAAAACTAGAGAACGTAGGTTTAGGACAAGCGGGGGAAGAGATGCAGAGGAGATCTGAGGGGACGACATTCACCCAGAGAGTGGTGAATACCTAGAATGCACCGCCTGGGAGAGAGGTTGAAGCGGGGCCACTGACAGCATTTAAGAAGTCTAGATGAAGACTTGAATCACCTAGGCATAAAGGGCTGTGGACCAAGTGCAGGGCGATGGAGTTAATATGGATGGGTGCCCACTGGTAAGTTGGTTTATTATTGTCACATGTAGTGGGGTACAGTGAAAAACTTTGTTTTGCGTGTCATCCATACAGATCATTGCAAAACATCAGTGCATTGAGGTAGTTCAAGGGAAAACAATAACAGAATGTAGAATAAAGTTACAGTTCCAGAGAAATTGCCTGCCTGCACTGCACTAAGGTGTAAGGTCATAACGAGGTAGATTGTGAGGTCAAGAGTCCATCTTCTCGTAATAAGGGGCCATTCGATTGTCTTATAACAGCGGGATAGAAGCTGTCCTTGAGCCTGGTGGTACGTGCTTCCAGGCTTTTGTATCTTCTGCCCGATGGGAGGGGGGAGAAGAGAGAATGTCCGGGGTGAGTGGGATCTTTGATTATGCTGGCTGCTTTACCGAGGCAGTGAGAAGTGTAGGCAGAGTCCATGGAGGGGAGGCTGGTTTCTGTGATGTGCTGAGCTGTGTCCACAACTCTGGTTGGCATGGATGAGTTGGGCTGAGTGGCCTGTTTCTGTGCTGCACGATTCTGTGACCAAGAAAAAAGGACTTATTTCTCTTAGCCGAGGGGTCAAAAAAAAGGGGCATGGATTTAAAATCTAAAATCTACAATAGGATTGGAGGAGAGTTGAGGAAGCAACTTTTCAACAAGGTGGTGTCGGTCTGGAAGTCACTGCCTGAAAGTGTGATAGAGGCAGAAACCCCCTCTTATTGAAAGAGCAGGGCAGTGGACCAAGTGCTGGTAGATGGAACTAGTCTGGGCAGATCTCTTCTTGACTGGCACAGAGTGATGGGCCAAATGGCCTTCCTCTTTCGTTGTAACATTTTTTATCATCCAGATTCTTCCCCCTCTCCTCAGAGAAAGCGCAGTGCCCACGAGCGGGCCAAGGAATTGTACACGTCAGGCGAGTTTTCTAGTGGGCGGAAGTGGGGTGACGACGCACCCAAGGAGGCAGTGGACACCTACACGGTCAACCTGATCAATTCGGGGGCTTGCGGTGCCTTCGTTCACGGGCTAGAGGATGAGATGTACGGTAAGAGAGGCTGACCTTGGTACGGTTAGTGCGTTGTTCTGATGTTGATACCTGAAGAAATTTGGCATGTCCCCTTTGACCCTCACCAATTTTTATTGGTCACCATAGAAAGCATCCTATCTGGAGGCATCACGGCTTGGTGTGGCAACTGCTCTGCCCATGACCGCAAGAAACTGTAGAGAGTTGTGGACACAGCTCAGCACATCACGGAAACCAGCCTCCCCTCCATGGATTCTGTCTACACTTCTCGCTGCCTCGGTAAAGCAGCCAACTTAAGCAAGGACCCCTCCCACCCCGGACATTCTCTCTTCTCCCATTGGGCAGAAGATACAAAAGCCTGAAAGCACGTACCATCAGGTTCAAGAACAGCTTCTATCCCTCTGTCATAAGACTATTGAACGGTCCCCTAGTATGATAAGATGGACTGTTGACCTCACAATCTACCTCGTTATGACCTTACACCTTATTGTCTGTCTGCACTGCACTTCCTCTGTAACTGTAACACGTTATTCTGCATTCTGTTATTGTTTTCCCTTGTACTACCTCAATGCACTGCTGTAATAAATTGATCTGTGTAAACTATATGCAAGACAGGTTTTTCACTGTACCTCAATACAAGTGACAGTACTAAACCGACTTAACATCATGGTTTATTTATTGGAAGCCAGTTCTCGTTCCTGTATAGGCTGGGACTGTTTGCCCTGGAGCGTAGGAGGCAAAGGGGGTGACCTTATAGAGGTTTATAAAATCATGAGGGACATAGATAAGGTGGATGGTCACAATATTTTTCCCATCGTAGGGGAGTGTGGAACTAGAGGGCACAGGTTTAGGGTGAGAAGGGAAAGATTTGAAGGGGACCTGAGGGGTAACTTTTTCCAGACAGAGGGTGGTAAGTAGATGGAACGAGCTGCCAGAGGAAGTTGCAGACGTGGGTACAATTACAACATTTAAAAGACATTTGCACAGGTATGTGGATAGGAAATGATGCAGCTCTACAAAACTCTGGTTAGATCACACTTAGAGTACTGTGTCCAGTTCTGGTCGCCTCATTATAGGAAGGATGTGAAAGCGTTGGAAAGGGTGCAGAGGAGATTTACCAGGATGCTGCCTGGTTTGGAGAGTGTGGATTATGAGGAGAGACTAAGGGAGCTAGGGCTTTTCTCTTTGGAGAGAAGGAGGATGAGGGGAGACGTGATAGAGGTGTACAAAGTATTAAGAGGAATAGATAGAGTGGACAGCCAGCGCCTCTTTCCCAGGGCACCAATGCTCAATACAAGAGGGCATGGCTTTAAAGTAATGGGTGGGAAGTTCAAGGGAGATATCAGAGGGTGTTTTTTTACCCAGAGAGTGGTTGGGGAATGGAATGCGCTGCCTGGGGTGGTGGTGGAGGGAGGTACATTGGTCAAATTCAAGAGATTGTTAGATAAGCATATGGAGGAATTTAAAATAGAGGGATATGTGGGAGGAAGGGGTTAGATAGGCTTAGGTAAGGTTTAAAGGTTGGCACAATATTGTGGGCCGAAGGGCCTGTATTGGGCTGTACTGTTCTATGTTCTATAGAAAGGTTCAGAGGGATATGCGCCAGATGTGGGCAAATGGAAATAACTCTTGGTTGGCAAGGACAAGTTGGGCCGAAGGGCCTGTTTCTGTGCTGTATGGCTCTATGAAAGATCTCTGGAGTGGGATTTGAACTTGCGGCATTTGACTCAGACCCACTGATACACAGGTGTTTGCCCAAAGCCAGTTTTGTCTTGACTGCACTTTCCCAGTGGTTTGACCGTGTTTCTCCTTTTACCTTGAACTGCAGAGGTCCGTAATGCAGCAGTAGAATCCCTCTGCATGCTGGCTCAGGCCTCTGCGTCCTTTGCCGAAAAGTGCCTGGATTTTTTGGTGGACATGTTCAACGATGAGATCGAGGAGGTGAGGCTGGGCTCGATTCACGCTCTGCGGAAAATCTCCTGCCACATCCGACTGCGTGAGGACCAGCTGGACACTGTGCTGGCTGTGCTGGAGGTGAAGTTTTGGTTGTTGCTTCTACCCCTTCCTTGTCTCTCTCAATCAACGCGCAGAAATGTTTTGTTTTATTATTCATTCGAGGGATGTGGGCTTCACTGGCTGAGCCACCACTAGCCCATCCCTTGCTGCCCTAGAGAAGGTGGTGGTGAGCTGCCTTCTTGAACCACTGCAGTCCTTGAGGTGTGCATGTACACCTGCAATGCTGTTAGGGAAGGAGTTCCAGGGTTTTGACCCAGTGACGGTGAAGGAACAGCGATATATTTCCAAGTCGGGATGGTGTGTGGCTTGGAGGGCAACTTCCAGGGGGTGGTGTTCCCTGTGCTTTTGCTGCACTTGCATCTGCTGCTTTTTTTTTGTGTCTGCCTCCTCCTATCATCTACCTGCTTCCCACTCCCCCTCTTCTTCCCCCCCCCCAAGCCTGGCTCATCCATCACCCCTCCTTGGTCTACCTATCACCTACCAGCCCCTGATTCACTCCTTCCCCCTTCCTCTTTATACCGGCTATCTCCCATCTCCATTCTCAATCCTGATACAGGGTTTCGACCTGAAGCATCGACAATTCCTCTCCACCCACCCACCACACCCCCCCCCACCACACCCCCCCCCCCCCAACAGATGTTGTTTGACCCACTGAGTTGCTCCAGCAGATTGTATGTTGGTCCAGATTCCACAGTCTGCAGTTTCTTAGAAACATAGAAAAACGTACAGCACAATTCAGGCCCTTCGGCCCACAAAGCTGTGCTGAACATGTCCCTACTCTAGAAATTACTAGGCTTACCCATAGTCCTCTATTTTTCTCATCTCCATGTACCTATCCAACAGTCTCGTAAAAGATCCTATCGTATCCATCTCCACCACCATTGCTGGCAGCCCATTCCACACACTCACCACTCTCTGAGTAAAAAAAACTTACCCCTGACATCTCCTTTGTACCTACTCCCCAGCACCTTAAACCTGTGTCCTCTTGTGGCCACCGTTTCAGCCCTGGGAAAAAGCCTCTGACTATCCACACGATCAATGCCTCTCATCATCTTATACACCTCTATCAGGTCACCTCTCATCCTCCGTCGCTCCAAGGAGAAAAGGCAGAGTTCCCTCAACCTGCTTTCGTAAGGCATGCTCTGCATTCCAGGCAGCATCCTTGTAAATCTCCTCTGCACCCTCTCTATGGCTTCCACATCCTTCCTGTAGTGAGGCAACCAGAACTGAGCACAGTACTCCAAGTGGGTTCTGACCAGGGTGCTATATAACTGCAACAATACCTCACGGCTCCTAAATTCAATTCCACGATTGAGGAAGGACAGTACACCATATGCCTTCTTAACCACAGGGTCAACCTGCGCAGCTGCTTTGAGTGTTCTTGTGTCACCTGCAATAATAACTTTGCTCGAACACTGGTGTTACGGACTCAGTGAAAGTCCCTTTAAGATAGAGAGTGTGTGTGTATGTGTGTGTGGGGCGTGCTTACATCAATAGAAGATAAAGGACGTAATGACGTGGTTGAAGAAGGCAGAAGAAAGGAGAGAGAGAGAGAGAGAGAAGGGAGAGAGACACCAGCCTGCTTGTTTTCTCTATCGATGGATGAGAAACAATAACTGTGTTTGCCACTGAAATCCATGTGTGGAAGTTGGAAGTAATCCGGTGGAGTTCACTTTGTTGCTGACCTGTAGAAGGAAACAGGTATTTGTGTGTGGACGACCACGATTCGGATGCTTTTCGGGGTGAGGAAGTCACTACCGAGTAAACACTGGAGTGTCGTTTGGGTTCCATCGTGGAACATTTGGATTTCGTATTTACTCTCTCTATGTTTCTCTACATCTACGTCTTATCTTCAGACAACGGTGGTTGTTGAAGAAGCCCTTGCTCATGTTTCACCTTATGGTTTGTGGAACTGAACTTTAAGAACCATTCTGGAACTTGGAGTTTGGGACTTTGTCACACACACACACACAAAGAGTTTAGTTTTTGGGGTTAACGTTCAAGGTTTAACATTTTTGAATTCTAACATACTAACATTTTTACTTTTAAGTATTATCATAAGTAGTGATTAATAAAATAGTTTTTAACACTGAATCATGCTCAGTGTGTTTCTTTTGTTGCTGGTTCGTGACACTGGGAATGAGTGCACTCGGGACCCAGGGATGGCAAAGCAGTTGTTTTGTACCTGAAATGACAGGAAAATAATTGGCTCAGGCCAATGTTTGACTCTCTCGTTTCACAGGACTCTTCCCGTGACATCCGCGAAGCTTTACACGAGCTGCTGTGCTACACAAACGTGTCCACGAAGGATGGGATTCACCTGGCTCTGGTCGAACTACTGAAAAATCTGGCCAAGTATCCAACCGATCGGAATTCTATCTGGAAGTAAGTCCTCCTGTGTGGTTTAACAAGAGTTTGGGGGCGGAATCCAAGTCTGCATCAACAGTTTGTAAGACCGTGGCTGATCCTGAATTCTGTGCCTTTATCGCCCAGGCATCCAGATATATGTCGAGCTCCATCTTACTTGGTTATAGCCTCCACAACTCTCTCCTGGGTGGGTTGGGGATACTGCACTCCAGGCTGGTTAACAAACTGTCTGCTGGAGGAACTCAGCGGGTCACGCGGATTCCAGCATCTTGTGACTCCAGGCTGGGTGAACTGATTTATAGGATTGGATTGTAAAGAGCAATACGAAGCCCTGGCTAGACAACACTTAAAGTTGTAGAGCACCAAAACAGGCCCTTCATCCCAACTCATCCATGCTGACCAACGTCCCATTTGCCTGCATTTGGCCGGTATCCCTCTAAAACTTTCCTATCCATGTACCTGTCCTAATGTCTTTTGAATGCTGTAATTGTACCCCCCTCTACCGCTTCCTGTATGTGGAAAAAGTTGTCCCTTTAAATCATCCCCCTCTCAACTTAAACTTTTTTTTGTTAATTTTATTTACAGCATGGTAACAGGCCCTTCCGACCCAACGAGTCCGCGCCTCCCATTTTAAACCCCAAATTAACCTACCCGTACGTCTTTAGAATGTGGGAGGAAACCGGAGGCACCCGGTGAAACCCACACAGACACGGGAGAACGTACAAACTCCTTACAGACAGCGGCCGGAATTGAATCCAGGTTGCTGGCACTGTAATAGCGTTATGCTAACCGCTATGCTACCGTGGCGCCCTCTAATTTTAGACTTCCTTTCCCCTAGTTTTAGACTTCCCTGGGAAAAAGACTGTGACCGTCTATCCTACATGTACTCCCGATAATTTTATAAACCTCTTTACAGTCACCCCTCAGCCTCCTATGCTCCTGGGAAAACAGACCCAGCCTATCCAGTCTCTCCCTATAACTCAAACGCTCCAGTCCTGGCAACATTCTTACGAATCTTTTTTTGTACCCTGTCTAGCTTAATCATAGCATGGTGACCAGCACTGCACACAATACTCTCAAAGTCGAGTTTATTGTCATCTGCACAAGTCCATGTGTGCACAGGTGCAGTGAAAAACTTACTTGCAGCAGCATCACAGGCACATAGCATCAGATAAGCAGCATTCACAAGAAAAACATAAATCAAGCATAAATTGTACACAGTTTTTACAAGAAAGAATGTAATTAGAGGGAAAAAAATGTCCATTTTAGTGCAAAGAGATCATAGTGTTGCTAAACTGTAGTGATTAGGGTTGCGCCGGTTGGTTCAAGAACTGAATGGTTGAAGGAAAGTAGCTGTTCTTGAACCTGGTGGTGTGGGACTTTAGGCTTCTGTACCTCCTGCCTGATGGTAGCTGCGAGAAGATGGCATGGCCCGGGTGGTGGGGATCTTTGATGATGGATGTTGCCTTGAGGCACATACAACCAGACTTAAGGACAGCTTCTACCCCACGGTGATAAGATTATTGAACGGTTCCCTTATACAATGAGATGGACTCTGACCTCACGATCTACCTTGTTGTGACCTTGCACCTTATTGCACTGCACTTTCTCTGTAGCTGTGACACTTTACTCTGTACTGTTATTTTTACCTGTACTACCTCAATGCACTCTGTACTAACTCAATGTAACTGCACTGTGTAATGAATTGACCTGTACGATCAGTATGCAAGACAAGTTTTTCACTGTACCTCAGTACAAGTGACAATAATAAACCAATACTACCAGTGGTGGAGAGGGATGTGTCCGTGATGTATTGGGCCGAGTCGACTACTCTCTGCAGCTTCTTGCGTTCCTGTGCGTTTGAATTGCTGTACCAGACCGTGAAGTAACCAGTCAGGTGTAACCAACAGCACATCTGTAGAAGTTTGTTTGAGTGTTGAGTACACTGTGATATGGGGAAATATATTGGACTTGGAGATAATGCAGAGGAATTTACATACTGATATCTGAACTCCAGAAGTTAAATTGGGTTGAGGGATTTTGCAGAGAGATTTTATTCGTTGGAACTTCGAAAGATAACGAGTAATTGTATTGTGGTTTTCAAGCAGTCAGTGTACTGATACGGCAGATGGAGGGGAGCTATTACAGGGAGTGTAGGAGGTGTAGCCTGAAGAATAGAGGCAGACCTTTCATGAGTGTATTGGTTTATTGTTGTCACATATAGCGAGATACAGTGAAAAGCTTTCATTTGCATGCTATCCAAGCAGATCATTCCATAGATGAGTACATTGAGGTAGTGAAAAGCAAAACAGAATGCAGAATATAGTGTCGTAGCTACAGGGAAAGTGCAATGCAGATAAACAAATAAAGTGCAAGGGCCTTGACGAGGTAGATTGAGGATCAATCTTTATTCACAAGATCACAAGACAAGGGAGCAGAAGCAGGCCATTCGGCCCATCGAGTCTGCTCCAAAGAAAGGGAAATAGAAATGAGAAATGGGGAATGGGGGAAGAAAAAGAAGAAAAAAACTACTCTAATCACAATTTCCGGCCTTATCCGCATATCCCTTGATATCCTGACTATTTAGATTTCTATCTATCTCCTCCTTGAATGCCCCCACTGATCTGGCCTTCACTGCTGTACGTGGCAAGGAGTTCCACAAATTCACCACCCTCTGGCTAAAGAAATTTTTCCTCATCTCTGTTTTGAAACTGTACCCTCTAATTCTAAGATTGTGCCCTCTGGTCCTGGACTCACCCACCAAGGGAAACAGCCTAGCCACATTTACTCTGTCCTTTCCTATCAATATTTTAAATGTCGCTATGAGGTCCCCTCTCATTCTTCTGTACTTCAGTGAGTACAGTCCAAGAGCCGACAAACGCTCCTCATACGTAAGCCCTTTCATTCCTGGAATCATCCTCGTAAATCTCCTTTGAACCCTCTCCAACGTCAACACATCCTTCCTAAGATGTGGGGCCCAAAACTGCGCACAATATTCCAAATAAGGCCTCACTAGTGCCCCGTAGAGCCTCATCAACACAAGAGGTCCATTCAAGAGTCTAATAACAGCAGAATAGAAGCGGTCTGTGAGCCTGGTGGTGTGTGTTCTCAAGTTTTTTGTATCTTCTGCCCGATGGGAGGGGGGAGAAGAGAGAATGTCTGGGGTGGGTGGGGTCTTTGATTATGTTGGCTGCTTTCCAAAGGCAGTGAGAAGTGTAGACAGAGTCCATGGAGGGGAGGCTGGTTTGTGTGATTCACTGGGCTGTGTCCACACCTCACTGCAATTTCTTGCAGTCTTGTGTAGTTAAGAAACACGTATTCACAGGGTGTTAGAAATCTGTAACACCCTGGAGGTGGCGTTTGATCTGTGTTCATGTGAAATTGGTAGAAGGAGTGCAAAATAGGTCGTGGCAGGTACACAGTCACATGATACTTCCTTGCAACACAAAAGACCTATTCAGGTCTACGCCAGCTCTGAAACTATCCCTCCCCCATTTACTTCCCTGTACAGAGTATTAATGAGGCCACACCTGGATTACTGTGACTGGTTTTGGTATCCTTATTTAAGAAAGGAGATGCTGGCATTGGAGATGGTCCAGAAGAGGTTCACCAGGCTAACTCCTGGAATGGGAGGGCTGTTGTATCATCAACAGCTTAAAAAAAAGTTAGAATTGGAATTGGTTTATTATTGTCACTTGTACCGAGGTACAGTGAAGAACTTGTCTTACATACTGTTCATACAGATCATTTCACTACAACAGTGCATTGAGGTAGTACAAGGTAAAACAATAACAGAATGCAGAATAAAGTGTTACAGTTACAGAGAAAGCGCAGTGCAGGCAGACAATAAGGTGCAAGGTCGTAATGAGGTAGATTGTGAGGTCAAGAGTCCACTTATATTCTTTGAAGTTTAGAAGAATGAGGGTGATCTTGTTGAAACATAGAAGATCCTAAGGGGACTTGACAGGGCAGATGTTTCCACTAGTGGGAGAGTTGAAGGTAGTTGTAAGATAAGGAGCCAATCATTTAAAACTGAAGTGTATTGGAGTTTCTTCTCTCAAAGTATGGTGAATCTCTGGAATTCTTGACCCCAGAGGTTTGTGGAGGCTAAATCACAAGAGGTCCTTAAAACAGGATATTGATAAATGTTTGAAAGATCAGGGAATTGAGGGCTGTGGGGAACTGGCACAGAGGGGACGAGGAGACCTGGAGTCGATCAGCCATGATCATACTGAATGGCGGGGAAGACTTGAGTGGCCTATTCCTGTTCCCATTGTCTTGTGTTCTTGCGTGACCCTCAGTTGCTTACCAACTGCCCCCCCCCCCCCCCCCCCCCCCCCCCCAATTCTCCTACCATCTACCTACACTACGGGTAACTTACAGCGTCTAATTCACCTACCCACCTGCGTGTGTTTGGGATGTGGGAGGAAATGGGAGGACCCAGGGAGGAAACCCATGTGGTCACAGGGAGAGCGTCTTGTCTCCACGCAGACAGCGCCTGAGGTCCCAGATCCCTGGTGCTGTGAGGTAGCAGCATGCTCCTGGAAACACCGCAGGGGCTGGGTGTGCTTGCGTTTGTAACGGGGGGGGGGGGGGGGGGGGGGGGGGGGGGGGGGGGGGGGGGCGGGGGGGGGGGGGGCGGCCAGGGGAAGCAAGGAGAAGGTAGAAGAGTTACAGGGAAAGATTGAACTGGTTAGGACTTTATTCCTTGGAGCGCAGAACAATGAGGGGAGATCTGATATAGGTTTACAAAATTATGAGGGGTATAGACAGAGTAAATGTGAGTGGGCTCGTTCCACCTAGATTAGGAGAGATAAGTACAAGAGGACATGGCTTTAGGGTGAAAGGGGAAAGGTTTAAGGGGAACATTAGAGGGAACTTCTTCACTCAGAGGGTGGTGGGAGTGTGGAACAGGCTGCCATCTGACGTGGTAAATGCGGGCTCACTCTTAAGTTTTAAGAATAAATTGGGTAGATATGTGGACGGGAGAGGTCTGAAGGGTTATAGACTGGGTGCCGGTAGATGGGACTAGCGAAATAAAGTTTCAGCACAGACTAGAAGGGCCGAATGGCCTGTTTTCTGTGCTGTAGTGTTCTATGATTCTATGGTAAGTAATTGGATAGATACTTTAAAAAGCTGGTGCAAGAGGTTGAGCTGAATGGTGTCTGGTGCAGTGTGATTGTTGGTACTGTGATGTGTCAGCAGTACTTCTGCTCGTGATTTGATTGAAACCTTCAATGGATTTGACTGAATTTTTCCTCTTCCTAGATGCCTCAAGTACCTGGGGAGCAGGCATCCCACCCTGGTATTGCCTCTGGTTCCTGAACTGCTGAGCACACACCCTTACTTTGACACTCCTGAGCCAGACATGGATGACCCAGCTTGTATCTGTCTAATGATGATTAGAACTGAGAGTTGTTTCTCTCATAGTACACGGCTTAATGTTGCAAAAAATAGATGATGTCCTCTATTTACTCAGAAGGAATGTTTAAAACAAAAAGGGCCACTCAGGCCAGTATTCCAAAACAAAACAGGAGAGTGTAGACAAGTATCTAGTACAGAAAATATTGAGCACGGCAAATTGCTGTACTAGTTCCGGTGGTCAACAGCGCCAAGAACTGCCACACTGTGTCCTTGGCCTTCGTCACTAACAAAACTTTAGTTAGGCCACTCTTGGAGTATTGTGTGCAGTTCTGGTCGCCCCATTACAGGAAGGATGTGGAGGCTTTGGAGAGGGTGCAGAAGAGATTCACCAGGATGCTGCCTGGATTAGAGGGCAAGAGCTATAAGCAGAGGTTGGACAAACTTGGGTTGTTTTCTCTGGAGCGTCAAAGGCTGAGGGGAGACCTGATAGAAATTTACAAAATTTTGAGGGGAAGTGGATAGAGTAGACAATCAGGGTCTTTTCTCCAGGGTAGAAATGTCAAATACTAGAGGGCATAGCTTTAAGATGAGAGGGGGGAAGTTTAAAGGGATGTGTGGGGCAAGTTTTTTTACACAGAGAGTGGTGGGTGACTGGAACGGGTTGCCAGGGATGGTGGTGAAGCAGATATGATAGTGGCTTTTAGATTGACACACGGACATGCAGGGAACGGAGGGAGATGGATCATGTGCAGGCAGAAGAGGTTTAGTTCAATTTGGCATCATGGTCGGCACAGACATTGTGGGCTGAAGGGCCTGTTCCTGTGCTATACTGTTCTATGTTCTGAAACAATGTGAGTCTATTGTTGCTATCACTCTGCCTAAATTGTCTCGTTTGTTGTCTACATTACAACAGTGTCTATGTTTTTAAAAAAGGTAATAGGTTCTGAGGTTCACTGTGACGTGCTGAGGTTGAGCAGGTAACTCTTTGCTTTTCCAAAGTCAGTGGGACTGGCAGTTATGTGCAGTCTTGTTACTTCTACTCCCAGAGATTCATCACCACCTCCTAGATTCCCCAAAACCTCACGAAGCACCTTGATAATCCACAGGTTGTCATGGTTATAGTGATACAGAGATGGGCCCTTTGTCCCACTGAGTCCATTCCCACCACAAGCTCTTATTTTTACACTAATCCTGCCATTCGCTAAATTGCTTTCATTCCTCCCTCCCCCCCCCACCCCCCCCCCCCCCCCCCACACACATTCTACAGGCATAAGGATGACAGGGTGACACATATGTGTGGTGTCAAAGAGTCATACAGCACAGAAATAGGCCCATCAAGTCCTCACTGACACCAAGCACCCACCTGGACTAATCCCACTATGTTCTCCCCACACTCTCATCAACTTCCCCCAGAGTCTACACCTCACTCGCACACCAGGCTGATTAACATGCCAACCTGCACGTCTCTGGGATGTGGAAGGAAACCAGAGCACCCGGGGGAAACCCACACAGTCACAGGGAGAACGTGCAAACTCCATGTAGGCAGTGCCCGAGGTCAGGAGTGAACCCAGGGTCGCTTGAGTGCTGCTCTACCCACTGCACAACTTGGCTGCCCACCCTCTGTTGCCCCATTACCCAAGTTCTAGGGAAAAAAACTCAGATTCTCACATTTCTACCCTCGTAAACACATGATTGTGGGAACGTTTATGAACAACGGTGTGTGTAAATGATCCTACTGGACAGAGGTTTACTTCCCTCCTGTTTGGACACTGTTAAAGACAGTCAGCTAATGTTTCTTAACTCCGATTGTACTAGACATTGCAGTGCTAGTTTTGGTGTTCAACGCTGCCAAGACCTGCCCCACTATGTCCGCACTCTTCTCAGACCACACATTTCGACATTACGCCTACCTGCGTGACAGCCTGTCAGATCTGGTGCCACCGTTACAGGTAAGAGGAAACTGCAGCACATGTAAATCGTGGCAAGTTTACTCTGTTCCTTTCTGCAATGTGAGCATCACAGGTATGACCAGCATTTATCTCCCCTTCATAATTGCCCTCCAGAAGATGTGGTGAGGCCTTCTGATGAAGGTGCTCTCACGGTGTTGTAGGGGAGGGAGTTCAGGACCCAGTGACGGTGAGGGAAATGTTGCAACAAACAATCTGCTGGAGGAATAGAGAGACCTGGGAGGGCAAGTACGTAGTTCACTGAAAGCAGCATCACAGGTAGACAGGGTTAATGAAGAAGGCGTTTGGCACACTGACCTTCATCAGTCAGGGCACAGAGTGTAGGAGTTGGGAAGTTATGTTAAAATATAAGACACTGGTGCGGCCACACTTGGAATACTGTACAGTTCTGTTCACCCTGTTATAGAAATGATGTTACTACTAGAAAGAGTACAGAGAAGATTTACCAGGATGTTGCCTGGACTTGGGGGCCTGAGTTACAAGGAGAGGTTGTGTAGACTAGGACTTTATTCCCAGGAATATTGGAGATTGAAGGGTGACCTGATTGAGGTATACAAGTTCATGAGGGGCATAGACAGGGTGAAAGCACACAGTCTTTTTCCTTAGGGAGGGGGAGCTAAAAACAAGAGGGCTTAGGTTTAAGATCAGAGGCGAGAGATTTAAAGGGAACATCAGGGGCAGCTTCTTCACGCAAAGGGTGGTGTGTATTTGGAATGAGCTGCTAGAAATAGTGGCTGAGGAGGGCACATTAGCAACGTTTAAAAGCCATCTAGATAAGTACATGGATAGGAGAGGTTCGGAGGGCTGTGGGCCAAACGTGGGCAGATGGGACTAGTAACACAGCGTGAACGATTTGGGCTGAAGGGCCTGTTTCCATGCTGTGTGACTCTAACTCAATGGGTCCAATACCATCTGTGGGGGAAGGAATTATTGACGTTTCGGGTCAAGACCCTGCATCAGGACTGAGGGAGGAGGGAAGGTAACTGATGTGAGGAGGAGAGGAGGAGTGGTGAGACCTGCTCTAGTAAGTAATTGGTGGATAGGGAGTTGTGAAGGATGACAGGCAGACAGAGCCAGGTAAAGGAGGGTAAGGGCTAGAGTTGTGGCCATCAGCAAGTAGGGTTGACCCATACTCACTACAGTTTATTGGAGTATTAGGCTTCTGAGAGGATTGGACAGGATAGATGTTGGAAGAGATACAAAAAGACTGCAGATGCTGGAATCTGGAGCAACACACAGCATCGGTGGGGGTGGGGGGGGGGGGTAGGGGAGGAACTGTCGACATTTCGGGTCAAAACCCTGCATCAGGACTGAGGAGGGGGAGATAGCCAGTGTGAAGAGGAGAGGGGGAGTGGTGAGACAGGTGATTGGTGGACGGAGGAGGGGTGAAAGATGACAGACAGGTAGTGCCGGGGAGGGGAGGTGGTGGATTTAGGAGATGGTGGCAGGTGGATAAAAGATGGAGGCAAACAGAGAGAGAGAGAGAGAGAGAAAGAAGAGAGGCAGATTGAGGCGTGTAAAGATTGGAGACAGCTGTTGGAAGGCTGTTTCCTTGAGCTAGGGTCAGAATGAAAGTTTGGGCTTTCAGGAAGGAGACAGAAAGAAACTTACTTTCTCAGAGGTTGCTTTCCTTTCATGTTCTCTGCCTTGGAAGTCCATGGCAGGTTTAGTTGGATGGGAAATTGGCTGTTTCCAGTGCTGTGCTTTGTGTTTGCAGCTGCCGGGCAGGAAGATGGTGTCAGTCTCAGATTCTTCCAACCATGCATTGAACGAGGACTCATCCCGGCATTTTGTACAGCAAAGCCTTGACCGGGCTCAGACTATCCAACATCTGGACACTCAAGGAGCTCAGGACCTCCTGAAGCTAACAATTCGGTAAGCGTTGCAGTGAGGGGCCTTTCTCTGCTGTTTGGTTGGATCACTGTGACGTTTTATTTTTTTGTCTTCCACTGAATGCAGTTGTCAACATTTCATGACTGTCCCTCATTGAGGCTTGAACTAAGTGAGCTGCTGGGGACCTTTCAGATTTGGTTGCTTTGGGTCAGGATTCACACATGGACCACGGCAAGCAGTAGAGTTTATTCCCTAAAGGATGTCCCTGAACCAGGAGTGTCTCTATTCAGTAGTTTCAGGTCAACTTATTGATACTGGCTTTGACTCCAGATGCCATGGTCAAATTAAAGCATTAAAACACATCAGTAGGGTAGCTCCCTGGATTCCTAGCTTCTTACTTTACAGATTTAGAGGGGACTTGAGGAAGATTGTTTTCACTCAGAGGGTGGTTGGAGTCTGGAATGCATTGCCTGAGGGGGAGTGGTGGAGGCAGATACTCTCACAACAAAGTATTTAGGTGAACACTTGAATTGCCAAGGCCGGGAAGGTTCTGGGCCAGTGCTGCGAAATGGGATTAATATCAATGGAAATGTGATGAAAGGGCCTGTTCCTGTGCTGTATGACTCTACAAGCAAGGAATGGGTCTAATCTGAAAACTTCCAAAGCAACGCTCGAAACTCAGCCAGCTCCATCACGGGCACAACCCTCCCCACCATCGAGGACATCTTCAAGGGGCCGTGCCTCAAGAAGGTGGCATCCATCACTGAGGACCCTCACCATCCGGGACATGCCCTCTTCTTGTTACTACCATCGGGGAGGAGGTACAGGAGCCTGAAGACCCACACTCAATGATTCAGGAACAGCTTCTTCCCCTCCGCCATCAGATTTCTGAACGGTCCATAAACCCGTGAACATTATCTCATTGTTGTGGGTTTTTTTGTACTCTGTTTATTTTGTAATTTATAGTAATTTTGTCTTTGCACTGTACTGCTGCCACAAAACAACACACTTCATGTCATAACTCATACTCCTGCACTCCAGGGAATAAATAAGATTTTATTTTCTGGAGTGCAGGAGAATGAGGGGACATCCTATAGAGGTATACAAAATTATGAGGGGTATAGATAGGGTGAATGCATGCAGGCTTTTTTCCCTAAGGTTGGGTGAGACTAGAACTAGAGGACATAGGTTTAGGGGTGAAGGGTGAAATATATAGGGGGAATCTGAGGGGGAACTTCTTCACTCAGAGGGTGGTGAGGGTGTGGAACAAGCTGCCAGCAGAAGTGGTAGATGCGGGTTCAATTGTAGCATTTAAGAGAGGTTTGGATAGGTACTTGGATGGGAGGGGTTTGGAGGAATGTAGTCTGGGTGCAGGTAGATGGAACTAGGCAGAATATCAGGTTGGCATGGACTAGATGGGCTGAAGAGCCTGTTTCTGTGATGTAGTGCTCTGTGACTCTATAAGACAGTGATAATAAATCTGATTCTGCTGGGTCAAAAAACCACCTGTGGTGAATCATTTTAACACCAGGCACTGAATACAACTTCTTCCCCAGCAATCCTGAATGAGATCAGCCATTTCTTCACAGGTCTGGGATGTATCTCACTGCCTGACTCAAGAGACTGCAGACGCTGGAAACTATGCACAATCTGCTGGAGGAGCTCAGCAGGTCGAACAGCATCTGGGGGTGGGCGGAATGGAACTGTTGACATTTCGGGTTGAAACCCTGCATCAGGCCTGAGATGGAAAGGGGAGATGGCCGGTGTAAAGGGGAGAGGGGGAGTGGTGAGACAGGTGTCCGAGGTGATTGGTGGACTGAGGAGGGGTGAAAGAGGTTTTGGTGAAGTGTTGAAACTCAGCGCAGGTTGTCATTAATTTGCATCAGATGGAGCTTGTACCTCAAGCATTTTTCCTTAATCTTTCTTCCGAATCCAGTGACCTGCAGAGACTAGGAGAGCTGCAGCCAGAGTTGGCAGGGATAGCAGAGTTTTCAGCCACATACTTGCAGTGCCAGCTCCTCCTCATGAAGGTAAGGTGTTTGTGCAGTACTCCTCTGTCCCAGCCCTGCTTTCCTCTCACAGGCTTTCTACCTTGGTAGCTGAGGAAACAATATGCATTGCACAGGATAAATCTCATAGAAAACGTAGCTTCCTTCAAGTTAAGCCAAGTGATGAGGAAACCACTTCAGCAGTCCAGGGAGATGGGTTACTGGAGGACCCAGATTGTTCTGCGGAAGATCTGGGGGGAAGATTTTACGCAGTGAGTTGTGTCCATGCTTGCAAAGGGGAGGTAGTTCAGAGGTTGGATTTGATATTTACTGGAAAAATATTGCTGGACTTTGGGGAATGTGCAGAGGATGTGGGGCTATTTGGATGACCTTTCCAAGAGCCAGCACAAGAACAGTGGACTGAATGGCCTCCTTCCATGCTCTGTCCATCAGGAGGCTTCGGTTCAAACTGATTAAAAGATCAAGAGACTCAGTACTGTGCCATGGATTTCTTTTTCATACAAGGACGCATGCAGTGACTTTTAGGTCGTGTACAATGGTCAGGTTGGAGAGTGTTCCTGAGTAGGTGAGCTAAATTGAGTCATAGACATATACAGCACTGAATCAGGCCCTTCAGTCCATCTTGTTCATGCCAACCTAGTTGCCTATCTGAGTTATTCACATTTGCCTGCAATTGGCCCATGTCCCTCTAAACCTTTCCTATCCATGTATACGTCTAAACTCTTTTAAAACGCTGTAATTGTACCCGGCCTGTACCACTTCCTACGGCAGCTCGTTCCATATACCCACCACCCACTGTGTGGAAAAACTTACCCCTCAGGTCCCCTTTAAATGTTTCCCCTCTCACCTTAAACCTATGCCCCTCTAGTTTTGGACCCGTATCCTGGGAAAACACTGTGACCATTCACCTTATCAATGCCCTTAGTGATTTCATATCTACCATAAGGTCATCCCTCAGCCTTCTAAGCTCCAGTCAGCAGCCTATCATCTTTCCTTGTAAATCAAGCCCTCCAGTCCCGGTAACATCCTTGTGAATCTTTTCTGCACCCTCTCCAGCTCAATGACGTCCTTGTAGCTCAGTGACCATCTGTAACAGAGATTTCAATTGGGATAAGGGGTGAATGGAGTTAATGTACAGCTCAGTCAAGAATTGAATGGTTCCAGCTTAAGAGGATGAGATTCCTCCTCCTGTTCCCCTGCATGTTGGTTCCTTGGGTGAAGGGTTTGCTCTTCAAGCATAGCTTAAAGACGCTTGGCCAACATAGGAGGTTAGAAGAATGAGAGCTGATCTCATTGAGGCATGAAAGCTTCTGAGTCGGATTGTTGGGGAGACACTGAGAGGCTGGCTTCCTTGGGTGGAGAGTTCCAAACTAGGAGATAAGGGTGTCAACTATTTAGGACATGAAGGTAAATTTCTTTTCTCAGATTAGGAGTCTCTGGAATTCTCTGCCTCAGCCTGATGATGTGCAGATTAGAAGCTGTGGTTGATGGATTTTTGGGGACAAGGGATGTGAAGGTCAGACAAGAAGCAGACCTGAGACACGGCGCTAGCTGTGATCTTATTGATGGCAGAACAGGCAGGGGTAGTGTGGACTCTTCCTGCTTCTATCAGGCATTCTTTAATTCCTGTACTCCATTTGAGTGGTGGGCGGTGTCTGAGGGTGCCTGTATGGGTTGTGAGCAGGTAGAGATTTCTTCCACCTTTAGTCCACTGCCTGTATGATATCTTTGTCGACAAGATGTTGGAGGTAATAAGATAAGGTATCTTTATTAGTCACATGTACAACGAAACACAGTGAAATGCATCTTTTGCATAGAGTGTTCTGGGGGCAGCCCACAAGTGTCGCCACACTTCTGGCACCAACATAACATGCCTACAACTTCCTAACCCGTACAATTACCCATCAGCTGTTCCACCGTCCATCGGGAAGCTAACAGGATTGGGTGTACTTCTGTCTAGTGTCCCTACCCGACCTACAGTAACTGGCCAGTTACTAAACCAGAGTTCCGTCAGATTCCCAGCCGTGAGGTGGGTTAAAGTGGTTCCCCAAGGGATCAAGCCAGCTCCATTCCTCTCTGTCAGTCAGTCTCAGACGGGGAGAACTTCATTCATTGAGGCTATTGCAAGCAGGGTTGAAGTGTGTGATTTGCTGATGACAGACACGGAAGTATGTACAGCATCTCTCAAGGAAGCAGGAACTGAAACAAAGTGTTATTTTCTTTGCAGTCTCTTCAGGAGAAGCTGTGGAACGTGGCTGCTCCACTGTACCTCAAACAGAATGTCATGGCAGCTTCTGCAGCCAACCAGGTGAGTGGTGTCCTTACCTACCCAGTCGGCGCACTGGAAGCATAGTGGTGCAGCGGGTGGTGCTGCTGCCTCAGACCTCCAGCTACCCATATTATTTTCCATAATATTCACTCGGGATGTAGGCTTCACACACTGAGCCAGTGTTTAGTTGCCCATTCCTAGTTGCCCTGGAGAAGGTGGGGTGAGCTGCCTTCTTGAACCACAGCAGTTCTTGAGGTGTTGGTGTACCCACAAGGACAGCTTCTATCCCACTGTTATAAATAAGACTATTGAACAGTTCCCTAGTACGATCAGATGGACTCTTGACCTCACAATCTACCTCATTATGACCTTGCACCTTATTATCTGCCTGCACTGCACTTTGTCTGTAGCTGTGACACTTTACTCTGCATTCTGTTATTGTTTTTACCCTGTACTACCTCAATGCACTATGTAATGAATTGATCTGTACGAATGGTATGCAAGACAAGTTTTTCACTGTCTTCAGTACATGTGACAACAATAAACCAATTCCATTTCCAGTGCTACTGGGGAGGGAGTTCCAGGATTTAGACCCAATGACGATGAAGGAATGGCGATATATTTCCAAGTCAGGATGGTGTGTGGCTTGGAGGCAACTTCCAGGGGGTGGTGTTCCCTGTGGTATTGTTGCCCTTGTCCTTCTAGCTGGTGGAGGTGGTGGGTTTGGAAGGTGCTGTCTAAGGAGTCTTGGTGAGTTGCTGCAGTGCCTCCCGTAGATGGTACACACTGATGACTGTCCGTCGGTGGTGGAGTGAGTGACTGGTTGTGGATGGGGTGCCTATCAAACGGGCTGTCATTGTCCTGTATGGTGTCAAGCTTCTCGAGAGTTCTTGAAGCTGCACTCATCCAGGCAAGTGGATGTTCGATCCCAACCTCTGGTGCTGTCTGTGTGAAGTTTACACACTATCCCTGTAACCACGTAGCTTTCCTACAGTTTCTCCTCCCCTGTTTATATTAGCTATAATCCCCCTCCACTCTCAGTCCTAATGCAGGGTCTCGACCCAAAATGTCACCAGTTACTTTCCCCCCACAGATGCTGCTCGACCCACTGAGTTCCTCCAGCAGATTGTGTGTTGCCCCAGTTTCCAGCATCTGCAGCCTCTGGTGTTTCCAGTAAAATATAAAGCTTTATTGTCTGTAAAATGCTAGAGGACCAATCTGTGAAAGATGTTAAGAAATCCAGTTTGCCTAATAAACCAGCAGATTGGAGCAGTGGGCAGAGCTCTCACAGCTTCAGTGACCCCGGTTCAATCTTGACCTCTGGCGCTGTCTTTGTGGAGTTTGTACATTCTCCCTGTGACTGTGTGGATTTTTCCTCCCAAGTGCTCTAGTTTTCTCCATCTCAGAGACACACTGGCAGGCTGATGGGTTCTGTAATATACTCCTGAGTCTGGGTGTGTGGGCAGTAGGAGAATTATTTTCTGGGGGTGGGGGTTCATGGACGTGAGAGTGAATAAGGGGGCGTCCTTCAGAACTGAGATGAGGAGGAATTTCTTCAGCCAGAGGGTGGCGAATCTGTGGAATTCGTGGCCACAGAGGGCTGTGGAGGCCAAGTCATTGGTGTATTTAAAGGAAGAGATCGATAGGTTCTTGATTGGTAAGGGGGGTTAAGGGTTACAGGGAGAATGGGGTTGAGAAATGTGTCACGAACCAACAACAAAAGAAACACACTGAGCATGATTCAGTGTTAAAAACTATTTTATTAATTACTACTTATGATAATACGTAAAATAAAAAGTAAAAAATGTTAGTATGTTAGAATTCAAAAATGTTAAACCTCGAACGTTAACCCCAAAACTAAACTCGTCGTGTGTGTGTGGGGTGTGGCAAAGTCCAAAACTCCCAGTTCCGGAATGGTTCTTAAAGTTCAGTTCCGCAAGCCATAAGGTGAAACATGAGCAAGGCTTCTTCAACAACCACCGTTGTCTGAAGATAAGACGTAGACGTAGAAAAACATAGAGAGAGTAAATACGAAATCCAAATGTTCCACGATGGAACCCAAACGACACTTCAGTGTTTACTCGGTAGTGACTTCCTCACCCCGAAAAGCATCCGAATCGTGGTCGTCCACACACAAATACCTGTTTCCTTCTACAGGTCAGCAACAAAGTGAACTCCACCGGATTACTTCCAACTTCCATACATGGGTTTCAGTGGCAAACACAGTTATTGTTTCTCATCCATCGATAGAGAAAACAAGCAGGCTGGTGTCTCTCTCCCTTCATCTCTCTCTCTCTCCTTCTTCTTCTGACTTCTTCAACAACGTCATTACGTCCTTTATCTTCTATTGACGTAAGCACGCCCCACACACACATACACACACACTCTCTATCTTAAGGGACTTTCACTGAGTCCGTAACAAATGAAAAAAAAATCAGCTATGATAGAATGTGGAGTAGATTCGATGGGCCGAATGGCCTAATTCTGTTCCTGTGGTCTTCATCAGCCAGCACTGGTATGACCCGCCCTCTCGGTCTCTCCCTGTAGATCATGGAGCACACATACAAGCTGGAGTTCCTGTACAGCGGCCTGGAGAGCAGACACGTGGCCATCATCCACCACATGAGGCTTCAGGCCAAGGCGCTGCAGCTCATACTGACGGCTCGCACCACCCGAGGGTGAGGAACCCGCTGCCAACGTTCACAGTGCCAGTTGAGTGGTCTCACTGTGTGCAGAGTGAGTCAGAAACATAGAACCAAGGGCTGGTTGAGGCAGTGACACAGATCCAAAGAACCGCATTGCCTGTGCAAAACAGATACACACCAAATAGCTGAGGTTGCCTTTGTTATTGCTGCTCCCAGTCTCTCTCGTCCCACCTCACACTGCACATTGTTGGGGCTGGTATGGGATGGAGTGATAGTTATACAGCAGGGAACAGGCCCTTTGCCCAACTCATCCATGCTGATCAAGATGCCCATCTAAGCTGGTCCCATTTGCCAGCGTTTGGCCCATATCCCTCTAAACCTTTCCTACACGTGTACCTGTCCAAGTGTCTTTTAAATGTTATTGTACCCACCTCAACCACTTCCTCTGGCAGCTCGTTCTCCATACCCACCACCCTCTATGTGAAGAGGATGTCCCTTCCACTCCCTTTTTAAATCTTCCCCCTCTCACCTTAGAGCGACGAGATTCACCTGAACCCTTAGTTGAAGAATGGCATTGTTCTACGAGCTGATGGAGACTTAATGGGCAGAGTCTCTCTCTGTGTTGTAAGGAAATATGGAAGTAGGCTGGACAACCTGGCTGAGCGGAGAAAGAGGTGGAAGTGGGGTGGACTGGGGAGAATCTTTCTCAGCTGGAGGGCGGTGAAGTTCTGGGACCGCGATCTACAAAGAGAATAGAGTCACATTTAAATAATTCCTGGAGCTGTGAGTTGGGGAACCATGGACCAAGTGTTGGAAGGTGTGATTAGGTTGAGGAGATCTTCTTCAACTGGCACAGGCACTCTGGGCTGGCTGGCCTCCTCTGTGGTAAATACAATGATCCTGGGATGCATGAAGTCGACTTCCTTTTGTCTGACCAGCAATCCTCCCTCAACCAGTACCATTCGCTGGCCCTTGTGAGATCTTGCTGTTCCCATTCTGCTCACGTGGACAGCGCACCAACCAGCTCATGGGTAGAAACGTTGTAAAGTCCCACCTCTTACTGTCCGTCTTGTTTGTTTCAGGATGGAAACGCTGATAAACATGTGCGAGAAGTTTCTGCAGGAGCTCGAGATGTTCCCCAGGTAACCACTTCCTCAGCTTGAGAATCAGAATAAGGTACCAGTGGATTTTAGGGAGTAAACATAATTGAATCAGAATCAGGTTTATTATCACTCGTCTTGTATGGTGTGAAATTTGTTATTTTGGAGAAGCAGTACAGTGCAAAGACATAAAATTACTGTAAATTACAAAATAAGTAGTGCAACAAAAAAGGAGTAACGAGGTAGTGTTCATGGACCGTTCCCAAATCTGATGGTGGAGGGGAAGAAGTTGTTCCTGAATCGTTGAACGTGGGCCTTCAGGCTCCTGTACCTCCTCCTCAATGGCAGTAACATGAAGAGGGCGTGTCCCAGGTGGTGAGGGTCCTTAGTGATGGATGCTGCCTTCTTGAGGCACCACCTCTTGAAGATGTCCTCGATGGTGGGGAGGATTGTGCCCGTGATGGAACTGGCTGAGTCTACAACCCTCTGCAGCCTCTTGCGATCCTGTGCATTGGAGGCTCCATACCAGGCAGTAATGCAACCAGGCAGTAATGCAACCAGTCAGAATGCTCTCCACTGTACATCTGTAGAAATTTGGAAGAATCTTTGTTGACGTATCGAATCTTCTCAAACTGCTAACGAAGTAAACCCACTGGCATGCTCTCTTCATGATTGTATCAATGTGTTCAGCCCAGGATAAATCCTTCGAGATGTTGACGCCCAGAAACTTAAAGCTGCTCACCCTTTCCACCGCTGACCCGTAGGGGACTATGAGGTTTGGAGATTATTGTAAAAACCCAACCAGTTTACTGATGCCACTCAAGAAAGGAGGCACGCTCAATGTGGCAGTCTCCCCATGGACTCGGGAGGTTGAGGGTTCAAGCCCCACCCTGGACAATTGAGCACAGATACCAAGGCTGATGTTTCAGTGCAGTGCTGAGGACTGCAGTGTTGAAAATGCTTTCTCTCAGATAAATTATTAAACCAAGGCTCTTAGTTATTCTCGCATTCTTTATGAGCCTGGCCTCTTATGGTTTCTTCTTTAGAACAGTGCCTATATTTCAATTGAATTCCATTGGCTGCAAAATGCATTTGTATATCCTGAAGTTGCGAGAAAACTTCCATAAAAATTCTGACATATTTAACAATGCCTTCGATAACCATACCATTGAATTTTAACAAAAACTGTGCGCCAATGGAAAGCTTCAAGAGATCTGTTCCAAGTCTCCCATGACCATGATAGACAGGCACGTTTGACATCCCGGGTAGGCACAGTGATGTCAACAAGTAGCACTCAGCCAAGTCATGGCATCAGCTGTGTGAAATTCTTCCTTGCTGGAAGTCTAAGACTTTCCTCAGTGCCTGTGGCTCATTTCCTTTCTCGCTTTCTCTCTACCTGATGCTCACTTTTTTATTTCTTTGTTTTATCCACTTTTCCTCTTAGCTGTGATCTTTAACCTCTCCTCTCCCATCCCTACTGCCCCCTCTCTCCCCTCCCCTTCCCGCCCCCCCCCCCCGCCTTCGCCTTCACCTCCCCTTCCCCTTCTCATCTCCTCTTCTGTGCTGGTCCTCCATAGCCCTCAGTTCCCTAATTTTTCAAAAATGCATCTACTTCCGTGGGCAGGCACAATAGTGTAGCAGTTAGTATAATGCAATTACAGCGCCAGCGACCTGGGTTCAACTCTGGCCACTGTCTGCGAGGAGTTTGTACATTCTCCCCGTGTCTGCGTGGGTTTCCTCCGGGTTCCTCCCACATTCCAAAAAGACGTACGGGTTAGGAAGTTGTGGACATGCTATGTTGGCGCTGGAATCGTGGGGACACTTGTGGGCTGCCCCCAGAACACTCTACACAAAAGATGCATTTCACTGTATGTTTCAATATAAGTGTGACTAGTAAAGATATCTCATCTTTATGTACCCTCAGTGACCTAGCCTCTACAACCCTCTAAGGTAGAGGTTTCCATAGAAGAAGTTCCTAGCACCGAACAATCTGCTGGAGGAACTCAGTGGGTCAAACAGCATCTGTGGGAGGAAAGGAATTGTCAGCCCTTTTCGGGTTGCAACCCTGCATCAGCACCAGCTGAGTTCCTCCAGCAGATGGTCTGTTGTTCCAGGTTCCAGTATCTAGCAGTCTCTTGTGTCACCAGGCAGTGAGATACATCCCAGACCTGCGAAGGTGTGGCTGATCTCATTCTGGATTGCTGGGGAAGCTTTGGTTGTCTTCAGTGCTTGGTGTTAAAATGATTCACCATAGGCAGTTATTTAGCCCACCATGCTTTGAACGCTTTCAGATTAGACCCACTCCAAAGCACCTCAGTTTTAATTGACGATCCCCTAACCTTATGACTACATCCTTTGTAGCTAAGTAACTATACTTAACACTCTCCCGCTAGTGGAAACATCTCAACATCTACCTTATCGTGCTCCCTCAGGATCTTCTGCCTTTTTCACTAAGATCATTTCTCGTTTTCCTAACTTCCAGCAAATTCAGATCCAAATCCAGGGAATCGATTGCAGCAAGGCCGATTGTTCTCCCCTTCTGGGACAGCAGGCGTTCCATACTCCTTGTATTCCTTTTGGTAGAGTTAGTGGATTTGCCCGTCTTGTGCCAAGTTCCTCCGCATTGCACGTTAACCCTGCCTTCAATCGCTCTTCCAGGTACTTTGCGGCAGAGCTACAGCACTTGCAGGAGAGCTTTGTGGAGAAGCTGCTGGACGTTATGCCCAGGCTTGTGGCCTGCAAGCCCATGGAGATGGTGAAAATTCTGCAGACCACTCTGCGGCACAGTAACTTTGTCCTGTTGAAGCTACCAGAGCAGGTGCCATTCATTCACGCTTCTATTGCATTATGAAGATGGTATTGGAGGGGAGGGTGGAGAGGTAGGGCGAAGGCTGGGGGTTTACGGGTTCCACAATGAGCAATAACTAGACAGAGAAGCAAAGCAAAGAATTTTGGAAAAGATACGGGGAAGAAAAATGAGGAGAGAGTACAAAATATTTTTACAAGGTCAAGTCAAGAAACAAACTGCTGGAGGAACTCAGCGGGTCAGGCGGCATCTGTGGAGGGAAATGGACAGTCAATGTTTTGGGTTGAGGCCCTTCATCTGGACTGATCGTAGAGGGGAAATAGGACCATAAGATATAGGAGCAGAATTAGGACATTCGGCCCATCGAGTCTGCTCCGCCATTCAATCATGGCTGATTTTTATTCCAACCCCATTCTCCAGCAACCCTTAACCCCCACCCCCCCCTTACCAATCAAGGAACTATCAATCTCTGCCTTAAATACACCCAATGACTTGGCCTCCACAGCCCTCCGTGGCAACAAATTCCACAGATTCACCAACCTCTGGCTGAAGAAGTTCCTCCTCATCTCAGTTTTAAAAGGACGTCCCTTTATTCTGACAGCCAGTATGAAAGGGTGAGGGGAAGGGGTGGTGCAAGAACTGGTGAGCGATAGGTGGATCCAGGTGAGGAGGGGTAGATTGGAAGATGGAGGAAGATTTCATACAAAGGTTCTCTAACAAAGCTCAAGTCACTTGGGTACCAAACATCTAAATGGAGTAGGGAGCAAAGAAATCTCGGAGAACACAAACAGGAACTCACTGAAAGTGGTGACATGGACCACATCATGAGTGATGAACTAAGCACCAGTGTTTATTTTTGAAGAGAGAAATGTAGAAAAGCTTGGATCATACTTCAGTTTGACCACTCATGGAATGCTGTGCACGGGTAGCCTAGCCGTATTTTTCCTTTAGAGCAACATACAAACTGTTGGAGGAACTCAGCGGGCCAGGCAGCATCTGTGGGGGGGAATGGACAGTTGACATATTGAGTTGAGACCTTACGTCTGGACTGAAAGATAGAGGGGAGATGGCCGGTATAAAGAGGTGAGGGGAAGGGGTGGAGCAAGAGCTGGCAGGTGATCCAGGTGAGGAGGGGTGATAGGGGGAGTGGAGATAGCGACAGAGGCCGGGAGGTGAGGGGTGGAGGTGACAGAGGGCTGCAGATGGTGGGATCTGATAGGAGAGGAAGGTGGAGCACGGAACCAAATAAGGGAGGTGGGGAGGGCAGATGGGAACAGTGGAGGGGGAGGGGACCCAATGGGAGGGGTGTGTGGGTGACGGGCAGATGGAGTGGGAGGGGGAGGGGGATGAAACAGGGTGATGGGGGCTGGGGTGGGTGTGGGAGGAACTGGGTCGATCAGGAGGAGAGAGAAAAGGGACAGAGGGGGAGAAGGTTACCGGAAGTTGTAGAATTCAATGTCCGTGTATTGGTATTGGTTTATTATTGTCACTGGTACCAAGGTACAGTGAAGAGCTTGTCTTACAAACCGATCGTACAGATCATTACACAGTGCAGTTACGTTGGGTTAGTACAGAGTGCATTGAGGTAGTGCAGGTAAAAACAATAACAGTACAGAGTAAAGTGTCACAGCTACAGAGAAAGTGCAGTGCAATAAGGTGCAAGGTCACAACAAGGTAGATCGTGAGGTCAGAGTCCATCTCATTGTATAAGGGAACCGTTCAATAGTCTTATCACCGTGGGGTAGAAGCTGTCTGGTGGTACGTGCCCTCGGGCTCCTAATCATTTTATTTTATTTTTTACTTTGTGCATTGCATGGCAAGGTCAGGCAATGCACAAAGATGGTTATCGTCCATCACTAACAACCCTGGGAAGTGAGTAGCAGAGAGTTCCTCCAGCAGATTGTTTGTTGCTCCAGATTCCAGCATCTACAGTCTCCATTTCAGTGAATCTTTGCTGCACTCTTTCTGTGCCAAATACACCCTTTTTTTTAAGTAATGAGACCAAAACTTTACATAATACTCCAGGTACGGTCTCACCAAGACTTTATATAATTGTCTTCAAATTTATTTAATTAACTGAATTTGAAATTACTTGAACTAGTTTCTTTGGATAATTAGACACGGCCACTGAGTGCTGTAACGTAACCACTGTGACCCAGTTCCAATAAAATCTCTGTGGAGAGGGTGTGGAAGTGGTTTACAAGGACAACATCAAAATTGAGAGATTCGGAAAGGATTTGCAGGCTGAGTCACTTGTCTAAGGAAATGTGGAGGCTGAAAGTTAACCTGATGAAGTTGCTGTCAGTCTCCAGTTAACAGTTGAACTATATGACGTGTAGTAATCGAATCTTCATTGACTGGTTGAGCGACTTTCAGATGGTGTCATGTTGGTTCGCTCTGCAATGGTGGTCAGAAGATGGTGCTGACGACAGCTGTACACAGGGAGATAGACTGACACTCCCAGACAGTTCTGACAGTCTGCTGCACTGTCAGAGGTACCATCCTGTGAAAGTAGTTCCCACCTGCCTTCTCATAGAGAGGTTAAAATTAGAAAATGGAATTGCCTTCGATTCTGGTCACCCCATTACAGGAAGGCTGTGGAGGCTTTGGACAGGGTACAGTAGGGGTTCACCAGGATGCTGCCTGGATTAGAGGGCAGGTGCTATAAGGAGAAGTTGGACAAACTTGGGTTGCTTTCTCTGGAGCAGCGGAGGCTGAGGGGAGACCTGATAGAAATTTATAAGATTATGAGAGGCATAGATAGAGTAGACAACCTGTATCTTTTTCCCAGGGTTGAAATGTCTCGTACCACAGCACATGCATTTAAGGTGAGAGGGGGAAAGTTGAAAGGAGCTGGCCAGTGCAACAAAACACACTCTCACACTAGAAAATGGGCATTACTATAGATAACATGTTTTAGACTCACATTATGTGTGATTATCAGAATCAGGTTTATTATCACTGACTTGTTGTGAAATTTGTTGCTTGGCAGCAGCTGTACAGTGCAAGACATAAAAATTACTATGGGTTACAAAAATAAATAAATAGTGCAAAAGAGGAATAACAAGCTAGTGTTGTTCATGGGTTTATGGATCGTTCAGAAATCTGATGGCGGAGGGGAAGAAGCTGTTATTGAATCGTTGAGTGTGGGTCTTCAGGCTCCTGTACCTCCTCCCCAATGGTAGTAATGAGAAGAGGGCACGTCCCGGATGGTGAGGGTCCTTAGTGATGGATGCCGCCTTCTTGAGGCACCACCTCTTGAAGATGTCCTCAATGGTGGGGAGGGAGGGTGGAATTCCATTTAAATCGGAACAACATGGTGGGCCGAAGGGCCTATATTGTGCTGTATTGTCCTATGGTTCTATGGAGCTGTGCGAGGCAAGTTTTTTTTTACACAGGAGGTGGTGGGTGTCTGGAATGCGCTGCCGGGGTAGTGGTGGAGGCAGATACAATAGAGGTGTTCGTGAGGCTCTTGGATAGGCACGTGGATGTGCAGAGATGGAGGGATATGGACATTGTGTAGGCAGAGGGATTAGTGTAGTTGGGCATTTGAGTACTGTTAATTACTTCGGCACAACATTGTGGGCAGAAGGGCCTGTTCCTGTGCTGTACTGTTCAACGAGCAACACACAAAGGACCTGGAGGAACTCAGCGGGTCAGGCAGCATCTATGGAAGGAAATGGACAGTCAACATTTCGGGTTGAGACCCTTCATCAGGACTGGAAAGAAAGACGGGAGATGGCTAGTATTAAAAAAAGTGGGGGGAAGCTGTTGCTCTCGCTCCCCCCCCTTATACCGGCCATCTCCCCTCTTTATTTCCGGTCCTGATGAAGGGTCTCGACCCGAAACGTCGACTCTCCATTTCCCTCCACAGATGCTGTCTGACCTGCTGAGTTCCTCCACCTTTTGTGTGTTGCTCCAGATTTCCAGCATCTGCAGACTCCTGTCTCTCCTCTTAAAATTAGACAGACTTTGAGCGGCATTCTGGAAGGGAGTTTGATGTGGCAGGAGGGTCTTCTGCTTGCAAAACAAACCCAATTCTTTCTTTTTATAGGTGCATAAGGCTTCAGCGACCATTATCGAGCCTACCGGAGAGTCCGACAACCCTCTGCGGTTCACGTCTGGCCTGGTGGTTGCCTTAGATGTCGACGCCACGTTAGAACATGTGCAGGATCCTCAGTCAACTATTAAAGTGCAGGTAGGTCATCACAATCAGTGGTCGCTGGGGTAAACAATGCTGGAAACACTCAGCAGGTCAGGCAGCATCTGGAGTTAATGCTTCAGGTCGAAGACCCTCCATCAGAACAGATATTCTCTTTTTGTTTCAGATTGCCAGCATCTGCAGTTTTATTTTGATCTTCAATCACAATCAGTGAGGCATCTGTGTTAGAAGCAGCCATACTTATATCAGTGGTTCGGCATCATTTAAAACCAGTACAGGGACAGGAGACAATTCAACCTCTCTGCCACTTAGAGAAGAAAAAACTCAGCAAGTCAGGCAGCATCTGTGGAGAGAGAAACAGAGCTAATGTTTCAGGCCCTAGACCTTCCGTCAGAACTGGGAAGGACTCAATATTGAATTCTCCAACTTTAGATAACTCGCTCTTTTTTTCTATTTGTTATCAGAACAGGCAGTTTCTGTCAGTCATCCGTGATATTTTCCCGAAGTTTTCCTCTCTCCATTAGTATGGCCCTGGCCCGCTGGACATGTCCTGCGGCCTTGCTGTTAACAACATATCACACAGACTGAAGAAACACAAGCTGCCTGCCACGTTAATCCATTTGGTCTCACCCTACCACAGATACTCCTTCTGTCCTACCCATCCCTCTCCCACCTTCTCTTCTACTAGAAACCATAGAAAAACTACAGCACAGAAAACAGGCCATTTGGCCCTTCTAGTCTGTGCTGAAACATTATTCTGCTAGTCCCATTTACCTGCCCCCAGCCCATACCCCTCCAGACCTCCCTCGTCCATGTATCTATCCAATTTACTCTTAAAAGTTAAGAGGGAGCCCGCATTTACCACATCAGCTGGCAGCCCATTCCACATTCCCATCGCTCTTTGAGTGAAGAAGTTCCCTCTAATGTTCCCCACTAAACCTTTCCCCTTTCACCCTAAAGCCATGTCCTCTCGTACTTATCTCTCCTCATCTAGGTGGAAAGAGCCTACTTGCATTAACTCTGTCTATGCCCCTCATCATTTTGTAAACCTCTATCATATCTCCCCTCATTCTTCTCTGCTCAAAGAATAAAGTCCTAACATGCTCAATCTTTCCCTGTAACTCAACTCCTGAAGACCCGGCAACATTCTTGTAAATCTCCTCTGCACTCTTTCAATCTTACTGACATCCTTCCTGTAGTTCGGCAACCAGAACTGCACACAATATTCTAAATTTGGTCTCACCAATGACTTATACAATGATTTATGAAAGCTCTCCTGTTTTCTCTCTTTCCCAGTTTTGACGAAGGGTCTCAGACCTGAAATACTAGCTCTGCTTCTCTCTCCACTGATGCTTGATGACCTCCTGAGAGTTTCCAGCATTTCCTGACTTTATTGAGTTTCACTCTTCAATATTAGATCATGGTTGATGGATGTATGTACTCATCACTCTCTTAGACTGCCTGTCACTTAATAACCTTCTGATTCAAAATCTTAGAACATAGAACATACAGCACAGTACAGGCCATTTGGCCCACAATGTTGTGCCGACATTTTATCTTGCTCTAAGATCTATCTAACCCCTTCCTCCCACATAGCCCTCCATTTCTCTATCATTCGTGTGTCTATCTAAGAGGCTCTTAAATGTCCCTAATGTATCTGCCCCACATCTTATCGATCTTAATTTTGTAGGGTTCAATCAGTCCTCTGACCGAGACTCAGTATAACTAGGACACAGTAGCGAATCATCCAGCCATTTTAAAAAGGATCTTAACCATTGAGACAAAGGTTTATTGGTCAACACAACAGCGCTGGAGGAACTGAGCGGGTCAGGCAGCATCTATGGAGGGAAATGGGCAGTTGATGTTTCGGGTCGAGACCCTTCATCTGGACTAGGTTTATTGGTAATCGGTTTATTATTGTCACATGTACTAAGATGCAGTGAAAAACTTTGTTTTGCATGCCATCCAGACTGAGCATTCCAAAACATCAGTACGTCGAGGTAGTGCAAGGAAAAGCAATAACAGAATGTGGAATATAGTGTTACAGTTACAGAGAAAGTGCAGTGCAGGCAGACAATAAGGTGCAAGGGCCACGACAAGGTAGATTGTGAGGTCAAGAGTCCATCTTATTGTACAAGAGGTCCCTTCAGGAGTCTTATGACGTCGGGATAGAAGCAGTCCTTGAGCCTGGTGGTACGTACTCTCAAGCTTTTGTATCTTCTGCCTGATGGGAGGGGGGAGAAGAGAGAATGTTCGTGGTAGGAGGACTCATTAATTATGTTGGATGCTTTCCTGAGGCAGCAGGAAGTGTAGACAGACAAGGTGTCATTCCTTCATTGATAGGGGTAGCCTGGTCCAGTGTCCCTCTGCTGTGGCCTTGCAAAAGTTTTTCCTTTCAGTAAAAAATGAGAGTGGAAATTAGTCATTCTTAATTTTAACAGCTTTCTGAAGGAAGAGAGTCCATTGAAACTTCAAAACCAAGATTGATAAGGTTTTGGATCTAGAACAGTAATCAGGGATGAGAAGTGAATAAGGGTGACGTGCTTACATACACATCAGCCACAGTTTAAATGATTGGTGGAACAAGGCTGACAGGTTGAATTATCTGGATAAAAGTATTTCACCAAATCCTTTCAGGTAGTTCCCATTGCACAGCGCTGCAGTAGTGTCACAGACTCAGGTTCAGTCCCGATCTCTGGTGCTGTCTGTGTGCAGTTTGCATGTTCTCCCTGTGACAGCATGGGTTTCCCCCGGGTGCTCCGGTTTCCTCCCACATCCCAGAAATATGTGGGTTGGTAGGTTAATTGGCCGCTGTAAATTAAGGATTAGTGTAGGTGGGTGGTTGATGTCAGCATGGACTCAGTGGGCTAAAGTGAGTCTATGACTTGGAGTCAAGAGTCATACAGCATGGAAACAGGCCATTTGGCCCATAGAGGGATATGGGCCAAATGCAGGCAAATGGGACTAGATTAGATAAACCTTTCGTATCCATGTACCTGTCCAAGGTGCTTTTAAGTGTAGTTATCACTTCTGCCTCAACCACTTCCTCAGGCAGCTCATTCCGTATATGGACCACCCTCTGGGTGCAAAAGCTGCCCCTCAGCTGGTCCTATTAAATCTCTCCACTCTCACCTTAAACCCATGCCCTCTAGTTCTTGATTCCCCAACCCTGGGAAAAAGACTGTGTGTACATTCACCCTATCTATGCCCCTCATGATTTTATACACCTCTATAAGGTCACCCCTCAGTGTCCTATGCTCCAATGAATAAAGTCCCAGCCTGCTCAACCTCTCTATAACTCAGGCCCTCGAGTCCTGGCAACATCTGCATAAATCTCCTCTGCATCTATTTGTATTTGCCTTTCAGCGTATTTCAGATCACAACAACTCACTGCGTAAAACAAATTTTCCTAATCTTCTTCTGAATTATTTATCCAATTATCTCAAGTTCGTTGTCATGGGTATACATACCCAGGGTATAAATGTCATAAAGGCAGGCACGGTAGTGGTTAGCGTAACGCTATTACAGCGCCAGCGACCCGGGTTCAATTCCGGCCGCTGTCTGTAAGGAGTTTGTCCGTTCTCCCGGTGTCTACGTGGGTTTCCTCCGGGTGCTCCGGTTTCTTCCCACATTCCCAAGACATACAGGTTAGGAAGTTGTGGGCACGTTCTATTGGCGCTGGAAACGTGGCGACACTTGCGGGCTGCCCCCAGAACACTCTACGCAAAAGGTGCATTTCACTGTGTGTTTCGATGTACATGTGACTAATAAAGATATTTTGTTTTGCAGCAGCATAGTACATGGCAAACATAAATTACATCAACTTAAATTAACATAAATGAGCTTTAATCCGTTCGATTATATCCACCTGTTTTTCCCATCTTAATACGTGGAGTAAATGGAAGTGGGAAGTGTGAACCGATGGTGCTGTGTGTCTGAGCTACCTCTTGTGTCACCTGCAGGTCACGTATCCAGACGGCCAAGCCCACATAATCCATCCCAAACCGGCGGATTTTCGAAATCCTGGGCCTGGAAGACACAGGTTGATTACCCAAGTCTATCTTTCCCACACAGCCTGGACAGGTGAGAGATGATCTGCATCAGATGCATTCGGGTGATGCTTTTATCAGAGTCCTGGACAAAGCAGGACTCAGAATTGGTGGCATAGATTGGGTGGACGGTCGGAATCTTTTATCCAAGGGCATGGCTTTAGGGCCGGGGGTGGGGGGGGGGGGGGGGGGGGGGGGGGGGGGGGGGGGTCGGGGGGAGCTTAAAGGAGATATGCGGAGATTTGCACAGAGAGTGGTAGGTGTCTGGGTTACACACCGGGGTTGGTGGTGGAAGCTGATATGACAGTGGCATTTAAAAAGCTTTTAGAGAGACACATTCTGGTCGCCCCATTACAGGAAGATGTGGAGGCTTTGGAGAGGGTGCAGAAGAGGTTCATCAGGATGCTGCCTGGATTAGAGGACATGAGCTATAAGGAAAGGTTGGACAAACTTGGGTTGTTTTCTCTGGAGCGGCGGGGGCTGAGGGGAGACCTGATAGGAGTTTATAAAATCATGAGAGGCATCGATAGACAGCTGGTGTCTTTTTCCCAGAATCAAAATGTCTAATACTAGAGGACGTGCATTTAAGGAGAGTAGGGGAAAGTTCAAAGGAGATGTGCGGGGCAAGTTTTTTTACACAGAGAGTGGTGGGTGCCTGGAACAGGCTGCTAGGGGTGGTGGTGGAAGCAGATATGATAGTGGTGTTTAAGAGGCTTTTAGATAGACACGAATATGTAGAGAACAGAGGGATATGGATAGTGTGCAGGGAGAATAGGTTAGCTTAATTTGTTGTTACGTAGGCTGAAGGGCCTGTTCCTGTGCTGTCCTGTTGTACGTACTACGTAAAGCAGAGTTAAGGACGCAGGCGAAAAGGGTGAAATTAGAACTGTTACAGGTAACACTGGAATGCATGGGGCTCGTTTTTTTGGAATGAGAAAAGGACTGAGGGGCATATTATTGAATGGGTCTTGGCAGGGTTGGTGTAGACTAGGGAAACAAAGGACTGCAGACGCTGGAATCTAGATGAAAAACACGATGATGCTGGAGGAACTCAGCAGGCCACAGGCAGCATCCGTGTCCCCGAAACGTTGACCGCCTGCTTTTCTCCACGGATGCTGCCTAGCCTGCTGAGTTCCTCCAGCATCATCGTGTTTTTCATGGTGTAGACTAGGTGTTCCCATCAGTGAGGGAGATGAGAATGAAGGGCTATCGGTATCAGGGAGTCACGGATTAATGCACTGGGGAATTCAGGAGAAAGTCCCTGGCGAGACTGTGGACCTCCTGTCCACTGGGAATGGTACAGATGGGTTTAAGGGGAAGTTAGAGAAATGCACGAGGCAGTGGATGAGGGTGGGTGAGGTGTAGAGTGGTGGGATGCAGCTTGGGCATAAGTTTAAAAACCAATATGGACCAGCTTCCACATTTCTTTACAATATAGAAGGAGGCTGTTCAGTCCATCATGTCTATTACTGGTTTTCAGTCCTGTTATCCTACTTATTTCCCTGTGACCTGTTCTCTCCCACATGCCCATCAATTCCACCCTAATTTTTCTACAGCCCACCAACACACCAGGGGCAACTTACAGCTGCCAGTTAACCCACCGACCCCCCCCACTTCTGTGGGAGAAAACTCTGGTCTCCATGTCTGTGAGGCAGCAGCCCTACTAATTGTGCCACTGAGTTCCCAGTGACTCAGCCTTCTGACTGACCAGGAAGAATAATACCTACTGGTGTGTGCGTGCATGCACACCTCCCTGTCCCTGTTGTGCCTGGCCCCCCCCCCCCCCCCCATAATGTGCGCACACGTGTGTGCGCCCCCGTCCCTGTTGTGCGTGCGCGTGCACATACCTGTCCCTGTGTGTACTCTAACACCTGTGACTCCTATCCCTCTCCCTCCCGCCTGTCCCACAGAGCCCTGCCAGGTCGAGGTGCGGTTATTGCTGGCCTACAGTTCCAGTAAGAGTCGGACGTCCAGCCTGAGTGGCCTCACCAGACCGGCCTGGAGCGACAGTGTGGACGGTTTGCCGCAGGCACCTAACGTCATCGAGGGCACCATTAACCTCAGCAAGCAGGTCAAAGTCTACCTGATGCCCAAACCAGCCAGGCGATGAGGGCTAACATCACTGCTGCCAGAGGACTCGTCTGATCCGGAGAAAGAACTCACAACACAGGCTGTTCCTTGAGCACAAACCGTACAGCAGGAGCAGCTTAGGTTAGTCACCCACCTGAGAACTCTGAGGAGTGCAGACTTTGTAAAGTCTGAGGGTCAAGAACACTGCAAAATCCTTTGTCTCACCATACAAGGGAATGTTGTGCTAAGTTCTAACACAGCATTTAAACCTTCTAAGCTCCACGTCATTGCTGTTAAATCAGGCACTGAGCAGCAGTGAGAAACTCTGAACTTTTGGAATAATTAACTTTATTTTCCTATTGAAAATTTGATAAAAACATTTTCAAGACTCTGTGTGTTGCTCCCTTGTACCACCAAGTGGCAGAGAGCTTGACTTTTCCCAAAGGTTTGATTCTGAGCTCGCTGTACTCCTACCACGTCTCTGTGACCTTTGCTGTTGCATGTCGGGTAGGGAGGTTCTCGGCTGAGAATTCACCCAGTTATTTCCCTGAGGACAGCGAGCTGGGGGGAAGGGGGGGTCACCAGATGCTGCTGGAACTGGGCCAGTGACGGGTTGTGGGTGGGGAACAGGAGACTGAGCAGGGATTTCTACAGCGGGTTTCTCTGCTGCCAGAAGGATGTTGAGCTGTCTGTAGACCCCACCTGGTGCACAGTGAGAGTGGTTGCAGCTCAGGTTCCTTGTGGGATGTCATCCTGGTGTAGGTCAATGACTTAAATTTTAATTGCAGCTTTAATTAGGGAGTGGATGCACCCCCCCCCCCCCCCCCCCCAACCCCCCATCCACCAGGCTAGTTCTGTGAATGACACACAGGTGAGGTGACCCTCGTGTAATGGCGAGGGTTGCGTTCCTAGAAGATGATACGTGTCGCGATTTCCCTTAGCGCGAAGCCACATCATCTGCGTACATGTCAAGCAATGCACGTTGAAAAGAATAAATTTTGTGTTTACTTCTTTGGGTTTTTTTTCACATTAATTCAGTGAGAGCAATTTTTTATTCCATATCTCAGATATTTTGGTGATTTGTGAATTTGTAAAGAGTGAATTTCCAAAACGTTTTAAAGTTGAGTTTATTGTCACATGCACAAGTACATGTGTGCACAGGTGCAATGAAAAACTTAGTTGCAGCAGCAGCATCACAGGCACATAGCATCAGATAAGCAGCATCACAAGAAAAACAAATTAAACACAATTTTTACAAGAAAGAACATAATTAGAACAAAAAAAAAGTCCATTTTAATGCAAAGTGTTCAAAGTCATAGTGTTGCTAAACTGTAGTGATTAGGGTTGTGCCGGTTGGTGCAAGAATGGTTGAAGGGAGGTAGCTGTTCCTAAACCTGGTAGTGTGGGACTTCAGGCTTCTGTGCTCTTGACATAATAAATATTCCCAGTAAAATATTTCCTTCTGATTGAAGCCTAGCCCAAAGATGGTGTTGGCCCCTGGCTTGTTGGTATGGAGTCTGTCAGGTTGTGAATGCAGCCCAAAGTGGGTGGTAAACTCTAAATACAAGCACGAGACCAATAGTCTACAAGTACCGTAAGGGAAAGTTGAAAAGGACTTTCAAGAGAGAGTTGAAGAGGGCATGAAACCGCTAAGAGGTAAAACAGGTGGGGTTCATGCATGTAGCCTCAGTTCAGTCGTGACAACCCACTGAGTTTAAACGTATCACTAAACGAAGGAAAGGAAACTAACAGGGGTTCCCTGGGTAACTGTGAGTAAAGTGTCCAGTGTCAAATCCCCGGGAACTCTGGTGTATAGGAGATCTTTCTCCGATGCTCAGGAGCCCCAAGTCTATTCCCAGTGTAAGGAGACCAAAACGGGCATCAAGGAGACATTAGAACAAGTTGCTGAGATAGATCAATGAGGAAGCTGCCTTAAAGGAGGAATTGGTAATTGGTTTATTGTTGTCACATGTACCGAGATACAGTGAAAGGCCTCTGTATCTCCATACGGATCATTCCATATGCAAGTACATCAAAGTTGTACAAAAGAAAACAATGCAGAATATAGTGTTACAGTTACAGTAATGATGCAGCTCGTAAAAACTCTGGTTGGACCACACTTAGAGTACTGTGTCCAGTTCTGGTCGCCTCATTATACGAAGGATGTGGAAGCGTTGGAAAGGGTGCAGAGGAGATTTACCAGGATGCTGCCTGGTTCAGAGAGTATGCATTATGAAGAGAAACTAACAGAGCTAGGGCTTTACTCTTTGGAGAGAAGGAGGATAAGAAGAGACATGATAGAGGTGTACAAAGTATTAAGAGGAATAGATAGAGTGGACAGCCAGCGCCTCTTTCCCAGGGCACCAATGCTCAATGCAAGAAGGCATGGCTTTAAAGTAATGGGTGGGAAGTTCAAGGGAGATATCAGAGGAAGGTTTTTTTACCCAGAAAGTGGTTGGGGCATGGAATGCACTGCCTGGGGTGGTGGTGGAGGCAGGTACATTGGTCAAATTCAAGAGATTACTTGATAAGCATATGGAAGAATTTAGAATAGAGGGATATGTGGGAGGAAGGGGTTAGATAGTCTTAGGTGAGGTTTAAAGGTCGGCACAACATTGTGGGCCGAAGAGCCTGTATTGTGCTGTACTGTTCTATGTTCTATGTTACAGAGAATGTGCAGTGCAGGTATCCAGATGTTCCAGAGATATGAGTGTAGGGCTGGGGAGCTGGCATCCACCGTGGACCTGTTTCGGCAGTAGGCGAACTGCAGTGGGTCGAAGTTGTCTGGGAGGCTGGAGTTGATGGGAGAGTGAGTAGAGATGGTGTAGGGAGGGAACTCCAGAGCTCAGGGCTCGGGCAGCTGAAGGCACGGCCACCTATGGTGAGCGGTGGAAGTCAGGAAAGTACAAGAGATCGGAACTGGAAGAACTCGGAGGTTGGAAGGCTGGAGGAAGTTCCACAAGTAAGGAGGAGTTGAGGTCGTGGATGGGTTGCAGCTGTATAACACTTTGGTTAGACCACACTTGGAATGTTGTGTGCAGTCCTGGTCACCCCATTACAGGAAGGCTTTGGAGAGGGTGCAAATGAGGTTCACCAGGATGTTGCTGGGATTAGACAGTATTAGCAGGCACGGTAGTGTAGCAGTTGGTGTAACGCTTTACAGCGTCAGGGTTCAATTCCGGCCTCTGTCTGTAAGGAGTTTGTGTGTTCTCCCTGTGTCTGCGTGGGTTTCCTCCGGGTGCTCCAGTTTCCTCTCACATTCCAAAGACATACAAGTTAGGAAGTTGTGGGCATGCTATGTTGGCGCCGGAAGCATGGCGACACTTGCAGGCTGTCCCCAGAACATTCTACGCAAATAAATGTATTTCACTGTGTGTTTCAATGTACATGTGACTAATAAAGATATCTTATAAGATGAGACTGGACAAACTTGGATTGTTTTCTCTAGAGCATTGGAGGCTGAGAAGTTTATGAACTTCTATGAGAAGCATAGATAGCGTTGACAGTCTTTTATTCCAGGGTGGAAATGTCAAATATGGAGGGCATCACTTTAAGGTGAGAGGGAGATGTTTAAAGGAGATTGATGAGACGTTTTTTATACAGAGAGTGGTAGGTGCCCGGAATGTATTGCCAGGGGAAGTAGATACAATAGCAAAATTTAGACAGGCACATGAATGTGCAGGGAATGGATCCAGATGCATCACGGCTTGGTACGGCAACTGCTCTGCCCGGGACCGCAAGAAACCACAGAAAGTTGTGGACACAGCTCAGCACATCACGGAAACCAGTGTCCCCTCCATGGACTCTAATGTCTATACTTCTCATTGCCTTGGTAAAGCAGCCAGCATAATCAAAGACCCCTCCCATCCCAGGCATTCTCTCTTCTCCCCTCTCCCATCGGGCAGAATATACAAAAGCCTGAAAGCACGTACCACCAGGCTTAAGGACAGCTTCTATCCTGCTGTTGTAAGACTATTGAACGGTTCCCTAGCATAATAAGAGAGACATTTGACCTCACAAGCTCCCTCATTATGACCTTGCACCTTATTGTCTGCCTGCACTGCACTTTCTCTGTAACTGTAACACTTTATTCTGCATTCTGTTATTGTTTTACCTTGTACTACCTCGATGCACTGTTGTAATGAAATGATCTGTATGAACGGTATGCAAGACAAGTGTTTCATTGTACCTCGGTACATGTGACAATAATAAACCAATTTACCATGTGTAGGCAGATGGGATTAGTTAGATTGGCATCATGGCTGGCACAGACATGTGGGCCAAAGGGCCTGTTCCTGTGCTGTTCTGTGTTCTCTATTCTGATCATGAGGGAGAGAACTTTAAAGCAGCCATTGCCAGACCAGACTCAGGGTTGTTCTGTGAATGCAAGGTGATGGGAGAAAGGGACAAGACCAACACAAGGGCTATAATTAGTCCTAGATGTCATCGTGAGCAATTTTAACACTCCTTAGTAGTTCCCACTGATATTGGTGGTCATTTATTGAAGGTAGGTTAGGACTAATTAAACACACAGAGTAAACAATGTCATTTTTTGAGCTGATTAACATTCCTGGACTGTTGAATCATGGATTGGGTTGGCAACAAAAACAGTTTTATATCTCATCCTGCCCGTCACTAGTCAGTCCCTGTGTTTGCACAGTGATTGTGCTATTTATGGGCATTACTGAGTGTCACAAGGCAACCCTTGCCTTAAAGCAGACTGTGCTAAGGCACACCTTGAGCACTAGAACACACATAGAAAAGTACAGCACAGGAACAGGCCCTTCAGCCCACGATGTGTGTGCCGAACACGATGCCAAATTAAACTAAACCTCTTCTGCCTGCACATGATCCGTATCCCTCCATTCCCTGCATTTCATGTGTCTCTCTAAACGCCTCAAACATCACTGTCGTATCTGCCTCCACCACCACCCCTGGCAGCCTGTTCCAGGCACCCACCACTCTTTGTGTGAAAAAAAAACTTGCCTCATAAATGTCCTTTAATCTTTCCCCCCTTTCACTTTAAAGCTATGCCCTCTAGTACTTGACATTTCTACCCAGGGAAAAAGATCCTGACTGTCTATCTATTTCCATTCAAAATTTTGCAAATTTCTATCGAGTCTCCCTTCAGCCTTCAACGCTCCAGCGAAAACAACCCAGGTTTGTCCAACCTCTCCTCATAGCTCATGCCCTCTAATCCAGGCAGCATCCTGGTGAACCTCTTCTGTACCCTTTCCAAAGCCTCCACATCCTTCCTGTAATGGGACGACCAGAACTGCACACAATACTCCAATAGTAACTAAAGTGTTATACAGCTGCAACATGACTTCCTTCCTCTTATACTCAATGCCCCAACCAAAGAAGGATATACTGTGATACAAGGGATTCTGCAGATGCTGGAATCTGGAGCAACATGTACAAGATGCTGGAGGGACTCAGCAGGTCAGGCAGCATCTATGGAGGGAAATGAACAGTCGACTTTTCGGGTCAAGACCCTTCATCAGGACTCGACCCAAAACGTTGACTGTTTATTTCCCTCCGTAGATGCTGCCTGACCTGCTGAGTTCCTCCAGCATTTTGTGTGATATGCTTGTGATAGAAGGAACACAGTTCACTGGAAGCCTGAAGTCCCACACCACCAGGTTTAAGAACAGCTACTTCCCTTCAACCATTCGGTTCTTGAACCATCTGGCACAACCCTAATCACTACCTCAGTACAGCAACACTGGGACCACTTTGATCATTTTGCACTAAAATAGACTTTGATTTTTTTTTGTTCCAATTGTGTTCTTTCTTGTAAAAATTGTGTATAATTTATGTTCGTTTTTCTTGTGAGTGCTGCTTATCTGATGCTATGTGCCTATGATGCTGCTGCAAGTAAGTTTTTTGTTGCACTTGTGCATATGACAATAAACTCAACTTTGACTTTGGAGTGGAGAGTTTATTCTATGAAGCAGACCAGGTCCACACTAAAGTTTAGAGGAATTAAGGGGGCTGTCAGTGCAGATACCAGCATGGGTAACTACAACCAGTGGCCACAGTTTCAAAGTAAGGGATCAGATACTCAGTGAAGAGAAGAAGAGAAAGTTCTTCTTCCAGAGGTTGGTGAGAGGGCATTCGGCCCTTCTAGTCTGGGCCGAAGCTTTATTCCGCTAGTCCCATTGACCTGCACCCAGTCCATAACCCTCCAGACCTCTCTCGTCCATGTATCTATCCAATTTAACTTAAAACTTAAGAGTGAGCCTACATTTATCACGTCAGATAGCAGCTCGTTCCACACTCCCACCACTCTCTGAGTGAAGAAGTTCCCCCAAACCTTTCCCCTTTCACCCTAAAGCCATGTCCTCTCATACTTATCTCTCCTAATCTAGGTGGGAAGAGCCTACTCGCATTTACTCTGTCTATACCCCTCATAATTTTGTAAACCTCTATCAAATCTCCCCTACTGTACAGTTCTGTGTGTCCTGTTCCTGCCTCTATAGCTTACTTCTCTCACTCCTGCCTGTTAGGAAATTGCAAAGATTTGCCCCCATCTGGGAGGAAATTCCTGGTCACCTCCACCTTGGAGATGACCTGCATCATCGGAGAGATCTTCATACCTCATTTTCCACCTCGGGAGTCTCCAACCTGATGGCATGAACATCGATTTCTCTAACTTCTGGTAAACACTCCCCTCTGTTCCCCTCTTTGTTTTAACTTACTTCCCCCCCCCCCCCCCACCCACCACCACCGGCCCCCTTCACCCATTCTCTTTCCTCTCCCCTGCCCTCTCCACACATTCCTCCCTCCGGTTTCCCTCCTTCCCTTTATTCCAGGCTCCACCAACCTGTCCTATCAGATTCCATCTTCCTCAGCCCTTTGTCACTTCCAGCCATCACCTCCCAGCTCCTTGCATCATTCCCACTCTCCCCCTCCCTCACCTGCCTATCACCCCCTCACCTGGATCCACCTATCACCTGCCAGCTCTTGCTCCAGCCCTCCGTCCCCCCCCCCCCCCGCCACCACTGTATACCGGCTATCTCCCCTCCTTCCAGTCCAGATGAAGGGTCTCGACTCGAAATGTCGACTGTCCATTTCCCTCCACAGATGCTGCCCGACCCGCTGAGTTCCTCCGGTGCCTTTGTGTGTGTTCTTCTCCATGCCCCGTGTTTGCTGATCCCCATCCTTCAAGGCTTTTCTCCTTCCATAAATAGAAGCCTCCAGCTCCCTCCTCCGCACAGTCAACACATCAACTGAGCTTGAACATTTTCCGAGAGTTTACCTTCCAAAGCAAACATGTTGAACAGTGAACTGCCAGTCACCTAGCAACCCACACAATGGCAGCTGCATAACTCAAACATCAGGGGCTGAAACGACCATGAAAGGTCGCTCCCTTCCTACAACCCCAGCTGCAGTGGGACGTTGACCCCCTTCCACTGAAAGTACAAGGGAGCCAGCAGATGCCAAGGTTTGTTGAAAACTGGCACCTGGCAATTGATCATTGGTTTAATATTGTCACATGTACCGAGGTACAGTGAAAAGCTTTTGTTTGTGTGTCATCCGTACAGATCATTCCACACATAAGTACATTGAGGTAGTAAAAAGGAAAACAGAATGCAGGATATAAAGTGCAGTGCAGGGAGATAAATAAGGTGCAAGGGCCATGATGAGGTAGACTGTGAGATCAAGAGTTCATCTTTAGCATATAAGAGGTCTGTTCGAGTGTGATAGAAGCTGTCCTTGAGCCTGGTGGTACATATTCTCTAGCTTTTGTATCTTCTGCCCAATGGGAGGGGGAAGAAGAGAAAATCATGAGGGGCAGAGAGAAGGTGGATGGTCACCGGCTTTTTCCCAGGGTAGGGGAATCTAAAACTAGAAGGCATAGGTTTAAGGTGAGAGGGGAAAGATTCAAGGGGACCTGAAGGGCAACTTTTTCCAAAGAATGGGTGGTGGGTGTATGAAATGAGCTGCCAGAGGAAGTGTTAGAGGCGGGTACAATTACAATATTTAAAGGACGTTTAAACAGGTACATGGATAGGAAAGGCTTAGATGGATATGGACCAAATGCTGGCAAATAGGAATAGCTCAGATCGACATCTTGGTCAGCATGGACGAGTTGGGCCGAAGGGCCTGTTTCCCTGCAGTATGACTCTATGACTAGTAAAACCACAGTTACCTCACCACCACTTTCTTGCTTTAGCCCCATATCCCTCAATATCTAAAAATCTTTTGCTAAGAACATTAGGAATAGCACATGAAGACATTCGGAGTATCAGGCAGAACAAGAAGCCACAGCAGATCCAAGACGATCAGAGGTGATTGAAAAGCAGCAAAAAAGTTGCAGTTGCTGGAAATCTGAAATAAAAACAGAAAGTGGTGGCGCAGTTCAGCAGGTCAGGCAGCGTCTGTAGAGGGAGAAACAGCTAATGTTTCGGGTCAACGACCTTTCATCAGGCTCATGTCAAGGAGCACTTCACACAGTGTGGGATGGGGGAGGAAGCCTCGGACTTCTCTGCCCAAAGACTGCAGTGTGGAGGTTCCAAATCCTCTGATAGATCTTGGTTTAGGCAACATTGGTCTTGCCTTCATCGGTCTGGGCATGGATTATAACAGCTGTATAAAACTTTGGTTAGACCACACTTGGAGAATTGTGTGCAGTTCTGGTCGCCCCATTACAGGAAGGATGTGGAGGCAGTGGAGAGGGTACAGAAGAGGTTCACCAGGATGCTGCCTGGATTAGAGGGTATGAGCTATAAGGAGAAGTTGGAAAAACTTGGGTTAATTAAGCTACGCTAATCTTCATGGCATTTATATCCTGTGTATGCATATCTATGACAATAAACTTGATCTTAAGATAGCAGCAATCAATCAAGTCAAATTTAGGGGAAAAGCATCTTCGCCCAGAAGATAGTGTGAGTATGGAACTTGAGGAATGGTTGAAGTTATTGCATGCAGTTGTGGTCGCCCCATTACAGGAAGGATGTGAAGGCTTTGAAGAGGGTGCAGAAGGGCTCCCTGGATTGGAGGGCATGAGCTATAAGGAGATGTTGGACAGACTTGGGTTGTTTTCTCTGGAGCGGTGGAGGTTGAGGGGAGACCTGATAGAAGTTTGAGAGACATAGATAGGGTAGACAGTCTTTTTCCCCGGGATAGCAATATCAAGTACTAGAGGGCATAGCTTTAAAATGAGAGGGGGGAAGTTTAAAGAAGATGTGTGGGGCAAGTTTTTTACACAGAAAGTGGTGGGTGCCTGGAACAGGCTGCCAGGGGTGGTGGTGGAGGCAGATACGATAGTGGCATTTAAGACGCTGTTAGATAGACACGTGAGCATGCAGGGAATGGAGGGATATAGATCATGTGCAGGTATAAGGGATTAGTTTAATTTGGCATCATGGTCGGCACAGATATTGTGGACTGAATGGCCTATTCCTGTACTGTACTGTTCTATGTTCCATTAAAGGTCAGGGATCCAAGGCTGAGACATAGAGTGGAGACAGAATGTTGGCCATGATCTGACGGCAGTTGAATGACTGCCTCCAAATCTACTATTTTTGTTGGTAATTAATCGAGGAAATCCAAAGTATTATAGAAGTGGGGACTCAATTTATGACTGCCCAAAATTAATTCACTCCAGGTATGTCACAGTCCAGTCCCTTTAAGGCTCAATGAACAGCATGGGCCATTGCAGCATGGAGGTGAAGGTATAGAGGCAGGGGCAGTTCATCACTGGTCTAGTCACAGGTGCACGCCAACACTGTGGGAAGGACAATGTGCCAGAGAGGACAACACAAGAGGCAGATTCATTATGTGGAAAGAGACTGTTGATGACTTGCCTGGAGCACTAGAAACTCACAAACATTGCATACTCATTAGATACACATCTGGAAATCAGTAATAAGCAATAAAAAGTTAACAAGGCCATAGTGGACGCTGCCCAATACATCAGGGGCACATCCCTCCCCACCATCGGCAGTATCTACAGGAGGCGCTGCCTCAAGAAGGCAACATCTATCATCAGAGATCCCCACCATCCGGGCCGTGCCATCTTCTCACAGCTCCCATCAGGCAGGAGGTACAGAAGCCTGAAGTCCCACACCATCAGGTTCAGGAACAGCTACTTCCCTTCAACCATTCGGTTCTTGAACCAACCGGCACAACCCTAATCACTACCTCAGTACAGCAACACTGGGACCACTTTACACTACAATGGACTTTGTTTTTTTTTTGTTCTAATTGTGTTCTTTCTTGTTAAAATTGTGTATAATTTACGTTTATGTTTTTCTTGTGAATGCTGCTTATCTGATGCTATGTGCCTGTGATGCTGCTGCAAGTAAGTTTTTCATTGCACCTGTGCACACATGGACTTGTGCAGATGACAATAAACTCGACTTTGACTTTGATAAATGAGAAAATGTACAAACACACACACACACACACACACACACACACACACACACACACACAAAAACAAAACCAGGACATCCAACCCAACTGGTCCACAGTACACCATCTCCTCCTCCCTTCCCCGCTCACTCCACCCCATCATCCCTCCCTTCTCCCTCGTGCTCATGAGAGGCTATTGAGGCCATTTCTAGAGGAATAGAAATTAAAAGCAATGACAGTAGTGCACTGGTTAAGTTACTGGATCAGCAGCCAGAGTTCTGCACCGCTGACCCAGAGACACAAGTTCGAACCTGACCCTTGGAGCTGGGGATTTAAATTCAGGGAATTAAATAAATCTGGAATGTAAAAAAAAACTAGTCTCAGGAACGCTGAGCATGAAACACCAAAGTGTTATGAAAACCCCGCCTGGTTCATCAATGTCCTTCAGGTAAGTGAATCTTTACCCTGCGTGCCTGTGTGTGACTTCAGACTCACTGAGAGGCGGATTCTTAATGGTACGGGCAATGATAGATGGACAGTAAATGCTGGACCCATGTCCAATAAATAAACAAGAACTTTTGTGCAGAACCCTTGTTAGACCACACTTGGAATCCAAGTTTGCAAATAAAAATTCTGGCAATATTTTCTAAAATGTGCATCATAATAAGAACTGGCCAATACATTCCCAAACACTCTGCTGATTACACCGTTCCCCATTCTTCTGTTCACCCTTCCTCACTTTCAATACATTGCAGCTGATTACAACCGCAGTAAAACCCCAATAATCCGCTGTTCAATTGTTTGGACACCCAAATAGTTTGGCATCTGGGTTTCCAGATCCTGTTCCAGGATAACCTTTGAACATTGAACAGTACAACACAGTAACAGGCCCTTCGGCCCACGATGTCTGTATGTTCCCCAATTTCAGGTAACCTTTACCTCCCGTGTTTCCCCTCTCCTTGCAATCCACTGACACTCCTCCCATTTTTGATCCCTTTCCCATACACACCCTCCCGCGCCCCCACCCCTCCTGCCCACCCCATCACCCATTTTCACAGAACATAGAACAGTACAGCACAGGAACAGGCCCTTCGGTCCACCATGTCTGTGCTGAATATGATGCCAAAATAAACTAAATCCCTTCTGCCTGCACATGATCCACATCCCTCCATCCCCTGCATATTCACGTGTCTAACAGCCTCTTAAACGCCTCTGTTATATCTGCCTCCACCACCACCCCTGGCAGCCTGTTCCAGGCACCCACCGCTCCCTGTGTAAATAAACGCCCCGCACATCTCCTTTAAACTTTCCCCCTCTCACCTTAAATGCATGTCCTCTAGTATTTGACATTTCTAACCTGGGTAAAAAGATTCTGACTGTCTACCCTATCTATGCCTCTCATAATTTTATAAACTTCTATCAGGTCTCCCCTCCGTCTCTGACGCTCTAGAGAAAACAACCTACCTTTGTCCCCCTCCCCTCCTGGTTCCATCCACCCACCACCCACCAGATCCCCTCTCCCATCTGCTCCCACCTGCCCTAGACCTCTCCCCTGATCGTTCCCACTCTTACCTTCCTTACTGATCAGATTCCAGCACTGGTAGTGTTTGTGTTTCCGCTGATCAGCCACCACCCTCTGTCTCCCCAGTCCACCCCTTCCCCTCCCTTACCTGGCTCCATCTACCCCTCATCTCACCCCTGCTCAATCCACCCACTGGCCCCTGTCTCACCCCGCCCCTATCCTTCTTATACTGGCCATCTCCACTCTCAGTCTCGATGAAGGATCTCGGCCAGAAACATCGACAATTCCTTCCCCCCCACAGATGCTGCTCGACCCGCTGAGTTCCTCCAGTAGATTGTTTTCTCATTCCAGCTTCCAGTGTCTGTAGACGCGTGTCCCTCATTACCTTAAACTCACTGGAAAGTTCATTATATTCCTGCATAATATGTTTAAAAAAATGTGAAATGAGTGTGATGGGGTATTAGCAGGAATAACATCCAATTGTCTGAAAAATCAGCCAGCCCAAAGTCCTGAGGCTGCTGGTTTATTGGGGTTTTACTGTACACATTAAGGGATGTTACACGTAGTGTACAGTGTCGACCAAGTACAAAAGGATGGTAAGGGGGAACGGAGGGTGGACACACTGGAAAGATTCAGTGGGAACTCAATGGGCCGACTGGCTTAATTCTGCTCCTATATCTTCGTGGGGCAATTGGGACAAGTTATTGGACCAACACAAGTCCAGAATTTGTTCTGATGCGGGGTCTTCGATCTGAAACACTGACTTTCCACAGATGATACCTAACCTGCCGAGCGTTCCCAGCATTTTCAGATTTTATTTCAGAATTCCTGCTTGTCTAAAAGCTGGCATATTTCAAACATTTTCCAGTTTTGGTAAAAAGTTAATCGACGTGCAATGTGGACCGTTTCCCATCACAGAGGATGCCTAACCGGATGGGATTTCCAGCATTTCCTTCTTCCTTCCATTAAAGTTCTCTCAAACCAGTCCTTAACTCAGATCTCCCTGCAGGGTAAATGTGATGGTCACCAAACCCGCCATAGAGTCATAGTCAGAGTTCTACAGCATGGATACAGGCCCTTCGGCCCACTGAGTCCATGCCGACCATCAGCAACCCACCAACCGTAACCCTGCACCAATCCCATTTTATTCTCCCCACATTCCCATCAACTCCGCCCAGATTCTACCCCTCACCCACACACTTGGGGGCAATTTACAGCGGCCAGTTAACCCACCGACCCGCACGTTTTGGGATGTGGGAGGAAACCGGAGCACCCGGGGGAGACGTGCAAACTCCACACAGACAGCGCCTGAGATTAGGATCGAACCCGGGTCTCTGGCGCTGTGAGGCAGCAGCTCTGCCCGCTGCACAATCATCCAGTCGGATCTCTAAGTAGGCATCAAATGAAGGATTAAACATGTACAGGGAGCACTGACTGAATCGGACCAAGATAAGTATATACAGGAAGCATTGACAACTGGTTATCACACTGCCAGACTTCTGGAGATGGAGACCTTGTGATTATAGCTCAGTTTTAACCTGCCCGGCTCAGTCATTCTTTCTATCTCTTCCCTCGATGATAATTTCACATCTCATTGGATAAACCAAACCAACTCTGAACAATACAGTTAGCCCAAAGAAAAAAAAACACAAGTTGATAGATCTCTTTGGATTCATTGTTAGGAGAGAAACATTGTCCTCTTGGCCTGCCTTCCGCTTCAAGGTCTGTACCGATGCAGTCCTTGGCAAAGCTGGAAGGTTTTGGGTGTTCTTCCGTACACCACAGGTCTCCCGGAAGGGAAGTTACACTGGCACTGTGTTGCCACGGGTATCTTAGTCCCAGAGGATGGACTGTTGGCCAAGGTGGCATGAAGGTAGGCAAAACGTTTGGTTCATGGTGAGCGGAACAAGCACACCATCCCTCTCTTTTCAGTCAAAAGTGTTGCTCTTGCAGCAAGGGCAGAATCTGCAATAAGGCTCTGTGTGTGTGTGTGTCTGTCTGTCTGTCTGTCTGTGTGTCTCTGTGTCTGTGTGTTTATATTTTTGTCTTTGTATCTGTGTACGCGTGTGTGTGTGTGTGTTTGTTCGTCTCTGGCTGTCTGTGTGTGTATGTGTGTGTGTGTGGCTGTCTGTGTGTGTCTGTGTCTCTGGCTGTCTGTGTGTGTGTCTGTGTGTGTTTGCCTGACTGCATGCAACTGTGTCTGTATCTGCATGTATGTGTGTGTCCGAGTCTGCGTGTGTTATTGTGTGACTGCATCTGTGTGCATCTGCCTGCAACTGTGTCTGTTTCTGCATGTGCTTGTCTGTGCAGGTGCGTGTCCACGTGTGCGTAGTGTCCCTTCTGGCCACTATAAGAGAAAGCTGTGCACTTCTACGGTGCCTATCACAACGCGAGTCCATACTGAAGAAGTGTGTTCACAGTTGATGTAGGAGTTCAGGGGAAATTCCAAGAAGACTTTGAACAGAAGATGAGTGAGCCACAGTCCTGGTTGAATTCTCTTTAAGGTTCTACAAGCAGATTGCCCTTGCAGCCTTCTCTCAGTATCCCAATGTCTCCAAACAAACCCACCACCGTTCCCCTCACATCCGCACACATCAACCTGGCCCGCGAGCGGGTTGACTCCACACACCGGTCGCTCACTCCAGCTTCTGCCTGCCTCTGAGGGCGCGAGCCAGAGAAGGGAGACCACAGGCGAGCAGCGTGATTAGCTTTCCGTGAACCAACAGCAGCGCCGTCTGGTGAAGAGAAGCCCACATGCGGTAGTAGGGTCCATGGAATGGGTCGGACACAGCTGGGCACAACATGTTGTTCAGGTTCACCATCGTCATCTACAGACAATCAGACTCAGGTTAGTTTACTGTCATATACACCAGGGTACAATGAAATTCCTCACCCGTGTGAAGCTCACAGAGCAAACAGTGTCCACGGTGATAATAAATACAACAAATACAGCGTCGAGCATAAAGGAGAAGGATGGTGCAAAGTTTGTAGTGCAAACTGAAGCAGTGCAAAAAGGAAATGCTAGATTGACAATAATGGAAGAGTTGGAATTAAGAGCCCGAGATCATGGCAGCGCCACCGGGAAGGGGATGGGAAAGGGGTGATTGATTCAGGAGTCTGGGAGTCGTGACAGCAATTAATCGAGCGACCCACTTGTGCACTTTAGAAGGAAGATTAGAGAGGGACAAGCCCACTGAAACCTTGGGGTGCAGGAGCTTGTTAACTAAGCACAGGGGATACTAGACGTAGGGTTCAAAAGCAAGGAGACCTTGATAGACCTCTTAATCTCAGTTGCAGTATTCTATCCAAATCTAGGCATCGGACAAGACTCGGGATGTCCAGACTAGAAAATGTGCAGAGGAGATAAAACCTAATACACCTGATAACATGTCAAAGCATGTCACAGTGTGGCGCTCCCTCAGTTCCGCACCTCCCACAGTGTGACCCTCCCTCCGTACTGCCCCTTTTTTTTAATAATAAATGTTTATTCACTAAAAGCACTACAAAAGACAACCAGTGTCAATACACTACAACTAATACAGAAAAGAAGAAACTACACAATGACATACTACGGTAGAGAATGCAAACTAATACTAACGAAACACACACGCAACGCTACACCCGTTAACGCAACACGCGACACTTCAAATAAGAATCGCGTTCGTACCGTCCACGACACACGCGATCACCTGAGGGGCCCACCGAGCGCGGAACTCGGCTAGGGTGCCCGCGGAAACCGTGTGCTCCCTCTCTAGACGCACCCGCGCGCGCACATGAGTGCGGAAGACAGGCAGGCAGGGCGACCTGCCGGTACCCTCGGCCGCCCGCCGCCGCGTCCCGTGGATGGCCAGCTTGGCCAGGCCCAGAAGGAGACCCACCAGGAGATCCGCCGCGCGCCCCTCCCCGCATCGGGTGCCCGTAAACCAACAGTGCCGGGCTGAAGTGCAACCAGAACTTCAGCGGCAGCCCCCGCAGATACTCAAAGAAGGGCTGCAACCTCTCGCACTCCGCGTACGCGTGGTACACCGTCTCCTCCCGGCCGCAGAAGTGACAGGCGGCTGGGGTGTCGGTGAACTGGCTCAAAAATCGGTTGCACGGCACGGCCCGGTGCAACACCCTCCACCCCAGGTCCCCAATGTACAGCGGGAGGACTCCCGCGTAGAGAGACCCCCACCGGGGACCGCCCTCGCCACCCACCGGCAAGACGGACTGCTATGGTGTGTCCGGCCGGCAGGCCAGGGTGAGGAAGTGAAAGGTGTGCAGGAGCAGCCCGTACAAGAACCGCCTCGGCGCCTCGCGGAACGGCACCGTCGGCGTGTCCTCCAGGCGGCTCAGGTTGTGCTGCGCTGCCTCCTGCGAGAGACGCCGGGCCCTGGGCCCGACCAGCAACTCCGGCAGGGCAGGCACCAGCGCGGCCGGAGGGGGAGCGGCCGCGCGCTCGCTGCACGACACCGCGCCCCACACTCGCATCAGATCCCGGTAGAAGCTGGGCAGCCCCCGCACGGCGGCACGGCCGATGCCCGCCGCCGGGAGACACGCCCCCTCCCGGAGGCAGTGTCCCCAGCAGAGGAAGTAGGTGGCCAGCGGGGGCCGCTCCGTGTACAGGTATCTCTGCAGCGCGCGGAGGCGGAGGGCCGCCAGCTGGGTGAGCACGCACACCAGCGACTGACCCCCCTCTGCCAACGGCAGACTCAGGACCGCCGCGGAGACCCAGTGCCTCTGGCCGCCCCAGAAGAAGTCCGTCAACCTCCTCTGGGTGGTGGCGATGAAGACGTTGGGCGGCATCAGCGTGGCCAGCCGGTACCACAGCATGGAGGCCACCAGCTGGTTGATGACCAACACCCTGCCCCAGTACGAGATTGCCTGGAGCAGCCCCGACCAGCGCCCCAGCCGGGCGGAGACTTTCGCCCCCAACCCCTGCCAGTTCGCCGGCCAGGAACCTTCGGCCGGGGACAGGTAGGCCCCCAGGTAGAGGAGGTGCGAGGTGCTCCACTCGAAGGGCTGCAGCTCCTCTGGCAGGGAGTCCGCCCGCCACAGCCCCACCAGCAGTCCCGAACACTTCGCCCAGTTGATCCAGGCGAAGGACGTGGCCGAGTAGACCCGCTGGCACTCGCGCATCCTCCGCAGGTCCGCCGGGTCGGTGACCGCGAGGAGGACGTCGTCGGCGTAAGCCGAGAGGACGACCTCCGTCGCCGGCTCACACAGCACCAGACCCGTCAGATGCTTCCGAAGGAGGCACAGGAACGGTTCCGTGCAGACTGAGTACAACTGCCCCAACATGGGCACCCCTGACGCACCCCCCTCCTGAAGCGAAAGGGCGCCGCCAAGCACCCATTGACCCTGACGAGGCTCTCTGCGGCGGTGTATAGCAGCCGGACGCAGGCCGTGAAGTGCGGCCCGAGCCCGAACGCGTGCAGAGTCCCGAACAGGTACCTGTGATCCACCCTGTCGAACGCCTTCTCCTGATCGAGGGAGAGGAAGGCGGCCGACACCCCGGCCTCCCGACACAGGTACAGCAGGTCCCGGACGAGGTGGATGTTGTCCTGGATGGACCGGCCCGGGACCGTGTACGACTGGTCGGGGTGGATCACCTGGGCTAGCACGGAGCCCAGACGATTGGCCATCGCCCGGGCGAACACCTTGTACTCGGCGCAGAGGAGGGACACCGGGCGCCAGTTCCGCAGACTGCGGAGATCCCCCTTCTTGGGCAGCAGGACCACGACCGCCCTGCGCCAAGAGAGGGGCATCTCGCCCGTCGCCAGGCTCTCCCCCAGCACCCTCGCGTAGTCCTCCCCCAGGACATCCCAGAAGGCGCGGAGGAACTCGACCGGCAGCCCGTCCAGTCCCGGGGCCTTGCCCCGCCACAGCTGGTCCAGGGCGCAGGTCAGCTCCTCCAGACTCAGGGGAGCCTCCAGCCGCTCAACAGCCTCGGGGCTGACTCGCGGCAGACCCTCCCAGAGAGTCACACACGCCTCCTCGCTGGACGGATCCGGCGAGAACAGAGCCACATAAAAAGTGCGGACTGCCCGGATGATTCCCGCCCGATCCGCGACCGAGGACCCGTCCTCCGCCAGCAGCTCCATGAGCCGCCTGCGGACACCACGCCAGCGCTCCAGAGAGTAGAAGAACGGTGAGGCGTGGTCCATATCCTGCAGCATCTGGACCCGCGATTGCACGTACGTGCCTCGGGTCCTTTCGAGTTGCAGGTCCCTCAGCGCTTCCTTCACTCCCTGGTACCTGTGCCAGAGGGGCGAGTCCTCGGCGGTCGGTCCCAGCCGAGACTCCAAGTCGAGCAGCTCCCTCTCGAGCCGCTCGATCTCGGACACCCGCCCCTTGGTCGCCCCCCGCACGTACTCCTGGCAGAAGAGACGGACGTGGGCCTTGCCCACGTCCCACCAGAGCTTCAGGGAGGAGAAGCCCTTCAGCTCCTCCCGCCAAGCCTCCCAAAACAGGCGGAACGAATCCCAGAATCACCGGTCGTCCAGCAGCCGGTTGTTGAAGTGCCAGTATGCGGACCCCGCCCTCGCGGGCTGCGGACTGAGCGCCACCCACACCAGGCGGTGTTCCGAGCACGCCACCGGCCGCATGGAGGCCACCAACACGCAGGAGACGTGCGCCTTGGACACAGATATCCGACCGATCCGGGAACCCCCTCCTCCCCCGGACTTCCGCGAGAAAGCGCAGGAGTCCGGATGAAGGTTCCTCCAGACGTCGACTAGGTCGAAGGAACCCACCAGGTCCCACAACAGCCGCACGGACGCGCGGCTGCATTGGGGCCCGGAGCGATCCCTCTCCCCGAGGGTGCAGTTGAAGTCACCCCCGAGGATGACACACTCGCCCCAATCGAAGGAGCCCACCAGGGCGGACACCTCCCGAAAAAGGCGCGCTTGCGCCGGGCCGAGCTCGGGGGCGTACACGTTGACGAAGTGCATAGGCACGCCGTCCGAGCGCACGGCCAGATGAAGCAGACGGCCCGGCACCAGTTCCCGAACCTGCAATATCTCCGGCTGGAAGGTCGGGGCCAACAAGATCGCCACCCAGCTCGAAGTGGAGCTGAGGTGACTCATGTAGACCCCCCCCACCGCGCCACTCCAGGAGCCAGGCGGACTCGTCTCCCGGAACGGTGCGGGTCTCCTGCAGGAAACTCACTGTGTACCTCCTGTCCCACAGGACCGAGAGGTGGTGGAACCTGCGGAGAGACCCCCTGCCGCCATTGATGTTCAGGCTGGCGACGGTGACCCTCATGACGGCTGCGGTGCGCTCCCCCCACCCACACTGCAGGTGGAAGGAGCGGGGCTCCCCGCCGAGCTCCCCGCACCCTACACCTAGCCGCCAGAACCTTCAGCAGGTTGTTGAACCTGCGCCTCTTTCCAGTCCAACGCTGACCGCCGCCTCCCCCCCCCCGCTCGAGGATGTTGTGGATAGAATGCACGACTCCCAGCAGATCCACCCAGCGGGAGGCAGCCAGCTCGTCCCTGTGCTGCCGGCCCCGGGTTTCCTCTAGGAACTCCCGGATCTCCTCCACGGTGACGGGCTGCGACGTGGCGCCGGGGACGAGGTAGTCCTCCAGCTTGGCATCGAAGGAATCCCCCTCGCTCTCACCGCCGCACCCCAAGCTCTCGTCATCCTCCGGGCAGTCGCCACCGCCGGGCAACATGCCCGCCCCGGGCCAGGCCAGAGCCCCCTCCGACGGTCCCACCCCGGGGGCGACCCCACCCCCAGGTCCGGCGCCCGGAGGAGACTCCACCGCCCCCAGGCCCGGGAGCCCAGCCGGACCTCAGCCCCGAGGCAGGGCGGGACCGGACCCCCGCACACCGTCACTGCCCTCCCGGACGGGCGGCTCACAGGCCTTCGTGGAGCTCGAACGGAGGACGCGGGTCGATGGGGCCTCTCCCGCTGCCACACCCCAGTCTCCCCCCCCCCACCGCCAGCAGTACTAGGAGGGTCCCCACCCTCCCCACTCACTGGGGCACCCTCGCTCCCCGCCACCGAGCGGGCTGGCGACCCGGGGGCAACCCGACCCCCCTCAGACTCAGGGGCGGAGCGCACCCTCTCAGGACTCTTGGCCTTGATGGAAGCCACGAGCCGGGAAACCACCGCCCCGGCCGGCACCCCTCCCTCAGGCGACTCCGGTTCCGCAGGGCCCTCGGCGGGGCCGTCCCTCTCCCCAGCAGGTGTGCACTCCGAGCGCACGGCCTCGACCAAGGGTGGGTCCTCTCCCTCCGACAGCCCCCGCACCACGGCACTGCCCTCCGACTCAGGGGACATGACCCCGACGGGAGCCGAGTCGTCCTCCTCGGCACCCTCCGAGCACACGGCCTTCACCGGGGGTAACTCCCCCCTCTCGGGCGACCCCGGTCCCTCCGACCCCTCGGACATGTTCCGGCGCCGCTTCAATCCGCTGGGGTGCAGAGGCACAGTGACCTCCATCGCAGAGGAAACCTCGGCCCCCGGCACCGCCTCCTCCCCCTCGACCTCCCCTGGCACCCGCTGAACCCCAGAGACCCCAGGGACCCCCGGGTCTGGACCAGAGGAGGCCGTCGGCTCCCGCCCCTCCAGGGGTGAGGCCCGAAGGTGCCCCTTCTTCCGCTGCACCCTCCTACCCACGACAGGAGTCCACCCCTCCCCACCATCCGCACCGCGCTCATCCCCACCCCCCACCCCCACCGACACAGGAGGGGCAGCGGGGTCAGGGACAGCGGAGGCAGGAATGGCGGGGGGAGGGGCCACGGCAGGAGCGTCAGCGGTAGCCCCCAGCGCCGTCGAAGCGGAACCGGCAGCCTGGCGGCCAGGGCAATGCCGACGGACGTGCCCCAACGCCTTGCACGCATGACACTGCGGACGGCCGGTGGCCCAGAACACTCTGTAGTTCTGCCCCTCGTACAGGACCTGGAACTGCCCCTCGGCATCCCCGCCCCGCGCCAACTGCATAAACAGCGAGCGCTTGAAGGAGTACACGTTCTCGAAGCCAGGTACGGCCGGCTTGAGCAACATCGGAGTGATGCTCGACCGCACCTCGCCCAGAGACCGCAGGTGAGGGAGGAGGACCTCGTCAGGGATATGGGGATAAACATCGGAAAGGACGACCTGCTGCACGGGGGCCCCCACCAGCTCCACCGGCATGAAGACCTCCCCCGACGTCAGCCCCGTGCCCAAGGCCAAGGACACCTCCTTCTCAGATCGCAGTACAAACACCAGTCTACCAAATATTCTGGTGACTGCGACGACACCAGCCCTGCCCCCCACTGTCACAGACGTGGCCCATAAGCCATCGCTCAGCCCGACCGAGGGAGGCACAGAGCAGCGAACTGCATTTTTCAAAGTCAACAGTCTGAAGGGCAACGTCTTCTCAGTAGCCACGCCTTCAGGACCAGCGATGGTTGCGTAGGACCGAGGCTGCGTCACTCCCGAAGCACAGGCGGCCATGTTTAGTCCCTACGCAGTTAGAATTTCAAAAACTCACTGCCTGTCCGATAAAGAGCTACACATTAATTAAATCCACAAAGAGCAGTCCAGAGAAAGTAAAGGTGGGAGATGTCTCCTGAGATGCAGTCTGTGAGCTGAAAACTCCAGCGCCGTCCCTCCCACACGCAGCGAAGCGACCACCGGCAGTCGAGTCCGCCGTTCCTTCTGCCGCACAAAAGTCCAGGAGTTGCTGAGAAACTCTTCACCCAGGCACCCTGGGCCAAGTTCTCCGGTGGGAGGAAGCCAATCGATAGCACGAACCAGATGAAATCAGTCCCAGCTCCCACTAAGTTCAAAACAAACCCTGGCAACTCGCCAGCCACTGCCGCTCCCACAGCGCTTGGAAATCAGCTCCCAACACTAGGGAAACACAGTCCTCTCTTGAAGAGAAGCTGTCCCAGCCACCGTTCCAGATGATAGCACACACTCCTCCACCTTGCAAAGTTCTCCGACACCGCTCTTATAGATTTTTACCATTAAATCAGCCGTCCAACGGAGAGCACACTCAGTACTGCCCCTCCCACAGTGTGACGCCCCCTCAGTACCACCCCTCCCACAGTACTGCTGACTCAACACTCTCTATTACATTCTCCAGACCCTTGAACCATCGATCTTTAGACTCAGTGAACCACAGCACTCAAGCTCATGGCTGCAGGAGGAGAGATTCAATTACACACCACACAGAAAGAGGCCATACAGCCCCTCAAGCCTGTTCTAACAATTAGCATGGCCCTTACCTACCAAAATAAATGTCATTCTAGTCATTTCCAACTAATCCACTGCCTGGAACCCTGTGTCTGGGAGTGAGAGAGCGAAGATCGGGGAACACCATTCCAGTGTCTCCTGGGGCTTCCTGATATCCAACCTCTTCGCCCTAACAGAAGAAAACAAGTTCCTCGATCCACATTATCTCCTGCCTTTGATCACTTCTCAACACTTAATCCATCCAATGTCTCCTTATCACCTTTTCAGCCCAGGGTTATATTTGCACCACACCTTCTCCAAAGTCATAGAGTCACAGCACAGAAACAGGCCCTTCGGCCCAACTCGTCCATGCTGACTGTGTTGCCCAGCGAGCTCGTCCCATCTGCCCACATTTGGCCCAGAGCCCTCTAAACATCTCCTATCCATGGACTTATCTAGACGGCTTTTAAACGTTGCTAACGTGCCCTCCTCAACCACTGTTTCTGGCAGCTCATTCCAAATACGCACCACCCTTTGTGTGAAGAAGCTGTGGAAGAGAGTATATTTTTGCAGAAGTACATCTAGGCTTAATGGGTTACACCAGTAGTGTAGAGGGCAGGCAGGGTAGTGTAGCGGTTAGCATAACACTATTACAGTGCCAGCGACCCAGGTTCAATTCCGGCCGCTGTCTGTAAGGAGTTTGTACGTTCTCCCCGTGTGATTGTGTGGGTTTCCTCCGGGTGCTCCAATTTCCTTCCACCTTCCAAAGACGTGCGGGTTAGGAAGTTGTGGGCGTGCTATGTTGGCACTCGTGGACTGCCCCCAGAACATTCGACACAAAGATGCATTTCACTGTGTGTTTCAATGTATGTGTGACTAATAAAGATATCTCTCTCTCAGAGGGGAGAGGGTGAAATTATATCTCCTGACGGTCGAAATCTGACCGGTTAATGCATTTCCTACTGTACGACTTTCTTACTTCTGTTCCGGATTATCATTGGTATTGGTGAATTAGTTTATTATTGTCGCATGTACCAAGGTACAGTGAAAAGCTTTATTTTGCATGCCATCCATACAGATCATTTCATCACATCAGTACATCAAGGTAGTACAAGGGAAAACAATAACAAAATGCAGAATAAAATGTTTCAGTTACAGAGAAAGTGCAGTGCAGGCAGACAATAAGGTGCAAGGGCCATGATGAGGTAGATTGTGAGGTCAAGAGTCCACCTTATCATACAAGAAGTCTGTTCAATAGTCTTATAACAGCGGGATAGAAGCTGTCCTTGAGCCTGGTGGTACGTGCTTTCAGGTTTTTGTATCTTCTGCCCGATGGGAGGGTGGAGAAGAGAGAATGACCGGGGTGGGTGGGGTCTTCGATTACGTTTGCTGCTTTACCGAGGCAGCAGGAAATGTAGACAGAGACCATGGAGGGGAGGCTGGTTTTGTTGATGGACTGAGCTGTGTCCACACCTATCTGCACTTTCTTGCGGTCCCTTGCAGATCACCTTTGTATCCCGGCTGGAAACTAATCCCTCAGCTTCCCAGAGGTGCTTAAATCGTAACAGCCCCTGTAATTAATATTCTATTTTAAGAAGCTTGTGCTAGATTATGGTTTGGCAGCGGTCCCTGGGATTTGGAAGTGATGGTACTCAGAGTGCAGGGGCAAACGTATTTTCTTTTAACTTCATTTAGTTGCTCTTAAAACCATACTCTTTGCAGCATTGAATATTTATATTCTGACTAACAAATAGTGACATTTTCAACCTGAACAATCAGACACTCAGCAAACCCCCACTGCTGAGACACAGACCATCATTGCACATAGAACATACAACACAGAACAGTACAGTACAAGAACAGGCCCTTTGCCCCACGATGTCTGTGCCGAACATGGTCAGATTAAACTAAATCTCTTCTGTCTGCACGTGATCCGTATCCCTCCATTTCCTGCGTATTGATGTGGCTATCTTAACAACCTCTTTAATGCCTCTATCACATTTGCATCCACCATCTCACCCTGGCAGTGTATTCCAGGCACCCACCACTCTTTGTGTAATAAAACTTGCCCCGCACATCTCCCTTAAACATTCCCCCCTCACCTTAATGCTACGTCCTCTAGTATTTGACATTTCTACCCTGGGGAAACAGAGTCTGACTGTCTACCCTATCTCTGCCTCTCATAATTTTATAAACTTCTATCAGGTCTCTCTCCAGCTTCTGCCGCTCCAGAGAAAACAACCAAAGAGAGCTAAAGGTCACTCTCGCCTTGATGATAAGACAAGATAAGATATCTTTATTAGTCATGTGTACATCAAAACATAGTGAAATGCATCTTTACGTAGAGTGTGTGCTAGACACTCTTTGATACAGTTTAAGGTGGTTCATAGGACCCATATGTCTAAGGATAAGTTAGTTCGTTTTTATAACCATATAAATCCTATCTGTGATCGATGTAATTCTGAGGTGGCTTCCCTGACACATATATTCTGGTCCTACCCTCTTTTGGAAAAATATTGGAAAGACACTTTTTATAATATTTCAGTGGTATTGAGTATTGATTTACAACCTCATCCTCTCACTGCAATTTTTGGGTTATCAATGATGGATTCTGGCCATTTATCTGCCTCAGCTTGTCGTATGATTGCATTTGTTACATTAATGGCCAGCAGATCCATTATATTTAAATGGAAAGATCCTAAACCCCCTACATTCCAATGGTTTTCCCAAACTATAACATGTTTAAACTTAGAAAAAATTAGGAGTGGTACTATTGAGCCTTCGGTTAAATTTGAAGAAATTTGGAGTCCGTTTATTCAGCATTTTCATATGATGTAAGCTGACCTTTTCCAAATCCTTTTCAATGATGTTCTATTCAAATATAGAGGAGCTGAGTTAATGACATGATAATGCTTTTCACCGATGAACTACGACAGCCCGGCTTTTGTTTAGTTTTTGCTTATTATTACTATTTGGTTTGTTATTGTTCCTTTTTTTAGTTTGTTTTTTTTCATATAGTCAAATTTCTTTTTAAATCTTTTTTATGCTCAGTTATCAAGAGATTGGGGGGTTCAGATTACACATTTTACTCTTCATGTCTGTATACGTTAACTGTTAGTATAGTAATCCCGATCTCTTTGTATAATGTGTATAATTACTACTGTTATATTTATTAATTTGAAAATTAATGAAAAGATTGGAAAAGAAAGAAATGCATCTTTACGTAGAGTGTTCTGGGGGCAGCCCGCAAACGTCGCCACGTTTCCGGCGCCAACATAGCATGCCCACAACTTCCTAACCCATATGTCTTTGGAATGTGGAGCACCCGGAGGAAACTCACGCAGACACGGGGAGAACATACAAACTCCTTACAGACAGCGGCGGGAATTGAACCTGGATCGCTGGTGCTGTAATAGCGTTATGCTAACCACTACACTACCATGCCTGCCCATGCTTCTGCCTCTGCACTGGAAGGGTTTGAGATTCCAGTGTTGGACCCACAAACTTCTGACCGAGGGGGTTGGAAAGTGGTGGGGGGGAGGAGGAAACCTTGTCTTTACCTCTCGCTGTCTTGGTGAAGCAGCCAGCATAATCAAAGACCCCACCCACCCGGGTCATTCTCTCTTCTCTCCTCTTCCATCGGGTAGAAGATACATGATCCTGAGGGCACGTACCACCAGACTTAAGGTATTGGTATTGGTATTAGTTTATTATTGTCACTTATACCAAGGGACAGTGAAAAGCTTGTCTTACAAACCGATCGTACAAGTCAATTCATCACACAGTGCAGTTACATTGAGTTAGTACAGGGTGCATTGAGGTAGTACAGATAAAAACAATAACAGTACAGAGTAAAGTGTCACAGCTACAGAGAAAGTGCAGTGCAATAAGGTGCAAGGCCGCAACAAGGTAGATTGTGAGGTCAGAGTCCATCTCATTGTATAAGGGAACAGTTCAATAGGCTTATCACAGTGGGGTAGAAGCTGTTCTTAAGTCTGGTGGTACGTGCTCTCAGGCTCCTGTATCTTCTACCCAATGGAAGAGGGGAGAAGAGAGAATGTCCTGGGTGGGTGGGGTCTTTGATTATGCTGGCTGCTTCACCAAGACAACGAGAGGTAAAGACAGAGTCCAGACAGAAGTAAAGGACAGCTTCTATCCCACTGTGATAAGACTATTGAACAGTTCCCTTATACAATGAGATGGACTCTGACCTCACAATCTACCTTGATGTGACCTTGCACCTTATTGCATTGCACTTTCTCTGTAGCTGTGACACTTTACTCTGTACTGTTATTGTTTTTACCTGTACTACATCAATGCACTCTGTACTGACTCAATGTAACTGCACTGTGTAATGAATTGACCTGTATGATCGGTATGCAAGACAAGTTTTTCACCGTACCTCGGTACAAGTGACAATAATAAACAAATACCAAAACCTGGGAAACTGGAGGAGGGATCAGAGGAAGATGAGTTTTAACAACTTAGAGAGTAACGAGAGTCTGGAACCCCCTAGCTGAAATCCTTAGGGGACCACTGGACAGGATGGGGACACTATGATGATTCCTGGTTGGGGTGTCTGGAACCTTGGGGTGAAAATAAGTAGTCAGCCAATCAGGACTGAGATGAGAAGAAATGTCTTCACTCAGAGGGAAGGTGAATCTCAGAGGGTCATGGGGATCAGTCACTGAGCTTATTCAAAACTATCGACAGATGTTAAGATACTAAGTGAATCAGGGAATGGAGATAGTGCAGGGAAGTGGTACTGAGGCAGAAAGGGAGAACAGAACAAGGGGCAAAATGGCCTCTTATTTATTAGAGTCATAGAATCCTACAACATGGAAACAGGCCCTTCGGCCCAACTCATCCATGCCGATCGTTTTGCCCAGTGAGCTAGCCCCATCTGCCTGTGTAACATAGAACAGTACAGCACAGAACAGGCCCTTCTGCCCACAACGTTGTGCCGACATAGCTAATCCCTCCTACCTACAGATTGCCCATATCCCTCCATTTTCCTCTCATTCATGTGCTCATCCAAGCCCCTCTTAAAAGCCCCCAATGAATTTGCCTCCACCACCCTATCAGGCAACACATTCCAGGCATCCACCACTCTCTCAGTAAAAAATGTACCCCTCACGTCTCTTCTGAACCTACCCCCTCTCACCTTAAATGCATGCCCTCTGGTATTGGATTGCTCAATAATGGGAAAAAGACATTGCTTGTCCACCCTATCTATGCCCCTCATCATTTTATACACTTCCAACAGATCACCCCTCAGCCTCCGCCACCCCAGAGAAAAGAGCCCAAGTTTGTCCAGCCTCTCCTGATAGCACATGCTCTCCAATCCAGGCAGCGTCCTGGTAAACCTCCTCTGCACCCTCTCTAAAGCCTCGACGTCCTTCCTATGGTGAGGTGACCAGAACTGCACGCAATACTCTAAATGCGGCCTAACTGAGATGTATCATAACTTCTTGACTCCTGTACTCAATACCTCGATTAATAAATACAAGCATTACATAAGCCTTATTAACCACCTTGTCTACCTGCATAGCCACTTTCAATGAGTCATGGACTTGCACCCCATAGCCCTCTATGTTTGGCCCATAGCCCTGTAAACCTCTCCTATCTAGACGGCTTTTAAACGTTGCTAATGTGCCCTCCTCAGCCACTATTTCTGGCAGCTCATTCCAAATACGTACCGCCCTTTGTGTGAAGAAGCTGCCCCTGATGTCCCTCTTAAATCTCTCGTCTCTGATCTTAAATCTACACCCCCTTGTTTTTAGCTCCCCCTCCCTGGGGAAAAGACTGTGTGCTTTCACCCTGTGTGTGCCCCTCATGGCCTTGAATACCTCTGCCAGACCTCAACTTCTGCTCTGTGCCAGATCCTTGTGACTCTCAATTCCACGCTCTTTCAAACATTTATCTGCTTGCCACATGAACGACTTCTAATGACCCAGCCTGCACAATCCTCTGGTGCAGGAAGTTACACAGATTCACCACCTTCCATGAGGAGAAATTTCAACGTTCCTCAGTCTTAAATGAAAAGGCCCTTAAAATAAAACAACGTCTCCTCGTCTGAGACACAAGAGACTGCAGATGCTGGAAATCTGGAACCACACACAAAGTGCTGGGGGAACTCAGCGGGTCGGGCAGCATCTGTGGAGGGAAATGGAGAGTCGACGTTTCGGGTCGAGACCCTTCATCAGGACTGGAAAGAAAGAGAAAGAGGAGAGATAGCCGGCATAAAAAGGGGGAGGAAGGAGGCGGAGCAAAAGATCCCCCCACCTGCCGACACCCTCTCTCACCTGGATCCACCTATCACCTGCCAGCCCTTGCTCCACCCCTTCTCCCCACCATTTTATACCGGCCATCTCCCCTCTTTCTGACCCGTTGAGTTCCTCCAGCTTTTTGTATGTTGCCTCCTCGTTTGAGACTCTCCCACTTGTCAAACATCTCAACATCTACCCTGCAAGCTCCCTCAGGACCTTATATGTTTCAATAAGATCACCCCCGTACTTCTAAACTCCAAAGAATACAGAACCCATGTGTTTAGCCTCCCTTGATAGGACAATCCTTCCATCCCAGGCATTAGCCTGGTAAACCTCCATAGATAAGATTTCTTTATTTGTCGCATGTACATCGAAACACACAGTGAAATGCATCTTTTGCGTAGAGTGTTCTGGGGGCAGCCCGCAAGTGTCGCCACGCTTCCGGCGCCAACGTAGCACGCCCACAACTTCCTAACCCGTACGTCTTTGGAATGTGGGAGGAAACCGGAGCACCTGGAGGAAACCCACGCAGACACGGGGAGAACGTACAAACTTCCTACAGACAGCGGCCGGAATTGAACCCGGGTCGCTGGTGCTGTTAATAGCGTTACGCTAACCGTTACACTACCGTGCCTGCCCTACACTACCGTGCTTTGGACCAACTCTCTTAGGTAAGGGGACCAAAACCGTGTGCCGTACTCCAGGTGTGGCCTCACCACCACCCTGTCCAACTGTAACAAGACTTCCCTATTTCCCCTTGATACCTCATATTCCTCCTTGGTTGTCCCCGACCTGACGGCATCAACAGCGATTTCTCTAACTTCCAGTAACCCCTCCCCTCTGTTTTCCTCCCCCCACTTTTCCCTCATTCCTGTGGCCCCTTCACCCCTTCTCTTTGCCGTCCCCCCAGCCTCACTACCTGCCCACCTCCTTCCCTTTATTCCATGATCCACCATCTCCTATCAGATTCCTTCTTCTTCAGCCCTTTGTCGCTTCCACCCATCACCTCCCGGCTTCTCACGTCGTTCCCACCCCCCTCCCTCACCCACCTACCTTCCCCCTCCCACTCGGACTCACCTATCACCCCCCCCGCCCCCGGCCCGTGCTCCTCCCCCTCCCCCCACCCTTTTATTCCGGCTTCTTCCAGTCTTGATAAAGGGTCTCGGCCCGAAACGTCGACTGTTCATTTCCCTCCGTGGATGACCCGCTGCATTCCTCCAGCATTCTGTGTTCGTTGCGTCCCTATTTCTAAACTCCAACCCTCTTGCAGGAAAGGCCAACCTGCTGTTTGCTTTCCTAACCACTTGTTGGACCCACCCGCTAATTCTAAGTGATTCATGCACTAGAACACCCAGATCCCTCTGTCCTTCACTCAGTTGTGGTCTCTCTCTCTCTCTCTCTCTTTCTCTCTCTCACTCTCTCTCTCTCACACACTCTTTCTCACTCAATCTCTCTCTCTCTCTCTCTTTCTCTCTCTCTTTCTCTAACTCTCTGTCACTCTCTCTCACACACTCTTTCTCACTCAATCTCTCTCTCTCTCTCTCTTTCTCTCTCTCTTTCTCTAACTCTCTCTCACACACTCTTTCTCACTCAATCTCTCTCTCTCTTTCTCTTTCTCTCTCTCTTTCTCTAACTCTCTCTCACTCTCACTCTCTCACACACTCTTTCTCACTCAATCTCTCTCTCTCTTTCTCTTTCTCCCTCTTTCTCTAACTCTCTCTCACTCTCTCTCTCTCACACACTCTTTCTCACTCAATCTCTCTCTCTCTCTTTCTCTTTCTCTCTCTCTTTCTCTAACTCTCTCTCACTCTCTCACACACTCTTTCTCACTCAATCTCTCTCTTTCTCTTTCTCTCTCTCTTTCTCTAACTTTCTCACTCTCTCTCTCTCACACACTCTTTCTCACTCAATCTCTCTCTCTTTCTCTTTCTCTCTCTCTTTCTCTAACTCTCTCTCACTCTCTCTCACACACTCTTTCTCACTCAATCTCTCTCTCTCTCTTTCTCTAACTCTCTCTCACTCTCTCTCACACACTCTTTCTCACTCAATCTCTCTCTCTCTTTCTCTAACTCTCTCTCACTCTCTCTCCCTCACACACTCTTTCTCACTCAATCTCTCTCTCTCTTTCTCTTTCTCTCTCTCTTTCTCTAACTTTCTCACTCTCTCTCTCTCACACACTCTTTCTCACTCAATCTCTCTCTCTCTTTCTCTTTCTCTCTCTCTTTCTCTAACTCTCTCACTCTCTCTCTCACACACTCTTTCTCACTCAATCTCTCTCTCTTTCTCTTTCTCTCTCTCTTTCTCTAACTCTCTCTCACTCTCTCACACACTCTTTCTCACTCAATCTCTCTCTCTCTCTTTCTCTAACTCTCTCTCACTCTCTCTCACACATTCTTTCTCACTCAATCTCTCTCTCTCTCTCTTTCTCTAACTCTCTCTCACTCTCTCTCACACACTCTTTCTCACTCAATCTCTCTCTCTCTTTCTCTAACTCTCTCTCACTCTCTCTCTCACACACTTTCTCACTCAATCTCTCTCTCTTTCTCTTTCTCTCTCTTTCTCTAACTCTCTCTCACTCTCTCTCACACACTCTTTCTCACTCAATCTCTCTCTCTCTTTCTCTAACTCTCTCTCACTCTCTCTCACACACTCTTTCTCACTCAATCTCTCTCTCTCTTTCTCTAACTCTCTCTCACTCTCACTCTCTCACACACTCTTTCTCACTCAATCTCTCTCTCTTTCTCTTTCTCCCTCTTTCTCTAACTCTCTCTCACTCTCTCTCTCTCACACACTCTTTCTCACTCAATCTCTCTCTCTCTCTTTCTCTTTCTCTCTCTCTTTCTCTAACTCTCTCTCACTCTCTCACACACTCTTTCTCACTCAATCTCTCTCTTTCTCTTTCTCTCTCTCTTTCTCTAACTTTCTCACTCTCTCTCTCTCACACACTCTTTCTCACTCAATCTCTCTCTCTTTCTCTTTCTCTCTCTCTTTCTCTAACTCTCTCTCACTCTCTCTCACACACTCTTTCTCACTCAATCTCTCTCTCTCTCTTTCTCTAACTCTCTCTCACTCTCTCTCACACACTCTTTCTCACTCAATCTCTCTCTCTCTTTCTCTAACTCTCTCTCACTCTCACTCTCTCACACACTCTTTCTCACTCAATCTCTCTCTCTTTCTCTTTCTCCCTCTTTCTCTAACTCTCTCTCACTCTCTCTCTCTCTCACACACTCTTTCTCACTCAATCTCTCTCTCTTTCTCTTTCTCTCTCTCTTTCTCTAACTCTCTCACTCTCTCACACACTCTTTCTCACTCAATCTCTCTCTCTCTCTTTCTCTCTCTCTTTCTCTAACTCTCTCTCACTCTCTCTCCCTCACACACTCTTTCTCACTCAATCTCTCTCTCTCTTTCTCTTTCTCTCTCTCTTTCTCTAACTTTCTCACTCTCTCTCTCTCACACACTCTTTCTCACTCAATCTCTCTCTCTCTTTCTCTTTCTCTCTCTCTTTCTCTAACTCTCTCACTCTCTCTCTCACACACTCTTTCTCACTCAATCTCTCTCTCTTTCTCTTTCTCTCTCTCTTTCTCTAACTCTCTCTCACTCTCTCACACACTCTTTCTCACTCAATCTCTCTCTCTCTCTTTCTCTAACTCTCTCTCACTCTCTCTCACACATTCTTTCTCACTCAATCTCTCTCTCTCTCTCTTTCTCTAACTCTCTCTCACTCTCTCTCACACACTCTTTCTCACTCAATCTCTCTCTCTCTTTCTCTAACTCTCTCTCACTCTCTCTCTCACACACTTTCTCACTCAATCTCTCTCTCTTTCTCTTTCTCTCTCTTTCTCTAACTCTCTCTCACTCTCTCTCACACACTCTTTCTCACTCAATCTCTCTCTCTCTTTCTCTAACTCTCTCTCACTCTCTCTCACACACTCTTTCTCACTCAATCTCTCTCTCTCTTTCTCTAACTCTCTCTCACTCTCACTCTCTCACACACTCTTTCTCACTCAATCTCTCTCTCTTTCTCTTTCTCCCTCTTTCTCTAACTCTCTCTCACTCTCTCTCTCTCACACACTCTTTCTCACTCAATCTCTCTCTCTCTTATTCTAACTCTCTCTCACTCTCTCTCTCACACATTCTTTCTCACTCAATCTCTCTCTCTCTTTCTCTCTCTTTATCTAACTCTCTCTCACTCTCTCTCACACACTCTTTCTCACTCAATCTCTCTCTTTCTCTCTCTTTCTCTAACTCTCTGTCACTCTCTCTCACACACTCTTTCTCACTCAATCTCTCTCTCTCTTTCTCTTTCTCCCTCTCTTTCTCTAACTCTCTCTCACTCTCTCTCACACACTCTTTCTCACTCAATCTCTCTCTCTCTTTCTCTCTCTCTTTCTCTAACTCTCTCTCACTCTCTCTCTCTCACACACTCTTTCTCACTCAATCTCTCTCTCTCTTTCTCTTTCTCTCTCTCTAACTCTCACTCTCTCTCTCACACACACTTTCTCACTCAATCTCTCTCTCTCTCTAACTCTCTCACTCTCTCACACATTCTTTCTCACTCAATCTCTCTCTCTCTTTCTCTTTCTCTAACTCTCTCTCACTCTCTCTCACACACTCTCTCACTCAATCTCTCTCTCTCTTTCTCTCTCTAACTCTCACTCTCTCTCTCTCACACACTCTTTCTCACTCAATCTCTCTCTCTCTTTCTCTAACTCTCTTTCACTCTCTCTCTCTCACACACTCTTTCTCACTCAATCTCTCTCTCTCTTTCTCTCTCTCTTTCTCTAACTCTCACTCTCTCTCTCACACACTCTTTCTCACTCAATCTCTCTCTCTCTCTCTTTCTCTTTCTCTCTCTCTTTCTCTAACTCTCTCTCACTCTCTCTCTCTCTCTCCCCATTTGGATAATAATCTACCCTTTAGATTCCTCTTACCGAAGTGCATGACCTCACACTTCCCCACATTAAACTCCATTGCCGAGCCTTTGCCCACTCACTCAGCTTGGACACCTTACACTCTTCCCCCTTCTCCATCGTAAATCATTCAGGACTGAGCAAACGAAGGTCAAAACAACATTTAGCTACCTGCTATACCTTGTCCTCTAAATTTTTGTGATTCATTCATATCAAAGGCAACCATCCAATTCAAACTTATCGTAACCCTTCCTATCTAAACCTTGGCAGAGAAATGGGGCTCCTCCAACATGAAGGTGTGTACTCACCAGTGCAAGGGCCTGAAGGATGGTGTAATGATAGAGGAAGAGTAGACCTGTAGCCAACACTGCCCACCTGAAATCTCCCAGAGGCTCTGGTTTGTATATACCTAGAAGATGGAGAGAGGAGGTGGAAGTGAGTTGTTTATTGGTATTGGTAAATTGGTTTATTATTGTCACTTGTACCGAGGTCCAGTGAAAAACTTGTCTTGCATACTGTTCATACAGATCAATTCATTACACAGTGCATTGAGGTAGTACAGGGTAAAAGCAATAACACAATACAGAGTAAAGTGTCACAGCTACAGGGAAGTGCATTGCAGGTAGACAATAAGGTGCAAGGTCACAACAAGGTCAAGAGTCCATCTCATCGTATTAGGGAACCGTTCAATAGTCTTATCACTGTGGGATAGAAGCTGTCCTTGAGCCTGATGGTATGTGCCCTTAGGCTCCTGTATCTTTTGCCTGATGGGAGAGGGGAGAAGAGAGAATGTCCAGGGTGGGTGGGGTCTTTGATTATGCTGGCTGCTTCACCAAGGTAGCAAGAAGTGTAGACAGAGTCCATGGAAGGCAGGCTGGTTTCCGTGATGTGCTGGGCTGTGTCCACAGCTCTCTGCAGTTTCCTATGGACAGAGCAGTTGCTGTACCAAGCCGTGATACATCCAGATAGGATGGTTTCTATGGTGCATCGATAAAAGTTGGTGAGTGTCAAATGGGACATGTCCCTCAACCTCACGCTCAGGACTCCCCATCATGTACCTTCCCCAATCCGTGACCTCTGCCGCTATAACCCCAGAGATCTTCGTACATTTCCATTAGTCAAGTCGAGCTTACTGTCATGTGCACAACTTGCTTGCAGCAGCGTCACAGGCACGTAGGTACAGACAACACACAGAACATAAATTATACATAAATTATACAAGACAGTGAAGAGAGAAAGTGTCCTACAAAAAGCCATAATCAGAGACAAGTTGGAGAGGTCAAGTAGGGAGAGGTTGGCCAGGCTGGGTCTTTATTCCTTGGAACGTAGGAGAATGAGGAGCGACCTTATGGAAGTGTTTAAAATTATGAGAGGCATAGATAAGGTGGACGGTGACAGTCTTTTCCCCAGGGTAGGGGAGTCCAAAACTAGGGGGCAGAGGTTTAGGGTGAGAGGGGAAAGATTTAAAAGGGACCTGAGGGACAAGTTTTTCATGCAGAGGGTGGTGAGTATATGGAACGAGCTGCCAGAGGAAGTGGGTGAGGCAGGTACAACAGTATCTTTTAAGAAGCACTTGGATAGGTACATGGAGGGGCGGGGCTTGGAGGGATATGGGCCGAACGCAGGAAATTGGGACTAGCTGGGTGGGCACCGTGGTCGGCATGGACTGGTTGGGCCGAAGGGCCTGAATCCATGCTGTATTGCTCTATGACTCTGTCCACAGCAGTGCAAGAGGTGGTGCGTAGTGTCCCATTGCTGAGGTAGGGTTGGAGTTGTGCAGATTGGTTCAAGGACCTGACGGTTGTCGGAAAGTAGCTGTTCCTGAACCTGGTGGAAATTAATTAAATCTGTCCATCTTCTCTTCCAGGATTCTAATAACCAATCGACTGCATCACTTGTCACTTTGTCCCTCCTTGGTTATATTATTGTGACTGCATTACATCTTTAACAGACAATGTGGCATGTTGTGACACCGGCCAATAGGTGAAGGGTTTTGGGACAAGTGACCAGAAGTCCAGATATGGATGGACAGGTGGAGAGGTTCAGGGAGGGGATTTCAGAGTTCGGGGCCCAGGTGACGGAAGATACAGTCACTTGTGGGAGAACAATAACTACATTAAAGGGTACTATGTAAGTGCAAGGTGTTGTCTCTTCTGTCCTTTGGACACAAATGCCACTGTACAGCTCACTGGAGTGTAGTCCATACTGGAGACTCAAGGCAAGTTTGTGCCCCAGTGAAGAGGTGGTTCAGAAGTGTAGTCGCTCCAGTGCAGGCAGTGGATGGGCGACGCCTCTCGTCCATGTTTACTGGGCACCTCCTCCGAGCCAGGAACATGTAGCTTCAAGCCACATTCTGGGCATTTACACATCATCCGGGCTGCAGTTCCAAGCACTGCTGATTCCAATCCAGGAGCTCTTCTCGCAACACTCATCCTTCAGCCAACATTATCTGGCAATGCTGTGTGTGTGTGTGTGTGTGTGTGTGTGTGTGTGTGTGTGTGTGTGTGTGTGTGTGTGTGTGTGTGTGTGTGTGTGTGTGTGTGTGCGCATTTGCATCTATGTGTTTGTGTCTGTGTGTGCACATGTCTGTCTGGGAGTCTCTTCGTCTGTCATTCTGTGTGTGTGTATGTGTGTGTGTGTGTGTGTGTGTGTGTGTGTGTGTGTGTGTGTGTGTGTGTGTGTGTGTGTGTGTGTGTGTGTGTCTGATCTTCTTGTGTTAATTGGCTGCTACATTTACCACAAGCCAAACAATGACTAATTTCAAAGAATTCTTGGCTCCAGGGCATCACGAAAATACAAGCCCATAAACAGACAACATCCAGAACAGGTCTCTAATCCTTACCCCCTTTATTGAGCAGGTAAAACGGGACGACATACATGAGGATGTGCTGTATGTAATACACCTCCGTCTCAAAGGGAAGCTGCAAGCAAGACACAGAAATTACAACTGTGACACGTAAAGGCCCTCAAGGGAGCACAAAAATATTGCCAAATAAAGAAAATTGCAGATGTAGGGAAGATTCAGTGGTGAGGATTGAAGAAGCTGTTGTTCTCTCAGGGCACAGGAAGTTAAAAAGCTCTCCCTCTCTCTATTAAAAACTCCTTCTTAAATCCTTCCTCTTTGACAGAGTTTTTGATGACCCACAGAACATAGAACCGTACAGCACAGGAACAGGCCCTTCGGCCCACTGTGTTGTACTGAGCTAATTAAGCCAGTGACACCTAATTAAACTAATCCCTTCTGCCTGCACGAGGTCCATATCCCTCCATTCTCTGCATATTCATGTGCCTGTCTAAGAGCCTCTTAAGTACCTTAAGACCCATCCTAACATCAATTATTTAATAATTGATATTGTGCTATGTCTCAGGATGTTCTGACACATTAAAGATGCCAAGTGATTGGAAAATTTTGTGTTGTTGTTGAACCTGCTCCCAGTTTCCTGGATGATCAGAGAGTTGTACAGCATAGAAAGAGGCCCTTCAGCCCACCGTGTCTATGCTAACCATCATGTCTATCTATACTAATCCCCCTTGCCTGCATTAACTCCATATCCTTCTATGCCCTGCTCATTCAAATACCCAAGTATTTCAAGTATTAGGGACATTTAAGAGAGATAGCCACATGAATGATAGAGAAATGGGGGGCTATGTGGGAGGGACGGGTTAGATAGATCTTAGAGCAGGATAAAATGTTGGCACAACATTGTGGGCCGAAGGGCCTGTACTGGGCTGTAGTGTTCTATGTTCTATGTTCTACCCATCCAGATGCCTCTTAAATACTGTTACCGCCTCCTCTGACAGCTCATTCCAGGTACCAACTACACTGTATGTGAAAAATCTACCCCTCAGATCCCCTTTAAACCTCCTCCCTCTCACCTTGAGTCTACACCCGCTAGTTTTAGACACCCCTACCTCGGGAAACAGACTCTGGCTACCTACTCTGTCTACACCTCTCATAATTGTGTCATCTCTCAGCCTCCTTCGCTGCAGGGAAAAGAGACCCAGCCTATCCAATCTCTCCTTTTGACTACAGCCCTCCAATCCAGGCAACATCCTTGTGTGTCTTTTACATAGAACATAGAACATTATAGCACAGTACAGGCCCTTCGGCCCACAATGTTGTGCCGACATTTTATCCTGCTCTAAGATCTATCTAACCAGTCCCTCTCACAGAGCCCTCCATTTCTCTATCATCCATGTGTCTATCTAAAAGTCTCTTAAATGTCCCTAAAATGTATCTGCCCCCACCACCTCTGCCGGCAGTGTGTTCCACGCACCCACCACTCTCTGTGTAAAAAACTTACCCCTGACATCCCCCTTATTCCTTCCTCTAATCATCTTAAAATTATGTCCCCTTGTGTTAGCCATTGTCGCCCAGGGAAGTCTCTGACTGTCCACTCGATCTATGCCTCTTATCATCTTGTACACCTCTATCAAGTCACCTCTCCTCCTCCTTCTCTCCAAAGAGAAAAGCCCTAGCTCACTCAACCTATCCTCATAAGACAACTCTGCACCCTCTCTAGCTTAGTCACGTCCTTCCTGTAGTGTGGTGACCAGAACTGTTCACAATATCTGAGGGCAAACTGACCAACGATTTTTACAACTGTAACATGACGTCCCAACTCTTGTGCTCAGTGCTCTGAATGATGAAGGCTAGCATGCCAAATGCCTTCTTCACTACCCTGTCTACCTGTGTTGCCACTTTCAGGGAAGCATGTACTTGTAGTCCTAGGGGTCTCTGTTCTACAACACTCCTCAGGGCCCTACCATTCACTGTGTACGTCCTGCCCTGGTTTAATTTCATCATAGAACTATAGAGTAATAGAGCACAGAAACAAGTCCTTTGGCCAACTCATCCATGCCGACCAAGATGCCCACCTAAGCTAGTCCCATTTGCCTGCATTTGGCCCACATCCCTCTAAAATGTCCCTGCCCATGTACCTGTCCAAGTGTCTTTTAAATGTCGTTATTGTACCTGCCTCAACCACTTCCTCTGGCAGCTCGTTCCATATACCCACCACCCTCTGCATGACAAAGTTGCCCCTCAGGTCCCTCTTAAATCTTTCCCCTCTCACCCTAAACCTGTGCCCTCTAGTTTTCAATTCCCTTTCCCTGGGAAAGACACTGAGTGCATTCACCCTCTCTATGCCCCTCATGATTATACACCCCTCAGTCTCCTGCACTCCAAGGAATGAAGTCCCAGCCTGGCCAACGTCTCCCTATAACTCAGGCCCTCGAGTCCTGGCAACATTCTTATAAATCCTTGCACTCTTTCCAGCTTAATGGTGTCTTTTCTCAGAGTAACCAAAACTGTGCACAGTACTCCAAATGCAGCCTCACCAACTTCTTGTACAACTGCAACACAACTTCCCAAAATGCAACACCTCACATGTGTCCCAATTAAATTCCATGATAGGTGATGACAACTTCAAGCTTCCTTGCCCTCTAAAATAGGGAGTTCCAAACTTCCCGCTACTCTTTGGCTGGAAAACAAAGGGTTTTTCTCAAATCCCCTGCAATCCATCTGCCGTAAACCCTTTATGCCTTGTTATGGATCTCTTTGCTGAAGTAAATAGACCTTGTTCACTTTATCCAAGCCTCTATTTTTGAATACATAACTCATCTCCCCCTTGCCCACACAAGCAACCACAGCTCAGGCAACCTTCCCTCCCTCCCCACCATTAGTAGTATCTACAGGAGGCAACATCCATTATCAAAGATCCCCACCGTCCGGGCCGTGCCATTTTCTTGCAGCTACCATCGGGCAGGAGGTACAAAAGCCTGAAGTCCCACACCACCAGGTTCAAGAACAGCTACTTCCCTTCAACCATACGGTTCTTGAACCAACCTGCACAACCCTAATCACTACAGTGTAGCAACATGATGACCACTTTGATCACTTTGCACTAAAATTGACCTTTTTTTCTGTAAAAATTGTGTGTAATTTATGTTTAATTGATGTTTTTCTTGTGAATGCTGCTTATCTGATGCTCTGTGCCTGTGATGCTGCTGCAAGTAAGGTTTCATCGCACCTGTGCACACATGGACTTGTGCATCTGACAATAAACTCGACTTTGGCTTTAACTCAGAACTGAAACTCTCCAGCCCCGACAATATCTCTGTAAATCCTCCCTCCTTCAAGTTATGGCGCTGCCTCATCCTTCCCCTGACGTTATCGTACTTGAGAGGAAAAGGTTTCGCTGAGTTCAAAATGATGAAGTGTTTTGAGAAAACACACAAGGATAAGCTGTTCCCAGTGATGGGAGGGCTGAGAACCAGGAAAGGCTAAAGCAACGTGATTGGCTAAAGAGGTGATGAGACATTTTACCCAGTGAGTTGAGATCCAATTCAAGTTCAAGTTTATTGTCGTAGGCATACATACACAGGGTATAAATGCTCTGAATGAAAATGAGCTTTTTTTGCAGCAGCAGCACAGTACATTACAGTGATGACAAACATAAGTTACAAAAACTTAAATTATACTTAACTTACATGACAAAATATACTAAAAATATTTCAGATGTTTGAACAACAGATCAGAACACACTGTCCAAAGGACAGTGGAAGTGATTCAACAGTTGGTTTCAATAGGGCATTGGAGAGATAGTGAGGGGGTCATAGGCTGTGGTGTTGTACAGCACAGAAACAGGCCCTTCAGCCCATCATGTCCATGCCGACCATTGTAAGATAAGATACCTTTATTAGTCGCGTGTACACCGAAACACACAGTGAAATGCATCTTTTTGCGTGGAGTGTTCTGGGGGCAGCCCGCAAGTGTCGCCACGCTTCCGGCGCCAACGTAGTATGCCCACAACTTCCTAACCCGTACGTCTTTAGAATGTGGGAGGAAACCAGAGCACCCTGAGGAAACCCACGCAGACACGGGGAGAACATACAAACTCTTTATCTACACCAGTCCCATTTACCCACATGGGTTCCGCAGCCTCCTCTGCTGTGGCGATTCAAGTACGTGTCTAGATGCTTCCTAAATGCGGTGGGAGTCTCTGCCTCCACCGCCCCTCAGACAGTGCGTTCAGATTCCAACCCTCCCCCTGGGGGAAAGATACCTCCTCAGATCCCTTCTAAACTTCCTGGTTCTCACCTTAAACCCAAGCCCTCTTATCTTAAGATGCCTTGGGAAAAAATTTATACTATCTATGCCTCTAATAAATGTTGCATACCTCCGTCAGGTCCCTCCCCTCCCCCAGCCTCCTCTGCTCAAAGGAAAACAAACTCAGCCTTTCCTCATGACTGAAACCCAAATCCCATACCAATACCAAACCCAAATCCCAGGCAACATCCTGGTGAATCAACTCTGCACTCTCTCCAGCGCAATCCCATCCTTGCTATAGTGTGGTGACTGGAATTGCACGCAGTGCTCCAGCTATGGTCTAACCAGTGCTTTATAAAGTTGCAACATAGTCATAGAACAATACAGCACAGAAACAGACCCTTTGACCCAACTCGTCCATACCAACCTAGTTTGCCTATCTAAGCTAGTCTCATTTGCCTGCATTTGGCCCAGATCCCTCTAAACCTTTCCTCTCCGTGTACCTGTCCGAATGGCTTTTAAATGTTGTAATTGTACCCGCCTCTCCCACTTCCTCTGGCAGCTCGTTCCATATACCCACCATCCCCTGCATGAAAAACTTGCCCCTCAGGTCCCTTTTAAAATCTTTTCCTTGTCACTTTAAAGCTATTCCCTCTAGTTTTGGACTCCCCTACCCTGGAGAAAAGATTGTGGCTCTTCAGCTCCTCTGTGCCCCTCATGATTTTATAAGGTCATGATGTACCAGCTCTTACATTCTGTGGCACAGCTAATGAAGGCCAGCATCCCGTATGCCTTCTTGACCAACCTCTCTATCTGAGCTGCCTCTTGCAGGGATCTATGGACTTATACCCCAAGGTCCCTTTGTTCATCAACACCCCTCGGGCCCTTCAAGGTGGCAGAAAAGGCATTTACCACACTGGCCTTCATCAGTCAGGGCACTGAGTGTAGGAGCTGGGACGTTATGTTGCAGTTGTCGGTGAGGCCGCACTTGGTGTACAGTGTAAGTTTTGGTCACCCTGTTATAGGAAAGACATGGTTAAACTGGAAAGAGCACAGAGAAGATTTACAAGGTTGTTGCCAGGACTCAAGGGCCTGAGTTATAGGGGGAGGTTGGCCAGGCTGGGTCTTTATTCGTGTGAATGTAGGAGAATGTGGGGCGACCTTGTAGAAGTGTTTAAAATTATGAGAGGCACAGATAAGGTGGACGGTAACAGTCTTTTCCCCAGGGTAGGCGAGTCCAAAACTAGGGGGCATAGGTTTAGGGTGGGAGGGGAAAAATTTAAAAGGGACCTGAGGGACAACTTTTTCACACAGAGGGTGGTGAGTATATGGAACGAGCTGCCAGAGGAAGTGGTTGAGGCAGGTACAATAAGCAGCACTTGGATAGGTACATGGAGGGGCGGGGCTTGGAGCAATATGGGCCGAACTCAGGAAATTGGGACTAGCTGGGTGGGCACCGTGGTCGGCGTGGACTGGTTGGGCCGAAGGGCCTGTATCCGAGCCGTATTGATCTATGACTCTACTTACAGAATTACAGGGAGGGAAAGTTGATCAAAAGAGCAGTTACAAGGACACGGAGAACAGTTACAAGCATGGACAAATCAGGGTGAATAAACACCTGCGCCAAAACAACACTCACCAGTCTGGTATTGAGCACAGGGAACAGTAAGGCCAGAAGAGGTCCATTCAACATGTGTACATGTAACCTGAGGAAGAAAGCAGATCAAGGGATTACAAACCAAAAACCAAGACTAACCCGAGGGCACGAACGCTGAATTCTCCGACGTCTGGTAACCGCTCCGCCTCTGCCCCTTTTCTCTCTTCTCCTGATCCCACTGGGCCCCATCACCCGGTCTCTTTCCCGTCCCCCGACCTCTCCATCACCCACTCACCCCTCCCACTGGTAAATTGGTAATTGGTTTATTATTGTCACGTACCAAGCTACAGTAAAAAAAACTTTGTTTTGCATACCGTTCATACAGATCATTTCATCACATCAGTGCATTGAGGCAGTACAAAGGAAAACAATAACAGAATGCAGAATAAAGTGTTACAGTTACAGAGAAAGTTCGGTGCAGGCAGACAGTAAGGTGCAAGGGCAAAATGAGGTTCCCCTCATTCCCCTCCCCACCTCCCTCCCTTTTATTCCAGGCTCTGCCTTCTTCTCCTATCAGATTCCATCTTCTTCAGCCCTTTGTAACTTCACCTCTCACCTTCCAGCTTTTTGCATCACTCCCGCTCTCCCCCCCCCACCCCACCTACCTATCACCCCCCCTCACCTGGATCCACCTATCACCCGCCAGCTCTTGCTCCACCCCTCCCCCTGCGTTTTTTACACTGGCGATCTCCCCTCTTTCTTTCGGGTCAGATGAAGGGTCTCCACCCAAAACACCGACTGTCCATTTCCCTCCACAGACACGCTGCCCGACCCGCTGAGTTCCTCCAGCATCTTGTGTATTGCTCCAGGTTCCAGCAGCTGCAGTCTCTGGTGTCTCGGTCTTCTATGGCAGGCCAGTAGTTTCACAGTGACTGCTACATAGATGGTCAGCATTGACACGATGGGCAGAAAGGCCTGTTTAGCACATAGAACACTACAGCACGGTACAGGCCCTTCAGCCCACAATGTTGTGCCGACATTTTATCCTGCTCTAAGATCTAACTAACCCTTCCCTCCCACATAGCCCCCTATTTCCCTATCATTCATGTGTCTATCTAAGAATCTATTAAATGTCCCTAATGTATCTGCCCCCACAACCTCTGCCGGCAGTGCGTTCCAGGCACCCACCACTCTCTGTGTAAAAAACTTACCCCTGACATCCCCCTTATACCTTCCTCCACCTTAAAATCGTGTCCCCTTGTGTTAGCCATTGTCGCCCTGGGAAAAAGTCTCTGACTGTCCACTCGATCAGTGCCTCTTATCATCTTGTGCACCTCTATCAAGTCTCCTCTCGTCCTCCTTCTCTCCAAAGAGAAAAGACCCAGCTCGCTCAACCTATCCTCATAAGACATGCTGTTTTGGATTGGGTGCTGTGTAATGAACCGGAGGTGATTAGGGAACTAAAGGTAAAGGAATCATTGGGAACCAGTGATCACAATATGATTGAGTTCAGTTTCAAGTTTGAGAAGGAGAAGCTGGTAACTGGTGTATCGATATTTCAGTGGGACAAAGGAAATTACAATGGTATGAGAGAGGAGTTGGCACAAATTGATTGGAAGAGTAAGCTGGCTGGAGGGACGGCAGAGGAGAAATGGAAGGAATTTCTACAGGAAATAAGGAAATTGCAGGATAGATATATTCCAAGAAAAAAGAAGGTTTTGAATGGAAAAAAGGCACAAATGTGGATAACGAGAGAGGTGAAGGCTAAAATAAAAGCAAAAGGGGCGGCGTACAAAGAAGCAAAAATTAGTGGGAAAATGGAAGACTGGGAAGCTTTTAAAAACCTGCAGAGAGAAACTAAGAAGGTCATTAGGAAAGAAAAGATGAATTATGAAAGGAAGTTGGCGGATAACATTCGAAAGGATACTAAGAGTTTTTTTAAATACATAAGGAGTGAAAGAGAGACACGGGTTGATATAGGACAAATTGATAACGGTGCAGGAGCTATTATAATGGACGATAGAGAGATGGCAGAGGAATTGAATGAATATTTTGCATCGGTCTTCACCATGGCGGACATCAGCAATGTGCCGGTTAGTCAGAAGTCTCATGAAATGGAACTGAGTTCAGTTAAGATTACTAGGGAGAAGGTGCTAGGAAAACTAAATGGGCTAAAGACTGATAAGTCTCCCGGACCGGATGAGGTGCATCCCTGGGTTCTGAAGGAGGTGGCTTTAGGGATAGCGGAGGCATTGGTGATAATTTTCCAGAAATCAATAGATTCTGGCATGGTTCCGGAGGACTGGAGGGTCGCAAATGTAGTTCCGTTGTATAAGAAAGGAGGGAGGCAGCATAAAGGAAATTACAGACCTATTAGTCTGACGTCAGTGGTGGGAAAGTTATTGGAATCTATCCTCAAGGATGGGGTTACGGAATACCTAGAGGCGCAAGGCAAGATAGGTCCTAGCCAACATGGTTTTGTGAAGGGAAGATCCTGCCTGACCAACCTATTGGAGTTTTTTGAAGAAATCACAGGTAGGGTGGATAAGGGAGAGGCGGTAGATGTTGTGTATTTAGACTTTCAAAAGGCCTTCGATAAGGTGCCTCACAAGAGACTGATTAATAAGATGAGAGGTCATGGAATTACGGGTAGGATAACAGAATGGGTGGAGCATTGGCTGGTTGGCAGGAAGTAAAGAGTGGAAATAAAAGGATCTAGTTCTGGTTGGTTACCGGTTACTAGTGGTGTGTCGCAGGGGTCGGTGTTGGGACCGCTCCTTTTTACCTTGTACATTAACGATTTGGATGATGGAATAAATGGTTTTGTGGCTAAGTCTGCAGATGACACCAAGATAGGTGGAGGAGTAGGGAGTATTGAGGAGACAGGAAGGTTGCAGAGAGACCTAGATAGTTTAGGAGAATGGGCAAGGAAATGGCAGATAAGATTCAATGTCGAGAAATGTGCAGTTGTACACTTTGGAAGCAGAAATAAGCGGGCAGATTATTATCTAGAAGGAGACAAAATTCAAAGTATGGAAGTACAAAGGGACTTGGGGGTACTCGTGCAGGATACCTTAAAGGTTAACCACCAGGTCGGATCAGTGGTAAAGAAAGCGAATGCTATGTTGGCATTCATTTCGAGAGGTATAGTGTATAAAAGTAAGGAAGTGTTGATGAGGCTCTACGGGGCACTAGTGAGGCCTCATTTGGAAAATTGTGCGCAGTTTTGGGCCCCACATCTTAGGAAGGATGTGCTGACGTTGGAGAGGGTTCAGAGGAGATTTACGAGGATGATTCCAGGAATGAAAGGGCTTACGTATGAGGAGCGTTTGTCGGCTCTTGGACTGTACTCACTGGAGTACAGAAGAATGAGAGGGGACCTCATAGCGACATTTAAAATGTTGATAGGAAAGGACAGAGTAGATGTGGCTAGGCTGTTTCCCTTGGTGGGTGAGTCCAGGACCAGAGGGCACAATCTTAGAATTAGAGGGTACAGTTTCAAAACAGAGATGAGGAGAAATTTCTTTAGCCAGAGGGTGGTGAATTTGTGGAACTCCTTGCCACGTACAGCAGTGAAGGCCAGATCAGTGGGGGCGTTCAAGGAGGAGATAGATAGATATCTAAATAGTCAGGATATCAAGGGATATGGGGATAAGGCCGGAAATTGGGATCAGAATAGGTTTTTTTTTGTTTTTTTTCCACCACCACCACCCCCCCCCCCCAATTCCCCATTTCTCATTTCTTTTTTTCCCTTTTCCTTGGAGAAGACTCGATGGGCCGAATGGCCTGCTTCTGCTCCCTTGTCTTGTGATCTTGTGATGCTCTCCAATCCAGGCAACATCCCGGTAAATCTCCTCTGCACCCTTTCTAAAGCTTCCACATCCTTCCTATAATGAGGCGACCAGAACTGAACACAATACTCCAAGTGTGGTCTGACCAATGTTCAATAGAGCTGCAACATCTCCCCATGCCTCCTGAACTCAAAACCCTGACTAATAAAGGCCAACAGACCATACGACTTCTTAACAACCCTATCAACCTGCGCGGCAACCTTGAGGGATCTCTGTGCTCCACAACTCTATGACTAAACTTTTAGATTTATTTAATTAAATTTAAAGTATTCAACTGTGCTGGTGGGATCTGAACTCTGATCTCTGTATCATCCTTCCAGTATCAGAAGCCTAGTAACATAATTTCAATGCAACTGTAAACCAAAATTCAATCTAAAAAGAAAAACACTGCTGGAAATCCTCAGCAGATCAGGCAGCATCTATGGAGTGAGAAACCAAGTTAACGACGAGCCTTCATCAGAACTGATTCTGCTAAAAAAAAACTCATCGACCTAAGAGGTCTGTTCCTCTGTCCACAGATGGCTGACCTGAGGAGCATTGTTTTATTGGGAGGAATGGGGTGTCCTATTTTGGTCTGGCAACCTGTTACTGGTGGAGTGCTGCATTGATCGGTTATGTCACAATTCCCCAAGCCTCACAGATCGAAGCCTCCACACTCTGTGCCACCCGACACTGGGGAGAACGTGGTTTAATAAACACGACTTGGTTTGCACAGAACTTCATGCAGTTCCAAGGCACCCTGAGGGTTTCAATCCATGCTGCTCATTGTTTGTCACATGCTGACATTAGCTTCCAAATTCCTGTTTAACGCATGTCATTATGTCTCTGTTTTCCATTCAGTTTCATTTATAATATGAGTTTCTGTGGTTTATTGCTTAAATCACAGCACTCAGCAGTCAAAGTCCTGGATCACTTATAATTGGTAATTGGTTTATTATTGTCACATGTACCGAGGTCCAGTGAAAAGCTTTGTTTTGCATGCCATCCATACAGATCATTTCATCACAACAGTGCATCGAGGTAGTACAAGGGAAAACAATAACAGAATGCAGAATAAAGTGTTACAGTTACAGGGAAAGTGCAATGAAGGCAGACAATAAGGTGCAAGGTCATAACAAGGTAGATTGTGAGGTCAAGAGTCCATCTTATCGTACTAGGGGACTATAAAATAGTCGCATAACAGCAGGATAGAAGCTGTCCTTAAGCCTGGTGGTACGTGCTTTCAGGCTTTTGAATCTTCTACCTGATGGGAGGGGGGAAGAAGAGAGAATGTCCGGGGTGGGTGGGGTCTTTGATTATGTTGGCTGCTTTACCGAGGCAGCGAGAAGTGTAGACAGAGTCCATGGAGGGGAGGCTGGTTTCCGTGATGCGCTGAGCTGTGTCCACAACTCTCTGCATTTTCTTGTGGTCTCGAGCAGAGCAGTTGCCAACCAAGCCGTGATGCATAAAAATTGGTGAAGGCCAAAGGAGACATGCCGGATTTCTTTAGGAAGTAGAGGCGCTGGTGAGCTTTCTTGGCCATTGCTTCTTCAAGCTCTCAACCCACTCGACCTCAGCCCTGTTGATGTAAACAGGAGCGTGTGCACTGCCCTACCATGGCAGCTGGAGAATTTCATTTCATTTCATGTAATTAAATAAACTTGGAATATTTTTCTTTTAACAAAGCCTGACTCAGTAATGGTAACCGTGAAAGCACGGATTGTTGTAACAAGCCATCTAGTTCACTGAAGTCATTCAAGGGAAAAAATCTGCCATCTATACCAATAGAACAGTATAACACAAGAACAGGCCCTTCAGCCCACAATATCTGTACTGAACTAATTGACACCTAATCCCTTCTGCCTGCACATGATCTCTATCCCTCCATTCCCCGCATATTCATGCGTCTGTCTGAGACCCTCTTAAACTATCATATCTGCCTCCACCCCCACGCCTGGCAGCGCAGTCCAGGCACCCACTACCCTCTATGTAAAACATTTGCCCTGCACATCTCCTTTGAACTTTCCCCCTCTCACCTTAAATGCATGTCCTCCAGCATTAGACATTTTGACCCTGGGAAAAGGCACCAGCTATGCCTCTCATAATCTTATAAACCTCTATCAGGTCTTCCTTCAGCCTCCACCGCTCCAGAGAAAACAACCCAAGTTTGTCCAACCTCTCCTTGTAGTTTATACCCTCTAATCCAGGCAGCATCCTGGTCAGGTCTACAGAGGAATCCGGACCCACATTCTTAACTGGCTACTCAGCTCAGGGGTAATCGGGAATGGACAAGAAATGCTACGATTGCCAACAACACCTGTACCCATGTGTGAGAACAACTAGTTAGTGTAGAATTTACCATAGAAACTCATCACAGCATCTGCCAGTCTTGACAAACTGGTAAAATCCAAACTGGGTGGAGAAGAATTTGGGGATTATCAAGGACGAGGTACAGGAGCCTGAAGACCCACACTCAATGATTCAGGAACAGCTTCTTCCCCTCCACCATCAGATTTCTGAACAGTCCACGAACCCATGAACACTACCTCGTTATTCCTCTTTTGCACTATTTAGTTTTGTAATTTATAGTCATTTTTAATGTCTTGCACTGTACTGCTGCCGCAAAACAACAAATTTCATGACATATGTCAGTGATAATAAACCTGATTCTGATATTTTCAGGAGTTACAGGTCCCGATAAAATGTTGGTACAACATTGTGGGCTGAAGGGCCTGTACTGTGTTGTAGTGTTCTATGTTCTATGATTACAGGTAAGTCAAATTGGGCCAGAACTAGTGAACCGACTCATCACTGTTATACTGAGGTGGTGCAGCTGAGGAGGGAGATATTGACTTTGCTTGCAGCCAGGACTCCCAAATGAGATCAGGGAGCAAGGCTAAATGAAGAGAAAGGTTTCTACCTGCCTGGGTGAGTGCAGCTTCAATGACACTCAAGAGGCTCGACACCCATTCTCTCTTCTCCCCCCTCCCATCGGGCAGAAGATACAAAAGCCTGAAAGCACGTACCACCAGGCTCAAGGGCAGCTTCTATCCCGCTGTTATAAGACTATTGAACGGTTCCCTAGTACGATAAGATGGACTCTTGACCTCACAATCTACCTTGTTATGACTTGCACCTTATTGTCTGCCTGCACTGCACTTTCTCTGTAACTGTAACACTTTATTCTGCATTCTGTTATTGTTTTACCCTGTACTACCTCAATGCACTGTGTAATGAATTGACCTGTACGATCGGTGTGCAAGACAAGTTTTTCACTGTACCTCAGTACAAGTGACAATAATAAACCAATTTACCATCCAGGACGCAGCAGCCTGCTCAACAGATACACCACCCACAGCCACTCACTCACTCCACCTCTGACACACAGTAGCAGCAGGTTGTCCCATCTACAGGAGGCACTGCAGCAACTCACCGAGGATCCTTAGACAACACCTTCCAAACCCACCACCTATACCAGCTAGAAGGACAAGGCAAACAAAAGCACGGGGAATACCACCCCCTGGAAGTTGCCTCCAAGCCACACTGACGTGGAAATATATTGCCGTTCCTTCATCATCGCTGGGTCAAAATCCTGGAACTTCCTAGACGGAGTACAGGAAGCAGATAGAGAGCCTAGGGGCATGGTGTCAAGGCAACAACCTTTCCTTCAACATCGGCAAAACAAAAGAGCTGATCATTGCCTTCAGGAAGGTGGGGGGGGGGGGGGCAGAGTACACGCCCCTGTCTGTATCAGTGGAGCTGAGGTGGAGATGGTTGAGAGCTTCAACATCATTGTGGGTACACCCACACCTCCAGGACTGCAGCGGTTCAAGAAGGTAGCTCACCACCACCTTCTCAAGGGCATCTAGGTATGGGCAATTAAATGCTGGCTCAGTCTGTGAAGCCCACATCCCCTTGAATGAATAAAAATACACACAGGTGGGGCTTGCATTCTCTCCAGTGATTAATTGAAGTAGTTCAGAGAAACAAAGGACTTGAGTTGGAGAAAAAACTCAGGGCTGGGGATAGAGATCCATTCAAAACAAGAGAGAAAAATAGGGACACAAGAGACTGCAGATGCTGGAACGTGGAGCAGGACACAATCTGTCGAAGGAACTCAGTGGGTCAGGCAGCATCTGTGGTGAGAAATGGACAGTTGACGTTTAGGGCTGAGACCCTTCATCTGGACTTCCTTAAAACTAGAGGCACTAATCTCTTCAGCAAAAATGGTGGAAATCTGTAATAATCTCTCCCCAAAAAAGATTTAGGAGATCAACTGAAAACTTCAAAACTGATTTATAGATTTTTGTTGTAAAGCATAATTAAGGCAGATTGAAGGAGTTCAGGGGTAGGTTAGTCACAATTTTAACTGGAACAGACTAGAGATGAACTCTTGTTCGTAGCTAGTACAGATCACAGCTTAGGTACAGAGTGGAAAAATAAGATAAGATTTCTTTATTAGTCACGTGTACATTGAAACACACAGTGAAATGCATCTTTTGTGTAGAGCGTTCTGGAACGTGGGAGGAAACCGGAGCACCCGGAGGAAACCCACGCAGACACGGGGAGAACGTACAAACTCCTTACAGACAGCGGCCAGAACTGAATCCGGGTCTCTGGCGCTGTAATAGCGTTATGCTAACTGCTAGGCTACCAATGCATTCCTTGCAAGGCGCTTGTTATATTGCAAGTTCCCTGCACTGCTCCTCACATTTGCAGATGATACCACCGCAGTGGACCGGATCTCAAACAACGACGAGATGGAGTACAGGAAGGAGATACAGAGCTTAGTGACATGGTGTCAAGACAACAACCTTTCCCTCAATGTCAGTAAACAAACGAGCTGGTCATTGACCTCAGGAAATGGCGTGGAGTACGACGATGCTGCATCAATGGTGCTGAGGAGGAGATGGTTGAGAGCTTCAAGTTGCTACGTGTAAATATCACCAACAATTTGTCCTGGTCCAGCCACGTGGACGCTATGGCCAAGAGAGCTCACCAGCACTTCTACTTCCTCAGAAGGCTAAGGAAATTCTATATGTCCCCGATGTAGCGGTTAGCATTATGCTATTACAGCACCAGTGACCCGGGTTCAATTCCGGCCACTGTCTGTAAAGAGTTTGTACGTTCTCCCTGTGTCTGCGTGGGTTTCCTCTGGGTGCTCCGGTTTCCTCCCACATTCGAAAGACGTACGGGTTAGGAAGTTGTGGGGGTGCTATGTTGGCGCCGGAAGTGTGGCAACACTTGCGGGCTGACCCCAGAACACTCCACAAAAGATGCATTTCACTGTGAGTTTCAATGTACATGTGAATAATTAATAACTACCTTATCTTATCATCCTCACCAATTTTTACAGATGCAGCATAGACAGCATCCTATCTGGATGTATCATGACAACTGCTCTGCCTGGGACCGCAAGAAATTGCAGAATGTTGTAAACTCAGCTCAGTCCATCAACACAAACCAGCCTCCCCTCCACTGACTCTGTCTACACTTCTCTCTGCCTTGGGAAAGCAGCCAATGTAATGAAAGACCACTCTCACCTTAGTCATTCTCTCTTCTCCCCCCTCCCATCGGGTAGAAGATACAAACACTTGAAAACATGTACCACCAGGCTCAAAAACAGCTTCTATCCCACTGTTATCAGACCCTTGAACGGACCTCTCATATGTTAAAGATGAACTCTTGATCTCCCAATCTACCTCATTATGACCTTGCACCTTATCGTCTCCCTGCACTGCACTTTCTCTGTAACTGTAACACTATATTCTGCATTCTGTTTCATTTTTACTACCTCGATGTACTTCTGTATGGAATGATCTTTCTGGATGGCGCGTAAACAAAAGCTTTTCACTGTATCTCGGTACATATGACAATAATAAAGCAATCCAATCCAAAGCAAGTTAAAATGCCTGGAACACAGGAAAGTAATACAGGGCAGGCACGGTAGTGAGTGGTTAGCATAATGCTATTACAGCGCCAGCGACCTGGATTCAATTCAGGCCATTATCTGTAAGGAGTTTGTACGTTCTTCCCATGTCTGCGTGAATTTCCTCTGGGTGCTCTGGTTTCCTCCCACATTCCAAAGACGTACGGGTTAGGAAGTTGTGGGGGTGCTATGTTGGCGCCGGAAGCGTGGCGACACTTGCGGGCTGCCCCCAGAACACTCTACGCAAAAGATGCATTTCACTGTGTGTTTCGATGTACATGTGACTAATAAAGATATTTTATCTTATCTTATAATGCTCACCTGAAGAGTACGAGGACAGCACGGCAAGGTGGGCAAGTTAGCAGGAATATCTGTAATAGAAGCAGACAGTTAGATCCATCCTTAACTCCCAGGATGTGAAGAGAAATGACCCAGACTTTGATTTTCACATCTGTAGCAGACAGCTACAAAGTCAAAGTCGCGTTTATTGTCATCTGCACAAGTCCATGTGTGCACAGGTGCAATGAAAAACTTACTTGCAGCAGCATCACAGGCACATAGCATCAGATAAGCAGCATTCACAAGAAAAACATAAATTAAACATTTTTTACAAGAAAGAACATAGAACAAAAAAGAACAGTTCATTTTAATGCAAAGTGATGAGGTCATAGTGTTGCTAAACTGTAATGATTAGGGTTGTGCCGGTTGGTTCAAGAACCGAATGGTTGAAGGGAAGTAGCTGTTCCTGAACCTGGTGGTGTGGGACTTCAGGCTTCTGTACCTCCTGCCCGATGGGAGCTGCGAGAAGATGGCATGGCCCGGACGGTGGGGTTCTTTGATGTTGCCTTCTTGAGGCAGCACCTTCTGTAGATACTCCCGATGGTGGGGAGGGATGTGCCCATGATGTATTGGGCAGAGTCCACTACTCTCTGCAGCTTCTTACGTTCCTGCGCATTCGAATTGCCGTACTACACCGTGATGCAACCAGTCAGGATACGTTCAACAGTGCATCTGTAGAAGTTTGTTAGATTGTTCGGTGACAAGCCGAACCTCCCTAACCTCCTAAGAAAGTGAAGGTGCTGGCATGCTTTCCCGATGATTGCATCACCAGGACACGCCATCCGATATGTTAACGCCCAGGAATTCAAAGCTGCTGATTCTTTCAAGGAATGTTAGGCAAGGTAGTTATGTTTAATGGAGTCTGCATGGAGAGAATGGAAAATGGACGTCGTTCTCATTAGAGCGGGCAGGTTGAAGGGAGACAACCGAGGGATCAAAATCAGGAAGGGCTTTGACGGAGCAAAAGGAAGTCCAGAGGTGAGCAGGGAGGCACAGGGTTAATGATGACGAGCAAAGCAAGCTGAGATGAGGAGATGTGTTTTGCAGACAGCCAGTTGTACAGATTCAATAGTAACAGTTGGATAGATTGTTGAAGAGGGAAGAGAAGACAGGTGGTGGGACTCTTAAGGCAACAGTATGACTGTTCTATCGGGCTGTTATTCTCTTCAACAACTCCACAAAACCCCTTCCTCTTTACAATATGGAACATAGAACATACAGCACTGTGAGATTTACCAGGACGTTGCCGGGACTCGAAGGACTGAGTATTGGAGAGAGGTTTGGCAGATTAGGACTTTATTCATTGGAGCGTAGGAGAATGAGCGGTAATCTTATCGAGGTGTATAAAATCATGAGGGATGTAGATCAGTTGAATGCGCACAGTCTTTTTCCCAGGGTTGAGGAATTAAGAACCAAAGGGCACAGGTTTAAGGTGAGAGGCAAGAGATTTAAAAGGGACCTGAGGGGCAACTTCTTCAAACAGAGGGTGGTGGGTGTATGGAATGCACTGCCTGGGGTGGTGGTGGAGGCAGATACATTGAACAGGTTCAAGAGCTTGTTGGATAGGCATATGGAGGAACGTGAGATAGAGGGATATGCGGGAGGAAGGGGTTAGGTAGTGTGAGGGTGGTCTGATGGACGGCACGACACGGTGGGCTGAAGGGCCTGTTTTGTGCTGTATGGTTCTATGGTTCTATGGTTTAAAGGGATATAGGCCAAATGTGGGCAAATGGGACTAGCCTAGATGGGAAACTTGGTCGGCATGGACCAGTTGGGCCGAAGGGCCTGTTTCCGTGCAGTATAACTCTGAGATTCTATGACAGCACAGCACAGGAACAGGCCCTTCAGCCCACCAGGTCTGTGCCGAACACGATGTCAAATTAAATCTCTTCTGCCTGCACATGATCCATATCCCTCCACTCACCGCACATTCATGTGTCTGTCTAACAAACACCACCATCGAATCCGCCTCCACCACCACCTCTGGCAGTCTGTTCCAGGCACCCGCCACTCTCTGTGTAAAAGCCTCTGTAAGTTTGGTAGTTTAACCAGCTACATAGATACAACGACTTGGAACAGGATAAAAAGTCCCTTCGACTTTTACAGATGCATTTTGGGCATGGCTAAGACATAGATAGCAAAATGAAAAATCAAAATTGGTCACTGCAGTTATAAAAGCAGAAACTGGTGGTCTTCATCTGAATTTTTTGCTGCCCTGGAGAACATCAGTGACTGCTCAGAAGAAAGTCCCCACAGTGAGAAGTATGTAGTAAGAGTCAATGGGCTCAAGTCCCACTCCAGATAGAGTTATAGAGACATAGAGCACAGAAACAGGCCCTTCGGCCCAATGGGTCCATGCCAACCAAGATGCCCATCTAAGCTAGTGCCATCTGCCTGTGTTTGGCCCATATCCCTCTAAACCTTTCCAATCCCATGCACCTTTTAAATGTTGCTATTGTACCTGCCTCAACCACTTTCTCTGGCAGCTCACTCCATGTACATATTCTGCGTGAAAAAGTTGTCCCTCAAGTTCCTATTAAATCTCTCCCCTCTCACCTTAAACCTATACCCTCTAGTTCTTGGTTCCCCAAGACTGAGTGCATTCACCCTATCTATACCCCTCATGATTTTATACACCTTTATAAGATCACCCCTCAGTCAACTATGCTCCAGTGAATAAAGTCCTAGCCTGCCCAACCTCTCCCTATAACTCAGGCCCTCGAGTCAAAACAGGATCAGTGTCCCAATCAGCTGGACATTGCTACCTGTCCTTTGTGGAAGAGCTCTTCCAAGTAAACACCTTTGACCACAAGTCCATCAGGCAGTGGTCAGCACGGAACATCCTGCAGATACTGCGGAACAGGAACTCTATGGATTCTGTGGGATGGTTCCTTGAGCAAACTGTCCAAATCATACGGCAGAATGCCCCATCTCCAGAACTCACCAACAAGCATCAAGACCTTGCTTGGCTGGCGGTGAGAGGGCCCCTGACAGTCAGATCCTCCCTGTATAAACGTCATATCATCCCCAATGCACACTTCCCTCGGGACGGCTGTGGGGGGGGGAGGAGACAGTCACCCACCTCTTTGCAGACTGTGGATTTGCTAAGAGGGTGTGCAGACGGATGCAAGAGTCCGTGTCCCAGTTCATCTCCAGCAGCTGCGTAACAGAGGTCCCTCTGATCTATGGGCTGTTCCCAGGGACACACACCGAGACCGACATCAAGGTCATCAACTCGGTTAAGAACGCCCTTTGGTCAGCCTGAAACTTGTTGGTCTCCCAGCACAGTGAGGTGTCCCTAAGGGAATTCCAGGCTGCAGGAGTAGGTGCTGAGGGATGCACTGAAGCTCGGTGCAGCCAATGCAAAGGTTCCGTGGAGAAGGACACAGTCTAGTGTCTCTCCACTACTGGACGTTGAGGGTCTGGGTCTGGTGTCTGGTGGGGAAGTCCCTCAAACAACAAAAGGGTGTATCACCCCAGGGGACCACATAAGAGGCAATGGTGTGATGTTAAAAAAATGTATTAACACTACTGAATGTATTGAAATTAAACAAAATCTGTGCCCTGCTACATTATTAAACAGGCACACCACATGACTGTCCTGTTCAAACAAGATCACAGTAAATCCACACACACACAAAGATAAATAGCGCACACAGATACACTGCAATCACCAAAATTAATCGGGTGCGTGCAAATTTTCTGCAGTGCTTCAACGACAAAGGACAAGTAATTATATTTAAGTGTCCCAAAGCTCTTCACGTTTTCTACATTACGACATTCTGAAGCCAGTAAAGTCTGTTTTGATGACACATTGTCATGAGAAGCATTGCATAAATGGAAGTCATTCTGCTGGGTCACTAGAGGGACATGCTAAATTCCTATTTTATCAACAAAGAGCTTTTCTGTAAAATCTGACTTCCCGCAACTTCCAGGATATTCACAACTGCAAGCTCAGCTTGATCTGAGCAACAGGCGCCAGATGTGGCTGTGCAGATAATGATGCTGGGGTTTCACCCATTAACCGTAGTTTTAGTATCATTGCTTTGTCTACACACCCAATCACCTTCCACAAGCAAATACCGAGTGTTGTTTTGAGCTTGGAGCCATGACATATCGCTGTCATGGCTAACACAGGATTGCATGAATGAGTTGACAGGTTATGGCATCGCAGAGCAGACTTGTTTATTTAATTTACAAAGGATTATCGTTGCTTCCTTTGTGACCTTCAACTCTTTTGTTTCAGGAAACCAAATTCACTGCTGCCTGGAGATCAGGTTGCAGGGAGTGGCTGGACTACTAAAATTAGAGCCATCCTGGGAGTGAAGATTACACAACTCAACTCAGCCTCCAGAATGTAGAACAGAACAGCACAGCACAGGAACAGGCCCTTCAGCCCACGTTGTCTGTGCCGACCATGAGGCCAAGTTAAACTAACCCCACCTACCTGCACACAGTCTGTATCCTTCCATTCCCTGCCTGTTCTTCAAAGTCAAAGTCAAGTTTATTGTCATCTGCTCAAGTCCGTGTGTGCACAGGTGCAATGAAAAACTTACTTGCAGCAGCGTCTCAGGCACATAGAGTCATGTAAGCAGCATTCACAAGAAAAACATAAATTAAACATAAACTATACACAATTTTTACAAGAAAGAACACAATTGGAACAAAAAGACAAAGTGCATTTTACTGCAAGGTGATCAAAGTGGTCCTAGCGTGGCTAAACTGTAGTGATTAGGGTTGTGCTGGTTGGTTGTGCCTGTCTAAATGCCTCTTAAATGTTGCTGTCATATCTGCTTGCACCACCTCCCCCGACAGCCCGTTCCAGGCACCCACCACTCTCTGTGTAAAAAAACTTGTCTCGTCAATCTCCTTTAAATTTTCCCCCTCTCACCTTAAATCTATGCCCTTAGTACTTGACACTTCTACTCTGGGAAAAAGATCTACCCTATCTATGCCTCTCATAATTTTATATACTACTGTTAGGTCACCCCTCAGCCTCCGACGCTCCAGAGAAAAAAATCCAACCCGTCCTTATAGCTAACACTTTCTAATAAGATTTCTTTATTAGTCACACATACATCAAAACACACAGTGAAATGCATCTTTTGCGTAGAGTGTTCTGGGGGCAGCCCACGTGTCGCCACACTTCCGGTGCCAACATAGCATGTCCACAGCTCCCAATCTGTACGTTTTTGGAATGTGGGAGGAAACCGGAGCACCCGGAGGAAACCCGGAGCAACATCCTGGCAAGCCTCTTTTACACCCTGTCTAAAGCCTCCACACCCTTTAATGCGGCAACATATCACTCCAAACGTTTCCTAACAAAGGTTTTATACATCTGCAGCATGGTCCATGCAAAGTCAGTCTCAGCAGGCAACTGGCTGTGGTGAGACACTGCTCTCTATATATTAAGCAGCTCCCCATTTGAGAAGAGGATAGGTTATAGGGAAATAAGCGGGGGTCAGGATTGCTCTGAGATAGACTCAAAGGCCTGAAGGATCTTGTCATAAGGAATTATGAAAATATATGAAATTTCTAAAGAATTTCACACAGTAGAGGGGGACATTCAGCCCATTGACAGCGCCAGCAATCTGGGTTCAAATCCGGCCGCTGTCTGTAAGGAGTTTGTACGTTCTCCCCGTGTCTGTGTGGGTTTCCTCCGGGTGCTCCGGTTTCCTCCCACACTCCAAAGACGTACGGGTTAGGAAGTTGTGGGCATGCTATGTTGACACCGGAAGCATGGCGACACTTGCAGGCTGCCCCCCAAATCACCACGCAAAAGGATGTATTTCACTATGTGTTTCGATGTACATGTGACTCGTAAGGATATCTTATGTCAGCTCACAGCATTCCCATTCAATTACTCATTTCCCCGTAACCTATCCTTTCTTACATGGAACCTACTTTTGAACCAACCAGCACAACCCGAATCACTTCCTCAGTACAGCAACACCATGACCACTTTGCACTAAAATGGATTTTGTTTTGTTCTAGTTGTGCTCTTTCTTATAAAGATTGTGTAGCATTTATGTTTAAGTTATGTTTTTCTTGGGAATGTTGTGTCTCTGATGCTGCTGCAAGTAAGTTTTTCATTGCACCTGTGCATACATGTACTTGTGCAGATGACAATAAACTCAACTTTGACCGCTATCAAATCCCCCCACTCACTTATAAATAGGGGTTATTTACAGCAACTAATTTACCCAGCAACCAGGGGGTGTGGGAGGAAACTGGAGCACCTGGAGGTCACAGGGGGAACGTGCAAACTCCACACAGACAGCATCGGAGGTCAGGATCAAACCCAGGACTCTGGTGCTGTGAGGCAGCAGTTGTATCTCTGTTCTGCCCAGCTTGAGAACAGGAGACACCAGCTCCTACAAACCTGGTGCTACAAAGCAAAACATCGTAACAGCAACACACACAAAACACTGGATGAACTCAGCAGGGCAGGAACAGTTGATGTTTCAGGCCGAGACCCTTCATCGGGAATGTCCCGATGAAGGGTCTCAGCCCGAAACATCGACTGTTCATTTCCCTCCATAGATGCTGCCTGACCTGTTGAGTTCCTCCAGTGTTTTGCCTGTGTTTTTCCAGATTTCCAACATCTGCTGTCTCTCGTGTCTCTGTAAACATCATAAGACAATTCCCGGGAGTACTGCAGCCACCAAATAGGGTTTTACACGGAGCCAAAATAAATATTAAACAGATGAACAAAAAAATTGATCAAAGGGGGTTTAAAGGACTGTCTAAAAGGAAAAAAAGGGGTAAAATGGCAGGGAGATTTTCGGGAGCGAATTTCAACTTTAAGACTTCATGAACTGAAGTCACAATGACCACAGAAGCTGCAGAGAGTTGTGGACACAATGCGTCACGGAAACCAGCCTCCCCTCCTTGGACTCTGTCTTTACCTCTCGCTGCCTTGGCGCAGCAGCTGGCATAATCAAAGACCCCACCCACCCGGGTCATTCTCTCTTCTCCCCTCTCCCATCAGGCAGAAGATACATATCACCAGACTTAAGGACAGCTTCTACCCCACTGTGATAAGACTATTGAACGGTTCCCTTATACGATGAGATGGACTCTTGACCTCACAATCTACCTTGTTGTGACCTCGCACCTTATTGCACTGCACTTTCTCTGTAGCTGTGACACTTTACTCTGTACTGTTATTATTTCTACCTGTACTACCTCAATGCGCTCTGTACTACCTCAATGTAACTGCATTGTTTAATGAATTGACCTGTACGATCGGTATGCAAGACAAGTTTTTCACTGTACCTCGGTACAAGTGACAATAATAAACCAATACCAATACCAATGTAAAAACAGAAAGTGCTGGAAATACTCAGCAAGTCAGGCCACATCTGTGGGATGAGAAACATGAGCCCATAGGTAGGGTGAAAGCGCTCAGTCTTTTCCCCAGGGTTGGCGAATCAAGAACTAGGGGGCACAGGCTTAAGGTGAGAGGGGAAAGATTTAATAGGAACGTGAGGGGTCACTATTTTACACAGGGGGTGTTCCGTATGTGCAATGAGCTACCAGAGGAAATGGTTGAGGCATGTAGAGTAACAACTTTCAAAAGACAGTTGGATAGGAAAGGTTTAGAGGGATATGGGCCAAATGTGGGCAAATGGGACTAGCTTGGATGGTCAGCATGGACCAGTTGGGCCGAAGGGCCTGTTTCCATGCTGTGTGGCTCTATGACCCTATGAATCTTTGGAATTCTCTACCCTGAAGGTCTGTGGTGTCCCAGTCACCAAGTGATCGATAGATTTCTGGATATGGAGAGTGCAGGAACATGGCACTGAGGTAAAAGATCAGCCATGGTCCTGATGAGCGGTGGAGCAGTATCGAAGGGCTTAATGGCCTACTCCTGCTTCTTATTCGTTCTATTACAAAGAGGGATCACAGCCACTGAGGGACTGCCTGCTGTTCCCCTGCAATACTGTTCCCCTGCTCTCCAGAACTCTGGTCAGACCACACTTGGGAGTGTTGTGTTCAGTACTGGTCGCCTCATTATGGGAAGGATGTGGAAGCTTTAGAGACGGTGCAGAGAAGATTTACCAGGATGCTGCCTGGATTGGAGAGCGTGTCTTATGAAGATAGGTTGAGTGAGCACGGGCTTTTCTCTTTGGAGAGAAGGAGGATGAGAGGCGACTTGATAGAGGTGTACAAGATGATAAGAGGCATAGATCGAGTGGACAGTCAGAGACTTTTTCCCAGGGTGACGCAAGGGGACATAATTTTAAGGTGATTGGAGGAAGGTATAAGGGGGATGTCGGGGTAAGTTTTTTTACACAGAGAGTGGTGGGTGCGTGGAACGCACTGCCGGCAGAGGTTGTGGGGGCAGATGCATTAGGGACATTTAAGAGACTCTTAGATAGACACATGAATGATAGAGAAATGGGGGGCTATGTGGGAGGGAAGGGTTAGATAGATCTTAGAGCAGGATAAAATGTCTGCACAACATTGTAGGCCAAAGGGCCTGTACTGTGCTGTAGTGTTCTATGTTCAATGTTTTAATACAAGGCCACCTTTTCAGAGAGTTCAATCCCCTGCAGGGCTCTAGTCCTGGGAACACTGCCAAGACAACCTTGGAAAGAAAAATCAGCAAAACCACCAGCCGAGCATGACTGCAGACCCACCAACCTTCCAAATCAATCATTCCAAACATCCCCTTCCCCACCAAGCACTCGATGGTTCACACAAGCAAGCGCACTGTTCAGGCAGTCATTATTTTCAGACTAAAACACTGTGGCTTCATCACACATAATAAATCCCAGAGTTTTTCCTGATAGAACATCCCTGGAGAGGACACATGCAGCAGACAAGTCTTTGGTCATGCTGCCCTCAAGCCAAGAACACTGGTTCGCTGAATAGTCAAAGCAGCCTCATCAGCTCGGAGCTGAGGTGAAGATTGTTGTACAGTTAATAATGAGCACTGTGAACCTGACGTCGGCAGCAGCTGGTAGTTTGCAGAAGATAGCACATGAAGAGACAGAGAGAAATGGGACACACACAGGCCCAGACAGAGAAGAAACAGAACAGGAGAACAAACAAAAAAAATGTGCCACAGAACATTGAACAGTACAGCACAGCAACTGGCCTTTCAGCCCACGATGTCTGTGCCAAACACGATGCAAAATTAAAATAATCCCATCTGCCTGCACATGATCCATATCCCGGCAATTCAAACGTGTAGGAACGTAAGAAGCTGCAGAGAGGAGTGGACTCTGCCCAATACATCACGGGCACATCCCTCCCCACCATCGGGAGTATCTACAGGAGGCGCTGCCTCAAGAAGGCAACATCCATCATCAGAGATCCCCACCATCTGGGCCGTGCCATCTTCTCACAGCTCCCATCGGGCAGGAGGTACAGAAGCCTGAAGTCCCACACCACCAGGTTCAAGAACAACTACTTCCCTTCAACCATTCGGTTCTTGAATCAACCAGCACAACCCTAATCACTAACTCAGTACAGCAACACTGGGACCACTTTGCACTGAAATTGACTTTTTTTTGTTCTAATTGGGTTATTTTTTGTAAAAATTGTGTATAATTGATGTTTATGTTTTTCTTGTGAATGCTGCTTATCTGATGCTCTGTGCCTGTGATGCTGCTGCAAGTAAGTTTTTCAGTTTTGTTATGGCTTATTTTGTAATTTATAGTAATTTTTAATATCCTTTACACTGTACTGCTGCCGCAAAACCACAGATTTCATGATATATGTCAGTGATAATAAACCTGATTCTGATTGTATTGACTTGGAACTTGTGTGGCCACTTTCAGTGAGCTATGGACTTGGTGAAGAGAAATAAAGGTTTATAAGATTATGAGGAGCAGAGATAGAACAGGCAATCAGACTCTTTTGCCCAGGGCAGGGGAGATTAGAACTAGAGGGCACAGGTTTAAGGTGAGAGGGGATAAATATAAAGAAGGTCTGAGGGGTAAGTTTTTCCACACAGAGGGTGTTGAATATCTGGAACAAGCTGCCAGAGGAAGTGGTGGAAGACACTATTATAATGTTTAAAATGTGCTTGGACAGCTACTTGGATAGGAAAGGTGTAAGCCTAATGTGGGCAAATGGGATTAGCATAGACAGGATGGGCATCACAGTCAGTATGGACAAGGTGGGCAGAAGGGCCTCTTTCTGAGCAGTATGATTCAATGAAACCCACTTGTACTGAAGAGGCAACAATTCGCTGTAAATGGAAGGATCACGGCAAGATCAGCAAGTCCAAGAATTCTGAAAGCGACCAGTGGAAGGTCATTGAAAGGCCTGGACAGAGTGGACGTGGAGAGGATGGTTCCAGTAGTGGGAGAGTCTAGGACCAGAGGGCACGGCCTCAGAATAGAAGGGCATCCCTTTAGAACAGAGATGAGGAGGAATTTCTTTAGCCTGAGGGGGGTGAATGTGTGGAATTCATTGCCGCAGACGGCTGTGGAGGCCAAGGCATTGGGTGTATTTAAAGCAGAGGTTGATAGGTTCTTGATTAGTAAGGGCATCAAAGGTTATGGGGAGAAGGCAGGAGAATGATCAGCCATGATCGAATAGCAGAGCAGATTCAATGGGCCGAATGGCCTAAATTGACTCTTATGTCTAGTGGTCTGATGGAATAAACATCTACCTCTGACTGGGCATAACCAGAGCAGAGGGCAGGACTACAAGACACTGAGATATCCAAACTTCACCAGCTAACCACAGTTATTATCACACATGGTTCTTAGGGAGCAGTATGAACTTTGGGGACAACCCACTGTAATGTCAAAACAGGGAGAGATAAACTTGCGTAGACATTTCCAGTTGTTTAGAGTTATAGGTACTACCTGGAAACAGGCCCTTCACCCCAACTCGTCCATGCCGTTCATGGTGCCCATAGAGCTAGTCCCATTTGCCCAAATTTGGTCCAATCCCTCTAAACCCATCCTATTCATATTCTTGTCTAAATGTTGTTATTGTACCTGCCTCAACCACTTCCTCTGGCAGCTTGCCCCATGTACGCACCCCCCTCTGCGTGAAGAAGTTGCCCCTCAGGTCCCTTTTAAATCTTTGCCCTCTCACTTTAAACCCTTGTTTTTAGTTCCTTCCACCCGGGACATTCTCTCTTCTCCCCTCTCCCATCAGGCAGAAGATACAGGAGACTGAGGGCACGTACCACCAGGCTCAAAGACGGCTTCTATCCCACAGTGATAAGACTATTGAACGGATCCCTCATACGTTGAGATGGACTTTTGACCTCACAATCTACCTTGTTGTGACCTTGCACCTTATTGTCTACCTGCAATGCACTTCCCTGTAGCTGTGACACTTTACTCTGTACTGTTATTGTTTTTACCTGTACTACCTCAATGCACTCTGTACTAACTCAATGTATCTGCACTGTGTAATGAATTGAGCTGTATGGACAGTATGCAAGACAAGTTTTTCACTGTACCTCGGTACAAGTGACAATAATAAACCAATACCAATACCTTTGGGGAAAAAAACCATGTGGGTTCACGCTACCTGTACCTTTCATAGTTTTATACACCTCCATAAGGTCACCTCTCAGTCTCCTACGCTCCAAGGAATAAAGTCGCAGCCTGGCCTACTTCTCCCTATAACTCAGGCCCTCAAGTCCTGGCAACATCCTTGTAAATCTCCTCTGCGCTCTCTCCAGTTTAATGACGTTTTTCTTATAACAGGTTAACCAAAACTGTGCACAATACTCCAGGTGTGGCCTTTACCTTCCAGTGTTTCATTGCATTACTGAATCTTGACTACTAGAGTCTGGGTGATGTTGGTTCTGGAGTGCAGTCACTGTGAGGAAGTAAAGGGTTAAGAAACTGTGACTGTACACATAACTGATGAAAAAAAATACCTCGCAGGCAAGAGCAAGCAAGCCCCTGACTCAGGAATAGGTGGTAATTACTATGACTGGAACTTGGTTGCAAGCCAATTATACTAGACAATAAAGGTTGCATTAAACAGCGAGTGGGAAGCTTGTCCTAAATAATGAGGGTGATACCTGTCTTTGAGTCTCTTGATTGTAAATCAATTATACTGAACAATAAGTGCGATGTCTGTCTTTGGATCTCCGTGGCTTGACCGAAACTTGCGAAGCCGCATTCATTAAGTGTGCATGACAATGTCTGTATAAATTACTGTCTGCTCTTTTGTACGGTGGTGACCTCGGATAGCGACTCTCAACGAGTGCTGATGAGACTTCTCCCTGGTGGTATACTGCTAATAAATGCGTTTCACTGAATCAATCTGTGGCACTGTGTAATTTTGCAGCAGGCAGGAGTGGGACCTTAAAATCGGGATAACAACTGTGGGTTAAATAATTTCCCATTAGTGATGACGATTAGTTCTGCTGCAGCAAAAGGGGCGAGTTGCAACATATGTCATAACGTCTTCTCAGGCATTCCCTCGGGAATGAAGTCGACTTGCTCCCACTCCAGTTCCGTGGCCTCATTCGGCACCTGGGAACCTGACATGGAAACCATAGACTTTTCACAGAATGGGGCAGGAGAGACCCGAGGGGGGAGAGGGGTGGGTTTGTGAGGTGCTGTGTTCTTTCACTGTATACACAGGGCTCCTGTATGTGACGGATTCCCATTGCTTAAGTCTTCAGAATCAGAATCAGGTTTATTGTCACTGACATATGTCGTGAAATTTGTTGTTTTGCAGCAGCAGTACAGTGCAAGACATAAAAATTACCATCGATTACAAAAATAAATAAATGGTGCAAAAGAGGAATAATAGAGTAGTGTTCTTGGGTTCAGGGACTGTTCAGAAATCTGATGGCGGAGGGGAAGAAGCTGTTCCTGAATCATTGCGTGTAGGTCTTCAGGCTCCTGTACCTCCTCCCCGCTGGTAGTAACAAGAAGAGGGCCTGTCCTGGGTGGTGAGGGTTTCTTCTATCTACCCAGTAATCACTTGCATGACAGAGTTCGAGTATCTGTTTCAAGAGCCTGCTATCAGGCACAATTTGACTATTAGCTTGTTACTGGTGTCAAACCAGGCTGCAACTTTGTCCCAACAGGTTTCTCCAATTGTTATCGCTGCATATGTTGCACTTCACCTCTTTTTGCTTCAGTTGAACTAATCCTCATCACGAATGGGAAATTATTTAACCCAAAGGACCTTTGAACATAAAACATTGAACAGTGCAACACGGAACAGGCCCTTCAGCCCACAACATTGTGCCGAACTAATTAAACTAATAATTAAATGCCTAACTAAACTAATCCCTTCTGCCTACATGATGTCCATATCCCTCCATCTCTGCACATTCATATGCCTATGTAAGAGCTTTTTAAATGCCTCTATTGTATCTGCCTCCACCACCACCCCTTCAGAACCAACATCACCCAAACCTCAGTAGTCAAGCTGCTGCATGCGTTGAAGCACTAGAAGATGAACTGGAGTTTGAGGAATTTGGTATGTCACCAAAGTCTCTTACAAATTACTATAGATATGTGGTGGAGAGCATTCTGTCTGGGTGCATCACTGCCTGGTATGGAAGCGCCAATGCACAGGATCGCAAGAGGCTGCAGAGGGTTGTAGACTCAGCCAGCTCCATCACGGGCACAACCCTCCCCACCATCGAGGACATCTTCAAGAGGCGGTGCCTCAAGAAGACGGCATCCATCACTAAGGACGCTCACAACCTGGGACATGCCCTCTTCTCGTTACTACCATCAGAGAGGAGGTACAGGAGCCTGAAGACCCACCCTCAGCGATTCAGGAACAGCTTCTTCCCCTCCGCCATCAGATTTCTGAACGGTCCATGAACCCATCCACCTCATTACTACTTTTTTTTTGCACTATTTATTTATCTTGGTAATTTATAGTCCTTTTTATGTCTTTGCACTGTACTGCTGCCACAAAACAACACATTTCACGACATATAAGTCCGTGATAATAAACCTGATTCTGATTCTGAATGTTGTGTCCCACTGAGAGTGTTCCCGAGCGGGGAGGAAATGTGGGGCGTGGTGGAGGCAGATACTTTTGGTGCCTTCAAGGAAGAGTTGGGTAAAATTGGGTAAATGGGAGGGTTTGGGGTGAACAGGCTGATAATATACCTGATCCTGGTTCTGAAGTGGTCTAGACAAGTTCATCTCTCCCTGTTGATCTTCCAATCTGAATATGAGAATCATTTTCAGCACCCACTAAATAATTCAGGTAACACGGGAGTGAAATGGCTGATATTGCTGACTTGCCATGGAAACTTATATTATTGTTTCGGAAAGCAGGTTCCTTCAGCTACATGGGCTTTGGAAGAAGTGTATCACAAACAGGACAATTTTTAATTTATCACTGGCAATTTTTATTCATCCCAAAGTGTCACCAAGCCATTGCTGAGAGTACATAGAACACTACAGCACAGTACAGGCCCTTCAGCCCACAATGTTGTGCCGACATTTTATCCTGCTCTAAGATCTATCTAACTCTTCCCTCCCACATAGCCCTCCATTTCTCTATCATTCATGTGCCTAAGAGTCCTTAAATGTCCCTAATGTATCTGACCCCACATCTTCTGCTGGCAGTGCGTTCCACGCACCCACCACTCTATGTAAAAACTTACCTCTGACATCCCCCTTATACCTTCCTCCAATCAAAATTATGTCCCCTCGTGTTAGCCATTGCCGCCCTGGGAAAAAGTCTCTGACTGTCCACTCGATCTATGCCTCTTATCATCTTGTACACCTCTATCAAGTCACCTCTCATCCTCCTTCTCTCCAAAGAGAAAAGCCCGAGCTCACTCAACCTATCCTCATAAGACATGCTCTCTAATCCAGGCAGCATCCTGGTAAATCTCCTCTGCACCCTCTCTAAATCTTCCACATTCTTCCTATAATGAGGTGACCAGAACTGAACACAATACTCCAAGTGTAGTCTAACCAGAGTTCTATAGAGCTGCAACATTACCTCGCGGCTCTTGAACTCAGTACCCCAACTAATGAAGGCCAGCATGCCATATGCCTTCTTAACAACCCCATCGACCTGCGTGGCAACCTTGAAGGACCTATGGACGTATGGAGTAGTTAAATATTAACCACATTGACGAGACTGGAGTTAGATACAGGCATGACTTGTTCAGAGTAGCAGGTCTTTCCTTTGTTAATGAGTTTAGTGAACAAGATGGGCTTTCAAAATCACAATTTGCTAGTTTCATGGTCACTATTACTAGTACTATATTTTATTTCTAGATTAAATTGCTTGAAATCAAATCTCCAGCTGCCATTGTGAAACTTGGAAGAATACTGAGCCCAGTAACTAAATGACTGTCATTCTCCAAGGAAACCAGAATTGGAACATCCATCAAGATAATTTTCATCAGTGCAACAAATATCCCTTTATCATTTAGGCCAGATTCACAATACAGAATCATGGATTCAGACAGCACAGAAATAGGCCCTTCAGCCCACCACGTCGATACTGACCATCAAGGACCCATTTACACTAATCCCCTCTCTTCTGCACCTGGTTCCACCTGCCCAGCAGCACCCACCTCGCCTGGTTCCACCCATCACCTACCAGCCCCTGTCTCACCCACCCCTCCCTCTCACCGACTCTCTCCCCTCCACACTCTCAGCCCTGATGCAGGGTCTTGACCAGAAACGTCGACCGTCCCTTTCCCTCCACAGATGCTGCCTGACCCGCTGAGTTCCTCCAGCACTTTTTTTTTACGCTAATCCCATTTTATTCTCCCCGCATTCATATCAATTCCCCACCCCCCAAGATTCTACCACTAATCCTATTTACCACCACTTGGTCTGTAGTCTTCAATACTTTGGTGATTCACGTTCATCAAGATACCTCTTGAATATTGCAAGAATACCCGTCCCCATCCCCTACTCAATCTCTGTGTGTTCTGGATTCCAATTGCCACCTAGATGAAAAATATCATCCCACAGTTCCCCTTAAAACCGTAGCCCCTTACCCTTACCCACGGTTTGGTGGTGTAGCAGTTAGCGTAATGTTATTACTGCGCCAGAGATCCGGGTTCAATTCCGGCCACTGTCTGTAAGGAGTTTGTACATTCTCCCTGTGTCTGCGTGGGTTTCCTCCAGGTGCTCAGGTTTCCTCCCACATTCCAAAGACGTACGGGTTAGGAAGTTGTGGGCACGCTATGTTGGCGCCGGAAGTGTGTTGACACTTGTGGGCTGCTCCCAGAACACCCTACGCAAAAGGTGCATTTCACTGTGTGTTTCGATCTACATGTGACTCATAAAGATCCTATCCTCTGGTTCTTTGATGCCTGTTATAGGGAAGGTGCTCCGCGTTATACTGGCTTAGTTGGTGAATCTCTCACTCAGGATATAGGTCCAAGGTCCCATTCCAAAAATCTCATCATCTGTGCAACTTGCCTCCTCTGAGCCTTGCTTTTGTATATCCTTGGGTCACTGAGTCATGAGAACAGGTTCTTTGACCCTTCTCAGCCAAGTTGTCTACCTGAGCTAGCCCCACTTGCAGTGGATGTTGTCTACATGGACTTTAAGGTGTTTGACAAGGTCCCTCATGGTAGGTTGATCAGGAAGATGGGATCCATGGTGAATTGGTAGCTTGGATTCAGAATTGGTTTGCCGATAGAAGGCAGGGTTTAGTGAAGGGAGGGTATTATTCTGGCTGGAGATCTGTGACCAGTGGTTTTCCACTGGGATCAGTGCTGGAACCTCAGTTGTTTGTATATATAAATGACTTGGATGAAAATGTAGATGGGTTGGTTAGTAGGTTTGCAGACGACACAAAAATTGGTGGGATTGTGGGCAGTGACGAAGGTCGTCACAGGATACAGCAGGATGTAGATCAGTTAGTTATGGGTGGAGAAATGGCAGATAGTTTAATCTGGCCTCGTATGAAGTGTTGCACTTTTGGAGGTCAAATGTAAGGGGAAAGTGTACAGTTAATGGCAGGATCCTTCACAGCACTGATGTACAGAAGGATCTTGGGGTCCTTTTTTACACAGAGGGTGGTGGGTGCCTGGAACGGGCTGCCAGGGGCGGTGGTGGAGGCAGATACAATCATGGTGTTCGAGAGACTTTTAGACAGACACATGAACATGCGGAGAATGGAGGGATCTGGATCACGTGCATGCAGAAGGGATCAGTTTAATTTGGCATCGTGTTCAGCTCAGACATCGTGGGCCGAAGGGCCTATTCCTGAGCTGTACTATGTAAAGTTCTATGTTCTTTTTGTCTGCGCTTGGTCCATATCCCTCCAAACATGTCCTATCCATAAATATGGATACATGGGAGGTTATTCCAGCCTATGCCAACTCAGAGAACAATCCATTCCTCCAATAATTTTCTCTGTAACCTATTCTCCCCACATTCCCATTACAGCATAGTTATATGCTTTACTTCAACGGAAGGACAGAGATTTCTTTCCCTAGAGAGCAATAGTGAACTGAATGTGATAATAGAAGGATCCCAGAATCACTTCTAGTTTTTTTGTTCCAGATTTTGAAGTCCATATTTCCATTATTCCAGAGTCTTGAATCCCCTACGGAACTTATTAGTGACTGTCTTGTTAAAATGGACAACCTGGTCTTTTCCAAAAAAGGGAAACACCTTCTCAAGGTAAATAACTGCAGAAAGACCATTGGAGACTCAAGAGACCACAGATGCTGGAATCTGGAGCAACACAAAATGAGCTGCTGGAGGAACTCAGTGGGTCAGGCAGCTCCTGTGGAGGGAAATGGACAGTCAAGGTTTCAGACCAGATGAAGGGTCTTGGCCCAAAACATTGACTGTTCATTTCCCTCCACGGGAGCTGCCTGACCCACTGAGTTCCTGCAGTAGGTCTTATAGAACATAGAACATCACAGCACAGTATAGGCCCTTTGGCCCACGAGGTTGTGCTGACTTTTCAGCCTACTCTATGATCAATCCAACCCTTCCCTCCCACATAGCCCTCCATTTTTCTATCATCCATGTGTCTATGTAAGAGTCTCTTAAATGTCCCTAATGTATCTGCCTCCACCAGCACCCCTGGCAGTGCGTTCCACACACCCTGTGTAAAAACTTACCTCTGACATCCCCCCGTACTTTGCTCCAATCATCTTAAAGTTATGCCGCCTCATGTTAAGCCATTTCCGCCCTGGGATAAAGTCTCTGACTGTCCACTCGATCTATGCCTCTTATCATCTTGTACACCTCTGTCAACTCACCTCTCATCCTCCTCCTCTCCAAAGAGAAAAGCCCAAGCTCACTCAACCTATCCTCATAAGATATGTTTTCCAATCCGGGCAGCATCCTGGTAAATCTCCTCTGCACCCTCTCTAAAGCTTCCACATCCTTCCGATAATGAGGCGACCAGAACTGAACACAGTACTCCAAGTGTGGTCTAACCAGGGTTTTATAGAGCTGCAACATTACCTCACGGCTCTTGAACTCAATACCCCAACTAATGAAGGCTAACATGCCATATGCATTCTTAACAACCATATCAACCTGTGTGGCAACCTTGAGGGATCTGTGGACATGGACCCCAAGATCCCTCTGTTCCTCCACACTAAGAATTCTGCCATTAACCCCGTATTCTGCCTTCAAATCTGATCTCCAAAGTGAATCACTTCACACTTATCCAGGTTGAACTCCATCTGCCGCTTCTCAGCCCAGCTCTACATCCTATCAATATCCTGTTGTAATCCTCGTCAACCTTCTACACTATCCACAACACCACCAACTTTTGTGTCATCTGCAAACTTACTAACCCACCCTTCCACATCCTCATTGAAGTCATTTATAAAAATCACAAAGAGCAGGGGTCCCAGAACAGATCCCTGCGGAACACCACTGGTCACCAACCTCCAGGCAGAATATGCTCCATCTACCACCACCCTCTGTCTTCTATGGGTGAGCCAGTTCTGAACCCACACAGCCAAGTTTCCCTGGATCCCATGCCTCCTGACCTTCTGAATGAGCCAATCATGGGGAACCTTATCAAATGCCTTACTAAACTCCATATACACCACATCCATTGCTCTACCTTCATCAATGTGCTTTGTCACATCCTCAAAGAATTCAATCAGGCTCCTGAGGAACGACCTGCCCCTCACAAAGCCATGCTGACTATCCCTAATATGACTATGCTTCTCCAAATGCTCATAAATCCTGAAACTTTTCCAATAATTTGCCCACCACTGAAGTAAGACTCACTGGTATATAATTCCCAGGATTATCCCTACTCCCTTTCTTGAACAAAGGAATAACATTTGCTCTCCAATCATCTGGTACTACTCCTGTGGCCAGTGAGGATGCAAAGATCATCACCAAGGGCTGAGAAATCTCTTCCCTCATTTCCCATAGTATCCTGGGATATATCCTGTCTGGCCCCGGGGACTTATTTATCCTAATGTTTTTCAAAAGTTCCAGCTCATCCTCCTTCTTAATATTGATATGTTCTGGCTTATCAGCCTGTTTTATGCTGTCTGCACAGACATCAAGTTCTCTCACAGGTGAATACCGAAACACAGTATTCACTAAGGACCTCCCCTACCTCCTCCAACTCCAGGCACATATTTCCTCCTCTATCCCTGATCACTCCTACCCTCACTCTAGTCATCCTCCTGTTCTTCACATACGTGTAGAATGCCTTGGGGTTTTCCTTAATCCTACTCGCCAAGGACTTCTCATGCCCCCTTCTAGCTCTACTAAGTCCATTCTTAAGCTCCCTCCTGGCTACTTTGTAATTCTCTAGAGCCATGTCTAATCCTTGCTTCCTGAACCTTACATCTCTTGTCAACCATGGTTCCTTCACTCTACCATCCTTTTCCTGCCTCAATGGAACATACCTATCCAGAACCCCCTGCAAGTGATCTCTAACCAACCTCCACATTTCCATTGTGCATTTCCTTGAGTACATCTGTTCCCAATTTACACTCCCAAATTCCTGCCTAATAGCATCATAATTCCCCCTCCCCAATTAAATACATTCCCATACCATCTGCTCCTACCCCTCTCCAAGACAAGGGTAAATGTCAGGGAGTTGTGGTCACTGTCTCTGAAATGCTCACCCACCGAGAGATCTGAACCAGACCAGGTTCATTGCCTAGTACCAGATCCAGAATGGCCTCTCCTCTAGTCGGCCTGTCTACCTACTGTGTCAGGAATCCTTCCTGGACACACCTAACAAATTCTGCCCCATCTAAACCTTTTGCACCAAGGACGTGCCAATCAATATTAGGGAAGTTGTCCCATGACAACGACCCTGTTGTATTTGCACCTTTCCAAAGTCTGCCTCCCAATCTGCTCCTCAGTGTCTCTGTTGCTATTGGGGGATTTATAGAATACTTTCAATAGAGTGATTGCTCTTTTCCTCTTTCTGACCTCCACTCACACTGACTCAACAGACAATCCCTCCAGGAAATTTTCCCTTTCTGCAGCTGTGACACTGTCCCTGATCAGCAAAGCCACTCCGCCACCTCTTACCTCCATCCCAGTCCCTTTTGAAACATCTAAACCCCGGAACATCCAACAGCCATTCCTGCCCTTGTGACAGCCAAGTCTCTGTAATGGCCACAACATCGTAGTTCCCATGAACTTAGAGCATATACTGACCCATGCTCTAAGTTCATCACCCTTGTTCCTGATACTTCTCGCATTAAAATAGACACACCTCAACCCATCCAACTGCAATTTTGCCCAATCAAATTTCTATCCTTCCTCAGTCTCTCCATACGCTGCATCAACCTGTACACCAACTGCCCCGTCCTCTGACCTATCACTTGGGTTCCCATCACCGGGCCAAATTAGTTTAAACCCTCCCCAACAGCTCGAGCAAACCTGCCCGCAAGGATATTGGTCCCACTCCAGTTCAGGTGTAACCCGTCCCTTTCGTACAGGTCGTACCTTCCCCAGAAGAGATCCCAGTGATCCACAAATCTGAAACACTGCCCCCTGCACCAACTCCTCAGCCACGCATTCACCTGCCAAATCATCCTACTCTTACCCTCACTGGCACATGGCACAGGCAGCAATCCAGAGATTACTACCCTTGAGGTCCTGCTTTTCAGCTTCCTACTGAGCTCCCTATATTCCCTCTTCAGGACCTCATCTCTTTTCCTACTTATGCCATTGGTACCAATATGTACCACAACCTCTGGCTGTTCGTCCTCCCCCTTCAGAATGCTGTGGACCTGATCAGAGACGTCCCTGACCCTGGCACCTGGGAGGCAACAAACCATCCGGGAGTCCCTTTCACGTCCGCAGAATCTCCTGTCTGCTCCCCTAACTATAGAGTCCCCTAACACTACCGCTCTCCTCTTCTCCCCCCTTCCCTTCTGAGCCACAGAGCCAGACAGTGCCAGAGACTTGACCACTGCAGCTTTCCCCTGGTGGGTCATTTTCCCCCCAACAGTATCCAAAGCAGCATACTTGTTATTGAGGGGAACAGCCACAGGGGAACTCTGCACTACCTGCCTATTCTCCATCCTTCTCCTCACAGTCACCCAGCTACCTGCCTCCTGCAACCTAGTTGTGGCTACCTCCCTGTAGCTTTTAGCTATCACCTCCTCATTATCCTGTAGGAGCCGAAGGTCATCCAGCAGCAGCTCCAGTTCCCTAACACGGTCTGTAAGGAGCTGCAGCTGGATGCACCTCCCACAGATGTAGCTATCAGGGAGACTTGAGATCTCCCAGATCTCCCACATCTGGCAGGAAGAACACACCACTGATCCATTATCACTACTTTAGCTGGGCACTAGAGACCGAGAGTCCTGCTTCTCGCTCCAAGTCACAGCCCTCGCTACCTGGAAAAAGAACTGGGTCCCGACACTCACCTCTTTATATGGCTCCCACTTCGCTTATTTTGCATAAAAATCATTCTCTTTTAGTATAAAAAGCTTTGATTTATTCAGCCTTTGAAAGGAAATTCTGCCTGATGATTTGAGTAGATGGTTACCCACTTGCTCTACTCTCTCTACACTCATGACTGTGTGGCTAAACACAGCTCAAGTGCCATCCATAAATTTGCCGATGACACCACTGTTGTTGGTAGAATCTCAGATGATGAGAAGGTGTACGGGAGTGAGATAGATCAGCTGGTTGTGTGGTGTCACCACAACAATCTCACAGTCAACATCAGCAAGGCCAAGGAAATGATTGTGGGCTTCAGAGAGGGGAAACTCACACTCAGAGATACAGGAACAGCTTCTTCCCCTCCGCCATCAGATTTCTGAACCTCATGAACACTACCTCGTTATTTCTTTTCTCTGTTAATAAATAAATAGGATTTTGTAATTAATATTAATTTTACATTTTGCACTGTACTGCTGCCGCAAAACAACAAATTTCATGACATATAAGTCAGTGATAATAAACCTGATTCTGACCCAGTGATTCAATATCACTGAAGCAGATTATCTGATTATTGCTGTCTGGGAGAGTTTGTATGCATACCACAATGCCACCTGCCCTTTAGATGGACTTCATTGGTTGCAAAATACTTTTGAACATCTTGCTGTTGTGAATAGTATTTTAGAATCATATTTTATTATTTGTGTAATAGTATTTTAGAAATTTTTTTTTACTCTAAGAGATTAAATGCTTCCTTTGCAGTCATGATGTAATATCTGACTGAGCTCTTCCATGCGAAAGTGCAACCGCTCTGGTTCAGAGATGGAGGCTCACAGGGTCAGTCAGTGGGTGTGGGAGCTGATGATGTTGTTACTGCAGTAACAACCCACAACCCACTGGCCTGAAGAAATGATCCAGAGACAAGGATTCCACTCCCACTGTGGGAGCTGGGGAACTGAAATTCAAGTAACAAATACATTCAGGATCAGAAACTCAGTGCAGTAATGGTAGCCGAGAAACTACCAGAGGGCATAGATCCTGACCTGGTCTGGGCTAAATTGGTGAATTGGTCTATTATTGTCACGTGTACCAAGGTACAGTGAAAAACTTTGTTTTGCATGCCGTCCATTCAGATCATTTCATCACATCAGTGCATTGAGGTAGTACAGGGGAAAACAATAACAGAATGCAGAATAAAGTGTTACAGTTACAGAAAAAGTGCAGTGCAGGCAGACAATAAGGTGCAAGGTCATAACGAGGTAGATTGTGAGGTCAAAAGTCCATTTTATCATACAAGAGGTCTGTTCAATAGTCTTATAACAGCAGGATAGAAGCTGTCCTTGAGTCCGGTGGTACACGCATTCAGGCTTTTGTACCTTCAGCTGATAGAAGAGAGGAGAATGTCCGGGGTGGGAGGGGTCTTTGATTACGTTGGCCACTTTCCTGAAGAAGTGGGAAGTGTAGACGGAGTCAATGGAGGGGAGGCTGGTTTGTGTGATGGGACTGGGCTGTGTCCACAACTCTCTGGAATCAGGCGGGACTTATGCCCTCTAGTAGTTACTTGCCTATCATTACTGTCACTTCTGATCCTGGATTTATTTGTTAGTTGAATTTCAATTCCCCAACTACCATGGTTGGATTGGAAACACTCATTCAGGCCTCCAGGGCGGCACAGTAGTGTAGCGGTTAGTGTAACGCTATTACAGCGCCAGTGACCCGGGTTCAATTCCCGCCGCTGTCTGTAAGGTGTCTGTACGTTCTCCCTGTGTCTGCGTGGGTTTCCTCCGGGTGCTCCGGTTTCCTCCCACATTCCAAAGACGTGCGGGTTAGGAAGTTGTGGGCATGCTATGTTGGCGCCGGAAGCGTGGCGACACTTGCGGGCTGCCCCCAGAACACTCTACGCAAAAGATGCATTTCACTGTGTGTTTCAATGTACATGTGACTAATAAAGAAATCTTATCAGTAACAACATCTGCTCCCTCACCCAGTGCTTGACTCTGTGAATTACCATTTCTGAAGCTCAGTGGCTACATTTTTATGCATGAATGTGCTCAGTTATTTAAGATAAGATATCTTTATTAGTCACATGTACATCGGAACACACAGTGAAATGCGTCTTTTGCGTAGAGTGTTCTGGGGGCAGCCCGCAAGTGTCACCACGCTTCCGGCGCCAACATAGCATGCCCACATAATTGCATTAACTACTCCAGAAACTTTGTCCCAACTCAAGACTTCTCCAGTTAACCACACATGCAGAAAGCACATCGATTAGCATAGTTACTGCAGCAAGTAGTGGTTTTATTTTTAGAAGTTATAATCTTTGCCCAGGAACTGGGTGGAATACAGCTTGGTACACCTTAGAACCAGGACCTAACTTCACCCCAAGACATTTTCCCCAAGTTAACATCCCTTCGTAGACATTACAAACAAATCAGACATTGATTAACCATCCTTAATCTTTCTAGTGGATTGAAAGGCAGAGACAAACTTATGTAGCACCCTTCAGATCTTCTTACAGGATACCTCAATTGCTTCATAACCAATAAAGTGCGGTTTTGGTTGCCCTGTTATTGGAAAGACATCATTAAACTGGAAAGAATGCAGAGAAGATTTAACAAGGATGTTGCCAGGACTCAAGGGCCTGAGTTATAGGGAGAGGTTGGGCAGGCTGGGACTTTATTCCTTGGAACGTAGGAGACTGAGGGGTGACTTTATGGATGTGTATAAAATTGTGATGGGCAGAGGCAGGGTGAATGCACACAGTCTTTCTTCCAGAGAAGGGGAACTAAAAATTAGAGGGCATGGGCTTAAGGTGAGAGGTGAAAGATTTAAAAGGGATCTGAGGGGCAACCTTCATGCAGAGGGTGGGGTTTATATGAAACGAGCTGCCAGAGAAAGTGGTTGAGGCAGGTACAACAATAACTAAAAGACATTTGGAACAGCAGAGGGATGTGGGCAAATATGGCCAAATGGAACTATTTTAAGTGGGCGCCATGGTCAGCATGGATAAGTTGGTCCAAAGGGCCTGCTTCCGTACTCTATGACTCTACTCTCTGACACTAAGTGCTGAACTATGGTCACCACTGGAATATGAGAAACTTCAGAAGGCACCCGAATCAAGAAAGATGTGGGATTAGAGTTACGGCTTACCTGAGAGCAGCAAATAACACTGAAAAATGACAATACCACAGCTTCAATAAGACTAGCGCTTTACTTCCAGATTTATCAAACAAACTGCTGTGGAGGGTCACTGTTTAAAGACACTTAAGACAGAGTGGGTAATTATTTGTATCCTGACTGGCTGCATCAAGGTCTGGTATGACAATTCCAGTGCACAGGAACTTAACAAGCTGCAGAGAGTAGTGGACCCAACCCAATACATCACGGGCACATCCCTCTCCACCATCAGGAGTATCTACAGGAGGCGCTGCCTCAAGAAGGCAACATCCATCATCAAAGATCCCCACCATCCGGGCCATGCCATCTTCTTGCAGCTACCATCGGGCAGGAGGTACAGAAGCCTGAAGTCCCACACCACCAGGTTCAGGAACAGCTACTTCCCTTCAGTCAAGGCTGGTCATGGCACATATTAACTCCAGCCTCCAGGAAAACCTTGACCCACTGCAATCTGCTGAAACAGGTCTACAGTGGACGCCATCTCCCTGGCCCTACACTCATCTCTGGAGCATCTGGACAGTAAAGACACCAACATTAGATGATTGTTTATTGACTACAGCTCTGCCTTCAATACTATAATTCCAAGCAAATTCATCATCAAACTCCGAGACCTAGGACTCAACACCTCCCTCTGTAACTGGATCCTTGACTTTCTGACCAACAGACTGCAATCAGTGAGGATAGGCAGCAATACCTCCGGCACGATTACCCTCAACACTGGTGCCCCACAAGGCTGCGTCGTCAGCCCTCTACTCCACTCCCTATACACTCATGTGGCCAGATTCTGCTCTAACTCCACCTACATTTGCAGATGATACCACCATAGTGGGCCATATCTCAAATAACGATGAGTCGGGGTACAGGAAGGAGATAGAGAGCTTAGTGACATGGTGTCATGACAACAACCTTTCCCTCAATGTCAACAAAACAGGAGAGTTGGTCATTGACTTCACGAAAGGGGGCAGTGCACATGCCCCTGTCTATATCAACGGTGCTGAGGTTGAGAGGGTTGAGAGCTTCAAGTCCCTAGGAGTGAACATCACCAATAGCCTGACCTGGTCCAACCACATAGATGCCACAGCCAAGAAAGCTCACCAGTGCCTCTACTTCCTCAGGAGGCCAAAGAAATTTGGCATGTCCCCTTTGACACTCACCAACTTTTATCAATGCACAGCAGAAAGCATCTTATCTGGATGCATCACAGCTTGGTGTAGCAACTGCTCTGCCCGTGACCGCAAGAAACTGCAGAGAGTTGTGGACACAGCCCAGCACATCACAGAAACCAGCCTCCCCTCCAATAGACTCTTGTCTATACTTCTCACTGCCTCAGTGAAGCAGCCAGCATAATCAAAGGCCCCACCCACCCGGGTCATTCTCTCTCCTCCTCTCTCCCATCAGGCAAAAGATACAAAAGCCTGAAAGCACGTACCACCAGGCTCAGGGACAGCTTCTATCCCACTGTTATAAGACTATTGAATGGTTCCCTTATATGATAAGATGGACTCTTGACCTCATAATCCACCTTGATATGACCTTGCACCTTATTGTCTACCTGCACTGCACTTCCTCTATAGCTGTGACACTTTACTCTGTATTCTGTTATTGTTTTTACCCTGTACTACCTCAATGCACTGTGTAATGAATTGATCTGTATAAACAGTATGTAAGACAAGGTTTTCACTGTACCTCGGTACAAGTGACAATAATAAACCAATACCAAATTCATTCAATTCTTGAACTTACCGGCACAACCCTAATTACTACAGTTTAGCAACACTATGACCGTTATGCACTACAATAAACTTCAGATTTTTTGTTCTAATTATGTTCTTTCTTGTAAAAATTGTGTATAACATGTTAAATTGATGTTTTTCTTGTGAATGCTGCTTATCTGATGCTCTGTGCCTGTGATGCTGCTGCAAAAGTAAGTTTATCATTGCACCTGTGCACACATGGACTTGTGTATATGACAATAAACTCAGCTTTACTTTGATTTGTCTTTCAGACGGTCGAGTGTCTCTGGAACTCTCTTCCTCACAGACAAGTGGAAACAGGGTGCTTGAAATATTTTTAACGCGGAGGTAGATGGATTCTCAATTAGGGGTTTACAGGGATAGGCGGGGATGGAGATTTAGATCAGGGTTAATTGTATTAAATGGCTGAGCGCACTTGAGGGGCTGAGTGTTTTGAAACATATGTACATTCATTGGTCTAGCCGCTAGTTCAGGCCTCTGGAAGGTTCATTTAGTTAGTTTAGAGCAACGTCATATACACTAGGGTGCAATGAGATTCCTTGTTTGCATGAAGCTCACAGAGTAAACAGTGTACATGGTAATAGCAAATACAGTGATGGGTGCAAAACAGCAGAATGGTGCAAAGACTGTAGTGCAAACTGAAGTAGCGCAAAAAGAAATGCTAAAGTGACAATGAACAGAATAACCAAGAGAGGTAGAATTTGGGCAGGCACTGCAGTGTTACGGTTAGCGTAACGCTATTACAGTGCTAGCGACCCGGGTTCAATTCCGGCCACTGCCTGTAGGGAGTTTGTACGTTCTCCCCGTGTCTGCATGGGTTTCCTCCGGGTGCTCCGGTTTCCTCCCACATTCCAAAGACGTACGGGTTAGGAAGTTGTGGGCATGCTATGTTGGCGCCGGAAGCGTGGCGACACTTGCGGGCTGCCCCCAGAACACTCTACGCAAAAGATGCATTTCACTGTGTGTTTTGATGTACATGTGACTAATAAAGATATCTTATCTTATACCTTAATTAAGAGTCCGAGAATGTGGCAGCGCCACCGGGGAGGGGATGTGAAAGAGGGGATTGGTTCAGGAGTCTGACAGCAGTGGGGAAGAAGCTGATCTTGAGTCTGGCCAGTCCAGTGCATTTAAGAAGCAGTGTAAAAGGCAGGAAGGGAACACAAGGATGGACAGGGTCAGAGGAACGGTGGAGAGGCTGGCGAGTTAAGTTGGCAGCCAGTGCAGCAAAACTTGCAACTGGAATGTTTGCAGAAGGGAGAATGTCAAATACTTGACACAGTGTGAAGATGCCGGTGGACACGAATTTACCAAACAGTCATTAAAAACTCACTCATTCACTAATGTCCACAGGGAAGGAAATCTGCCAGAATTTACCAGGTTTGCTCAATAGACGACTCCAGAGCTATCAATGTAGTCGACTCTTAATTGTCCCCTGGACAACAACTGTTACATGGAGAGTAACTGGGGGCAGACAAAATACATTGGCCCCTGCAGAGACTTCCGCAAGCCAGGAATGTATGTAAAAAAATGAATAGCTCTTTTGCTTCAAGCAAAATAGTGACTTGTTTGTGATATGACTTAAGGCGCCATTACAGAGAATGCAGTGATTTGGGGATTCAAATTTGGCTCAGTAGGAAATAGTTGGAAGAACAGAACCTACAATAGCTGATGCAACGGCCGATCGTACACAGAAATGTCTTTCCAAGTATACTTTATAGTTAAAGGCGTAAAACTTCCAAAAGAAACCCTTTGAACATAGAACAGTACAGCACGATACAGGCCCTTTGGCCCACAATGTTGTGCCGACCTTTAAACCTCGCCTAAGACTATCTAACCCCTTCCTCCCACATATCCCTCTATTTTAAATTCCTCCATATGCTTATCTAGTAATCTCTTGAATCTGACCAATGTACCTGCCTCCACCACCACCCCAGGCAGCGCATTCCATGCCCCAACCACTCTCTGGGTAAAAAACCTTCCTCTGATATCTCCCTTGAACTTCCCACCCATTACTTTAAAGCCACTTCACACTTCTCCAGATTGAACTCCATCTGCCACTTCTCAGCCCAGCTCTGCATCCTATCAATGTCCCCCTGCAACCTTCAACAATCCCCTTGTTACGGACTCAGTGAAAGTCCCTTTAAGATAGAGAGTGTGTGTGTTTGTGTGTGTGGGGCGTGCTTACGTCAATAGAAGATAAAGGACGTAATGACGTGGTTGAAGAAGGCAGAAGAAGGAGAGAGAGAGAGAAGGGAGAGAGACACCAGCCTGCTTGTTTTCTCTACCGATGGATGAGAAACAATAACTGTGTTTGCCACTGAAATCCATGTATGGAAGTTGGAAGTAATCCGGTGGAGTTCACTTTGTTGCTGACCTGTAGAAGGAAACAGGTATTTGTGTGTGGACGACCACGGTTCGGATGCTTTTCGGGGTGAGGAAGTCACTACCGAGTAAACACTGAAGTGTCGTTTGGGTTCCATCGTGGAACATTTGGATTTCGTATGTACTCTCTCTCTATGTTTCTCTACGTCTACGTCTTATCTTCAGACAACGGTGGTTGTTGAAGAAGCCCTTGCTCATGTTTCACCTTATGGTTTGCGGAACTGAACTTTAAGAACCATTCCGGAACTGGGAGTTTTGGACTTTGTCACACACACACACACACACACACACACACACAAAGAGTTTAGTTTTGGGGTTAACGTTCAAGGTTTAACATTTTTTGAATTCTAACATACTAACATTTTTACTTTTATTTTACGTATTATCATAAGTAGTAATTAATAAAATAGTTTTTAACACTAAATCATGCTCATTGTGTTTCTTTTGTTGCTGGTTCGTGACAAAATTGGGGGCTCGTCCGGGATAGTTCCCAAGGTTAACGAGATTCGTCCGGGATCCAATCCAAACATTAACGAGTGTCGTCTGGGATCGTTCCCCAGATTGACGAGATTCGTCCGGGATTCAATCCAAAGATTTTTGAGGGAGGTCTGATAGATTCTTTTTAATTGGCTTGTGTGTGTGGAAACCAGCAGCAATGGATATTAAGGCATTTTTGGAGTCACCAACCCAAAAGGGATTGGAGGTGGCGAAAAAGGATGATCTGATAAAGATTGCTACAAGGTTAAACCTTACAGAAGTAAAGCAGTCTATGAGAAAGGCAGATATTCAGAGACTGATAGCTGGCCATTATGTGGAAAAGAAGGTGTTTGAGAAGGAAGTGTTAAAACAGTTTCCTGGCAGTGAAATAGCAATTTCTGAGGCACAGGTGCAGCTGGCAAAGATAGAGGCTGAACGAGAGCAAACCCAGTTAAAGATAGAGGCTGAACGAGAACAAAGGAAATTAGAGGCCGAACAAAAGCTAACTCAGATGAAGTTAGAGGCTGAACGGGAACGGGAACTAATTCGGTTAAAGTTTGAGGCAGAGGAGAAGGAAAAACAGAGGCAGCATGAGTTACAAATGAAGTGTAGGAGTTCAGAATCTGATTCTGATGATGGTTTTTTCAGCCAGCAGGGAGGTTCGATTAGTCCCTCCTTTTGAAGAAGATCAGGTTGATCAGTATTTCCAACATTTTGAAAAGGTTGCTGTGAGTTCAAACTGGCCAAGGAAAGGATGGGCTCTTATGGTACAGAGTGTGATTAAAGATAAAGCTCAAAAAGCTTATTTGGCTTTGTCTGCTGAGGATGCAGCTGATTATACCAAGGTAAAACAAGCTATATTGAAGGCCTATGAATTGGTACCTGAAGCTTATAGACAAAAATTGAAAGACTTGAGGAAATCTGCAGATCAGACTTATATGGAATTTGCCAATGGAAAGAGAATATGTTTTGAACGATGGTACATGGCTAAAAATGTAGATGGGGATTTTGATAAATTGAAAGAATTGATATTGGTGGAAGACTTTAAAAGATGTGTTCCAGCTGAATTAACAACATATTTAAATGAAAAGGCAGTGGAAACTTTACAAGAAACTGCTAGGTTGGCAGATGATTATGCTTTAACCCATAAATCCAAATGGGGACAACCTAAAACCTTTCAAAAGAGTTACAAGGACAATCCAGGTAAACCGGAGATTAAATTGGGAGGTAATCAAAAAGGAAAGGATGAAAAGAAGCCCGTGCTGGAGAAACCTGTTGAGCGTACTTGTTATTACTGTAAGAAACCTGGCCATGTGATATCCAATTGTGCCCTTTTGAAGAAAAGGAAGGAAGGTGTGCCCAATGCTTGCTTTCAGGCAATTAAAAATCAAAAAAGGTTTAGGAGATGCTGTTAAAGATCAGTCCTTGCAAGAAGTAAAAGCGGAAAAGTTGGAGGAGGTGAGAAAGGAATTCCGTTCTTATGTGTCAGAGGGTTTTGTTTCACTGAATGATGAGTCACCCCAGGTGCCAGTGAAAATTCTTAGAAATACTGGGGCTAGTCAATCTCTCTTGCTGGACAGTGTTTTAAATTTTGGTGAAGAAAGTGACACTGGTGAGGTAAATCTAATACGAGGCGTTACAGGTGACACCATGTCTGTCCCTTTTCACAGGGTGATTTTAAAGTCAAAGTTCATAGAAGGACCAGTCGAGATAGGGATAAGACCTAGTTTGCCAGTGGAAGGAGTTTCTTTGTTATTGGGAAATGACCTTGCAGATGGAGAAAGTGATCCTGTGGTACGGTTAACGACCAAACCAAGGATTGATGAGTCTGAGGATGATCCAGATGTTTACCCATCATGTGCGGTGACTCGAGCTAGAGCTAGAGAATTAGCCAAGACAGACAGTCCGATGCAGTCTGATGTAGTTCCTTGTGACAGTCCTAAACAGGAAGAAAATTATGATGCCTTATCTGAGACTTTTCTACCTTCACTGGAGGATCAACATCCTTACAGTGAGCCTGAATTTAAAGATTTGTCTTTGTTGAGGAAGGATTTTATGGTGGAACAGACAAAGGACCCTGAGTTGACAGAATTGAAAGAAAAAGCTCTCTCATGTGAGGAGATTGAGAAAGTGCCAACTGGATACTATGTCAAAAATGGAGTGTTAATGAGGAAATGGAGACCTCCTCATGTTCCTGTTACTGAGGAATGGGAAGTTATTCATCAGGTTGTTGTTCCAAAAGTTTATAGGGATGAGATTTTAAACCTGGCCCATAGTATGCCTTTGGGTGGTCATTTTGGTGTGAATAAAACTGTAGGGAAGATCTTGAAACAATTCTATTGGCCTGGTTTGAGAAAAGATGTGGTGATGTTTTGTCGAACCTGCCACACATGTCAGATGGTAGGTAAACCAAATCAAAAACCCCCTGTGGCTCCGTTGAAACCAATTCCTGCTTTTGGGGAGCCCTTTTCGAAGGTGATTGTGGACTGTGTTGGCCCATTACCAAAGTCTAAGACTGGAAATCAGTATTTGTTAACCATCATGTGTGCCACTTCTAGATTTCCAGAGGCAATACCCCTTAGAAATATTAAGGCCAAGACGGTGTCAAAGGCTCTTTTAAAATTTTTTACCTTGTTTGGTTTGCCAAAAGAAATCCAATCTGATCAAGGTAGTAATTTTATGTCAAATTTTTTTCAAGAAATAGTCTATGAGCTGGGAGCAAAGCAAATTGTATCATCTGCATATCACCCAGAATCTCAAGGAGCTCTGGAGAGATTTCATTCTACTCTCAAAAATATGCTGAAGACTTATTGCTTTGAAAACACCAAGGATTGGGACGAAGGTATCCATTTACTTTTGTTTGCCGTTAGAGAATCGATCCAGGAGTCAATAGGATTTAGTCCGTTTGAGCTTGTATTTGGACATAGGGTGAGAGGACCTTTGGAATTGTTAAAAGAGCAATGGGTTAATGAGGAAGTGCACTTGAGTCTGTTGGACTATGTCCAAAAATTTAAAACTCGGTTGGAGAGAGTCTGCCAGCTAGCGAGAGAGAATTTGAAAACCAGCCAGATAAGAATGAAGACATATTTTGCTAGACGTGCTCGGCCCAGGACATTCGCAGTGGGGCAAAAGGTGTTGGTATTTTTCCCTAGCCAAAATAATCCCTTGCAATCTCGTTTTTCTGGACCCTATGTTATTGAATCTCGAGTGACTGATCTAACATATATAATCAAAACACCAGATAGATGCAAGAAAACACAACTCTGTCATGTAAACATGCTAAAACCTTATTATGAGAGGGATTCTGTTGTGGCCTTGGTGGATGATGTAAAGGTTGTTTCTAGAATGCCTGATGTTGATGTTGAGGAAGGCCAATTTAGACCAAATATTGTTCCATCGAAACTAAAAACCAAAATATCATGGAGAACCTTGAAACAAAGTTGGACCATTTACAAGTTTCACAAAAACAACAGATGAGAGAATTAATTTTAAAATTTAAAAATCTGTTCCCAGATGTTCCAAACAGAACATCGATAATTACCCATGATGTTGATGTTGGGGATGCAAAACCAATCAAACAACACCCATATCGAATGAATGTGGAAAAAAGTAAACTTGTTGATCAGGAAATAAAATACATGTTGGAAAATGATATTATTAGACATTCTACTTCAAATTGGAGTTCGCCCTGTGTTATTGTACCTAAACCTGATGGAACTGTTAGATTTTGCACAGATTACAGGAAAGTGAATGCTGTAACAAAGTCAGATGCTTACCCTATTCCTAGGGTGGATGATTGCATAGATAGAGTGGGAAAGGCAAAATTTCTTACAAAGATTGACCTATTAAAAGGGTACTGGTGTGTTCCATTAACAGATAGAGGAAGGGAGATTTCAGCCTTTGTAACCCCTTCTGGATTGTATGAATACAATGTTTTGCCATTTGGAATGAAAAATGCTCCGGCAACATTTCAAAGAATGATTAATTCAGTGATTCATGGGTTAAAACATACAGATGCCTACATTGACGACTTAGTGACTGGGAATGATACTTGGGAAGATCACATCTCTACGTTAGAAAGGTTGTTTGAAAGACTTTCCAAGGCTAACCTTACAGTTAACTTGGCTAAAAGTGAATTTGGCCATGCCACTGTGACGTATCTTGGTTATGTTGTAGGTCAAGGCAAGCAAGCTCCTGTTCAGGCAAAAGTTCAAGCAATGTCTGAGTTCCCTATTCCCACAGGTACGAGGACTGTTAGAAGATTTTTGGGAATGGTTGGATATTACCGAAAATTTTGTAAAAATTTTGCTGATATTGCTCTTCCCCTAACTAATCTTCTGAAGAAGGGAGTAAAGTTTGTTTGGACAGATTCTTGTCAAGAAGCATTTGAGAAACTGAAAGCCATTTTATGCTACCATCCTGTGCTCAAAACACCTGACTTTGAAAAGCCATTTTCATTAGCAGTAGATGCCAGCGATGAAGCTGCAGGAGCTGTGTTGTTGCAGAAGGGTGACCTTGATGATATTGACCATCCTGTAGCTTACTTTTCAAAGAAATTTAATGAGCATCAAAAGAATTATTCCACCATAGAGAAAGAATTACTGTTGCTTGTTTTAGCCTTGCAACATTTCAGTGTATATGTTTGCACCGCTCAGAAACCATTGACTGTATATACAGATCATAACCCATTGGTGTTTCTGAGCCGAGTCAAAAACAAGAACAGAAGGCTGTTAAACTGGAGTTTAATTTTGCAAGAGTTTGATCTCATGATAACTCACATTAAAGGCAAAGATAATGTGATTGCTGATTGTCTTTCCCGATGTTAAATGGGAAACATGTATCTGTACTAATCTGATAGTCTGTAGTTGTGTAGCATGATAATTATTAACATTACTAACTGTATGCGCGGTTAAATTTTTCTTGGGAAAAATTTATTTTTAGGTGGGAGGTGTTACGGACTCAGTGAAAGTCCCTTTAAGATAGAGAGTGTGTGTGTATGTGTGTGTGGGGCGTGCTTACGTCAATAGAAGATAAAGGACGTAATAATGTGTTTGAAGAAGGCAGAAGAAGGAGAGAGAGAGAGAGAAGGGAGAGAGACACCAGCCTGCTTGTTTTCTCTACCGATGGATGAGAAACAATAACTGTGTTTGCCACTGAAACCCATGTATGGAAGTTGGAAGTAATCCGGTGGAGTTCACTTTGTTGCTGACCTGTAGAGGGAAACAGGTATTTGTGTGTGGACGACCACGGTTCGGATGCTTTTCAGGGTGAGGAAGTCACTACCGAGTAAACACTGAAGTGTCGTTTGGGTTCCATCGTGGAACATTTGGATTTCGTATGTACTCTCTCTATGTTTCTCTACGTCTACGTCTTATCTTCAGACAACGGTGGTTGTTGAAGAAGCCCTTGCTCATGTTTCACCTTATGGCTTGCGGAACTGAACTTTAAGAACCATTCCGGAACTGGGAGTTTTGGACTTTGTCACACAGACACACGAAGAGTTTAGTTTTGGGGTTAACGTTCAAGGTTTAACATTTTTTGAATTCTAACATACTAACATTTTTACTTTTATTTTACATATTATCATAAGTAGTAATTAATAAAATAGTTTTTAACACTAAATCATGCTCAGTGTGTTTCTTTTGTTGCTGGTTCGTGACACCCTACACTATCCACAACACCACCAACCTTTCTGTCATCTGCAAACTTGCCAACCCACCCTTTTACCCCCTCATCCAAGTCATTAATAAAAATCACGAAAATGGTAGGTTGTAACAAAAACCTAGAAAGATGAGATTAAAATAAACTTTGGGAAGTTCTACGACTTCCTGAAAGGGAGTAACAGTCCTTAAGAGAAGTATTTAATGCACCATGAGATAGACTGTGTTAACGAGCTGGGAGAGGCAATCTTTATTTGGTGTCGTTCACATCCAAGACACTTAACAGAAGTGTCAACAAACAATGCTGAGCAATGCAAGATGTCAAGGTAGGTGATCAACAGCTTGGTCAGAGGTCAGGTTTTAATGAACACCTTAAAAAAAAGGTGGAAGGATTTCAGGAGGGAAATTCAGAGATGGTGCCTGCTGGTAACGGAGCCAAAAAAAAAAGCCAATGGGTTTTGTAAGGGGCCAGAAATGGAGGAGCAGGTATCTCAAAAGGTGGTAGATTGCTCACCAGCACCTCTACTTCCTCAGGAGGCTAAAGAAATTCGGTTTGTCTCCTTTGACTCTCACCAACTTTTACCGATGCACCATAGAAAGCATCCTATCTGGATGTATCATGGCTTGGTATGGCAACTGCTCTGCCCAGGACCACAAGAAACTGCAAGGAGTAGTGGACACAGCTCACCACGTCACAGAGACCAGCCTCCCCTCCTTCGACTCTGTCTTTACCTCCCACTGTCTTGGTGAAGCAGCCAGCATAATCAAAGACCCCTCCCACCCAGGACATTCTCTCTTCTCTCCTCTTCCATCGGGTAGAAGATACAGGAGCCTGAGGGCACGTACCACCAGACTTAAGGACAGCTCCTTCCCCACTGTGATAAGACTATTGAACGGTTCCCTTATACAATGAGATGGACTCTGACCTCACGATCTACCTTGTTGTGACCTTGCACCTTATTGCACTGCACTTTCTCCGTAACTGTGACACTTTACTCTGTACTATTATTGTTTTTACCCTGTACTACATCAATGCACTCTGTACTAACTCAATGTAACTGCACTGTGTAATGAATTGACCTGTACGATCGGTTTGTAAGACAAACTTTTCACTGTACCTCGGTACAAGTGACAATAATAAACCAATATGGAAAAGAATCGAGGCTATAGAAATGCATCAAGATGAAAATTCCAAATGGCCTCCTTCGCCAGTGGAAGCTTAAAATAAATTGGTCTCCTGGGCTACGGAGAAAATACCAGCTGGAGTTTCCACTCTACATTGTTAACTAGTCATCTTTGTTGTGAAGAGACTGTATAACCTAGAGAATGCCAATTCAAAAGCAGGCTCTGGATAAATTCAGATTCTTAAAATTTGGTAAATAAGGTGCTCAAAGTTTGGAAACAGTAAAATGGCAGGTTCTTAGAACAAATTAATTGATTCAGTCGTGTGATGGAAAACTTATATGTTTACCTAGTATGGTCTTTTATATATCTTCAGTTCCATACCACTAAGGAAAACCATTGGATGAGGGGTGATCTTACAGAGGTTTATAAAATCATGAGGGGCATAGATAGGGTGATTGCAGTCAGTATTTTGTGGAAATCAAGAACTAGAGGGCATAGGTTTAAGGTGAGAGGGGAGAGATTTAATAGGAAGCTGAGGGGCAATGTTTTCACCCAGAGGGTGGTGGGTATATGGAACGAGCTGCCAGAGGAAGTGATTGAGGCAGGTACAATAACGGTATTTAAAAGACAATTGGACAGGTACATGGAAAGGAAAGGTTTAGAGGGATATGGGCCAAATGCGGGCAAATGGGACTAGCTTAGATGGGTGTCTTGGTCGTAATGGACCAGCTGGGCCGAAGGGCCTGCTTCCATACTGTTAACCCAATGCTGTAATCCGGAGCAAAGATTGAACTGCTGGAGGAACTCAGCGGGTCAGGCAGCATCTGTGGAAGCAGAGGGATGGTCGATGTTTCGGGTCAATCATCCCTCTCAGATGCTGCCTGACCCGCTAAGGTAGAGCAGTAAGATTAGCCTAGCCAGTGACACTCACGTCACAGGTAGAGGCAGAGACTCTCACAACATCTAAGAAGCATCTAGACAAGCACTTGAATCTCAAGGACAGCTTCTACCTCACTGTGAAAAGACTATTGACCGGTTCCTTTATATGATGAGATGGACTCTTGACCTCATAATCTACCTTATGACTTTCCACCTTATTGTCTGCCTGCACTGCACTTTCTCTGTAGCTGTGACATTTTACTCTGTATTCTGTTATTGTTTTTACCCTGTACTACCTCAATGCACTGTGTAATGAATTGACCTGTACGATCGGTATGCAAGACAAGTTTTTCACCGTACCTCGGTACAAGTGACAATAATAAACAAATATCAATCTCCAAGGCATAGAAAGCTACAAACCAAAGGCTGGTAAATAGGATTAGTACAGATAAAAACAACTGTTGGCATGGACATTGTGGGCTAGAGGGCCTGTTGCCTGTTTCTGTGCTGTACAACACAATAAAAATCAATATAAAAAGTTTTATCAAATTTGTACACTGTGCTCAACTTTGGAATCCATTGTTAATCATTATTCCATCACATGAACAGGTAACGACACTGGATGCAAGCTGATAATTGTTTCCAATTTTAAATATTAATGTAAAATATTAACCAGCCAGCTGGTTTAAACTCTCCTCAAGGACATTATTGGAGAGCCAAGACATCATTGCAAAAGTTCCTTGGGGCAAAGTATCCTCAGCTGCTACAATGATCTTAAGTCCAACACAAGGTTTAAAGCACAAATGCTTGGGGATAATCGCGTAATGTTCGATTCCATTCATGATTTCTCAGGTAATGAAATCAAAAATACAAACTTGGTCTGATGGAGCCCCATCCCACCATGGTCAGGAACAGTTACTTCTCTTCAACTATACTGTTCTTGAACCAACCGGCACAGTGCCAGTGACCTGGGTTCAATTCCACCGCTGTCTGTAAGGAGTTTGTATTGTCTCCCCGTGTCTGCGTGGGTTTCCTCCGGGTGCTCCGGTTTCCTCCCACATTCCAAAGACATACGGGTTAGGAAGTTGTGGGCATGCTATGTTGGTGCCGGAAGCGTGGCGACACTTGCAACCTGCCCCCCAGCACATTCTCAGTAACGCAAAATGGCGCATTTCACTGTGTTTCGATGTACATGTGACTAATAAATAAATATCTTTAAAAATATATCTTAACCCTAGGCACTGCCCAAACCCTAACCACAGCCCAGATAACCTTCCCTCCCTCCCCACCATTGGGAGTATCTACAGGAGGCGCTGCCTCAAGAAGGTAGCTTCCATCAACAAAGATCCCCACCATCCGGGCCGTGCCATCTTCTCGCAGCTCCCATTGGGCAGGAGGTACAGAAGCCTGAAGTCCCACACCACCAGGTTCAGGGACAACTACTTCCCTTCAACCATTCGGATTTTGAACCAACCGGCACAACCCTAAACCCTACAGTTTAGCAACACTACATCCACTTTGATCACTTTGCACTGAAATGGACTTTGTTTTTTTGTCCTTTTGTGTTCTTTCCCATAAAAATTGTGTATAATTTATGTTTAATTGATGCTTTTCTTGTGAATGTTGTGTATCTGATGCTCTGTGCCTGTGATGCTGCTGCAAGTAAGTTTTTCATTGCACCTGTGCACACATGGACTTGTGCATCTGACAATAAGCTCAACTTTGACTTTGATGAAGGGCAAGTAACGTCCATCCTTCATAAATTCAGACGATAACTATCGCCAGCCAGAGAGTCTAACTCTCTCAACTTGACATCAACAGCATTACCATCACCAAATTCCTCACAAACTGGGTCACTTGAAACCTGAACAGGGTGACACGGTGGTGTAGCTGACAGAGCCGCTGCCTCACAGTGCCAGAGGCCCGGGTTCAATCTTGACCTCAGGTGCTGTCTGTGTGGAGTTTGTACGTCCTCCCCGTGACCGTGTAAGTTACCTCCCACATCCCAAAGGCGTGCAGGTTGGTAGGATATTTGGACGCAGTAAATTGCCCCAGGTGTGTAGTGAGGAGTAGTATCTGTGGGGTGGGGGGGGTGGGGGTAGTAGATGAGAATGTGAGGAGAATAAAAAAATGGGGATTAGTGTAAATGGTTGGTCGATGGTTGGCACAGAGGGGGTGTGTCAAAGGACCTGTTCCCATGCTGTATCACTCTATGAGACCATAAGATATAGGAGCAGAATTAGGCCATTCAGCCCATTGAGTCTGCTCCACTATTCAGTCATGGCTGATTTTTCTCAACCCCGTTCTCCTGCCTTCTCCCCGTAAACCTTAACCCCCTTACTGATCAAGAAGCTATCAATCTCTGCCTTAAATACACACAATGACTCACTTGCCTCATAATAGGAAGGATGTGGAAGCTTTAGAGAGGGTGCAGAGGAGATTTACCAGGATGCTGCCTGGATTGGAGAGCATGTCTTATGAGGATAGGTTGAGTGAGCTGGAGCTTTTCTCTTTGGAGAGAAGGAGGATGAGAGGTGACTTAATAGAGGTGTACAAGATGATAAGAGGCATAGATCGAGTGGACAGTCAGAGACTTTTCCCAGGGTGACAATGGCTAACATGAGGGGACATAATTTTAAGGTAATTGGAGGAAGGTATAAGGGGGATGTCAGGGGTAAGTTTTTTTATCCCCACATAGAGTGGTGGGTGCGTGGAACGCACTGCCGGCAGAGGTTGTGGGGGCAGATACATTAGGGACATTTAAGAGGCTCTTAGATATACACATGAATGATAGAGAAATGGGGGGCTATGTGGGAGGGAAGGGTTAGATAGATGTTAGAGCAGGATAAAATGTCGGCACAACATTGTGGGCCGAAGGGCCTGTACTGTGTTGTAGTGTTCTATGTTCTATGACTTGGCCTCCACAGCCCTCTGTGGCAACAAATTCCACATATTCACCACCCTCTGGCTGAAGAAATTCCTCCTCATCTCTGTTCTAAAGGGACGTCCTGTTATTCTGAGGCTGTGACGAATGGAAAAAAAGAAAAAAAGATGAAAACCAGAATTTCCCCACCTCCCTCCCTTGATACCAGGTCCCACCTTCCTCTCCTATCAGAATCCATCATCTTCAGCCCTTTGTCCCTTCCACCTGTCACCTCCCAGCTTCTATCACTCTTCCCCCTCCCTTATCTGCCTATCACCCCTCCTCACCTGGATCCATCAGTACCTGCCAGCTCCCGCTCCATCCCTTTATGCATAGTCCTGAGGAAGGGTCCTGACCCGAAACGTTGACTGCCTGCTTTTCTCCACAGATGCTGCCTGGCCTGCTGAGTTCCTCCAGCATCGTCATGTTTTTTCATCTAGATTCCAGCCTCTGCAGTCCTTTGTTTCTCTTTTATACCGGCCATCTTCCCTCTATCTTTTAGTCCAGATGAAGGGTCTCGACCCAGAACGTCGACTGTCCATTTCCCTCAACAGATGCTGCCCGACCCGCTGAGTTCATCCAGTATCTCTTGTGCTGACTTCCTTCAATTGTCATGAGAGCTTCTCTACCAAACAACACTGTGGGAGTATACCATAGCTTTCTCAAGAGCATTTAGGAATTGCCAATTTGTGCCCATCAATGATACCCACTCCACTAAATTACAAAGTCACTAACCCGTGCCAAAACCATCATAATTTGCTTCAAAGTGCATTTCCAATTTAATTGAAGATGTGATATGCAAAACAGTCAGTGAACCATTAAATAACAATCAATTCAGTCATGGTCCTCTACAATAACTCCAAAGTACAATTTGAAAACTGTTAATGATGGTTCTCCAGAACTGAAATTAGGTTCAAACAGTTCATACCTCTAATTCCACTTCACAAGAATGAAAACAGAATTATCTTCAGGATGTTAGGGTCTGGTTCAACAGAGGAACTAAAAACATGGGGAAGTAACACAAGCCAGGCCTGGAGGTAAATTGGTAAATTGGGCAGTATGGTAGCATAGTGGTTAGCGTAACGTATTACAGCGCCAGCGACCTGGGTTCAACTCCCGCTGCTGCCTGTAAGGAGTTTGTATGTTCTCCCTGTGTCTGTGAGAGTTTCCTCCAGGTGCTCCGGTTTCCTCCCACATCCCAAAGACGTATGGGTTAGGAAGTTGTGGGCATGCTACGTTGGCGCCAGAAGAGTGGCGACACTTGCGGGCTGCCCCCAGCACATTCTTAGCAATGCAAAAAGACATATTTCACTGTATGTTTTGATGTACATGTGACTAATAAATATCTTATCTTATATCTTATCTATAGCCACATGTACCGAGGTACAGTGAAAAACTTTGTTTTGCATGCCATCCATACAGATCATTTCATCACATCAGTACATCAAGGTAGTACAAGGGTAAAGCAATAACAGAATGCAGAATAAAGTGTTACAGTTACAGAGAAAGTGCAGTGCAGGCAGACAATAAGGTGCAAGGGCCATGATGAGGTAGATTGTGAGGTCAAGAGTCCATCTTATCGTACTAGGGAACTGTTCAATAGTCTTATAACAGTGGGATAGAAGCTGTCCTTGAGCCTGGTGGTACGTGCTTTCAGGCTTTTGCATCTTCTGCCCGATGGGAGGGGGGAGAAGAGAGAATGGCCAGGGTAGGTGGGGTCTTTGATTATGTTGACTGCTTTACCGAGGCAGCGAGAATTGTAGACAGAGTCCATGGAGGGGAGGCAAGTCATAGCATCAGACAACATGGAAACAGGTCCTTCACACCACTGTGTCCATGCATTTATCTACACCAATCCCATTTCCCTGCATAGAACACAGAACAGTAGGGCACAGGACCAGGCACAATGTTTGTGCCGAACACGATGCCAAATTAAACTCAACCTATCTGCCTGCACATAGTCCATATCCCTCCATTCCCTGCATGGTCAAGTGTTTCAAGTGCTCATCTAAATACTTCTCATGGGTATCCCCCTCCACCACTACCTCAGGTAGTGTGCTCCAGATTTCAAACACTCTGTGAAAAAAAAATCCTCTTCCAGTCCCTTCTAAACCTCCTCCCTTAAACCCATGCTCTCTAAGCAGGAAGTTTTCTGAATATCTGCCCTACCTACACCCTCCATAATTTTATGTACCTCTGTCAGGTCTTTCCTCTAGTCTGAAGCAAACAAATCCAACCTCTCCTCATAACTGGATCACTCCATCCCAGGCACCACCCAGGGAAATCCCTTCTGCTCCCTCTCCAATGCAACCACATCCTTCCTGTAGTGTGGTGATCAAAATTACACATGGCACTCCATCTGTGGCTGAACCAATGTCTTATAAAGTTGTACCACATCCTCATTGCTCTCAAGTTCCATGGTCCAGATAATGAAGTATCCCATATGCCTTCTGAACCACATTATCTATTTGTGTGGTTGCTTTTAGAGATCTGTGGACTTGTACACCAAGGCCGTTCTGTTCCCGAGTACTTTCTAAGCTCTTCCATTCATTCTATGTATCCTAGCATTATTGGTCTTCACAAAATCATCACCTCACATGTTTCAGGATTTAGTTCTATCTGCCACTTTGCTGCCCATTTTATCAACTCATCAATATCATAAACTACTCCCCTCACTATCAACTATACCAATCTGCAAACTTACTGATCCAATTTCCGACAATCACATCCATATTGTTGATGTATAAAACACTACCTGCAATGCACTTCCCTGTAGCTGTGACACTTTATTCTGCATTCTGTTATTGTTTTACCTTGTACTACCTCAATGCACTGTGTAATGAATTGATCTGTACGATCGGTATACAAGACAAATTTTTCCACTGTACCTCGGTACAAGTGACAATAATAAACCAATACCAATACCAATAAAACAAACAGCAAGGCTGCCAGCACTAATCTTGGTGGTACATCATTGGTGACAGGCTTCTAAATGCTAAAAGAACCCTCCACTATAAAAGAACCCTACACTTTGGAAGATCGAATTTGAAGGCAGAATACAAGGTTGATGGCAGGATTCTTAGCAGTGTGGAGGAACAGAGGGATCTTGGGGTCCAAGTCCATAGATCCCTCAAGGTTGCCGCGCAAGTTGATAGAGTTATTAAGAAGGCGTATGGAGTGTTGTCCTTCATTAGTCGGGGGATTAAATTCAAGAGCCATGAGGTAATGTTGCAGCTCTATAGAACTCTGGTTAGACCACACTTAGAATATCTGGTCACCTCACTATAGGAAGGATGTGGAAGCTTCAGAGAGGGTGCAGAGGAGATTTACCAGGATGCTACCTAGTATGGAGAACATGTCTTGTGAGGATAGGTTGAGTGAGCTAGGGCTTTTCTCTTTGGTGAGGAGGATGGGAGGTGACCTGACAGAGGTGTACAAGATGCTAAGAGGCATAGATCGAGTGGACAATCAGAGACTTTTTCCCAGGGCGGAAATGGCTAACACAAGGGGGCATAATTTTAAGGTGATTGGAGGAAAATATAAGGGGAATGTCAGAGGTAAGTTGTTGTTTTTTTTTTTTACACAGAGAGTGGTGGGTGTGTGGAACGCACTGCCGGCAGAGATGGTGGAGGCAGATACATTAGGGACATTTAAGAGACTCTCAGATAGGCAAATGAATGATAGAGAAATAGAGGGCTATGTGGGAGGGAAGTGTTTAGCTAGATCTTAGAGCAGGATCAAATGTTGGCACAACATCGTGGGCTGAAGAACCTGCACTGTGCTGTGATGTTCTATGTTCTATATTCTATCACCGTCTGTCTCCTAGTACCAAGCCAACTTTGGATCCAATTTGCTTTGGATGCCATTGGCTCAAAGTGGACCAGTATTCCCTATGGACCTTGCCAAACGCCTTACTGAATCCATGCACACTTCATCGACTGCACTAGACCCAATGACAGAAAAAATTCTGTCAAATTAACCAGACACGATCTTCCTTTACCAAAGCCGTAGTCAGTACCCGTCATTCCACACGCAGGTAAATCTGTCCGTCAGAACTTTTTCCTGTAACTTCAATACCATCAGACCCTTCTTCATGACATCGCAAGACACACCAAACTGCAGTCTTAATCCAACAACTGTGGGAGCTACATTGTACACAGTAAACCCTCACGGAACAGAACTAGGAGAACAACTAGATGTTGATCTGTCCCTTTTCTCTCTCCTCTCAATCTACCCAGTTCCTCCTACATCCACCCAGCACCGTTTCTTTCCCACACACCCCTCCCACTGGGTCCCCCACTCCCCCCATCTGCCCTCCCCACCCTCCCTCCCTTCACTCCAGGCTCCACCTTCTTCTCCTATCAGATTCCATCATCTTCAGCCCTTTGTTGCCTCCACCTGTCGCCTCCCAGCCTATCTCTTGCCTTGTAACTGGCCACATCGAACAAAGAACAGTATAGCACAGGAACAGGCCCTTCGGCCCACAATGTTGTGTTGAACTAATTATATGTAATTAAACACCTAACTAAAACTAATCACTTCTGCCTACACAATGTCCGTTATCCCTCCATTCTCCGCACATTCATGCGTCTATCTTAAAAGCTCTTAAATGCCTCTGTAATATTTGCCTCCACCACCATCCCAGGCACCCACCACTCTCTGTGTAAAATAAACTTGCCCCACACATCTCCTTTAAACTTTCACCCCCCCCCCCCACCTTAAATGCATGTCCTCTAGTATTAGACATTTTGACCTTGGGAAAACGACACTGGCTGTCTACCCTATCTACGCCTCTCAATCTTATAAACATCTATCAGGTCTCCCCTCAGCCTCCGACACTCTAGAGAAAACAACCCGAGTTTGTCCAACCTCTCCTTATAGCTCGTACCCTCTAATCCAGGCAGCATCCTGGTGAACCTCTCCTGCACCCTCTCCAAAGCCTCCACATCCTTCCTATAATGGGATGATCAGAATTGAATGCAATATTGGCTCCCCTTATATTCACTCCCCTTCACAAAGTGTGCTAAAGCTCTCCCCTTTACACTGCGACCCTGGCTGGGATTGGCTAAACGAGTTCAGATGCAGGCAACGTGGCACTTGGATGGGCCAATATGACACTCAATGGAAAATTCACCCATCCAGTCTCTGAAGAGGTTCTGTTCTGGTAGATTACAAAGCTGTTACCCAAGGTCAGGTAACAATGGGTGAATGAACTGAGGGAAGCCTCTGGGACTTTTATATTAGCCTAATAGAAAGCCAGCCCATAATATACAGGAGCTGGTTGTCAGGAGCAGCAAAATACTTTGGACCATTCTCCCCCGTGAGTTTCCCGCTGGGAGCTCTGGATTCCTCCCTCATCCCAAACACATGCAAGATGGTAGGTCAATTGGCCGCTGTAAATTGCCCCTACTGTGGACGGGAGTGGTAGAATCTGGGGGGATTAATGAGAATGTAGGGAGACATAAAAAAAAGGGATTAGTGTAGGATTGGTGTAAAGGAGTACTTGGTGGATAGCACTGACTGGGTGGACCGATGAGCCTGTTTCCACGCTGCATGGTCTGGGATGTTGGAATTAGTTGAAGCTGGTGGTAACAAAGGAAAGGACAAGGGGCAGCCAGTCCATCGTGTAAACCCAGCCTCCCCTCCATGGACTCTGTCTATACTTCCCGCCGCCTCAGGAAAGCAGCCAGCATAATCAAAGACCCCACCACCCTGGACATTCAACATGTAACACTATATTCTGCATCTGTTTTCCTTTTCACTACCTTGATGTTCTTGTGTATGGCATGATCTGTCTGGATGGCACGCACCCAAAACCTATGCCCTCTGGCTTTTGATTCACTTTCACTGGGAAAAAGACAATGTGCATTCACCCTATCTATGGGCCTCATGATTTTTATACACCTCATCACCCCCCAGTCTCCTACATTCCAAGGAATAACGTCTTAGCCTGGTCCAACCTCTCTCTATAACTCAGGCCCTCGAGTCCTGGCAACATCCTTGTAAATCTTCTTTGCGCTCCTTCCAGCTTAATGATGTCTTTCCTATAACAGGGTGACCAAAACTGTGCACAACACTCCAGGTGCAGCCTCACCAACATCATAGAGTCATACAGCATGGAAGAAGACCCTTCGGCCCAACTGGTCCATGCCAACCGAGATTCCCATCTAAATTGGTCCCATTTGCCCATATTCCTCTAAACCTTTCATATCCATGTACCTGTCCAAGAGTCTTTTAACATCTGTACAACTGCTACGTAATGTCCCAACTCCTGTACTCAGTGGCCTGGGTGATGAAGGCCAGCGTGCCAACACCTTCTTCACCACCCTGCCTACCTGTGATGCCACTTTCAGGGAACCATGTACTTGTACTCCTGAGTCCCTCTGTTCTACAACACTCCCCAGGGGCCCTACCGTTCACTGTGAAAGTCCTACCCTGGTTTAACTTTCCAAAATGCAACACCTCTCACTTATCTGAATGAAAGTCATTTGCCATTCCTGGGCCCCACTTACCCAGCTGATCAAGATCCCTCTGTAATTCTTGATAACCAGCTGGGGCCTTGACCAACATCTTCGTGTCCTCTCTTACCCACAGGCGAGGTCCCAGAGGACTGGTGAGTAGGGAAAGAAGGGAAACAGGGATATTCCTGGTATAGACCGGTGAGTCTCATGTCAGTGGTAGGGAAGTTACTGGAGAGGATTCTTAGGGATAGGATTTATGAGCATTTGGAAAACCATAGGCTAATTAGAGACAGTCAGCATGGCTTTGTGCAGGGCAAGTCGTGCCTTACCAACCTGATTGCGTTTTTTTTGGAGAGGTGACGAGGGTGATTGATGAAGGTGGAGCTGTGGATGTTGTCTACATGGATTTTAGTAAGGCATTTGACAAGGTCCCTCATGGGAGGCTCACCCAGATTAAGATGCATGGGATCCACGGTGATCTGGCCATTTGGATTCAGAACTGGCTTGCCCATAGAAGACAGAGGGTGGTGGTTGTTGGGACTCATTCTAGCTGGAGGTCTGTGACTAGTGGTGTTCCTCAGGGATCTGTACTGGGACCTCTGCTGTTTGTGATGTATAGAAATGACCTGGATGAAAATGTACATGGGTGAGTTAGTAGATTTGCAGATGATACAAAGATTGGTGTTGTGGATAGTGTAGAAGACTGGCAAAGAATACAGCAGGATATAGATCAGTTGTAGATCTGGGCAGAGAAATGGCAGATGGAGTTTAACCCGGCCAAATGTGAAGTGTTGCACCTTGGGAGATCAATATGTAAAGAGACAGCACACTGTCAATGGCAGGACCCTTAACTGTGTTGATGAGCAGAGGGATCTTGGATTCCAAGTTCATAACACCCTGAAAGTGGCTACACAGGTTAATAGGGCAGTAAAGGTGGCATATGGCATGGTTGCCTTCATTAGTCGAGGCACTGAGTTAAGAGTCAGTAAGTTATGTTGCAGCTTTATAAACTTTAGTTGGGCCACATCAGGAGTATTGCATTCAGTTCTGGTCGCCCCATTATAGGAAGAATGTGGAGGCTTTTGGAGAGGGTGTAGAAGATGTTCACCAGGATGCTGCCTGGATTAGAGGGCAGGAGCTATAAGGAGAGGTTTGAACAAACTTGGGTTGTTCTCTCTGGAGCGGCAGAGGCTGAGGGGAGATCTGATAGAGGTTTATAAGATTATGAGAGGCATACATAGAGTAGACAGCCGGTGTCTTTTCCCCCAGGGTTGAAATGTCTAATACCAGAGGGCATGCATTTAAGGTGAGAAGGTTTAAAGGAGATATGTGGGGCAAGTTTTGTTTTACACAGAGAGTGGTGGGTGCCTGGAATGTGCTGCCTGGGGGGGGGGGGGGGGGGGTGGAGGCAGATACGATAGAGGCATTTAAGAGGCTCTTAGATAGGCACATGGATGTGAGGGTAGGATCCGGACATTGTGCAGGCAGAAGGTATTAGTTTTAGTTGGGCATTTTATTACCAATGTAATTGGTTCAGCACAACGTTGTGGGCCAAAGGGCCCGTTCCTGTACTGCACTGTTCTATGTAATAATGTGATAGAACAGGCAGCACAGGAGCAGGCCCTTCGGTCCACAACGTCGTGCCGAACTAAATAAATTAGTAATTAAATAAACTAATCCCCTTCTGCCCTGCACAATGTCCATACCCCTCCATTCTCTGCACATCCATGTGCCTATCTAAGAGCCTCTCGAATGCCCACTGCCTTCACCACCACCCCTGGCGGCACATTCCAGGCACCCACCGCTCCCTGTGTTAAAAAACTTGCCCCGCACACCTCCTTTAAACTTACCCCCTCTCATCCTAAATGCATGCCCTCTGGGATTGGACATTCCTACCATGACACCTATTTTAGTGTCATCTGAAAATTTACTAACCATGCCCTGGACATTCTCATCCACTTTAAAAGGTACGCATGATAAACAGGAGGAATAAAGGGGACTTACCTGTTAGAACGGTGACTACATGGCAAGGGTTCAGTATAAAGATGAGGGTTTTCGAGGCACATTTGAACCCAATTTCTGAACCAAAGGTCAAACACAGAGCAGCCTGCAGAAGGTTCCTGCCCATAGTGTCCTGATGCTCCGCCGCTGAGCCGCCCGAGGTTCCAATGCTCCCGGAATCCATCTCCTATCTTCTCGCAGGCCACCACGATCTGAAGCAAGGACACGGCGATCACGATGACGGTCTCCAGTAGCCGCTGTCTGGTCGAGAGGAAAGCGACCGCACTCCGGACCGCCGTTGCCCGTGATGTTCGGGTCTACCCCGCCGTACAGAGCGTCCAACAAGTGAGCCATTTCCATTCTGGACATCTTCAGAAGGTGAGGCAGCTGGGGCTGTGGCTCAGGGAGACTTCCAACCCTTCACCACCAACTGCAGAGAAAAGAGAATTTTTTTTTAAATCTATTGTTTTAAATGTTGCTCTTCTGACAGTGGGCAACTTCCATCTACGGAAAGGATCTCTCCCGGAAATTAGACTGGGACTCAAACCGCAAAATAATCCCCTCGAAAATAAATAACTTGTATTAATATAAAACAACTTCCTTCAGAAAAAGATCTCTCCCAGAAATTAAACTGGGATTCAAACCATAAAATAAGCCTCTTCCCTTAAAAAAGATTAATAATTTGAATTAATATATCTTTCCCTGAATCCCATGATTAATCCCTCCGTCCCAAAAGTTGTAAATGCTTTTGCCTCCCTATTCCACAAAGTTTAGGTTACCCCTCTCAGTCCTCCAGTCAGAAATTAAGAGGCTTGACGCTTTTAAAAGTTACTGCTTGAAACAAAAAGGGAGCCTCCGGGCCATGTTAGAGCGAGCTTGCCTTCTGCAGTACAGGCGCTGGTAAAAGCAAACGCGCCGCCCTGTCCTGAGAGATAACCTGCTTCCTCCCACACCTGGACCGGCCCGAGTGATCCAGTCACAATCGCTGCCCCGCCAACGCGAGGTGAGGTGAGGTGAGGTGAGGGGCAGCGCACCCTTTGCCCAGACAACAGGTCCGCTCTCCGCTCAAGTTACCATCACCCACCCCTCCCTTCCTTAGAGCCTGTGGGGAGCTCCTCCTCTTAAACTGGCTCCGTCTCTTCGCAGCTGTTCAACGTGGTTCTTTGATTTGATTTCCTGCTACATACGAGCTGATTTCTCTCTCTCTTCTAGAGCAGGGCTTTGTCTTCATCGCCGGCGCTGCATTCAACGAGTTCCCAGGGGCTCAGAGCAACAGGCTAGGCTAGGCTGCTTTTTTTTCCTCTCTCTGTGACTTTTGCTGTAAATATACATTCCAAAAACTATTTGTTTAACGACGCTACCATTTCCTGTTTCCCTAATAGAAACCTGTCTCCCTCTGCCAAGGGAGCCGCGTTTATTTTGTTGTGTACTAAACCGCTTCCTTTCCACATACTGGGAGGAGATCTTATAATTTTTTTTCATATATTTCTTGTTAGCACAGATCTCCTGCCTATTCCTGACATTTCCATTATTTCCTAATAGATGTTTTTAAAATTACTAGAGGCACAGGCATGAATGAAAGAGAAATGGAGGGGCTATGTGGGAGGGAAGGGTTAGATGGATCTTAGAGCAGGATAAAATGTCAGCACAATATTGTGAGCCGAAGGGCCTGTATTGTGCTGTAATGTTCTATGGTAGACAGCCAGAATCTTTTCCCCAGGGTAGAAATGTGAAATACTAGAGGGCACAGCTTTAAGGTGAGAGGGGGAAAGTTTAAAGGAGATGTGTGGGGCAGGTTTTTTACCCAGAGGGTGGTGGGTGCCTGGAACAGGCTGCCAGAGGTGGTGGTGGAGGCAGATACCATAGTGGTGTCCAAGAGACTTTTAAATTGACAGGCAGGGAATGGAGGGATATGGATCATGTGCAGGCAGAAAGGATTAGTTTAATTTGGCTTCATGTTTGGCACAGACATGGTGGGCCGAAGGGCCTGTTCCTGTGCTGTACTGTGTTCTATTCTTTTCCCTGCCTTCCTACCTGTAACATCCTTTGATGATTTCTAAAATATTCCACCCATAAAAACTGTCAACATGATAAAACTCCAATCTAAATTAATCTTTAGAACATAGAACATTACAGCACAGTACAGGCCCTTCGGCCTACAATGTTGTGCCGACATTTTATCCTGCTCTAAAACCTATCTAATCCTTCCCTCCCACAAAGCTCTTCATTTCTCTGTCAATCATGTGTCTATCTAAGAGTCTCTTAAATGTCCCTAATGTAGCTGCCCCCACAACCTCTGCCAGCAACGCGTTCCACACACCCACCACTCTCTGTGTAAAAAAAAAACTTACCTCTGACATCCCCCTTATACCTTCCTCCAATCACCTTAAAATTATGTCCCCTCGTGTTAGTCATTGTCACCCTGGGAAAAAGTCTCTGACTGTCCACTCGATCTATGCCTCTTATCATCTTGTACACCTCTATCAAGTCATCTCTCATCCGCCTTCACTCCAAAGAGAAAAGCCCCAGCTCGCTCAACCTATCCTCATAAGACAATCTTTGGTTGCCAAGATTAATCTAAATTCCTTGTGTCCAAACTACCTTAGCCAAACCAGATGCAATTTTGGTGGCTCAGTGGCACAGTTGGTAGAGAACCAGAGACCCGGGTTCAATCCTGACCTCAGGTGCTGTCTGTGTGGAGCTTGCATGTTCTCCCTGTGGCAAGGTGGGTTTCCTCTTGGGTGCTCTGGTTTCGTCCCACTTCCCAAAGGTGTGCGGGTTGATAGGTTAATTGGCCACTGTAAATTACGCTGATGTGCAGACGAGTGGTAGAATCTGGGAGGAGTTGATGGGAATTGGGGGGAGGGGTGGGGTAAGGAATAAAATGGGATTAATGTAGGATTAGTGTAAATGGAGGGGGTGGTCAGCACAGATTCAATGGGTTGAAGGGCTTGTTTCCGTCCTGCATTGCTCTATGACTCAATTGTTTAAATTTAAAACCCTAGTTCCAGAAATTAGTGCATCACTCTCAAACTCAGTTAGAAATTCTACCATATTATGGTCATTCTTTGCTTGAGGATTCTCTACTAATTAATGCTGTCGTATTACATCATTGTAGATATAAAAGGGGCTGTTCCCTAGTTGGTTCCATGATGTAATCTTCCAGGAAGTTTTAAATTAAGAAAAAGAAGATTTTTGTGTGCTACCATCCTGGCATCATTTTTCCATAATAACTCCGTATTCTTGGATTCCCTTAATATCTATACATCTAGTGATCTCTGTCTTGAATGTACAATGTGCAAGGTTAAGAGGGTTTAGAGCTTCAAGTTCCTAGGAGTGAACATCACCAATAGCTTGACCTGGTCCAACCACGTAGATGCCACGGCCAAGAAAGCTCACCAGTGCCTCTACTTCCTCAGGAGGCCAAAGAAATTTGGCATGTCCCCTTTGACACTCACCAACTTTTATCAATACACCACAGAAAGCACCCTATCTGGATGCATCACAGCTTGGTACGGCAACTGCTCTGCCTGGGACCCCAAGAAACTGCAGAGAGTTATGGACACAGCCCAGCACATCACGGAAACCAGACTCCCCTCCGTGGACTCTGTCTATACTTCTCGCTGTCTCCGTAAAGCAGCCAGCATAATCAAAGACCCCACCCACACAGGACATTCTCTCTTCTCTGCCTTTCCATCAGGCAGAAGATACAAAAGCCTGAAAACATGTACCACCAGGCTCAGGGACAGTTTCTATCCCACTGTTATAAGACTATCCTAGTATGATAAAGTGGACTTTTGACCTCACAATCTACCTCATGAGAAGCTTGCACCGTATTGTCTGCCTGCACTGCACTTTCTCTGTAACTTGATTCTGCTTTCTGTATTGTTTTACCCTGTACTACTTCAATGCACTGAGTAATGAATTGACCCGTACGATCGGTTTGCAAGACAAGTTTTTCACTGGACCTCGGTACGTGACAATAATAAACCTATTTCAATTCAAATTCCAATTCCAACACAATGGTGTAATCATTGAATTTTCCAGTTTCGGGTAACCCCCCCCCCCCCCACCTCCAGTGATTCCCCCCTCCCTCTCCTTCTGATCCAACCTACTCCCCCTCCATCCCCTTCTCTCTCCTTCTGATCCATCCAGGCCCTCTCCCACACACTGATCTCTTCCCCAAACCGCCCCCCTCCCCACCCACTGTCACCCTGTTTCTTTCCCCTCCCCCACCCACTCCATCTAGCCGTCACCAACACCTCCCTCCCACCGGGTCCCCCCCCCCCCCCCACTGTTCCCATCTGCCCTCCCCACCTCCCTTATTTGGTTCCAGGCTCCACCTTCCTCTCCTATCAGATCCCACCATCTGCAGCCCTGTGTCACCTCCACCCCTCACCTCCCAGCCTCTGTCACTATCTCCAGTCCCCCCTCCCCCATCTGCCCATCGCCTCTCCTCACCTGGATCCACCTATCACCTGCCAGCTCTTGCTCCCCCTCTTCCCCTCGGCCATCTCCCCCTGCTCTTTCAGTCCTGATGAAGGGTCTCGGCCCAATACGTCGACTGTCCGTTTCCCTCCACAGATGCTGCCCGACCCTCTGAACTCCTCCAGCGTTTTGTGAGTTGCTCCAGATTCCTGCATCTGCCGTCTCTTGCATCTCCTCTCTTCAGAGACATACTTTGTTTGCCCAATTCCACAGCAGCAGCACAGGAAGAGGCCATTTGGCCCAACACACTCACTCCACAGGAGCCACCTTCTCCCCTCTGTCATTTCACCCCATCAGCATTTTGTTCTCTCTCGGGGAAGTATCAAGCTTCCCCATGGATGCAGTTTGAACGTAGAACAGTACAGCACAGGAACAGGCCCTTCGGCCCACCATGTCTGTGCTGAACACGTTGCCAAATTAAATTAAATCTCTTCTTCCCGTACATGATCCATACCCCTCCATTCCCTGCGTATTCATGTGTCTATCTAAAAGATTCTTAAATGCCTATATCATATCTGCCTCCACCACCACCCCTGGCAGCCCATTCCAGCTACCCACCACTCCCTGTGTTAAAAAACTTGCCCCGCACGTCTCCTTTAAACTTACCCCCTCTCACCTTAAATGCATGTCCTCTGGTATTGGACATTCCTACCATGACACCTATTTTAGTGTCATGTGCAAATTTACTAACCATGCCCTGGACATTCTCATCCACTTTAAAAGGTACGCATGATAAACAGGAGGAATAAAGTGGACTTACCTGTAGAGCTGTGACTAGATGGCAAGGGTTCAGTAGATAGATGAGGGTTTTCGAGGCACACTTGAACCCAATTTCTAAACCAAAGGTCAAACACAGGCCAGCTGTTGTTGAACATTGAGGTGTGGGTCTTCAGGCTCCTGTACCTCCTGCCTGATGGCAGCATCGAGAAGAGGGCAGGGCCTGGATGGTGGGGATCCCTGATGATGTATGTCGCCTTCCTGAGACATCGCCTCTTGTAGATGTTCCTCGATGGTGGGGAGAGCTGTACCTGTGATGTATCTGGTTGTATCCAGCGCAACCACATCCTTCCTATACTCCTTCCTATACACAATACTCCAAGTGCAGTCAAACCAGTGTTTTGTAAAGTTGTGACATATTCTATGTCCTGACCTATGAAGGAAAACATGCCATACACCTTCTTCACCGCCCTATTGATCTGTGCTGCCACTTTCAGGGAACAATGGACTTGAAACCCAAGGTATTGGTATTGGTTTATTATTGTCACTTATACCGAGGTACAGTGAAAAGCTTGTCTTGCATACCAATCGTACAGGTCAATTCATTACACAGTGCAGTTACATTGAGTTAGTACAGAGTGCATTGAGGTAGTACAGGTAAAAACAATAACAGTACAGAGTAAAGTGTCACAGCTACAGAGAAAGTGCAGTGCAATAAGGTGCAAGGTCACAACAAGGTAGATCGTGAGGTCAGAGTCCATCTCATTGTATAAGGGAACCGTTTAATAGTCTTATCACAGTGGGGTAGAAGCTGTCCTTAAGACTGGTGGTACGTGCCCTCAGGCTCCTGTATCTTCTACCTGATGGAACAGGACAGAAGGGTGAATGTCCCAGGTGGGTGGGGTCTTTGATTATGCTGGCTGCTTCACCAAGGCAGAGAGAGGTATATAACAGAGTCCAAGGAGGGGAGACTGGTTTCCGTGATGTGCTGGGCTGTGTCCTAACTCTCTGCAGTTTCTCGTGGTCCTGGGCAGAGCAGTTGCCGTACCGAGCCGTGATGCTTCCAATCAGAAAAGCATCCTTCTGCCAATACCCTATCACCGAGCCAATTTTGGATCCAATTAGCCAGCTCGCCCTGGATCCCATGTGCCTTAACTTTCTGGGGCAGCCTACTGTGCAGGACCTTGTCAACTACCTTGCTAAAGTCCATATACACAAGGTCTACCACCTTGCCTTCATTAATCTTATATCTTCAAAAAACTCAAGCAAATTAATGAGGCAGGATTTCCCCTCCACAAAGCCATGCTGACTATCCCTGATCAGCTCCTGCCTTTCCAAATCGACGTAAGTCGTATCCCTCGGGATATTCTCCAGTAATTTCCCTCTCACTGATGTAAGGCTCATTGGCCTGTGGGCAGCTGGTTTATTCCTGCCGCCATTCTTAAATAAAGGAACAACATCAGCATTAACTAATAAAGTGAACATAGTCTTCTGGCCCCTCACCTGTTGCTAATGGAGATGCAAATGTCTCCATCAGGGCACTGGCTCTCTCCTCCCTCGCTTTCCATAGCAACCTGGGATACATCTCATTTGATCCTGGGGATTTATCAACCTGAGGTTCCCATAACATCATAGCAAGACGGCGCCGGAGTGTGGCGACTCATTGCAAGCTGCTCTCTGCAGATCTGCTCATTACTTTTACTATAATCGTTCCACTCTTTTAAATTTAAATTCTATGTCACTAAATATTACTAATGATGTTCTTTCAAATCTTCTTACAGGGCTGGCGATCTCCTGACCTCCAGGAATGACTGTGAAACGGACCTGACTCCTGGTACCCAGGCGGAAACGACCAGTGAGGCCTAGGACGGGCCCGTCCACGTGGAAACCTTCGCAGGGTGAAGAGCCAACCCTACGGAGCCCCCCATCGCCAAGACCCGACTGGAGATCCCAATACTGAGACCCAAGGACCTGGAGTGAAGACCCAACTAATGGGAGCGTCCAATGCCGACTCCCGTGTCCCGACCTGTCTGGAGGCCCGAGCAGTGAAGGCCGAGTCCCGAGGCCCGACCTGACATGAGGCCCAATACCAATACCTTCACCTCTCTAATACTGATCTGCTTCAGATTATCCACACATCTCCACTCCCCCCCCCCCCCCCCCCCCCGAACTCACTCTCTCCATGTCCTTCTCCTTGGCAAATACAGATGAGAAATATTCTTTTAGGGCCTGGCCCATATGTAGATTACTCCACTGGTCCCTAAGGGGACTCACTTTCTCTCTGGCTTCCCTCTCGCTTTTAATATACTTCACATGAACTGAGGTAGAGTGAAAAACTTGTCTTGGGATTCTCCCCAATCTTACCTGCCAAGGAAATTGGATGGCCTCTTTTTGCCTTCTTATGTTCTCTCCTACACACTCTACACTCCTCAAGAGACTCTCTCGGTCCCAGTTGCCTATTCCTGCCATAGGTTTACGATATTTTCCTGATCAAATCTGCACTATCCTTTGTCATCCAAGGTTCCCCAATCCTGCCATCTTTGCCTTACAACCTTAGTGCAGTATACTTGCCTTGAACTTTTACTACCATTCCTTTAAAGACTCCGACTTATTAGTTGTTGTTTTACCCACTCCTGACCTGCTTTTGCCAGGTCCTCTCTTACTCTATTGAAATCAGCCTTCCCTAATTTAGAACCTTATCTTAAGGACCAACCTTATCCCTTCCCCTAACTGCCTTGAAACTTCCTGAATTATGGTCACTGTTCTCAAAGTGCTCCCCCACTGACTCTTCCCTCACCCGCCTAGTTTTAATCCCCAAGAGCACTAGCCCATTCTTAGTAGGGCTCTTTACATACTGTTTCAAAGAACTTTCTTGTACACACTTAACAAATACGGTCCCACATAAGCCCCTTTCTCTAAGGTAATTCCAGCTGATATTGGGAAGGTTAAAATCCCACATTACTATACCCTATTATTTTTTTAATTTGCTGCAATTTCCTTACTTTTGTGTTCCCTGCTGACTATTGGTAGGTCTACAGTATAATCCCAGTGAAGTGATCACACCTTAAATTCTATACATACATCCTCAAGAGAGTTGTGGACACGGCTCAACGCATCACGGAAACCAGCCTCCCCTCCATGGACTCTGTCTACACTTCTCGCTGCCTCGGCAAAGCAGCCAACATAATCAAAGACCACACCCACCCTGGACATTCTCTCATCTCCCCCCTCCCATCCGGCAGAAGGTGAAAAAGCCTGAAGGCACGTACCACCAGGCTCAAGGACAGCTTCTATCCCGCTGTTATAAGACTACTTTATAGCCCCCTAGTATGATAAGATGGACTATTGACCTTACAATCTACCTCATTATGGCCTCGCACCTTATTGTCTGCCTGCACTGCACTTTCTCTGTAACTGTAACACGTTATTCTGTGACACAAGAAATTCTGCGGATGCTGGAATCTGGAGCAATACACAAAAAGTGCTGGAGGAACTCTGCGGGTCGGGCAGCATCCGTGGAGGGAAATAAACAGTCGACGTTTCGGGCCGAGACCCTTCATCAGGACTGGAAAGGAAGAGGGCAGAAGCCAGAATAAGAAGGTGGGGGGAGGGGGGAGGAGCGCACGCAGGCAGGTGATAGACGAGTCCAGGGGAGAGGGGGATGGTAGGTTGGTGGGTGGGGGGGGGGGGGAAGAAGATTGTATTAAGCTGAGACGGTGATGGGTAGAAGAGGCAAAGGGCTGAAGGAGGAGGGAATCCAGTTAGGAGAGGGCAGTGGACCATGGAATAAAGGATGGGGGAGGGGAGGGGAGGGGAGGAGATGGGCAGGTCATCAAGATGGGGGAAGGGAAGCCCCAGGAATAAGGGAAGACAAAGGAGTTGGGAAGACAAGAAGGGGAGGGGTTACCAGATGTTAACGGCCAGGAATTTGAAGCTGCTTATTCTCTCCATGTCTGACCCACCAATGAGAACCGGCACATTTGTCTCTCCACTTCCCCTTAACCTCCTCGCCCTTTCGCTAAGACAATTCTTAGAAGCTATCTCATGGATGCTTATGTGGCCTGGAGTCAAATTTTGTCTAATGAACAGTCCTGTGAAGTGCCTTGAGAGGTTTCACCAGACTAATGATGCTTAGGCATGGAAGTTGTATTATTATCTCAAATCATGATGCTAATTGTGAAGGAGGCACTGATAATTGAGAGCACTGTGCCAGTACATCTCAGCGTAATTCTACATCATTGCTTTCAGAATCTTACACTACTTGAAAAAAAATTAGACTTTCCCAATGCCATTGTACTGAATTGACTTTGACACAGACAATTAATGAACATAGTCTCCTAGGCAAATCAATTTTTCATGCTGGTTTGCTGTTAGTTATAATTCCTGTGTTTTGGTACATCCATACAAAACACAAATAAAAGTTGGAAGTTCATGGTGCGGTTTCACAGGATGCTGGTGAGGCCGCACTTGGAGTACTGTGTTCAGTTTTGGTCGCCCTGCTAGAGGAAAGGTGTTATTAAACTGGAAAGAGTGCAGAAAAATTTACAAGCATGTTGCCAAGATTTGAGTTACTGAGTTATAGGGAGAGGTTGGACAGGCTAGGACTTTATTCCTTAGAGCGTAGGAGACCTTATAGGGGTGCATAAAATCATGAGGGACATAGATAGGGTGAATGCACACAGTCTTTTTTCTGGGGTTGGGGAATCAAGAACTAAAGGGCATCGGATTGAGGTGAGAGGGGAGAGATTTAATAGGAACTTGAGAGGAAACATTTTTTACACAAAGGGTGTATGTGGAACGAGCTGCCAGAGGAAGTGGTGGAGGCAGGTACAATAATAGCATTTAAGAGACAGGTGGACAGGTACATGGATAGGAAAGGTTCAGAGGGACATGGGCCAAATGCAGGCAAATGGGACTAACTTGGATGGGGCATCTTTTTCGGCATGCACCAGGTGGGCCGAAGAGCCTGTTTCCATGCTGTATGACTCTATATCTATTATATGTGAATGACATTCCATATCAGCAAGAGGGGCATTTCAATACCTCAGGATATTTCATGCATTAGTTACAAGAAACTGCTATGAAGATATGCTAATCATGCAATCTGTTTTACCAACTATTGATTCTTCAATGGAAGGCAAAAGAGCAAAGTAACGCAGAAATAAAAACTGAAGAGGTCAGGCAGCATCTGTGAAGAGGAACATAAAGCTAACACCTCTGGCTGATGATCCTGCCGAATTGTAAAAGTCCTAATGTAACTAAGAAACCGCTGGAGGAACTCAGCGGGTCGGGCAGCATCTGTGGACGGAAATGGACAGTCGACATTTTGGGTCGAGACCCTTCATCTGGACTGAAAGAGGGGAGGTAGCCGGTATAAAGAGGTGAGGGGAAGGGGTGGAGCAAGAGCTGGCAGGTGATGGGTGGATCCAGGTGAGGAGGGGTGACGGGCAGATGGAGGAGGGGGGAGTGGGAGTAGCGACAGAGGCCGGGAGGTGAGGGGTGGAGGTGACACAGGGCTGCAGATGGTGGGATCTGATAGGAGAGGAAGGTGGAGCATGGAACCAAATATTGGAGGTGGGGAGGGCAGATGGGAACAGTGGGGGGGGGAGGGGACCCAGTGGGAGGGGGGTGTGGGTGATGGGCAGATAGAGTGGGTGGAGGAGGGGAAAGAAACAGGGTGATGGGGGGGGGTGAGAGGAGAGGGGAGCTTGGGTGTCTGTGGAAGCCTACCCAGTTCCACCTACGCATACCCAACCTCCCTTATTTAGTTTGCTCCTCCAGCTGCCCATCACCCCTCACCTGGATCCACCTATCACCTGCCTGCTCTTTCTGCAACCCTTCCCCTCACCTCCTTATACTTGCCATCTCCCCTCTAGTTTTTCAGTCCAGATGAAGGGTCTCGACCCGAAACGCCGACTGTCCATTTCCCTCCACAGATGCTGCCCGACCCGCTGAGTTCCTCCAGCAGTTTGCTTTTCGCTCCAGATTCTGGCACTTGCAACCTCATGTGTCTCCAAGTCCCAGTATAATCTTCTACAAATTTGGAAGAGCCACTTTTGCAATAGGTTGTAAGAAAAATATTTCAGTCATTGTCTCTTCTGTTTGGAATTTCCCCCTTCTTTATGCAACTGCTCAAGCGGTGGTACAGTTTAATCAAGGCAACAGGCCTCCTTTGACCTAGAATGTAGAACATAGAACATAAAACATGGAACGGTACAGCTTTGCACGGGCCATTCGGCCCACAATGTTGTGCCAATCTTGATGCCAATTTATACATGTTCTCCTCCTGTGTACCATCCAGATCCCTCCATTCCCTTCATATTCTTGTGTCTATCTAAAAAACTCCACTTACTAGGTTACTAGTTAAGCATATGGAGGAATTTAAAATAGAGCGATATGTGGGAGAACGGGGTTAGATGGTCTTAGGCAAGGTTTAAAGGTCGGCACAACATTGTGGGCCGAAGGGCCTGTTTTGTGCTGTACTGTTCTATGTTCTATGTTCAAACTGCCTGCTTCCACTACTACCCCTGGTAACCCATTTCAGGAATCTACCCCTCTCTGCATCAAAACACTTGCCCCTCACGTTCGCCTTTAAGCTCCGACCCCGCCCCCCCCACCCCCCACCAACCTTAAAAGCATGTCCTCTGGTGTTTGACATCTCTATGCTGGGGAAAAGATTCTGACGGCCTACCCTATAATTTTAAAAACCTCTTTCAGATCTCCCTCAGCCTCCGACATTCTAGGGAGAACAACCCAAGTTTGGGTTGGTTTAACCTGTCCACCTATTGTCAATATCTGGGAGCTATTTAGGAATCATGGCTGCCAAGTCATAGACTGGTATGAGGTTCACAAAACAGGATGCCATTTGGTTCATTGTATCTGCACCAATCAGGAAAGGGCTTTGCAGCCTAATTCCACCTCCCAAAACCTCCTGCAGGACACAGGACTTCAAGTACACATCCAAATACTGCTTCAACTTTTTTTCTTTCAAAAATAAACATTCATAATAACGAATATATACAAAGGAAGAAACAGTGTAAAACTTTTACATTCATGGTCATTACATTCAATGATGTTAACTTATGGCCGCCGCTGTCCGTAAGGAGTTTGTACGTTCTCCCCGTGTCTGCGTGGGTTTCCTCCGGGTGCTCCGGTTTCCTCCCACATTCCAAAGACGTACGGGTTAGGAAGTTGTGGGCGTGCTATGTTGGCGCCGGAAGCGTGGCGACACTTGCGGGCTGCCCCCAGAACACTCTACGCAAAAGATGCATTTCACTGTGTGTTTCGATGTACATGTGACTAATAAAGATATCTTATCTTGTTTTTCTTAAACCCTGGAGATAGTTTCAGACAAATGCTGCGTCAAAAGCCCTGGTTTGCACAACGGCGTATAAGAACTTTGGCTGCTGAACATGTTTATACAACTAGTGCAACACACTGAGTTCTGTAGTTTCTTCCTCTAACTCGGTTTTACACTAACCCTGCACTAATTTTGTATTCTGTATACACCGTTTTTTGCACTATTTATACTTGCACAATTTTTTTGTCTGCGTTTATTGTAAGTCCTCTGTGCTATGTATGTCCTCTGTTGTGTAAGTCTGGGGGAGATGACATTTCATTCCTCCATGTGTTTTTATAGCACGTGGGTGAATGACAATAAAGTAACTTGAACTTGAACTTGAAAAAAACCATAGCACCATTGCCACTCCTGTGGCTTCCTGGGGTGAGACACCCTTTCAATGTTCCCCATCTGACTCAGCCCCTCCAGGTGTGGTAGTGGAAGGAGCCTGGACTGTGGTGCTCCCCTGCACAGCCTTGCCATGGGCTGCACCGAGCTTCTGTACTCCTGCAGCTTCGAATGTGCCAGCCGGCAGCATTCCCTTACGGACATTTTGCTGTGCCGGGAGACCAACAAGTTTCGGGCAGACCAAAGGGCATCTTTCACCAAGTTAATGACCTTCCAGCAGCACTTGATGTCTGTCTCGGTGTATGTCCCGGGGAACAGCCTGGAGATCAGAGAGTCCTATGTTAAGCAGCTGTTGGACACAGAGTCTTGCATCCATCCCCACACCCTCTTAGCAAATCCACAATCTGAAAAGAGGTGGGTGACTGTCTCTTCCCCACCGCAGTCATCCTGAGGGCAGCGTGCATGGGGGTGATATGTAGTTTGTACAGGAAGGACCTGTCAGATCTGGTTATTTTCGAATCCACAGGTTCTTTCAGGAGTCCAGGAATGAGTTGAAAACAACTTGGTGCTTCACAAAGTTTTATTGGAAAAGTTTAAAACAAAGAAACAGTCACAGAGCACATGGCACTAGCTTTGATGAGCGAGACAAAGGAACAAAAGATGAGCTCGGGCCAGAGGGGAGGAGACCAAGAGAGAGATTAACAAAAAACGACGCCTTTTATACCTGAGATAAGAAGTACTCCTTAGCTAACAATAGTCCAATCAGGAAACCTATTAGATACCTGTGGCCAAACCAACCAATGAAAAACCACATATTCATCTGATGGACAAACCAATGAACTAGTAAGCGGCCATTCCTTTGCAGCCACTTGAGGTGTATTAAACACTATACATGTTAAAAAAAACTAATTAAAACAGTCGAATCCAACAGACCTAATTGACTATTTCTGCCCCTACCACTCTTTCACACTCCTACAACCCTCTGGAAGAAGAAAAGCCTCTGCCCTCTAATCCTTTCAGTAATTACTTCAAATTGATGGCACTGTTTTTTAACCTCCCTGCCAAGGAAAATAACTCTTCCTATTTACTCTGACCAGCTCTGTCTTAATTTTATACACATCAATAAGTCCCTCCTCAGTTTCCTCTGTTCCAAAGAAAATAAGCTTAGTATATGCAGTCTTTCTTCCCAACACCGTCATTGCAAATCCGCTCTGCACCCTTTCCAGTGCAACGTGGCGACCAGAACTGTACGCAGTATTCAAGCTGCGCTTAACTGGTGGTGTGTACAATTGTAGCATAGCCTTCCTGCTTTTGTAATCTATGCCTGAGCTAATAAAGGAAAAGCATCCTGTATGCCTTTATAACCACAATCACATCCTCCATGGTGTTCCTACACATACAATTCTCAGCAGAGATCATTGGCCTCTCTTAATTGGATCAGGCAAACACTCTGCTTGATGGGCATGTCATTCAGTAACCCAAACATTCATTTCTTATACCACTGCACTACAGTTTCCATGGAGCATGCTGGTTAAGTTACTGGATTGGTAACCATTGCTCCAGATACTTAGAATTCATAGAAGATACAGCAGAAAAACAGGCCCTTCAGCCCATTGAGTCCATACAGACTATCAACCACCCATTTACACTAATCCTACATCAATCTCTTCTTTTTATTATTGGTAAATTGGTTTACTATTGTCACATGTCCTGAGGTTCAGTGAAAAACTTTGTTCTGCATGCCATCCATACAGATCATCTCATCACATCAGTGCATCGAGGTAGTACAAGGGAAAACAGTAACAGAATGTAGAATAAAGTGTTACAGTTACAGAGAAAGCACAGTGCAGGCAGGCAATAAGGTGCAAGGGCCATGACGAGGTACATCATGAGGTCAAGAGACCTCAGCACTGTTGATGTAGACAGGAGCATGTGCACCGCCTGCCTTCCTGAAGTCAATGACCTCATCTTTTGTTTTGCTGACATTGAGGGAAAAGTTGTTGTCATGACACCATGTCACTAAGCTCTCTATCTCCTTCCTGTACTCTGACTCATCATTATTTAAGATATGGCCCACTATGGTAGTATCATCTGCAAAACTTGCAGATGGAGTTAGAGCAGGATCTGGCCATGCAGTCGTGAGTGTATAGGGAGTAGAGTAGGGGGCTGAGGATTCAGCCTTGTGGGGCACCGGTGTTGAGAATAATTGTGCCAGAGGTGTTGCTGGCTATCCTCACTGATTGCGATCTGTTGGTCAGGAAGTCAAGGATCCAGTTGCAAAGGGAAATGTTGAGTCCCAGGTCTAGGAGTTTGGAGATGAGTTTGTTTATAGTATCCACACATTGTCATCAACTTACCCTGATTCTACCACTCACCTGCACACTAGGGGCCAATTAACCTACCGACTCACACGTCTCTGCAATATAGGAGGAAACCGGAACACCCAGAGGAAGCCCACACAGTCACAGGAAGAATGTGCAAACTCCACGCAGACAGCATCTGAGGTCGGGATTGAATCTGGCCCTCTGGATTGCTACATTGCAGGAAAAGTGTGATTGCGCTAACAAGGGTGCAGAGGAGATTTATAGTGATGTTGTTGGGACTGGAAAATTGTAGCAGAGAAGAGAGATTGGATAAACTGGTCACGTTCACTAATGTTCCTCAGATGAGATTATTTTATTGTCATATACACCGGGGATTCACCACCCTCTGGCTGAAGAAATTCCTCCTCATCTCAGTTCTAAAGGGACGTCCCTTTATTCTGAGGCTGTGCCCTTGGATCCTAGACTACCCTCTCCATGTCCACTCTATCCAGGCCTTTTGTTATTCGGGAGGGTTCGATGAGACTCCCCCCCATCCTTCTGAATTCCATTGAGTACAGGCCCAGAGCCATCAAATGCTCCTCATACGTTAAGCCTTTCATCTGGACTGCTTTGAGATCTTTCAGCAGTCCTGAAATGTCAACTGCCCATTTCCCTCCATAGATGCTGCCTGACTCAGAGTTTCTCCAACATTTTGTGTGTTGCTTCTGCTATTCTTTCATTGGTACTGGGTGAAAGAAGACGACCCCCACCATCCGGGCTATGCCCTCTTTTCAATGCTGCCATCAGGCAGGAGGTACAGGAGCCTGAAGACCCACACCTCAAGGTTCAACTACAGCTCCTTCCCCACTGCCATCAGGTTCTTGGACAGATCTGAAAAACCCAAACACTACCCCAGACTATATTTTTTCTCTCTCTCAACTTGCACTAGTGTTGTTCTGTTTATTTTGTCATGTTATGTATAATTTATTTTTAAATTAAGTTTATGTTAACATGTTTGTCATGTCAACACATTGATGCAATCATGAAGAAGGCACACCAGCGGTTCTACTTTGTTTGAGGAGATTCAGTCATCACAGACTCTTACAAATTTCTATAGATGTACGGTGGAGAGCATTCTGACTGGTTGCATCACTGCCTGGTATGGATCCTCCAATGCACAGGATCGCAAGGGCCTGCAGAGGGTTGTAGACTCAGCCAGCTCCATCACGGGCACAAACCTTTTCACCATCAAGAACATCTTCAAGAGGAGGTGCCTCAAGAAGGCGGCATCCATCACTAAGGACCCTCACCATCCGAGATATGCCCTCTTCTCGTTACTACCATCGGGGAGGAGGTACAGGAGCCTCAAGACTCAAATGTTTCAGGAACAGCTTCTTCCCCTCCACCATCAGATTTCAGAACAGTCCATGAACCCATGAACACTACCTCGTTATTTCTTTTTTTTGCACTATTTATTTTTGTAATTTATTGTAATTTTTATGTCTTTGCACTGTACAGCTGCCGCAAAACAACACATTTCATGTCACATAAGTCAGTGATAATACATCTGATTCGGATTTGTAATGTACTGCTGCTTTGAAAAGCTAATTTTCATGGCACTTATACCCTGGGTATTTATGCCTCTGACAATAAACTTGAAAATCTTGAAGCTCTTTGGACATGGAGGCACCTTGAGGTTGGATGGATTGTGGGAGAATGCTGGAGGTGTAGTTTGAGACAAGGGTGTGGTGCAATGGAACGTCCAGGGATACACCCAACTAGAAATCACAATCCACTGTCTCATAGCAATGGGAAAAGAGCCAAAGAGATTAAGGGAACATTGAAATGTGCAATAATTGCCTTTATTGCAGTTATATGACAACTTAAGTACATTTTCACTTCTTCTCAGCCACAAAGCATTGTTAACAATAGTTCCCATGTTCCTGTACACTCTACTTTTGATGATGTCTCTAAGAGATTGAACTGCTTCGTAATTGCAAATCAAAAACTATGAACTCTAAAATAAAAACAGAAAATGGTGGAAACACTGAACAGGTCAGGCAGCATTGTGGGAAGAGGAACAGAGCTCATACTTCAGACCAACTATTTAAAAAGATTGATTGCGCCTCATTAGGTGGGCAGTCTGTGCTCTTATTTCTGGTTTCTTGACCATACCAAAATTAAGTCACTGAACCACTGGAACTCTTTCCCCAATCTACCCTGCCTCTTCCTCCACTAAGGTGGCTCTTAAAAGCACTTCTTTGTCCTAAGTCTTTTATCCATTGAACCTTATTTAGCCTGGAGTCAAATTTTGTTTGGAGCACTTTGCAAGATTAAAGGTGCTGTATTAACGACCAGTTGTGTTGTAGTAAACACTCTCTTGTTATGGGGGATATTGGGAGCCCAAATTCAGATCTTTGTAAAATACCACAAGTCAAACCCTCCAACACGTCAATATCTTTATTCTCCTGCCACTCAGCCAATCTCCTAAGCATGTCAATACTTGTCTTCAGTTTCACCATCTCCAATTTTAGCTAATTGCCTCTTATTAAGGATATTGTCAAATGGTTTGGGGAGTCTATATAAATAACATTCATAGAAACATCCATTATTTTAGTTGTCTGAAGTTCAAACAAGTCCGCCAGGCACAAACCTATCCCTCTACAAGGATGTACTTACTCCCTCTCATCAAATGAATGGTTTCAGTGTGTTCAGTTAGTCTGTTGTTAATTACAGACTTTAGTAAATTCCCAACAGCAGATGTTAAGTAACTGGCATTCCGCATATTCAGAACAACAAAGTGCCATGCGTGGTTTTAACATAGAACAGTACAGCACGCACAGGCCATTTGGCCCACAATGTTGTGCCGATCTCGATTCCATTTTATACTAAATTATGTCCTCCTCCTGTGTATCATCCAGATCCCTCCATTCCCTTCATATTCATGCGTCTGTCTAAAAGCCTCTTAAACTCCACCGAAACTGCCTGCTTCCACCGCTACCCCTGGTAACTCATTCCAGGCACCTACCCATCTCTGCGTAAAAAACTTGCCCCTGATGTCACCTTTAAACATTCCCCCCGTACTTAAAAGCATGTCCTTTGGTGTTTGACATTTCTACCCAGAGGAAAAAACTCTGTCTACCCTATCTATGCCTCTTATAGTTTTAAAGACCTCCATCAGGTCTCCCCTTAGCCTCTGACTCTCTAGGGAGAACAACCCAAGTATGTCCAACTTCTCCTTATAATTAATAGTCTCTAATCCAAGCAGCATCCTGGTAAATCTCTTCTGCACCCTCTCTGCTGTCTCACATCCTTTTTTTTTTCCAGTCTAACAGAATTGTTCCTGAATCAAGAGAGCTTTGAAATATATACAGTAAACACAGTATTTTCAAATACTTCTCTTAAACATGGGATAGAAACCTTCTGAATCTCCTGTTATTTGTTTAATTACCGATAATCTGGTGAATTTTGGTACCTGATTCAAAAATAGCTTCCTTGGGACGTCCACCAGGTGATTACTTTGCCACCGCAGCTTTTCAAGATGGACCTCACATTATGATTCCTCACTTTCATGAAGATGAGTGAGACTGTCAGCAGTACAGACAGAGACAGAGGTTCCATGCACCAATGTAATCAAGGACCCCTCCCATTTGGTCATTCTCTCTTCTTCTCCCTCTCCCATTGGGCATTAGATACAAAAGCTTGAGAGCACGTACCAGCAGGCTCAAGGGCAGCTTCCACCCCCACTGTTATCAGACTCTTGAACGGACCTCTCATATGCTAAAAGTTGAACTCCTGATCTCCCAATCTACCTCGTCGTAGCCCCTGGCATTTTATTTGTTTACCTGTTCTGCACTTTCTCTGCAACTGTAACACTATATTCTGCATTCTGGTTTCTTTTTACTATCTTGATGTACTTACGTATGGAATGATCCATCTGGATGGCACGCAGACAAAAATTTTTCACTGTATCTCAGTACATGTGGCTATAATAAACCATTTCCAATTCCAGTTAAGAACACAAGTGAAGACAAAGACCCCATTGGTTTAGGAACAGCTGTGGAGATAGGGACACAGGAGCAGACAAAAAGGCCCATGAATTTATTGTCAGTGGGAGGGACAGAGGCCCTGTGGATTTAAAGGCAGCCTAGGGGATAGAGGACCCCAGAGTTTAGAGTCACCGTAAATGCTGAGTAATGAGAGATACTGCTGCTGTGAGGTCATTCCACCTCCATTGGCCCTGACCTACCAAGCCATCCACAGAGCACCAGGGGACCATAAACTGCTGGCGCTGGGCAGTGCAGGGCGGTGGCTGAAAATGCTCTCAGGGGATCTTCAGTGGTTCTGGGGTGGCCTGCAGCTTCAGGCAGTGCTTGGACAGGGTGGTGGGGATGACAATCAGCAGTCCGGCAGCAGCCTTGGGGAGGGGGAGAGGCCTCACTTGGGAGTGAGTGAGCAGCATCAGCTCAGAGTGGGGGCGCAGCGAGATGGAGGAGAACACCGTGGGAGGAAGAAAGGGGAAGGGGATACGTGATGGGGGAAGGAGCTTAGAGTGAGGAGAAGGAGAGGATTTGGAATGAGGGTGGGGCAAAGGCTGAGGAACACAGTGAGGGGTTTTGGGGAGTGCGGAGGAGCAGGGATGAGGGAGGGGTCCAAGAAGAGGCAGTGATTGTGCGGATGCATTGATGCAATCACGAAGAAGGCACACCAAAGGCTCTAGTTTGTTAGGAGTTTGAGGAGATTTGGTATGTCACCAAAGACTCTTGCAAATTTCTATAGATGAACGGTGGAGAGCATTCTGACTGTTGCATCACTGCCTGGTATTGAGCCTCCAATGCGCAGGATCGCAAGAGGTTGCAGAGCGTTGTAGGACTCAGCCAGCTCCATCACGGGCACAACCCTCCCCACCATTGAGGACATCTTCAAGAGGCGGTGCCTCAAGAAGGCAGCATCCATCACTGAGGACCCTCACTATCTGGGACATGCCCTCTTTACGTTACTGCCATTGGGGAGGAGGTACAGGTGCCTGAAGACCCACACTCAATGATTCAGGAACAGCTTCTTCCCCTCCGCCATTAGATTTCTGAACAGTCCATGAACCCATGAGCACTACCTCATTATTACGTTTTTTGCACTATTTATTTATTTTTTTGTAATTTATAGATTTTATGTCTTTGCACTGTATCGCTGCTGCAAAACAATGAATTTCACATCATATGTCAGTGATAATAAATCTGATTCTGACTGCGCACATGTTAGGTCTGTTTAGCAGGTTCTAGTCTCCACCTTAGATCCCTTGCCAATGCACTTAGACCTGCCTCTGAAAAATCTGTATGATAGCTGGTATATAACAGCCAGAATAAAAGAATTCACACAGTGGCATCTTCCAATCATCAGAGCTGAAGAGCACGCAAGTCATCCTCGACCTGAGGGACTGCCTGAGATGAGTAGACACTGACACGTGTAAAAACAAAGCCATGAGCCTGTGATAAAGCCATGAGCCTGTGATAAAGCCATGAGCCTGTGACAAGGTTCTGTCTTGAAAGAAGTAAAATAATGTTGAAACGATGGGGTGATTACTAGGAAAATCAAAAAAAAGTTTTGTGCAGCACCTTTCAAACCCTTAGGACCTTACTAGTCACTTCACGGCCCATTAAATTTGTTGTTGTAGAGAGTCAGCGCATTCGATCACATGGTCTCTTTGATCATTGTCAGAGGCAAGCCTCTGTTAACAGAACACCATCCCAAAGGTAAAAGGGAAACGGTTTCCTCACACTGTAATAGATGAACTCTTTATTCTCAGTTTTTTTATCAGTGTGAAAAGAGAAATGAGATTCCTCAGGAATTTTCACTGGCTTTAGAGTGATAAGCTTGAGCAAAGCTCACTCCTAAAGGTCAGCAAGTGAAAACTGAATGAATAAAAATATTAGTGACCAATGTTAAAACCAGATAACATGGTTTGAAATGACTGACATGATTGCCTGCATGTAATGTAATATGCCGGTAATTCAAATTGCGCATAATACCAACAGCATAATAGAAGCAAGGCTTTGCTTTGCATTTTGAAACCAAAGGAAGCAACTGAACTTAAAGTTGCTGCTGAATGTGTGGCTGCCTTAGCAAGTGGAATGGAAGACCCCTCCTACTCGGGCACCTCTGCTGGCCAACGAGTTATATTCTCGCACGGCTGCCTCTGTTTGAAGGGACTTTCACATCAACACCCTTTGTTCTTAACGTAAGCTATAGTTCTGGAGGGAACCTGTGAAAGAAGGAAAGTAAACAAAGAGAGAGTGTCAGCAGCAAGAATTACCCTTGGTGCAATTGATGTTGTTTAGCTCCTTATTTTATAAATAAAAGCGCATTGGCCATGTCTAACCAAGGGGCCTTCAGTGCTTTTGGAAACACAAGAGACTGCAGATGCACGGAACGTGCAGCAACAAGCAAGGTGCTGGAGGAACTCAGCGGGTCCATACATCCATAACCATATAGGAGCAGAATTAGGCCATTCGGCCCATCGAGTCTGCTCCACCATTCAATCACGGCTGATTTTCATCCCTGATTTTTTTTCAGCTCCATTCTCCCACTTTCTCCCCGTAACCCTTAACCCCTTTACCAATCAAGAGAACCTATCAATCTCCACCTTCAATTCACCCAATGACTTGGCCTCCACAGCCGTTTGTGGCAACAAATTCCACAGATTTCCCACCCTCTGCCTGAAGAAATTCCTTCTCATCTCAGTTCTAAAGGGGCATCCCTTTTTTCTGAGGCTGCACCCTCGGATCCTAGATCTTCCTGCTAATGGAAACATCCTCTCCACGTCCACTCTGTCTAGGCCTTTCAGTGCCCGGTAGGTTTCAATGCGATCCCCCCTCATAAGGAATGAACTCCATCAAGTACAGGCCCAGAGACTTCAAACGCTCCTCATATGTTAAGCCTTTCATTCCTGGGATCATCCTTGTCAGGCAGCATCTGTGGAGGGAACTGAACAGTCACTATTTTTGGGTCAAGACCCTTTAACTGGACGTTTTGAGTCCAGATGAAGGGTCTTGATTCAAAACATCGACTGTTCATTTCCCTCCATAGCTGCTGCCTGACCCGCTGAGTTCCTCCTGCCTCTTGTTTTGTTTCCTCAGTGCCTTAACTGATATCACTTGTAGAAAGAAAAACTTGCATCCATGTACTTCTACATTACTCCAGAGACCACGCAAAAATCTTGGTTGAAATCCTCATGTAGCCATGAAGGAATGCTGCACAATTAGTGTGCCATCTTTTGTGATGAAATGTTAACCCCAGGCACTCTCAAAGCAGAAAGTACCCAATCGATTTACTCTCTTGTTCCCTGCAAACAATATGCATCCCCCAATGACATCACCAAAAACACATTCATCAGGTCATTGTTACTCTGGTGTTTGTGGGAGTTTGCTGTGTGCAAATTGGTTGCTATGTTTCCTACAATAGTAACCACATTTCAAAAGTAGCCACATCTTTTCCTCAGGGTGGAAATGCCAAACACCAGAGGACATGCTTTTAAGGTTAGAGGGGGGAAGTTTAAAGGCGATGTGAGGGGCAAATTTTTTTTACACAGAGAGTGGTAGGTGCCTGGAATGGGTTGCTAGGGGTGGCAGTGGAAGCAGGCAGTTTGGTGGAGTTTAAGAAGCTTTTAGATAGACACATGAATATGAAAGGAATGGAGGGATCTGGATCATACACAGGAGGAGGATATTTAGTATAAACTGGCATGAAGATCAGCATAACATTGTGGGCTGAATGGCCTGTCCAGTGCTGTACTATTCTATGCTCTACTATAAAATGCTTTGAATATCCTGAAAGGTACTGTAGAAAGGAAAATCTTATTTCTGAGAAGATCTTTTGTGCAGATTACCCCATGGATCTGCTTTCCATTAGTGGAAGACGGAAATAAAGATAGACGACCTTCCAACAAGATCTAATTATGAAAGATATTTTGCAATCAACTGGATAAATGTCAATTTACTGCTGCTTCAATATCCAGACTGTTTGGAAGGACTGAGTCTTGCAGTAAAAGGGAACCAGCATCATTGTCAGCACTAGATCATTGTAAAGCAATGGTCATCTGTCCTGCTTAACTTAAAGCCATAGTTAAAACCAGGCTCAGAACAGGCCTCCAGATTCTTAAGGATGAATACTTGGGTCATCAGCAGTTAAGAGGAGAAAAGTCAAGCAGAACTCCTTTGTAACAAGATGTTGGGCAAGAACAGTGTGAGTTATAAGGAGAGGCTAGGTAGGCTAGGACTGTTTTCCTTGGAGCATAGGAGGCTTGGGGGGGGGGGGGGGGTGTGGTGTGACCTTATATAAGTATATAAAATCTTGGATGGTCACAGTATTTTCCCCAGGGTTGGGGAGGGCACAGGTTTATGGGGGAAGGGGAAAGATTTAAAAGGGACCTGAGGGGAAACTTTTTCACACAGAGGGTATTGAGTAGGTGGAACGAGCTGCAAGAGGAAGTGGTAGAGGTGGGTACAATTACAACATTTAAAAGACAGGTACACAGAGAGGAAAGGTTTAGAGGGATATGGGCCAAACGCAGGCAAATGGGACTGGCTCAGGTTAGGCTGGACGAGTTGGGCTGAAGGGCCTGTTTTCTGAGCTGTATGACTCTCTGACACTAACAGCTTCAGATCTGTCTGTGATGATATTCCATTTGCAATCACCACTTGAGTCCACGCTATGAGCACTTCGGCCAGAGCACTGGAGTGGAGCCAGTGCTTGACCTCTAACAGTACAAGTACACGTGGCCTCTTAAAGGGAAACAATTTAAGGATCCGAGACATCCCAAAACATTTCACAGCCAATGAAGTACCTCCTGCGATGTGTGACCAGATTCCCACAAACAGCAGTTGTTGGTTGAAGGATAAATATTGTCCAGGGCAACTCCAACAACATCCCTATTCTTTTCCAAAAACCAATGTGGGATCTTTTTCCTGCTTATCCAACAGATAGTGGCCCACCCCAACAGTGCAGTGCTCCCTCAAAGCTGCATTTCTAACAGTGCAGTGCTCTCTCCACTATAGCCCACCAACAGTGTTGTTACTTCCTCAGTACTGCCCCATGACATTGTAATGCTCAGTACCTCCCCCTCCCACAGTGTGATGCTCCCTCAGTACTGTCCCTCTGACAGTTGCAGCACTCCCTCAGTACCGCCCCTCTTGACAGTGGCAGCACTCCCTCAGTTACCGTCCCTCTGACAGTTGCAGCACTCCCTCAGTACCGCCCCTCTGACAGTGCAGCACTCCCTCAGTACCGCCCCTCTGACAGTGCAGCACTCCCTCAGTACCGTCCCTCTGACAGTGCAGCACTCCCTCAGTACCGTCCCTCTGACAGTGCAGCACTCCCTCAGTACCGTCCCTCTGACAGTGCAGCACTCCCTCAGTACCGTCCCTCTGACAGTGCAGCACTCCCTCAGTACCGTCCCTCTGACAGTGCAGGACTCCCTCAGTACCGTCCCTCTGACAGTGCAGCACTCCCTCAGTACCGTCCCTCTGACAGTGCAGCACTCCCTCAGTACCGCCCCTGACAGTGCAGCACTCCTTCAGTACCGTCCCTCTGACAGTGCAGGACTCCCTCAGTACCGCCCCTGACAGTGCAGCACTCCTTCAGTACCGTCCCTCTGACAGTGCAGGACTCCCTCAGTACCGTCCCTCTGACAGTGCAGCACTCCTTCAGTACTGCCCCTCTGACAGTGCAGCACTCCCTCAGTACTGCCCCTCTGACAGTGCAGCACTCCCTCAGTACTGCCTCTCTGACAGTGCAGCACTCCCTCAGTACTGCCTCTCTGACAGTACAGCATTCCCTCAGTACTGCCCTTCTGACAGTACAGTGCTTCCTCCGTACTGCCCCTTCAATTGTGCAGGAAGCCCATCAACTAGTTGAAGGATGTGTTTGTCCAGGTAAAGATTTGTTCTCACTGACCATCATAAAAAAGAAAATATGGAGAAAGGAAGGAAGATTCCTCATGTGAATAACCGAACCACAGGATGGAAAGAATCAGAGATATTTATGGAAAACTTTCTCAGTGAAGGAGTGATGCGGAATCTGCCTTCGGGTCCATGATGAAATATCACAGCATGTTAATTGTCAATGACGTGAGCCTTCCCCAAAAACTGCAAAGTGCTCCTAAGGATAAATGAATATCACACTTGAAGAAATCAATATATCTGTGACTCACTTCTCCCTTCCCCCAGTGCATATCCCTCCTCATCTGAGTTTCTCTGAAATATTTTCTCTTGCTGCTCTTCAAAGGGTGAGGGCTGTTAGTGTTTGCTCGATGTGTCAGCCAGATTGATGGAAGCCTACTTAACTGGAGGACGAAAGGCTCCTCCAGTGTTATGTGTCTGACGTGAAATCAGTAACCACAGACAGTGAGGGATATGAGAAAAATGGTCCTGTCTGTGGTCAGCATATAGGTGGAAGGTGACCCAGTGTTTCTCAACAGTGTTGTTGAGAAGCAGCTGGAGTGCGGAACTGTGCACAGAACCTTGGGGAATGGTGCAGGGACGTGAAAAGAAGCCATGGCTCCAGTTATGATGAGACAGGTCAAAGGAAGAATCATCACTAGCTGAGGTGAAAAATGGTTGGGCAGGTGGTACAGAAACCTTAAGTCCCACACAGCAGGTTCAGGAAGAGCTACTTTCCTACAACCATTAGGAGCCTAATCCTACCTCAACCCTAATTCTACCTCAGAAACAGAACACTATGGACAAGACGCCGGAGGAACTTAGCGGGTCAGGCAGCACCTATGGAGGGAAATGGACAGTTGACTCTTCGGGTCGAGACCCTTCATCTGGACTGGTCTCCACCCAAGAAGTTGAATGTCTATTTCCTTCCATAGATGCTGCCTGACCTGCTGAGTTCCTCCAGTGTTTTATGTGTTGCTCCAGATCCCAGCATCGGCCGTCTCTTGTGTCTCTGGAACATATGGACCACCTCTTGCGCTACCAATACGTGTCATTGATTGTGTTTTTTGGCAATATTGTCTTGTTTTGCAGAGTCTTCCTCTTCACTCTCTTGTATAATTAATGTATCATTTATGTTCTGTGTGTTGTCTGAATCTAAATGCCTGTGATGCTGCTGCAAGCAAGTTTTTCATTGTACCTGTACCTCAACGTACTTGTGCATGTGACAATAAACTCAACTTGACTTGGAATGGAGGCAGAGGATGTTGACATCAACCATGTTAAAGGCTGAAGTTGAGGAGGGTAAGGATGTATAGCACAAGGGTGGTCACAGTCACAAAGGATGCAACGTAATTAAGGTAATTTTAATGATTCAAACAATGTCAGGAAGAATGGTGGTTTTGGTTGATGACACTTGAAGCCTCCAAAGGAAAGGAAAGCTTATGATGGGCCCGTTGTTTGTAAGGACAGAGCAGTCGAGAGTTAGGGAGCAACAATCTGCTGGAGGAACTCAGTGGGTCAAGCAGCATCTGTGGGAGGGAAGGGAATTGTCTATGTTTAGACAACCCTGCATCAGGACAGGTTGTTCCAGAATCCGGCATCTGTAGTCTCCTGTGTCTCCAGTCGAGTGTTGGACGTTGTTTTGGCCATGTTGAAAGGAAGGGGAATTGTTCCAGAGGAGAGAGGGACATCTTGAACAACTGCCTGCAAAATGAAGGCATTCTGTGGCATCTTTCATAATCACAGCATGTCCTACAGCATCTACAGCCAATGAAATGTCACACAGTCACTGTTGTACTATAACAAATACAGCAGCCAATCGGCACACAGTAAGATCCCAGGTACCCTGTGTGCAAATGCTCAAGTAGTCAGGTTCTGAGTGAGTGAAGAATAAAAATTGGTTCCAAGTCACAGAGGAGAACACACATCCCTTGAAACTGTGACGTGGGCAGTTTTGTTGGGTATTAAAACTTGGTGAAGTCAGGGAAACATTGTTGGGTCATGAGATTATAAGGGGAAGGTTTGGGGTGAAGGGTGGGGGGGGAGGGTGCAAATGGAGAACTCTTTGCTCATGGGTTGGCCATTAAGATCTGTGCTTGATGACATGGTGTCAAGGTCTTCTTGATTAAATCACATCTTGTAGAGGGTTCACTTTTGGTTACCATGAGTCTGCCTTCTGCTTTCATTATGTAACAGATTAGGAATTTAACACAGGGTCAAAGAGATTTAATTTAAAATGTTAACACAGGAACAAGTGGGTCGATGAGAGGAAAACCCCAACACTTCAGCTCTGAAGCAGAACCAACACTGAACTGATGGTGGGTGGCTAATGCTGCCACCATGTGATGGAGCTGTGAACTTGCAATTCCCTTCACTGATGAGATGCCACATTTTCACTCAAACTTCACTCCCAGAGCTGGAACTTATTACAACTAAGGAAGTTCAGTTTGACTGATAACTATATTCCGGACTTCACTGTATCTTCTACTGTATAATCCCAACTTGACTAAACAATGCTTTATCTGGAGTATTGCATTCAATGCTGATTGCCCCCATTACAGGAAGGATGTGGAGGCTTTGGAGAGGGTGCAGAAGAGGTTCACCAGGATGCTGCCTGGTTTAGAGGGTATGAGCTATAAGGAGAGGTTGGACAAACTTGGGCTGTTTTCTCAGAGACTGGGGGAGACTGGATAGACTGGATAGAAGTTTATAAAATTATGAGAGGCATAGACAGAGTAGACAGCCGGTATCTTTTAACCAGGGTCAAAATGTCTAATACTAGAGGGCATGCATTTAAGGTGAAATGCAGAGTTCAAAGGAGATGTGCGGGGCAAGTTCTTTTACACAGAGAGTGATGGGTGCCTGGAATGCATTTCCAGGGGTGGGGTGGAGGCAGATATGGTAGAGGCACTTAAGAGACTCTTAGATAGGCATATGCAGAGGATACAGGTAGATGGACCATGTGCAGGCAGACAGGATTAGAGTAATTAGGCATCATTAGCTTAATTAGTTTGGAAAACATCGTGGTTGAAGGGCCTGTTCCTGTGCTATACTGTTCTATGTTCTAATGTTAAATGATGTAAACTGGCAAACCAAATTAGCAATAACAACTTTGAGACACCTCTTATAATGCACTATTATAACTAAGCGTTTGGTCATCTGACTTAATTTCCAAAACATGGTAGTGTAGCAATTAGCATAACACGATTACAGTGCCAGAGATCTGAGTTCAATTCCAGCCGCTGTCTGTAAGGAGTTTGTACATTCTCTCCGTGTCTGCGTGGGTTTCCTCCGGGTGCTCCGGTTTCCTCCCACATTCTAAGGACGTACAGGTTAGGAACTGTGGGTGTGCTATGTTGGCGCCGGAAGCGTGGCGACACTTGCGGGCTGCCCCCAGCACATTCTCAGTAACGCAAAAAAAATGCACTTCACTGTGTGTTTCGATGTACATGTGACTAATAAATAAATATCTTATCATTCACAGGATGTAGAGATTGGAAAACAACAGGGCATTTCCTTCCTTCCCTGAAAGAAATTCTTCAACCAGTACAGAGCCAAGCTTTTTATTTTAAAATCCCAGATTTAGTTAACTACTTAAATTTAAATTCCCCTGTTGCCAGGTTGAGATTTTAACAGGGTCTTTGGATCAATTGCCTAGACCTCTGGTAGCGAGTCCAATAACCACTAGAATCACTGTTGAGAAGATATATTTTTGACATCATTGATTTCTTAACGATCCATGAACCCATGAACATTATCTCATTATTCCTTTTTGTTTGCACTACTTATTTATTTTTGTAAGTTATAGATTTTTATGCTTTTGCACTGTACTGCTGCCGCAAAACACATTTCATGTCATATGTCAGTGATAATAAATGTGATTCTGATCATTGAAGGTGCTATATAAATGGTAGTTGTGTTGTTATATTCAAGTGCCTGCTGAAAGTTCATCTTCGTACACCACTCCAGGAACAGTTTGTTACCGCCCACCACCTTTTGGGTAAATACATTGCTGTGTATTAACATTGGTCAGCTGCTGTCCCTCTCTCCATATCTCTGCCCAGGTCACAGTGTACCTCATTCACCCACACCCCTCCCTTGTACCGACATCCAGGATCTTCTGCCACACCTTCCTGACTCCAGGACATCCTTATTTTCTACACCTAATTAAGCTGTTCCTCAGTGCCCTGAGCTGCAGTCATTACCATTGCTCTACAGAGCACCTCCAATGTCCTCATTTGATTGAACAGAAACAGTCTAAGTGCAGTCAACCTTTTCAACAAAACACTAACCTGCAAAGCCTCGCTCATTCCACAGCCAATAACTAGCGTCTGAATCCCTTTGTTAATGATTTCCTCCAGGTCAGCTGCCTGGACTCCAGGGTGGTGCTAAATGGGAGAGAGAACAGCCAATAAGGCACTTATCAAAACTTTTCTTTTTGCTTTCACTTGTCAGCTGTGGCTCATTGGAAAGCAATCCTGACAGAAGGTTCAGGACCTTTCTGGAGAACTGAACACAAAGACTGGGCCTACACTGCAGTTCAGTGAGAAAATGTTACATTGCTAAATTGAAGCTATATCTGCTCCCTCAGGTGAAAGTGAAAGGCCTCACTGAAGCATTTCAAGTCGTGGTTTTGAAACTGGGTGTTGCTAGTGTTATGTGCAGGATATATACTGGAAATGCCTAGCTGGTCAGGCAATAGCTGAGGAAGGAGAAACAGAGTTAATGTTTCAGGTTAATGGCCTTCCATCAGAAAATTGCAGAGAGTTGTAAATGCAGCCCAGATCATCACGAAAACCAGCCTCCCCTCCACTGACTCTGTCTACACTTCCTGCTGCCTTGGGAAAACAGCCAACAAATGAAGGAACCCTCCTACTACAGTTATTCTCTCTTCTCCCCTCTTCCATCGGGCAGAAGATGCAACAGCTTGAGAACACTTACCACCAGGTTCAAGGACAGTTTCTATCCCACTGTTATAAGACTATTGAATGGACCTCCTGTACGATAAAGATGAACTCTTGATCTATCATGGCCCTTGCACCTTATTTGTCTACCTGCTCTACACTATCTCTGTAACTGTAACACTATACGTTCTGTTATTGCTTTTCCTTTTGTACTACCTTGATGCATGTATTTTTGGAATGATCTGTTTGGACGGAATGCTAAACAAGGTTTTTCACTGTATCTCTTTAAATGTAACAGCAATAAACCAATTACCAACAAACCAATAGTGAATTTAGGACAAAACCCATTATCTGAGGGTGGTGAGAAGATGGAATTTGCAACCAATAGCATCAATTGCAGCAGTTTTTTTAAAATCCATTATTGCCTAGCCCGTGGTGATGAGCCACCTTCTCGATCTGCTGCTGTCCAAGTGGTCACAGCACTCCCTTGTTATAGAGTCATGCAGCACAGAAACAGACCCTTTGGCCCAACTGGACCATGCTGACCAAGATTCCCATCTAAGCTAGCCCTGTTTGCCCGTGTTTGGCCCACCTTTTCTATCCATGTACCTATCAAAATGGCTTTTAAACATTGTCGAGGAACCTGCCTCAACCACTTCCTTCGGCGGCTCATTCCATATAATGACCACCCTCTGGGTGAAAAAGTTGCCTCTCAGGTTACTATTAAATCTGTCCCCTCTCACCTTAAACCTATGCCCTCTAGTTCTTGGTTCCCCAACCATGGGAAAAAGACTGTGCACATTCACCTTATCTATGCCCCTCAAGATTTTATACACCTCTGTAAGATCACCTCTCATTCTACGCTCCAGTGAAAAAAGCCCTAACCTGTTCAGCATCTTGTACGATAGTTAGGACAGTGTGTGACTAGGAAAGGAACCTGCAGTTAATGGTGTTCCCAAGCACCTGCTTTTCATGTTTTTCTAGTGGTAAAGTTGTGTTGGTGCTGGTGATGTTGGTGGGAATGAAGGATTGGTTCAAGGACTGTTAGGGATGTGCAATGAATGCTGATGCCCATACCTCATGTAGCTCCAATGCTGGTGTCTATGTTCCACAGGAACCTACCAGATTCATCAATACAAATAGTCAAACACTTGTAGCCTGTGGTTTGTGTTCTTAAGCCTAAGTGGAGTTTGTTTTAATGTTCAAGACTTGAATAAAATTGACTGGAAATAATCGCTTCTCAAAAATAGATGAATAAAAAGTCTGTAACATACTTCAGCAGGGATGATGTGCGGCCAGGAAGGATAGATGATGTAGTTAAGGGGAAACTGGATATTTTCATGAAGAAGATGCTGACACTGTTAGATGAAGTAGAGTGGAAGGAGGCTTGTATATGGTGCATATACTCCAGCCTTGACCCTGTGGATAAATGGTTACGTCTGTGCTGTACATTCTAATCAATTTCATCTCATTTTCACTGCTGGATTATGGAATGAGCTGCCAGAGGAAGTGGTTGAGGCAGGTAAAAAACATTTAAAAGATACTTGGACAGGTATATGAATAGGAAAGGTTTAGAGGGATAGGGGTCAAACGTGGGCAACTGGTATTATTTTAGATGGGCATCTTTTTCGGCATGGACGAATTGGACAGAAGGGCCTGCTTCCATTCTGTATGACTCTCTCTCTCTATTGATTCACAGTACAAGAGGGTGACCCACTGTGCTTTTTTAATTCCTTCCTCTTTCAAGCTGCACCCGCTCTAACTCACATCAGTACCCGTCTCTCTCCAGTCCCAGGGCCGACTTCCTCCTGGCCAGACCTTGCAGTCCTTGTAAGTGGTGGGACAGTCCTGGACCTTCATCCGACCCCAAGACAGCGAAGCTATCTGTGGAGACTCCATAGTGGTAAGGGAGCAGAACCTGGAAGAGATTCTCAATCTGACATTAAAACGGCATACAGTGGAAAAAATGGCACGATTTTGCTTGGACAGTAAGTTGCGTGATCAGTTTATATGATGTGGTTGACTTTTAACTGCCCTTTGATACAATCTAGAAAACTGCTTTCAAGAAGCACTGAAGGATAAACCACAAAAGCCTAACTTGATGGTGACGTCTACATCCTGTGACCTAATAAATAATAAAATAAAATCCACAGCAAGACACAGGATAGGAGGTCGTGCATCCTCAAGCCTGTGCTGGCACTGATTGAGATCATGGCTGATCAGTGTCCTAATGTGCATCTATCCATCTTTTCCCCGTATAGGTTCTCCCCAGGTTACGACAGGGTACCCTTCCTGAGAACTGTTCATAACCCAGAACAGTTTGCAAGTTGGAAATGCAGCTGCCTGACAATATACTTAAACAAAAATGTGGGTCAACCACGGGCAATGTGTAGTTATACCAGGCTGTTTAACTCAACCATACAGATATTGCCGTGAACCAAGTTCCTACATGGCAGAAGATGCCTGCAGCCATGCAGCAGCCAGCAAATCCATCCCACTGGTCTCCCAAATGCTCGTTCGTATGTATGGGCTGTATCTAAGTCAAGGCATTCATAACCTGGGGAGGACCTGTATTCTTTAGTGCTTTTGTTTATCAAACTCAAATTTAAAATTAATGAACAATACACTATTGATTTTATAAAGATTTCCAAATCTTTATCACCGGTCTCTATCTATAAGTGCTTCCTAACTTTGCACTTGAAAGACCTGGCTCTAATTTTAAGGCTCATTATAAAAAATCTTACCTCATTCAGTAAATGTGGTTGTTCAGTCTACAGAATCATTCAAAGAATTCTACAACATTGCCTTTCAATGACTCCTACTTCTTGCGTTATTTTTTTCCCACCACACTTTCATCAATACTAAACCAAGATTTTGTGGATACAGGACATCTAAGACATCAGGGGCAGGCACGATAGTGTAGCGGTTAGCGTAACACTATCACAGTGCCAGCGACCCGGGTTCAATTCCGGCCACTGTCTGCAAGGAGCTTGTACGTTCTCCCCATCTATGCGTGGGTTTCTTCCGGATGCTCCGGTTTCTTCCCACATTCCAAAGACGTACGGGTTAGGAAGTTGTGGGCGTGCTATGATGGCGCCGGAAGCGTGGCGACACTTGCGAGCTGCCCCAGAACACTCTATGCAAAAAGGTGCATTTGTATTTCGATGTACATGTGACTAAAGAATTCTTATCTTATTTTATCTTATCTGAAATCAAAACAGAAAATGTTAGAAATAGAGAAAGAAGAGATTGCAGGATCTGGATCAACAAACAATCTGCTGGAGGAACTCAGCAGGTTGAGCAGCATCATTGGGGGGGGGGGTGGAAAGGATTTTTTGACATTTTGGGTCAAAACACTGCATCAGGATTTAGGATCAGGTTCCAATCCAAAACGATGTCAGCTCCTTTCCTCCCACTCATGCTGCTCAACCTTCTGAGTTCCTCCCTCAGATTAAATGTTTCTATGGAGACAGCAACAGAGATAACATTTCAAGTCTACGATCTTTTATCTGAAAAGTTGGTTCTGCTGTGGTTCTCCCTTCACAGATGCTTCTTCTCTTTTCAGATGTTTGCAGCCTTCAGTTTTCACCATTAGTTAAATCAGCCTCAATATTGAGCTACCTTCAGTAAAAGATAATAAGTAGAAACTTAGGAAGTTTCTTTATATAGAATCACATCATTCAGAACATTGTAAAGTGCTTCATTTCCACTGAAGAAACAACCATAATGACAATATTAATTCTGCAACTTGTCTGAAAATATCAACAAGAAGAATCTGGGTAAGGGAATGAAGTGGTTTTTATATTTGACCTCCACACAAATAAAGATACAGAATGGTGGTCAATAAATCTGGCCAGAATGTCTCAAACAAGTTGTCAAGTTCTAATAAAACCCATGTGGTTCATTGATCATAAAATCATAGAAAATCATGGAGTCTTACAGCACAGAAAGAGGCCATTTGACCCATCTCATCCATGCCAACCGTGATGCCCATCTACACGAATCTCATTTGACTGCATTAGGCCTGTATCCTTCTACTCCCTTCATATCCAAGTACCTGTCCAAATGTCTTATAAACATTGGAAGAATCTGTGGAAAGGTCCCTGAGGAAAACCCCGTCTCAAAACATTAACTGGTTTATCTTGCTGCTTGGGAAACAAAGGACTGCAGATGCTGGAATCTAGTTGGAAAACACGATGATGCTGGAGGAACTAATTTCACCACTAATTTTCACCCTGCTGTCCAATTCACTTGGACTATCTCTGACACCTCTCTCTCCTTCCTCGATCTTTCCATCTCCAGCTCAGGAGATTCCTTATCCACCGACATCTTCTACAAACCCACTGATGCCCACAGCTACCTCGTTTACAGCTCCTCCCACCCTGCCTCTTGCAAGGATCCTATCCCTTTTTCTCAATTTCTCCACCTTTGCCGCATCTGCTCCCTTGATGAGGCTTTCCACTCCAGGACATCCGAGATGTCCAACTTCTTTTCTAACTGGGGCTTCCCCCCGACTGTGGTTGAGCGAGCTCACAGCCGCATCTCTGCCACTTCCAACCCCTCCCAGACCCAACAGGGATAGGGTCCCCTTTTGTCCTCACATTTCATCCCACCAGCCTACGTTTCCAACACATCATTCTCCACCACTTCTGCCATCTCCAACGGGACCCCACCACCAAGTATATCTTCCCCTCCCTACCCCTTTCTACCTTTCGCAGGGACCACTCTCTCTGCGATTCCCTAGTTCACTCCCCCCTTCCGCATCCCCCCCCCCACCCATCCTGCTCCCACCCTGGGAACTTTCCACTGTCCCCGCCATGGGTGCAACACCTGCCCCTACACCACGTCTATCACCTTTATCCAGGGACCCAAACAATCCTTTTAGGTGAAACAGAGATTCACCAGCACGTCCCTTAATATCATCTACTGCATTCGGTGCTCCAAGTGTGGCCTCCTCTACATCGGTGAGACCAAACGCAGACTAGGTGTCCGTTTTGCGGATCACCTGCGCTCCGTCCGTAACCGCGATCTGCATCTCCCCGTTGCCGGTCACTTCAACTCCCCCTCCCACACTGTCACTGATATGTCAGTCCTCGGCCTCCTCCACTGCCAGGAGAATTCCAAGCGCAAACTGGAGGAACAGCCCCTCATTTTCCGTCTTGGAATCCTGCAGCCTAATGGCATGAATATTGAATTCTCCCACTTTAGGTTATTCCCACCCCCCTTCCCCACAAACCCCCCCCCCCCCCCCCAACCATGCTTCTTCTCTTCTTCCCTTTCCTAGCTTCATTTTCTCTGCCCTTTTTCTCTCTCTCTCCTTACCTGTGACCCATCCCCCGGTGGATCTGCTCTCCCCTCCTCCCCCACACCTGCCCATCACCCTATCTTTCCTGCATCTACCTATCACCACCCTGTGCCCACCACACCTCCCCTCTTTTATCCACCTACCACTGCTCTGCTTCTCCCCACCCCCCCCCCCCCCCCCCCATATATTGGGCTTCCCCTTTTCCTATCTTCAGTCCTGAAGAAGGGTCCTGAACCGAAACTTTGACTGCTTGCTTTTCTACAAGGATGCTGCCTGGCTTGCTGAGTTCCTCCAGCATCATCGTGTTTTTATCTTGCTGCTTAACTGGCTGAGATCTTCCCACATTTTCTGTTTACATTTCAGATTCCGGCATCCACGGTTTTATTAGTTTTCCTTCTAAATCCCATCTGGTCTTTATTGCAAAAGTGATTGGAGTTTAAGAATAGGGAGGTTTTGTTGGGTTAGTGACAGTTGTAGAGGGGTTGGTGAGGCTGCAACCTGGAGTACTGCGCACAGTTTGTTCTCTTACCTAAAAAAAGGGATATGGTAGCATGGGAGGCAGGCCAAAGGAACTTCATCAGGCTAATTCTTCGGATGAGAGGATTGTTCTGTCAAGAGAGACTAGATGCTTTTGGTTTGTGTTCCTTGGAGTCTAGAAGAATTAAGGGTGACCTTATCCAAGCATTCAAGACCCCTAAGGGCACTTGACTTAGGATGTTGAGATGTTCCACCAGTGGGAGGGTCACAAACCAGGGGACATAACTAAAAATAAGGGGCTAGTCATTTAAAATTGAAAATTTCTTCTCTCAGAGGGTAGTGAATCTCCAGAATTCTCTACGCCCCAGGGTTGGTGGAGGCAGGTCATAGAGATATACTTAAGGTGGAGCTAGGTAATATTTGAAGGATTGAGGAATTGAGGGTTATTTGGGAACTGGCACAGAAGAGATGGGAGGCCCGTCTAGATCAGCCATGATCATATTGAACGGCAGGGCAGGCTTGAGGGACAGAATGGCCTTGACTTTCTCTTATTTTCTTGCATTCTTGTCATCAATTTCCCAGCTTTATACTATATAGCTGACACTTGGTGGCTGCTAAACACTCCCAGCACATCATTTCAGTTGTAAAAACATGCAGCTGTGCCACAATACACTACAGCAGGAAACTAAGTTGACATCAATAGCAGCTTCTTCCTCTGTAAGAAATCCATTTGCAGCGGTGTCTAGGGAAGATAGAACCATAGAACATACAGCACAGAAAACAGGCCATTCAGCCCTTCTAGTCTGTGCCGAAACTTTATTCCGCTAGTCCCATTGACCTGCACTCGTCCATACCCCTCCAGACCTCTCCATCCATGTACCTATCCAATTTATTCTTAAAACTTCAGAGTGAGCCCAAATTTACCACGTCAGATGGCAGCTCGTTCCACACTCCTACCACTCTCTGAGTGATGAAGTTCCCTTAATGTTCCCCCAAACCTTTCCCCTTTCACCCTAAAGCCATGTCCTCTCCTACTTATCTCAAAGGGGTAACATCATCACCCCCAAGGCACCCATACCGCTTGTCTTGGACGTGTATCTCACTGTCAATATTCAAGAAACCTCCACTAAACAATAACATTGGGAGGACTATCACCACCATTAAAAGACAGTCTGCCATCATCTGCAGAAAATAAATGGCAGCTTTACTCATGTCCTGCGAGTAAAACAAAACATAAGCAGGAATTTCCACCTGCTCGATTGCTCTGCAGACATCCCTGTTGAAAGATGTCTATATGCAGGAGTGACAGTGGGGCAAGATCAGGTTGTTATCAGCTGAACACTCTGCCAACACTCAGCACTTTTATCAAACAAAGGGAAAATGATTGGTCAACCACCTATTAAAATTTGTTGTCTGTCAGATCCAGCCTTTGGTGTCTACTGATATCTTCTTTAAAACCACTGGCAAGAACCTACCAAACAAATGCTAAACATTTTGCTTTCAAATTCAATTGTGTACAATGATGTTGGCCACAGCTCTGCTGCTAGCACACACACCTCTAAGTCAAAGGGTTGTGTGTTCCAAATCCCACCGCAGAGCATAAAATCTAGGCAAGTGCTCCAATGCAGCACTGAGGATATGCTGTACAAAGGAGGTGCCAACTGTTGGAAAATAGGTTAAACTAAAGTCCTATCCTGTCTCCCATGTGGACATAAAAATCAGCACTACTTTGAATATATCCTTCAACCATCATCTGAATATTATCACTACTGTATGCAAGAACTCGTGTACAAATTGGCTGCCAAATTTCCTACATTATTCTTTAAAAGCACTCGGCTGGCTGCAGTGTGCTTTAGGATGTCATGACCCCATGACAGGCTTCTGGAAGTGCACAGCCTTAGTTAGGAATTCACTAAAATAACATTCCCTGAGATAGATAAGCTTAAATAGTGATTTCAGAAGAATGACAAATAAACTGTGTAAAACAAAAGTCATACCAATTCCTTAAACAAGATTTGCGTATTGCTAGATACAAAAGCAGCTGAAATGCAGTGGGGATTTACCTGTTCAGAACCCTGGTGGTCTGCTTTCCTCAAATTCTACACGAGTCCTCACTTCTTAATGTCACTACTGGAATATTCTTTCTATTTCAGGAGTACGAATCTAAATCGGTTGTGGTTGGGCTTCAGCCAACATCTGTTAGCTGGCTATAAGTAGAATGCAGTGCAATGTTCAAAATGAACCTTGCTTTAAAAACTACTTATCACATTATTCTTCCTAATGCTGCAAAAAGAATAAATTTCAATAAAATGAAACATGAGGGGATATTTTTCCCCACCCTCATTCCTTTCTCTTTCCTGCTGAAGGTAGTATCGTTGGCTGTGGCACAGATAAGTCAAGGGAACACAAGAATGATAAGATATCGAACATTCACTGCTTCCTGATAGTAATCATGCAAGTAGATATGTTAGCTAAAAAGGGTATACAGCAAAGTTGTCTTAATTGGCTGAGCCATAGAAAATAAAGGCAGGAAGGTCATGCTGAAAATGTATAAAGATTATGTTAGGGTACAGTGAGAGAAATTCATACAGGTCTGGTCAATACAGGAACAAGTGATAATGTGACAGGGTACCAAGGCAATGTTGTCAGGGTTGGAGAAATTCATGAGGAAAAATTAAGAAACTAGGGATCTGAGACTCTCTCCCTGAAAGGGTGATGGAAGTGGAAACACTCTACAATAGTTAAGAAGTACTTGAAAGAGTTCCTGATGTTGTGTTTGCTACAAGGTTATGAACGAAAAAGTGATATCCTATATTGTAAGCTTTGTTGATTTCTCCTGATGAGGAAATCTACTATTTACAACAAAGATCTGGCAATATTTCTCTACTTGAAACTGTGAAATCTTTATAATTCTCTAACCCAAAGACTGACAAGATTGAGGTGTGGAAGGAATGTCATCTGCCCTAAACTAACAGTCTTAAAAAGGACCATCCCAATAGTCCTAGCACTTAACATGTAAACACAAAATATCTGTTAGAGTCTGTTAGAGGCTATAGTGCAGGGTAACAAAATGGGTAATGATAACCAGGGTGTGTCAGGATGGGACAGTCCATATAAAGTTAAACGTTCAAAAGTCAGAGTTGGGAAGAATAGTATAAAAAAACAAAATTAAAGCCCTTTATCTGAATCCATACAACAGCTAGCAGAGCTGCTTTCTCTCAGCGCAAGAGAGATCTGGGTTCAATCTTGACCTCTGGTGCTGTCTGTGTGATTGTATGTTCTCCCTGTGATCGTGTGGGTTTCCCCCAGGTGTTCCACTTTTCCCAAAGATGTGTGAGATGGTAGGCTAATTGGCCACTGTAAATTGTTCCTAGTGTGTGGTTGAATGGGAGGATTTGGGGGGAGTCGAGGGGAAAATGGGGAAAATAAAAAGTGGGGTTAATGTAGGATTAGAGTAAATGGATGGGTGGTAGTCAGCACGGACTCGGTGGGCCGAAGGGCCTGTTTCCTTGCTGTACCTTTATAAGACTCTAAGCCAGATGAACTGAGAGAATGTGGTTTTGATCTGATAGTAAATACAGCAATAGAGTTTCAAGGTGACCAAGGCTGGAAACTGAATATTCCAGGATACCTGACATTCTGGAAGGCATCAAGGAAGATGTAGAGTTGTAGCTCTGCTGATAAAGGCGTAGTTCAGTGGTGAGAAAGTATCTTTAGAGTCATAGAGTAATACAGTACGGAAACAGGCCCTTTTGCCCAACTCGTCCAAGTCCGCTTGACCAAGATGTCTACCTGAGCTAGTCTCATTTGCCTAATTTGGCCCATATCCCTCTAAGCCTTTCCTATTCATGTACCTGTCTAAATGTCTTCTAAATGTTGTAATTGTACCCACTTCCTCTGGAGCTTGTTCCATATACTCTGCGTGAAAAAACTGGCCCTTCAGGAACAGCTTGTTCTCCTCCAACATCAGATTTCTGAATGGTCCATGAAACCCTCATTATTACTTTTTTTTTGCACTATTTATCTATTTTTGTAATTTATAGTAATTTTATATCTTTGCACTGTACTGCTGCCGCAAAACAACAAATTTCACGACATGTAAGTCAGTGATAATAAATCTGATTCTGATTCCCCTTTAAATCTTTCCCCTCTCACCTTATGCCTACGTCCTTTAGTTTTAGACTCCCCTACCCTGGGCAAAAGACTGTGACCATCCACTTTATCTACACCCCACATGATTTTATATACCTTTATCATGTCACCTCTTAGCTTCCTACACTCCAGGGAAAACAGTCCCAGCCTATCCAGCCTTATAACTCAAGCCCTCCAGTCCTGGTAAAACCGTTGGGAATCTTTGCTGCACCCTTTCTAGCTTAATGACATCCTTCCTATAGCTGGGCAACCAGAACTGCACACAAGTTACCTCTGGAGATCAAGATGTAGAATTCATTTGGGCAGAAAGAAGAAATTTATAAGGGAAAGAAGTTTATAATTTATAAGCCTCCATGTCCTGGCTAAACTATAGGAGAGTATAAATCAAGAAATAATAAGCGGTTGTAAGAAAGTTACTGAAACAATTGCGAGCAGCTTAATCATCGTCCATGAGGATGGAGTTCATAGAGACCATCTGGGACAGTTTCTTAGAACAATAGTTGTGGAACCAAGCAGGGAACAGACTACCTTAGATCAGATCATGTTTATTGATAAGGATAAATTAATGATATCATAATACAGGACCCTCTGGGGAAGAGTGATCATAACATGACAAATTTCATGTTAACTAATAAACTTAGGTCTAAAACTAGTATCTTAAACTTACATAAAGGGAAATGCAAAAATACCAATGCAAAATTAGCTAAAATAGACCTGGAAAATAGATTAAGAGGTAATGGAAAACAAATAAAGCTACAGATGCCAGAATCTGAAACAAAAAATGAAATGCTGGAAGAACTCCGCCACTCAAGCGACATCTGTCAAAACAGACACCAGAAGGGTGAATAAGCAGTGGCAGACGTTATAAAGGATTTCATAATTCTCAACCAAGGTATATTCCATTGGATAGTAAAATACTGGGTCATTTTATAGAAAAATAACAATACAGTTATAACTGAAGAGTTATAACTTCAGGAGAGGGGGCAGTGTACATGCACCTGTCTACATCAATGGTGCTGAGGTCAAGAGGGTTGACAGTTTCAAGTTCCTGGGAGTGAACATCACCAACAGCCTGTCCTGCTCAAGTCACATAGATGCCACAGCCAAGAAAGCTCACCAGCGCCTCTACTTCCTCAGGAGGCTGAAGAAATTTGGTTTGTCCCCTTTGACTCTCACCAACTTTTACCGAAGCACCAGAGGAAGCATCCTATCTGGATGTATCAAGGCTTGGTATAGCAACTGCTCTGCCCAGGACCACAAGAAACTGCAGAGAGTTGTGGACACAGCCCAGTGCATCACAGACACTAGCCTCCCCTCCTTGGACTCTGTCTTTACCTCTCATTGTCTTGGTGAAAGCAGCCAGCATAATCAAAGACCCCTCCCACCTGAGACATTCTCTCTTCTCTCCACTTCCATCAGGTAGAAGATACAGGAGCCTGAGGGCACGTACCACCAGACTTAAGGACAGCTTCTACCCCACTGTGATAAGACTATTGAACGGTTCCCTTATACAATGAATGGACTATGACCTCATGATCTACCTTGTTGTGACCTTGCACCTTATTGCACTGCACTTTCTCTGTAGCTGTGACACTTTACTCTGTACTGTTATTGTTTTTACCTGAACTACATCTATGCACTCTGTACTAACTCAATGTAACTGCACTGTGTAATGAATTGACCTGTATGATCGGTATGCAAGACAAGTTTTTCACTGTACCTCAGAACAAGTGACAATAATAAAACAATACCAATACCAATTAAGGATGGTATCAAATTGAAAGAATTACATAATCACGGAAGGAGGTCATAAAACCACAAGAACAGGAGAAGACCATTCAGCCCCTTGAGCCTGCCCCACCATTCAATAGATGATGGCTGATCCAACATTTCTCGTCCACTTTTGTGCTCTTTCCCTGACCCCCCTTACTGATTAGAAATCTATCTGCTCTATCTTGGCTATACACAATGTTTCTACCCCCACAGGTTTATGTGGCAAAAAGCTCAAAAAATTTCGCAACCCTGTGAGAGAAGAAATTCTTCCTGACCTGTCTTAAATGGGCGCACACTTAGTCTGAGACCATGCTCTCTGGTTCTGGCCTCTTCCAGGATTCAAAACCCCTCTCTCTTGCAATATCTCTCCAGCCCCACGCATTATGTAGCTCCGGAGGTGATCTGTAGGTCACTATCCTATAAATCCTGCCTCTTAATTTCTTGTCTATCTCCTTTAAATCTGCAGGACATCATCCCTTCCCCTACCTACGCTATTGATGAATGGTCAAAGAGCTCTGCATCTTCACTCTCCCCCTCAATTTCCTGCAGACACCAGTGATAACTTTAGTTCTGGTCCCATTTCTGTAACCACAGGAAAAAAAATTATTTGTTCCCTTAACTATAGATTTCCCCACAACCGTTGGTCTCTTAATCCTTCTTCTCCCTTCCTGTACAGCTGAGCCATTAATGGTGTTATGGCCTTGACTCTGGCTGCACTTCCCAGCAGAAATGTTTCCACTATGAATACAACCGAATACCAGCTGAAATAAGTTGATCTTGGGAGTCTCCTGAACTACCTGCCAGCTCTTTATTTGCTCTGTCTGGCAATCACCCATTTCCCCTTGCCTGCACTCTCTGGAGCTGAGTGACCATCTCCCCTGTCTTGGTGAAGCAGCCAGCATAATCGAAGACCCCACCTACCCGGGTCATTCTCTCTTCTCTCCTCTTCCATCAGGTAGAAGGTACAAGAGCCTGAGGGCACATACCACCAGACTTAAGGACAGCTTCTACCCCACTGTGACAGGACTATTGAATGGTTCCCTTATATGATGAGATTGACTATGACCTCACGATCTACCTTGTTGTGACCTTGCACCTTATTGCACTGCACCTTCTCTGTAGCTGTGACACTTTACTCTGTGCTGTTACTGTTTTTACCTGTACTACATCAATGCACTCTGTACTAACCCAATGTAACTGCACTGTGTAATTAATTGATCTGTACAATCGGTATGCAAGACAAGATTTTCACTGTACCTCAGTACAAGTGACAATAATAAACCAATACCAATACCAATACCAAAATATCTTATCCATGAAGCACTCGGCCTCACAGATGGGACAACGTCATGAGAGCGGCTGATCAAGCTCCAAAGCTCAGAGCTTGAGCTCCTGGAACTGATGACACTTCTTGTAACCTTGGACGTCTAGGACACTGAATTGGTTTCCTGCCACAGAATTAACCATCTTTGGCATCAAGTGCTCAACTGGTACAGGCGAAACCTGCATTACGGCTGTCATGGAAATTTGCCTTTACAAAATTCACAAATTACTACCTAAAAATTTGAGACAAGGAATAAAATTTGCTCTCATTAAACTTATGTGAGAAAAAATAAGTAAACACCATTTTTTATCCAACTTGCACTTCTTGAAGTATGCACAGATGACGCAGTTTCATGTTAAGTAAAATCATGATACAGTTTTCAAGGAGCACAATCCCCCTGTAACGTGGGAGTGACCTGTACATGCCCTGCTCTCCCTTTTTCCCTCTTACTTTACTGCAACTATATTTTTTGCTGGCCATCCAATAATTCGAGCCCAGTTTTGGATTGTTGAATGATTGATGGAGCTTTCAATGTCCGCGTCGCTCATAGCGGCTGTTACCACAGGCAGGATTCTTGATTCTATAGGGTATTGTACTGCTGCTGCAAAACAACAAATTTAACGTCATATAAGTCAGTGATAATAAATCAGATTCTGATTCTACTGGTGATGCCACATGTGGAATATTGTGCAAGGTATTGGATGAAGAATGCAAATACATCAGAAGTTCAGAAAAGGTTTATTAGACTGAAATTCTAAAATTTAGATGAATGAGAGATATCAATAGGGTGAATGCCAGGAGGATGTTTCCACTGGCTGAGGAATCTAGAGCCCAGGGTAGGTCTCAGAATAGGGGATAGGCCATCTAGGACTGAGACAAGGAGATAGCAAGATGACGCCGGAGTGTGGTGACACGTTGCAAGCTGCTCTCTACAGATCTACTCATTACCTTTACTATAATTGTTCTGCACTTTTAAATTTAAACTCTATGTCTCTAACTATCACTAATAATGCTCTTTTAAATCTTCTTACAGGGCTGGCGATCTTCTGATGTATGACCTCATGACCTCACGATCTACCTTGTTGTGACCTTGCACCTTATTGCACTGCACTTTCTCTGTAGCTGAGACACTTTACTCTGTACTGTTATTGTTTTTACCTGTACTACATCAATGCACTCTGTACTAACTCAATGTAACTGCACTGTGTAATGAATTGCCCTGTAAGATCGGTTTGTAAGACAAGTTTTTTCACTGTACCTCGGTACAAGTGACAATAATAAACCAATACCAATACCAATATTTTTTCACTCAGAGAATGGAGAATCTTTGAAATTCTCTACACCTGAGGGCTGTTGAGTTCATTCAAAGTTAAGATCAATAGAGTTCTGGTTATTAAGGGAATTGGCGTAGTGCAGGAATGTGGCACTAAGGCAGATGATTAGCCATGATCATGATAAATGGTGGAGCAGATTCTACAATGCCCAGTTCCACAATGAACTGTTTGTTACATCACAGTATGTCACATGTTATGGTTCTAAAAGTGATTCCTCAACCAACACTAAAGCATTGCCAGTGAGAGTGTCTAGTCATTATCACACTGTTGTTGGGAGCTTGCTATGTTTCCTCCTTTACAACAGTCACTACATGGCAAAAGTAAACCCGTTCTTTCTGCCTTCTGTCTCACATTTCACTGAATGTACATTCTTCTGCTGACCGGCCAATGTTTCTAGCCTGGCTCTAAACCACCAGGGGTTTAATGACCATCTCCTCTTTCCCTGTTCCTAAGTAATCAGACTACAATGCTATAGCTCTCGTACCTGACTGCAGATAATATGCCCAGTGATTTATCTGCATCTCCTTGATGGTATGTAGTACGAAAAGCGTCAGGCTTGGGATCATTTAACATAGCTAACCTTGAAATAATATGGAGGAGAGTGAAGAGAGGCAACTGGGTTAGGCCCTTGTTAGTTGAACTATTTCAAAATACTTTGGAGACACAAGAGACTGCAGATGCTGGAATATGGAGACAAACTATCTCTGGAGGAACTCAGTGTGTCAAACAGCGGGGTGGAGGAGAAGGAATTGTCAAATTCAAAATATTTTGCTGTTTTTTTGATCAGCATAGGAACTATTAAACAAGCTTAATCAATTTCATAGAACATTACAGCACAGTACAGGCCCTTCAGCCCACAATGTTGTGCCAACATTTTATCCTCTAATTTCTCCAACAGATCCCAGAGACAATATCTAAATTACGCTGATGTGGCGGTAACAACACTATACAATTGACCTCAGTATACAAAGGGAGGCAAATGAACCAAAACACCAGATGTAGTTCAGTGAGAAGCATTCCTGCCGCATCAGGTAGCTTGGGGTTTAAATCCCAGTCCAGATACCTGAGCATAAGATCCAGGCTGATCCTTCCTGTACCTATGGAGGGAGTGCTGCACTGGTATCATCAGTCTCCCTCAACCAGGAGCAAGGGAGTGTTTCCCACTGACCTAGCCAAAGTTTATTTAATCCCATCACTGCAACAGAATATCATGCAGTGCATAATTTTGCTGTTGCATTATATTTAAAGTTATTTAATTGTTTAATTGTTTAATTATTTGTTTTGCTATTTTAGGAACTATGATGGAAATTCATTTGATTATAAGTATAGAACTGAGGTTAGAATATGACAGTCCCCACTGCTGAGAAGTCTTGTACCTGCCTTGTCAGCTCATGAATAATTAGCTGCTTCAGAATGTTAGGGCAACCAGCCAGCATGGAGATACTGTCCAACAAGGAGCCAACAACTTAGAAAAAGAATGCGATATCTCTGGAGAGGATGGAAAGTTTTATGAGGATGTTGTCAAGACGGGAGAATTTTAGCTATAAAGGGAAATTGGCTTGGGATGGCTTCCAGGGAAAAAGGCTGAGTGTAGGTTTAATGAAGGTGTATAAAATTATGAAGAGTGAATAGGATAGAACTCATTTCAGTTGAAGGAGAATCAATAATTTAAAGATTACGGTCCTAATGCATGTATATGCAAAACAAGGTCACGTGCCTTAATGACAACTGACCAGTGGCTCTGACATCCACCACCATGAAGTGCTTCAAGAGCCTGGTCATGGCACACATTAACTCCAGCCTACCAGAAAACCTCGACCCACTGCAATTCGCCTACCATCGAAACAGGTCTACGGTGGACACCATCTACCTGTCCCTACACTCATCTCTGGAGCATCTGGACAGTAAAGACACCTATGTCAGACTATTGCTTATTTACTACAGCTCCACCTTCAATACCATAATTCCAAGCAAACTCATCACCAAACTCCAAAACCTGGGACTTAACACCTCCCTCTGCAACTGGATCCTTGACTTCCTGACCAACAGACCACAATCAGTAAGGTTAGGGAGCAACACCTCAGGCACGATTATTTTCAACACTGGTTCCCCACAAGGCTGCATCCTCAGCTCCCTACTCTACTTCCGAAACATTCATGACTGAGTGGCCAGATTCTGCTCTCATCCTATCTACAAGTTTGCAGATGACACCACCGTAGTGGGCCGTATCTCAAATAACGATGAGTTGGAGTACAAGAAGGAGATAGAGAGCTTAGTGACATGGCGTCATGACAACAAACTTTTCCTCAATGTCAGCAAAACAAAAGAGCTGGTCATTAACTTCAGGAAAGGGGGCGGTGTACATGCACCTGTCTATATCAATGGTGCTGAGGTTGAGAGGGTTGAGAGCTTCAGTTCCTGGAGTGAACATCATCAATAGCCTGTCCTGGTCCAACCATGTAGACGCCACGGCCAAGAACGATCACCAGTGCCTCTACTTCCTCAGTATGTAAAAGTAATTTGACATGTCCCCCTTGACACTCACTAACTTTTATTGATGCACCATAGAAAGCATCCTATCTGGATGCATCATGGCTTGGTATGGCAACTCCTCTGCCCTGGACTGCAGAGAGTTGTGGACACAGCTCAGCACATCATGGAAACCAGCCTCCCCTCTATGGACTCTGTCTATACTTCTTGCTGCCTCAGTAAAGCAGCCAGCATAATCAAAGACCTTACCCACCCAGGATATTCTCTCTTCTCCTCTCTCCCACCAGGCAGAAGATACAAAAGCCTGAAAGCACGTACCTCCAGGCTTAAGGACAGCTTCTACCCCGTTGTTATAAGACTATTGAATAGTTCCCTAGTATGATAAGACAGATTCTTGACCTCACAATCTACCTTGTTATGACTTTGCACCTTATTGTCTACCTGCACTGCACTTTCTCTGTAGCTGTGACACTTTAGTCTGCATTCTGTATTGTTTTCCCTTGTACTACCTCAATGCACTGTTGTAATGAATTAATCTGTATGAATGGTAAGCAGGACAAGTTTTTCACTGTACCTCGATACAAGTGACGATAATAAACCAATTCCACTTCCAATATATGGAATTAGTTTGATGGGTGCAATGATCAGCATGGACGTAGTGGGCCAAAGGGCCTGCCTCTATGCTGTACAACTCCATTACTCTAAGTAGGAGAAGTAGATTTAAACTAATGGGTAGATGGGAAGACTTATTTTTAAACCAAACAGTTGGAGGGGGTGGTTGGGAGAAAGGTGGTCTGCAGCTCAATGCCTGAAAGCCTAAATTAAATGTAACCTTTATTACATTTAAAAAAAGCACTCTAAGAACGTGAAAATAGACTAAATAGGATTTTTTTTTGAAGATACAAAAGCCTGAAAGCACATCTTGGCATAACGCTATTACAGCGCCAGCGACCCGGGTTCAATTCCTGCTGCTGTCTGTAAGGAGTTTGTACGTTCTCCCTGTGTGTCTGCGTGGGTTTCCTCCGGGTGCTCCGGTTTCCTCCCACATTCCAAAGACGTACAGGTTAGGAGCTGTGGGCATGCTGTGTTGGCGCCGGAAGAATGGCAACACTTGTGGGCTGCCCCCAGAACATCCTCAGTAACGCAACAGGACAACTTCACTGTGTTTCGATGTACACGTGACTAATAAATAAATATCTTCTATTAAGGACAGCTTCTATCCTGCTGTTATAAGACTATTGAATGGTTCCCTAGTACGATAAAATGGACTCTTGACCTCACAATCTACCTCATTATGACCTTGCACCTTATTGTCTGCCTGCACTGCACTTTCTCTGTAACTGTAACACGTTATTCTGGATTCTGTTAACCCTTTACTACCACAATGCACTGTTGTAATGAATTGATCTGTATGACCGGTATGCAAGACAAGTTTTTCACTGTACCTCGGTATAAGTGACAATAATAAACCAACTTACCGATTTACCAAATGGCCACCCTGTGAATTCTTTTCGTTCTATAAAGAAAACAAAGTGTTTGTGAAAAAAAACCAAAACATTTCTCCCATGTTAAAACATTACTGCTAACCAGTAGTGAGTGAATCATCTGAAAGTTCTTTTGGCTTACAATGTAGTGAAAATCTGGCAGAACTAAATGTCTCCTTCTTTCTCTCTCCCTCTCTACTATATGTATCTGAAGGTGAGGAGACATCTCCAGTTAAGTTTAGGCATAAAGCTCCATTATAAACAAGCATGTATGGCAACACTGATGGAGAGATGCATTTTTGGAAGTCCCATCATACAAATGAGACATTAACCCTTATCTTCCCTCTCAGGTGGATATGAATTGTAAAATATCCCATGGGCACATTTTCAAGAAGCAGAGGCCTTTTTCCCTAGAGTCAATATTTATGTCTCAACTGACGTCACCAAAAGAGATTATCCATTAGTGGGATCTTACTGTGCAAACACTGGCTACTTCATTTCTATCAGTAGAATATTAAGCACTTAAAAACTATTTAATTGGAGTATTGTGTAGTTTTGGTCATCCTGTTGTAGGAAAGATGTCACTAAGCTGGAAAGAGTGCAAAGAGGACTTACGAGAATGCTGCCAGGACTTGAGCGACTGAGTTATAGGGAGAGGTTGGGCAGGCGAGGACTTTATTCCTTGGAGCATAGGAGAGGGGTGACCTTATAGTGGTGTATAACATCATGAGGAGCATAGATAGCGTTAGGGATTCAGAAGTTATGGAATTATGTGAATATAACAGATATTAATTCGAACGAGAACCAGTCTTCAGTCCTTAAATGTAAATTGCAAGCAGTAATCAGTTTGAATTAAAAGGACAGCTTGCAAACAAACAGCACTGTCTAGAGAGCACAGGCTGCTGGCCCACAGCAGGGGCTGGCTGCTCAAGAGATATGGTTTGCAAAGTGAAGTGACCATGAGACGCTTTTGTATTCATCAGCCAAAGGTAAGACAACAGGGTTATGTTAATTGGCTTACATCAAACCAGGCAACTATGGCTAAGTTATTTCAGAACATAGAACATAGAACACTACAGCACCGTACAGGCCCTTCGGCCCACAATGTTGTGCCGACATTTTATCCTGCTCTAAGATCTATCTAACCCTTCCCTCCGACATAGCCCTCCATTTTTCTGTCATTCATGTATCACCTAAGAGTCTCTTAAATGTCCCTTATGTATCTGCCTCCACAACCTTTGCTGGCAGTGCATTCCACGCACCCACCACTCTCTGTGTAAAAAACTTACCTCTGACATCCCCCTTATACCTTCCTCCAATCACCTTACAATTATGCCCCCTTGTGTTAGCCATTGTTGCCCTGGGAAAAAGTCTCTGACTGTCCACTCGATCTATGCCTCTTATCATCTTGTACACCTTTATCAAGTCACCTCTCATTCTCCTTCTCTCCAAAGAATAAAGCCCTAGCTCCCTTAGTCTCTCCTCATAATGCATGCTCTCTAAACCAGGCAGCATCCTGGTAAATCTCCTCTGCACCCTTTCTAAAGCTTCCACATCCTTCCTATAATGAGGCAACCAGAACGGAACAATACTCCAAGTTTGAACCATTGTGACTAAGTTCCAAGAAGCTTGCAAACCACATTGATGTTGTCACCTAGCACATTAAATATAGTCACAGGCATATTTGATCAATCAATAGTTGGGATATCTGTGTACTCAGAGAGTCAGCCCTCACAGCCTTAACTTTGGATGTCTGGGTTCTCTGTCCTCAGAAGTTTTTAGATCATCCATATGAATTACTTTGTCCCATCAAAGGTGTTTGAACATTCAGAGGTGTCTCCCATTGTAGATATGTAACTCAAATAAAGTATTGTCAGACTCAAAATTTTGAAGTGAACAATTATGGTTATTGAAATTATATTGAATCACCTGCTGTTACCTTTGATCTTAATAGTATAAAAATGTGGTGTACTTTGAGTTTAGGAGGCTCAACCGAAAGGGTGCCCAGGAGAATGCCTGCTTGTCATGATGAATAAAGACTTCTATATCACCATCTTCGGTGTCTTTCCAGTGACTCAGATCACAGTCACAACAGATAGGGTGAATGCACATAGTCTTTTCAGGGAAAGTGAATAAAAACTAGAGTTTAAGGTAAGAAGTCATAAAGCACTACAGCACAGAACCAGGCCCTTTGGCCCATCTAGTCCATGCCATCCTGGTTTTCTGCCCAGTCCCATCTACCTGCACCCAGCCCATCGCCCTCCATACCCCTCCCATCCACGTACCTATCCAAACTTCTCTTGAATGTTACAATTGAACCCACATCCACCACTTCCGCTGGCAGCTCGTTCCCCACTTGCACCACCCTCTGAGTGAAGAAGATCCCCCTCAGATTCCCCTTAAATATTTCATTTTTACCCTAAACCTCTAGTTCTAGTCTCACCCAATCTGAGGGGAAAAAGCCTGCATACATTCTATACCACTCATAATTTTGTAAACTTGTATAAGATCTCCCCTCATTCTCCTGAGCTCCAGGGAATAAGGTCCTAACCTATTCAACCTATCCCTGTAACTCAGGTCCTCAAATCCCGTCAACATCTGTGTAAATTTTCTCTGCACTCTTTCACGATAGTGCAGCAGTTAGCGTAACACTATTACCTGGGGATTTATCCACCCTAATTTGCCTCAAGACAGCAAGCACCTCCTCTTCCGTAATCCAGATACGGTCCATGACCTCACTACTCTCAGTTCTATTGTCTGTGTCTGTCTCCTGAGTAAACACAGATGCAAAAAAATCCACTTAAGATCTCCCCCATCTCTTCCGGCTCCACGCATATATGACCACACTGATCTTCAAGAGGATGTGAGTGAAAGATTTAAAAGGGAACCTTCTCGCAGAGGGTGGTGCATATATGAAATGAGCTGCCAGAGACAGTAGTTGAGGCAGGTACAATAACAACCTTTAAAAGACATCCGGACAGGTAAGTAGAGAGGAAATGGGCTAAGTGTAGGCAAATGGGATGACCTTAGGTGGGTACCTTGTTCAGCATGGACGAGTTGGGCTGAAGGGCCTCTTTCTGGCATGCTGTATTACTCCATGACTCTAATTGACCATGTGGAGTTTTGGAAGTGGTTTGGAAAGGAGATTTGCATTGCTGATTTTTTGTTACCAAATACAGATTTCAATCCTGAAGACCATCCTTTGTGTCAAGGCTCACAAGAATGATCCTGGGAATGAAAGACTTAACGCATGAGGAGTGTTTGATGTCTCTGGGCCTGCACTCGATGGAGTTCAGAAGGGTGTGGGGAGATCTCATTAAACCTTACCGAATACTAAAAAGCCTGGATGGAGTGGACGTAGAGAGGATGCTTCCATTAGTAGGAGAGTCTACGATCCAAGGGCACATCCTCAGAAAGGGACGTCTCCTGAGAACTGAAATGAGGAAAAATTTTTTCAACCAGAGGGTGGTGAATCTGTGGAATTCGTCACCACAGAAGGCTGTGGAGGCCAAGTCATTGGGTATATTTAAGGCAGAGATTGATAGGTTCTTGATTGGTAAGGGGGTTAACAGTTACAGGGAGAAGGCAGGAGAATGGGGTGGAGGGAAAAAAAACAGCCATGATTGAATGGCAGAGCAGACTCAATAGGCCAAATTACCTAATTCTGCTCCTATATCTTATGGTTTTATGGGAGAAAGAAAGGACTGCAGATGCTGGAATCTAGATGAAAAAACAGCAAGATGCTGGACGAACTCAGCAGCATCTGTGGAGAAAAGCAAACGGTCAACGTTTTGGGTCAAAGAAGGGTATTGACCCAAAATGTTTACAGTCTGCTTTTCTCCACAGATGCTGCCTGGCCCGCTGAGTTCCTCCAGCATCTTGTTGTTTTCTCATTATGGTTTTATGGTCCTGAAACGCCGACCGTCCATTTCCCTCCACAGATGCTGCCTGACCCTCTCCTCCAGCAGTTTGTTTGTTGCTCCAGATTCCAATCAATGGTGGCACTGGAGCATGGTGAATCATTGCAAGCTGCTCTCTGCAGATCTACGCATTACTCCCATTACAATTGTTCTATTCTTATAAATCTAAGTTCTATGACTCTAAGAATTACATTTTAAATGCATTCTGTTACTGCTTTCTCTTGCACAGTAGCGTAACGGTTAGCGTAACACTTTACAGCACCAGTGACCCGGGTTCAATTCCTGCCGCTGTATGTAAGGAGTTTGTACGTTCTCCCCGTGTCTGCGTGGGTTTCCTCCGGGTGCTCCGGTTTCCTCCCACATTCCAAAGACGTACGGGTTAGGAAGATGTGGGCATGCTATGTTGGCGCCGGAAGCGTGGCGACACTTGCGGGCTGCCCTCAGAACACTCTACGCAAAAGATGCATCTCACTGTGCGTTTCGATGTACATGTGACTAATATAGAAATCTTTATCTTATCCCAAATGCGCTGTTGTAACGAAATGATCTGTATGGATGGCATGCAAAAGAAAGTTTTTCCACTGTACCTCAGTTCATGTAACAATAGTAAACCAACTTTTTTAAAGCTTTCTTTAGCTCATATTTTTTTTAAGCTCTTCTGTCTCCTTTGGCCCTATCTTGAATTAGTTAGGCCTCAGCAGTGCCAAATCTCTCCATTTGTTCAACACACTCACCTATTTGGTGCCTCAATGGCTAAAAACAAAACACAATCAATCCCTCTCTGCTTCAGGTTGCAGCTTTACGCCACTTTTGTGAAGGGTTTTTGGGGGAGGGTTTTCTCTGCTAACTTTCAGGGAGGAGATTTTACCAACGGTTGCCCCTGGCAACGGCCGCCCGGATCGATTCCATTGCTCACGCCTGGCTGGTCCCCGCGCTGCAGGACGGGCTGCTGGCGGACTCCTTCCCGCCCGCCCAGTCCTCCCACCCTCGCCCGTGAGGGCTCGGCAGCGTTGCACGTTGGGATAGCGGAGGACGTCGGCGAGTCCTCCGACATTAAGATGGCGGCGGTCGCCTCCAAGCCCAATTTCGCCGTTGTCTGCTCGTTCCTAGAGCGCTATGGCGCCTCGCTGGAACTGCCCGAGTTCACCTTCCCCGAGCTGGAAGAAGCGCTGGAAAATAAAAAATCGGGTAAGGGTAAAATAAATCTCCTCAGGAAAGACGCCGCAAGATGGTCATTGTGAGGTAAATAGACGGTTCACCAGCATCCCCCCCCCCCCCATTATGTGTGGTAACCGGGCATTGTTTGCACAGCCGTCAGAATAAAAACCCCTCTCCCCGATTTACCCCCACTCAAACTCATCCAAAACTTCTTTTATAAACCGATTACAGATGAATCGAAAACCAATTGCCTTTTTTTCAGGCGCCTTTTAACATCACGCATGCGCATGCACCACTTGAGACTTCCTGTAAAAAGTAATGCAAAAAAAAATAAAAATATAATGTTATTTTATTTCTTTTTTTCTCTCTCTGATCGCCATCTTGCGTTGTCTTGTTGTTTTGCCTCACACCCCCCCCTCCCCCCGCCCTCTGGATGTTGTTCTCTTTCATTCATCTATTTTGTTTACCGCCTCTTTAAAATATGCATAACTTGAGTTGGTGCTACAGTAATGGTTTTGTGCATTCTTTGCTTTTACTCCACATGACCTCTTCAAACCCCGCCCCCTTCTCTCTCTCCCCTCCCTTCCCTTCCCTCTCTCTCCCCTCCCTTCCCTTCCCTCTCTCTCCCCTCCCTTCCCTCTCTCTCTCTCTCCCCTCCCTTCCCTTCCCTCTCTCTCCCCTCCCTTCCCTTCCCTCTCTCTCCCCTCCCTTCCCCCTCTCTCTCTCTCCCCTCCCTTCCCTCTCTCTCTCCCCTCCCTTCCCTCTCTCTCTCCCCTCCCTTCCCTCTCTCTCTCTCTCTCTCCCCTCCCTCTCTCTCTCTCTCTCTCCCCTCCCTTCCCTCTCTCTCTCTCCCCTCCCTTCCCTCTCTCTCTCTCCCCTCCCTTCCCTCTCTCTCTCTCTCCCCTCCCTTCCCTCTCTCTCTCTCCCCTCCCTTCCCTCTCTCTCTCTCCCCTCCCTTCCCTCTCTCTCTCTCCCCTCCCTTCCCTCTCTCTCTCTCTCCCCTCCCTTCCCTCTCTCTCTCTCCCCTCCCTTCCCTCTCTCTCTCTCTCCCCTCCCTTCCCTCTCTCTCTCTCCCCTCCCTTCCCTCTCTCTCTCTCTCTCCCTCGCTTCCCTTCCCTCTCTCTCTCTCTCTCCCTCGCTTCCCTTCCCTCTCTCTCTCTCTCCACTCCCTTCCCTCTCTCTCTCTCCCCTCCCTTCCCTCTCTCTCTCTCCCCTCCCTTCCCTTCCCTCTCTCTCTCCCCTCCCTTCCCTTCCCTCTCTCTCTCTCCCCTCCCTTCCCTTCCCTCTCTCTCTCTCCCCTCCCTTCCCTCTCTCTCCCCTCCCTCTCTCTCCCCTCCCTTCCCTCTCTCTCCCCTCCCTTCCCTCTCTCTCTCCCCTCCCTTCCCTCTCTCTCTCTCCCCTCCCTTCCCTCTCTCTCTCTCCCCTCCCTTCCCTCTCTCTCTCTCCCCTCCCTTCCCTCTCTCTCTCTCCCCTCCCTTCCCTCTCTCTCTCTCCCCTCCCTTCCCTCTCTCTCTCTCCCCTCCCTTCCCTCTCTCTCTCTCCCCTCCCTTCCCTTCCCTCTCTCTCTCTCTCTCTCCCCTCCCTTCCCTTCCCTCTCTCTCTCTCTCCCCTCCCTTCCCTTCCCTCTCTCTCTCTCTCCCCTCCCTTCCCCCTCTCTCTCTCTCTCCCCTCCCTTCCCTCTCTCTCTCCCCTCCCTTCCCTCTCTCTCTCTCTCTCCCCTCCCTTCCCTCTCTCTCTCTCCCCTCCCTTCCCTCTCTCTCTCTCTCTCCCTCGCTTCCCCTCTCTCTCTCTCTCCCTCGCTTCCCTTCTCTCTCTCTCTCTCTCTCCCTCGCTTCCCCTCTCTCTCTCTCTCTCCCTCGCGTCCCCTCTCTCTCTCTCTCTCCCCTCTCTCTCTCTCTCTCTCTCCCCCCCATCAAGCACTTCTCAATCAAATCTAGGTTCTACAAAATGTCATTCTTACTGCTGAAAACAAGCTGCTTAATCAGTGTGTTCTGTTTTGTGCTATTTATATAAACAAGATGCTCTGGTTCAATCTGTTGTGACATCACCTTTACTAAATTGATGATGGAAACCTGTTGATGCTCTTTCAGTCACTTTGAGGTGATAATGACTGTGCTGCTGTTGCGTGTTAGCAGTTCCACTTGAATCAGAATACTGCAAGGAATATGTTATTGAGTACTGTGTGCATGGTGTGTGATTATTATAAAATGAGTATTCCATGTAACATTAAATAGAAGTGGGAGTAAGCCATATGGATCCTATTCCTTGATTCACAAGTGTCTAAAAAAAATCTGTCCATCACTGCCACTAAGCATCCACAGGCTGCTATGTTAGGGAATAACAAAGATTCACAACCATGTGAGTGAAGAAAACTTGCCTCATCTCAGTACAAAATGGCTGACCTCTTAGACTAGGCCCTCCTGGTTCTGGAATGAGTTCCATAGTGTGTTACTAAGGAAAGCTGGCAGGATAAATGTTTTGTTCCTAGTCTGGATTGTGTTAACTGAGCTTAGCTAGGGTAAGAATAGAAAAGAAAATCAGCCAGTATTCTGTAAAGTGTGCTTAAGAATAGGATCGTGGTACGTAGTGGTCAGGGACATATGGAAATAACACAGCTTGTGAATGAGTTACTGGAAATTATTGGTACTTGGAGTGTTTGTAACTAAGTCTGAGGAATCCACGTTGGTAGAAGGAACAGTAGATGGAAATGTATTAAAGGTGGGGGAACAAAAATAGTGTGGCAGTGGGGCACAAATGGACAGAGCACTTCAAGGTTTCAGTTACGTGGGGTGAAAGGCTATTTTACAGATGCAAAGAAAAATCAATATACTATGGATCGATGGGTTTTCTTACAGGTTTAGGAAATATTAAAGCAAGGAAATGTCGCTACTTTTTTTTACGGGAAATTATCAGACCTCTTCTTGACCAGGGAAAAGGTGAAAGGTGACTGGTCAATCGGCAGCTAATCACCAGCAAAGGCAAATTACTTGGAATTGTGCATTATTTTCTGTCTTTATTTCGGATTGGCTATAATCATGTGATTTAGAAGTATTGTCTTGTGTTATAATAGTCCATTATATGAATTTAATACTACCTCTGAAGGAAAATAAATATGTAGAGTGTTTGATTAGACTTGGGTGTTTTTTGTAGAGTTATAAGGGAAAACATCAAAAAATGCTATAGAATAATGGGTTACATCATATTTTGGATGGGTTTGTTTTTCTGCGTGTAAGATGCAGGGGCTCCTGGGTTACGAATGACCTGACTTACAGAAATCTGACTTTATGCAAATTCTCCCATTCATTTTTAAAGCTAGTAATAATAGAATCTTTCATGGTGTTCATTTAATGGCTGGATACTGTACACCATTAGTTTAATTATGGGTAGTGTTAGGGTGGTTATTCAATGAAATGAAAGAGTATGTAGAGCAAATATACAGAGAGCAATACAACATGGGTAGCTAGAGAAAATGGACGTTTCTGACTTGCGGAGAAATCAGCTTGTGGACAGTTCTCATGAATTCTTACGTAATCTAGAGACTGCCTCCTCTGTTCAATGGAAAACAATGAAGTGAATTGGTAGGCTAATGTTGAACAACATCCCTCCTAATGGGGAAATCTAGAATATGGAGATCTCAAGTATAAGCATCAGGGTAAATCATTTAAAAGTGATTGCAAGAAAATTTTCTTCACCTTGCATTCCCTAAGGAAATGTGTTGTCCCACACTTATAGATTCAAAGTCTATCAATAGGGATGATGCTTGAGGAAAATTGGGTAATGACAAACGTGAAAAGACAGAATATGAAGCTATTGTCATTTACAACTATGAGGGAGCATCAGTGCTTTAATTGTAATGTAGTAAAATGTTTAATACACTTAATGGAAAAACAGAAGTTTGATCTCTGGGGCTGCGGGTATGAAGTATTTTATCAAGTGTTTGCACAGTGGACCTATAATGGAAGTGCTTTGATTGTAACATTCCATTCCTCCTTATTGTTTCAGAAGCTCTAAAACTTTATAGTGGACTGTCAGTTTCATTAATTCTAAAGTTCCAGCCAGATCACTTTTCAACTAGTCGTATTTAATTATGCAAAAGAGGTGTGATCATGTCACTTTGCAGGTACTGTAACACGTGGATGTTGTGTGAAGGAAAAATGCTGGAACTGTGGTGCTATTTTCTTCATGATAGTTCTGAAGACAGATTTCAGACTTGGCATACAAGTTTAAGATTTTATTAATTTTTTTAAAATGAACTTGTGTGTGCTCATCCATGTGAAAATTAATTTTGGCTTTAATAGTATGTTTCTTAAATCAGCAAATTTTGTCTTGCTCCAAGTAATAAAGTTTAAGTGCAGATCAACCTTGATCCAGTGGGTTAACTGAACAAGCCGAGGGGGCTGAATGGCCTGTTTGTTAATGTAGTTGCCATGATAGGCTGTGTATTTTTTTGAATCACCCAATCCTCCCCATCCAATTGTTTTTCCATTTCTGCCTGCTTCTTGTGGAAGGTGAGATTATAAAGGTACCTTATGATTTGGTATGTTATCTCTAGACTGGGATAGGCATCACAGTTCAATTATCTTCTTGTGTGGCACTCGGAGATACAGCATTGGGGGCAGGGACGCTTCATTGGACAGTAAGAGGAAGGACTTTTGTTTATCTGAGACCAGAGGTAATGTTGAGTTTACTGCTACTTCAATAGAAATTCACTCAAGATATTCGGGAGATCAATTTTGATCAATCACCCAGCAAACTCTAGCCATACAACTGAATTATTGACAAGTTCAGCCATTGGTGCTTGCCACTTATGTGGGAATTGATACATTCTGTGGGAATTAATTAATATCTTGATCATCCCATGGTGAAAACTTCCTGGTAGTATATAGTGCAACCGTGCTTAAAATTAATTTTAAGAATTGAATGTTTTTAATTGGTCATTGAATTCAAATATTTCTTCCCTTAGCAAGAATTAAGGGGTGCCAGATTCTTAATTAATTGAAAATATAAAAAAAACCTGAAGATGCTGGAAATCTGAAATTAAAATAGCAAATTCTGGAAACTCCAGCAGGTTAGGCAGCAGGTTGGAGCCAGATGTTGCCTGAGTTGCTGAGTGCTTCCAGCAAGTTCTGTTTTTATACCACATCCTTCAGGTTTGACATGACCAATTTACTCACTTATATGTTTGGGACTCAACCTGAAATTCATTTGGAACATTATTTGTAATTGTTTGAGAATCTGACAGTTTTAAATAACCACAAGTTCCATTTATAAAGCTGCTTTATCATAGCCACAATAAAACCATAAGACACAGGAGCAGAATTAGGCAATTCAAGCCTTTGAGTCTGCTCCTGTCAATCATGGCTGATTTATTTTTCCCTCTCAACCCCAATTCTCCTGCCTTCTCCCCATACTCTTTGACACCCTTACTAATTAAGAACCTATCAACCTCCGCATTAAATATACTGAATGACTTGGCCTTCACAGATGTCGGTGGCGATTCCACAGATTCATCGCCCTCTGGCTAAAGAAATTCCTCTTCATCTCTGTTCTAAAGGGACGTCCTTCTATTCTGAGGCTGTGCCCTCTGGTTCTAGACTCTCCCACTACTGGAAACATCCTCTCCATGTCCACTCTATCCAGGCCTTTCAATATTTGGTAGGTTATAGCTGAATGCCCCATAGTGCTTCACTGGAGTGCTGACAGACAAATGTGATACAGACAAGTAAGGCACAAGACAACAAAAAGTTTGGTTACAGTAAATTTTTGAAACATCTTGCAAAAGGGGGAGGAGTAGGGAGGGAGACAGTTCTAGAGCTGGGAGCCTGCACTGGGATTGGAGGGTTGCAAGAGGGCAGATTCTAAGAAATGAAGAGTTCTTGCACGTGTTTATGGAGCTATGGAAAAGATGGTCATGGGGAGAATCAAACAAAGGTGCTCCTTCAAATGGAGGCTGTTTTGGACTGGGGACCAATGTAGATCAACTGAAGAAAGACTCAAAGGAGGCGTAAATCACTAGATCAATATGTGCTTTTGTTTCAGAGTTTTTTGTTTGTAACTTTAGATTGATGTTGGAGGTATGGTTGAAGAGATAATGGGTGGGAAAAGGCTATAAAAAAGAAAATATCTTGGCTATGTTTATGATCCTCAAAGTAATATCTGTCAGTGTCCCTCATTTCAAGTCCACCTTATTCCCACTTTATTTTTGTTTCTTAGCGATGATGTTTAATTTTTAATTTTTAATTTTTGTCTTTTAACAGTGCAAGCATTCACACTGCCTCTCCTTAGTGATGCATTTCTTTCATTAAAATGAATGAAAAAATATACCTCAGTGATAATACTTTTGAGTAGAATTCACAAAACTCCTAGTAACCCATCTGACTGAATTGAATATGTTAATAGTCCGTGCTGACTGGTGACAAGAAATGCAGGAGATTCAGTGCAATGGGATGAAGCATGATCAAAAGTTGAGTGATTTGTTTAGAAGGCTCTGTTGTCTGTGTAAAGCCAAACTGATGTATGCTGGTTTAGTTCATGAGTTAGTTTAGTTCATGAGCAAACTTTGTTTAATCAAACAAGAATTTAAGTTACCTGAACAATTCCTATGCCTGCAACTTTATGTTAGTAGAAGCACTTGCAGTAAACAAAATATTGCCAATGTTTTAGGAAGCTTCACAGAATTTTTAAAATCACAAGTAAAGCAAATGGTTAGAAACCTTTATGCATCATCTGACTGTGATTTTACTTTGATCTAAAGCTAGCATCGTAGCATATATGTTTTGGTTTTATTTATCAAATGTGAGGGGTATGGCATATGTTTTATTTATCAAATGTGAGGGGTATGGCATATGTCCCATGTCCAAAAATTGTACCAGTGTTGCTTTGATTTTTATCTTTTTATTCCTCCCTTTCCTAACGTGACAACCAATGGTTACCATTAAGATTTAATTTTATCTGAGCCAAGTCAAGCAATAGTTAAGTGTTGATCTGATGAATTGCTTATCTGTAGAGTGCAGAATAAGTGAGGATCGAGAAAAGTGCTAGCATGTGCTTGGTAGTTGCAACGACTGCTTCATTTGTTTAAGAAACACCTCTTTAAGCAACCCTGTCCCTCCCAAGGCCCTCTACCATCCCCCAGTTTTCCTGGAGGCAGTGATTAATGTTCTCATTCTGTCAGAGTGTAGATTTGAGCTATGTCACTCTTGTTTACGACAAAGGACATTGTTTGATGATGTGAAGTTCCTTCAGCTCAAATTTCACCTAAAGAGGAGCTTGGGTTTTTAAATTACAACAGAAGTTTGAATTTTTATAGTATCCTGAATGAATAAAGTAACATTGAAGATTTTGAGGTCTGCCTTCCTTTTTAAAATGTGCAAAATGTACCTTCCTTTTCGAATGTAAACCTTCCTTTTAAATTGGAAAGAGTGCAGAAAAGATTTACGAGGATGTTGCTAGGACTAGAGAGCCTGAGTTATGGTTATAGGCCAGGCTGGGTCTTTATTCCTTGGAACATAGAATGAGAGATGACCTTATAGAAGTGTGCAAAATTATGAGAGGTATAGATAAGATGGATGGTAAGTCTTTTCCCCAGGGTAGGGGTGTCCAGGACTAGGGGGCATAGGTTTAGGGTGAGATGGGAAAAATTTAAAAGGGACCTGAGGGGCAACTTTTTCACGTAGAGGGTGGTGAATATATGGAATGAGCTGCCAGAGGAAGTGGTTGAGGCAGGTACAATAGTTTCATTTAAGAGGCACTTGGATAGGTACATGGAGGGGCGGGTTTAGAGGGATATGGGCTGAATGTAGGAAATCGGGACTAGCTGGGTGGACAATGTGGTCTGCATGGACTAGTTTTGCCGACAGGCCTTTATCCATGTTGTATTGCTCTATGACTCTGACTTTATGTATTGACCTTTATATTATTGTACTCAAGATGTTGTATTTTACTCTAGAATATTTTACCTTTTTTGGTATTCTGCAGGAAGCACATTAACTCATCAGAATATGTGTGGTTCAGAGCTGAGAAATAGCTTTCTCATCACATTCTCGTCTAATGTATGGTGAATGAGATAGTGATGGCAAACACTGCCTCAGCACAAGGCAAATACTGGGATTGACATGATGTGCTTTACACAGGTCACACAGACCACTGCTGCTTTTAATTAGAAGAATGGATAAGTGTTTAAAGTGGAGGCAGATAAAGAGCATGGATGGTGTGTAGTAGAATCAGTGTTTTGATTACTGTATTAAAAATCCACTACAGGTGTGATGGCCCAACAGTCACCTCCATTGCTGTAAATCTTGTCTATTTGGTTTCCAAGGTGTTAACACCATTTTCTTTTTAATTCTTTCATGTACTGTGTGACTGTGAAAAAAGTTGTGCCTAAAAGAGGACATTGAGTTATCTGTACTTCACAGCAGAATGGTACTCAAGCTTGCATCAGTGCTTGCTCTTCAGTTGGAAATAACCAATGTGTCTCATTTTCCCAACCCTTTTCATGTATCCTTTTGATATTCTTCCCATTAAAACAGTTCCTTCCCTTTCAACTTATGTAAAGGCCTCTGCCTCAGAAGCTACTTTTAATGGATTCCATATACTAATAACCATCTGAGAAAATGCTAGTGTCAGCTTGGCTCACTGGTAACATATTTGCCTCTAGGACAGCAAGGGCATTGGCTTCAAACCCTGTCTCTAGATTGAGTGGCATAATCAGGCATATAGTACTGCTGTGATCAGAAGTACTATCATTTGGTTGAGACATTAGTATTTAGAACATAGAGCATAGAAAACCTACAGCACAATTCAGGCCCCTTGGCCCACAATGCTGTGCCGAACATGTCCCTACCTTAGAAATTACTGGGCTTACCCATAGCCCTCTATTTTTCTAAGCTCCATGTACCTATCCAAAAGTCTCTTAAAAGACCCTATCGTATCCACCTCCACCACTGTTGCCGGCAGCCCATTCCACGCACTCACCACTCTCTGAGTAAAAAACTTACCCCTGACATCTCCTCTATACCTACTCCACAGCACCTTAAACCTTTGCCCTCTTGCAGCAACCATTTCAGCTCTGGGGAAAAGCCTCTGACTATCCACACGATCAATGCCTCTCATCATCTTCTACACCTCTATCAGGTCACCCCTTCATCCTTTGTCGCTCCAAGGAGAAAAGTCTGAGTTCACTCAACCTGTTTTCATAAGGCATGCTCCCCAATCCAGGCAACATCCTTGTAAATCTCCTCTGCACCCTTTCTATGGCTTTCACATCCTTTCTGTAGTGAGGCGACCAGAACTGAGCACGGTACTCCAAGTGGGGTCTGACCAGGGTCCTATATATATTTCTCGATACAAGCCCCAGATTTCAGATGTTTTGCTGAAAGCAAGCAATTCTCTTCTGATGGAGGTCGTGCATTTCCAAATAAGATTGAAAGAGAGTGCAGTGAAATTATAAGATTGATAGATTTACCCTATTTTCCCCCCCCCCCCCCCCCCCCCCCCCGACTGCAGAGCAAGAAAGAGGATGACAAACCCAAACCAAGCAAGAAGGGGGATGAAGAAAAAGCATTCCAAAGGGATGATGATGTAACTGTGGCTGACAAGGGAAGACAAAGACAGCATAAAAGCAAAAGAGAGGGCATACAATATTGCAAAAATTGGTGGGAAGCTGGAGGATTGGAAAGCTCTTAGAAAGTAACTAAAAAAGCAACAAGGGGAGAAAAGATGAAATATGAATGTAAGCTAGCCAATAATATAGAAGAGGACACCAAAAGTTCTTTCAGATATATGAAAAGTGAAAGAGAGGCAAGAGTGGACATCAGACTGCTGGAAAATGACGCTGGAGAGGTAGTAATGGGGAACAAAGAAATAGCAGATAAACTGAATAAGTATTTTGCACCAGTCTTCACTGTGGAAGACACCAGCAACGTTCCACAAATTCGAGAGAGTTGGGGCAGAAGTGAGTGTACTTGCTATTACTAAGAAGGTACTTGGGAAGCTGAAAGGTCTGAAGGTTGATTAGTCACCTGGACTGGATGGACTACACCCCAGAGTTCTGAAAGAGGTAGCTGAAGAGATTGTGGAGGCATTAGTAGTGATCTTTCAAGACTCACTAGATTCAGGAATGGTTCCAGAGGACTGGAAAATCGCAAATGTCATTCCACTCTTTAAAAAGGGAGGGAGGCAGAAGACAGGAAATTATAGGCCAGTTAGCCTGACTTCAGTGGTTGGTAAGATGTTATTAAGGATAAGACTTTGGGGTACTTGGAAACACATGATAAAATAGGCCGAAGTCAGTATGGTTTCCTTAGGGGGAGATCTTGCCTGACAAATCTGTTGGAATTCTTTGAGGAAGTAACAGGCAGGATAAACAAAGGAGAGTCAGTGGATGTTGTTTACTTAGATTTTCAGAAGGCCTTTGACAAGGTACTGCACATGAGGCTTCTAAACAAGATGGGAGCCCATGGTATTACAGGAAAGGTACTAGCATGGATAGAAGATTGGCTGTCTGGCAGAAGGCAAAGAGTGAGAATAAAGGGGGCCTTTTCTGGTTGGCTGCCAGTGACTAGTGGTGTTCCGCAGGGGTCAGTGTTGGGTCCGCTACTTTTCATGTTTTATGTTAATGATCTGGATGACGGAATTGATGGGTTTGTGGCCAAGTTTGCAGATGATACAAAGATAGGTGGAGGGGCAGGTAGTGTTGAGGAAACAGGAAGTCTGCAGAAGGACTTGGACAGTTTTGGGAGAATGGGCAAAGAAGTGGCAGATGGAATACAGTGTAGGGAAGTGTACGGTCATGCATTTTGACAGAAGGAATAAAGACATAGACTGTTTCCTAAATGGGGAGCGAATTCGGAAATCTCAGGTGCAAAGGTTCTTGAGAGTCCTAGTGCAGGATTCCCTAAAGGTTAACTTGCAGGTTGAGTCGGTATTAGGAAAGGCAAATGCAATGTTAGCATTCATTTCGAGAGGACTAGAATATAAAAGCAAAGATGTAATGCTGAAGCTTTATAAGGTGTTGGTTAGACCACATTTGGAGTATTGTGAGCAGTTTTGAGCCCCATATCTAAGGAAGGATGTGCTGGCATTGGAGAGAGTCCAGAGGAGGTTTATGAGAATGTTCCCAGGAATGAAAGGGTTAATGTATGAGAAACGTTTGGTTCTGGGCCTGTAGGTGCTGAAGTTTAGAAGGATGAGGAGGGATCTCATTGAAATCTACCAAATATTGAAAGGGCTGGACAGAGTGGACATGGAGAGAATGTTTCCAGTAGTGGGAGAGTCTAGGCCCAGAGCCTCAGAATAGAAGGACATCCATTTAGAACAGATGAGGAGGAATTTCTTTAGCCAGAGGGTGGTGAATCTGTGGAATTCATTGCCACAGATGGCTCTGGAGGCCAAGTCATTGGGTATATTTAAAGCAGAGGTTGATAGGTTCTTGATTAGTGTCAAAGGTTACGGGGAGAAGGCAGGAGAATGGGGTTGAGAGGGAAAAATAAATCAGCCACGATTGAATGGTGGAGCAGACCCGATGGGCTGAATGGCCTAATTCAGCTCCCATGTCTTATGGTCCTTGATCAGCGACAGCTGGACAGGTGATGAATGAAAGCCCCCGGTTACTTTGGATGGCACATCTGCTAAGTGTGAAAAGGAAATAAGCTTGAATCACTCATGCAGTGTAGCTTGCAGCATTCTTTGGAGGTTTGTGTATGTTACTGGTGACTAAGTGTGGATGTTACCCATTTATAGAACCATGATGACAGTAGTTTGATTTTAAATGCTGAAAGAAACGTGGGTAGATCTATGGTTTTGAAGCCTAAAGGAAGAAGATGGCTTCCATAAGTTACGTGGGAGAATTAATAAAGCATTGTGATTTCAAATTTATGGAGAAAATCAGATGATTTCTAATAGATGTAACACATACAGGGAGGAAAAGAACTAAAGCCTTGGGTCAATGACCTTTCATCCTATCCCCTCTTGTTTTTGATACCCCTACCATGGGGAAAAACTATTTTGACTATTTACCCCGTGTATGTCTCTCGTAATCTTGTACTTCCATTAGGTCACACCTCAGACTCCTTGGCTCCAGGGAAAATAAGCCCAACCTATCCAATCACTCTCCCATAACTGATGTCCTCCAATCCAGGCAATGTCCTGGTGAATCCCATTTGCACTCTCTCCAGAGCTATTGCATCCTTCCTAGAGTGCGGAGACTAGAACTGCACACAATACTCCAAGTGCGGCCTAACCAATGTTTGGTAAAGTTGCAACACAGTATCCCAACTCTTATATTCTGTGCCCCAAACTATGAAAGCAAGCATGCCATATGCCTTCTGCGACACTTTATCGATCTATTGTCTGTTCATCAACTTTCCCTTGTGCCCTACCGTTTACAGTACATGTCCATCCCTATTTGACTTAACAAAAATATATCACATCACACTTTCATAGAACAGTGCAGACCTTTCGGCCCACGATATTGTGCTAACCTGTATAAACGTTCCAATTCAATCTTTCCCTCTCTCTATTTCACCTCCCATAGTACCCTTTATTTTTCTTTTGTCCATGTGCCTATCTAATAGTCTCTTAAATGACCCTGTTGTATCGGCCCCTACCGCCACCCCCGGCAGTGAATTCTAGGCACTAACCACTCTGTGTAAAAACAAAACCATACCCCTACCTCTGACATCTCCCCTGAACTTTCCTCCACGCACCTTCAACGGGTGACTTCTAGTATTGGCCATGGCCACCTTGGGGAAAAGATGCTGGCTGTCCATTCTGTTTATGCCTCTCATAATCTTGTATACTTCTATCAAGTCTCCTCTCATACTCCATTGCTCCAAAGAGAAAAGCCCTAACTCAGCCTCTCCTCATAAGACATGTGCTCCAACCCAGGTAGCATCCTTGCAAACCTCCTCTGCATCCTCCAAAGGTTCTATATCCTTACTATAATGTGGTGACCAGAACTGAAAATAATATTCCAAATGTGGTCTAACCAGAGTCATAGAGAGCTGCAACATTGCCTCTTGGCTTTTGAACTCAATTCCCCCGCTAGTGAGGCCAGCACACCATACGCCTTCTTAACAGCCCTATCCACTTGTGTGGCAACTTTGAGGGATCTATGTATTTGGACCCCAAGGTCCCTCTGTTCCTCCACACTGCTAAGAATCCTGCCATTAACCATGTACTCTGCCTTCAAGTTTGTCCTTCCTAAGTGTATCGCTTCACACTTCTCTGGATTGAACTCAGTCTGCTACTCCTCCGCCTAGCTCTGCATCCTTTCCAAATCCTGTTGCAACTTACGACAACCTTCTTCACTATCTACTACACCGCCAATCTTTGTGTCATCTGCAAACTTACCAACCCATCCTTCCACTTCCTCATCCAAATCATTTATAAAAATCACAAAGAACAGGGGTCCCAGAACAGATCCCTGCGGAATACCACCAGTTACCGACATCCAGGTTAAATACTCCCCTTCTACAACTACCCTCTGCCTTCTGAGGGCAAGCCAATTTCGAATCCACACAGCCAATTTTCCATGTATCCTATCTATACCTCATAGCTTTCTGAATGAGCCTACCATGGGGAACTTCATCAAATGCCTTGCTGAGATCCATATATACCACACCCACTGCACTACTTTCATCAATTTGTCTTGTCACTTCCTCAAAAAGCTTGTGAGGCATGACCTGCTCTTCATAAAGCTATGTTGACTATCCCCAATAAGACTATGCTTCTCGAGTGCTCATAAATTCTGTCCCTGAGAATCCTCTCCAATAGTTTGCCCACCACTGATGTAAGACTCACTGGTCTATAATTCCCTGGATTATCCCTCTTACCTTTCTTGAACAATGGAACAACGTTTGCCATCCTTTAATCCTCCAGTACCACTCATGTGGCCGGGGAGGTCTCAAAGATTATCGTTAACGCTCCAGCAATCTCTTCCCTCACTTCCCATAGTAACCTGGGGTATATCCTGTCTGACCCTGTGGAGTTATCTATCCTAATGCTTTTTAGTAGCTCCAACACTGCTTTCTTAACCTTGATGTGCTCCAACACATTTGCCTGTTCTACACTAACCTCACATTTGTCTCAGTCCCTCTCTCTGGTGAACACTGAAACAAAATATTCATTTAGGACCTCTCCTCTTTGCCTCTAGATACATTTCCCCTCCTTATCCCTGAGCAGTCCTACCCTCACCCTAGTCATCCTCTTGTTCCTCATATATGTGCAGAATGCTTTAGGATTTTTCTTAACCCTACTTGCCAGCCAAGTCCTTCTCATGTCCCCTTCTAGCTCTCCTAAGTCCCTTGTTAAGCTCCTTCCTGGCTACCTTATAACTCCCTTGTTAACCATGGTTCCTTCACCCTACTGTCCTTTCCTTGCCTCAGTGGGACAAACCTACCTAGAACCCCATGTAAGTGGTCTCTAAGCAACCTTCACATTTCTGCGGTGCATTTACCAGAGAAGATCTGTTCCCAGTTTACGTTCCCAAGTTCTTGCCTAAGGCCATTGTAATTTGCCCTCCCCCTATTAAAGACTTTCCCATTATGTCTGGTCGTATGGCTATGCTAAAGGTCAAGGAATTGTGGTCACTATCCCCGAAATGCTCACCCACCGAGAGGTCTTTCACCTGACCACGTTCGTTGCCTAATACCAGATCCAGCATGGCCTCTCCTCTAGTCGGCCTATCCACATACTATGTCAGGAATCCTTCCTGTACACACCTAACAAATTCTGCCCCATCTCAACCTTTTGCACTAAGGAGGTGCCAATCAATATTAGGGAAGATGAAGTCACCCATGACAACAACCCTGTTATTTTTGCACCTTTCTAAAATCTGCCTCCTGATCTGCTCCTCAGTGTCTTGATGGCTATTTGGGGGCCTATAGAATACTCCCAATAGAGTGACTGCTCCCTTCCTGTTTCTGACTTCCACCCGCACTGACTCAATAGATGATCCTTCTCTGATGTCCTCTCTTCCTACAGCTGTGATATTATCCCTGATTAGCAATGCCACCCCTTCTACCCCCTTCCCTATCCCTTTGGAAACGTTTAAACCCCAGAACCTCAACCAGCCACTCCTGCCCTTGCGACCGCCTAGTCTCTAATGACTCCAACATCATAATTTCATGTACTGATCCATGATCTAAATTCGTCACCCTTATTCTTAACACTTCTCGCATTAAGGTAAACACATTTCAACCCATTTAACTAATTGCATTTATACTCCATCCCCATCCTTCCTCACCTTCTCTGTACACATCGCACCTGCTTCTACACCAACTGATCCATCTTCTAATCTAACACTCTGGCTCCCATCCCCCTGCCAACCCTCCCAACAGCTCTAGCAAACCTGACCACAAGGACATTTGTCCCTCCCCAGTTCAGGTAAGCTGTCTCTTTTGTACAGGTTATACCTACCCCCAGAAGAGATCCCAATGATCCACAAATCTGAACCCTTGTCCCCTGCACCAACTGTTCGGCCACTCATTAGTCTGCCGTATCTTCCTATTCTTTCCCTCCCTGGCACGTGGCACAGGCAGCAATCTAGAGATTACCACCCTTGAGGTCCTGCTTTTTAGCTTCCTTCCTAACTCCCAATATTTGGTCTTTAGGACCTCATCCCTTATCTTACCTATGTTGTTAGTGTCATTGTGCACCACGACTTCTGGCTCTTCACCATCCTCCTTAGGGATGCTGTGCACTCAATCTGAGATGTCCCTGGCACCTGGGAGGTAACATACCATCCCGGAATCTCGTTCTTGTCCAAGTCTGTCCCCCTAACCAATAAGTCCCCTATTACTATCTCACTCCTCTTCTACTCCCCCCTCCCCCCCCCCTCCCCCCACGCCCCCTTCTGAGCCACAGAGCCAGAGACCCGATTGCTGTGGCTCTCCACTGGTGATTCATCCTCTTAACAGCATCCAACGATATACTTGTTATCAAGGGAAACAATCACCGCGGTATACTGTACTGATTGGCCTATTCCTTTTCCTTCCCCTAATAGAACATAGAACAATTACAGCACAATTCAGGCCCTTCGGCCCACAAAGCTGTGCCGAACATGTCCCTACCCTAGAAATTACTAGGCTTACCCATAGCCCTCTATTTTACTCAGCTCCATATACAGATCTAACAGTCTCTTGAAAGACCCTATCGTATCCGCCTCCACCACCATTTCTGGCAGCCCATTCCACGCACTCACCACTCTCTGAGTAAAAAAAAACTTACCCCCGACATCTCCTCTATCTACTCCCCAGCACCTTAAACCTATGTCCTCTTGTGGCACCAATTCAGCCCTGGGGAAAAGCCTCTGACTATCTACCCTATCAATACCTCTCATCATCTTATACACCTCTATCAGGTCCCCCTTCATCCTCCGTCTCTCCAAGGAGAAAAGGCTGAGTTCCCTCAACCTGCTTTCATAAGGCATGCTCCGCATCCCAGGCAGCATCACCCAACTACCTACATCCTGCACCCTAGATGGAATTGCCTCCTGGTAACTCCTATCTATCGTCTCCTCAGCTTACAGAATGATCCGGAGTTCAACCAGCTGCAGCTCCAGCTCCCTAACGTGGTCTATAAGGAGCTGCAGCTGGACGCACTTCCTGCAGGTGTAGTCATCAGGGACACTGGAAATTAAATTCCATCTGCCAATGCTCCACCCAACTTTACATCTGATCTATACCCTGTGCTAGCCTTGGGCAGCAAAGGTACCAGCACTGACACCTGCGGTACACCACTGGTCATAGACTTCCAATCAGAAAAGCATCCTTCCACTACTGTCCCCCTGCCTGCTTTCACAAAGCCAATTTTGGTTAGCTAGCTTGCTGTGGATCCCATGGGCCTTTTGGACCAGCCTACCATGCAGGACCTTTTCAAATACCTTACTAAAGTCCACATAAACAAAATCTATCAGCTTGCTTTCATCAACCCCCTTTGTGACCTTCTCAAAAATCCAATAAGGTTAGTAGGACAGAATTTCCCTCACATGAAGCCGTGCTATCCCTGATTATTTCCGGCCTTTCCAAATACACACAAATCCTGTCCCTTAGAATCTTCTCCAATAATTTCCTACTACTGAATAAGGCTCATTAGCCTGCAGTTACTTTATTTATACAGCACAGTGATAGGCCCAATAAGCCCACATCACCTGATTACCCCCATGATTACCTGGCTTAACCCTGCTGCCCTTCTTAAATAAGGAAACAAGTTAGCTATCTTTCAGTCTTTTGGTACTTCCCCTGTGACTAACAAAAATGTAAAAGTCTCTGGGGGACCCCAGCTAGCTATCCCATAGCATTCTACGATAGATCTCATCTGGCCCCAGCAATTTATTCAACATAGAATATAGAACATTACAGCACAGTACAGGCCCTTTGGCCCACACTGTGTCGACATTTTATTCTGTCTATCTAACACTTCCCTCCCACTTAACCCTCCATTTCTCTATCATTCATGTGTCTATCTAAGAGTCTCTTAAATGTCCCTAATGTATCTGCCTCCACAACCTCTGCTGGCAGTGCGTTCCACGCACCAACCATTCTTGATGTTTTTTAAAAAAAAACTTACCCCTGACATCCCCCTTATAGCTTCCTCCAGTCACCTTAAATTATGCCCCCTCATGTTAGCCATTGTCACCCTGGGAAAAATTCTCTTGACTGTCCACTCAATCTATGCCTCTTATCATCTTGTACACCTCTATCAAATGTCACCTCTCATCCTCCTCTCCAAAGAGAAAAGCCTGAGCTCACTCAACCTATCCTCATAAGACATGCTCTCCAATCCAGGTAGCATCCTGGTAAATCTCCTCTGCACCCTCTCTAAAGCTTTCACATCCTTCCTATAATGGGGTGACCAGAACTGAACACAGTACTCCCAAGTGTGGTCTAACCAGAGTTTTATAGAGCTGCAGCATTACCTTGCGGCTCTTAAATTCAATCCCATGACTAATGAAGGCCAACACACTATTCGCCTTCTTAAAAACCCTATCAACCTGCGTGGCAACCTTGAGGGATCTATGGACATGGACCCCAAGATCCCTCTGTTCCTCCACACTGCTAAGAATCCTGCCATTAACCTTGTATTCTGCCTTCAAATTTCAATCTACCAAAGAGTATCACTTCACACTTTCCGGGTTGAACTCCATCTGCCACTTCTCAGCCCAGCTCTGCATCCTATCAATGTCCTGTTGTAACCTAGTAGCAACCTTCTACATTATCCACAACACCACCAATCTTCATGTCATCAGCAAACTTGTATGGTTCAAGACATCTAACACCTCCATGTTCTTAAATGTTCCACACTATCAACATATCCCTCCTTCCTTCGGGTAGTTTCCTGGGCCCAGCTATCTTCAGCTGCTTCATCAATGACCTTCCTTCAATCATGTCATAATCATCCTACACCATACAGGACACAGGCAGCCCACTTGATGGCACCACACCCACAACCATTCACTCATACCACCACTAATGCATAGTTGCAGCAGTTTTGTACAATCTACACTACAGCAATTTGCCAAGCCACTATAGGCAGCACCTTCTTCAAACGACACCACTTCTACCAGCTAGAATGACAAGGGCAGAAAAAGCATTGGAATACCACCACCAGGAAGTTGCCTTCCAAGCTACACACATCCTGACTTGGAATTGTCATTCTTCCACCATTGCTGGGTCAAAATCCTGGAACTCCCTCCAAACAGCAGTTTGAGTATACCAAAACCTCAAAGACTGCAGTGGTTCTAGAAGGCACCTCACCACCATCTTTTCAAGTGCACTTATGGATGGAAAATTAGATGGTGGCTCAGTCTGTGAAGCCTACATCCCTTGAATGAATAAAAAGAACTCTCTATTCTCCACGTCCTTCTCCTTGGTGAATACAGACGAAGAATATTCATTTAGGACTTCGCCCACGTCCCCTAGTTCCACACATTGATTATCCCTTTGGTCCCTTGGCAAACCCACTCTTTCCTAACTAACCTCTTGCTGCTGATGTACTATTGGAACCACTTGGGTTCCTCTTTAATCTTACCTGACAAAGATATTTTATGGCCCCTTTCACCCCCCCCCCCCAATTTCTTGTACTTTTTCTTCAGTCCTTCCTTCCTTCAGTGGGAGGGAAATTGTTGGAGAAGATTCTTGAGGACAGGACTTACTCTCATTTGGAAAAGCATTGGGGATAGTCAGCATGGTTTTGTGCGGGGAGGTTCTGTCTCTTCAAATTTGATCATTTTTGAGGAGTTGACGAAGATGATTGAGGGTAGGGCAGTATACATGGACTTTAGTAAGGCACTTAACATGGTTCCTCATGGTAGGGTGATCCAAAAGATGGGACCCATGGTGATTTGGTAGATTGGATTCAAAATTGGCTTGGCTGTAGAAGGTAGAGGGTAGTAGTTGGAAGGGTGTTATTTTGACTGGAGACCTGTGACCAGTGGTAGTACGTTGGCAGATGACACAAAAATTGGTGGAGCTGTGGATAGTGAAGGTTGTCAAAGGATTCATTAAGGTTTAGGCTAGTTGGAAATACGGGCAGAGAAATGGCAGATGTAGTTTAATCTGAATAAGTGTGAGGTGATGCACGTTGTGAGGTCAAATGTAAGGGGAAAGTATCGAGTAAATGGCAGGACCCTTAACAGCACTGATGTACAGAGGGATCTTGCGGTCCATACCTACCTGAAAGTGGCAACAGACATACATAGGGTGGTACTTGGCTTCGTTGGTTGGGGTGTTGGAGTATAAAAGTTGGGATGCCATGTTGCAGCTGTATAAAATTTAGGCCACATTTGGAGTATTGTGCACAGTTCTGTTTGCCTCATTCCACGAAAGAATGTGGAGGCTTTGGAGAAGGTGCAGAAGAGGTTCACCAAGATGTTGCCTGGATTAGAGAATATTAGCTATAAGGTGAGGTTGGACAAATTTTGATTGTTTTCTTTGGAAAGCCAGGGGCTGAGTGGTGACCTGATAGAAGTATATAAAATTATGAGCATCGTAGATATGCTAGATAGTCAGAGTCTTTTTCCCCAGGGTGGAAATCTCAATATTAAAGGACATAGCTTTAAGGTGAGACGGGAAAAGTTTAAAGGAGATTTACGAGGTACGTTTGTTTTTACAGAATGGTGCATGCCTGGAACGCGCTGCTTGGGTGGTGGTGGAAGCAGATATGTTATCAACGTTTAAGAAGCATTCAGACAGGCACATGAACAGGCAGGGAATGGAGGGATATAGATTATGTGCAGGCAGATGGGATTGGTTTCATTTGGCATCATGGTTGGCACAGCCATCGTGGGTTGATGGCCTTTTCCTGTGCTGTACTGTTCTAGGTACTCTCCTACACTCTATTCTTCAAGGGATTCGTTTGATTATAGTTACCTATAACTGTCATATGTTTCCATTTTCCTGATGAAATCTTCAATAAACTTTGTCAACCAATGTTTCCTAATCTTGCCATGTCTTTCACCCTCATTGGACTATGCCATCCGTGAACAATTGGTAATTCTCTTTTAAAAGACTCCCATTTGTCAGATATTGTTTACCTCCAAGTATCTGCTTCCAATCTAATTTCACCAGGTCCTCCCTTGCACTATTGAAATCAGTCTGCCCCCAATTTAGGACTTCAATTTGAGGACCAACCTTATCTCTTTCCATAACTACCTTGAAAATTACATAATTATGATCACTGTTCCCAAAGTGTTCACCAACCAGCAGTTTTGCTACTTGCCCAGTTTCATTTACTAAGAAATGGTCAAGTACAGCTCCTTCTCTGATATATTGTTTCCAAAAGAAATCTGTAGATAGTCCTATCTTGGATGCACTTAACAAATTCTGCACTATCTAAGCCCCTTGCACTAAGGCAATCCCAGTTAATACTGGGAAAGTTAAGATCCTGCACTACTATAACCTTATTGCTTTTCTGGCTTTCTCTAATGTGCATATCTATCTGTGTCTAAGATTGATGACCCTTCATCTGACATTACCTCTTTTTTTTCTCCGCAGATGTTGACCTGAGTATTTCAAGCATTTTGTTTTCATTTCAGAATTACAGTGACTACAATTTTTAAATCTACTCTGGTTGGTGTTGAGATAGTAGATCATATAATGGTTTGCAAAGTTGGTTTGTGCATTCAATGACAAAATTGGGGGAGGGTGATGGAAATGTAATTCTCTTCATTTTCAATTGCTATATCCTAAATTCACTTCCCTTGCCGTGTGAGCAGGAGCACGGTAGAGTAACGGTTAGCATAACAGTGCCAGCGACCCGGGTTCAATTCTGGCCGCTGTCTGTAAGGAGTTTATGTTCTCCTCGTGACTGTGTAGGTTTCCTTTGGGTGCTCCAGTTTCTTCCCACAATCCAAAGATGTACAGGTTAGGAAGTTGTGGGCGTAGTGACGATGCTTGCGGACTGCCCCCAGAACACTGTGCAAAGATGCATTTCACTGTGTGTTTCGATATACATGTGACTAATAAAGAAATCTTATCTTGTGTGATGTGTGAGCTCAGGAAAAACGCAATGCACCTTTTTTTTGTGAGAGTGGGGAAAGGAGAGGATATGGGATTAGGATATCGGCCTCAAAAGTCTTTTGTATGATCACAGGCCCAAAGTGAGAGGGTTATAGTTTCTAACCCAACATGAAATCCCGCTAACCCATTCCTGCATGGCTCATTGCACTGATGGAGAAAGTCTTTCTGGATGACACATCAAAACAGGGTCCCATCTGCCTTTCAGATTGTTGTAAAAGGCCCATGGCATTTCTTGAAGTGTAGGGGCTTTTTTTTTGTAGTGTCTTTAGCCAACATAAATCTCTCGCTGAAAGAATAATAACATTGCTCTTGATCCATGGTAACCAGAGCATTTTATTTAAAGAAAAATCTTTCACATGGAATCTTAACAAATTGAAAATGTACAGGAGAAAAACAGCCATCTGTACTGGCCAGTTCTATATGAGCACTTATATTTACTGATGGATGGGAGAATCAGACATCACATCTGATGGTTGGGACTTCCACATCAGGTTAATAAAGCTCCCCTTTTAACAGGGAACTATATGGATTTTCTTTTGAAGTAAAGTTAGTCAGTGGGTAAAACATGCAGTTGGGTTTTAATGGTTTGTCTAATGGTATGTCTTGAGACCCCAAGAAAAAGATTCCTTCTGTCAGCTGGATGTACATGACAAAGAACCCTGGAACAAGAATTGGAGAAGTGCATCTTTTGGTGGTGTGACAATATATAGTAATTCTGTAGCATTATGTTTGGCTAGTGAACTGTTTTCTTAAATCAGAGATCATAGGATTTATAAGGTGGGAGTTTGTAAATTAAGAGCTGTAGATATTACTAGTATACATTACTGGTTTATATTTTGTGCAGGAAGAATCTGTATAATTCGGGCAGTACATATAATGCCAGAGTGATATGGGTGTAAATATAGAGTGCTAAGAATTTACATACAGTTAATTAGATTAAACATAAGTGTGTAAAAAAAAAAACTTGAATTTCTGTAACATTTCTAGAACAAAGCTCTTCACCCAAAGAAATGCTGTGTGGTGTTGGCATCTTGTAAATATTGCAAAGAAATTCAGAATTTTCTTTGATATTGGGCATATCTTTTGTAAATCCCACTCTAGGGGGGTGAGTGTAGTAATACTGAAGGCAATCACTGCATTTAATATTATTGCTGCATACAGAAGCAATTCAGAATTGAAACAGTGGCCATCTGTATGCTTCCACTGAGCTTTTCCAGCCTTCTTCCCCATGTGTCCATGCAATTCCAACAATTGATCTGCCAGGACTCCTTGCAGACATGCCATCTACTTCTGAGTGTGATTTTTTTTTTACATATGTACCCCCATAATTTTACCATGCAGCCAGTGTTACCAGTGCTTAGTTGCCACAGATATTCAGTGAGGTGTTCTGCTATTCAGTAAACTGAAGGGTGGTCTGATGGGGGAACTTGTTGCAGGACCCTCACCAAGTAGTATCTTTTACAGCAGATCATCTAAAAAAAAATATAAGTTGACCAGCTGTTGACAAAACTTATTTATATTAGTTTCTCAATTTTACAGAAGGCATTGACTCTTACTGTCACACCAATCTTCTCCACTGACAGAATAAGGCCCAACGCAAACTAGAGGAACAACACCTTGTACACCACCTGGGTAATCTACAACTCAACGGCATGACCATTGTGTTTTCCAATGTTAGGTAACCCTCCCCTCTGCTGTGTTTTCTTGTCTGCCTCCAGCTATTATCCAACTGCTTGTCTCCCAACTTTGCTCCTCCCCCACACCTCCTTGGCTTAACCTGCCATCATCCTTCACCCCTCCTCAGTCCACCAATCACCTTGGGCTCCTGTCTCACTACTCCCCCTCTTTATACTGGATATCTTCCCTCTGCACTCTCAGTTTTGACCCGAAATAGCAACAATTCCTTTGCCCCTCACCTCCCCCCCCCCCCCCACCACAACACACAGATGCTGCTCGACCTGTTGAGTTCCTTCAGCAGATTGTTGTTCCTCCAGGTTCCAGCATCTGCAGTCTCTGGGGTCTCCATTAACTATTACTGCTTTCCATAGAGTTTTCTCTGCCAACTTATGTTAGGTATTGTGCATGCACATGCTATTGAACCAGATTCTCATCACAGCCAAATCTGATCCAGTGTTTATCTGTACTTTCAATACTGGACTGATGAGGAATGTGGCATATTGTTACCATGTGGATTAGACGAGGCTGAAGGAATAGAAGTACATGCAAATGGTGAAGTGAAATAACGTTACAAGGGCTTGTGAGGTGCATAAATATTAGCTTTATCAGGTAACTCCAAAACCCTGTCTCTGTCCTGTAAAATTCTATGGCAAATTGGTAGGCAATCTAAAGTGGTTACCTCAGCAGATGCACCTTCTTTCCCCTGCATCCCAAAGCATTGTACCCAATAATTTGACTTCTGTCAAACTGAGATCATAACTTGGTACAGGTTCATGTTATATCTTGATTATTGAGGGCCAGTGATTCCCTCCTCTGCCAAGTATCAATTATGAGCCTAAGAATGTGAAACCTGTGTTTTAGTCTGTGCCATCAGTAAGTTGTCGCCATCAGTAAGTTGTACAGACAGGGCGAGTCTTTGTTTATATCTGACCATACCTGAGGTAACTGTAAGGTTTCAGCAGTTTGCTTCAGCAGCTCTGAATGGGATAGTGAATTAAAAAAAAGTCACATGGGGACCCTGCCCCTTTCATGTGATTTAGTGACTATTGCTGGACAGCAATAGAATATTGGAGCACAAATTACCTTGGAAGGTACAATATGGATGTTTCTTCCAAACGTTTTTCAAAAGGTAACTGGATGAGCATTTGGATCACCAGGGCATAGAAGGCTACAGGCCAGTTCTGGAAGATGGGATTAATACAGATGGTGCCCACTGGTTGGCACAGACATGATGGACCAAATGTCCTGTTTCCATGCTGTATGACTCTATGATTCCATGTACAACTGTTTGATAGATAGTATAACAGATTCTTTGGAAACCTCAACCATAAGAACCAGACCTAGCAAGAGTAAGTATACAGCATACATACAAGCACCTCTATTTCCTCAGGAGGCGTCCCGTTGACCCTCACTAATTTTTATAGATGCATCATAGAAATCAGGATGCGTCACAGCTTGGTATGGCAAATGCTCTGCCTGAGACTGCAAGAAACTGCAGAGAGCTGTGGACGCAGCTCAACCCATCACAAAAATCAGGCTCCCCTCCATGGACTCTGTCCATACTTCTCGCTGTCTTGGAAAAGCAGCTAACATAATCAAAGACCCCACCCATCCCAGACATTCTCTCTTCTCCCCCCCCCTCCCTCCAATCAGGCAGAAGATACTAAAGCCTGAAAACACATACCACCAGGCTTAAGGACAGCTTCTATCCTACTGAACAGTTCCCTAGTATGTTAAGATGGACATTTGGCCTTACAATCTACCTTGTTATGGCCTTGCACCTTATTGTCTGCCTGTACTGCACTCTCTCTGTAACTGTAACAATTTATTCTGTATTCTGTTATAGTTTTCCCTTGTACTACCTCAATGTACTGATGTGATGAAATTAGCTGTATGGATGGCATGCAAAACAAAGTTTTTTTTTTCTACTGTAGCTCAGTACATGTCAATAATAAACCAATTTACAGATACAGTCTACATGACAACATTATTGATCACAAGGCACAACTTTTAACATAAGGTTTGGTGTGAACATCTTGGAGAAGTTTAGATTAGTAAAGTTGTAATCAGGAAGGGATCAGTTGTCAAGTAAAAGCTGAATCTGGAAAGTAGAGGATAGGAACATTCTATGTGTGAATCATTTAAGATAAGATAGATATCTTTATTAGTCACATGTACATCGAAACACACAGTGAACTGCATCTTTTGCATAGGGTGTTCCGGGGGCAGCCCGCAAGTGTCACCACACTTCCGGCGCCAACATAGCATGCCCACAACTTCCTAACCCGTACGTCTTTGGAATGTGGGAGGAAACTGGAGCACCCGGAGGAAACCCACGCAGACACGGGGAGAACGTACAAACTCCTTACAGACAGTGGCAGGAACTGAACCAAGGTCGCTGGCGCTGTAATAGTGTTACACCAACCGTTACACTACTGTACCTGCCCAAATAACACACCACTCCTCAAATATTTTCTTTTATGGAATATCCTTTGTTTTAAAAAAAAATTAACATAGGAACTCTAATGGAATTGGGATTTTTTTTGCGTGAATGAAGTACTGGCTGTGTTGTGGGGACGGCAAAAATGATTCCTTGCAGGAAGCAAGTTGAAAATAACTTTTTAGTTGCACACTGAAACAGGCCTTATCGACCTCTATGCCCGTGTGGCCATCAAATATCCGTCTGTACTAGTCCAGTTTTCCAGCACATGGCATAGAAGACCATGAGCCAGAAATCAGAAATCTTCATGCTAACAAAGCACCTGCCCTCTTGACTGGTCTCTGGTGTTTGGTGTCTGTTGGGTGGTGAAGTGAAAGGACTGAATGAAATATAGATGGAAGTCATACTCTGCTGTTCTGAGGAAATAGTTGAGCTTCTACATGGCTGCTTTGAATCGGTAAGCTGGTCCTTTTTCAAGGACTCAGCAGCCAATCTGAATGAGTATGACATTGCTGTTACAGACTTCATCGGCAAGTGTGTAGAGGACTATGTACCAAAGAGGTTGTTCCAGTTCCCCAAATGGAAATCATGGATGACCGAGAAATCCACTTCCTACTCAAGTCTAGGTCTGTGATGTTCAAATTGGGTGGCCATGATCAATAAAAGAAATCGGGGTACTACCTTTGTAAAGCTATCAGGGATGTCCAGAGACAATGCCAGACCAGAATAGAATCCCAGATCAGCTGTCAGTTGTGGCAAGGTTTGCATGCTATAGCGGGTTACAAACTGAAGTTGGGCAACATTGCTGACAATGCATTCCTCCCTAATGAGCTCAATGCATTCTATGCACGCTTTGAACAGAAGGGCAATGAAGTGACACCATTCACCCTGACAGTCTCTGATGTACTGTACCCACAGTCACTGTTGCAGACATCAGCCTTCCTGAGAGTGAACGTGTGGAAAGTAACTGGCTTGGATGGAGTCCCCAGCTGTGTCTTCAGATCCTGCATGGATCAGCTGGCAGGAGTATCTGCAGACATTTTCAATTTCTCCATACTCCAATCTGAGGTTTCCACCTGCTTTAAAAGACCTCTATCATCCTGGTGCTAAAGAAAATGAGGTTATATGCCTAAACAAGAACCACCCAGTGGCTCTGACATCCACCATCATGAAGTGCTTCAAGAGGGTGGTCATGGCACACATCAACTCCAGCCTCCCAGACAACTTCAACCACTGCAATTCGTCTACTGCCGAAACAGTTCCACGGTAGATACCATCTCCCTGGCCCAACACTCATCTCTGGAACATCTAGATAACAAAAACACCTACATCAGACTCCTAATTATTGCTTATAGCTCCCCCTTCAATACCATAATTCCAAACAAATTCATCTCCAAACTCCTGGACCAAGGACTCAGCACCTCCCTTTGCAACTGGATCCGTGACTTCCTGACCAACAGACCGCAATCAGTAAGGACAGGCAGCAACACCTCCACCATGAGTATCCTCAATGCTAGTGTCCTGCACAGATGCATCCTCAGCCCTCCCAATATACTCACGACTGCGTGGCCAAATTCTGCTCTAATTCCATCTAAAAGTTCACAGATAACTGCACAATAATGGGCTGGATCTCAAGCAAAGACAACACGCAGTACAGGAAGGAGATAGAGTGCCTAGTGGCATGGTGTTAAGACAACAACCTTTCCCTTAATGTCAGCAAAACAAAAGAGCTGGTCATTGACTTCAGGAAGCAGGGCAGAGTACAAGCCCCTGTATGTATCAGTGGTCCTGAGATGGTTCCTAGGTGTAAATATCGACAATAGCTTTTCCTGGTCCAACCTTGTAGACGCTTATGGCCAAGAGAGCTCACAGGCACCTCTGCTTCCTTAGAAGGCTAAGGAAATTCAGCATGTCATCATTGACCCTCACCAATTTTTATTGACGCACCATAGAAAGCATCCTATCCGTGTGTATCATGGCTTGGTATGGCAACTGCTCTGCCCAAGACCGTAAGAAACTGCAGAGAGTTGTAGATGCAGCTCAACACATTACAAAAGCCAGCCTCCCATCTATTCACTTCCTCTACACTTCTCACTGCTTCAGATAAGCAGCCAGCGCAATCAAAGACCCCTACCACCCCAGTCATTCTCTCTTCTCTTCCCCACCACCCCCCCCCACCAAGCAAAAGATACAGAAGCTTGAAAACACGCACCACCCGACTCCAGAACAGCTTCTATCCCCGATGTTATAAGATTCTTGAAGGGAACCTGCACTACACTTTCTCTGTAACTGTAATACAGTATTCTGCATTCTGTTATTGCTTTTCCCTTGTGTTACCTTGATATACTTGTGTTTTGGAATGATCTGTCTGGATGGCATGTACAACAAAGTTTTTCACTGTATGTCAGTATATGTGACAACAATAAACCAATTACCAATTACCTAAGTAGCAGGTGAGATTAATGTTCCAGAGTATTTCAGGTGAGTTTTGCCGTGTTAATTTTCAGAATACTGATTAAATATGTTAAATTCAATTTCTGCTTTATGGAACATGGCTCTTAAACCTTCAAGCTTGTTTTACCATTTGATTATGCTGCAGCTGATCTATATCTCAAGCCTATGAATGCAGGCTGTACATTTAATGTTGAAGTTGTTTTATATATTTAAAAAAATTAAAATGTCGATCCTGGCTACATACTTATCCCCTTTCCTGGTCTGACAATGCACCTGGCCAATGCTCGTGGCCCACAACTTCACCCACCTATTTAGCCCCAACTTTGGCCTCGTACCTGGTCAGTGTTCCCTTGGCCTCAGCTGCTTACCTGATCTATGTTCCTGGTCCCTACTGTACACCTGACCCATGTTTCTGGCCCTGGCTCCTACCGCATATGTGGTCCACATGTTTGGCCTTCTGGTAACTGCACCTGTTGCCCACCTATGTATGAGCTTGAATAACCGTCAGAGTCTGGTCTCCAGTCATTTTTGCCCCTTTGCTACTGGATTAAGCTTTTCCCTATGAAGTTAGTGTAGTAGCTGTTGTACAATGGCTACCCTACATTAAAATAAACTACACATGCCTTGCACTCTACAATATGCAGTCTGGGACCCAGAATGTTGGGATGGCCTTGTTGTAACAAATACATTATTTTGTCAGAGAGAGAAGCACATGGCAACACTCCTGGTCCTAGTACTGGTACTTCTTATCACTTGAGTGAGGTTCTGCAAGGATACCTATTATCAACCATGCTATGACGGGTACCCCTGAAATGACCATCAAGTCCACTCTATTATCTTCAACCTGGTTCCAAAACATCAGCATCAACAGAAACACTGCTGCAAGAGCAACATCAAAGTTCTCAAGGAACATGCATAGGTAGCTCTTCTCTGATAGCACAGCTCAGCCAGTAGGAGTCGCTGAATGTCCACAGCTCATGGACTGCCTTGAAGTCATCTTTGCAAAGACTCTTGGCTTCTCTACCAAGAAGACCAATCCTGATTTTATGAGAATGGCCAAGAGATATTTGAGCTAATTAACTGTAAATGAATTGGAAGCTCTAGCATTCAAGGGGAAAATCAGCTTTACAGGCACCTGAAGGGAAGTTTAGCAGAAACCATGACCTCAAGAGCACAGGAGGCTTAGCAACTCTCTGAAAACAATGACAGAGGTAGGTTCTTCAGTGCTATCAGGGCCACTTGAGACCCACCCAAGGCCCCATCCTAATCAAAGCAAAGAACAGAGTCAACTTACCAAGGACAGAGGCAGTCAACCCTCAATGGAAGGAGCACTTTGAAGACCTTAATTGTGATCTTGACTTTGATGTGAGATGCCTGGAATCCATCAAATACCAGTCTATTTTGTCCAGCCTTACACGACTCCTAACCAACATGAAGAAGACATAAAAGGGCCAAGTTAACTATTTGGTTTAAAAACAAGCCCTTAGACCTGACACAATACTCAAGGACCATCAGGCAGTAGTACTCCTGCTTCTGAGACCTGGATTACCTACAGTAGGCAGCTGAAGGTGGTGGAAAAATACCAAACCCTTTGGTTTCCTTGTAGTAAATTTACAATGTCAATGTCCTCTCCATGCATCGGGAACACATCTAAGTCTTGGACAAATGGCAGAAGGAGTGCACACCTCATAATGTGCCCAAATATCCTGTCAGGCTCCTCCTGTCCCATTTGTGGAATGGTCCATGGTTTTCATATTGGTGTAATCAACCTGGATAGGCTGGGTTTGTTTTGTTATGTACCAGCAACAACAGAAACACACCGTCATGTATGAGTGTTAGAAACTATTTTATTAATAACTACTTGTGATAATAAGAAAAGTAAAAATGTTAGATATCAAATATAATCCCCAAAACTAAACTCAAAGTGTGTGCGTGGCATATTCCCAAACCCCAAGTCTAGGAATAGTTCTCAAAGTTCAGTTCAGCAAGTCATAAAGTGAAATGTGAGCAAAGGCTTTTGCAAAACCAGCCTTGACTGAAGAGAAAATGTAGAGAGAATTTATGAAATCCACATGTTCCACGATGGAACCCATACGACACTCCAATCTCTGATCTCCATTGCTTTGTTACAAAGTATCTGCCACCCCGAAGGCATTCGATATGTGGCCGCCCACACAAGTACCTGTTTCCTACTACAGGTTAACGACAAAGTGGACTCCACTTGTTTGCTCCAAAAATCCATACATGAATTGTAGTGACAGATACAGCTATTGTTCTTCATCCATCGATGCAGAGACAAAGACAGTCAGTCTCTCCCCCTCCCCATCTCTCTCAGCTCACTGAGCAAAACAGCCAACACGTTGTATAGTCTTGATAACACCACACACACACACACACACACACACACACACACACACACACACACACACACACACACACACACACACACACACCCACCCCCTACTACTCTACGTCCAGGTGCCTTAAAGGGACATTCACCAAATAGCAACCTGTCTCGTAACAGTTTTCACTGGAGTGAAGGAGGCTGAGGTATGGCCTGATAGAGGTACATAAAATTCCAAGAGGCATAGATAGGGAAGATGGTCTTTTCCCCATTGTATTGGTATAATTTTAATGATGGACCTAATGCAAGCAAATGGGATTAGTCTAGATGGGCAAAAAGGTTGGCATGGATGTGGCAGGCCGAAGGGCCAGTTTCTGTGCTGCACAATTCTTTGACTCTATGATTCCTCAGAATCCACAAAAGTCATCCTCAATCCTGAGGGACTGCCCCTAAGAAGGTTGAAACGCCACCGTAGATTTGAAAATAATTGTCATTGCAGTGCTACACTAAGGAACTGTAATGATGTTTGGAGAAATTTACAACGGAGACTTGAAACCAAGGTCTCATCTGCTTTTCCAGCAAAATAATCTTTTAGAGTAATGAAGCATTCTCCTGTTGCCTTGGCCAATGTCCTTTTAAACAAAATTGAAAATTTATCTTTTCATAATGCATATTTTTATCGTGAAATGATGTTATTTATGTGATTTTTTTTTTAAAAAACCAGATGACTAACTCAGCTCACTTGCAAAGTACGATCTGGATATTTCTTTCAAATCTTTTTTTAAAGGTATCTGGATGAGCACTTGAATTGCCAAGGCATAGAAGGCTACAGACCAACTACTGGTAAATGGGATTAGTATAGATGAGTATGATGTTCCGAAAGGATGTGGAGGGCTAAAGGGCCTTTTTCTGCACTGGCCAATATTCTTGGCCCACAGCTTCATCCACCTATTTAGCCCTGGCTCTGAACTTACACCTGGCCAGTGTTCCTGGCCCTTGGCCCCAGCTGCCCACCTGACCTAAGTTCCCAGTCCCGACTGCACACCTGACCCACATTTCTGGCCCTGGCTCCTGCCACATACGTGGTCCACATTTCTGCCCTGCCTGGTGGTAACTATGCCTGTTACCTACCTCTCAATGAGCAATAGACATAGTTACCACCTGGCAGGGGCAATTATTTTAGATTCCTTTCCCTATAAGTTCATGAGCATGACAAGTGGACCTACGGCTAGTCCTGATGAAGGGTCTCGACCCGAAACGTTGACTGTTTCTTTCCTTCCATAGATGTTGCCTGACCTGCTGAGTTCCTCCAGCATTTTGAGTGTATTGCTCCAGATTCCAGCATCTGCAGAATCTATTGTGTCTCCTAATTGCACCCCTTAATTGATTTGTGACTAGCTACAATCTAGTTGTGCCTTTACAGCAAGCCACACAGTTCAAGTTAGTGATGGCATCTGAATGCGGGACATCCTGTGAATGATCAGTAAAACTAATCAGCTCCACTTGAGTTTAATTTTGACTACAATTTAATTTTGGTTTCATGTTGGGCTGGAAGCTACGAGGGAACCAATTATCAAATGTAAAGATATTCAGCAGGTCAGGCATTATTTATGGAGAGAGAAACAGATAACGTTTGGGGTTGATGACCCTTCATCAGAACATCTCCCACATTATCAAATATCTTATTCTCAGTCCTGTTCCCTGCTGGTGATTGCGTCATTGGATGATTGTGCTCTGTTGGTTGCCTTTTTTTAAAATCACACATAGTTAGTTTATCAGTTTGTTCCTGCATTTTCATTGAGAAAGGAGAAGGTTTAATCCCATGCTCTTTAATAGGTCTCAAGCTATTTTAAAATGCTGTTTGCATCCCCCCAACCGTTTCAAACAATCTCTCTATATTTGTATATGGGGGGGGGGGCGGGTGGTGGTGAGAAATCAACTTTTGCTTTAGTAACAAGCCAATACAAATACAAACATCCTGCTTTGGCACTTCTATTTGTATCAGTTAATCTGAAATTCCCTTGTGTCAATATGTGTTGCCAACAGTTGAGTCTTTTTTTAAAAGCCAAATAACTTGCTATTGACTAATTAAAAATCATTAATAGAGGATTTGGTTCAAAGCTTTCATGTTCTGCTGCATGTCTGAATTTTAAACCTGGCTCAAAGTCAAACAATCTACTTGTGTTCTATTTATCTTTGTCAGTGATTCAGTCTCGGGAATATTGTAGCTGGCTCTGTTTATATTGCTCTATCTCAGGCGTCAGACTGTCCTGTTGCCAGAAAGGGTTTCATTCATTATTATAATTTTGCGCGAGCATATTGTTACTACACTGTTTACAATTAAAACACGTGGGCGGCATGGGTTGATCAACCTGCCAGGCAATTTCCGGGAAACATAATGGGTTCTTTCCAGGATAACTTTTTAGAAAGTGGATGATTACTAAACTGCTGGAATCCTAATAGTTTAATATACATTTCAGAGTTGTTACTTGTGTAGATTATTTTAAAGAAAATCTTTACAGTATATACATAAAACGTAGTAAATACTGATGCCAAGTCAAGTTTATTGTCATATGCACAAGTACACGTATGCACAGGTGCAATGAAAAACTTGCTTGCAGCAGCATCACAGGCACATAGCATCATATAAGCAGCACTCACAAGAAAAACATAAATTAAACATAAATCACACACGTATAATTTATAATGTAGAAGCACGATTCATTTCTGAGATTTGCCACTAATGCTTTTTGAACACATTTTGATATAGTTTCGAATTGGTTGAAAATATGGGTTGGAGGAAGGATGAGAGATGTTTGTCTGCAAACCAGTAGGGTTTGTTCACAAGTCTCACTGGCCACAATTTGATGTTGTGTATTTCTCTCCACTGTAGCCATTGTAAATTGCTGTGCTGGTATTTGCCGGTTCATCTTGCAGTTATGCCCCTGACCTCAAAGTTGCACTCAGGAATCATTTCTAAATTCTCCACATGGTAAATGGAAGCATTGGGTGGACCAGAAGTGGTGAAAATTAAGCTGCGATGCCAAAAAGCATTTGAGCATATTGTATTTTGGCACTTCAGTATCTAATTTATAATTTAAGGATTCATTATGTACAACTATGTTTGAATAAGATGTTGGTTAATTTCATCTAGGTATGTTAAGTTAAGGTTTTTTTTAATGCTTTTTGATTGGATCAATTTTTTTTAACCCATGAATTTATAATTTTTAAAGTCAAACCAGTTCTTTTGTTTGAGCATTGTTGTAAATGTCACAAAAGCCTTTGGGTGAAGGGGCTTCATTCTGAAATGTTAACTCGGTTTCTCTTGCCACAGATTTTGTCCAACCTGCCGAAAGTTTCCAATATTTGTTTGTTTTTATGCCAAAAGTGGTTATTTGTAGAAGAGCACTGAATATATTGCAAAGCTGGCAAACTAGTTTGACGTGGTAATTCTCTGGTGTTTTGAGTCCACTGGTTCAGCGCAGTAGTTGAATATTTTGAAGATTAGTCTCTCCCTAAATCCACAAGACATTTGTAACTGAAGGACTGGATGGGAAGACTTTGGGCTGTTTAGTTGCAAGCTGTCGTCAATGAATAATGCAAAGATTTTTTCTTCTCTGTGGAAGGTAACATGACATCTACCTCACCACAGAGAGCCACTTGGATTATGTCATATTGGACTGTGTCACAAAGGATATGTAGATACCAATGCTTGCATGTGGTCAAACTTTAATTTTTTTTAACCTAAATAAAGGATGCACTTACCTACAAAGGAACATAAAACAGTACAGCACAGTACAGGCCCTCCAGCCCATGATGTTGTGCCGGCCTATATAAACATTATCTACACTCTACTCTATCTCCCTCTCTACTTCACCTCCCATAACCCTCTAACCATCCATGTGCTTATCTAAGAGTCTCTTAAATGACCCTATCGTATCAGCCCCTACCACACCCCCAGCAGTGCATTGCAGGCACCCACCACTCTCTGTGTTTTAAAAAAACCTGCCTCTGACATCTCCCATGAACTTTCCTCCACGCATCTTAAACGGGTGACGTCTAGTATTGGCCATTACCACCCTGGGGAAAAGATGCTGGCTGTCCACTCTGTCTATGCCTCTCATAATCTTGTATACCTCTATCAAATCTCCTCTCATCCTCCCTCTGTCCAAGGAGAAAAGCCCTAATTTGTTCAGCTTTTCTTCATAAGACGAGTTCTCCAATTCAGGCAGCATCTTGGTAAATCTCCTCTGCACTCAGTCCAAAGCTTCCACATTCTTCCAATAGTGTGGTGACCAGAACTGAACACAATATTCCAGATGTGGTCTAACCAGGGTCTTATAGAGCTGCAACTTTACCTCTCTGGTCTTGAACTCAATCCCCTGGCTAATGAAGGCCAGCACACCATACGCCTTTTTAACCACCCTATCAATTTGCATGGCAAATTTGAGGGATCTATGTACTAGAACCCCAAGATCTCTCTATACCTCCACACTGCTAAGAATCCTGTCATTCTCTGCGCCCTCTCCAAAGCCTCCACATCCTTCCTGTAATGAGGCGACCAGAACTGCATGTAGTACTCCAAGTGCGGTCTGACTAAAGTTCTATATAGCTGCAGCATGACTTCCTGACTTTTATACTCTATGCCCCTGGCGATAAGGCAAGCATGCCATATGCTGCCTTTACCACTACATCTACTTGTGCTGCTACTTTCAGGGAGATATGGACTTGGACCTCAAGATCCCTCTGTACATTAATGCTGTGAAGGGTCCTGCCATATACTTTCCCCTTACATTTGACCTCCCTAAGTGCAACTCTTGCCTGAACTAAACTCCATCTGCCATTTCTCATCCCATAACTGTAACAGATGTATATCCTGCTGTATCCTTTGACGATCACCTTCACTGTCTGCAAATACCATGTTCACCTGTGAGAGCAGGTGGGGTCTCGGAGTGATGCCAGGTCTGAGGTGCAGCTTTTCAGATGAAACATCAAACTGTCAGTTTATCACACTAGATTTTTGTGCTCACTTTTCAGGTATGAGACTTGAATCCACATCCTTTTCCTTCGGATGAGTGTGCTATCCACACTGAGCCAGATTGATACTTGGAAAACTAAGTGTTACGTACCAGCAACAATAGAAACACACCGAGTCATGTATAAGTGTTAGAAACCATTTTATTAATAACTACTTGTAATAATAAGAAAAGTAAAAACGTTAGATATCAAACATAATCCCCAAAACTAAACTCAAAGTGTGTGTGTGTGGCAAATTCCCAAACCCCAAGTCTGGGAATAGTTCTCAAAGTTCAGTTCAGCAAGTCATAAGGTGAAATGTGAGCAAAGGCTTTTGCAAAACCACCTTGACTGAAGAGAAAATGTAGAGAGAATGTAGAGAGAAATTACGAAATCCACACGTTCCACGATGGAACCCATACGACACCTCAATCTCCGATGATCTCCATTGCTTTGTTCCAAAGTATCTGCCACCCCAAAGGCATTCAATACATGGCCGCCCACAGAAATACCTGTTTCCCACTACAGGTTAACGACAAAGTGATCTCCACTTGATTTCTCCAAAAATCCATACATGGATTGTAGTGACAGACACAGCTATTGTTCTTCATCCATTGTTACGGAGACCAGCAGTTGGTGTCGCTCTCGATTTCCGACTGTCTCTCTCCGACTCTCTTCAATTCACTGAGCAAAACAGCCAGCATGTTGTTATAATCATGCTGTTTTGATGACACCACACACACTACTACTCTACTGTCCAGGTGCCTTAAAGGGATATTCACCAAATAGCAACCTGACTCGTAACATAAGGAAGTTTCTTGTTTTATTACACTGTTTATAGACATTTTATGCCCGGTTCCCTATATTAGTGCCTAAACCTGAGCACTTTGCGAAGAGATGGGGTCTGGTAAGGCATTTTGTAAACGCAAAAATTGCACCCTGTTGAAATCCAGTTTGGCAGCACCATGTATACGCCAGGTTGTTCTTTCCCAGGTCATAATGATTAAAACTGCTTATCTGTTCGTAATAAAAAAATCATGCATCATAACACATTTCCTGCCTGTGCAGTTTGACTCCATGTTTATCAACTTTTCTCATAAATTCCTGTGGTTCATACTTAATGGGTTTTCATAAATGGGTTTTTGCTTTGCAATCTTGTCACGTTGTAATAATGCAGTCTGTGGACCGAATGGTTAAGTTTGCAGGCTTTGAAATGTTTCCTGAGAATGAATTTCAGAAATATTAAAAACTTGTAACTTAATTTTCCACTTCAGATTAAGGCACTTAAAAGAAGCATATTTTTAAAGTTCAGTTAAGCTTCTAATTATTTTTAGTATTGGTATTGGTTTATTATTGTCACTTGTACAGAGGTACAGTGAAAAACTTGTCTTGCATACTGATCATACATGTCAATTCATTACACAGTGCAGTTACATTGAGTTAGTACAGAGTGCATTGATGTAGTACAGGTAAAAGCGATACAGTACAGAGTAAAGTGTCACAGCTACAGAGAAAGTGCAGTGTAATAAGGTGCAAGGTCACAACAAGGTAGATCGTGAGGTCATAGTCCATCTCATTGTATAAGGGAACCGTTCAATAGTCTTATCACAGTGGGGTAGAAGCTGTCCTTAAGTCTGATGGTACATGCCCTCAGGCTCCTGTATCTTCTACCCGATGGAAGAGGAGAGAAGAGAGGATGGGGGTCTTTGATTATGCTGGCTGCTTCACCAAGACAACGAGAGGTAAAGACAGAGTCCAAGGAGGGGAGGCTGGTATCCGTGATGCGCTGGGCTGTGTCCACAACTGTGCAGTTTCTTGTGGTCCTGGGCAGAGCAGTTGCTGTACCAAGCTGTGATACATCCAGATGTGATGCTTTCTATGGTGCATCGGTAAAAGTTGGTGAGAGTCAAAGGGGACAAACCAAATTTCTTTAGCCTCCTGAGGAAGTAAAATAGCATGAATAGATATTTCAAAACTATAATTTCAAATAAAATTGTCTTGACTTTGAATTTCTTTGTTTTGCAAGCCTTGTCCATTTGATTTTTTTCACATGATCTTCACTTTATATCCCATGTTGCCAGTTGTAATTTTTAAGTCTTCAGGCTGATCTGTTTCTTCCCATTCTGGATTCTTCAGTATTCCATTTAATGCCATTTATTTTCTGGGATCCTGTTCTTTCTTCTGGCTTTTCCATCTTTTATTTTTGACTGCCCTCGGGCCAACGCCTCTACTTTCTTTAGAAGCTGAAGGAGGTTTGGCATGTCACCAACTACCCTAACAAATTTCTGCAGATGCATTGTTGAAAGTATTCTGACTAGGTGCATCATGGTCTGGTACGGCAATTTCAATGCACAGGGATGCAAGAGGCTTCAGAGAGTAGTGGACACAGCCCGGTCCATCAGGGGCACAGCTCTCCCCACCATTAAAAGCATCTACATGAGATGTTGCCTCAAGAAGGCGGCATCTATCATTAAGGATCTCCACCGTGCTGCCTTCTCACTGCTGCTGTTGTGCAGGAGGTACAGAAGCTTGAAGTCTCACACCACCAGGTTCAGGAACAGCTAACTTCCTACTGTCATCAGATTCTTGAACTGACCTGCGCAACCCTAATCCTACCTCAGCAACAGAACACTACAGACTACCTCTTGTACTACCATTGACTTGTCTATTATTGTTTTTTTGCACTAATATCTTGTTTAGCGCAGTCGTTTTCTTCACAGTTTTATACAATTTATGTTCTATGTGTTGTTTGAATCTACGTGCCTGTGAAGCTGCTGCAGCAAGTTTTTCGTTGTACCCGTACCTCACTGTACTTGTGCACATGACAATAAACTCAACGATTTGAATCAGAGTGATTTTGGGGAATTGGAGAGTTAAGCAATTTCTCAGTGCATAGGAGAAGGTCACATGTTTGGGGATCGTTGGGGGAGAGGGTTGGATGGTGGAAAAGAAATGAAAAAGATATTGGAATAGGGTTAGATTTTCATCTAAAATCTAATCAATCTGTGGGGGGAGGGGGGGAGGAGGAGGAGGAATTGTCAAGGTTTTGGGTCCAGACCACCTGGAGATGCTGATTGACCTGCTGTGTTCCTCTAGCAGATTGGGTTCCAGCATCTGGAGTCTCATGTGTCTCCATCTTAAGATCTTCATGATTTGCCTGCTTCTCTGGTTCCTGCACAAACCCATCCAAAACAAAGAAAAATTGTAACTCTACTTCAAGTCCTATTTGTGCGGTTTATAGTTTCATAAACAAACCTGTTTACTGAACCATGCATAAATTCATACAAGGCATGTTCCATATTCTCAGTTAATTTATTCATTGGCTGGTGAGCATGGACTATTGATGATTTGTTAATTTACTGCTGCTTGCTGCAAAAATTATTGATTTTATCCCTCCTACTACTTACGCGAATTTAATTTGCTGGTATCTACTTCCAGCACCTGCTGTTATTTGAATTTATTCATTCAGTTGTAATTGCCCTTTTAATTAATTGACTGATGGTTGACTTTTGTAGCTATACTTTAGTCATCATTGCCAAGAGTAATTTTTATGTAGTTTTATTGGTTTGTCTATATTTTTATTTCTTGCTGTGTTTGTATGGCATCTAGAACACACTAATTCCCTAACCTAATCCATTTGTTTTGCTTTCTGTTGTAAGTTTTAGTTGTCTGAGAGTGTATTGTCATTGCGTTGGAGAATCCAGCTAAAGCTTGCCTAGATTTGGCACACTGGCCTTCATCAGTCAGAGCATTGAGTATAAAAGTTTGGAGGTCATGGTGTGGTTGTACAGGACCCTGGTGAGGCCACACTTGGAGTATTGTGTTCAGTTTTGGTCGCCCTGCTGTAGGAGAGATGTTATTAAACTGGAAAGAGTACAGAAAAGATTTACGAGGATATTGCCAGGACTTGAGGGACTGAGTTATAGGGAGAGGTTGAACAGGCTAGGACTTTATTCCTTGGGGCTTAGAAGACTTAGAGGTGTTTAAAATCATGAGGGACATAGAAAGAGTGAATGCAGTCAGTCTTTTCCCCAGGATTAAGGAATCAAGATCTAGAGGGCATAGGTTTAAGGTGAGAGAGGAAAAATTTAATAGGAACTTGAGAGGCAACTCTTTTATACAGTTCTATGTATGTGGAATGAGCTGCCAAGAAGTAGTGGTTGAGGCAGGTACAATAACAACTTTTAAAAGAGAGTTAGACAGGTATGTGGATTGGAAGGGTCTAGAGGGATGTGGGCCAAACACTGGCAATTGGGACTGGCTTGGATGGGGCATCTTGGTCAGCATGAACCAATTGGCCAAAGTGCCAGTTTCAGTGCTGTATAACTATGAACTCTATTTAAGACTCTGTGTGCCGCAGCAGTGGAAATTGACTGGTGATTTGTTAGAGTTGTTTTGATTGCGCTCATCCGCATCACTGATTTTGATTTAAATATGTCTCCATCCTTGTTAACATAGGTAGTGTATATAATGTCAAGCTGCAATTACACAATCCTGCCACTGGAAGTGCTGCATTACCACTAAGGGCAGCTGAGTGTAATTGACCTGAAGACAGATATCCTAATTTTCTTATGAGTGTGGTTATGAGAGTCTTAATGTAAATATATGAAGAGTTTCAAATTTGAGACTGGATTAACCGTACAGGCAATCTCCAGTTTATGACAGGACTCTGTTCCTGAGAACTGTTCATAACCCAAATTGTTCACATCAGAAATGAACAAAAACAATGTGTGGGAGAGGATCAGTGAAACAGCTGTGAAGAGAGAGTGAGCAGGCAAGGGAGGAGCTGCCACCAGCCGGCCTCACTGACTCAGTGAGTGAGCAAATGAGTCTGCTCAGCGCTCCCGGCTCTGCTCGGCTTGACCCAGCCCCTGATTGTTGTGCTTCAGGGTTGAGGGGCTGGGGAGAGAAGGCACATGGAAATGCCCCGTTCACATCTGACAGAAGATGCCTGCAGCCACCCGGTAAATCTATCCCCATTCATCCCACCCGTCTCAGAAACACTCGTTCATAGGTACAGGGTGTCTAGAAGTCAGGCATTCATAACCTGGAGAGAACCCTTAGTTCAATTATCCCTAGTCATTTACTCTTCATCATATGATGCTTAGGCTTGGTCTTGGCTCTCCGTCTAAAGTTTTGAAAGGGTGGAGGTATTAGATATGATTGCGGCCTGAAAGGTGTTTAAATTCCTAGGGACTGATGAGATGTATCCCCAGGGAGGAGTCTGCTGGGGTTCTGACAGAAATGTTCAAATCTCCCCTGGCCACAGAAGAGGTTCCAGATGACTGGAGGCAGTAAATGTGATACCATTTATTCAAGAACAGCAGCAGGGACAAGCTAGGTAATTGCAGACCAGCGAGTCTATCTTCAGTTGCCGGAAAATTATTAGAAAAAAATTCTGAGGCTCAGGATTATTCTGCACTTGGACAGACAGGGAAGATTTCTTTATTGTTATTAATGTGGCTCTAAAGAGAGATTCTGTCTGACTAATTTGATTGAATTATTTGAGGAGGTGCGATTTGGCAAGTTGGATCTGAAATTGGTTTGGTGATAGGCGCAAGAACATGATGGTCAAGGGTTGTCTTGAAATCAAAAGCCTCTTGACTGGTGGTGTACCACAGGGATTGGTGCTGGGTCTCCAAATGTTTGTTATTTACATTAACAATTGGGTGCATATGTAGGAGATACAATTAGTAGATCATTGAAAATTGGTGATGTTGATAGTGAAGAGTGTGGGTACAGAATGATGATGAGTTGGTAAGATGGTAGAGAAAGGGCAGATGGAATTTAATTCTGAAAATATGAAGTGCATTTTGAGAGGACTGATTTGATTAGGATTTACACAGTGAAAATTAGAACCCTAGAAAGTACTGAGGGACCTTGTCGTACACATCCAAGGGATCCCTGAAGGCAGCAGCACAGATAGATAAGGTAATGAAGAACACCTGCAGGATACTTGCCTTTATTACCCGGGCCATAGAAAAGAACAGGGAGGTTATGACACAGTTGCATAAGACATTGGTCAGGTCACAGATAGTCTATTCAGTCTGGTTACCACACCATAAGGAGGATGTGATTGCACTGGAGAGTGCAAAGGCAATTCACTAGGATGTTGCCTGGGATAGAGCATTTGAGTAGAGAATAAATGTGCTGTGTTTTATTTTGGAATGGAGAGGGTATGCAACATTATGAGGAACATGTATAGCAGAAGTAAGGGGAAATGTTTATCACCATCTACACTTATTTGGTTTAAAGTAAATTCCAGAAGATTTAGACACAATTTAAGCAATAATTTTTTTTCACCCAGATGATGGTTGAATTCTGAAATACGTTGACTGTGATAGTGACAGTGAATACTCTCGTGACATTTAAGTTTCACCATGGCACAGAAAGCCACAGACTGACTGCTAGAAAATAGATTTGGATACTTGATGGTCAGCATGGTCAGGGTGGGCCAAAGGACCAGTTTCCATACTGTATGACTCTGTAAGGTAATAGGAGACTGTTAGAACATTAATAAATATGGTTTCCAGAGATTTTTGTGAAAATTGTAACTGAATTTGTTTATTAATGTAAAACATCCCTGAACTCATTATGTTCTTGTTCCCTACAGTTCCCCAGCCATTGGTTGATCTTCATTTGAAGTTGATGAGGAAGATTGGGAAGTCTGTCAGCTTTGATCGATGGGAAAAGTACCTTCTCAGGGTAAATTTCTTTCACATTGGATCTGATGAGAAAAATGTCTTGGTGCTTTTGGTCACCCAACCTCTACATTACTCTGGACTGTCCAGTGCCCATAGACCAGTACAACAAAAAGCAGCTTCTTTGGTAATGCATGTTACAAAACAAAGTTGCCTGATGCGCAACTTTCACAAGGTCACTGGCTAGTAATAGGACTGGCACATCCTTATTCTCCCAAATGACGTAGTTGGTGGGGCAGCTATATACACCAGCTACAGCCTTCTTGTGCGACAGCATAGGTTGGAAATTTATCCCATTATCTCATTTGCATGCATTGAATACTTAGTCTTTACCAACATTAAAAGTTTAATTTTAAGAGCTTTTAATTTTAATTATTGGTTTTCCCTGTTTTTACTTTAGAACTTAACTATAAACAGAATACTTTAAATTGATTTGCTTTTCAATAGATATGCCTGGAATACAACAATACTTGGGCCTGGGAGATGGAAAAAATTGGATACACCGAGATGGATGCTGAATGCAAACTTGGCCTCTTGAAGGTAATTTCTTAGAGCTTGTGTGCATGAACCTCCTGATATTAACTCGAGGTACAGTATGTAGCAGTTGCAAAGCTGTAAAAATGAAGGTGGCATCAACTGGAATTAGTTTTCAGCACTCTGATCTAGAAGAGTATCTCCACAAGCTTCCAAAATTCCTTCACCAATATCCTTGCATTGCACCCTTAATTCTTTTACCTGCAGTCTTTTGAAGCAAAACTTTTATCCATTCAACTAACAAGTATTCTCCCGATTTCTATCCATCCTAAACTTCCCAGCCATCTTTCTCCTACCTGAAACTTTTCTTGCAAGTGCACAGTTCACCAGTGACACAGTATCTGATCATTAATCATATCGGAATTATGGAGTGAGTATCTTTAGGCTATTGAACAATGGACAGAATTACAGTTCAGCCTAATCTGGCTCTAAACTAGGTGCAGTAGTTTATGTGCACCTACTGTTCAGCAAGGATTACGGGGCAGGAATCTGGTGTGGCCAATCTAGTTTTGCCCTTTATCCTCAGTCTGGTGAATTTATTTGTATGCTCAATGATTTTTCTGATACAGGAGCAGAATTAGGCCATTCGGCCCATCAAGTCTGCTCCACCATTCAATCATGGCATCCCCATTATCCCACCTTCTCTCTGTAACCCTTACCAATCAAGAACCTATCAATCTCTGCCTTAAATACACCCTATGACTTGACCTTCACAGCCCTCTGTGTCAACGTAGTCCACAGATTCATCACCCTCAGGCTGAAGAAATTCCTCCTCATCTCAATTTTAAGTGGATGGCCCTTTATTCTGAGGCTGTGCCCTTGGATCCTAGACTCTCCCACTGATGGAAACATCCTCTCTGTGTCCACCTTATCCACTTTCAGTATTCGGTAGGTTTCAATGAGATCCCCTCCCATCCTTCTGAACTCCATTGAGTACAGGCCCAGAGCCATCAAGCAGTCCTCATACATTACCCCCTTTCATTCCCGGGATCATACTTGTGAACCTTCTCTGGGCCCTCTCCAGGCCAGCACATCTTTCCTTCCCTTAGATATGGGGCCCAAAATTGCTCACAATAAGCTTTGTCAAGCTTCATGTTTGCAACAAGTCCTTTCATAGAACATAGAACAGTACAGCACAATACAGGCCCTTTGGCCCACAATGTTGTGCCAACCTTTAAACCTCACCTAAGACTATCTAACCCCTTCCTCCCACAAATCCTTCTATTTTAAATTCCTGCGTATGCTTATCTAGTAATCTCTTGAATTTGACCAACGTACCTGCCTCCACCACCGCCCCAGGCAGCGCATTCCATGCCCCAACCACTCTCTGGGTAAAAAAAACCTTCCTCTGATATCTCCCTTGAACTTCCCACCCATTACTTTAAAACCATGCCCTCTTGTATTGAGCATTGATGCCCTGGGAAAGAGGCGCTGGCTGTCCACTCTATCTATTCTTCTCAATATTTTGTACCCCTCTATCATGTCTCCTCTCATCATCCTCCTCTCCAAAGAGTAAAGCCCTAGCTCCCTGAGTCTCTCCTCATAATGCATACTCTCTAAACCAGGCAGCATCCTGGTAAATCTCCTCTGCACCCTTTCCAACACTTCCACATCCTTCCCATAATGCGGCAACCAGAACTGGGCACAGTACTCCAAGTGTGTTTTTCATAGCACACATTTAGAGTCACAGTACTTCCACTTCATCCTTCCACGTCTTGACCTCCCTGACCCTCCTGTTTACCCTATCTAGACCCTTCCTGATTTTAAGCATCTTGAGTAATTCACTCCTAAGCCAGTTCTTTTCTAAATAAAAGAACCCCAGTTTCATAACATCCTGAGAAACTTTCTCTTTAATTGCATTCTTCCTCTAACTTGACTAGAAGGCAGTGTTCCAGCTTTGGCCAGACTTGGTGACTAATGTCATTTGAGCATGACCTTCCTGCTCTTATACTCTGCTCTTCAGGGATCTAGAGACTTGCTCTCCAAGCCCCCACTTTTGGTATCCTCTGATTTATTTACATGTGTGATTGTTCTTTCTATTACCCTTTTTTTTGACATTTCTTGTACTATTTCAGTCTGTGCTGTTTGTAATTAACATTGACGTAACAAACACCGGAAGAGATGGAGCATAAACTGGGGGGGGAGAGAGATAAAAAAATCTCTAATGAGTTTCCTGTAGTGGTCATTGTGACCTCTTAAATATTCACATTAAGCTGCTGCATTGTAATTTTTGACTCCCATTTGCACTCATTCAGCTTAATTTGTATACTGTTTGAAATACAAACAATGTTAAAATTTTGAGTGCAACAATATTGGTGGGGGGGGGGAGGAATGCTGTACTGTTAATTACTATGTGAAAATAAAATTAATAATTTCTGGTTATAATGAATCAGAAATGCCCATGTAAAGAACGTGCTTTTAGTTATGCTACGAATAGTGGGAATCATTTTACCCTTTCGTATGGAAACAACAATGTAGTGTGGGGATGTACCCTGCTTCCCCTTTTCTGAAACTTGTCTCTCTTCCTGAAAACTGATCATAGTCTGTTGAAGACCTCAGCTGACCAGTTAGATTTCCCATTCTTCCTAGGTCAGCAAGCTTTTCAGCTGGTGGTAGTGGTGAGGGGAGGTATTTTATCTGAGTTTGATCTTAGCTGGTCATGCCAAGCCAAGCTCCCTAATTGGGAATAGCCCCCTACGAGCCACCATAGTGCACATTTAGACTCACACAGCACAGAGACAGGCCCTTCGGTCTAACTCATCCATGCCGACCAAGATGCCCACCTAAGCCAGTCCTATTTGTCTATGTTTGGCCCATATTCTTCTAAACCTTTCCCATCCATGTACTTATCCAAATGTCTTTTAAATGTTGCTATTGAAGAGTGCTTTTTGTACTCGTGACGGGACTCCCTGTCTTTAGCTCTCTATACCTGCCACATGCTTGCTTGCTTTTCTTTTTATCTTCCCTCGATATCCAGGGTTCCCTGTACTTGTTCCTGTTAGGGTTCTGCTGTTCTTTTTAATGGCACAGTTCACCACAGACCACTCATCATGGTACATGCCTTTGACACCATTGCGAGCAACTTTTTCATTGTACCTGTACCTCGCCGTACCTGTGCCTTGCCTTACCTGTGCACATGACAATAGACTTGACTTGGAGGAGGCAGCTATGAACAATTGCCCAGCTTTTGGTGTTCTTATCATCGGTTGAGCTGAGCCAACCGTAGGCAATTCAGTGCTCGTCTCCATTTCTACTTTTGAGTTCACTAAGACAGACAAATGCCTATTAAAGTCTCCCTTTCCATCTCCCCCGATATAAAACATTGTGCTTAATTCTGCCCATACTGACAACATCACTCCTCCACTCCCAGTCATTCTCTCTTCTCCCTCTCCCTTCAGGCAGAAAATGGAAAAGCTGGAAGGTGCACACCACCAGGCTCAAGGACAGCTTCTGTCCCACTGTTATCGCATGTCACCTTTAAACTTCCTCCCTCTAACCCTAATAGTATGTCCCACTTGTTACAGCACAGTCTGAACAGTTAACTATGCTTAGAAAATGATGACCGTGAATGTGTACGTTTTAAAAAAAAGCAACTGGTTAATCAAGTAGAACTAGCTTTGATTAATTGGTCTGGCTTCCTTTGACATCAGCTCCAAAATGGCCTTTGTCCAACAAGTCAATCTTGTGGCAACTAGGCAACAATAAATGCCAGTCTCGCAAGGAGCTGCTATAACTTGAGAATAAATAATTGAAGAGGAGTAGATAGCTCCGACTATGGGGCTGAGTGAATACATTTGTATTCCCATACCTCACTGTAACACCAGTTTGAGTCTAGGTGAGTATTGGCAGGCTACCATTACAGCTTATTCTGATTTAATCCTTGCCCTATTATAAGTCCCTGGTTTGGATAAGAACAGGAACCTGTAATTTCCTAGAGTTATGTTTCTAAGAGGTCCTTTTTGTTTCAGTACCTTTGTGAATGTCAGTTTGATGACAACTTAAAGTTCAAGAATGTGCTGAATGAAGAGGAACCTGACGCTATGCGTATCCATCCAATTGGCTGTGATAAGGATGGCCTAATGTACTGGTACCAGTTGGACCAAGAATTGAATGTTCGACTGTACACGGAGGAACAAGATGATCAAGATGGCACTTCGTGGAAGCTCATTGTAAGGTACACTGAGCATTAGGATGATATGGGGGAAAGAGTGAATTTTCTGTTTCAAGTTTCTTGTTAATTTAGGTTATTAGAAAACAAAGGGATTATTAAACAAAATTAACACTAGGTCATAAACAAGTTAGATTTTTAGGAGCTCTTTAAAGGAAGAGATGGGGAGAGGTTTAGAGCTGCTGAAGACCAGACTCCAGTGGTGGAAATGAAGATTGGACAGAGTTCTCAGTAGTTGTGATGCAGGCATGGAAGTGGTTATGGAGTTGGGAGGAAAAAGCCATGAGGGGATTTAAAAGCAAGGATGGGAATTGCTGGACCTGGAGTCATTTTGTATTAACGCAGAATTGTAGTTGAATGGTGTTTGGTATGAGTTAGGACATGGGCGGAAGATTTATGGATGAGCTCCAGTTTATGATGATTAGAAGATGTAGCTGGGTGAAGAGAGTATTAGAATCAATTGCATCCAGAGCTAGCAGTGGCATTGATGAGCACCAGCTCAAATGTTGGACAAGTCTTGATGCATGTTGGCAGAAGCTATTGAATCATCTGAGGAACTGAGTGAGTTGGATATGCAGTTATTTGAGAATAGCCCCACTTTTAACCTTGTGATGGAATCGGTATGTACATTTCCCACATGGGCAAATGAGAAAGATCAAGAGCAGGAATAGTAGCTGATCTTGCCTCCACTAATCTCAACCCCCTGGCTGCTTTATGGATTATATTTGAATGACTATCAGACTATCTTACACAAAGACGGTCATGGCATACACCCAGTAATTTTTCTCTGTCTCTCAGAGACCGCAATGAATTGGCTGAAACCTTGCAGCTGCTGAAGGCCCAGATAGATCCAGCATTGCTGAGCAAATTCATCCAGGAAGATGGGTCCTCTCGTACTAGTCCTACACCAGAAGATGAAGAGAGCAAGAAAGAGCTTGAAGAGCACCTGGAAGGTACCTCTTCTGCACTGCAGGTGTTGACCGATGGTGACTATTTGTGTGTGCACTTGGAACTCACTTTTCAATATCTAATGGGATAAACTATTTCCTTTCTAAAATCCACATGCACAAATTTTTCACTGGGAAACATTATGGTCCGCTTAGGAGGAGAAGCCTTAGCCTGTAAGATTCCTGTGCATTCCACAGTGGTTGGTTGTGGCTTAACTTCATCACACCTGGCTGGCAGCACTTAGTCAGCAAAGGTTGGTTGGAGAAAGGGGGTTTGAACTTTGCTGTTTTTCATCTGTTTAGCTCCATAGGAATGAATTGGAGATCTGCCCAGGTATAAAATTAAAAGCTGACGTGAACCCAAGTACTTATTTTTTTCCATACACTGCTGCCCTTGTCCTCCTTGGTGGTAAAGGTTGTGGGTTTGGGAGCTGCTGTCGGAGTAGCCTAGGTGAGTAACTGTATTTTGAAGGTGATGCACATTGCAGCCATTGTATACAGATGCTGGAGGCAATGAATGGAGTGAGCCAATGCAGCTCTCTCTGGGCATAGCATTTCAAAAGTAATTTGCTTTAAGTGTACCACTTTTGAGATATTACACAAAAGTGATGAGTTTGAGAGCTGGAAGTTTTATTCTCTAATTAACGTTGGGTATAATTTAATTTTTGAACAGAAGAAATGAAAATAGACAAGCTGTTGGAAGAGCAGCAGAAAGACCCAGAAATGACTGGAAAATCAAACCCAGCATCATCCCTTGCATCTACCTCTCCAGAAGAAGACGAGAAAGTACAGCCAGTCAAAAAGCAGCGAGACGAAGATGGGATAAAGCTAGAGCAGACGCTCAATGTTGAGGAACCTGCATCAGAACATAACGATGAGAAAGCTGATGGTACGAAGCTAACCAAAGAGAGCAATCCTGAGAAAATGAGTGCTGAAGGAGAAGGCAGACCCAGCAAAGTAGAACTCGTGAACCTGAAAAGCTCAGGTGAGGGGAAGGCTTGCACTGGTAGGTTGACGTCTGTGGAGTGTGAAAAGCTCGAAATCAGCATTAAGGTAGAGCCAACTGACGACATCAAAGAAAAATCCTCGGAAGAGCTCGAAAGGGCTCTGAGGAATGTCAAGCAGGCAAAGCTTCCCGTGAAAAAGCGTGAAATAAAACTAGCCGAGGATTATGACAGCACGGTCAGGGGCCCTGTCAGCAAACCTGTAACCCCGGTCAAAGAGCTGCTGAAAGGAGGTGTGAAAGCAGAGTGTGAGGGACTGAAGCAAGCTCCTGTGGAGGAGGACGGAAAGCAACTAGTAAATGGCGAGGTGACCACTGGACCCCAGGTGAACCAGCACAAAATTGAGGAGGGAATCACAGAGGCTTCTGCTCCAGGGAAGACTGAGGAACCCAAGAGCAAACAGGAGCCTGAAGCCACACACCCAGTGAAGGAGGAGGAAAATGGGATCGACGGGCCTAGCACAAAAGGCTCGGAGTTGCCAGTAAGCATTACTGTGGAGAATCACACAAGTGTAATAAAAGTTGAGGTTAACCAGAACTGCGTGGCAAAGGAGAAGTGTGCAGACCCTGGCCTCCTAGGACTTGGGAAATCTACCGAGGAAGCAAGATCTAAATGTGAGGATGAAGATTCTTCAAAATGCTCCGTTGACACCAATCTCTCTGAAAAGACGCTACCTGACAAAAAACAGGCAGATTGTACCAAAGGTGTGGAGGAGGAATGCAAAGAGAAGGTTCCATTGAGAAGAACAAGGTCGTCCATGAGACAGGCACCAGAGAAGGCTCTGGCAGAAGAAACTCCACAGAAAGTAGAACAAATCGAGGAGAAAAAGCAGGAGACTGAACAGAGTGAAGCCAGATGCTTAAGGAGGTCTCTGAGAATATCCAAACCCACCATGAAAGTGACTGAGAATCAAGAGAAGAGAGCAAGCAAGAAGGAAGAAGTGCCTGCACCCCAGAGTCCAAGTAAGGAGGAGAACCAGAGGAAAGTGGAGAAAGATTCCTCTCTATCAAAAGGAACAAAGGTACCGTGGTATCTTTTCAAAAATCCCAGTAGCATTGTTTTGTTGTGTTGAGAAGCGAACTTAAATCTTTCTTAATAGATCTTAGAAAGGTGCTGCCAGACTAGGAGGCAAAAATGTTCAATGGAGTTGTACAGCACAGAAACCGGCCCTTCAGCTCACCATGTCAACACAACCATCAAGTACCTTCTATACAAATCCTATTTAGGGGTACTTGGTCCATAGCCATCTTTCTCTTTATAATTCAAGTGCTTGTCTAGATCCTTCTTGAATGCCATGAGAATATCTGCCTCCATCACTCCATAAGGCAGCGCGTCCAGATTCTAACCACCCTCTCGGATCCATATAAATCTCCTACCTCTTACCTTAAACCTAAATTCTTTAGTTTTAGATACCTTTCCTATTGGGATGTTTCTTACTTTCCATCATGTCTATGCCCTCAAAATTTTGTACACCTCTATTGTCGTTCCCTCCACCAGCCTCCTCTGCTCCAAGTAAAACAAACCCATCCTATCCTCGTAATTGACACCCTTCATCCCAGGCAACATTCTGGTAGATCTCTTCACCCCCTCCAGTGCAACCACATCTATTCTGTGACCACCAGAATTGTACAGTACTACAGCTGTGGCCTAACCAATATGGCATAACTTTTGTAAAGCTCTTCACAGCTTCTTCCCAGCTCTTATGATCTTCCCAGCTCTTATGATCCGTGTCCCAGCTAAGGAAGCTAATTATCCCGTATGCTGCCTCCTCCACCTTATCTACCTGTGCTGCCAGCATCAGAGGTCCTTGGATTTGTACATTAAGGTCCTTATGTTTCTCGTATGCCCTACCATACATTGTGTGTGTAGTCCCCCTCATTATTCCTCTCAATGAGCATCACCTTACACTTATCAGGATTAAATTCCAATTGCCATTGCTCTGCCCATTTTACCAAATGATCAATATAATCTGTAGCCACACTTTAGGAAATATGCTATGGTCCTTGAGAGGCCTTGGAGGAGAGACAAGAAAGGTAGTCACTGTAATTCTGGGTATACTTTAGTTTTGTGTTTCTTCTGGGCTGCTATGTTGATTGTGATGATTTGTGGCCTGGTGCATTACAAAGGGAATTTCTTTTACTTCTGTTGTTCGTTGTTAATCTTGCAGCGCAAGGCTAAAGCCAGCAGAAGAGCCCGATGGACCAAATCAAGGGGCAGGCGTAGACAGGAGGAATCAAGTGAAGAGAGTGAGAGTGACCAGGATGATGACGACGCTGATGAAGCAGATGAGGAAGGGCCAGCGGAAGATGACGAGCCCTGTAAAAAATGTGGCTTATCCAATCACCCTGAACTGGTAGGTCCCACTTGTTAACCACTGAATTACTTTCCTGCTGATTTTTGTATTGTTTCTTTCCAGATTGACCTTTCAAGAAGATGTTTCCCAACACGACATAGTAAACATTTGTAATTCATAGGGAGATTAGAGACAATCTTCAGTTACGCAGGTTTAATAGTTGAGTAGACTTGGGATGAGCTGTTATAAATACCTTGCTAACTTATCTGTGAATTGTAAAAGGAATGTAATGAAAAGCCAAAAGATAAGATATTTATTAGTCACATGTACATCGAAACACACAGTGAAATGCATCTTTTGCGTTGAGTGTTCTGGGGGCAGCCCGCAAGCATCGCCACTCTTCTGGCACCAACGTAGCAAACCCATAGCTTCCTAACCCGTATGTCTTTGGAATGTGGGAGGAAACTGGAGCACCCAGAGGAAACCCACGCAGACACGGGGAGAACATACAGACTCCTTACAGGCGGCAGTGGGAATTGAACCCAGGTCGCTGGCACTGATGCTGGAATCTGAAATAGAGAAAATGCTGGAAACACACAGGAAGTCAGGCAGCATATGTGGAAAGAGAAACTGGTAATGTTTCTGATGAAAGATGACTGACATGAAATGAACTTAATGATGCTGGTACGTGGTTATAGCAAGTAATTAGAAAATCAAATGGAGTGTTTTCATTTCTTGCAAGGGGAATTAAATATAAAAGTAAAGAGGTTATGCGTTTCTTTGGGGCATTGACAAGATCACATCCAGAGTACTGTGTACAATTGGTTTCCTTGTTTAGGAAAAAATATTAGTGTGTTAAAAGCAGTTGGGATGTTTACTACACTAATATCTGGTATGGATGGGTTGTCTTGTAACGAAAGGTTCAGGCGAGGCTTGTATCATTTGGAATTGAGAAGAGCAAGAAGGGATTTGATTGAAACGGACAATCATGGGGTTTTGACAGAGGGATGTGAAGAGAGTGCTTTTTTTTGGGAGAATCTAGAACTAGTGGTCACTGTTTAAAAATAAGGGGTTTTCCATTTAGGACAGATGATCGTCATAAGTCTTTAGAACATTTTCTTCAATGAATGTTGAAAGCAGGGTCTTTTGAATGAGTCAGAGGTAGATAGAACCTCAATAAGCAAAGAGATGAAAGATTATCAAGGGATGTAGCAATGTGGAGTTGAGGTTAAATTCATGGCGGGGCATACTGGAAGGGCTGAGTGGTTCACCCCTGCTTCAAATTTATACGTTCATATGTAATCATATGAATGGGATGCGACAGTGCATCTGTAACCACCTAAATCTCAACCTCGAGTGTTCTTGCAAGAAGTGGGTGTCTTTGTTTGGTCTGCCCTCAATTCTGGGCACAACCTGCAAAGTTTGCTTAACAAATTTCCAGTGTATTGAGGTAAAATGGAAATTTCCAAGAGTTGTTTGCTGTCTAGTTTTCTTCAGGTAATAATCATCACTGAGTGATATCACGATCAGTTTCCTTGACGTCTAGAACTCAGTCTGTACTTGTGTACCAAGTTGGGATGTGTGTGACTTAGAGGAGAACCTGCAGGTGATGGTATTACCATGTGTCTGCTGCCCGTGGAGGTTGTGGGTTTGGGAAGGGCTGTGAGTAGCCTGAGAAAGTGACTGTAGTGATGCTGATTAATAGTATAAAATTCTTCTTTTCCCAAGATTTTGTTGTGCGACTCTTGCGACAGTGGTTATCACACTGCGTGCCTACGACCTCCGTTGATGACGATCCCAGATGGTGAATGGTTCTGCCCTCCTTGCCAACATGTAAGCACCTCCCATTCCATCTGGAACAAGAGTTAAAATTGGGTGATGCGTCCATAGCTGCCCATTCTCTCTCATCCCCTTGCACTTGTTCCCTGAATGTGGGTAATTCTGTCAATGCTGTATTTATTGCTCGTTCCCGAGGTATCCCAGCAAATTGACTGTATTCAGCTTGAGTGGCTTGCCAGGGCATTGAGCAATTCCACGTGCTGGGTGACTGGCTTCAGGTACCTTAAGGATAGTGAATCAGGAGTTTTAATCAGAATCAGATTTATCGCTGACTTGTATGACATGAAATTTGTTGTTTTGCAGCAGCAGTACAGTACAAAGACATAAAATTACTATGAATTACAAAACTAAATAGTGCAAAACAAAAGGAAAAACGAGGTAGTGTTTTTGGGTTCATAGACCGTTCAGAAATCTGATGGCGGAGGGGAAGAAGCTGCTCCTGGATCGTTGAGTGTGGGTCTTCAGATTCTTGTATCCTCCCCAATGGTAGTAACGAGAAGAGGGCATGTCCCGGATGGTGAGGGTCCTGAATGATGGATGCTTTCTTGAGGCACCGCCTCTTGAAGATGTCCTGGATGGTGGGGAGGGTTGTGGCCGTGATGGAGCTGGCTGAGTCTATAACCCTCTGCAGCCTCTTGCGATCCTGTGCATTGGGGCCTCCATCCCAGGCTGTGATGCAGCCAGTCCGAATGTTCTCCACCATACATCTGTAGAAATACGTAAGAGTCTTTGGTGACGTACTGAATCTCTTCAAAACTCCAATCGGCATCCTTTGTGGCATCTTTGTCACAAGCTGATAAATATTGCAGATTTCTTAAGTTCAGTTTCACAGCATGCCTCAGTTAGATTTGTAAGTGTGGAGGCAATGTTGAGGCTACTTCACTGCATGAATACTCCAGAGGCCTTGAGTAACCATCCAGGAGAGGAGTTCAAATATTTTGAATTTAGTTGACTTAGATTGTGGACACCCAATTCACCCAACCTACCCTAGAGGCACCTCCATTTATGAAGCTGATTCCCTATAGCAAGATGACATATTACAGTATATAACATGGGAGAAATGTCATTCTTGGCCTTGAAAAGGAAGGGATCTTGGAGAACGGGTAGGAAATTCTAACACTGTTTGAGATTAGTCACAAAAGTGAAGTAGCTGTTCTGCAGATTGATGTAAGCATGGAATAGAAATGCAAGAAATGTTTGAGAAATTCTTACTGGGTTTTTGGTGTGGTTGGATGGTAGCCACCAGAGGATGGTTTGTATAACCTTTTCCCTCAGACAAAAATAATTCTCTTGTTATAAACTTAATATTGATGGGCAACTGTGTGTTCATTTCTAAATGCAGTGAATGTGTGTTTGCATTTAAAATTAATCCTTTTTTTCTGCAGAAATTTCTGTGTGAGAAACTAGAAGAACAGTTGCAGAACATAGACGTGATGATAAAAAAGAAGGAAAGGGCTGAGAGAAGGTAATAAAACAAAATCTGGCCTCTAGTAGCCACTTCTTGTGACTTGGCTACAATTTTACTTTTGATGTTGGTGCAATCAAAATTGGGTGTACAATACTGAAGTCTGTTTTGAATTTCCTTTCTTGCTACTTCTCCCATTTTGTTCAATCTTACCTTTTTGCTATTTTATTAAAACTGTTGTGGCTCTTTGCTGTTTGGATCATAAGTTGCATCTGAATTTGTCTGTTGCCAGCGTGGTCTCCCTGTTGCTTGCAAGGCTCCAGAATAATTCCTGTCCCCTTTGTTCTTCCTTTCCACCTAAAATCAATGGGCAAATTTTCGGTTGCTTCAAAATTGTGGCTGTCTGTACCACCCTATTTGTTCTCGTGTAGCCTCCATCGCAGTCATTTACTGGCAGCCTGTCACCCATCATTCAGTCTGGCCCGGTGTAGCTAGAGACTATATCAACACAGCCAGTTTCAGATGATGAGATCCCCCACACCCAGAAGCTGTTAGAGCCATCGTTTGTGGAGGTCGCTGATATTCAAAAACATGCAGTAACATTCAGATCATCTTCACTAAGTCCCCGATATCAAAGGATCTACTATCCATGAATCCTCATACTTAGCATGTTAGGAATGTTGGTTAAATACAGCGCATTCCTCCACTCTGATGTCCGGTGAATACTGTTTGTCATGAGATGGGTCGCATTGAATATCTTGTGCGGGCAAGTGGTGAAATATCCATAATCGATGTGCAGCTGGAGCTGGGGTCAGGGCCACGAAGTCAAGAACGTGGGTTGATTTATAATTGGAGCTTAGGGTCTGGAGTGCTTGTACATTTCAGCTTGTTTTCTATCTCATTGGTTTATTACTCACTGGAAGTCTACCCCTCTTGCTCACTAATAACAAGGATTTAGTGTAAAAGAGTAAAAATATTGTTTAAGATTATATTTTCTTAGAATTTTGAAGTCTAAACCAACACATTAAAAATCAAATAAAACTAACAAATACAGAAAACACAATGACTTGGCTTTCTCCAGGGAGCTAATGTCTCCGATTCATTGGAAGGGGGACTCTCTCGCATTAGATTTAACTTGGCACAGGTTTCCCAGTCTGAGAGCTGGGAAATCTGCAGGAGATTGTGCTACTATGTATGCAGCACTGAAGTTGGGGTGTCTGCGGTGAAATATGAGTAAGTCCTGGCATCTGTGCTGGCATGGGGCAGAAGATCTGCCCTAATGTGCTTACAAGTAGCATTTTTAATCTCCTGCTATTATAAGAGTCTGAAAAGGTCGTGGAGAACATCCAATATTGCTTTCCACTATGAAAACTTTGTAGAACTGTGTGGGATTAAACAGAAGTTATTCCCTGGTTATGGGACTGATTGGGTCACGTTTTCAAAGAGCTAGCACAGGGAACATGAGCCACATACCTTTATAAACAGGTAACACTGCACAGTTATAATTATTGCACTCCTTCTGTACTGTGGAAAAATAGAAGTACTGTAACTCCAAAGAGTGCTGGGAGCAAGTAAGCATGCAAGTAACTTTGAGGCCTCAAAGTAAAATACTGGCAGTTCTTGCAGTGATTCTGTCTACCTTTTGAAATGCTAAACATTCCATCCTTTATTGTCCTTTAGTAATTCAGTGGTTTCTTAAACATGGTTGATGAAACATTGATTTGAAGTGGTTTCTAACTGAAAAGAATAGTAAAACTGGTGCACTTTCCTTTCCAGGAAAGAGAGGTTGGCGTTTGTGGGAATAAATGTTGAAAATATCATCACCCCAAAAGTAAGTACATTTTAAGTATGGAAGGGTTTGAGGATTAAAGGCAATTCCTGGGGTTATTTTCAAACTGAAGACTTTGGATTTGGGAAAAAACACACGTGTTTATCACATTTGCTTGCAGAGTCAAAGATTACAGAACAGTACAGCACAGGAACAGGCCCTTCAGCCCACGACATCTGTGCTGACCATGATGCCAAATTAAACTAAACCTGCCTGCCTGCACGAGATCTATATCCCTCCATTACCTGCCTGTTCACGTGTCTGTCTAAATGCCTCTCAAACGCCACTATTGTATCTGCTTCCACCACCACCACCACCACCCCGGCAGCCTGTTCCAGCCACCTACCACTCAATGTGTACAAAAAAAAACTTACCCTGCACATCTCCTTTAAACTTTCCCCCTCTCACCTTAAAGCTATTATTTGACATTTCTACCCTGGGAGAAAGACTCTGACCATCTCTGGCTCTCATAATTTTACAAACCTCTATCAGGTCTCTCCTCAGCCTCCATCGCTCCAGAGAAATCAACCCAGGTTTGTCCAACCTCTCCATATAGCTAATATTCTCTAATTCAGGCAACATCTGGTTAAACCTCTTCTGTACCCTCTCCAAAGCCTCCACATCCTTCCTTGTAATGGGGCGCTCAGAAACGCACACAATACTCCAAATCTTGAGTTTCAAGATTTTAAAGCTTTGTGTCTGAATTCTGAAGTGGAAATATTTAAGTGTTGCTGAAAATGCACAAATGGTCAGATAATATCTGACAGAAAGGGAAGAGTTTTTGGTGGGATTTTGCCCTAGCCTGAACAACTCACAAGGACAAGGGATTCTTCTAGATGCTGTCTGGTAAATCTCTGTATGTTCTCAGTTTGTCCAAAATGGTTGGGTGGTGGTTACAGCTTTGTTAAAAGGTTTATTAGCTCCCAGAGGAACATAGATTTTTTTAAGAAAGAGTCTCATCCCAAAAGAATGGTGCAGTGATGCAGCTAGTAGAACTGATGATGTGCAGCACCAGAGGCCCAGGTTCAATTCTGACCTCTGGTCTTGTCTGTGTGGAGTTTGCACGTTCACCCTGTGACACTGTGGGTTTCTCCCTGGATGCTCCAGTTTCCTCCCACATCCCGAAAGCGCACAGGTTGGTAGGTTAATTGGCCTCTGTAAATTGCTCCTTGTGTGTAGTGAGAGGTAGAATCTCGGGGGTGTCGGATCCGGTTATTTTCGAATCCACAGGTTCTTTCAGGAGTCCAGGAATGAGTTGAAGACAACTTGGTCCTTCACAAAGTTTTATTGGAAAAGTTTAAAACAAAGAAACAGTCACAGAGCATATGGCACTAGCTTTGATGAGCTGAGACAAAGGGAACTAAAGATGAGCTTGGGCCAGGGGGGAGGAGAGCAAGAGAGAGATTAACAAAAATCGACACCTTTTATACCTGAGATAAGAGATATTCCTTAGCTAACAATCAGGAAACCTATTAGATACTTGTGGCCAAACCAACCAATGAAAAAACACCTATTCACCTGATGGATGAACCAATAAGCTAGTAAGCGGCCATTCCTTTGCAGCCACTTGGGCTGTATTAAACACTATACATGTTTAAAAAAAACCTAATTAAAACAGTTGAATCCAACAGGGGAGTTGCTGAGAATGCGATTAATGTAGGATTAGTGTAAGTGGCTGGTTGATGGTCGGCGCACACTCAGTGGACCGAAGTGCCTATCCTCATGCTGTACGCCTTCGGAAATAAATGTATGGTCTGGACAAGTTTCAGGCTTGGCTGGGATGCTAGGCTTATTGATGCTCATTATCCAGACTGATTGAGGGAGGGGAAGAAGGAGAGCTCCAAAAAAAAATTTCTGGTTTATGTCCTTGCAGTAGAGGAAGATGCAGCAATACCGTGCTGGCAAGAACTATAAATCTTGTGAACTGATGTAATGAATTTCTATGCTAGTCACGTCTTGTGTTACTAACGTAAACCTCACTATTATTTAATGCATTTACTTCTCTCAGGACTTGGTACCAGAGGAGCCAGAAATAAAAGACTTCAAATCCTTGGAAAGACGATCTGGGAGGACACGGAGATCCATCAATTATAGGTATGGTTTTCGGTGCTTGTTCAGAAGTCATTTAACATTGCTTGAAAGAGCAAATGGCTGCCTCTCTCCCACCTGGTTGGGAACCTCACTCTATAACCATGGTCTTTATTTATAAAGATGAGTGATCCCAGACTCTGATAATAAAGTGAATTCAAAGACTTGGAGAATTAATTTGGGAGGGGACTCCTTTGTCATTTTTAGTTGCTGAGTGATAGTGTTGCTGTGAACACCTTGAGGTACTTCACTATGCAGAGTTGTGATAGAAAGATCTCTGCCTCTAGTTTTTACCATTGCAGTGGTCAAACTTATGAGCTTCCTGTCTTCTGAGTGGGTACGTTAAATAAATAAGATATCTTTATGAGTCACATGTACATCAAAACACACAGTGAAATGCATCTTTCGCATAGTGTGTTCTGGGGGCAGCCCGCAAGTGTCGCCACGCTTCTGGCGCCAACATAGCATGCCCACAACTTCTTAACCTGTACATCTTTGGAATGTGGGAGGAAACCCACGCAGACAGGGAGAACATACAAACTCCTTACAGACAGCAGCCGGAATTGAACCCAGGTCACTGGTGCTGTAATAGTGTTATGATAACCGCTACACTACTGTGCCTGTGCCCTTAGCACTGAGAAGCTTGCTCCTTGCAGTGAATTCTGGCAATTATGAATATAAATGGTGGTTTAAGAAGTTCGTTTTGACAATCAAGACTACTGCATCAACAGTCTAGCCTGGAGTAATGAGCTTGATCTCCTTGTCTTAAAATGTGACTTAGCGGTCTTTTTGAAAATATTTCTTTTTAATGAGTGCATGGTGGCTGATGGCATTTAGTTTCTCTGTTTAACAAGCTTTAATGTGAGTCTTTCTTCTGCAGGTTTGATGAGTTTGATGATGCAATCGATGAAGCAATACATGAAGACATACAGGAGGCAGAGGGTAAAGGTCAGAACTGAGTCCACTTTCAAAAAAAAGTCTTTTCACATTTGAAGTTACTGTGCAGGTACAGCAGGCAATTAGGAAGGCAAATGCTACATTGGCTTTTATTGTGAGAAGATTGGAAAACAAGAAAACAGATTTGGTAATTGGTTCATTATTGTCAGATGTACCGAGGTACAGTGAAAAACTTTGTTTTGCATGCCATCCATACAGATCATTTCATCACATCAGTGCATTGAGGTAGTACAAGGGAAAACTATGACAGAATAAAGTGTTACAGAGAAAGTGCAGGCAGACAATAAGGTGCAAGGCCATAACGAGGTAGATTGTGAGGTCAAGAGTCTATCTTATTGTACAAGAGGTCTGTTCAGTAGTCTTATAACAGTGGGATAGAAGCTGTCCTTGAGCCTGGTGATATGTTCTTTCAGGCTTTTGTATCCTCTGCCCGATAGGAGGGGGTAGAGAAGAGAACGTCCAGGGTGGGAGTATTGTATATACCTTTTGCAATATTGATTCATTGGTTGATCAAGGGGACTTCCTAAGAGCAGATATTGAGTAGAATGGTTCCATGTTCATCAGAGTTTGGGGGAAAAAAAAAGACATGAAGCATATAATATTTTGAAAGGAATTGACAGATTAGATGCTGAAAGGCTTCATCTAACTGGGCAATTTAGAATTAACCCTCATGATTTCAGGATAAGGGTCAGATATTTAGACCTAGATAACAAAAAGATTTGTTTATTCCCAGAATTTTGAATCTGGAATTATTGGTCTTGGAGGGTTCAGGTTGAGTATATTCAAAGTCGAGTTTACTGTCAGATGCACAAGTCCATGTATGCACAGGTGCAATGAAAAATTTAATTGCAACAGCATCACAGATGTACAACATCATTTAAGCAGCATTCACAAGAAAAACAAAAAAGTCCATTTTAGTGCAAAGTTAATAAAGTGGTTATAGTGTTACTAAACTAGTGATTAGGGTTGTGGCAGTTGGTTCAAGAACTGAATGCTTGAAGGGAAGTAGCTGTCCTTGAACCTGGTGGTCTGGGACTTCAGGCTTCTGTACCTCTTGGCCAATGGTAGGTCCAAAAAGATGGCATGGCAAATCTGAGAAGGTATATATTTTTTGGCAGCAAGATGAAGCTAGGAAAGCAGAAAAGAGGCAAACGAGCAGTTGAAATCACTTTCTCTGTAACCGTAACAGTGTTCTGCATTCTGTTACTGCTCTTCCCTTGAATTACCTCAATGTACTGATGTGATGAAGTGATCTGTATGGATGGCATGCAAAACAAAGTTTTTTCACTGTACCTCAGTACATGTGACAATAATAAACCAATTTTAATTTAGAACATTGAGTGTTTTCAGGCAAAATTGGGTATTTATGGTTGTTTTAAAAAGTACTGAGCAAGAGTTATCAGCTTTCAGCTTCTACCACTAAAGTTGTCTGTTGCTATTCAGTTTTATGCCACCCTGGACACTCAGACATGTCACTAACTAGTATGTTTTATTACTTGTCCACAAGCAAGAGCAAATGTTTGAACAATTCTGCAATTTGTAAACCTCAAAGCAAAAATACCTGGTTGATAATACAAAATGTTATATTGCAATGACCACTTTTTCAAAACATTAAAATCAGGGAAGCTTTTATTGTTAACTAGTTAAAGCATTCAAGTCCTAAGATCTTAATGAAGGGTAGAGGAAGTTGGAAGGGTTGTATTGCTGCTCTTCACTGGTATCTCCTTCCCTATGTTCTCTAGGACCACACAAACCTTTGTGTCCTTTGGGTTTCCTCTCCATCTTATGATTAGCTAAATCAAGCTTGGTACTGTCTGACCATGAATATTTGATAGCTCATCATCTCTTTGAACATCAGTGAAACTGTGGGAATTGGCTCTTCAGACCAAACAAATCAAAATAGCTGTATTTAATCTAATTTGAATTTATTTCTTTTAGTATGTCCAAAGAAAATCTACCAAAGCTATGCAAGAAGAAAAAATGTTCTACCTTCATTTAGAGACACGTTACCAATCATAGAACAGCACAGGAACAGACCCTTTGGCCCACAATGTCTGTACCAAATTAAACTAAATCTCTTCCTGCACGTGATCCATATTCACTCCATTCTCTGCAGATGTGTCTTTCTAGCAGCCTCTTGGATGCCACTATAACACATTCTTCTGCCACTTTGCTTGGCAGCCAGTTCCAGGCACCTACCACTCTATGCAAAAAAAAACTTGCCTTGCACTTTTTTTTAAACCTTCTCATCTTAAATGCATGTCCTCTAGTATTCAACATTTTTACCTGGGGTGGGGAGACAAGGGTGGAGTGAAGGGAAAGGAAAGCGAGACTGGCTGTCTACTCCATCTATACACCTCGATTTTATTGGTATTGGTTCATTATTGTCACTTGTACCAAGGTACACTGAAAAGCTTGGCTTACAAACTAATCACACAGGTCAATTCATTACACAGTGCAGTTACATTGGGTTAGTACAGAGTGCATTGACATAGTACAGGTCAAAACAGTACAAAGTGTCACAGCTGCAGAGAAGGTGCAGTGCAATAAGGTGCAAGGTAGATCATGAGGTCAGAGTCCATCTCATTGTATAAGGGAACCATTCAATGGTCTTATCACAATGGGGTAGAAGCTGTCCTTGAGCCTGGTGGTACATGCCCTCAGCCTCCTGTATCTTCTACCTGATGGGAGAGGAGAGAGAATGACCTGGGTGGGTGGGGTCTTTGATTATGCTGGCTGCTTCACCAAGATAATGAGAGGTAAAGACAGAGTCCAAGGAGGGGAGGCTGGTGTCCGTAATGCACTGGGCTGTGTCCACGACTCTGTAGTTTCTTGCGGTCCTGGGCAGAGCAGTTGCCGTACCAAGCTGTGATACATCCAGATAGGATGCTTTCTATGGTGCATCTGTAAAAGTTGGTGCAAATTTCTATCATGTCTCACCTTGGCCTCTGATGTTCTGCAGAAAACAATCCAAGTTTGTCCAACCTCTCCTTATAGCTCGTACCCTCTAGTACAAGCAGCATCCTGGGAAACCTCTTCTGTACCCTCTCCAAAGCCTCCACATCCTTCCTATAATGTGGGCAACCAGAACTGCACACAATCCTGATGGTTTTTTTTGTTACCCTTTTTCATTAGGTTCTGGGAGAGGCAAAGACATGGCAAACATCACTGGACAATCCCTTGGGAAAGACATCTCCACTATACTTGCAGAGTCTAAAGAGAATAAGCGACCATCACGAGAAGCTTCCTGCAGACGCAAAAAAAGGCGAAGACTGAATGACCTTGACAGCGATAGCACACTTGAAGATGAAGAGAGTGAGGAGGAGTTCAAAATAAGTGAAAGGTGAAGTATAATTCTCTTAAGCATCCCCTCCTGGCTCTAGATAGAATACTACCTCTGGAAATGCTTTCAAAAGGAAACATCTTGGTCATCTAAGAGAAAGGAAGGGAGATCAAAGTATGTTCTGAAAATTTAAGATAGAGATGCATTTGGAGTTTAAATCCTGACCTAGACACACTGACAGGCCTGCTTCTGTGATATTGTTCCACCTTGCATTTGAAGACAGATCCACAGTCACTGGTATCCCCCATTGCACGCTCCAAGTGAGGATTATAGAGTCATACTGCACAGAAGTGGGCCCTTCATCCCAACTTTATCCATGGGAACAAAGATTCCCATCCAAGCTAGTCCTATTTGCCTGCTTTTGGCCCACATCCCTCTAAACCTTCCCTACCTGTGTACCTGTGCAAATGTCTCTTTAATTGTTGTTAATATATCTGCCTCAACCACTTCCTCTGGCAGCTCATTCCATATACAGACCACCCTCTGGGTGAAACAGTTGCCCCTCAGGTTTCTATCAAATCTCTCCACTCTCACCTTAAACCTATGCCCTCTAGTTCTTGACTCCCCAACCCTGGGGTAAAGACTGCATTCACCCTATCTATACACCACAATAAAGATCCCCCTCATTCTCCTACACTGTAAAGTCCCAACCTGCTCAACCTCTCTCCATAACTCAGTCCCTCGAGTCCCAGCAACATCCTTGTAAATCTCTTCTGTACTCTGGCCAGATTAATGGCATCTTCCCTATAGCAGGGTGACCAAGTCTGAACACAATATTCCAAGTGCAACCTCAATGTCTTGGTCTTCAGGATCTAACATCATTGCAGAAAGGATACAAGAGTTCATGCTGAAGGGTTATCCTTGTGATACAAGAGTAAATTTAGAAAGGAGGTAAATGCATCTCTGGAACATTGCCTGTAATGTAAAAGCAGGTGTAGGCCATCATTGAAGTTGGTTTATTATTGTCACAAGTACAGTACAATGAAAAATTTGCCTTGAATGCTGTTCATACAGATCAATTCATTACACAGTGCATTGAGGTAGTACAAGGTAAAACAATAGCAGAATAAAGTACAACAGCTACAGCAAATGTGTAGTGCAGGGTCACAATGAGGTAGATTGAGGTCAAGAGTCCATCTTATACCAGGGAACAGTCTTATAACAGCCCTTGAGCCTGGTAGTACATGCTTTCAAGCTTTTATCTTCTGCTGGATGGCAGGGGGGAAGAAGAGAGAATGTCTGGAGTGGGAGGGGTCTTTGATTATGCTGGCTGTTCTACTGAGGCAAGATGTGTAGACAGTCCACAGAGGGGAGGCTGGTTTCTCTGACATGCTGGGCTGTGTCCACATCTCTGCAGATTCTTGCTGTCACAGGCAGAGCAGCTGCTATAGCAAGCCATACTTGGCTGTGGCATCTACATGGTTGGAGCAGGATAGGGTATTGGTGATGTTCACTCCCAGGAACTTGAAGCTCTCAACCCTCTTGGCACTCCTCAGCTGAGCCACACACGACCACCCCATAAGAGCACAAGAAAATAGGAGCAAGAGTAGGTCCCCAGGCCCCTCAAGCTTGTCCTACCATTCAGTAGGATCATGGCTGATCTGTGCTGGCCTCAACTCCTCATAGCCCTCAATTCCCTTATCTTTCAAATAGTTATCTCCAGCTTAATTACTTTTGACAACCTGGCCTCCTACTCTTGGGGGCAGAGAACGTAGAACAGTATAGCATAGGACAGGCCTTCGGCCCACAATGTCTGTACTGAACAATGCCAAATCAAACTAATTCTCTTCTGCCTGTACATGATCAATTCCCTGCAATATTAATGTGTCTATAAGTGCCACTATTGTATCTTCTTCAACCACTCCACTCAGCAGCCTGTTCCAGGCACCTACCATTCTGTAAATAAAAAAAATTGCCCTGCACATCTCCTTTAAACTTTTCCCCTCACGTTAAATGCATATCCTCTAGTACTTGACATTTCTTCCTGGGAAAAAGTCCAGAGATTCATTGCCCTCCACTGCACTAAATAGATTTGTCTAATAGTGATTTTATTACTTAATTCTGATTGTTATCAGTAGAATTTCTTTAATCTGTGAATGCCAGATGAAATACACATCCTTGGGGGACTTGAACCCAGACAGTAGAGGTGAATGATCAAGATCCAAGATTAATGTGAGAGTGACTTATCTTTAAATACTTCTGCATTCAGCAGCGAAGAAGAGTTTGAGATCTCCGACCGAGACAGCGAGGCAGACCCTGCCTCAAATGACGACGATGGTTTTGACTTCGCCCGGCGAGGAAGACATCAGAAATACGTGGAGCCAATGAGGAGGAGTCGGAGGTTAAGAGGAAGAGAAGTTAAACGATATTCAGATGAGGATGAAGAGGATGAAGATGAACAAGCAGGTGCAAAATGTTCCATTGATTTTAGTCTTTTTCCCCTCCCCTTTCAATTTCCAATTCCTTACCTAAAGCTGCTGACTGCTGTCAGATTTATGTCCCACAGGTAGCAAGTGGGAGGCCAGATTAAAAGAAAGAGCTGCATTCACATAGCACCTTTCATGACATTAGGGCATCTCAAAATTAATTATTTTTGAAGTGTTCTGTTACATAGAACAGCACAGTTCAGGCCCTTCAGCCCACAATGTTGTGCTGACATATTATCCTGCTCTAAGATCAGCTAACCCTTCCCTCCCACAGACACATGAATGAGAGAAATGGAGTGCTATCTAAGAGTCTCTTAAATGGCCCTAATGTATCCGCCCCACAACCTCTGCTGGCAGTGCATTCCATGCACCTAGTCTTAAAAAAACTTGCCCCTGACATCCCCCTTATATCTTCTTCCAATCACCTTAAAATTATGCCCCCTCGTGTTAGCCATTGTCACCCTGGACTGTCAACTTGATCTATGTACACCTTATCTTGTACACCTCTATCAAGTCACCTCTCATCCTCCTCCTCTCCAAAGAGAAAAGCCCTAGCTCACTCAACCTATCCTCATAAGACATGCTCTCCAATCCAGGCAACATCCTGGTAAGTCTCCTCTGCACCCTCTAAAGCTTCCACATCCTTCCTATAATGAGGTGACCAGAACTGAACACAATACTCTAAGTGTGGAGTAAGTGTTTTATAGAGCTGCAACGTTACCTTGTGGCTCTTGAACTCAATCCCCTGACTAATGAAGGGCAACACACCATACACCTTATGAACCCTATCAACCTGCACAGCAACCTTGAGGGATCTATGGACATAGACCCCAAAATCTCTGTTCCTACACACTAAGAGTCCTGCCATTAACCTTGTATTTTGCCTTCAAATTCAATCTCCTGAAAGGTATCACTTCACACTTTTCCAGGTTGAACTCCATCTGCCACTTTTCAGCCCAGCTCTGCATTGTATCAATATCCTGTTGTAATCTACAGCAACCTTCTACACTATCCACAACACCACCAACCTTTGTATCATCAGCAAACTTAGTAACCCACCCTTCCACATCCTCATCCAAGTCATTTATATATATAAAAAAAATCAGAGCAGAAGTCCCAGAACAGATCCCTGCAGAACACCACTGGTCACCAACCTCCAGGCAGAATATACTCTATCTACCACTACCCTCTATGAGCAAGCCAATTCTGAATCCACACAGCCAAGTTTCCCTGGATCCCATGCCTTCTGACTTTGAATGAGCCTTCCATGAGGAACCTTATCAAATGCCTTGTCTACCACAATCCACTGCTCTATCTTCAGTGTGCTGTGTCACATCCTCAAACACAATCAGCCTCATGAGGCATGACCTGCCCCTCACAATGCTGACTGTCCCTAATCAGCCTATGCTTCTCCAAATGCTCAAATCCTGCCTCTAAGAATCTTCTCCAGTAATTTGCCCACCACTGAAGACTCACTGGTCTGTAATTCCCAGGATTATCCTTACTCCCTTTCTTAGAGGAAGGAGAATTTGCCACCCTCCAATCATCTGGCATTACTCCTATAGCAAAGGTCATTGTGAAAGGCACAGAAATCTCTTCCCTTGCTTCCCGTAATAACCTTGGATCAGCCTGTAGTGTTTCAGCCTGTCGTATGCCATCCCAAACATCAAGGTCTCTTTAGTGAATACTGAAGCAAAGTATTCATTAAGGACCTCCTCTACCTCTTCCAACTCCAGGCACATTTCCTCTTATCCCTGATACTCTCACTCTAGTTATCCTCCTATTCTTCACATAGATGAAGAACACCTTTGGTTTTTTTTATATTTACAGCATGGTAACAGGGCCTTCCAGCCCAACAAGTCTGCACTGTCCATTTAAACCCCAATTTAACCTACCCATACATCTTTAGAACATGGGAGGAAACCAGAGCACCCAACAGAAACCCACACAGACACCAGAGAATGTACAAACTCATTACAGACAGCAATGGAAATCGAACACTGAGTGCTGGTGCTGTAATAGCATCATGCTAACCACTATGCTACCATGCCACCCCTTTTTCCTTGATCCTCCTTGCCAAGGACTTCTCATGCCCCCTTCTAGCTCTCCTAAGTCCATTCTTAAGCTTCCTCCTGGCTGCCTTGTAACTCCAGAGCCCTGCCTGATCAGTGCTTTCTAAACCTTAAGCAAGCTTCTTTCTTCCTCTTGACGAGATATTCTACATCTCCTGTCAACCAGTTCCTTCACTATACCATCCTTACCCGCCTAAATGGAGCAAACCTATCCAGAACCCCATGCAAATACACCCTAAACAACCTCCACATTTCCACTGTGCACTTCCAAGAACATGTGTTCCCAATTTACACTTCCAAGTTCCTGTCTAATAGCATCATTATTCCCCCTCCCCCAGTTATATACATCCATATCTTCTGCTCCCATCCCTCTCCAAGGCTATGGTAAAGCTCAAGCTGTTATGGTCACTGTCTCCAAAATGCTCTCCCACCAAGAGATCTGAAACCTGATCAGGCTCATTGCCTTGTACCAGGTCCAGAATGGCCTCTAGTCAGCCTGTCCACATACTGTGTCAAGAATCCTTCCTGGACACACCTAACAAACTCTGCCCCATCTATCCCCTTTACACTAAGGAGGTGCCAATCGATATTAGGGAAGTTGAAATCACCCATGACAACACTTATTTTTGCACCTCTCCAAAATCTGCCTCCCAATCTGCTCCTCAGCATCTCTGCTGCTTTGGTGGGGGGGGGGGGGGGGGGGGGGGGGGGGGGGGGGGGGGGGGGGGGGGGGGGGGGGAGGAAGGGTGGTGGTGGTCTGTAGAATACTCCAAATAGTGTGATTGCCCCTTCCTGTTTCTGACTTCCACCCACACTAACTCAGTAGATTGACCCTCCAGGACATCCCTTTCTACAGCTGTGACACTGTCCCTGATCAGCAAAGCCACTCCCCCACCTCTTACCTCCATCTTTGTCCCTTTTGAAACATCTAAACCCCAGAATATCCAGCAGCCATTCCTGCCCTTACGACAGCCAAGTCTCTGTAATGGCCACCACATAATAGTTTCATGTACTGACCTATGCTCTAAATTCATCATCCTTGTTCCTGATACTTCTCACATTAAAGTAGACACTTCCACCCATCCAACTGACTGCAATTTTGCCCTTTCAAATGCCTATTTTTCCTCAGTCTTTCTACACTCTGCATTTACTTGTACACTAAATGAACCAACCTCTGACCTATCACTTGGGTTCCCATCCCCCTGCCAAATTAGTTTAACCCCCCCCCCCCCCCCAAAAACAGTTTTAGCAAGCCTGCCCACAAGAATATTGGTCCCACTCCAGTTCAGGTGTAACCCATCCCTTTTGTACAGGTTGTACCTTCTCCGGAAGAGATCCCAATGATCCACAAGTCTGAAACATTGCCCCCTGCACCAACTCAGCTATGCATTCATCTGCCAAATCATCCTACTCTTACCCTCACTGGCACAGGCAGCAATCCAGAGATTACTACCCTTGAGGTCCTGCTTTTCAGCTTCCTACCTAGCTCCCTATATTCCCTTTTCAGGACCTCATCTCTTTTCTTACCCATGTCATTGGTACCAATACGTACTACGACATCTGGCTGTTCACCCACCCCAATCAGAATGCTGTGGACCTGATCCGAGACAACCCTGACACCGGTACCAGGAAGGCAACGTACCATCTGGGAGTCTCTTACAAAATCTGCTGTCTACCCCCCCCTTACTATGGAATCCACTATCACTACAGCCCTCTTCTTCTCCCCTCTTCCCTTCTGCACCACACAACTAGGCTCAGTGCCAGAGATCTGGTCAGTGCAGCTTTCCCCTGGTAGGTCATCCCCCAGCAGTATCCAAAGCAGTATACCTGTTATCTGAGGGAAACAGCCACAGGGGAACTCTGCACTACCTGCCTATTCTGTCCTTCTCCTGACAGTCACCCAGCTACCTGCCTCCTGCAGCTTAGGAGTGATTGCCTTCCTGTAGCTCTTACTTATGTACACCTCATTATCCCATAGGAGGCAAAGGTCATCCAGCAGCAGCTCCAGTTCCCTAACACTGTCTGTAAGGAGCTGCAGCTGGATGTACCTCATGCAGATATAGTTAGCAGGGAGACTGAATGCCTCCCAGAACTCCCACATCTCACAAGCCAAACACACCACTGACCCTGGAGCCATTCTAACTACTCTAGCCTGGCACTAAAGGAAACACCAAAGCAAAGAAAGAAAGGAACTTACCAGAGACTCACCTTTTCAGCCAAAGCCTCAATCCCCCATTCTAACACTAGCCCACTCACACAATAGCCAGTCCCAAAATGGCCACTCTACTTATACCTGCCTTCCCTTTATTTGCTGCTGTTAATAAGCCAATAAACTGGTAACAATTTGCAAATGTGCCTCGTTTAGACTCTTGCAAGGTGAAACTCACAAGCACAGGGACTCGCATCTTTTCAAAGGTCCCACTCCAAATCTAGCTCCAACTCCTGATTCTGCAAGGTGAAACTCACAAGCTACGCTGAATGAGACTCAGCCATTTTTCTTGCAATGTCCTTGCCAGTACTGCATCTCTGGAGTCTCTTAAATCATCACACTCTGTGTATTTTGTCCAGTAAGACAGATAGAAATCTTAGTTGCACTCAGTTTTAATTTTCTAACTCTCAGGTGCCAAGGCCACTGCCTTTCTCAGCAGACATTAGCCAACTCCTGAGAAATTGAATTTCTGCCATATAGGGCTGTTCTGTTATAACATTTAAGCAGTGTCTAGTTGTAGCATCTTGTGAGAAGTTTTTAATTGTAAGAAAAATTCATAAGTGTTTTGAAAAATTGAGTATGTAACAAAATAAATTTTCAGTTTGGAATGCTGGAATATTGTGATCTGACACCATTCCAATAGAAAAGCTCTTTTCATTTCCCTGTCTCCGGAGGTTTGGTAGGCTGATCTCTTAAATCATGATGTGGCTGTGTTGCTTGAAGCAGACAGCTCCGGGGACAAAGCTTGAAGCAGTTTTTGCATGGGTGTGTTTCAGTTTAATGGGTAACCAATTAGCTTACTAGCACTTTGGAACTCGGAGGGAAACTGACTTGATCACGGAGGATGTGTCGACTCCATGATGACAGTATGTGAGGTTAGGATCAATTTGTGTCCCTGATTGAATGCCACCATGGCAGGTGGGATAATGAAAGAAACCTGGAGCTTAAATGACAAGTTAGTCTCAGTAACAATAACCATGAAGCTACTACAGGCACAGTAGTGTAGCGGTTAACGTAACGCTTTACAGCGCCAGCGACCTGGGTTCAAATCTGGCCACTGTCCGTAGGGAGTTTGTACGTTCTCCCTGTGTCTGTGTGGGTTTCCTCTGGGTGCTCCGGTTTCCTCCCACATTTCAAAGATATACAGGTTAGGAAGTTGTGGGCGTGCTATGTTGGCGCCGGAAGCGTGGCGACACTTGCGGGTTGCCCCCCAAATCACTATGCAAAAAGATGTATTTCACTGTGTGTTTTGATGTACATGTGACTAATAAAGGTATCTTAGATTGTCATAAAAAAATCCATCTGGCTCCCATTGTAATTCAGGAAAGGAAATCTGCCATCCTTCACATATCTGGCCCATGTGTGACTGCAGATCCACCAAGTGTGGCTGTATAGTAGCGGTTGTCTCACATTGGGGGAAATTGGGGATAGAAAAATGCCAGCATTGCTATTGATGTCCACATCCCTTGAACAAATGAAACCAAAATCAAGTCCCACTTCCTCATACTTGAGCACATTGTCTGGGTGCAATACAGAGCATGTTTCAAATGTTGTCCAACGCACCAGTTATCTCCTCTTCAAATAGTGACATAGGACCTCAGCAGTGCACCTGTGCTGCACCATTCAAGAATGAAATAATAATAAAAACAATATCTTTATCAGTGACATGTACATCGAAACACACAGGGAAATGCATCTTTGCATAGAACGTTCTGGGGGCAGCCCGCAAGTGTCGCCACACTTCCGGCGCCAACATAGCATGCCCACAACTTCCTAACCCTTACGTCTTTGGAATGTGGGAGGAAACTGGAGCACTCGGAGGAAACCCACACAGACACGGGGAGAACGTACAAACTCCTTACAGACAGCAGCGGGAATTGAACCTGGGTCGCTGGCGTTGTAATAGTGTTGCACCAACCGCTACACTACTGTGCCTGTCCCCACAGTCCACTCAGGTGCCTTGTAAACATCTGATGAAAAGGAGACAACTGTCCAAAACAGCAGTTACTCTTTTGCTCTCACCTATTATCATTAGAAATCAAAAGCCAAAGCATGTAGATGCTGAAATTCTGAAGTAACACAAAAGTGCTCAAAGTGAAGCAAAGCAGGGTCAATGTTGCACGTCAATGACTTTTCATCAGAAAAGTGGCATTTCCAGGGCTTTTGCTCCTATCACCAGAAACCATTTATCTGTTCTTTTTTCATGAAATCTTGTGCACAAATTAGCTGCTACATGATCAGCTATAAAATGTTCTGGGATGTGAAAGATGTTTTATGGATATAGTGTCTGCCTGTCCGTTCTTCATCAAACTCTGAGGCAAATTTTGAGCTGTTCTTTTCCTACAACTTTGATGTAAATTTAAGCTGAAGTAGTTATTGATGTTAAAGTTATCTATGACAGGCTTTGATCGCTATAGAAGATATAGAAGCTTCACAGTTACCAGTCCAAATATCATCCTGCCAAGTAAACAGTGGATACAAGTGTTATTTATCAGCAAGTAGAAACTTCAACATTGATTTAATACAATTTAAAACTTTACACCCTGTGTAGACTGACTATAAACCAAGTTTTAAAAACTTCAAGTCATGTGGAAAAACTTTAAAACTTGCTCTTTTGATGCATGTAAAACTAGAACACAGACTATCATGGCTGTTGTCAATGTTGAAGTTTCTACTTGCTGATAAATAACACTTGTACCCAGTGTTTACTTGGCAGGATGATATTTGGACTGGTAACTGTGAAGCTTCTATATCTTCTATAGCAATCAAAGCCTGTCATAGATAACTTTAACATCAATAACTACTTCAGCTTAAGTTTACATCAAAGTTGTAGGAAAAGAACAGCTGCAGTACAGTTTTGTTTAGAGGGCACTAGTTTGAAAGATATTTTCAGTGATGTTGTGTGATGACTGTAGACCTTGTTGGTTCTTTAGTGTTTTGGGATTACTAAAGTACCCCTCTCATTCTACAGAGAGTGACGGTTCAAGTTGTTACAGTGACCTGCTGGACATGAGGAGGAGGCGATCGAAACGGAACCAGGCCAAAAAAGTCAATTACAGAGAAGATTCTGAGTCGGAGAAATCTATGAAAAGTGGTGCAAGTAGAAAGGAAAGACTTAGAGGGCACAAACGTAGACTGTACATTACCATGAGCGACGGTAAGATGATCAGTCACTGGATCTCGAAACTGATTTACGTAGGACCGCGTTGGTTATAACTGGAGCATCTGCAGTAGAATCGGTGTTTGAGAAAATTCATTAAAAATAGTCAAAGTCGAGTTTCAAAGTCCAGTTTATTGTCATGTACACAAGTACTTGTATACACAGGTTTAATGAAAAACTTACTTGCGACACTTCTTTCTCGGTAAAGCAGCCAACATAATTAAAGACCCCACCCACCCCGGACATTCTCTCTTGTCCCCCACCCCCCATCTGGCAGAAGATACAAAAGCCTGAAAGCACGTACCAACAGCTTCTATCCCACTGTTATAAGGCAATTGAATAGTTCCCTAGGACAATAAGATGGGACTCTTGACCTCACAATTTACCTCGTATGGCCGTGCACTTTATTGTCTACCTGTACTGCATTTTCTCTAACTGGATGAGTTTGTTTTCAATCCATTCTTCTGCCTTCTCCCTGTAACTCCTAACCCCGTTACTGATCAAGAACCTATCAATCTCTGCCTTAAGTACACCCATGGAGAGAGAGGAACAGGACTCATCGCTGCCTGGGGTGGTGGTGGAGGCTGATATGTTGGTCAAGTACAAGAGATTGTTAGATAAGCATATGGAGGAATTTAAAATAGAGGGATATGTGGGAGGAAGGGGTTAGATAGTCTTAGGTGTGGTTAGAAGGTCGGCACAACATGGTGGGCCGAAGGGCCTGTATTGTGCTGTATTTTTCTATGGTTCTATGGTTCTAGAACATAACAGTTTCTCTCTCCACAGCCGCTACCTGACCTGAGTGTCTCCAACATATCTGTTTTTATTTCAGATTTCCAGCATCTGCAACCATTTGATTTTCCTTCCCTGACTGCAGTTTGCATGAATCAGCGGTTTCCTTCTGACCAGCGCCTTAACTCGACTGGTGAAAAGTTTCCTCATTTTCCACAGAACAATGTCAAATGAATCAACACACAAAACGCTGCAGGAACTCAGTGGGTCAGGCAGCATCTATGGAGAGATATGGACAGGTGACGTTTCAGGTCGAGTTCCTTCATCTGGGCTGACAGGTCTGGACAATCCAGGTGAAGGGTCTCGACCCGAAACGTCGACTGTCTGTTTCTCCCCACAGATGCTGCCTGACCCGCTGAGTTCCTCCATTATTCCGTGTTGCTCCAGATTCCAGCATCTCCACCCTCTTGTGTCTCCAAAGTCAAATGAATCTTTGTGTTTCCAGAGAGCTCTGGGAGCAGAAGTTCTGAGGAAGAGGATGGTGAGCGACCTCAACGGAAGCGCCCGAACAGGATCGAGGACGAGGAAGACGAAGACGAGCCTGCGCTGGTGAGCAGACTGTCCTCCAGACCGTGCCGGGATTACAGCAAGAAGCCTGCCTACCGGCTGATGAGTGACGAGGAGGAGGAAGAGCTGCAGGAGGCAGAGAAGGACGCCAGCTCTTTGGACTGTAGCCTGGTGGAGCTGCCCCCCTCCAATGGACAGAACCTGATCAGCAGAACCAGCGAGAAGAACCAAATGGCCAAGGACACTACCGCCACTCCCAGCCCGGCACTGAACGGAGCTTGCGACGGGGAAGCAGGCGCTCCTCCGGGAGAGGGAGCAGCCGAAGGAGGGGAGGAAGAGGAAGATGACCTCTTGGGAGTAACTGACCTTGTAGAATATGTTTGTAATAATGAACAAGTATAAAAACTCTTTTTACACTAGTTTAAATAATTTATTCCATAGTAGCTGTACATCAGACCAGTTATTGTGTCTATTTTTTTTTGGGTTGTATTCCCCCAGCCTCACTACACCAGAGAGCAAGATCCTCTTGCATCCATTTCCTCTTAGCCCTTCATTCTGGCTTGCTCCTCCTGCTCTCATAAAGTGACCAATTTTGAGGTTATTAACACGGTAGGTTCCTTTTAACTTGTTTTTGTTTTGCCTTAGATGCATTTTTATTTGTCCTGTATAATTTCAATTGACAATAGCTCCACTGTATGAGATTCTTTTTAAACAGAAAAAACTTTGACAATTAATTCACTGCTCAAACTTTTCCCAAAGGGGGTGGGGTGGGTTGGAGAGGGGCCTGTGGAAAGAAATTTTTCCTCATTCCAGAAATATTGTTTTGACCCTCTAATGTCTTTGTCTTTTTTAAGAAAAAAAATATATATATCTATACATAAAAAAAAGACTTTTTAAGTATGTTGTGTAGCATCCTGACACCACTTAGTCTGTCACATACTTGGATCTGAGCACCAGATTTAAGCTGTAGACTATGTTTAGCGCTTCAGGCTAAAAGAGCGCTGGTAGTCGCATGTGCAGTGGGTACCTAGTAGGCAGTGAGCATTTTGTAAACCTATCTCCAACCAACTCTACTGTGGTGTTCGCTAGATCTCTTTCGTACTCGTCAGCACTGTCGTTGATTGCAATGACACTGTTTCCTGGTGTAATGACCATATAATTGGCTGTCACTGTGCTGTAAAATCCCTGATATGCTCAAATCATTGCTTTTTAGATTTAATTTCTTTTTATATACATATATATATATACATATATATATACAAGACTGTTTCTTCCTTGGTGCCTCTGTATGAACTTTATGCTTTAGCACTGGTGCATTTTACCTGCTGGCAGTTTTGGATTGCAGACCTCTCGTGAAAGCTGTTTAACCCACCTGATGCATGGGAACTTGCAAAGGAATGGCGGCAGGGGTGGGGGGGAATCCACTGGACTGCAGAAGTCTGCCCACAAGTTGAAGGAATCATCAAAGAAAGTTTTAATTCAGCACTTCTCTCTGCCTTGTACCAAAGCATCACTTGATCTTTTCCTCCCCATCTCAACGTAGAAGGTGAGTGTCGACAGGATATTCAACTATGGGTGGCATCATATACCTTAAGTGGATAAAGCTGGAAGATTTCTTCCTGGTTTTGCTTTCTCTTGCATGATATCTGCCCGTTATCTGAATGGAGGACCAAACTTTATATTATATATAATTATATAATATAAAACAGCATTTTCAGATAGCATCAAACTCTTGATACAAACCATCTTACAACCAATCTGCTCAGAGCGAGTTTGTTTGTCTCAGCACCTGAGCTCTTTGAGAAAACATTTGTCTAACCTGGGTACTGACAGGAGTATGATGAATGTTTAATTATATTTGTTGTTAACAGTTGACTTTTTATATATAGTGATAGTAAATCTGTTGTCCTGTAAACAGGCTTCTTTAATCCATCTTTGTACTCAATGAAATTATTATCCCTGCTTTTAAGAAAAAAAAAGTGCAAGTTGATTTTTGGTGTCAGACCGTGGAAGTTGTTCTCATGTTATTTGTCCCCCAGTCCCATTTGTTTATTAGCTGTGGCTTTTTGGTTGACTCATGTTCACTGGCCCTACAACATTGGAAGCTTGATATTACAATGCAGTCTCCGCAGCAGAGGACCTGGGTATCACAAGATCACAAGACAAAGGAGCAGAAGTAGGCCATTCGGCCCATCGAGTCTGCTTCGCTACCTCACCATGAGCTAAACTATTCCCATCTCGCCCCAATTCCCGGCCTTTTCCCCATATCCCTTGATACCTTGACTAATTAGATACCTATCTATCTCCTCCTTAAACACCCCCAACGATCAGGCCTCCACAGCTGTATGTGGCAACGAGTTCCATAGATCCACGACCCTCTGGCTAAAGAAATTTCTTTTCATTTCTGTTCTGAATGGGTACCCTCTAATACTAAGACTGTGCCCTCTAGTCCTGGATTCACCCATTAAGGGAAACAACCTAGCCACATCTACTCTGTCCAGTCCTTTCAACATTTGAGATGTTTCTGTGAGGTCCTCTCTGATTCTTCTGTACTCCAATGAATACAGTCCAAGAGCCGACAATCGCTCGTCATATGTAAGCCCTTTCATCCCTGGAATCATCCTCGTAGATCTTCTCTGAACCCTCTCCAACATCAGTACGTCCTTCCTAAGATAAGGGGCCCAAAACTGCACACAGTATTCCAAATGAGGTCTCACCAGTGCCTCAAAATCCATCGGGTAAATGCATTTTAGACTTCACAACATGAGTGTTTCCAGCAGGTTGATTTTGCAGCACAGCAACTGGATTAAGGTCATTCAGCCCCTCTAGATGATTCAGATCACTCGCTCCTGACTTGCATAAGAACGTATGAAATAAGGGCAGCAGTATGCCAGCCAGATCCTCCATTCAGTAAAATCATAGGCCAAGCCAAACCGGCCAAGTCATTGGGTGTATTTAAGGCAGAGATTGATAGGTTCTTGATTGGTAAGGAGGTTAAGAATTACGGGGAGAAGGCGTGAGAACGGGGTTGAAAAAAACAAATCAGCCATGATCAAATGGTGGAGCAGACTCGCTGGGCCGAATGGCCTTATTCTGCTCCTCTGGTCTCCACTTTCTTGTCGTTTCCCCATATCCATTACCTGTCTCGACCCAAAAAGTCGACTGTCCATTTCCCTCCACCGATGCTGCTCAGCCCACTGAGTTCCTCCAGCAGTTTGTTTCTTGCTCCAGATTCCAGCATCTGCAGTCTCTTGTGTCTCCATTAACTTCCTCAGTCCAACCGGCTACCCAACAAGAGCAGGAGCACACAAATCTGATTCTCCATTCAGTAAAATAATGGCTGATCTCATCTTGGTCTCCACTTTCCTGTCAGTTCCTCATAACCCTCAGTTTCAAACACCTTCCCCTTCAACCTTGAACACTCTCAATGACTGATGTCTTGCAGCAGTGGAAAAATGTATCCTTGCATTTCAAAGTGAAAGGGGTTTCAAATTCCAGTTGGGTTAAAACATAGAAAAAATTGGCATGGGTCTCTAAAGATAATTTTAGAAAACCGAGAAGGCAAAAACTAGGAGAAGGGAATAAGATAAGATCTTTATTAGTCACATGTACATCGAAACACACAGTGAAATACATCTTTTGCATAGTGATTTTCGGGGGGCAGCCCGCAAGTGTCGCCACGCTTCCGGCGCCAACATAGCACGCCCACAACTTCCTAACCCGTACGTCTTTGGAATGTGGGAGGAAACCAGAACACCCGGAGGAAACCCACGCAGACACGGGGAGAACGTACAAACTCCTCACAGACAGCGGCCGGATTTGAACCCGGGTCGCTGGCGCTGTAAAGCGTTATGCTAACCCCTATGCTACTGTGCCTGCATAATGAGAAACTTAAGAGAGATGGAAGAACCAGTGGGCCGATATTTAAAAAGAACATTCAAGGGATCTGTCTGTTGTTGGCCATGCAATAATTTATTGTCTCTCCCCGGTTGCCCTTGAACTGAATGTGTTGCTGTAATACTTCAGTGGGCAACTGAGACTTGACCACATTGCTGTCTGGAGTCACATAGAACAGTACAGCACAGGAACAAGCCCTTCAGCCCACCATACCTGTGCCAACCGTGATGCCAAATGACCTGCACGTGGTCCATATCCATTCCCTTTGCATTCGTGTGTCTCTTAAACAACACTATCATGACTGTCTCTACCACACCACCCCTGGCAGCGCGTTCCAGGCACCTACCACTCCCTGTGCTTTTAAAAAAAAGCCCCGCACATCCCCCTTAAACTTCCCCCCCCCCCCCCTCACCTTAAAGCTATGCCCTCTAGCACTTGACATTTCTACCAGGAAAAAGACTTTACCTACCCTATCTCTGCCTCTCATAATTTTATAAACCTCTATCAGGTCTTCCCTCAGTCTCCGACACTTCAGAGAAAATATTTCAAGTTTGTCCAACCTCTCCTGTAGCTGGTACTCTCTAATCCAAGCAGCATCCTGGTGAACCTCTGCACCCTCTCCAAAGCTCCACATCCTTCCTGTAATGGGGCGACCAGAACTGAATACACAATACTACCAATGTGGCCGAACCAAAGACCTATACAGGTCCTGAGATCCAGATAAAGTGGACACTGCAGTCTCCATTACTGATACTAGCATTTTGCTCCAAATTTGTTTAATTTCATTAATTTAAATTCTCCAGCTGAATTGTTGGACTTTGAGCACTTCTAGATCAGTGGTCCAAGATGTTATATTAGTTCAGTAACTTAATGACTGGTCTGTCATAATGGACACCTGATGGTCTTTTTTAGTCTTGTGCTTAGGTGAAATATCTTCCCCAACTGGCATTACTGATCATGCACATTAAATCTTAACACATAAGGGAGACAGTGCTGTGACCCCAGGTTCCAAAATGTTCCAACCACTGCAGTGCTGAAATGGTGATCATAAGGAAAACATTGTGAATGTGATCATCTACGAATGTGGGGTTATTAATGGGTGAATAGGTTTTGAGAGGTGCATATATTCATGCTGTCCAAGGCTGCAGATAGAGTCATAGAGTTAAACAGCATAGAAACAAGCCCTTTGGCCCAACCCATCCACGCTGACCAAGACGCCTATCCAGACTAATCCCATTTGGCCCATATCCCTCTAAACCTTTCCTATCCATGTACCTGTCCAAATGTTTTTTGCATGTTGTAATTGTACCTGCCTCAACCACTTCCTCTGGCAGCTCTTTCGACATACACACCATCCTATGTGTGAAAAACCTATCCTGCAGATCCCCTTTAAATCTTTCCCCTCTCACATTAAACCTATGTTCTCTCTTTTTAGGCTCCCATGTGCTGGCAAGAGGACTCCTATGTATGCCCCTCATAATTTTGTAAAACCTCTATGAAGTCACACCTCAGCTTCTGCTCCAGGGAAAACAGCCCCAGCCTATCCAGTCTCTCCTTGTAACTCAATCCCTCCATTCCCAGAAACGTCCTTGTGAATCTTTCCTGCACCCTCTCTAGCTTAGTCACATCCTTCCTATAGCAGGGTGACCAGACCTGCACAGAGGCTCATTGGACCTATGTGGTCCCTGAGGGAGGAATGGGACTAGTTTTGCTCCTGACTGCTATTATTTGATCTGGAGTCATAAAATAGTAGCCACAGGATGAGTCAAATTGGCCCATTGAACCTCTTTGAAGAGCATTCCTTTCCCCCCCCCCCCACCCCATTACCCCTCATTCTTTTTTCCTTCAAATATTTTTCCAATTTGCCCATCAGTCCCTGCATTCCAAATCCTAGCCATTCATTTCATAAGAGAAGGTTCTTGGTACCACCTCTGGGAGTTCTTTGGTCAGTTGCCTTTAACTGTTTCTCTAGTGATTGATCTTTCAGTCCTGTGCCAGGTTCTGTGATGAAATAAGAATTTGCCTAGATCTGTGATGGAGGACAGGGCAGAGTATTGCTCCTGTGCTCACCGTCCAAGGCTGCAGATAGTCATAGAGTAATACAGCATGGGAACGGGCCCACCAAGCTACTCCCATTTGGCCAAAGATGAATGCAGACCGCAGAAGGGCTGGCACAATGGTCCAGCAGGTGTTGCAAGGGCAAAAATAGTTGATGCGGTGGGATACATCATTAAGGGGTTGCAGGTGTCTCATGCTTGTATGCAATTCTCTGGTTGTTACCTAGCGTGCAAGCTTTATATGGGTTCATCCTGATGATATAGTAGTGTTCTACAGCGTGCTTATTATCTCAAGGTGATCGCTGACCATTCCCACATTTGTAATTCAGTAGTAATTCACCTGTGTTTCAGATACTGAACAGTAACCATTAATTCCCTCAATAAGTCTCAACAACTGGAACTGTATGGGGTCTGCTTTGTGGACTCTGTTTTGCTGCAACTTAGTCTTTAACCTCCTGTTAATGTCCTCTGCTCTCATCTCTTTACGCCAAGGCACTACTTTGGTCACTGAATCATTTTTGTAAGCAGTCAATAAAGCTTACTGTCACTGGGAGGTTCAATAAAAGTTCCAGCAACCTGAGTCGGGTCTGGACCTCCAGTCTCATTGCGTGAAGTTTGCATATTCTCTCTGTTACTGTAAGAGTTACCTCAAGTGCTCCAGTTTTCTTCCACCTCAGGTAGGTTAAATGGCTTCTGTGAATTACCCCTTGGGTCAGAAAATCGGGGCGAATTGATGAGCAGGAGAGAATCAGTAACAAGGAAAATAAATGATGGGAAATGGGATTGATAGAACTGCTCAGAGAGCTGGCATAGATTTGATGGGCCAAATGGCAGCCTGTATTATGAGGAAACATGAAATGTGAACATGAATAACTATCAACCGTAAAGCATTTTTTCCTGAACTTGGAAATTATCCAGCAATACAGTTATAGATCTTACAGAGTACAAAAATATGTGGGTGACGTTTGATGATTATAGCCTTGAATTGTCCAAATGATTGCAGTAAAGTTGAGTCTGGTGAGTTGAGACTCCCACAACATGAAGCATATTCGTTATTTTCCCACGCCCCTCTGCACTAATGTACAGAGACCAATTGCTGAATAACTCAATTGGCTATACTCCATAAATACCATTCAGCTGAGTATTAACACTGTTAACATACTGTATAGGTGGCTCTTTTCATGGAGATGATGCATCCAGTCCTGACTAAGTTCCTCATAGTTTCTGAGGTTACTACAACATGTAGTCGATACTTCTGAGTCCTGCTTGGATCCTTCACTTAAACATTTTGTTCTCCCCATCTCCCCCTTTTCTATCCCAGACTCTCATCTTTGGCTGTTTTCAATCAGTGACAGAGAAGTGATCTGTTGGCCATCACAGTCGGACAACAATACTAATCAATGAGAGGAAAGGCATTTGTTTAATGAGCTTACTTTCCAGCAAAACCTGCCAAAATGAATTACTTTTGTGCCTAAAAGATGTATGCTATTTTGTACATTTGTAGAACATTTTTAAAATTGAAATTGAATACTGTCTGCACCCAAATCCTTTTTACCTCAAGAAAAATTTTCCCCAAGCATTGATATTTCTTGCTTCATCCATTTACATTGTGCCTGTTCACATTTTAAAACTGCTGCATTGCCACCATCCAACATACTCACTGTGTGCACTCTGCACTCGTGAACTTTAGCTGCTGTACCTCTTCACGTGTTCTGTATGAAAATATGAACTTGCTAGTTCCTGCACAGACTATATTTCAGCTTAGCGTTGCATAGCTTGGGAAATTCTGGCACCTGTTCTTCATTTACCAACATCCTCTGTAGTGGATTTAATGCATCTGGCTGAATTAAGCAGAGAACCTATGGTTGTGTTAATGTCCTGAAATCTAGACTATCTTGAAGACCTCATTTACTGCAAGCCTCGCAGGATAATGTTGTCATCAGTTGCATGGTTCTGAGGTGTAGTAGCCTAGTAGTTACTAGACTAGTACCCAGGTGAATGAACTTTTGATTTGGAGCCCTGAATTTATCATCTGGGGAGTCTAACTAAAGCTGGAATTAAAAAGGTGGCCATGAAGATACCAAACATTTGCAAAACAAGAACTCACCTGGTTCACTGGTTTCCTTCAGAGAAAGATAACCGCCATCATAAGAACATAAGAAATAGGAGCAGGAGTCGGCCCGTCGAGCCTACTCCGCCATTCAATAAGATCATGGCTGATCTGGCTGTGGACTCAGCTCCACCTCCCCGCCTTTTCCCCATAACCCTTAATTCCCCTACTATGCAAAAATCTATCTGACTGTGTCTTATATGTATTTAATGAGGTCACCTCTACCTCTTCCCTGGGCAGAGAGTTCCGCAGATTCACTACTCTGGGAAAAGCAGTTCTTGTGATCTTATTTAAGGAAAGATGTTGCACTCAAAGTTTTACCAGATTGATACCTGCAATGCGCTGGTTGCCTTGTGGGGAAAGTTTAGACAGGGTAAGCTTGAGCTTGCATCATCTGAAGAGTTTAGAGAGTGTGGACTCGATTGAAATATGTCAGGTCCTGAATGGGAGAGCCTAGGACCATGGGTCACTGTCCAAAAGTAAGGGGTCACACATTTAAGGCAGATGAAGCTGCATTTTCTCAGAGGGTTATGAGCCTCCAGGGAAATCTTCAAAGGCTGGTGGGAGCAAGGTCTCTGAATATTTTTTTAAGGCAGAGGTATATAGATTCTGGATAGGCAAGGAAGTTGAAAGGTTATGGGGGGGGGGGGAGTAGACAGGAATCTGGGGTTGAGGTTACAATTAGATCAACCATTATCTTACAAAAGAGTTTGGCACGCCAGCCTTCAGTCAGGACATTGAGTATAAAAGTTGGGAGGTCATGGTGAGATTATGCAGGATACTGGTAAGGCTGCAAAAGAGTATTGTGCAGTTTTGGTTGTTGTGCTATAGGAAAGATGTTATTAAACTGGAAAGAGTGTAGCAAAGATTTACAAGGATGTTGCCAGGACTTTGAGGGATTGAGTTATAGGGAGAGGTTGGACAGGCTGGGACTTTATTTCTTGGAGCATAGGTGACTGAGAGGTGACCTTATAGAGATGTCGAGGGGCATGGATAGGGTGAATGTACTCAGTCTTTTTCCCAGGGTTGGAGAATCAAGAACTAGAGGGCATAGGTTTAAGGTGAGAGAGGCCACTTTTTCACACGGAGTGATGTGTTTATGGAATGAGCTACCAGAGGAAGTGGTTGAGGCAGGTACAATAACAACTTTTAAAAGACAGTTGGACAGGTACATGGATTGGAAAGTTTTAGAGGGATGTGGGCCAAATGCTGGCAATTGGGACTACCTTGGATGGGACATCTTGGTTGGCATGGACCAGTTGGGCCAAAGGGCCTGTTTCTGTGCTGTATAACTATGAAAATGGAGTAGACTTGAGGTGCTCAGTCTCCTGTTCCTACTCCTAATTTGTACGTACTGTCTAATCTGATATTATTCTGACACTATTCCACCTCTCACCTCCCAGCGTCTGTCGCTATCTCCACTCTCCCCTCCTTCATCTGCCTATTACCCCTCCTCACCTGGACCCACCTATCACCCGCCAGCTCTTGCTCCACCCCTACCCTTCACTTCTTTATACTGACTATCTCTCCTGTAACTTCTAGTCCAGATGAAGGGTCTCAACCTGAAACATCAACTGTCCATTTCCCTCCACAGATGCTGCCTGACTTGCTGAGTTCCTCCAGTAGTTTGTTGCTCCAGATTCAAGCATCTGCAGTCTCTTGCATCTCCATCACTATTCTGTGAGAGTCGAGTTTAATGCCTTATTAAGTACACGAGGAGTCGACAGTCCAGTCACTTGAGCCTGCTCTACCATTTATTAATATGACTGATCCCATGTCTTAAATATACTTTTAAATTCTGGACCCTGTCTCACCCCTCTCCACTCACAAGTCCTGATGCAAGGACTCAACCCAAAATGTCGATAATCCTTTCTCCCCCCACAGATGCTGCTCGACCCGCTGAGTTCCTCCAGCAGATTATTGTTTTTTGCTCTTAGAAACACTTCTTCTCTCGGATCACGGCATCTTCAGTTCAGTGCCAAAGATCTAGCAACCGGCTTAAATGTATCTGGTGACTGAGCATCTAAACCCTTTTGAGATGGACATTTCCAATGATTGACTACCCTTGTGAGTGAAGAAGTTTCTCCCCAAAGTCCTAAATGTCCAGCCCCTTGCCTTGAGACTATGACCACAACTTCTCCAACCAAACCTCTCAGCATTTGCCCTGTAAATCCCTCTCAAAGACTTCAGAGGAATTTCACCAACATGTCCACCTATTGTATTAGAATTTAAATGGAAGCAGTTGAGGGTAAGTACATGAGGGAGACGGCATGCTATGTTGGCACCGGAAGTGTGGCGACACTTGCGGGCTGCCCCAAGAGCACTCTACGCAAAAGGTGTGTTTCACTGTGTGTATCAGTGTACATGTGATTAATAAAGATACCTTATCCTATGTTACTGAGGTGAGATGCAGAGGCAGAAAGAGGCTTGTGTGAGGCACGAACACAAGCACGGGCCAGCTCGGCTGAAAGGCTCCTGTTGTAAATACTGGCGCTGCCCTATGTTAATGTATTACCACCAAGTGAAAATCAACTCATAGAAGAATTTACACGGCTTGGAAAGTGGCCTTTTCACCATCCCGTAGGGTTGGTAAGAGACCTTGTAGCCCCTTTTCTCTATGTCCATTTTGATGCAGTGCAACATATCAGAAACAGTTGGGGAGGGGTCCCAAGGACCGAATTTCACAATGAGGTCTTTGCTGCTGCCAAGCCTGCTGATGGTCTGCAGGTACTCTGCATTATCCTCCCTGCTTTTGACGACACAAACCATCACTATGGATTGGCGGGCGGCCACCGTGTCGGCCCTGGCTAGTTGGATAATGACTTCTATATTCTCCCTGTAATTCGCCACCTGTGCCAAAAAATTCTGCCTCCCAACCAGCTCTCCATATATTTCTGGCAAGTCCTCGAGGTGCTTCACCAGGGGCTCAATGCCGTAGAAGAGTGCCTCCTGGTAGACTTCCTCTACAAACTGGCTTGGTGGCTCTTGAGTCCGCAGAAATTCCAGGATGTACTTGAAGTATGTGCCTTTCCTGTCGATGAAGTGTCTGCCCTTGGAGTCAACGGGCAATCTGGTGTGGCCACGGAACATTTCGGCCAGCTTGGACCCAGGGAACCTTGTCAGAGTGCTCAGTGTTGTGGTGTAGATCTGGCCTCCAACGTTAAGGTTTAAGACTGTGGCAATCTACAGTAAAAAACAGAGGAGAAAGATGCACAGTTTTGTTACCTTCATTATAATTGGCTTCAAGTTGCTCTGATTAGAGCCACAGACTGGAAAGTTTATATATAGAACCACATCAGCATAGCAAATAAAGAGACCAACGAGCGATTTGCGGGAGGAACTCGGCAGGTCGGGCAGCATCTGTGGGGTTAGGGAAGGAATTGTCAACATTTCAGGTCAAATCCTGCAAACGTCGACACTCCTTCCCCTCCGCCATCAGATTTCTGAATGGTCCATGAACACTACCTTATTATTCCTTTTATTTTTGCACTACTTATTTAGAACATAGAACACTACAGCACAGTACAGGCCCTTTGACCCACGATGTGCTGACATTTTATCCTGCTCTAAGATCTATCTAACCCTTCCCTCCCACATAGTCCTCCATTTCTCTATCATTCATGTGGCTATCTAAGAGTCCCTTAGATGTCCCTAATGTATCTGCCTCCACCACTTCTGCCATCAGTATGTTCCACGCACCCACCACTCTCTGTGTAAAAAAACCTACCCCTGACATCTCCCCTATACCTTCCTCCAATCACCTTAAAATTATGCTCCCTCATGTTAGCCATTGTTGCCCTGGGAAAAAGTTTCTGACTGTCCACTCGATCTATGCCTCTTATCATCTTGTGCACCTCTATCAAATCACCTCTCATCCTCCTTCTCTCCAAAGAGAAAAGCCCCAGCTCGCTCAACCTATCCTCATAAGACATGCTCTCCAATCCAGGCAACATCCCGGTAAATCTCCTCTGCACCCTCTCTAAAGCTTCCACATCCTTCCTATAATGAGGTGACCAGAACTGAATACATTTGGCCCATATCCCTCTGAACCTTTCCTATCCATCCTGTCCAAGTGTCTTTAAAACATTGTAATTGTCCCCGCCTCTACCACTTCCTCTGGCAGCTCGTTCCATATACCCACCACCCTCTGTGTGAAAAACTTACCCCTCAGGTCCCCTTTAACTCTTCCCCCTCTCACCTTAAACCTATACCCTCTAGTTTTAGACTCCTCTACGCTGGGAAAAAGACTGAACACCCACCTTATCTATGCCCCTCATGGTTTAATAAACCTCTATAAGGTCACCCCTCAGCCTTCTTTACTCGAGGGGAAACATTCTCAGCCTGTCAAGTCTCTCCTTGTAACTCAAGCCCTCCAGTCCTGGCAACATCCTCGTGACTCCTCTGCACCCTCTCCAGCTTAATAAGATCCTTCCTATAGCTGGGCGACCAGAACTGCACACAATACTCCAATTGCAGTCCCAGCAACGTCTTGTACAGTTGAAACATGACGTCCCAACTCTTGTACGCAGTGCCCTGACCGATGAAGGCAAGCGTGCCGTACGCCTTCTCCACCCTGTCACATGACTGATCCAACCTTTGCCTCAACAACCATCTCCCCCCCTCCCCTGTCACCCTTTCCACTCTTCCCTCCTCCATCTGCCCATCACCCCTCCTCACCTGGATCCACCCACCCACCCAGGACATTCTCTCTTCTCCCCCCTCCCATCGGGCAGAAGATACAAAAACCTGACAGCACGTACCACCAGGCTCAAGGACAGCTTCTATCCCGCTGTTATATGACTATTGAATGATCCCTGGTATGATAAGGTGGACTCTTGACCTCACAATCTACCTCGTTATGACCTTACATCTTATTGTCTGCCTGCACTGCACTTTCTCTGTAACTGTAACACTTTACTCTGCATTCTGTTATTGTTTTCCCTTGTACTACCTCAATGTACCGATGTGATGAAATTATCTGTATGGGTGGCATGCAAAACAAAGTTTTTCACTGTACCTCAGTACATGTGACAATAATAAACCAATTTACCAATTTATTTATTGTTAGTTATTCAGAGGATGCGAAGCCTGCTGGTAATTTATTGCCAGACCCAATTGCCTCTGAGTGGGGAACAGTTAAGAATTCATCTCATTCATATCCCCCCATATATTAAACCCTATCCCCAGTATATGGCATTGGAGTATCCCAGGACATAAATAGATACAGGTTTCCAGTGGATTGTTCTGTCAGTTTATGGAGTCAGTCACTCTAACTCATAGAGTCATAGAGCAATACAGCATGGATGCAGGCCCTTCGGCCCAACCAGTCGACGCCAACCATGGTGCCCACCCAGCTAGTCCCAATTTCCTGCATTCGACCCATATCCCTCCAAGACCCACACCTCCATGTACCTACGCAAGTGTTTCTTCAATGATAATATTGTACCTGCCTCAACCACTTCCTCTGGCAGCTCGTTCCATATACAGACCACCCTCTGTGTGAAGAAGTTGCCCCTCAGGTCTCTTTCAAATCCTTTTCCTCTCACTCTAAACCTCGGCCCCCTAGTTTTGGACTTCCCCTATCCTGGGGAAAAGTACCTGTGCTGTTGTACAGAGAATGATCCCACAGGCAGCAAGGTGACGAGCAGGCAATCTCATCACGTTGTCAGCTGAAGGTTAGATACTGGTCCTGAAACACCGGGGATCTTTCTTCACCCACCTCAGGGAGATTGGATGGTGCCTCAGTTTTAACACCCCTTCCCAGGACCACCTCTGAAGGTGTATGACACTCACTAAATACATTGGAAGATTAAGACAGATTATGGAAGGGAAAGATAAGACAGAGTCAGGAAGGTTGTTTCCACTGGTGGGTGAGACTAGAACTAGGGGACATAGCCTCAAGATTCGGGGGAGTAGATTTAGGATGGAGATGAGGAGAAACTGCTTTTCCCAGAGAGCAGTGAATCTGTGGAGTTCTCTGCCCAGGGAAGCAGTGGAGGCTGCCTCATTAAGTATATTTAAAGCACAGTTAGATAGATTTTTGCATAGTAGGGGAATTAAGGGTTATGGGGAGAAGGCAGGTAGGTGGAGCTGAGTCCACGGCCACATCAGCCATGATCTTATTGAATGGCGGAGCAGGCTCGATGGGCCAAATAGCCGACTCCTGCTCCTATTTCTTATGTTCTTGTGTTCTTATGTGACTATGGAACCAGTGTGATTCACAACAGCAATTGGAATTGGTTTATTATTGTCACTTATACCGAGGGGCAGTGATAAACTTGTCTTGCATACCGATCGTACAGGTCAATTCATTGCATTGAGGTAGTACAAGATAAAACAATAACAGAATGCAGAATAAAGTGTCACAGTTACAGAGAAAGTGCAGCGCAGGCAGACAATAAGGTGCAAGGTCATAACAGAGAATGGCCGGGGTGGGAGGGGCCTTCGATTATGCTGGCTGCTTTACCGAGGCAGCGAGAAGTATAGACAGAGTAAGCTTGTGTTTGCTGTCTCTTTCTGTGGCCTTGACCATTCAGTGTTATCCTGAATTCCTGAAACACCGCAAATTCAAACTGTTCCGTCAAACCTGCACTGCCGTCCTGTATTGGCTCTTGTTGCAGACCTACCATGTTCTCACCCCTCCACATCTGTGATTTCCTGCAACACCCCAAGATCTCCTTTCCTGCTCTCCTGATCTTCCCCAGTTTTAATCCACCCATCATTGGCATATGAATGGAGGAATATGGACATTGTGTAGGCAGAAGGGATTAGTTTAGTTAGGGGTTTAATTAGTTCGGCACAACATGGTGTGTTGTTCCTGTGCTGTACTGTTCTATGCTCAAAATCAGGTTTATTATCACTGACTTATGTGATGTGAAATGTGTTGTTTTGTGGCAGCAGTACAGTGCAAGGACAGAAATTACTGTAAGTTACAAAATAAATAGCACATACAAAGGAATAACGAGGTCATCTTCATGGGTTCATGGACCGTTCAGAAATCTGACGGCGGAGGGGAAGAAGCTGTTCCTGAATCGTTGAGTGTGGGTCTTCAGGCTCCTGTACCTCCTCCCCGATGGTAGTAACAAGAAGAGGGCATGTCCCGGGTGGTGACGGTCCTCAGTGATGGGTGCCACCTTCTTGAGGCATAGTTCTATGTTCAAGGTGTGAATCTCTTCTCAAAACAAAATTGCTAAAATGTTCATATTTCCTCCTTTTAAGATGCCAGTAAAAGGTAATAGACAGGGAAAGTACTGTAGTTGATTGAAACTGAAATGAGAAAGTAATGCAAGAAATATCAGGTCAGACATCTGTTGAGAGGGAAAACAGTAAAGGTTTTGGGTCGTTGACCTTAAAACATTACTCGGTCTATGTGACTGGGTCTAAGATGTTTGGTAATGGTTCTGTAAGCACCTCGATCTTTCACTATGTAACACAAGTACAACCTGTTGATGCAGTTGGTGACGAAACGTCGACAATTCCTTTCCTCCCACAGGTGCTGCTCGACCTGCTGGGTTCCTCCAGCAGATTGCTTGTTGCTCCAGATTCCAACATCTGCAGTCCCCTGTGTCTTCTCTGTTGGTGCAGCCAATGGTCTTTGCTTGCCTTCTTTCCCTTCTGCGGCTAAGATCGCCCGCTCACTAATCCTTCTGACTGGTTGTACAGTGCCACGTGTGCTCTGGGTTAAATTCCTTCTCGCACTGTAGGTTCTTCCAGTTGTAAGCAAATTGGAGCACTGGAGATGTCGTCAAAATCTGGAGTCACAGAGTTGTCGTGGTCGTGGCTATCCCTCGAGGTCGAGGATGATGGTCTTTGTTCCGTTGATCTAAAGGCCCTTCCGCCCATATGTGTCCATGCTGACCAAGATGTTTGTTCAAGCTATTCCCATTTCCCAGCACTTGGGCTGTAACCCTCTAAACTCTTGTCATCCATACACCTGTCCACATCTTAAAGGTATCTAATGTACCTGCCTCACCCACTTCCTCTGGCAGATGGTTCCGTACATCTACCACCCACTGTGTAGAAAAACATCTCACTTAAAATTCTCCAACTTGAGTGAGAGGGATGTGTCAAGCAAGGTTAACGAAGTTAAAGCACATGAAATTGGAGGTAATATAGTCCTGACGCAGGGTTTGGACCCGAAACATCGACAATTCTTTTACCTCACCCCCCCCCACCACACACATGCTGCTCGACCCACTGAGTTCCTCCAGCAGGTTATTTGTTGTAATGCAGTAAAACTCTGTCAATCCAGCATGCTTGACTGGTGCCAACTTGGCAGATTTTCCAGACTAGAACATAGAACAGCACAGCACAGGAACAGGCTCTACGGCCCACGATGTTGTGCCAAATAAATTAAGCTAATGACGTCTAATCCTTTCTGCCTGCACATGGTCCATCTCCCTCCATTCTCTGCACATCCATGTGCCTGTCTAAAAGCCTCTTAAACTCTTCTATTGTATCTGCCTCCCACCACCACCCCTGGTAGCCCGTTCCAGGCACCCACCACCCTCTGTGTAAACAAAAAACTTGCCCCACACATCTCCTTTGAACTTTCCCCCTCTCACCTTAAATGCATTTTGTGAGAGGGGGAAAGTTTTGACCCTGGGAAAAAGATATCGACTATCTATCTATGCCTCTCATAATTTTATAAACCTCTATCAGGTCTCCCCTCAGCCTCCACCGCTCCAGAGAAAACAACCCAAGTTTGTCCAACCTCTCCTTATAGCTCATGCCCTCTAATCCAGGCAGCATCCTGGTGAACCTCTTCTGCACCCTCTCCAAAGCCTCCACATCCTTCCTGTAAGGGGGCGACCAGAACTGAATGCAATACTCCAGATGTGGCCTAACCAGGGTTTTATAAAGCTGCAACACAACTTCCTGACTCTTGAACTCAGTGCCTCGACTAATAAAGGCAAGCATGTCATACGCCGTCTTTACTACCCTGTCAACTTGTGCGGCCGCTTTCAGGGACCATTGGATGTTACTTCAATTAACGCTTCAACCTACCTTTATTGTGTTTTTTTTTTCTGATGCTAAAATAATAAAATTTGTACTGAGGGTACAAGGTTTCAAGGGAGCGTGAGGAACAGAGATGGGTGAGCTTAAGGGAAGGATGGGATCAGCGTTCCCTGACATGCCAGATGCTGCTCAGAAATCCTGATGGTTCAGTTGGAAAGTGGATTGTCAGAGTCATGGAGTTGTACAGCACACAAAGAGGCCCTTCGGCCCACCATGTCCATGCTGATCATTGTGCCCACCTATACTAACACCGTTTACCAGCATTTGGTCTGCAGCCTTCTCTGCCTTGGTGATCCAAGTGCTTGTCCAGATGCTTCTTAAATGTTGTGAGAGTCTCTGCCTCCACCACCCCCTCAGGGAGTGCCTTCCAGATTCCACCCCCGACTCCCCCGGAGTGAAAAAATTCTTTTCTGTTTCCCCTCTGAACCTCTTACTCCTTAAACTCTACCTACTGATTAGAGACATCTCTGCTACAGGGAAAAGTTGTCCTGATGCAGGGTTTCGACCCAAAATGTCGATAATTCCTTTCTCCCCCCACAGATGCTGCTCGACCCACTGAGTTCCTCCAGCAGATTGTGTGTTGCTCCAGATTCCAGCGTCTGCAGTCTCTTGTGTCTACAGGGAAAAGTTTGCTGCTGTCTGCACTATCTACACCCCTCAGTTTTGCAAACCTCTGTCAGGTCCCTCTCTTGCCCTCTGCTCTGAGGTAAAGAAACACAGCCTCTTCTGTCTCTCCTTATAACTGAGACACTCCATCCCAGGCAGATCTCCTCTGCACCCTCTCCAGTGCGATCACCTCCTTTCTACACTGAGGTGACCAAAACTGCAAAGGTTTACTGTATCTATGGAGGGAAATGGACAGTCCATTTTCCTTCATAGACGCTGCCTGACCTGCAGAGTTCCTACAGCGTTTTGTGTGTTGCTCCAGATTCCAGCGTCTGCAGAATCTCATGTCCCCAAAGGTTTGCTGTATAGCAAACTTTCGGAGGTGCAAGAGACTGCAGATGCTGGAATCTGGAGGGTGGGAGGGGTCTTTGATTATGTCGGCTGCTTTACCGAGGCAGCGAGAAGTGTAGACGGAGTCCGTGGAGGGGAGGCTGGTCTGTTGTGGTTTGCAGGCTGTGCCTGATATGGTACCACAGAGATTGCTGCTTGGGATCCTGCTATTCACATGTACCGATGATTTGGCTGAGGGCACCAATGTAATTGTTCATATTGCTGATGGAACCACGTGGACACCACAGCCAAGAAAGCTTATCGGGACCTCTACGTCCTCAGGTGGCTAAAGAAATTTGGCATGTCTTCTTGCATACTCACCAACTTTTATCGAAGCATCCTGTCCGGATGCATCACGGCTTGGTACGGCAACTGCTCTGTCCGAGACTGCAAGAAACCGCAGAGAGTTGTGGACACAGCTCAGCGCATCATGGAAACCAGCCTCCCCTCTGTAGACTCTGTCTACACTTCCCACTGCCTCGGTAAAGCAGCCAGCATAATCAAAGACCCCACCCACCCCGGACATTCTATCTTCTCCCCCCTCCCATCGGGCAGAAGATACAAAAGCCTGAAAGCACGTACCACCAGGCTCAGGGACAGCTTCTATCCCACTGTTATAAGACTGTTGAACGGTTCGCTAGTAACCTCACAATCTACCTCGTTACGGCCTTGCAGTACAGCCAGACAAAAAGGTGCACTTTCTCTGTAACCGTAACACTCTATTCTGCATTTTTACCTTGTACTACCTCAATGCATTGATCTGTATGCAAGACAAGTTTTTCACTGTACCTCGGTACGTGTGACAATAATAAACTGGTTTACCAATGACATAAAACTAGGTGGGGTTGAGAGCACGGAGGATGATGGAAGGAGGCTTCAAGGGGATGAGTGAGTGGGTGAGACCATAGTGGATGGAATATAATGTGTAAAAGTAAGGTCATCCACTTTATACAAGGGGGCAAAGCAGAGTTTTGTTTAAATGATGGGAGGGTGGGTAGTGTTTAAGGGGACTTGGGTGTGCTTGTACACAATGCACTGAGAACCAACATGAAAGTGTCACAATCAATTAAAAAGGCAAGTAGTATAAGGGCCTTTATTTCCAAAGAATTTGAGTGCAGGAATAAAGAGAGAGAGAGAGATAGAGAGAGAGAGAGATATCTTTATTAGTCACATGTACATCGAAACACACAGTGAAGTACATTTTTACGTAGAGTGTTCTGGGGGCAGCCCGCAAGTGTCGCCATGCTTCCGGCGCCAACTTCCTAACCTGTACGTCTTTGGAATGTGGGAGGAAACCGGAGCACCCGGAGGAAACCCACACAGACATGGGGAGACCGTACAAACTCCTTACAGACAGTGGGATGAATGATATACTTGGTGAGGCAGCACCAGGAGTATTGTATCCAGTTCTGGATATACATTGCCATGCAGGGAGTACAACAAAGGTTTATTAGCAATGTGCAAGATGCTGGAGGAATTCAGTGGGTCGGGCAGCATCTGTGGAGGGAAATGGACAGTCGACATTTCGGGTTGAGACCCTTCATCTAGACTAGTCCCTCCATAGATGCTGCCTGACCCACTGAGTTCCTCCAGTATCCTGTGTGTTGCTCTAGATTCCAGCATCTGCTGTCTCTTGTGTCTCCAAAGATTCATCAGACTGGTTCCTGGGATGGCAAGTCAAGGCGAGTTTATTGTCATGTGCACAAGTACGGTGAGGTACAGGTACAATGAGAAACTTGCAGCAGCACCACAGGCACATAGGTACAGACAACACACGGAACATAAAGTATGCATAAATTTATAGCTTTGTAATGGGGTTTGTCCTTTGAAGTCTGTATCTCTCTAGATTTTCAAGATCTCATTGAAACAGACACACACAACTTGCAGGGTTCAACGGAATGGAGGGTGTTTCTCCCGACTGAGCAGTTCAGGACCAGGGAGTTACAGTCTCAGAGGAAACGATTTGGACCCAGAATGAGGAAAAATCTCTTCACTGAGAGTAGTGAATCTGCTCTAGTCAAGCTTATTCTCATATGTGCAAGCACACTGAGGTACAGGTTCAATGAAAATCTTGCTTGCAGCAGCATCACAGGCAGGTCGATTTGGACAACAACACAGAACATAAGTTATACAAGGCAATGAAGGAAGAAAAAGATTTTTGTTTTGCACACATAGATATTAGAGGAATTAAGCAATATGGGAACAGGGTAGGAAACTAGTGTTGATGTTGAAGATCGTCTATGCTTTTAACAAATGAAGCAGGCTTGAAGTGCTAGATGAGGAACGTTTGATGGCTCTTGGGCTGTACTCCTTGGAATTCAGAAGAATCGGGGGGACCTCACAGAAACATTTCGAATGTTAAAAGGCCTGGACACAGTAGATGTGGCAAAGTTGCTTTCCGTGGTAGGGGAGTCTAGTACAAGAGGGCACGACTTCAGGATTGAAGGGCGCCCATTCAGAACAGAGATGCGGAGAAATTTCTTTAGCCAGAGTGTGGTGAATCTGTGGAATTTGTTGCCACGGGCGGCTGTGGAGGCAAAGTCATTGGGTGTATTTAAGGCAGAGATTGATAGGTATCTGAGTAGCCAGGGCACCAAAGGTTATGGTGAGAAGGCGGGGGAGTGGGGCTAAATGGGAGAATGCATCAGCTCATGATAGAATGGCAGAGCAGACTCGATGGGCCGAATGGACGACTTCTGCTCCTTTGTCTTATGGTCTTATGACCGACACTTCCCTTACTAATGTTTTGTTATGTTTACGCCTCTGTGACTCCCCTTACCCCTCAGCTGTCTTAGTGCTCACATAGATACTCCAGCTCGTCCAGCAGACCCCTCATTTTCCCTCTTCCCCCGCCACTGGACCATTGTCTGGTGACCGCCATTTCTGTTCCGTGTTTTGCCGCCTACATCTCAGATCCAGCAGTGACAGACTTTCCTCCTTTTCGACCAGCTAATTTGCTCACGTCTCCTGCACGTCTACTTAGAACCATAGAACAGTACAGCACAATACAGGCCCTTCGGCCCACAATGTGGTGCCGACCTTTAAACCTCGCCTAAGACTATCTAACCCCTTCCTCCCACATATCCCTCTGTTTTAAATTCCTCCATATGCTTATCTAGTAATCTCTTGAATTTGACCAATGTACCTGCCTCCACCACCGCCCCAGGCAGCACATTCCAGGCCCCAATCACTCTCTGGGTGAAAAACCTTCCTCTGATATCTCCCTTGAACTTCCCACCCATTACTTTAAAGCCATGCCCTCTTGTATTGAGCATTGGTGCCCTGGGAAAGAGGCGCTGGCTGTCCACTCTATCTATTCCTCTTAATATTTTGTACACCTTTATCATGTCTCCTCTCATCCTCCTTCTCTCCAACGAGCAAAGCCCCAGCTCCCTTAGTCTCTCCTCATATGCATACTCTCTAAACCAGGCAGCATCCTGGTAAATCTCCTCTGCACCCTTTCCAACGCCTCCACATCCTTCCTATAATGCGGCGACCAGAACTGTAATTTAAACATTGAATGCTCACCTTCTGCGAGGGACTGGGCATATTCCTGGCGGCAGGGATTCTCCGACCTCGGAAGCTCATCCCCACTTGTCTCCTGTGCAGGTTGGAGGAGCAGATAGCTGCTGTTAACATGGGAACCTGTGCTCGAACCACTGCCAGATGCAAATGAAGGTGTTACCTGCCGATTGCTGATTCAAATGTTTCGTAGAATCCGGTTACAGCAGAACTTATCAACATGGGAGGGCCCTTGCAGATTATGGCGAATTCTCCATAAGCAGTAGTGTGGAGAGGAGCAGAATTCTTAAGTGCAGAGAATTATTGCAATCTCGTTATGACCTTGCACCTTATTGTCTGCCTGCACTGCACTTTCTCTGTAACTGTAACACTATATTCTGCATTCAGTTACTGTTTTACCTTGTACTACCTCAATGCACTGTTGTAATGAATTGACCTGAATGAACAGTACAGAAAACAAAGTTTTTCACTGTACCTCGGTACATGGGACAATAATGGTCCAATTCCAATGATTGTAATTTGCAATCTTCCTGAAGCTTCAAAAGGAACTTCCAAAGGAAAATTGGATAGATACTTGAAAATGCAAAGCATTTGCAGAATTGGATATGGTGGAAGTGGTGGAGAATGATGTATTGCAGCAAGTCCTATAGAGTGCAACGTAGTAATGACCAGATAATTGGCCGATTTGAAGGATAAGTAGTGGATAAATCTAGGAAAGGAAATATCAATGCAAAACCATAGAAAAGACCAGGGGAATGGGGATAATTGAATGATTACAGAGTTGTCTCTGATGCAGGTCTTGTCCTCTTTAGATGCTGTATTAGTCTGGCTATTGGAAAATCCCACTGCAGTTCCATGAAGGCACCAGCAGGCGGGGACCTCCTTAGGAGTTGGATCTACACCGAGCAGAATAACAGGCAAGAATCTGATTAAATGGTTCTTGGCAGCACAGAAACACGCCCTTTGGCCCAACATGTCCATGCCAGCCAAGATTTCTCTCTATGCTAATCCTATTTGCCTGCATTTAGTCCATATTCCTCTAAACCTTTCCTACCCATGTACCCAATATTGTCTCCAATATTTATTTTGTTTGAAGTGTTTCCTAATACATTACTATATTAAAGCTGCTGTATAAATTCCTTGTTAACCAAAGCATTGCAGATGCCAGAAACTTGAAATAAAAACAGAAAATGCTGGGAACCATTAGGGGAGAGGTACAGGTCAGGCAGCGTCTGGGGAGAGGGAAAAACAAGTCGACCTTTGGATTCCAAAGGTGACTTGTGTCAAATGCTGGAAGTTCTTAGCTGATTATCGGTGGAGGGAAGGGCAGTAGTCATGTTTTAGATCAATGTCTTTCCAAGTGTGATCTGAAATGTTAACTCCACAGAGTTAACCTCCCTGTTCCATCCACCCATAACACTTCACCCACTGACTCTCTCTCCCCCACACTCCCCACCTCCCCACCTCCCCCCTCCCCATCTTGTTCTATTTCCACCTGCCCTGCACCTCTCCCCTACTGGTTACCATTACCACCTTCCTTATTTATCAGTTTCCAGCTCTGGTAGCCTTTGTGCTCCCATTTGTCACCCTCCCACCTGTCTCCCCCTTCACCCACCCCTCCCGCTTCTGGCTCCATCTGCCTCTCCTTGTCTCTCTCCATCTATCATGTCTCCCAACTCCACCCCTCCCACTCCCCTACCTGGCTCGATCTGCTCATCATCCTCCAAACCCACCCCCCCCCTCCTCAAGTCCACCAATCACCTCGGGGCCCCTGTCCCACCCCCTCCCCCTCTCCTCTTCGGGTTGAGACCCTCATGCAGGGTCTCAACCCAAAACGTTGACAATTCCTTCTCTCCCCACAGATGCTGCTCAACCCGCTGAGTTCTTCCAGCAGATTGTTTGTATCTCTGCGGACGCCATCTGAATTTTTGAGCAGTCCGATTATTTGTTATGGGTTTCCAGCATCTGTTGTTTAAATACTGTGGGCGATGAAAATGTGAGATAAGATCCAAAAAAAACTAGGTTCCAACCAACAATTTTTTCAGTTTTTATATCTTCAGGACTATAGCTACTTTTTTAAAAAAAGAATCCTCCTTTATTTTGCTCGATAACTACTTACAGCCAGGGGAAATCATGTCTGATATAAGAAGAGGATGTTTTATTAGTGGCACCACCGCACAGTATTGATCTGTTCATTTGGCCTGGTGTCTCATTGCATTGATGAGGCTGAGGGATTCAAGCAGTTCATCTTAGAAACATAGAAAACCTGCAGCACATACAGGCCCTTCGGCCCACAAAGCTGTGCTAAACATGTCCCTACCTTAGAAGTTACTAGGCTTACCCATAGCCCTCTATCTTTCTCATCCCCGTGTACCTATCCAAAAGTCTCTTAAAAGACCCTATCGTATCCGCCTCCACCACCGTTGCCGGCAGCCCGTTCCACGCACTCACCACTCTCTGAGTAAAAAACTTACCCCTGACATCTCCTCTGTACCTACACCCCAGCACCTTAAACCTGTGTCCTCTTGTGGCAACCATTTCAGCCCTGGGGAAAAGCCTCTGACTATCCACACGATCAATGCCTCTTATCATCTTATACACCCCTATCAGGTCACCCCTCATCCTCCGTCGCTCCAAGGAGAAAAGGCTGAGTTCACTCAACCTGTTTTCATAAGGCACGCTCCCCAATCTTGGTGCTGTAACTACACAGTAATTGGATTATATTGTCTCATGTACTGAGATACAGTGAAAAACTTCTGTTTGCGCGCCATCCAGACAGATCATTCCACACACAAGTATATTGAGGTAGAACAAAAGGAAAAACAGCATGCAGAATATAGTGTTAGAGTTACAGAGGAAGTGCAGTGCAGGTAGACAAGTGCAAGGGCCACGATGAGGTAGATTGAGAGATCAAGAGTTCACCTTTATCCTATAAGAGCTTCACAAAGGTTGGAGTCGAAACAATTCCCCAGGTTGTTCACCTTGGAACTTCAGCTCCGTGCGGAGATGGCCAGCTCAGTCCCTCATTACTCACAGGACTACGTAGAGTTAGGATTCTTTTCAGGCTTAAAGCTCCTGTTTCTTTCCAACCATTTCTCTCGTACACTGGAAAGGTTTAGAGGGATACGGGCCAAACGCAGGCCAATGGGGCTGGCTCAGTTAGGTACCTTCAGATTCAGAATCAGATATATTATCACTGACTCAGATGACATAAAATGTGTTGTTTTGCGGCAGCAGTACAGCACAAAGACATAAAATTACTATAAATTACAAAAATAAATTAATAGTGCAAATAAGAAAAAGAAATGATAGAGAAATGGAGGGCTATGTGGGAGGGAAGGGTTAGGTAGATCTTAGAGCAGGATAAAATGTCGGCACAACATTGTGGGCCGAAGGGCCTGTACTGTGCTGTAATGTTCTATGATTAACAAGGTAGTGTTCACAGGTTCATGGACCGTTCAGAAATCTGATGGTGGAGGGGCAGAAGCTGTTCCTGAATCGTTGAGTGCGGGTCTTCAGGCTCCTGTACCTCCTCGCCGATGGTAGTAACAAGAAGAGGGCATGTCCTCTTGTCACATGTACTGAGGGACAGTGAGAAACTTTTGTCTGCGTGCCATCCAGACAGATCATTCCATACACAAGTACATCGAGGTAGAATGAGGGTGGTGAGGATCCTTAGTGATGGATGCAGCCTTGAGGCACCGCCTTTTGAAGATGTCCTCGATGATGAGGAGGGTGGTGCCCATGATGGAGCTGGCTGAGTCTACATGAATGTCTACCGAGCCTCTTGCATGGACAGGTTGGGCCAAAGTGCCTGTTTTCTGGCTGTACAATTAACTATGTTTAAAAGGCAGTTAGCGAGAGACTGAAGTAGACAAGGTGTAGAAGGATATGGTGGACAATGCAGGCTTGTGGGATTAGTATAGGTGGGCAAAACCGTTGGCATGGATGTGGTGACTGAGCCAAAGGGCCCGTTTCTGAGCTGTAAGACTCGTTGATTCCATGACCCTGATTTGTCGCTGCGTTTCAAAGTGGGTGAGCACGGTAGTGTAGCAGTTAACGTAACTCTATTACAGCGCCAGCGATCCAGGTTCAATTCCGGCCGCTGTCTGTAAGGAGTTTGTACGTTCTCCCCGTGTCTGCATGGGTTTCCTCCGGGTGCTCTGGTTTCCTCCCATGTTCCAAAGACGTACGGGTTAGGAAGTTGTGGGCGTGCTGTGATGGTGCCGGAAGCGTGGCGACACTTGCGGGCTGCCCCCAGAACACTCTACGCAAAAGATGCATTTCACTGTGTGTTTCGATGTACATGTGACTAATACAGATATCTTATCTTATCTTATCTGGTTGAGCCCAATTTATCTGAGTTTTACTCTACTTGCTTAACCTTTTGTACTTCTGCTTCTGACGGGACAGCTTGCAGTTCTTCCTAGCTGTGTGCCATCGCCAGACTTGGCTCTGTATCGTCCTGTTAAATATGGTGAAGAGTTGAGGGTGCAGAGGCAGGTCCCTGAGGAAGACCACACCCTGACCATTCACTGCACCAGGACTCGGCTCCCTCTATTTAATCTGTGTGAATAAATGTATTGAGACCAGACTGGAAAAGAAAACTAATAGCTTGACCAAGGCTTTTTGGAATCCATAGTGGGGTTGTTGAGAGGAATGTGAAACTAAGTCATCAGATTACTAGAATCGATACCTCAAGAATCTTACATTTTTAACAAGACCGTCCTTGAGGAGCTCAGTGGGTGAAGTGGAGTGCTCCTTCCTTGGTACAGAAACTACAGCCCAGACAATGAGTTAACAAAGAAGAACAGAAAGTGAGCCAAAAAAGCAGAAAGAACAAATTAGTTCTGTCAGCAGTTGTCCGGAACTTTCTGAACAAAACAAGTCATAAAGTATTTTTCGTTTTAAAATCAGACTGTTGGTGGACGGACTTCACAGCTGTGCGCTCTCTCAGAAAGCAAGCAGGTAAATTTGTTTTCATAGATAAATGTACGAGAGATATTTTCTTCAAGTTTGTGGCATCGGTAACCACAGGTTTAAAGGTGTTGGGCTTTGTAGGGGGAAGGGCAACTTTGATCCAGGGTGCATTTGAGGCAGAGTTCAAGGGAAAAAGTTGACAAATCTATAAAAGAGGAAAGCAACACACAATCTGCTGGAGGAACTCAGCAGGTCAGGCAGCATCTGCAGGAGGGAGGACAGTTTTAAAACCTAGCAAATTTTTAAAAGACAGTTGGACAGGTACATGGATGGGAAGGGTTTATAAGGTTATGGACCAAACGTGGGCAACTGGGACTAGCTTGGATGGGACATCTTGGTCGGCATGGACCAGTTGGGCCGAAGGGCTAGTTTCCGTGCTGTATGAATCTGTGACTCTATGAAAGGAATTGTTGGCGTTTCAGATCGAAACCTTGGATCAGGACTGATTGTATGTTGCTCCGGACTCCATCAGCTGCAGTCTCCTGTGTCTCTGTAAAACATAAGAGTTGGATAAACCTATAAAGGGGCATATAATGGAAATGAGAGTAGCAAAGGAAAACTTACAGAAGAATTATTGGCGGGTAAAAACAAAAGTCATGTTAACAAAAATTAATTGGTGAAAGCAGCCTTAAATTGCAAGAGATCCTGGAAGGTAAAGAGGAATCAGAATCAGGTTTATTACCACTGATTTAGATGACATGAAACTTGTTGTTTTGCAGCAGCAGTACAGTGCAAAGGCATAAAATTACAAAAGTAAACAGGAATAACGAGGTAGTGTTCGTGGGTTCATGGACCGTTCAGAAATCTGATGGCGGAGGAGAAGAAGCTGTTCCTGAATCGTTGAGTGTGGGTTTTCAAGCTCCTGTACCTCCTCTCCAATGGTAGTAACGAGAAGAGGGCATGTCCTGGGTGGTGAGGGTCCTTGTGATGGATACTATCTTTCTGAGGCACCACCTCTTGAAGATGTCCTCGATAGTGGGGAGGATTGTGCCCGTGATGGAGCTGGCTGAGTCTACAACCCTCTTGCGATTGGAGCCTCCATACCAGGCAGTGATGCAACCAGTCAGAATGCTCTCCACCGTACATCTGTAGAAATTTGTAAGTCTTTGGTAACATACAGAATCTCCTCAAACTCCTAATGAAGCAGAGTACGGGCTAGGATCAGGAGAAACAGGCAGGTTTACGTCAAGTAATGAGAGCTTCATAGTGCAGCAGGAGACTGGGGTGAATTAGAAAAGCAAAGGGAAGGCTCATGAAAATGTTGGCAAATAAAATGAAGGGAAGGTTTGAAAATACTAAAGACCTGTAGCTATATTTTGGGTATCAGTATTTAATGTACAACTTTTTAGAATGTACAAAGTAAATTTAAACAGTTTAATTTACAAGACTAATAATTTAGAGGGTTTGCAACAATAAACTTGGAGTGTTGTGACCAGCTCCGGTCACCCAGCTATAAGAAAGATGTGATTAAGCTGGAGAGGGCCCAGGAAAGATTTGCAAGGATCTTGCCGGGTCTGGAGGGCTTGAATTGTAAGGAGAGACTGGATAGGCTGGGACTTTATTCCCTGGAGCATGGGAGGCTGAGGGGTGACCTTACAGAGGTTTATAAAACCATGAGGGGCATCGATAAGGTGAATGCACACAGTTTTTGTCCCAGAGTAGGGGATTCTAAACTCGAGGGCATAAGTCTAAGGTGAGGGGAAGGGGACCTGAGGGGCAAGTTTTTTTTACAGAGGGTGGTGGGTATACGGAATGAGCTGCTAGAGGAAGTGTAGAGTCGGGTAAAATTGGAACCTTTATTTGGACAGGTAAATGGAAAGGAAAGATTTAGAGCGATATGGGCCAAATGCAGGCAAATGGGACTGGCTCAGGAAAGCATGGATGAGTAGGGCTGAAGGTCCTGTTTCCATGCTGTATGAATATACACGGATAACAGAGGAAAGAGTGCGGCCTTATTGCAGATCTGGAAGCAGAGGACATGGGTGTGACTCCAAATGAATAATTTGCATCTTTTTACAAGCGATAATGATAGAGACATTGTAGGTGAGGAGGAGGAGTGTGAAATACTGGAAAGGAGAGAGGAAATATCGAGGGTTTATCATCTTTGGTAAAAGATAACAACATTTAAAAGACACTTGGGCAGGTACGTGGACAGGAAAGGTTTAGAGGGATACGGGCCAAATGTGGGCAGATGGGGACTAGCTTAGAGGGGTATCTTGGTCGGCATGGATGAGGTGGGCCGAAGGGCCTGCTTCCCTGCTGTAGGACTCTTATAAATTGTTGATTTTGAATGAAATGGACAGCACAAGGGTGCAGTTAGTACAGCCGCTGCTTCATGGCTCCAGAGACCCAGGTTCGATCCCGACCTCCAGCGCTCTCTGTGTGTGGAGTCTGCACATTCTCCCTGCGACCGCATGGGTTTCCCCCGGGTGCTCCGGTTTCCTCCCACATCCCACAGATGAGGGGATCGGTAGATTAATGGGCCGCTGTAAATTGGCCCTATTGTGTGGGTGAGGGGTGGAATTTGATGGGAATGTGAGAGAGGATGAGTTACAAGGAAAAACTAAGGACCGTGTGGATATCAGAGGAAAGTGCGTGGCTCATTGCCGACAGCCAGTATCGTTTTCCCAGGATTGAAATGTGAGGTGTGACAGGGGAAATGTACAAAGGAGATGTGTGGGTCAATTTTCTATACACACAGGGTGACGGGGGCCTGGAATGCACTGCCAGGGATGGTGGTGGAGGCTTTAAAGATAGGCACATGAATATGCAGGGAAGGGAGGGATATGGTCAACGAGGAATTAGATTAATTAGGAGTTATTGGTTTAATTAGTTCAGCAAACATCATCAACCAAGGGGCCTGTCCTGTGCTATACTGTGTTTGTTTGAAATATGGGGGTGAGTAGAATTGATTGAATTGTTTTGAGAGCTAGCAGAGACTTGATGGGCCAACTGGATGAAATAGTTATGTCATGTTTTCTATGATATTAAAAGAAACAAGGAAGAAAACATCATTACCCAATACTTTATGTCTCCAGGCACGATGCCAAAGCACTGGAATATTTCTCACATGGTTCTGTTATTTTAGAAAGATAGAAAAGCACTGGCTGACTGTCTTAAGTTTCCTCAGTCTAACGTTGGCAATGGGTAAATTATTGGGGAAAAATTTCCAATAAATCTTCAAGGGCTGTCAAAATGGTATTGTTAAGGGGAGGTCACATCTGACTAACATTTAGAAGCAGTTGGTGAATGGGGGTTGTGCGTTTGACAACATTCTTCATTGATTTCAAGGGAACCAAGGGATATAAAGAGCTACTAAGATAAAAGATCTTACTGAAGGTCAAAGCATGTGCGAGGGGCAAAATTGCCCACAATTATGCGTTTAGCAAGGCTTTAGATCCTGTATCAAGGGAATGCTGTGAGATCCAAATGAAGTGGCGTTTTATCAGTTGGAGGTCAACAGGTGGTTTAGGACAGGAAGGGTGCTTGCAATTGGATTCCACAAGGATCTACATCCCTCACTTTCTATGGTACATGTAAGTGATTTAAACAATAGATGAGTGGCTGTGTGGTTGGTAATGGGAAAGGAAGCTGTCGATTGCACCATTGTCTGGTTGGCTTGGTGAGTGAGATTCAAGATAAGATATATCTGTTAGTCACACGTACATCGAAACACACAGTGAAATGCATCTTTTGCATAGAGTGTTCTGGGGGCAGCCCGCAAGTGTCGCCACGCTTCTGGCGCCAAAATAGCATGCCCACAACTTCCTAACCCGTACGTCTTTGGAATGTGGGAACAGTCTGGACAATCATGAGGGAATGCGCGACTGCAAACAGCAAGAGATGATGCAGGAGGGAGACACAAGAGCCTGAAGATACTGGATTAGCAGAGTTTTACAGTATTGCAACAAACAATCTGCTGGTGGAACTCGGCGGGTCAAGCAGCATCTGTGAGGGGGGGGGTGGTGGCAGGGACGGAATTGTTGATGTTTTGAGTCAAAACCCTGCATCAGAGACATTGCAATATGGGAATGTGATATGGGATGAGCATTTGGTGTCTCTGTGCCTGCACTCAATGGAGGGGGATCTCATTGAAACCTACCGGATACTGAAAGGCCTGGATACAGCGGACGTGGAGAGGATGTTTCCATGAGTCCAGTATCCGAGGGCACAGCCTCAGAATAAAGGGACGTCCCTTTAGAATGGAGATGAGGGGGAATTTCTTCAGCCGGAGAGTGATGAATCTGTGGAATTCATTGCCACAGACGGCTGTGGAGACCAAGTCATTGGGTGTATTTAAGGCAAGAGATCGATAGGTTCTTGACTGGTGAGGGGTTTAGGGGTTACAGGGAGAAGGCAGGAGAATTGGGTTAAAAATATCAGCCATGATCGAATGGCAGAGCAGACCCAATGGGCCGAATGGCCTAATTCTGCTCCTATATCTTATGGGATACTGTGAATAGTGAACCTTAATGTACTTGTCCACCGACACCTGATTATTATCCATAAAAGCTCCAATAGCCCCCACAGCAGTTTTGGGGAGGTTGGGGTTAGTGGGAAGAGAATTAAAATTTCCGCCACTCTCTGGGTGGGACAACTGGCCCCGATTCCCTCCTCGGAGGTCAAACTTGTATTTCTGGTTCTTCTGTCTGCTCATCAAAGCAAATAGCAGAACTGGAGTCCCCAGTGAAGACCATTTGTTTAAGATGGCCAACCCTAAGTGGTTGGTAGAGCAAAGTCATACCACGTAATTTTTCCCATTACTGAGTGATCCAATACCAGAGGGCATGCATCTAAGGTGAGAGGGGGTATGTTCAGAACAGACGTGAGGGGTGCGTTTTTTACTGAGAAAGTGGTGGATGCCTGGAATGTGTTGCCTGATAGGGTGGTGGAGGCAAATTCATTGGGGACTTTTAAGAGGGGCTTGAATGGGCACATGAATGAGAGGAAAATGGAGGGATATGGACATTCTGCCGGTAGGAGAGATTAGCTATATCGGCACAACATTGTGGGCCGAAGGGCCTGTTCTGTGTTGTACTGGTCTATGTTCTATGCTGCACTCAATACTTAAAGATACACTAACACTCATATACAGTGAACGCAGTGTTTTCTGGCACATTCACATTAACTTCCAGCACCTCCACTTCCTCAAAGGCTAAGGAAATTTGGCACTTCCCCAATGAATCTCAGCGATTTTTATAGATGCGCCACAGGGAGCATCCTATCTGGATGCATCACGGCTTGGTACGGCAACTGCTCTGCCCATGACTGTAAGAAATTGCAGAGAGCTGTGGACACAGCTCAGTCCGTCAGGCAAACCAGCCTCCCCTCCACGGACTCTGTCTACACTTCTCGCTGCCTCGGTAAAGCAGCCAACATAATCAAAGTCCCCTCCCTCCCCAGACATTCTCTCTTCTGCCCCCCTCCCCTCGGGCAGAAGATACAAAAGCTTGAAAACACACACCACCAGGCTCAAGGACAGCTTCTATCCCACTGTTATTAGACTCTCGAACGGACCTCTTGTACAATAAAGATCTTTTGTTCTCTCCGTCTACATCGTCATGGCCCTTGCACCTTATTGTCTGCCTGCACTGCACTTTCTCTGTAACTGTAACACCATATTCTGTATTCTGCTTTCTTTTAACTACTTCAATGAACTTACACACACAAAATGCTGGAGGAACTCAGCAGGTCAGGCAGCATCTATGGAGGGAAATAAACAGTCGACCTTTCGAGTTGAGACCCTTCATTGGGACTGATGAAGACTCTTGACCCAAACATCAACTGTTTATTTCTCTCCATAGATGCTGCCTGACCCGCTGAGTTCCTCCAGCATTTTGTGTGTGTTGCTCCAGATTCCAGCATCTGCAGAAATCTCTTGTGTCTCGATGTACTTATGTTTGAAATGATCTGTATGGATGGCATGCAAAACAAAGTTTTTCACTGTATCTTAGTACATGTGACAATAATAAACCAATTACCAGTGATTTGTGCATAAAGACGCTTGGGTCCCTCTGAACACCAAGGCCTTTACCATCTCATCATTTGAAAAATGTTCCATTGTTCCATTTTTTTTCTATTGGTATTGGAATTGGTTTATTATTGTCACTTGTACCGAGGTACAGTGAAAAACTTGTCTTGCATACCGATCGTACAGGTCAATTCATTACACAGTGCAGTTACATTGACTTAGTACAGAGTGCATTGATGTACTAGACAACAATACAGCACAGAAACAGGCCCTTCAGCCCACCATGTCCATGCTGACCCTCTTGGCCATCTACAATAATCCCATTTACTCACATTAGCTCCATATCCTTCTATGCCTTGCCTATTTAAGTGCCTGTCTTATACACAGTGACTGTATCTGATCCCACCACCTCTTCTGGCAGCATGTTCCAGATATCAACCCCTCGTGCATTAGGTGATTTTGCAGTCTGAGAGTGGAAGTTAACCCTTGGTTTTCCCTAGATCACTCTCCTGACGAGCGCAAGACTTTAAAAACTTTATTTATACAGAACGGTAACAGGCCCTTCCGGCCCAATGAGTCCACGGCGCCCATTTTAAACCCATGTTAACCTACCCATACATCTTTAGAATGTGGGAGGAAACTGGAGCACCTGGAGGAAACCCACGCAGACACGGGGAGAATGTACGAGCTCCTTACAGACAGCGATGGGAATCGAACCCTGATTGCTGGCGCTGTAACAGTGTCGTGCTAACCGCTACACTACCGTGCCTGCCCACAAGTTACACAAGTACAGTATAGACCCAGTTTTCCAGCTTTCACTCACTGATGCTTGAGCCTACATATGGTTAACTGGTGTGTTTGATTAATAGGCACCCAGTGGGTGGTGAAGTTTTGGAAGTCTCTGCCTAAAAGGGATGTAGAAGCACAGCTGCCGAGTACATTCAGGACATTTTGATAGAGTTTTGATTATTAGGGGAATTGAGGGGTATGGGATTAGTGTAGAAACGCAACACGGAGATGAAGGCTCAGGTGGAATGGAGGAGCAGGCGAGGGGGAATCATTGGCCTCTTCCTACTTTCTGTTTCTTATGTTCGTTAAAACTGAAAAATTAGGGAGGTGGAGAAAATGCAAGAGGAGTTTGTTTTTAAAAAGTCAATAAATTCTCTTGTGTAAGAGCAGTCTTCTGTTGTGTGGGACCTGTGTGTGGCCAATCTACACTGCTGGGGGTCTTCACAGTAACTAACCTACAACATAGAACAGTACAGCACAGGAACAGGCCCTTCGGCCCACCATGTCTGTGCTGAACACGATGCCAAATTAAATTAATCCCTTCTGCCTGCACATGATCCACATCTCTCCGTTCCCTGCATGTCCATGTGTCGGTCTAACAGCCTCTTCAACCCCACTATTGCATCTGCTTCCACCACCACCCCTGGCAGCCCGTTCCAGGCACCCAGCACTCTCTGTATAAAAAAACTTGCCCCGCACATCTCCTTTAAACTTTCCCCCTCTCTCCTTAAATGCATGTCCTCTAATATTTGACATTTTTACCTTGGGGGAGAAAGATTCTGACTGCCTACCCTATCTGTGCCTCTCATCATTTTATAAACCTCTATCAGGTCTCCACTCAGCCTCCGACACTCCAGAGAAAATAACCCAAGTTTGTCCAACCTCTCCTTATAGCTCATACCCTCTAATCCAGGCAGCGTCCTGGGGAACCTCTTCTGTACCCTTTCCAAAGCTTCCACACCCTTCCTGTATTGAGGTGACCAGAACTGCCAACTTACATTCAGCAAGGTCACATCGTTAACATCAGACTCCTGAACTGGGTCCACTGACTTGACTGCCGGGGATTACCAAGGGTCAGAGGAAACCATTCAGCAATATTCTCAAGACAGCCTTGAAATGATGCAACGTCCCAACTGACTTATGTTATTCTTGGCTCGTAATGGGGAAGGGACATCTGGGATAGGCAGCGAGAACAACCCAAGTTTGTCCAACCTCTCCTTTTAGCTCATACCCTCTAATCCAGGCAGCATCCTGGGGAACCTCTTCTGCACCCTTTCCAGAGTTTCTTCATCAGCATTGTGAAAGCATTGGAAAAACAGCACAGTGGCACACCCAGTAAAGCCGCTGCCTCACGGCAACAGAGACCCGAGTTCGATCCTGACCTCGCGTGCTGTTTGCGTGGAGTTTGAACGTTCTCCCTGTGACCACGTGGGTCTCCTCTGGGTGCTCTGGTTTCCTCCCACTCCCCAAAGACGTGCGGTTTCGTAGGTTAATTGCCTGCTGTAAATAGCCCCCAGTGTGTTTCTGCTTCCACCACCACCCCTGGCAGCCTGTTCCAGGCACCCGCCACTCTCTGTGTAAATAAACTTGCCCCACACATCTCTTTCCCCTCTCACTTTAAATTTGACATTTCTACCCTGGGGAAGAAAGACTCCTACTGTCTGCCTTGTCTATGCCTTGTAAACTTTTGTCCCCCCCTTCTGTCTCCCCCTCAGCCTCCAATGCTCCAGAGAAAACATCACGTTTGTCCAACTCCCTTTAAAGCTCGTACCCTGTAATCCAGGCAGCATCCTGGTAAACCTCACTGCACCGTCTCCAAATCCTCCGCATCCTTTCTGTAATGGGGCGACCAGAACTGCACACAATACCCTAAGTGTGGTCGAGCCAAAACTTTATACAGCTGCATCATGTCTCAGTGCCCCGACCAATGAAGTCAAGCATGCCATATGCTGCCTTTACCACCCTATTTACTTGCGCTGCCACTTTTAGTAAGCTATGGACTTGGACCCCTGTCTATATCAATGCTTGTTAAGGGTCCTGCCATTAACTGTCCACTTCCCCCTTACATTTGACCTCCCAAAGCGCAACACCTCACACTTGCCCGGATTAAACTCCTAGACTGTTCTAACACTCTCAAACCTGAGTGATTATCTATGAAGAAGGAGGTGACAGTCTGACTACGAGAACACCACATCTCCACCGAAGAGACTATTAAACAGTCCAACTAACTAACGGACTTAACCTATTGTTCACTTCTTTCCCCACCCCCACTGGAAAGATGAGGTTAACCAACTGCATCTCAAATTACACAGAACTGAAGCTAGTTGCTTCCCCTTTCCCAGAAAATGAAAGCTCAGTCCTTATAACCTGTGATTGCAAACCAACCACAGAAGCCACTCAGAAGGACCCACAGAGGCTGAACTTTGATATATTGGAAAAACTCCCCAGCAAAGTACAAATTGCATGTTTGCAATGTCTTGTCACCGTTCCTGCATCTTTGATGGCTTTTCAGAACATTGTAATTCTGGTTGCAGCCAACAACTCCCTTTCAAACTGGAGCCTCCATCACGGTGCAGCTGAAGGTCAGTGCACAGCAAGATCTCACAGCCAGCACTGACCAATCAATGCCAACGGCCTCCTGTGTCTGGGTTGGCTCCCAGTCAAGTAGTCCAGTCAGCCACATTTCCTTGCTCCTTGCCTTGCAAATGCTTCCCAGGCAAACATCTCTCCCGATTCCCTGCCCGATCCCCGTTTCCACTGCCATTGTGGGGAATTGCAGAACATAACTAATCTTGAGTTTTTTTTAAAAAAGCTTTTTTTTCCCCTTGTTTTCCCTTGAGGCTTTTTCCCCAAACCATAAATCTGTGCTGCTTGATCATTGGGTCACAGTTTTACAGGATGTAAATATGCCAATCTATGCTAATCCCATTTTCCAGCGTTTGGCCCATTTCCCTTTAAACCTTTCCTAACCAGGTACCCATCCAAATGTCATTGGAGGCAGCGATTCAGCCCACAGTGTTAGTGCCAGGACACAAAACAATCCCAGTGCACCCACTAATTTTCCCTGTAGACCATTCTCCCTACGTTCCCGCCAATTCTTCTACCCACCCACACACTTGGGGGTAATTTACAGCGGCAAATTAACCTACCAACCTGCACACCTTAGGGACGCGGGGGGGAAACCGGAGCACCCGGGGTAAGACCACGCGGTCACAGGGAGAACGTGCAAACTCCACGCACAGTGTCCCAAGGTCAGGATCGAACCCGGGTCTCTGGAGCTGTGAGGAAGGAAAGGCGATCTCATCTGAGAGCTGGGTACAAAGCACAAAATGTATAAGTTCCAGGGAATATTAGTTGGTGCACTGGGATCTATTTGTGTCCTGGTGCAAACACAGTAGGCTGAATCGCTGCCTCCGATGACAGAGGTAAGGGCAGGCATGGTGTTGTAGCGGTTAGCACAACACTATTACAGTGCCAGCGACCCGGGTTCAATTCCTGCCGCTATCTGTAAGGAGTTTGTACGTTCTCCCCGTGTCTGCGTGGGTTTCCTCCGGGTGCTCCAGTTTCCTCCCACATTCCAAAGGCATACGGGTTAGGAAGTTGTGGGCATGCTATGTTGGCGCTGGAAGTGTGGCAACGCTTGCGGGCTGCCCCCAGAACACTTTACGCAAAAAGGTGCATTTCACTGTGTGTTTCGATGTACACATGACTAATAAATGTATCTATCTATCTATCTATCTACCTGGTTAGGAAAGGTTTAGAGGGATATAGGGCAAATGCTGGAAAATGGGAATAGCGTAGATTGGCATATTTACATCCTGTACAACTATGACCCAATGATCAAGCAGCACAGATTTATAGTTTGGGGCAAACGTTACAAGGGAAAATAAAAACTTTAAAAAAAACCCAAGATATAAACAGGATTCACCAGGATGGTGCCTGGGATTGGAAGGCTTTATTTACAAGGAGAGACTGGGTAGGCTGCGACAGTTTTCCCTGGAGCGAAGGAGGCTGAGGGGTGACCTTATAGAGGTTTATAAAACCATGAGGGGCATTGATAAGGTGAATGGTCACGGTCTTTTCCCCAGGGTAGAGGAGTCTAAAACTAGAGGGCATAGATTTAAGGTGAGAGGGGAAAGATTTGAAGGGGACCTGAGGGGCAAGTTTTTCCACACAGAGGGTGGTGGGTGTGTGGAACAAGCTGCCAGTGGAAGTGGTTGAGGCAGGTACAATAATATCATTGATGGTAGTGTGGGGAGAATTAAAAAAATGGGATTAATATAAGATTAGTGGAGACACAGGAGACGACAGATGCTGGAATCTGGAGCAACAAACAATCTGCCGGAAGAACTCAGCGGGTCGAGCAGCATCTGTGGAGGGAAAGGAATTGTTGACGTTTCGGGTCGAAACCCTGAATTAAGTTCCATGCAAACTTTTTTACTGTACCTCAGTACATGTGACAATAATAAACCAATTTACCAATTTATCCATATTTCCTTATGACATCAGGACCGGGAGATGCCTGTATAAAGAGGGGAAGGAAGAGGGGCGAGGAAGGAGTCCGAGGTGATTGGTGGACTGAGGAGGAGGGGTGAGATGACGGGCAGGTAGTGGCAGGCATGGGAGGGGAGCAGGGCTGGAGTGGGACACAGAGGCAGGTGGGTGATAGATGGGGGCAGACAGAGAGAGGGGGAAGAAGAAAAGGGGAAAAACAGTTGGAACGAGGTGGGGGAGGGTTGCTGGAGGGAAATAAGGAGGATCACAAAGGGCTCCCAGTGCTGGACTCTGAGAAGTAAAGGAGGTGAGAATGGGAACCATCAGGGGAGAGGCGTATGGCAGGTGGTACCAGAACCAGATAGGGGAGGGGAAGGGAGGGGGGACCCAGTGGGTGAACTCTGTGTGTAGTGGGTGGATGGAACCAGGAGGGGGAAGGGATACGAAGATAGGGAAGGATGCTGGGGGTGGGGTATGAGGGAAAGGGGACAAAGATGGAAGGGCTGGAGGAGGATTGGGTGGGAGGGGGGCTGTGGTGAGAGTTACCTAAAACTGGGCAACTCAATACCAGGCTCAAGGACAGCTTCTACCCAGCTGTTAAGACTATTGAACGGTCCCTTAGTGCGATAAGATGGACTCTTGACCTCACAATCTACCTCGTTGTGACCTTGCACCTTATTGTCTGCCTGCACTGCACTTTCTCTGTAACAGTAACACTATATTCTGCATTCTGTTATTGTTTTACCGTGGACTACCTCAATGCACTGCGTAAAGAATTGATCTGTACGAACGGTATGCAAGATAAGTTTTTCACTGTACCTTGGTACATGTGACAATCATAAACCAATTTACTCGGATTAATGCAATGGTTGATGTTCAGCACGGACTTGGTGGTCTCTTTATGACTCTAAGAGATTCAAGGATGTGCTCAAAGCCTTCTTGAAGAAGTGCTGCATCCTCACCGACCCTGGGAAACCCTGGCTCATGGCCCATGGGGATGGGGTGGAGAACCTCGACACCGTGCATTGGGAGCACACACAGAGGCCAGGTGTAAATAGTGGAAGGAGTGCGCCACACAAACTACCGAGCCACCCACTCCATCCACTACTTCCTACCCCGACTGCGGAAGAGTCTGCAGTTCCCACATCGGCCTCACCAGTCACCTCAGGACCAACAAAACTGGAGTGGAAGGAAGCCACCCTCGATCCCAAGCCACTGCCCAAGAACAGAAGAACTTAGGTCCTGCAGGTGAGCTTGAATCTTTCGAGAAGACTCCCAAGGTAAGGCATCTAAGCCTAGCTGATACCAAGAGTGATGATGTCCTCTAAACCCACCTTCCCACTCCAAAGTCAATTCCCTTGCTCTGGATTTACTTATCTCTGTATCAGAGAAGAAATGACAAGCTTATTAATAACCTTTGTCTTTTGTAAGGAAAAGACAGCCTAAAGTAATGCACAAAGCCTGGACTGTTTACTCTGTGAGATCGTAGCTTCCTGTTTTCCAATAACCAGGCCATTAAGATAAACCCCACGTTGTATAAAGCATCGAATCAAACCCAGAGTCATCTGTTCCATTATTTATTGCAGCTGCTGAAAGCTCATCAAAGGCAAGTAGTTCTGTGCACGAACAGCAAAGAACTTTGTGGATTTCTTGGAAAGGAATCGACTGTAAGGCAAGGTAGAATTGGTTTACTGTAGATATTCTGTGATGGGGAGAGAGTCCTGAAATATTAGTACTGGTATTGGTATTGGTATTGGTTTATTATTGTCACTTGTACCGAGGTACAGTGAAAAACTTGTCTTACATACCGATCGTACAGGTCAATTCATTACACAGTGCAGTTACATTGAGTTAATACAGAGTGCATTGATGTAGTACAGGTAAAAACAATAACAGTACAGAGTAAAGTGTCACAGCTACAGAGAAAGTGCAATAAGGTGCAAGGTCACAACAAGGTAGATTGTGAGTTCAGAGTCCATCTTATCGTATAAGTGAACCGTTCAATAGTCTTATCACAGTGGGGTAGAAGCTGTCCTTAAGTCTGGTGGTACGTGCTCTCAGGCTCCTGTATCTTCTACCCGATGGAAGAGGAGAGAAGAGAGAATGACCCGGGTGGGTGGGGTCTTTGATTATGCCGGCTGCTTCACCAAGACAGCGAGAGGTAAAGACAGAGTCCAAGGAGGGGAGGCTGGTGTCTGTGATGTGCTGGGCTGTGTCCACCACTCTCTGCAGTTTCTTGCAGTCCTGGGCAGAGCAGTTGCTATACCAAGCCGTGATGCATCCAGATGTGATGCTTTCTATGGTGCGTCAATATAAGTTGGTGAGAGTCAGAGGGGAGAAACCAAATTTCTTTAGCCTCCTGAGGAAGTAGAGGTGCCGGTGAGCTTTCTTGGCCGTGGCATCTACGTGATTCGACAAGGACAGGCTGTTGGTGATGTCTGGGACCTGCTTTTCTCCTGTGCTTGTCTCATTATGAGGAGGTTGGTTCTGTTGGTAATGTAGCAAGAAAGTTCCACTGGCACAACACATAAAGTGCTGGAGGAACTCAGCAGGTCAGGCAGCATCTATGGAGGGAAACGGACAGTCGACATTTCGGGTCGAGACCCTTCACCTGGACCCTGGCAGGTGGGTGGGAGCCAGCAAACGCTTGTAAGGTAATTGGAAAAAGAGGCAGAGAGGGCAGGAGGAAGTTATTCTTTTCTGGGACGATTTATTGTGATTTGGCATGAAAGAGTGTGGATGGCATTTTGGGAAGTCAAATGCAAGAAGAAAGTTGGTGAGAACCCACCTGGAATATTGTGTGTAGTTTTGGTCGCCAGATTATAGAAGGATGTGATTAAGCTGGAGAGGATGCAGAAAAGATTCCCAAGGATGTTGCCGGGACTGGAGGGCTTGAGTTATCAGGAGAGACCGGACAGGCCGGGACTGTTTTCTCTGGAGCGAAGGAGGCTGAGGGGTGACCTTGGAGACGTTTATAAAATCATGAACAGCATAGAAATGGTAGATAGTGTGTTTCCACAGAAGGTTTAGAGGGATATGGGCCAAACGCAGGAAAATGGGATTAGCATAGATAGGCATCTTGGTTAGCATGGATGAGTTGGGCTAAAGGTCCTGTCTTGGTGCTGTATAACTCTATGAATTTATGAACCTCCATCACATGCCTGCCAGTGTGGCTCAGAGGGTGGTGCTCTCAACTCTGAATCTGGAGGTTTCCAAAGTCCCACTCCAATGAGTTGGGCGTGAAATTCTAGGTTGTGTTGCAAGGTCTTTCGTTTGGGAGGTTAAATAAACCAAGATACTTTCTTTTCTCTGCAAAAATCTGCAAAAGGATCTGTAATACTATTTTGGGGAAAACTTCCCCAAATCCATCAGCTGGTCATTATCATTTGGATCTTTCTATGCACAAAGTAGCTGCTGTATTAACAAGGGTGACTGCACATCAAAAGCCCTTCATTGCCTTCTGAGCACTCTTGAGGCATTCTGAGAGAGGGTTGACAGGTATTAAAGGAATGCAAGATAACGTTTCCTGTTTCGCCTTGAGCAATATTTAATTCTCCAGTTTTGCTTCACTAATAATGGTTTGGGTTCGAAGAAAATGCAGTCCACACGGTTCCTGGAGTGGTTCAATGATTTTCTCAGGACAGCATGCTAGTGTCAAACTGCAAGTCTCCATAGATAGAGAGAAACAGATATTGGTATTGGTTTATTATTGTCACTTGTACCAAGGTACAGTGAAAAACTTGTCTTGCATACCGATCGTACAGGTCAATTCATTACACAGTGCAGTTACATTGGGTTAGTACAGAGTGCATTGATGTAGTACAGGTAAAAACAATAACAGTACAGAGTAAAGTGTCACAGCTACAGAGAAAGTGCAGTGCAATAAGGTGCAAGGTCACAACAACCGAGTCCTTCACCCACCAAGTTCGAACTGACCATCTAATGACCCATGACCATCAATTTACCTCAACCCTGCATTAATCCCATTTTTTTTATATTCTCCCCACTTTCCCATGAATTCCCCCCAAGATTATGCCACTCACGTATATGCCAGGGGCAACTTACAGCAACCAGTTAACCTACCAACCTTCACGTCTTTGGGATGTGGGAGGAAACTGGAGCACCCGGGGGAAACCACGTGGTCACAGGGAGAACGTGCAAACTCCACACACAGACGCCGTCCGAGGTCAGGGTTGAAACCGGGTCTCCTGTGCTGCGAGATTCCAGCTTGATCTCAGGAACCCTACCAGTCTCTCAACCATCCAGCAGAAAGCTGCCCCTGACCTTGCTGGGAAGTTATATTCTTCAGTGTAATGGATACTTCCATCACCAAAACACAGCATCAGACTGATTAGCTCAAAGCCTGAGCATCACACCACTGCTTTCAATACCTTTGCTTGTTTGGTGAGTTTTTTTGCTGGGTAAATATTCTGGTACGTTCCTACTGCCTCGTGGATTGAGGTCTGGTCTCTGCTAGTTTGTATTCTCCTTGTTCAGGAGAAGTTTTAAAGATGATAAACTTATGCGAGGCACAGATAGAGTGAAAAGTCGGTCTTTCTCCCAGGGTGGAAATGTCAAATACTAGAGGCATAGAGAGGCAAAGTTGAAGGGAGATTTGCGAGAAATTTATTTTGACACAGAGAGTGGTGGGTGCCTGGAATGGGCTGTCAGGGGAAGTGGTGGGAGCAGATATGATCGTGGCATTTAGGAAGAATTTAGACAGGTACATGGACAAGCAGGGAATGGGATACAGACCATGTGGAGGCAGATGGGATTTGTAGGATTGGCGTCATGGTCGGCACAGACATTGTGGGCCAAAGGGCCTGTTCCTGTGCTGTACTGTTCTATGTTCTATGTCCAGGAGCATGGTAGGACAGGGGTTGGCCATCCAGCCCGTCAAGCTTGCTCTGCCGCTTGACGAGGTCACGTTGGGTCACCTACCTTCCACACAGTCCCCACATCCCTTGAATGCCTTAATATCCAGAAATCTATCGATCTCTGTCTCGAATATACTCAGTGACTCCACAGCCCTCTAGGGTGGAGAATTCCAAAGGTTTGCCACCCTCTGAGGGAAGAACATTCTTCCCATCTCAGCCTCTTCTCCATGGACTCTGTCTACATTTTTCGTTGCATTGGTGAAGCAGCCAAAGTAATCAAGGACCCCCACCCACCCCGAACATTCTCTCTTCTCCCCCCTCCCATCAGGCAGAAATTGGTAAATTGGTTTATTATTGTCACTTGTACGGAGGTCCAGTGAAAAACTTGTCTTGCATACCATTCATACAGATCAATTCATTACATGGTGCATTGAGGTAGTACAAGGTAAATCACAGGGGTCCCAGAACAGATCCCTGCGGAACACCACTGCTCACCGACCTCCAGGCAGAATACACTCCGTCTACCACCACCCTCTGTCTTCTATGAGCGAGCCAATTCTGAATCCACAAAGCCGAGTTTCCCTGGATCCCATGCCTCCTGACTTTCTGAATAAGCCTTCCATGAGGAACCTTATCAAATGCCTTACTAAGATCCATGTACACCACATCCACTGCTCTACCTTCAATGTGCTTTGTCACACCTCAAAGAATTCAATCAGGCTCGTGAGGCACGACCTGCCCCTCACAAAGCCATGCTGACTTCCCTAATCACCCTCTGCTTCTCCAAATGCCCATAAATCCTGTCCCTAAGAATCTTCTCCAGTAATTTGCCCACCACTGAAGTAAGACTCACTGGTCTGTAATTCCCAGGGTTATCCCTACTCCCTTTCTTGAACAAAGGAACAACATTTGCCACCCTCTAATCATCTGGCACTACTCCTGTGGCCATTGGGGACACAAAGATTATCGCTAAAGGCGCAGCAATCTCTTCCCTCGCTTCCTGTAATAATCCCATCTGGCCCCGGTGACTTATCTATCCTAATGTTTTTCAAAAGTTCCAGCACACCCTCTTTCCTCATGTCGACATGCCCTAGCTTATCAGCCTGTTGTACGCCATCCTCACAAAAGTCAAGGTCTCTCTCACTGGTGAATACCAAAGCAAAGTATTCATTAAGGACCTCCCCTACCTCTTCCGACTCCAGGCACATGTTCCCTCTTTTATCCCTGATCGGTCCTACACTAAATGCACCAACCTCTGACCTATCACTCGGGTTCCCATCCCCCTGCCAAACTAGTTTAAACCCTCCCCAACAGTTCTAGCAAACCTGCCCGCAAGAATATTAGTCCCCCTACAGTTCAGGTGCAGCCCATCCCTTTTGTACAGGTAGTACCTGCCCCAGAAAAGATCCCAATGATCCACAAATCTGAAACCCTGTCCCCTACACCAATTCTTGAGTCATACATTCATCTGCCAAATCAACCTATTCTTACCCTCACTGGCAGGTGGCACAGGCAGCAATCCAGAGATTACTGCCCTTGAGGTCCTGCTTTTCAGCTTCCTACCTAACTCCCTATATTCCCTCTTCAGGACCTCATCTCTTTTCCTACCTATGTCATTGGTACTAATATGTACCATGACCTCTGGCTGTTCACCCTCTACCTGCGGAATGCTGTGGACCCGATCAGAGACGTCCCTGACCCTGGCACCAGGGAGGCAAGTTACCATCCGGGAGTGTCTTTCACATCCACAGAATCTCCTGTCTGCCCCCTTACTATGGAATCCCCTATCACTACCGCTCTCCTCTTCTCCCCCCTTCCTTTCTGCGCCACACAACCAGGCTCAGTGCCAGAGACCTGGTCACTGCAGCTTTCCCCTGGTAGGTTGTCCCCTTCAACAGTATCCAAAGCAGTATACCTGTTATTGAGGGAAACAGCCACAGGGGAAGTCTGCACTACCTGCCTATTCTCCGTCCTTCTCCTGACAGTCACCCAGCTACCTGCCTCCTGCAGCTTAGGAGTGACTGCCTCCCTGTAGCTCTTATCCATGAACTCCTCGTTATCCCGTAGGAGCCGAAGGTCATCCAGCTGCAGCTCCAGTTCCCTAACCCGGTCTGTAAGGAGCTGCAGCCGGATGCACCTCGTGCAGATGTAGCTATCAGGGAGACTGGAGGTCTCCCAGAACTCCCACATCTCACAAGCTGAACACACCACTGACCCCGGAGCCATCCTCACTGCTCTGGCCTGGCACTAAAGGAAGAATCAAAGAAAGGAAGAAAGAAACTTACCAGAGACTCACCTTAATCTCCACCTCTTCGCCAAAGCCTCAAGTGCTCCACTCTAACCCTGGTCCATTCCCACAGTGGCTTCTCAGTTTATACCTACCTTCCTTTTATTTGCTGCTGTTAATTGGACAATCAACTATTAACAAGTTGCAAACGTTTAGACTCCTGCAAGGTGAAACTAGTTGATGGGATCTGAGCAAGGTGGAGCATGACGTCAAGGGAGGAAAGTGGGAGGGTAGACGGGAACATTGAGGGGGAGGACCCAGTGGGAGGGGTGTGTGGGTGATGGACAGATGGGGTGGGTGGAGGAGGGGGATGAAACAGGGTGATGGGGGCTGGGGTGGGTGTGGGAGGAACTGGGTCGATCAGGAGGAGAGAGGAAAGGGACAGAGGGGGAGCAGGTTACCGGCAGTTGGAGAATTCAATGTTCTCGAATCGAAGGATCTGGGGATGGGGCAGAGAAATGGTGTTGAGGTAGAGGACAAAGTCTCACTGAATGACAGAGCAGGCTCAAAGTATCAATGCCCACGCTTGTTCCTGTTCTGACATTATGTTCATATCTTCTTACGTTTGTGCACAGTCCAAAGACACAGCCTCTGGTCCTGAGGACCCGGATATGTGAATGCAATCAACATGAGAGCCTTCTATAAGTTTCACACAGGACCACAGACTATTGTGTTCTTACCCAAGATAAAGGGAAAGAACATCTGTAAGCAATTAACCATCACAGGCATATGGTTTTTCATTTGAATTTTGTAATTCTTGGAAGGGGCCAGTTTAAAAAGGGATGGAATTTTTGGTTCAATTGCTTTGAACCCTTGTCAGATAGGATCTGCTGTCACTGAGTCCAGCTCTGCAGTCTGTGTGCCAGTAAGCAGGGATTAGGGTTGGACAGTGTGCAGAGCCAGATCTCTGCTGAAAAAGTCAAGTCGAGTTTATTGTCACATGCACAAGTACGGTGAGGTACAGGTACAGTGAAAAACTTGCTTGCAGCAGCATCACAGGCACATAGGTACAGATAACACACAGGATATAAATTATACGAGAAAGTAAAGAGATAGACTGTGCAAGACGACATTAGATTGCAAAACACAGAGACAAGTCCACAGTAGTGCAAGAGGTGGTCTGTAGTGTCCTGCTGCTGAGGTAGGGTTGGGGTTGTGCAGGTTGGTTCAAGAACTTGACGGTTGTGGGAAAGTAGCTGTTCCTGAACCTGGTGGTGTGGGACTTCTAGGCTTCTGTACCTCCTGCCCGATGGTAGCAGTGAGAAGAGGACATGGCCTGGATGGTGGGGATCCTTGATGATATATGCCACCTTCTTGAGGCAGCACCTCCTGTAGATGCTGTCAGCGGTGGGGAGGGCTGTGCCTGTGATGGAGTGGGCTGTGTCCACTACTCTCTGCAGCCTCGTGCATTCTGGTGCGTTGGAGATGCTGTAAAGGTTAAAGTACTTAGAGAGGTCATAAAGATTAAGCCTGCATTGATCACAGAGAGATGGAGTGCAGAATCGGACTCACCGCTCATCACCATCCACTTACCCTACTGGTCCCTCCTGATGTATGGGCACCCTGTACATAAGAACAAGTGTTCGGAAGACCGGTGAGATGGATGGGGATGAATATGCCGGCTGCTGCAGGGCTGTAGGCATCTACTGCCGGGTGGGGAGGGGCATTTCCCTGGTCCTTCTCTCCACCCCCCACCCACCGAGCCACCACAATTGGGGGCTGGGTGGAGCCAAGCAGAGCCGGGAGCACTGAGCAGACTTGCTCGCTCGCTGGGTCAGTGAGGACGGCTGGCGGCCGCTCTTCCTGTGCCTGCTTGCTCCCCCGTCACCGCTGTTGCTGTGACCCCCCCCCCCCCCCCCCCCCCACACACACTGTTGTTGTTCACTTCCAACTTATGAACAGTTCGGGTTAGAACACAGAACATAGAACAGTACAGCACAATATGGGCCCTTCAGCCCACGATGTTGTGCCGACCTATATAAACCTACTCCATGATCAATCCAACCCTTCTACACAGCCCAGAACCCTCCATTTTTCTTACATCTATGTGCCTATCTAAGAGTCTCTTAAACTTTCCTATTGTATCAGCCTCTACCACCACCGCTGGTAGTGCATTCCAGGTACCCACTACTCGCTGTGTAAAGAACCTACTCTGACATCTCCCCTGAACTTTCCTCCACTCATCTTAAACAGATGTCCTCTGGTATTGGCCATTGCTGCCCTGGGCTGTCCACTCTGTCTATGCCCCTCATAATCTTATACACCTCTATCAAGTTGCTTCTCATCCTTTGTCACTCTACAGAGTAAAGCCCCAGCTTGCTCAACCTTTCCTCATAAGACATGTTCTCTAATCGGCAGCATCCTGGTAAATCTCCTCTGCACCCTCTCTAAAGCTTCCACATCCTTCCTATAATGAGATGACCAGAACTGAACACAACACTCCAAGTGTGGTCTAACCAGAGTACTATAGAGCTGCAACATTACCTCATGGCTCTTGAACTCAATCCTCCGACTAATGAAGGCCAGCACACCATGTGCCTTCTTAACCACCTTATCAATTTGCGCAGCAACTTTGAGGGATCTATGTACTTGGACCCCGAGATCCCTCTGTTCCTCCACACTGCTAAGAGTCCTGCCATTAACCCTGCATTCTGCCTTCAAATTCCACTTGAAGTATCACTTCACACTTTTCCAGATTGAACTCCATCAGCCTGTTTACGTTGACCTCACATTTGTCAAAGTCTCTCTCCCTAGTGAACACTGAAGCAAAGTATTCATTAAGGACCTCCCCTACCTCCTCCGCCTCCAGGCACGTTTCCCCCTTTATCCCTGAGCAGTCCTACCCTCACTCTGACTAATCCTCCAGTTCTTCACGTATTAGTAGAACGCCTTGGGGTTTTCCTTAATCCTACTCGCCAAAGACTTCTCATGTACCCTTCTAGCTCTCCTAAGTCCCTTCTTAAGCTCCTTCCTGGCTACCTTATAACTCTCAAGAGCCCCGTCTGATTTGCTTCCTAAACCTTAAGTATGCTTCCTCCTTCCCCTTGACTAAATGTTTCACCTCTCGTTCCTTCACCCGACTATCCTTTCCCAGTCTCAGTGGGACAAACCTATCTAGAACCCCATGCAAGTGTTCCCTAAACAGCCTCCACATTCCTACTGTGCATTTCTCTGAGAACATCTGTTCCCAATTTACGGTCCCAAGTTCCTGCCTAATACCATCGTAATTAACCCTCCTTCAATTAAATACTTTCCCATAACGTCTGCTCCTGTCCTTCTCCATGACTATGCTAAAGGTCAGGGAGTTATGGTCACTGTCTTACTAGTTGGGGTTATGAACAGTTCTCAGGAATGGAACCCTGTTGTAACCCGGGGACTATCTGCAATCCTAAACAAATCCCATTTGTGCTGGGTTGAGTTACAGGGAGATACAGCACAGAAACAGGCCCTTCGGCCCAACTGAATCCATGCTAACCATCAACCAACCATTTACATAAACCCTACATTAATCCCAGTTTTCATTCTCCCCACATTCCCATCAACTCCCCTCAGATTCTACCCCTCACCCATGCACTTGAAGCAATTTACAGTAATCGATTAACCTACCAACTTGCACGTCTTTGGGATGTGGGGGGAAACTGGAGCACCCAGGGGAAACCCATGCAGTCACAGGGAGAATGTGCAAACTCCACACACACACACACACACACACACACACACACGCACAGTGCCGGAGGTCAGGATCGAACCTGAGTCTCTGGAGCTGTGAGACAGCAGCTCTACCAGCTGCGCCGCTGAGCCATCCCAAACACAAGACATAAATATAGGGTTGAGGAGCAGACCAACTGATCTAATTGAATGCCTGAGCTGAGGTTGAGCTTCCAGAAGCTGCCTGTCTTGTCCATTCCCGACTTTAACCCTGAGTGCGAGCTTCATTACGTGCCAACTCAAGAGCCCGTTCTCCACCTCCCCCACCACCACCGACATCATTCTACTAACACATGGAATTAGGACCTCGGAGAGGCAGCCTCATCCTTTCCTGAGCCTCTCACCAGCCTTCAAGCCATTGCCTCATTCCAAGGCTGAGTTCCAAGTCTGAGATCCATAGCAAGTTCAAGAGGGAGTGAAGAAATGCATCCAAGAATCTCTGGGACATTTGGGCAGATTCCCAGAAATGCTGATCTCAGTTAAACATTGAGAACTTCTACATCATCTTTCAAGAGCTTGACAAGACCTTTCTAATGGGGCTAGGGCCACAAAGCCTCTCAGCTGTTTGCACAGTAGATTTGAGAGTCCCTCTGATGAATTAAAACAGTGCTTATAGAATCAGAGTCATAGAGCACAGAAACAAGCCTTTTGGCCCAACTGGTCCATGCCAACCGAGACTCAAATCTAACTGCCCAACTTGTCCATGGTGACCAAGATGCCCATCTGAGCTGGTCCCATTTGCCTATGTTTGGCCCATATCCCTCTAAATCTTTCCTATCCATGTACCTGTCCAAGTGTCTTTTAAATGTTCATGTACCTGCCTCAACCACTTCCTCTGGCAGCTCGTTCCGTATATGGACCATCCTTTGTGTAAAAAATGTTGCCCCCTCAAGTTTCTCTTAAATCTTTCCCCTCTCAACTTAAACCCATGCCGTCTAGTTCTTGATTCCCCAACCCTGGGAAAAAGACTGTGTGTATTCACCCTGTCTATGCCCCTCATGATTTTATACACCTCTTTGATATCACCCCTCATTCTTCTACGCTCCAAGGAATAAAGTTCCAGTCTAAATAATCGCCAAGGTTTTTATTGCCATCTAGACCAACTACTCTTATCTATAAATGGGGGGGGGGGGCGCATTCACCCCGTTGTACCCCTGCTGACTCTTACTAGAGCTCTCCATTTTGTCTCAGTATTTTGGTTCCCCCATCTATCTCTTTCCACTATTTTCCTTTTGAAGGTGGTTTTGAAACTCTTTGCCCTGCCTACTTCACATCTGCCAATAACTTGGATTGCTATTCAAAAGTTTAAAGACTTAAGTAGGTATTTCATGGCAAACAAACAGACCTTTAAGAAAGTCACAAGAAAATTGGAGTGGCAGTAGGCCATTCGACTCCTCAATACTGACCCGCCATTCAATATCATCATGGCTGACCTATGCTGGCCTCAATTTCTTTTCCGTGCCATTCCTGCACGCCCCTCTACTCCTCACTCTATCAAATATTTACCCACCTCCACTTTAAGTACCAATGATCCAGCTTCCACCACCCCGGGGGCAGAGAGTTCCAGAGATTCACCACCCTCTCTGTGAGAAGAAATTTGTACGTACCTCAGTTTTAAGTGACCGTCCCCTTATCTTGTAGTTAGGTCCCCATATTTGAGAATCTCCCACTCGTGAAAATGTTCCAACTTCTACCCTGTCAAGCCCCCTTACAATCTTATAGGTTTGAATAAGGTCACCCCTCATTCTTCTAAACTCTAAACAGACAAAAGCTATTTAAGATAAGATAAGATAAGATATCTTTATGAGTCACATGTACAGTGAAACACACAGTGAAATGCTTCTTTTGCGTAGAGTGTTCTGGGGGCAGCCCGCAAATGTCACCACGTTTCCGGCGCCAACATAGCATGCCCACAACTTCCTAACCTGTACGTCTTTGGAATGTGGGAGGGAACCGGAGCACCCGGAGGAAACCCACGCAGACATGGGGAGAATGTACAAACTCCTTACAGACAGCGGCCGGAATTGAACCAGGGTCGCTGGCGCTGTAATAGCGTTATGCTAACCGCTACACTACCGTGCCTAGTTTGCTGGGACCAACCCTCTCACCCCAGGAATTAGCCTGACGGATCTTCTTTGTACTACCTCCAATATTACTCCTTTTTCCTTAGGTAAGGGGACCAAAACTGTACGTAGTATTCATGGTAAGATCTCACCAACACCCTGTACAATTGCAACAAAACCTCCCTATTTTTAAAACTCCAGCCCCTTTTGCAATGAAGACAAAATACCATTTGCCTTCTTAGAACATAGAACATAGAACACTACAGCACAATACAGGACCTTCGGCCCACGATGTTGTGCCGATATTTTATCCTGCTCTAAGATCTATCTAACCCTTCCCTCCCACATAGCTCCCCATTTCTCTATCATTCATGTGGCGATCTAAGAGTCTCTTAAATGTCCCTAACGTACCTGCCCCCACAACCTCTGCCAGCAGTGCGTTCCACGCACCCACCACTCTCTGTGTAAAAAACTTACCCCTGACATCCCCCTTATACCTTCCTCCAATCACCTTAAAATTATGTCCCCTCGTGTTAGCCATTGTCGCCCTGGGAAAAAGTCTCTGACTGTCCACTCGATCTATGCCTCTTATCATCTTGTACACCTCTATCAAGTCACCTCTCATCCTCCTTCTCTCCAAAGAGAAAAGCCCGAGCTCGCTCAACCTATCTTACCTATTCTTACCAACTTGTTGGACCTGCCTGCTATCTTTTTTGTGATTCATGCACTGGAACACCTCAGTCCTCTATAGTTCACTCAGTTTCAGTCTCTCTCCATTTAGAAGATAGCCTTACCGAAGTGTAGGACCTCACACTTCCCCACATTAAACTCCATTTGTCAGTATTTTGCCCACTAACTCAATCTATCTATGTCCTGTTGCAGAATCACGGTATCCTGATCACATTGTGCCTTCCTCCTATTTTCATATCATGTGTAAGTTTGGAAACCTTACATATGGTTCCTCCTTGGACATTAATGTAAATAATGAACATCACAGATCAAGAGCTCCATCAATGACGTCCTTCCAGTCTGAAAATGACCCATTAATCATAAATCTCTGTCTTCTCTCAGACAGCCACTTTTCAATCCATTCCAATACACTTCCTCTGAGATCATGGGCTTTTAAGTTATGTACCGACATTTTATGTGGCTCCTTGTCAAATGCCTTTTGGAAATCTAAAACACTGCATGGTTAGTAAGTTTGCAGATGACACTAGAGTAGGTGGTGCTGTTGACAGTGAAGATGGTTTTCAGGATTTACTGAGGGATCTTGATCAGCTGGGCAAGTGGGCTCAGGAATGGCAAATGGACTCTAACTCGGATAAGTGCGAGGTGTTATATTTTGGGAAGACAAATGAGGGTAGGACTTTCACAGTAGGGCCCTGGGGAGTGTTGTAGAACAGAGGGACCTTGGAATACAGGTACATGGTTCCCTGAAAGTGGCGTCAGGGTGGTGAAGAAGGCTTTTGGCACGGTGGCCTTATCAGTCAGGGCAATGAGTATGGAAGTTGGGATGTTGTGTTGCAGTTGTACAAGATGCTGGTGAGGCCGCATTTGGAATATTGTGTTCAGTTTTGGTCACCCTGCTATAGGAACAATGCCATTAAGCTGGAAAGAGTGCAGAGGAGATTTACGAGGATGTTGCCCCGACTCAAGGAACTCAGTTATAGAGAGAGGTTGGGCAAGTTGGGACTTTTTTCATTGGAGCGTAGGAGAGTGAGGGGTGATCTTCTTGAGGTGTATAAAATCATGAGGGGTATTTATAGGGTGAATGCACTCAGTTTTTTTCCCAAGGTTAGGGAATGAAGAACTAGAGGGCATGGGTTTAAGGTGAGAGGGGAGAGATTTAATTGGAACCTGATGGGCAACCTTTTCACCCAGAGGGTGGTCAGTGTATGGAATGAACTGCCAGAGGAAGTGGTTGAGGCAGGTATGTGAACAACATTTAAAAGTCACTTCGATAGGTACATGGATAGGAAAGGTTTAGAGGGATGTGGGCCAAACACGGGCAAATGGGATTAGCTTGGAAGGGGATTTTGGTCGGCATGGACCAGTTGGGCCAAAGGTCCTGTTTCCGTACTGTATGACTCTATGAGGTGTTGCCTGACCTGCTGAGTTTTCCCAGCCTTCTCTGTTTTAATCTCCATCCCGAGGGCCTACCTAAGAGGAAGGAATGGCAGAGAAGTTGGGAGAGAGAGATACTCGCTTGTGTTCTCCCTGTCTCATCGTACTCATTGCCAAGGGGATAACTCTTCAGTGAAGAAGTACCCCCTTGTCAGCTCAAGCCCCCCACCCCGCCACAGGCTGGTTGGCTGACTTTCCCCCTTCCAATTTTGGGAATGCTTTTCTCAACAGGGACACCTCTCTCCTAGAAACAAAATAGGAAAATCAATGCTTAGTCCAGCACCATAACAATCATAACAGACTCACCCACAGAGCTCCCTGGTCCTCAATTTTGAAAACAACAACGCTCAGTAATAATTCCACACAGGTCCATCAACACTAGTTTGAGGAAGGATTCAGAAATGAAACTGGCTCCAAGCAATTACTTGATTCAGATGTTACGAGCCAGGTTGCTATTTGGTGAATGTCCCTTTAAGGCACCTGGACAGTAGACTAGTAGCGTGTGTGTGGTGTTATCTACAAGACGGCAAGACTATAATTGGAGTGGACTGGCTGTTTTGCGCAGAGTTAGAGAGAGAGAGAGAGAGAGAGAGAGACACTGACTGCTGGATGAAGAACAATAGCTGTGACTGTCACCGAAATCCATGTATGGATTTTTGGAGCAATCAAGTGGAATCCACTTTGTCGTTAACCTGTAGTGGAAAGCAGGTATTTCTGTGGGTGGCCACGTATCGAATACCTTTGGGGTGGCAGATACTTCGGAACAAAGCAGTGGAAATCTTCAGAGATTGAGGTGTTGTATGGGTTCCATCGTGGAACGTGTGGATTTCGTAAATTCTCTCTACATTTGTTCTACATTTTCTCTTCAGTCAAGGGTGGTTTTGCAAAAGCCTTTGCTCATCGATCTACCTTATGACTTGCTGAACTGAACTTTGAGAACTATTCCTAGACTTGGGATTTGGGAATTTGCCACACACGCACTTCGAGTTTAGTTTTGGGGTTAATGTTTAATATTTAATGTTTTTACTTTTCTTATTATTACAAGTAGTTATTAATAATAGGTGGGAGGCAGCATAAAGGAAGTTACAGACCTATTAGTCTGACGTCAGTGGTGGGAAAATTATTGGAATCTATCCTCAAGGATGGGGTTACGGAATACCTAGAGGCGCAAGGCAAGATAGGTCCTAGCCAACATGGTTTTGTGAAGGGAAGATCCTGCCTGACCAACCTATTGGAGTTTTTTGAAGAAATCACAGGTAGGGTGGATAAGGGAGAGGCGGTAGATGTTGTGTATTTAGACTTTCAAAAGGCCTTCGATAAGGTGCCTCACAAGAGACTGATTAATAAGATGAGAGGTCATGGAATTACAGGTAGGATAACAGAATGGGTGGAGCATTGGCTGGTTGGCAGGAAGCAAAGAGTGGAAATAAAAGGATCTCGTTCTGGTTGGTTACCGGTTACTAGTGGTGTGCCGCAGGTGTCGGTGTTGGGACCGCTCCTTTTTACATTGTACATTAACGATTTGGATAATGAAATAAATGGTTTCGTGGCTAAGTCTGCAGATGACACCAAGGTAGGTGGAGGAGTAGGGAGTATTGAAGAGATAGGAAGGTTGCAGAGGGACCTAGACAGTTTAGGAGAATGGGCAAGGAAATGGCAGATGAGATTCAATGTTGAGAAATGTGCAGTTGTACACTTTGGAAACAGAAATAAACGGGCAGATTATTATCTAGAAGGAGAAAAAATTCAAAGTACGGAAGTACAAAAGGACTTGGGGGTACTCGTGCAGGATACCTTAAAGGTTAACCACCAGGTCGGATCGGTGGTAAGGAAAGCGAATGCTATGTTGGCATTCATTTCGAGAGGTATAGTATATAAAAGTAAGGAAGTGTTGATGAGGCTCTACGGGGCACTAGTGAGGCCTCATGTGGAATATTGTGCGCAGCTTTGGGCCCCACATCTTAGGAAGGATGTGCTGACGTTGGAGAGGGTTCAGAGGAGATTTACGAGGATGATTCCAGGAATGAAAGGGCTTACGTATGAGGAGCGTTTGTTGGCTCTTGGACTGTACTCACTGGAGTACAGAAGAATGAGAGGGGACCTCATAGCGACATTTAAAATATTGATAGGAAAGTATAGAGTAGATGTGGCTAGGCTGTTTCCCTTGGTGGGTGAGTCCAGGACCAGAGGGCACAATCTTAGAATTAGAGGGTACAGTTTCAAACCAGAGATGAAGAGAAATTTCTTTAGCCAGAGGGTGGTGAATTTGTGGAACTCCTTGCCACATACAGCAGTGGAGGCCAGATCAGTGGGGGCGTTCAAGGAGGAGATAGATAGATATCTAAATAGTCAGGGTATCAAGGGATATGGGGATAAGGCTGGAAATTGGGATTAGAATAGGTTTTTTTTCCCATTCCCCATTTCTCATTTCTTTTTTCCCTTTTCCTTGGAGCAGACTCGATGGGCCGAATGGCCTGCTTCTGCTCCCTTGTCTTGTGATCTTGTGATCTTGTGAATAAAATAGTTCCTAACACTTATACATGACTTGTTGTGTTTCTATTGTTGCTGGTACATAACACAGATTTTTATTTTATCTGTAACCAAAGCTTCTCAGAATGGAGGGAACTACAAAGGCAGTGATTGATATCCAGAGTCAATACCCAGGCGGGTGATTCTGTCCCTGAATCCTTTCCCAAAACAGCGACTAAATCAGGATTGGGTGCTGAATTTTACTCTGCCAATCCCTGCAACCATTAACCGCGTTTGTTTACCTTTTGGTTTTTACTTTAGCACCTCAGACATTAAGAAGAAAGACTGATCCCAAGACAAGACGCTGAAATACAAGTGAGTCCTTGTTGAACTTTATTTTTAAGACTCAGTGCTAGTTTTATTGGAACCTGGGATGGTTTAAGATGTTAATTTCTTCATCAGTACATGTTTGGTCTGAGTTTCCTTTTAATTTTAACTGTTTTAGTTTTAGGGAGGGATTAGCTAGTCTGTGGTACAGAGGTGTGGACTGATAGAACTTCCCTCAGCCCATCTATTCCAGTTCACGCTATTTGGCCAACAAAGGACAAAATTTTCCTCCTCTTACAACACATAAGGTGCTGGAGGAACTCAGCGGGTCAGGCAGCGTCTGTGGAGGGAAATGGACAGTCGGCTGACCAGTCAGCTGTGCTCCTCTGGCATTTTGTGCATGTTACTCCAGATTCCAGCAACTGCAGTCTTGTTGTCTCCATCCACCTCCTCTTCTCAGGTCATCTCTTTAGACTGAGAATGTCTTGCTGCTAGTCCGGTTCTGAGGGGACTGATCATTGCCAGTGTGGGACTGGTAGAGATGTCACCAATACCTGGAGGGTGTGTATGGGACATGATGTGACTCCTTACATTGGACTGTTTGCTCTCGATGAATGGCCTTGAGGTTTTCAGTGCCCTTGTGAATAGTCACCACCACCTCAACCGGTCAAGACGCCCAGGGTTCACACGACTCAGAATGGGGGCATGTTATGTTTTTCTTGAGGAGGCTTTGAGAACCTCCTTGAATCGATGCCCAGACCAGCTGGGTATTGGGAACTGGGTCTTCCATCGGGCAGAAGATACAAAAGCCTGAAAATACGTACCACCAGGCTCAAGGACAGCTTGAATTATAAGACTATTGAATGGTCCCCTAGTACAATAAGATGGACACTTGACCTCACAATCTACCTCGTTATGGCCTTGCACCTTATTGTCTGCCTGCACTGCACTTTCTCTGTAACTGTAACACTTTATTCTGCATTCTGTTATTGTTTTCCCCTGTACTACCTCAATGTACTGATGTGGTGAAATGATCTGTATGGATGGCATGCAAAACAAAGTTTTTCACTGTACCTCGGTACGTGTGACAATAATAAACCAATTCACCAATTTACCATCAGGACTCAAAACCTTGTTTCGACCCGAAACGTCAACAATTCCTTCTGCCTTAATAGATGCTGCTCAACTTGCTGAACTCTGCAGATTGTTTGTTGCTCCAGATTCCAGAATCTGCTGTCTCTTGTGTCTCCATCATTGAGAAGACCATAAGATATAGGAACTGAATTAGGCCATTCAGCCCACCGAGTCTGGTCCACCATTCAATCATGGCTGATTTTCCTTTCTCAATCCCATTCTCCTGCCTTCTCCCCGTAACCCTTAACCCCCTTACCGATCAAAAACCTATCAATCTCTGCCTTAAACACACCCAATGACTTGGCCTCCACAGCCCTCTGTGGCAACAAATTCCACAGATTCACCACCCTCTGGCTGAAGAAGTTCCTCCTCATCTCAGTTCTAAAAGGACGTCCCTTTATTCTGAGGCTGTGCCCTCAGATCCTAGACTCTCCCACTGATGGAAACATCCTCTCCACGTCCACTCTATCCAGGCCTTTCAGTATTTGGTAAGTTTCAATGAGATTCCCCTCTCATCCTTCTGAACTCCATCGACTACAGGCCCAGAGACATCAAACGCTCCTCAATGGTTAAGCCTTTCATTCCCGAGATCGTTCTTGTGAACCTCGTCCGGACCCTCTCTAGGGCCAGCACATCCTTCCTTAGATACGGGGCCCAAAATTGCTCACAATATTCCAAATGTGTCCAGATAGATTCTTGATAAGTAAGGGGAGAGGGAGGGGTGATATGTTTCTTGGGGGGACTGCTGGGACTGCAGAATTGAAGTTACAGTCACAGCAGCCATGATCTTATTGAATAGTGGAGCAGGTTTGAAGGGCCGAATGGTCTCCTCCTTCTCCTTGCTCAACCAATAAATATGTGCTGTCTATTATGCCCAGCTCCCATAAATAATTTTAATAAATAACAATTTTGAAGCGCCACACTGTCCATCACTCCCCAGCCTCCTCATTGACAGAGTCTCGTCCCATGGTGAAACTTTTCTTCCCATAACCTTGCAAATGAGAGACTGTGACCAACTCTCCAGTCCGTCAATAAAGGGCAGCTGGGGATTTTAAGATATTTTAAGAAACCAACAAAAAAAAGGCGTAGGTGTGAGAGGAGGGGAAGATATCTTGAGCTGTTGTGGTGCGTACAGTAGGACAGGGGAAATATGTATGATTGAGATTGAAAGGGGGACGTGTAATTGAAAAGCAGTTTTAAAGGGCCAGAATGAGAATCAGTCAGAATCACATTTATTATCACTGAGTTGTATGAAGTGTAATTTGTTGTTTTGTGGCAGCAGTACCGTGCAAAGATTGGTATTGGCTTATTATTGTCACTTGTACCGAGGTACAGTGAAAAACTTGTCTTGCACACCGTTCGTACAGATCAATTCATTACACAGTGCATTGAGGTAGTACAGGGAAAAAACAATAACAGAATACAGAGTAAAGTGTCACAGCTACAGAGAAGTGCAGTGCAGGTAGACAATAAGGTGCAAGGTCGCAACAAGGTAGATTGTGAGGTCAAGAATCCATCTCATCATATAAGGGAACCATTCAATAGTCTTATCACAGTGGGATAGAAACTGTCCTTGAGCCTGGTGGTATGTGCCCTCAGGCTCATGTATCTTCTGCCTGATGGAAGAGGAGAGAAGAGAGAATGACCCGGGTGGGTGGGGTCTTTGATTATGCTGTTGCTTCACCAAGGCAGTGAGAGGTATAGACAGAGTCCATGGAAGGGAGGCTGGTTTCCGTGATGCGCTGAGTTGTGTCCACAACTCTCTGTAATTCCTTGTGGTCCTGGGCAGAGCAGTTGCCATACCAAGCCGTGAATTACATAAAATTACTATAAATTACAAAAGTAAATAAATAGTGCCAAAAAAAGGAATAATGAGGTAGTGTTCATGGGTTCATGGACCGTTCAGAAATTGATGGTGGAGGGGAAGAAGCTGTTCCTGAATCATTGAGTGTGGGTCTTCAGGTTTCTGTACCTCCTCCCTGATGGTAGTAACGAGAAGAGGGCATTTCCCGGATAGTGAGGGTCCTTAGCGATGGATACTGCCTTGTTGAGGCACCACCTCTTGAAGATGTCCTCGATGGTGGGGAGGGTTGTGCCCGTGATGGAGCTGGCTGAGTCTACAACCCTCTGCAGCCTCTTGCGATCCTGTGCACTGGAGCCTCCATACCAGGCTGTGATGCAGCCAGTCAGAATGCTCTCCACCGTACCTCTATAGAAGATTGTAAGGCATACCGAATCTCCCCAAACTCCTAACAAAGCAGAGCCGCTGGCGTGCCTTTTTGTGATTGTATCAATGTGTTGGGCCCAGGATGGATCCCCTGAGATGTTGACTCCCAGGAATTGAAGCTGCTCACCCTTTCCACTGCTGACCCCTCAATGAGGACTGGTGTGTGTTCTCCTGACTTCTCCTTCCTGAAGTCCGCAATTTATTCCTTGATCTCGCTGACGTTGAGTGGGGAAGTTGTTGTTGTGACACCACTCAACCAGCCGATCTATCTCACTCTTCTACGCCTCCTCGTCGCTATCTGAGATTCTGCCAACAACAGCATCACAAACCTGCTCCATCATTCATTCAGATTCATTTGGTCATTGGTAATGGGTTAATTATTGTCACCAGTAATTTGAAAGAGAAGCCTGAAATCCCACACCACCAAGTTCAAGATAACCATTAGCGTAATGCTATTACAGCGCCAGCGACTTGGGTTCAAATCCAGTCACTGTCTGTGAGGAGTTTGTACGTTCTCCCCATGTCTGCGTGGGTTTCCTCCGGGTGCTCCGGTTTCCTCCCACGTTCCAAAGACGTACGGGTTAGGAAGTTGTGGGTGTGCTATGTTGGCACCGGAAGCGTGGTGACACTTGCGGGCTGCCCCCCAGAACACTCTATGCAAAAGATGCATTTCACTGTGTGTTTCGATGTACATGTGACTAATAAAGGTATCTTATCTACTTCCCTTCAACCATTTAGTTCTTGAACCAACCAGCTAAACCCAAATCATTACAACACTATGACCACTCTGATCACCTTGCATTAAAATGGACTTTGTTTTTTTGGTTCTAATTGTGTTCTTTATTGTAAGAATTGTGTATCATTTGTGTTTTATTTATGTTTTTCTTGTGAGTGCTGCTTATCTGATGCTATGTGCAAGTAAGTTTTTTCATTGCACCTGTGCACACATGTACTTATGCATATGACAATAGACTTTGAGGTACCGACATACAGTGAAAAGCTTTTGCTTGCATGCCATTCAGATGGATCATTGCATACATAAGCACATCTATTTCTCCATATCAACCAATACTTGAGCCAGTTGAACATTTCCAACAAGCTTTCAAAGGCATGAGTGGGTTCCAGAATTCTTCTCCCCACTGGGTGAAGACGTCTTTCACCCAGATGCAAGTCTAAGACACTGTCCCGTCAGTCTGAACTCCCTCCACAGGGGCAGCTAGTTTCTCCCACTTTGGTTCTCCCATATTGAATTTGAAGACAGAATACAAGGCTAATGGCAGGACCCTTAACAGTGTGGAGGAACAGGGATCTTGGAGTCCACATCCATAGATCCCTCAAGGTTGCCACGCAGGTCGATAGGGTTGTTAATAAGGTGTATGGTGTGTTGGCCTTCATTAGTCGGGGTATTGAGCTCAAGAGCTGCCAGGTAATGTTGCCGCTATATAAAACTCTGGTTAGACCACACTATTGTGTTGTGTTCAGTTCTGGTCGCCTCATTATAGGAAGGATGTGGAAGCTTCAGAGATGGTGCAAAGGATACTTACCAGGATGCTGCCTGGATTGGAGAGCATGTCTTATGAGGATAGGTTGAGTGAGCTAGGGCTTTTCTCTTTGGAGCAAAGGAGGATGAGAGGTGACTTGATAGAGATGTGCAAGATGATCAAAGGCATAGATCGAGTGGACAGTCAGAGACTTTTTCCCAGGGTGAAAATGGTTAACAGGAGGGGGCATAATTTTAAGGTGATAGGAGGAAGGTATAAGGCGGATGTCAGGGGTAAGTTTTTCACACAGAGAGTGGTGGGTGTGTGGAACGCACTGCCAGCAGAGGTTGTGGGTGCAGATACATTAGGGACATTTAAGAGACTCTTAGATAGACACATGGATAATGGAAAAATGGAGGGCTCTGTGGGAGGGAAGGGTTAGATAGATATTAGAGCAGGATGAAATGTTGGCACAACATAGTGGGCCGAAGGGCCTGTGCTCTGTATATGCCTCTTATCATCTTGTACTGTGCTGTAATGTTCTATGTTCTATGTTCTCAAACATTTCCTTTTTTAGCTCCCCAAGCTCTGCTCAGATGGTGTTCTGATTTATTATATTTGTACTTTCTGCAGGGATATTGCATATGCTAAGCTGAGGAGAATTTAATAGCTCTTTTAGCGCTAGGTGCCCCAGGATGGTATTGCTTGCCTTTCCATTTTAATGGCAGAGACTTGTACCATCGCCTCAAATAACTGGTAATTCCTGTGTGTGTGTGTGGGCACATGCCTGTGTTTATATATTTTCTCATTTATCAAAGTTTGAAGTCAAGTTTATTGTCATCTGCACAAGTCCATGTGTGCACAGGTGCAATGAAAAACTTACTTGCAGCAGCATCACAGGCACAGAGCATCAGATAAGCAGCATTCACAAGAAAAACATAAACATATATCATACACAATTTTAACAAGAAAGAACACAGTTAGAACAAAAAAAAACAAAGTCCATTGTAGTGCAAAGTGATCAAAATGGTCCCAGTGTTGCTGTACTGAGGCAGTGAACCGAATGGTTGAAGGGAAGTAACTGTTCCTGAACCTGGTGGTGTGGGACTTCAGGCTTCTGTACCTCCTGCCCGATGGGAGCTGCGAGAAGATGGCACGGCCCGGATGGTGGGGATCTTTGATGATGGATGTTGCTTTCTTGAGGCAGCTCCTCCTGTAGATACTCCCGATGGTGGGGAGGGATGTGCCCGTGATGTATTGGGCAGAGTCCACTACTCTCTGCAGCTTCTTACATTCCTGCACAATTAAATTGCTGTACCAGACCGTGATGCAACCTGTCAGTGTGTGTGCGTGGGTGCGTGCGTGTGTGTGTGTGTGTGTTTGTGTGTGTGTGTGTGTGTGTGTGTATTTTGTCCCCACATTCCCATCAACTCTCCACAGATTCTACCCCTCACCCACACACTGGGGGCAATTTACAGCAGTCAATTCACCCACCGACCTGTGCGTCTTTGGGACGTGGGAGGAAACCAGAGCACCTGGGCTGAAACCGAAATGGTCACACGGAGAACGGGCAAACTCCACACAGACAGCACCCAAGGTCAGGATTGAACCTGGGTCTCTGGAGCTGTGAGGCCGCGGATCTACCAGCTGCGTCACAGTGCTGTCCATCTATACAAGTCTGCAGAGAGGGCACTTTCATATCGGTATATCAGACTGTTTTCAGGCTCTTGAACACTAAAGGTGAACTCCTGATCTCCCAATCCATCTCATCGTGGCCCTTGCACCTTATTGTCTGCCTGCACTGCACCTTCTCTGTAACTGTAACACTATTTTCTGCATTCTGTTTTTCTTTTTACTTTCTCATTGGAATGATCTGTCTGGATGGCACACAAACAAAAGGTTTTCACTGTATCTCGGTACATGTGAGAAGAATAAACTAATTACTGAGGCATAAACATGCGTTTCTGTGGAGAAGTATCATAGATGGATGTGAGAAATGAGGCAACTCGCTGCCTGGAGGGATAACAGAAAGAGAGTCACAGAGAGCTTTCAGGAGGGGATTGCACAGACACCAGGGAAAATAATTTGAAGGGCTCTGGGAAAAGAGCAGAGGAATGGGTTGTAATAAAAATAGAAAAACTGGAAAAAATGTTGGTGAAAGTTCAAACTAGTTTGGCAGGGGAATGGGGCATAGAGCAAATGTACAGTTAGTGGTGGGGAGAGAGGTGCAGTCAAATACCAAAGGAAAACTCGGTCAGCAGAGCAGAGGTGGGCATGGTAAGGTACATGAGAAGATAGCCAGGAGCCTGACTAGTAAGGCAGATGAACTTTGAGCGTTGAACAGCTCATGGGCATGTGATATTGTTGCAATCACAGAGACGTGGAGGGGATGTTTCCATCAGGAGAGTCTAGGATCTGAGGGCACAGCCTCAGAATAAAGGGACGTCCCTTTAAAACTGAGGTGAAGCGGAATTTCTTCAGCCAGAGGATGGTGAATCTGTGGAATTTGTTGCCATGGATGGCTGTGGAGGCCAAGTCATTGGGTGTGTTTAAGGCAGAGATCGATAGGTTCTTGATCGGTAAGGGGGTTAAGGGTTACAGGGAGAAGGTGGGAAAATGGGGTTGAGAAAAAAAAATCAGCCATGATTGAATGGCGGAGCAGACTCGATGGGCCGAATGGCCTAATTCTGCTCCTATATCTTATGGTCTTATGGACAAGGTTTGAAAGAAGGGCAGGACTAGCAGCTCAACACTCCAGGGTGTAGAACCATCAGGCGTGACAGAAAGGGACGTAAAAGCAGAGGTGGTATTGCAATATTGATGAAGGAGTCCATTACTGCAGTAAGGGGGGAGGACATCCTAGAAGGCTCCACAAATATGGGTAAAGTTTAGACACAAGAAAGAGTTGAGCACATCAAAAATTACAGGGGGATCTTGATCAGCTCAGTGGGTGAGCCCTCCATTATGTCCCCTCTGAGTGCAGCCGTGATATTGTCCCTGATTAATAGTGCAATTCTTTTATCGAAACACCGGAACATTAAGCATCCAGTCCTGTTCCTCTCTCAACCAAGTCTCTGTAACGGCAACAACGTCATAGTTCCAAGTACTGATCCGTGCTCTAAGTTCATCAGCCTGACCCAGAATACTCCCAGCATTAAAATAAGCACACTATAACCTGTCCGTCCCATCGTCTCTATTACCTTGCTCCTGCCTATCCTTCCTTACAGACTTACTGGTCATTACAGCTGTGATGTTGGAGGAACTCAGCAGGCCAGGCAGCATCCGTGGAGAACCTGCCGTTACATGGTCCTCCGGACCTCCTTCCCCCTGCCCCTCCCGCCCGGACACCCCTGCCCTCCTCCCACCCCCCTTCCTCCTCGGGGTCTCCCTCTCTCCACCTTCTGTCGCCTCTGCTCTGTTTCTTGCCCCCATCCGCTTCTAATTCCTCATCCCACCTTGCACCTCCACCAGCCCACTCCCAGCCCCCCTTATCCCCTCCCCCCACCCTGACCTCTCCTCCTCCCCCCCCTTGTTCCCGCCCCCACATCCACCTCCTATCCTACATCTCTCTCTTCACCCCTTTACCGCTCCCAACCCCTCTCACTCCCTTCCTCCCACCAGCCCAGCGCCCCCAATCCCCTTCCCCCCACGCTTCTAGCCCCAACTCTTAACCCCTGAACCATAGAACCATACAGCACAAAACAGGCCCTTCAGCCCACCATGTTGTGCCGTCCATCAAACCACCCTCACACTACCTAACCCCTTCCTCCCGCATATCCCTCTATCTCACACTCCTCCATATGCCTATCCAACAAGCTCTTGAACCTGTCCAATGTATCTGCCTCCACCACCACCCCAGGCAGTGCATTCCATGCACCAACTACTCTCTGGGTGAAAAACCTCCCTCTGACATCTCCCTTGAACCTCCCACCCATAACCTTAAAGCCATGCCCTCTCGTCTTGAGCATTGGTGCCCTGGGAAGGAGGCGCTGACTGTCTATCTATTCCTCTCAATATTTTATATACCTCTATCATGTCTCCTCTCATCCTCCTTCTTTCCAGTGAATAAAGCCCTAGCTCCTTAAGCCTCTCCTCATATTCAATACCCTCCAATCCAGGCAGCATCCTGGTAAATCTCCTCTGCACCCTCTCCAACGCCTCCACATCCTTCCTATAATGAGGTGACCAGAACTGAACACAGTACTCTAAGTGTGGCCTAACTAGAGTTTTGTAAAGCTGCATCATCACCTCGCGGCTCTTAAACTCAATCCCATGACTTATGAAAGCCAACATCCCATTGGCCTTCTTAACTGCTCTTTCCACCTGTGAGGCAACTTTCAATGAACTGTGAATATGAACCCCCAGATCCCTCTGCTCCTCCACACTGCCAAGTACCTTGCCATTTACCCTGTACTCTGCCCTGGAGTTTGTCCTTCCAAAGTGTACCACCTCACACTTCTCCGGATTGAACGCCATCTGCCACTTGTCAGCCCAGCTCTGCATCCTATCAATATCCCTCTGTAAGCTCCGACAGCCCCCCACACTATCCACAACACTGCCAATCTTAGTGTCGTCCGCAAACTTACTAACCCAGCCTTCCACCCCCTCATCTATAAATATCACAAAAAGTAGAGGTCCCAGAACCGATCCCTACGGGACACCACTAGCCACTGCCCTCCAATCCGAGGGCACTCCTTCCACCAGAACCCTCTGCTTTCTACATGCAAGCCAATTCCTAATCCACACAGCCAAGCTTCCTTGGATCCCTCGGCCTCTGACCTTCTGAAGAAGCCTACCATGTGGAACCTTATCAAACGCCTTACTAAAATCCATGTAAACCACATCCACCGCACTGCCCTCATCAATCTTCCTGGTCACCTCCTCAAAGAACTCTATCAGGCTTGTGAGGCAAGGTCTTCCCTTCACAAAGCCATGCTGGCTGTCCCTAATCAGTCCATGATTCTCTAGGTGTTCATCAATCCTATCCCTTAGAATCCTTTCTAACAGCTTACCCACCACAGACGTGAGACTCACCGGTCTATAATTCCCTGGACTATCCCTATTACCTTTTTTGAACAAGAGGACAACATTCGCAACCCTCCAATCCTCCGGCACCATCCCCGTGGACAACGAGGACTCAAAGATCCTTACCAGCGGTTCAACAATCTCCTCCCTAGCCTCTCGAAGCAGCCTGGGGAAAATCCCGTCAGGCCCCGGTGATTTACCTGTCTTAATATTATTTAACAACTTCAACACATCCTCTCTCTTGATATCAACAACCTCGAGAACATTACCCCTACCAGCACTGCCTTCCGCATCATCAAGACCCCTCTCCCTGGTGAATACCGAAGAGAAGTACTCATTCAGAACTTCTCCCACTTCCGCCGCCTCCAGGCAAATTCTCCCACCTTTGTCCTTAATCGGACCTACCTTCACCCTAGCCATCCTCCTACCCTTCACATACTTGAAAAAGGCCTTGGGATTTTCCTTAACCCTACTAACCAAAGCCTTTTCATGTCCCCTTCTAGCTCTCCTCAGCCCTTTCTTAAGTTCCTTCCTTGCTACCCTATATTCCTCACGGGCCCTGTCTGAACCTTGCTGCTTATACCTCACGTATGCTACCTTCTTCTCCCTAACAAGTCGTTCCACCTCTCTCGTCACCCACGGTTCCTTCACCCTGCCATTCCTTCTCTGCCTCACCGGGACATATTTATCCCTAACATCCTGCATAAGATCCCTGAACATCGACCACATCTCCATGGTACATTTTCCTTCAAAAAGGACATCCCAATTTACACTCCCAAGTTCTCTCCTTATAGCCTCATAGTTCGCCCTTCCCCAATTAAAAATCCTCTTGTCCTCTCTGCACCTGTCCCTGTACATGACAATTTTAAAGGTTATGGAGCAATGGTCACTGTCCCCCAAATGCTCACCCACCAATAGATCCTTCACCTGTCCCGGTTCATTTCCTAAAACTAGATCTAACATGGCATTCCCTCTAGTCGGCCTGTCAACATACTGCGTCAGGAATCCCTCCTGGACACATTTAACAAACTCTATCCCATCTAAACCTTTGGCACTAAGCAGGTTCCAGTCTATATTTGGGAAGTTGAAGTCTCCCATTATAACAACCCTGTTATTTTTGCTTCTCTCCAAACACGGCCTGCCAATCTGCTCCTCTATATCTCTACTGCTACCGGGGGGTCTATAGAATACTCCTAGTAGAGTAACTGCTCCTTTCTTGTTCCTTAATTCCACCCATATGGACTCTAGAGATGATCCTTCTACAACATCCATCTTTTCCACAGCCGTAACAGTGTCCCTGACCAGTATCGCCACCCCTCCTCCTCTTCTCCCCCCTTCCCAATCCCTCTTAAAACACCGAAAACCAGGAATATTCAATATCCACTCCTCTCCTGACATCGGCCACGTCTCAGTAATAGCCACGATATCATAGTCCCCCATACTTATCCAAGCCCTCAGTTCATCCCCCTTATTCCTGACACTTCTTGCATTTAAGTAAACACACTTCGGTCCATCTACCTTACTACTTTTATAGCCTGTATTCTGCTTCTCCTTCCCCAAAGCCTCTCTACCTGTTTGATCTAACTTTTCCTCATTCCCTTCTTCCTCTGACCTACTCCTCCGGTTCCCTTCCCCCTCACAAACTAGTTTAAACCCTCCCGAACCACCCTAGCAAATCTCGCCGCAAGGATATTGGTCCCCTTCTGGTTCGGGTGTAACCCGTCCTCTCTGTACAGGTCCCACCTTCCCGAGAAGAGATCCCAATGATCCAGAAATCTAAAACCCTCCCTCCTGCACCGGCTTCTCAGCAACGCATTTATCTGCCACCTCCTCCTATTCCTGCCTTCACTATCGCGTGGCACCGGCAGCAATCCCGAGATTGCTACCCTTGAGGTCCTGTTCCTCAATTTTCTGCCTAGCTCCCTGAACTCGCTCTTCAGGACCTCATCCCCCTTCCTACCTACATCGTTGGTGCCAACATGGACTACAACTTCTGGCTGCTCTCCCTCCCGCTCAAGAATCCTGTGGACCCGATCAGTGACATCCCGGACCCTGGCACCCGGGAGGCAACATACCATCCGGGATTCATGCTCACTGACAAGTCTTTACCATCCCCCCTGATCTCCCCGTCTCTCAGGCTGAGCGGTCTGTTCTCAGCAAAGGGCTCACCTTCGTACCTCTGTGCCCCGACCTCAACAAATTCCAAGCCCAGCACGATGCCGAGCTCTTTTTTCCACCTCGTCTGCTGGGTTCCTCCAGCATCATCGTGTTTTTCATCTAGATTCCAGAGTCTGCAGTCCTTTGTTTCTCTGGTCATGACAGCGACCTTCCTCTCAGTCCCTCCGCTTACTGACCTGGTTCTCTGGTTCCCATCTACTGCCAAGCTACATTAAACCCTCCCAAGTAGCACAAGTGAACCTCCCATCCAGGATATTGATTCCCCCGCAATAAAGGTGCAACCCGTCCCTCAACTTGTCCATGCTTACCAAGATGTCTGTCCAAGCTAGTCCCACCTGCCTGCATTTGGCCCATATCCCTCTAAAACTTTCCTACCCACTTACCTGTCCAAATGTCTTTTAAATGTTGTTATTGTACCTGCCTCAACCACTTTCTCTGGCAGCTCGTTCCATATACCCACCACCCGCAGTGTGAAGAATTTGCCCCTCAGGTCCCCTTTAAACCTTTCCCCTCTCACCTTAAACCTGTGCCCTTTAGTTTTAGACTCCCCTACCCTGGGAAAAAGACTGTCACCATCCACCTTATCTATGCCTCATTTTCCAGCTCATCCCTCTCTTAAATGGGTTTTTATCTTTAAACAGTGACCTCTAGTTCAACACAACATTCTCTCTCTTAAAGAGCATTGGAGCAGGACAAGGCCATTCAGGCTTCTGGCCTATTCTGCCATCCCTCGAGTCTTTTCCAATTTCCTTCTCGAAGTTCTGGTTTACGTGTTGGGAGACGTAATGGCTCCTGGACTCACCTGTCAGTACAACTTTCTCTGGATAGAGTGGACATGGAGACGGCTGTGGAGGCCAAGTCATTGGGTGTGTTTAAGGCAGAGATTGATAGGTTCTTGATTGGTAAGGGGGTTAAGGGTCACGGGGAGAAGGCAGGAGAATGGGGTTGAAAAAAATCAGCCATGATACGATGACAGAGCAGACTCGATGGGCCGAATGGTCCAATTCTGCTGCTGTGTCTTATGGTCTTATCATCCACAGACGCACTCTTACCCAAAACATACTGATTTATGACAAAATTCCAAAGCTAAATGTTTCCACAATCACTGCCAGGAAACTTGTTAGCAAAGCTGATTTAAATTCCATCTTGGTGACAGCTACAGGGAGATCAGAAGATACAGTGTATTATAACATTCAAAGATTCGAATGCCATCAAAACCTGACAATGCATAAGAGATGTCACAGTCTAATAACTGGCTGGGTGTACAGGACTCCTGCAAATCCTGTGGCTTGGGCTAATATTTCATCGCCATCTGAGATTCTGCCAACAACAGTAGTGCGATCAGCAAATTTATAGATAAGGTTTGAGCTGTGCCTAGCCACACAGTTATGAGTGTAGAGAGAGTAGAGCAGTGGGCTAAGCATGCATCCTTGAGGTGCGCCTGTGTTGATTGTCAGCAAGGAGATGTTACTACCGATCTGCACAGACTGTGGTTTCCCGATGAGGAAGTCAAGGATCCAGTTGTAGAGGGAGGTACAGAGGCCAAGGGGTTTTAAGCTTGTTGATTAGTACTGAGGGGATGATGGTTCCATCTACAAGTTTGCAGACGATACCACTGTAGCGGGCCGTATCTCAAATAACGATGAGTTGGAGTACAGGAAGGAGATAGAGAGCTTAGTGACATGGTGTCATGACAACAACCTTTCCCTCAGTGTCAGCAAATAACAGAGCTGGTTATTGACTTCAGGAAAGGGGATGGTGTACATGCACCTGTCTACATCAGTGATGCTGAGGCTGAGAGGGTTGAGAGTTTCAAGTTCCCAGGAATGAACATCACCAATAGCCTGTCCTGGTCCAACCATGTAGATGCCACGGCCAAGAAAGCTCACCAGCTCCTCTACTTCCTCAGGAGGCTAAAGAAATTTGGCATGTCCCCTTTGACACCCAACAACTTTTACTGATGCACCATAGAAAGCATCCTATCTGGATGCATCACAGCTTGGTACGGCAACTGCTCTGCCCGGGACCACAAGAAATTGCAGAGAGTTGTGGACACAGCCCAACGCATCACGGACACCAGCCTCCCCTCCACGGACTCTGTCTACACCTCTCGCTGTCTTGGTGAAGCAGCCAGCATAATCAAAGACCCCATCCACCCGGGACATTCTCTCTTCTCTTCCACCGGGTTAAAGACACAGGAGCCTGAGGGCACGTACCACCAGGCTCAAGGACAGCTTCTATCCCACGGTGATAAGACTATTGAATGGTTCCCTTACATGATGAGGACTCTTGACCTCACAATCGACCTTGTTTGACCTTTTACCTTATTGTCTACCTGCAATGCACTTCCCTGTAACTGTGACACTTTACTCTGTACTCTGTTATTGTTTTTACCTTGTACTACCTCAATGCACTGTGCAATGAATTGACCTGTACGATCGGTATGCAAGACAAGTTTTTAACTGTACCGTGGTACATGTGACAATAATAAACCAAATACCAATACCCTCCAAGATTCCAATCTAAGCTCATCCCATTTGGCCGCAGTTGGCCCACATCTCCATGAACTTTTCCTATCCAGGTACCTGTCCAAGTGCTTCTTAAATGTTGTTAATGTCCCTGCCTCAACCACTTCCTCTGGCAGCTCGTTCCATATACGGACCACCCTCTGTGTGAAGAAGTTGCCCCTCAGGTTCCTACTAAATCTCTCCCCTCTCACCTTAAACCCATGCCCTCTAGTTCTTGATTCCCCAACACTGGGAGAAAGACTGTGCGCATTCACCCTATCGATGCCCCTCATGATTTTATACACCTCTATAAGATCACTCCCTCATTCTCCTACACTCCAATGAATAAAGCATTCGTATTGGTATTGGAATTGTTTTATTATTGTCATGTGTACAGTGAAAAACTTGTCTTGCATACAGTTTGTACAGATCAATTCATTACACAGTGCATTGAGGTAGTGCACAGTGCACTGGGGTAGTGCAGAGTGCATTGAGGTAGTCCATAGTAAAAACAATAACAGAATACAGAATAAAGTGTCACAGTTACAGGGAAGTGCATTGCAGATAGACGATAAGGTGCAAGGTCAAACAAGGTAGATTGTGAGGTTAGGAGTCCATCTCATCGTATAAGGGAACGATTCAATAGTCCCAACCTGCTCAACCTCTCTCCATAACTCAGTGGTAACATCCTCAAAAATCTCCTCTGCACTTTTTCCAACTTAATGGCATCTTCCCTAAAGCAGGGCGACCAAAACTGAACACAATATTCCAAACACCGTCTCACCAGCGTCTTGTACAATCTTCGAGTATTTTTAGGATAGAAAAAGAGAGATTCATGTTAAGAAAGGTGAAAGGTTTCGATGGGAATGCAAAGTTATCATCATATCAGCCATGATCTTATTGAAAGGAGGAGACACAGGAGACTGCAGACACTGGAATCTGGAGCATCACACAATCTGCTGGTGGAACTCAGTGGGTCGAGCAGCATTGGTGTGAGCCAGACCCGAACTTTCCACAATTCCTTTCCTCCCACAGATGCCACTTGATCTGCTGAGTTTCTCCAGCAGATTGTTATTGAAAGGTGGAGCAGGCTTGTGATAAGATAAGATAAAGATAAGATAAGATAAGATAAGATAAGATAAGATAAGATGAGATAAGATAAGATAAGATAAGATAAGATAAGATAAGATCTTTATTAGTCACATGTACATCGAAACACACAGTGAAATGCATCTTTTGCGTAGAGAGTTCTGGGGACAGCCCACAAGTGTCGCCACACTTCCGGCGCCAACATAACATGCCCACAACTTCCTAACCTGTATGTCTTTGGAATGTGGGAGGAAACCGGAACACCCGGAGGAAACCCACGCAGACACGGGGAGAATGTACAAACTCCTTACAGACAGTGGCTGGAATTGAACCCAGGTCTCTGGCGCTGTAAAGCGTTACGCTAACTGCTAAACTACCATACCTGCCCCGGTGCCTGGGCTGAGTGGTCCACTCCTTCTGATTTATATGCTTGTGCTTCTCCAAAGATTTGATCTCAAATGGTTGGTTGATTTCCTCTTGTTAGGCCGTCCAATGGCGAACTTGCTTCCACTCTTATTCTATGGGTTCTGAGATCAATGTATTAGGATAACACTCCGGTGTCTAACACCCCAGCGTTGGCCATTTAGCTCATAATGCTCATGTTACTGCTTTGACATTCTCCGGTATAACTCAGACTTGAAAGAGTTTCCTTCCCCAATGTAAGGACATTAGTGAGGCCTTTGACAAAGTCCCTCATGGGAGACTGATTCAAAAAGTTCGGGATCCAGGGCAAGTTGGCAAGCCGTATTGAAAATTGGGTGCTGGTGGTAGGTTGTTTGTGTGGTTGGATGTTTTCACTGGTAGGATCGGTGCCGGGACCCTTGCTGTTTGTAATGTATGTGAATGACTTGGATGTGGATGTGGGAGACAAGAGCAAGTTACACAGTGACAGGGGTTGTGGATAGCGTGGAAGGCAGTGTCAGGCTGCAGAGAGATATCAATGTGATGGTCTAGGGGGCTGAAGAATGGCAGATGGAGTTCAGTCGAGACAAGTGTGAGGTGATGCATTTTGTGAGCACTCATGAGGCTAGGACATACACCATGAATGGCTGGGTCTTGGGCAGTATTGAGGAACAGCAGGACCTTGGAGTACATGTCCACAGGTCCTGGTGGCAATGGAGGTGGACAATGTGTTTAGGAAGGTGTATGGGATACTGGCCTTCGTTAGTCGCTGCATTGAATACAGATAACACTGTAACGTTACAAAACCTCGGTCAGGCCTCAGCTCGAGTACCGCGTGCAGAATTTTGCAGTGTTAGAGAAGTTACATGGATTGGAATTGGAATTAGAATTGGTTTATTATTGTCACATGTACCAAGGTACAGTGAAAATTTGTCCACACAGATCAATTCATTACACAGTGCATTGAGGTAGTACAGGGTAAAACAATACAAAATGCAGAATAAAGTGATATAGGAACGATGTGGGTGAGGGTGCAGAGGAGACTCACCAGGATGTTGCCTGGAACGGAGCAGTTCAGTATTGAGGAGAGACTGGGTCTGTTCTCCCTGGAGTGGAGGGGGTTAAGAGGGAACATGATTGAGGTATAGAAAATGATGAGGTATCGTTGAGGTAGACTTCAGGATACTTTCCCCCATATCAGAGGTAGGTAAAACCAAAGGATATGGATTTAGGGTAAGGGGGAGAAGAGATTCAGAGGGGAGCCTTCTTCACCCAGAGAGTGGTGAGTACCTGGGATGCACTGTTGGGGAGAGAGGTTGAAGCTAAGTCACGACAGCATTTAAGAAGTGTGTAGATGAACACTCGAATCACCTAGCCATAGAGGGCTATAGGCCAAGTGCTGGGTAATGGGGTTAATACAGGAGGGTGCCCACTTGTTGGTATGGATGAGTTGGGCTGAATGGCCTGTTTCCATGCTGTACAATTCTATGACTCTAAGACTCTATTTATTCAATTCCCTTTTGAATATTGCTTTTGACTCAGACTCTGATTTATACATGGGCCACATACACTATTAATGGCAGGACCCTTAACAGCATTGATGTACAGAGGGATCTTGGGGTCCAAGTTCATAGCTCACTGAAAGTGGCAGTGCAAGTAGATAGAGTGGTAAAGAAGGCGTACGGCATGCTTGCCTTCGCTAGGGGCACAGAGTGTAAGAGTCAGGAAGACACGTTGCAGCTGTATAAATCTTCAGTCAGGCCGCACGGAGTATTGTGTACAGTTCTGGTCGCCCTATTACAGGAAGGATGTGGAGGCTTTGGAGAGGGTGCAGAGAAGGTTCACCAGGATGCTGCCTGGATTAGAGGCCATGAGCTATAAGGAGAGCTTGGATAAACTTGGGTTGTTTTCTCTGGACTGTCGGAGGCTGAGGGGAGACCTGATTGAAATTTATAAAATTATGAGAAGCATAGATAGGGTAGACTGTCAGAGTCTGTTTCTCAAGACAGAAATGTCAAATACTAGAGGGCATAGGTTTAAGGTGAGAGGAGGAAAGTTTAAAGGGATGTGTGGGGCAAGTTTTTTACACAGAGAGTGGTGGGTGCCTGGAACGGGCTGCCAGGGCTGGTGGTGGAAGCAGATACAATAGAGGATTTAAGAGGTTTTTAGACAGACACATGATTATGTCGGGAATGGAGGGATACGGACCATGTGCAGGCAGAAAGGATTAGTTTAAGTTGTCATTGTGTTCAGCACAGACATTGTGGGCCGAAGGGCCTGTTCCTGTGCTGTACTGTTCCATGTTCTACGTACAGTAGTAATCCCTTGGTTACTTTCTCTCTCTCTCTTGATTCAATCACAACCCATTGTTGGTAACCCATCCTGAGTGAAGCTGGCAGGTGATATGAACTCAGCTTCACAACAACACTTTATTCTGCCTTCTGTATTGTTTTACCTTGTACTACCTCAATGCACTGCGTAATGAATTGATCTGTATGGACAAGATTTTCACTGTACCTTGGTACATGTGACAATAATAAATCAATTCTAATTCCAAGTCCAATTCGTGTAGCTTCCCTAACACTACAAAATGCTCCCTTGCTGCTTCAGGGGAGTGTTATAAATATTTCTGGATGCAAGAGGTATCAAGGGGTATGGAGAGTATGCGGGAGTATGTTATTGAGGTTAATGATTGGCCTTGATGAATGGTAGAACAGTCTCGAAGGGCTGAATGGCCTACTGCTGATCTTATTTTCCAACTTTCTGTTATCAGACCAAAAGTGATGTGAGTGACAGTCAAAGTCGAGTTTATTGTCAAATGCACAAGTCCACGTGCAATGAAAAACTTGTTTGTAGCAGTATCACAGGACATAGCATCAGGTAACTAAAACTCACAAGAAAAACATATATTAAACATATATTATACACAATTTTTACAAGAAAACACAATTAGAACCAAAAAAAAGTCCATTTTAGTGATCAAAGTGGTCATAGAGTTGTTATACTGAGGTAGTAGCCCCAGTGACTTATCTATCCTAATGTCTTTCAATAGTTCCAGCACATCCTCTTTTCTCTCATCGACATGCCCTAGCATATCAGTCTGTCGTACGCCATCCTCACAAACATCAAGGTCTCTCTCTCTGGTGCATACCGAAGCAAAGTATTCATTAAGGACCTCCCCTACCTCTTCTGACTCCAGGCACATATTTCTTTTTTATCCCTGATCGGTCCTACCTTCACTCTGGTCATCCTCCTGTTCTTCACATACGTGTAGAACACCTTGGGGTTTTCCTTAATGCTACTCGCCAACGACTTCTCATGCCCTCTTCTAGCTCTCCTAAGTTCATTCTTAAGCTCCCTCCTGGCCACCTTGTAACTGTCCAGAGCCCTGTCTGATCCATTCTTTCTAAACCTTGTGCCGGTTGGTTCAAGAACCAAATGGTTGAAGGGAAGTAGCTGTTCCCGAACCTGGTGGTGTGGGACTTCAGGCTTCTGCACCTCCTGCCTGGTGGTAGCTGCGAGAAGATGGCATGGCCCGGATTATGGACAGGTGAACAATAGTTATCAGAGTGTCTTAAGAGAGGAAAGAGAGAGAGAGGTGAGGGCCCAGGTAGCTGAAGGCAAGGCAGCCATTAGAAGACCATGGAATTCAGAGAATCAGAGGAGTTAGGAATTAGGAATCAGGCTGGACTTAGAGGAGCACTGAGATCCTGGAGTGATTTGGCGGGAAGAGTCATACAGCACAGAAACAGGCCCTTCAGCCCACTGGGTCTACACTGGCCATTATTTACACCAATCCCACATTAATCCCATTTTTTCATTCTCCCCACATTCCCAACAACTCCCCCAAAATTCTACCCCTCACCCACACACTAGGGGCAGTTTACAGTGACCAATTAACCCACTAATCCTGAGGTCTTTGGCTTTTAAAATTATGTGAGGCATGTATAGGTTGGACGGTAACAGTCTTTTCCCCAGGGTAGGAGAGTCCAAACCTAGGGGGCATAGGTTTAGGGTGAGAGGGGAAAGATTTAAAAGGGACCTGAGGGGCAACTTTGACATGCAGAGGGTGGTGGGTATATGGAACGAGCTGCCAGAGGAAGTGGTTGAGGCAGGTACCACGGTATCATTTAAGAGGTACATGATGGGGCTTGGAAGGATGTGGGCTGAATGCAGGATATTGGGACTAGCTGGGTGGGCACCGTGGTCCGCATGGACTGGTTGGGCCGAAGGGCCTGTATCCGTGCCGTATTGCTCTATGATTCTATGTGGGGGAGAGACCAGAACACCCGGAGGAAACCTACATGCAGACTCCACACACAAACAGCGCCAGAGGTCAGGATTGAACCTGGGTGTCTGGAGATGTGAGGCAGCGGCTGTACTAGCTAACCCACTGTGCCACCCATTGGTAATTGGTAATTGGCTTATTATTGTCACAGGTACCAGGATACAGTGAAAAGACTTTGCTTGCATGCCATCCAGACAGACCGTTCCATATACAAGTCCATCGAGGCAGTGAAAAGGAAAACAGAATGCAGAACTTAGAGGGCCACGGAGATTCCAACCTGGAAGAGTCATATAGCACAGAAACAGGCCCTTCGGCCCATAGATTCCGTGCTGACCATCAACCAGCCATTTACACCATTTATTCTCCCCACATCCCCATCAACTCCCCCCACCCCCCCCCCCCCCCGAGTCTACCCCTTACCCCCACACTAGGGACAATCTACAGCAACCAAGAGGTTTTGGATTGTTTTATTGGTCAGCCATGTGAGGAAATGAATAATCAAGTGGTAAAGGTTATCAATGAGTCACTCCATTTAAGGCAGTGCTCTTTACTGAGCAATTCCTTTGATTTACAATTGATTTGCTCACATTCCCACAGTCAGGGGCCTGTAGTAAAAATAAAGCTGAGGCCAAATTTCCCTTTTCGCATTGTCTCTATTTATAGCAACTTTTATGAAAATATTTTAGTTTGTAGTCATGAAGGTAGAGACTGCCTGGGAGCTGTACAATGAAATGGAGTGAATACATTCAGTGTGGCTGCTTCATTTATCAGGGAGAACCTTGTGTGATTCGTCTGGCTAAGCCAATGGAGCTGGACTTGCCCAGACAAAGGAATCTTGCAGTTTCTTGCTCCTAAGAGATCTGAGTATTTGTCAGGATTGATTTCTGCTTGTCTCCCTGCCAATTCGTTATCTTTGCCTTCTCCTGATTCCTGTGCCAACAGCATTGTATTGGCAGTTCTATCTTCACCCCAGTTGAGAAGAATGTGGTTTGGACACACAGCAAGGCCAGAACCCCAGCACCGAGCCAGGACATGCCGTCCTGTCGATGAGATGTTGACCACCCCACTACGCAATGTCCCGTCGACCTGTTCTGGAGGGATTGGTGCGTGGGAGAGTGGTCACAGGGCTGAACAAGGCAGAAATACCCCTTAATGTCACCAAGTTTAACTGGTCGATCACCTCTTTGCCTTCTGTTGAACATCTCTGCTCTTGACTGCAGTACACGGCACCAGTTGCTGAGTCTAGTTTAGTTTCTGGAAGAACCGAAACCTCGTCCCTTTGAGTTCCTTGGAGCTTAATCTGGACAAGTGTGAGGTGTTGCACTTTGGCAGGTCAAATGTAAGGGGAACGTATAGAGGGCATGAATTTAAGGTGAGAGGGAGTAAGTTCAAAGGAGATGTACGGGGCAGGTTTTTTTTACACAGAGAGTGGTGGGTGCCTGGAATGCGCTGCCGGAGTTGGTGGTGGAGGCAGATACGATAGAGGCGCTTAAGAGGGTCTTAGATAGGCACATGAATATGCAGAGAATGGAAGGATATGGACTTATGTAGGCAGAAGGGACTAGTTTAGTAGGCATTTAATTACTAATTTAATTAGTTCAGCACAACATCATGGGCCGAAGGGCCTGTTCCTGTGCTGTACCGTTCTATGTTTCTTTGTATTGGCTGGACTCTTAACAGCATTGATGTACAGAGGGATCTTGGGGTCCAAGTCCATAGCTCACTAGCAAGTAGATAGAGTGGTAAAGAAGGTGTATTGTATGCTTGCATTCATTGGTTGGGGCTTTGATGTAAGAGTCAGGAAGTTAAGTTGCAGTTGTTTAAAACTTTGGTTAGGCCTCACTTGGGAGTATTGTGTGCAGTTCTGGTTGCCCCATGACAGGAAGGATGTGGAGGCTTTGGAGAGGGTGCAGAAGAGGTTCACCAGGATACTGCCTGGATTAGAGGGGATGAGCTATAAGGAGAGGTTGGACAAACTTGGGTTGTTTTCTTTGGGTCGTCGAAGGCTGAGGGGAGACCTGATAGAAGTTTATAAAACTATGAGAGGAATAGATAGGGTAGACAGTCTTTCTCCCAGGGTGGAAATGTCAAATACTAGAGGGCATAGCTTTAAGGTGAGAGGGGGAAAAATTTAAAGAAAATGTGTGGGGTAAGCTTTTTTTTGCACAGAGAGTGGAGGGTACTAACTCCTTGAACACTATTCTGCCATCTTCTCCTGAGACTTGAGGTCTAATTTTTAATAACTTTCTGGACCTTTTAACATATTAAAGCACTATCACTTTGAAGACCAACTGATTAATCAACAGTTCCATTATCATTGAGTAGGCGATTGATTAGATGGAGGTTTGGTCTTCATTCTGGTATCACAGAAGGTTTTGTGACTTGAGTGAAGCAGACTTTCCTCTCTGCCGCTTCCAACACTCGCTTAATTTCTGTCTGTCAAGTTGAACATTTATCATTGCAAATATTTATGCAAAACTTGTTTTCCCATCTGAATAGTTCTCCTTCCTGCATGCAATTCACCTCTCAGTTAGATGATTAAGTTTGATCTTTCTTTAACTCATTCTTGGGATTTGGGCAAGGCCAACGTTTATTGCCCATCCTTAACTGCCCCTTGAGAAGGTGCCTTCTTGAACCGTTGCAGTCCTTCTGCTGAAGGTGCTCCCGCAGTGCTGTTGGAGACAGAGTTCCAGGACTTAGACCCAGTGGTGATGAAGGAACGGCAATTTATTAGGATACAGTAGCAAAGTGATTAAGTTACTAGATGAATGTCCAGAGACATGGTCTGTTGATCTAGGCACAGATCTGTGGAAGCTGGGTAACTCGAATCCAAGTAAATAAACTGCAATAAAAGGTTGGAATCAGTAACGGGGAAGATGAAACTATCCATCTCTTTATTGATGGCATTCAGAAAATGTAATCTGCCAGTCTATAAGACTTCAAGATCCATCATGCTGCCAGAATCTTCTGAGGAAGTCCCCCAAGACCAAGGATGATTTGCTTCCACTCCAGTTGTGCAGGGTCTGAGGTGACTAATGAGGTCAATGAGGAACACTGTTACGGTAAAGTGTTGGTTAGGCCACACCTGGAATATTGCGTGAAGTTCCAGTTGCCATACTACAGGAAGGAAGTGATGAAGCTGGAGAGGGTGCCAAAAAGATTCACAAGGATGTTGCTTGGATTGGAGGGCATGAGTTAGAAGGAAAGATTGTATAGGCTGGGTCTGTTTTCCCTGGAGTGAAGGATGCTGAGGGGTGACATGATAGAGGTTCAGGCATAGATAGGGTAGGTAGCCAGAGTCTGTTTCCAAGGATAAGATTAAGGTGAGAGAGAGGAAGTTTACGGGGGAATCACAGATGACCTTTCTCATCCCTCCCACGACCTATTTGTCCCACTGCCATCTGGCAAGCGGTACCGGAGCAACTGGGCCAGAACTACTAGAGTGTACAACAGCTTTTTCCCCCCAGGCTGTCAGGCTCCTGAATACCCTAGAGACAGTTTCAGATGAATGCTGCGTCAAAAGCCCTGGTTTGCATAACGGCGTATAAAAACTTTGGCTGCTGCCTAACATGTTCATACAATTAGTGCAACACACTGAGTTCTGTATTTTCTTCGTCCAACTCGGTTTTGCACTAACCCTGCACTAACTTTGTATTCTGTATATACAGTTTTTTTTGCATTATTTGTACTTGCAAAATTTTTTTGTCTGTGTTTATTGTATGTCTTCTGTTCTATGTATGTCCTCTGTTGTGAGAGTCTGGGGGAAACAACATTTCATTCCTCCATGTGTTTTTATACCATATGGGTGAATGACAATCAAGTAACTTGAACTTGAACTTGAATCTGAGGGGTAGATTTTTCACACAAAGTGTAGTTGGTTTCTGGAGGATGGGATTCAGTCATGGGAGTTAATTGGCTTTGAAAATCTAAAGAACTGCAGATGCTGGAAATCTGAAATAAAAAACAGAAAATTCTGAAATACTCAGTCAGCCAGGCAGTATCTGTGGAGGACGAAAGAGTTAACATTTTCTGGTCCTGGACACTTTGCCAGAACTCTCATGGACAAGGAGGGAGCAGAGAAGGCTAATGCCAAGAGAGTTCTCCTCCTGACCAATTGCTTGGAGATTGTAGTCAATGCCATTTCATCGATGGGACAGGCAGATACACAAGCTCTGACATTATGGAGGTGTATAGAATCAGGAGGGACATGGACAGGGTCTCTTTCCCAGGGTTCAGGAATCAAAATCAAGAGAGCATAGGTTTAAGGTGAGAGGAGAGAGATTTAGGAGGGACCTGATGGGCAACTTCTTCACTCAGAGAGTGGCGGGTATGTGAAATGAGCTGCCAGAGGACGTGGTTGAGGCAGGTACATTTAAACGACATTTGGATAGGAAAGGTTCAGAGGGATATGGGCCAAATGTGGGCATATGGGACTCGCTTAGATGGGCATCTTGGTCGGCATGGACCAGTTGGGCCAAAGGGCCTGTTTCCGTGCTATATTAATCTATGACTCAATGGCACAAGATTTCATGGCGACCCCACTGATCCAGTGAATGAACCCATTAGATCACGCCATTGTCTGAATGAGTTACTTCAACAACATCAGCAATGTGCAACAGGTTATCAAGAAGACATATGGAATGTTGGCCTTCATTGCTGGAGGGATTGAATTTCAGAGCAGTGAGGTTATGCTGCAACTGTACAGGGTACTGGCGAGGCTGCACCTGGAGTACTGCGTGCAGTTCTGGTCTCCTTACTTGAGGAAAGATATACTGGCTTTGGAGGCAGTGCAGAGGAGGTTCACCAGGTTGATTCCGGAGATGAGGGGTTAGCCTATGAGGAGACATTGAGTCACCTGGTACTATACTCGCTGTAATTCAGAAGAATGAGAGGGGATCTTATAGAGACATATAAAATTATGAAAGGGATAGATAAGACAGAGGCAAGAAGGTTGTTTCCACTGGTAGGTGAGACTAGAACAAGGGGACATAGCCTCAAGATTCGAGGGAATAAATTTAGGACTGAGGTGAGGTTGAGTTGAGTTGAGGAGAAACTGCTTTTCCCAGAGAATAATGAATCTGTGGAATTCTCTGCCCAGGGAAGCAGAAAGGTAGTAGAGATAGTCCAGGGAATTACAGACCAGCGAGCCTCATATCTGTGGTGGGCAAGCTGTTAGAAAGGATTCTAAGAGATAGGATCTATGAGCATTTAGAGAATTATGGACTGATTAGGGACAGCCAGCATGGCTTTGTGAAGGGAAGATCTTGCCTCACAAGCCTGATAAGGTTCTTTGAGGAGGTGACCAGGAAGATTGATGAGGGTAGTGCAGTAGACGTGGTCTACATGGATTTTAGTAAGGCGTTTGAAAAAGTTCCACATGGTAGGCTTCTTTAGAAGGTCAGGGGGCGAGGGATCCAGGGAAGCTTGGCCATGTGGATTCAGAATTGGCTTGCCTGTAGAAAACAGAAGGTTGTAGTGGAGGGAGTACATTCAGATTGGAGGGCTGTGACTTGTGGTGTCCCACAAGGATCAGTTCTTGGACCTCTGCTTTTTGTGATATTTATTAATGACTTGGATGAGGGGGTGGAAGGGTGGGTTAGCAAGTCTGCAGATGACACAAAGGTCAGTGATGTTATGGATAGTGTGGAGGGCTGTCGAAGCTTACAGAGGGATATTGATAGGATGCAGAGCTGGGCTGAGAAGTGGCAGATGGAGTTCAATCTGGAGAAGTGTGAGGTGGTACACCTTGGAAGGATAAACTCCAGGGCGGAGTACAAGGTTAATGGCAGGATTCTGGGCAGTGTGGAGGAGCAGAGAGATCTGGGGGTTCATATCCACAGATCACTGAAAGTTGCCTCACAGGTGGATAGGGTAGTTAAGAAAGCTTATGGGATATTAGCCTTCATAAATCGAGGGATCGAGTTTAAGAGCCGCGAGGTAATGATGCAGCTCTACAAAACTCTGGTTAGACCACACTTGGAGTACTGTGTCCAGTTCTGGTCGCCTCATTATAGGAAGGATGTGGAAGCGTTGGAAAGGGTGCAGAGGAGATTTACCAGGATGCTGCCTGGTTTGGAGAGTATGGATTATGAGGAGAGACTAAGGGGGCTGGGGCTTTACTCATTGGAGAGAAGGAGAATGAGAGGATACGTGATAGAGGTGTACAAAATATTAAGAGGAATAGATAGACTGGACAGCCAGGACTCTTTCCCAGGGCACTAATGCTCAATACAAGAGGGCATGGCTTTAAGGTAATGGGTGGAAAGTTCAGGGAAGATGTCAGAGGGAGGTTTTTCACCCAAAGAGTGGTTGGTGCGTAGAATGCGCTGCCTGAGGTGGTGGTGGAGGCTGATACGTTGGACAAGCTCAGGAGATTGTTAGATAAGCATATGGAGGAATTTAAAATAGGGGGATATGTGGGAGGAAGGAGTTAGATAGTCTTAGGCGTGGGTTGAAGGTCGGCACAACACGGTGGGCTGAAGGGCCTGTATTGTGCTGTATTGTTCTATGGTTCAGGGAAGCAGTAGAGGCTCCCTCATTAAATATATTTAAGACAAAGTGAGATAGATTTTTGCAAAGTAGGGGAATTAAGGGTTCTGGGGAAAAGGCAGGGAGGTGGATCTGAGTCCATGGCCAGATCAGCCATGATCTTATTGAATGGCGGAGCAGGCTCGATGGGCCAGATGGTCTACTCCTGCTCCTATTTCTTATGTTCTGATGTTCTTATGTAATGACTGGTACCAATGGATATTGGACATCACCGCCCAATCAGCCTGGTGCAATAACGCAAACACTCCCATGAAAGTGTTAACGTTGAAGTCTCGATGACCTGCAGAGAATGGTCTCCTCACCAATAACTTGATGACCTCAAGGGAACAGGAATCACAAAGTCTCCACAGTGTCAAAACCTCCCAAACACATTTGATTGATTGGAATGCCTTGTGCGAAGGATGCTTTGGATATACAAGAATTTATTTAAAAATGCTCAATAAGTTTTCAAACAAGTTGGAACGCTACCAGTTGTGAAAGGTTCAGCCACGCTGACAGTATGAGTAATATGTGTGTAATCTAAACAGTGTACATCTTGTAAGGAGGCGATTAACTTGCCAATTCTCTCCTCTCCTGGTTGTCCAGGGCTTAACTCCTACTGAGCACCGATTCCCGCAACCTCTCAAGCTACTCCCAAAATGGTTTATTAATGATTATTCCTGTGGGAGTCAAGACCATCACCAAGACACTTAAGTGGGAGATGAGAAGTGGCAGTAAAGATTCTAATATACTATCCTCACTGAATCACTTACTGACTCCAGCTCTGGATAGATTTTATTTTACTCATTAATTTTTTGGGGGATCTGTGCATCGCTGGTTCGAAAAGGTGGGGCTGACCCACTTTCTTGACCCGTTGCAGTCCTTCTGGTGAAGGGGCTCCCATGGTGCTGTTGGGGAGGGAGTTCCAGGATTTAGACCCAGTGACGGTGAAGGAATGGCGAGATATTTCCAAGTCGGGACGGTGTGTGACTGGGAGGGGAACCTGCAGGTGGTGGTGTTCCCCTGCACCCACTGCCCTTGTCCTTCTGGGTGGGAGAGGAGGCGGGAGGTGCTGTCGAAGTAGCCTGAGTGAGTAACTGCAGTGCATTGTGTAGACGGTGCACACTGCAGCCACTGTGTGCCGGTGGTGGAGGGAGGGGGTGCTTAGAGGGGGTGGAGGGGGTGCCGATTGAGAGGGCTGCTTTGTCCTGGATGGGGTCAAACCTCTTGAGGGTTGTTGGAGCCTCACTCACCCAGGCAAGAGGGGAGTGTTCCGTCACAGTCCTGATCTGTGCCTTGTAGATGGTGGAAGGGGTTTGGGGTGTCAGGAAGTCACTTGCTGCAGGATTCCCAGCCTCTCACATGTTTGTGTGTTTCTGTTCCATGGTGATTCCCCAAGATGATGATGTCCAGGCGCTCAGTGATGGTAACATCATTGAATGTCAGAGGCATCTGCAGAATTTTTTGTGTCTCCGGAATGTCATAGGTAGATGGTTAGACAGTCATTGCCTGGCACTTATGTGGCGTTAATGTTACTTGCCACTTATATACCCATGTCTGAATGGTGTTCAGGTCTTGCTGCCTGCAGCCATGGGCTGCTTCATTTGTGAATAGAATAGGGACATTTATAGAATCATAGAACATAGAACAGTACAGCACAACACAGGCCCTTCAGCCCACAGTGTTGTGCCGACCTTTAAACCTCGCCTAAGACTATCTAACCCCTTCCTCCCACATATCCCTCCATTTTAAATTCCTCCATATGCTTATCTAGCAATCACTTGAATTTGACCAATGTACCTGCCTCCACCACCGCCCCAGACAGCGCATTCCAGGCCCCAACCACTCCTTGGGTGAAAAACCTCCCTCTGAGATCTCCTTTGAACTTCCCACCCATTACTTTAAAGCCATGCCCTCTTGTATTGAGCATTGGTGCCCTGGGAAAGAGGCGCTGGCTGTCCACTCTATCTATTCCTATTTTGTACACCTCTATCATGTCTCTTCTCATTCTCCTTCTCTCCAAAGAGTAAAGCCCTAGCTCCCTTAGTCTCTCCTCATAATACATACTCTCCAAACCAGGCAGCATCCTGGTAAATCTCCTCTGCACCCTTTCCAACGCTTCCACATCCTTCCTCTAATGAGGCGACCAGAACTGGACACAGTACTCTAAGTGTGGTCCAACATTGTGGGGTGAAGGGCCTGTACTGTGGTGTAATGTTCTATGTTCTATGAACATTGTGAATCATCAGTAAACATCTCCACTTCTGACTTTATCATGGACCCAAGACATTGCCCTGAAGAACACCTGCAGTGATGTCCCGGGACTGGGATGATTGACTTCCAACAAGCACGACCATCTTCCTTTGTGCGAGGTCTGTCTCTAACCCCCTTGATGTCCACTGACTTCAGTTTTACCAGGGCTTCTTGATGCTTCACTCAGTAAATGCTACCTCGATGTCAGGTTACTGCCACTCAGCTCTGTGGTCCACGTTTGGACCAAGGCTGTGATGACGTCTAAAGCCGAATGTTCCTGGTGAAACTGGGCACCAGAAGCAGGTTATTGGTGAGTAAGTGCCATTTCATAGCACTGTTGACCCAACAGCTCCCGTCACTTTCCTGGTGATTGAGAGTAGACTGATTGATCCAATAAGCTTTGCTTGACCAGTGCTCAACTATATCCCAAGATCACATGGACTGCATCAAGTTGGCTGGAGATTGGCTCCTGTGACAGTGGGGATCTCAGGAGGAACCAAGATGGACCATCCACTCGACACCTCTGGCTGTGAGTGCTTCACACTTGACCTTAGAACTCACATGCTGATTTAGCAAGTACAGACATGACAGGGTGTTGCTTGACTTGTCCGTGGGACAGCTCTCCCAATTTAGACACCGATCGTGAAGACGATCGTGAAGAGCACTTTGCAAAGTTCTCTGGTGCAAAGGTTTCCAAAGATTCACCACTGTCGAATTGAATCAGAATCAGGACCAGGTTTATTAGCACTGACATATGTTGTGAAGTTTATTCTTTTGTGGCAGCAGTACAGTGCAAAGACATAAAATTACTATAAATTACAAAAATAAATAGTGCGAGAAAAAGGAATAACGAGGTAGTGTTCATGGGTTCATGGACTGTTCAGAAATCTGATGACAGAGGGGAAGAAGCTGTTCCTGAATGGTTGAGTGTGGGTCTTCAGGCTCCAGTACCTCCTCCCCAATGGTAGTAACGAGAAGGGGGCATGTCCTGGGTGGTGAGGGTCCTTAGTGATGCAACCAGTCAGAATACTCTCCAATGTACATCTGAAGACATTTGTAAGTCTTTGGTGACAGACTGAATCTCCTCAAACTCCTAACGAAGTAGAGCCGCCGGCATGCCTTCTTCCTGATTGCATCAATGTGTTGGGCCTAGGATAGATCCTATGTGACGTTGGCGCTTGAAGCTGCTCTATGAAACTTTTGTATGATTCAGTGAAGTTACATATTGTTTTTCTAAATCCTGGTGAATAGAGGCTTGCTCTATCTAATCTCTCCCCATATGACAGGACAGAGAGGAACCAGTACTTCTATATTCCAGGGCCCACATACAATTATAGCAAACCACCTTTCCTCCTTTACTCAAACCAGCATTTGCCTTCTTAACTCAGCTCCTCCACCCTTTTTAACCACCTCCTTCACTCACTCCGTCTGCCCGTTACCCACATACTCCTCCCACTGGGTCCCCAATCACCTCCTTCCCCTCATTCCATGCTCCACCTTCCTCTCTTGTCAGATTCCATTATTTTCTGCCCTTCCACCCCCATCACCTCCCAGCTTCTGACGTCGTTCCCACTCTCCCCCCTCCCCTCACCTGCCTATCACCTTCCCATCACCCAGCTCCACCTGTCACCTGCCAGCTCTTGCCCTCACCGCTTTATACCAGCTACCTCCCCTCTATCTTTCGGTCCCGATGAAGGCCCTCAGCCGGAAACGTTGACTGTCCATTTACCTCCACAGATGCTGCCTGACCTGCTGAGTTCCTCCAGTGTTTTGTGTGTTGTCTTTATAACTGCTCCCTGCACTGCATGTGGGGATTCATTGCCTTGTCTATAAGACACAAAGCTTTTCGATTTCACCTCCTTTCCCAGTTCCAATGGAGGGTCCTTGACCTGACTCTGCTTCTCTCCCCTGCTGTGTTTCCACTTTGGCTGTCAAACACTCTCAGACATCCGGAAAGAGACTGACGCGTGTTATTTTTAAACTTCTCCTCAAAACACTCGTTTGACTTTTGGTCACCTGTTCTATGTCCTTCCTACATGGTCAGATTTTAAAGAATCATACAACACAGGAACAGGCCCTTCAACCCACAATGTCTGTGCCAAACACGATGCCGAATTAAACCAATTCCCTTCTGTCTGCACATGATCCGTACCCTTCCATTTCTTGCATATTCTTGTGTCTATCTAACAGCCTCTTGAACCCCACTATCATATCTGCCTCCACCACCACCCCTGGCAGTCCATTCCAGGCACCCACCACCCTCTGTGTAAAAAACTTGCACAGCACATCTCCTTTAAACTTCCCCCCTCTCACCTTAAATGTATGTCCTCTGGTATTTGACATTTCTACCCTGGGTGAAAGATTCTGTCTGCTCTATCTATGCCTTTCATAAACTTCTATCAGGTCTCCCCTCAGCCTCCGACAGTCCAGAGAAAACAACCCAAGTTTGTCCAACCTCTCCTTATAGCTCATACCCTCTAATCCAGGCAGCATCTTGGTAAACCTCTTCTGTGCCCTTTCCAAAGCCTCCACTGAAACCTCAGAGCTGAAAACTGTAGTTGATTGTCACTTTTATTGTCCATTGTACTCTGACCTCTGTTTCTTGTCCTCCTGCACTGTTCCATCGTGAGCCAGAGCTGGGCTAGTCACCTTGTAGTCCCCGGGACTCGATATTGAATTCAACAATTTCAGATAGCTATCCATCCCTGTTTGTGACAGAACCGAGGAACTGAGTAGTCCTGATGTAAAGTCATCCAACTGGACTACCAACTCAGTTTTTTCTCTCTGCATAGTACTCCGAGCAAGGTCGGCACAACGTTGTGGGCCAAAGGGCCTGTATTGTGCTGTACTGTTCTATGTTCTATGGTCTATTATTCTGGATTTCTAAACTTCCAACTTCTACATCTCATAATTCTGGCATGTTTTTAACGACCTCCTCGATTTGCATTCCTCCGGATAGATTATAATTCAGTCCGCTCTCTTGAGGGGGGGGGGGGAAAGGGGAAAAACCCTGGACGACCTTGATCTCCATTGTTTAGACATTCCCTTTGTTCTTTCTGTTCCTTTAGCCCTTGCCTTCTCTACAACGTAAAACACCTTGTCTTCAGGACAGCCTCAGAATAAAGCGATGTCCCTTTAGAACTGAGATGAGGAGGAATTTCTTCAGCCAGAGGGCGGTGAATCTGTGGAATTCATTGCCACAGACGGCTGTGGAGGCCAAGTCATTGGGTGTGTTTAAGGCAGAAATTGATGGGTTTTTGATTGGTTAAGGGCTACGGGGAGAAGGTGGAAAAAGTCAGCGGTGGACCAGACTCAATGGGCCGAATGGCCTAATTCTGCTCCTATACCTTATGGTCTTACGAGTCATAGAAAGATACAACACGGAAACAGGTCCTTCAGCCCACTGAGTCTGTACTGACTATTAACCACCCATTTACACTAATCCTACACTAAACCCATTTTAATTTCCCCACATCCCCATCAACTCCCCACAGATCACCTGCACACTAGGAGCAATCTACAGAGGACAATTAACCTGACAGGACATCTCTGAGATGTAGGAGGAAACCGGAGCTCCCGGGGGAAACCTGCGGAGTCACAGGGAGAACATGCAAACTCCACACACAGACAGCGCCCGAGTTCAGGATTGAACCCAGGTCTCTAGAGCTGTGAGGCATCAGCTCTACCAGCTGCACTACTGTATCTTGTTTCATAATGTTCCTGAAAAGCCCATTGGAATGTTGTATGATGTAATAAGCACTGTATTTAACCAAATTATTGCTGCTTCATCTGTTTATTTGTGTGAAAGTGAAGGGCCAGTTTGAAAGAAGAGGAAAACACAGAAACCTCTGAAAAGTGAGGCATTAAATTCTATCCTGTTAGATTCACAAAAATCAAATGTAATCACATACAGCCAAATGGGATTCAGGTTAAATATACTGTTGATCTTATTCCAAAAGTCCCACAGTTAGCAGCAGCTTAAGTCAGCTCCAGCTTCACAAGCATTTACGAGGTTGGAGAAAGTCAGTGCGAGCGAGGATTGGCTGCGCTGTGGTTATTTTCTTTAGACAGAGGAGGCAGAGATGTGGTTCAGTGGAGGAGTACGCACTTGTAAAGGGTATTGATGAGGGGAAGAGGAAGATCCCACCATCTTCAGCATAGGAATTGGTGTCGAGTTGGAGTTATAGTCACGGAATCATCAGCACGGAAACAGGCCCTTCAGCCCACCATGTCCATGTTGACTGTCTAGTACCCATCTATACTGACCCCATTTGCCAGCACTTGGTACGTACCTTCTATGCCTTTGCTTGTCTAGATACTTTTTGAATGTTGTAAGAGTCTCTGTTTCCACCACACCCAAAAGCAGCGTGTTTCAGATTCCAATAACCCTCTGGGTGATAAAAATCCCTCCTCAGATCCCCTCTAAGTCTTTTGCTCCTTACCCTAAACCCATGCCCCCTCCAAATGGAGAGCACTGTGCTCTGGAACCAACAATAATGTCACCGTGAGGCATTTGTCCCCTCTTCTCATGGGTCTGTCCCAACATAATTAGCATAAAATAAAAATCAGAGAAACAAACCAGAATCACAATGTGTTCTCCGGGTCTCTTGGAAATTGGAGCTCTCCGATTTTTCTCGGGAAGGTGGGGGTGAGCCGATTCGGATTTGGATTAAATTATTGTCACATACACCAGGGTGCAATGAAATTCCTTGCTCACGTGAAGCTCACAGAGCAAACAGTGTCCACAGTGATAATAAATACAGCAATAATTACAGCAATGAGTTCAAAACAACAGAATGGAGCAAAGTATCGTCGTGCAAACTGAGGCAGTGCAAAAAGGAATTCTAAAGTGACAGTAAGGGAAGGGGTAGAGTTAAGAGTCTGAGATCGGGCAGCACCACCGGGAAGGAGATGGGAAAGAGGTGATCGGTTCAGGAGTCCGACAGCAGTGGGGAAGAAGCTGTTCTTGAGTCTGGATGTCCGGGCTTTCAAGCTCCTGTATCTTCTCCCAGAAGGTAGAAGAGAGAATAGGGAACGGCCGGGGTGGCAGGTATCCCTAACGATACTATTAGCCTTCCTGAAGCAATGCACCATGCAGTTGGGGACAGTGTCCCAGGGCATAGACAGGGTAAATGCACATTGTCTTTTTCCCAGGGTTGGGGAATCAAGAACTAGAAGGCTTGGCTTTAAGTTGAGAGGGGTAAGATTTAAAAGGGACCTGAAGGGCAACTTTTTCACACAGAGTGTGGTCAGTATTGGTAATAGTATTGGTTTATTATTGTCACTTGTACCGAGGTACAGTGAAAAACTTGTCTTGCATACCGATCGTACAGGTCAATTCATTACACAGTGCAGTTACATTGGGTTAGTACAGAGTGCATTGAGGTAGTACAGGTCAAAACAATAACAGTACAGAGTAAAGTGTCACAGTTACAGAGAAAGTGCAGTGCAATAAGGTGCAAGGTCACAACAAGTTAGATCGTGAGGTCAGAGTCCATCTCATCGTATAAGGGAACCGTTCAATAGTCTTATCACAGTGGGGTAGAAGCTGTCCTTGAGCCTGGTGGTTCGTGCCCTCAGGCTCCTGTCTCTTCTACCTGATGGAAGAGGAGAGAAGAGAGGGTGACCCGGGTGGGTGGTGTCTTTGATCATGCTGACTGCTTCACCAAGACAGCGAGGGGTAAAGACAGAGTCCAAGGAGGGGAGGCTGGTGTCCACAATGCGCTGGGCTGTGTCCACAACTCTCTGCAGTTTCTTGAGGTCCTGGGCAGAGCAGTTGCTGTATCAAGCCGTGATACATCCAGATAGGATGCTTTCTATGGTGCATCTGTAAAAGCTGGTGAGAGTCAAAGGGGACAAACCGAATTTCTTTAGCCTCCTGAGGAAGTAGAGGCGCTGGTGAGCTTTCTTGGCCATGGCATCTACGTGATTTGACCAGGACAGGCTGTTGGTGATGTTTACTCCCAGGAACTTGAAGCTCTCAACCGTCTTGACTTCAGCCCACATGGAACGAGCTGCCAGAGGAAGTGGTTGAGACAGGTACATTAGCAACATTTAAAAGGTACTTGGACAGGTACATGGATAGGAAAGGTTTAGAGGAACAAGGGCCAAATATGGGCAATTGGGACCAGCTTAGATTGGAATCTTGGGCAGCATGGACCAGTTGGGTTGAAGGGCCTGTTTCTGTGCTGTATTACTCAATGACTCTGTTTCCTTCCTTCTTGGAACACGGAAGTAATCGTACAATCGAGGGGCTTGGTAGACTATTTAAGAATCACATGTCGTTCAATATGGGCAAGGATGGCAGATTATTTCTTCAAGAGGGACCGATGGTTTTTTGTAACAATCTGGTAGTTTTTTTCTGTCATCATCATCACTAAGACTAGTTCCTGTTTCTCCAGGTTCCAGATCATTAACTAAATTTAAATTCCACAAATACTATGGTGATATTCAAATTTGAGTCTCTGAATAACCTAACCACTGCACCACCACTTTACCCTCAGTGAAGGACAGAACAGACTTGAGAGGCTGAATGGCCGACTCCTGCTGTCTTGATTTTAATTTTGCTTTACATTTTGACAGAGCTGAGCTCGAGAAAAGAAGCTAACCTTATCGCTGCTCCACAGGTCACCACGGTGAGGGCTTCACCTCCGGATCTGACGGGACCTGGGGCGTCGTGTGTTGGTGGGAGACCTCGTCGAGATGTGAGCTGGTTTTAGGTGCCTGAGACATGGAGAATTCCACCTCGGTCCCTCTCCTGGGTAACAGCGGCTGCACCTTCCAGGAGAAGTTCAAGAACATCCTGCTCCCCATCACTTACACAGTAGTGCTGGTCCTTGGCATGGTGTTGAACTTGACAATGGTGGTCCACATTTGGTTCTCTCACAAGGTCCTGACCAAGAACACCATCTACATGCTCAACCTTGCCATTGCCGATGTCCTGTACGTGTGTTCCCTCCCTCTTCTGATCTACAACTATATCCACATGGACTACTGGCCCTTCGGTGAAATCGCATGCAAGGCTGTACGATTTTTGTTCTACGCCAACCTTCACGGGAGCATCCTCTTTCTCACCTGCATCAGCCTTCAGCGTTACATTGGCATCTGCTACCCGCTGAGCCTGTGGCACAAGAAGCGGGGGCCCAGGTTCGCCTGGATGGTGTGTGGCCTGGTTTGGGTATTCGTGCTGGTGGAGTGCGCTCCCACCTGGAGATTTGCCACCACCGGCGTGCAGAGGAACCGCACCGTCTGCTATGACCTGAGCAGCCCCGAGTTCTCCCGCCATTACTTTCCCTATGGGATCGCCCTGACCGTGGTGGGCTTCGCCATTCCCTTTGTCGGGTTGCTGGCCTGCTATTGCTCCATGGTGGTGGTCCTCAGCAAGCCAGACCACCTCCTGGGACTTGCCAACCAGCAGAAGAGGAGCAGGGCCCTGCGGATGGTGGTCATCGTGGCCATCGTGTTTGTGATCAGCTTCGTGCCCTTCCACCTGACCAAGACCATGTACCTCGTTGTCCGCGCCGGGCGGTCTGTCCCCTGTGAGACGCTCCAGAGATTTGCTTGGGCTTACAAGTCGACCAGGCCTCTGGCCAGCATGAACAGTGTGTTGGACCCCATTCTGTTCTACTTCACCCACAAGAATTTCACGCTGGGACCGAGAACCCTGATGCGGATGGTCAATGCCACTGAAAAGATTGGTAAGGGTGGAAAGCCATGATCACTGGTCCAATCAATGCTTGAACTTTGCATTGAGTGTGGCTGGCCAGTCAGTGGTCATGGTGCACCAGTAATGGAGGGGTTGTGGCAACGTCTAATGAGCGACCAAGGACTAACACCACTGTAGGGAATCCTGTACAAACAACATGTTCCGGTGCAGTGCACTCCGCTCTCCTAGGAAAGATGACCGCCCCAAGTGGAGTGGAGATGTGGAGAAGTAAAGAAGAACGCTGAACACGTCACAGGACGCAACCTTGTCATAGCCCCATTCCAGTGTTGCCTCCCTCGGACTCGTAGAATGGGTACAGCACAAGAGGAAGCCATTCAGCCCATTTTGTCCCTCTACTTCCTTCTCCATAGCCCTGCATGTTTTTCCTCACCAGCTCCCACAGAGAAGGAACACAGTGCTTTACAGGACACTTGGACAGGTACGTGGATAGGAAAGGTTTAGAAGGTTATGGGCCACACATGGGCAAATGGGACTGGCTTGGATCTTGGTCAGCAAGGACCAGTTGGGCCGAAGGGCCTACTTCCATGCAGTATGACAGCAGGAGGCCACTTAATTCTAGTGGAACCTGCCTCCACCAGATCTGCAGGCAGCACATTCTGGATTCCAATTGCACATTGCATAAAGAAGTTTATCCTTATGGCAGTCCTAATACTCTTCACTTCTATTGTAACCTGCAGTCCGTGACCCCTCTACTGATAAGAACAGACTCCCACTCTGTCATTATTTGAAACCTTCAGTCAAATCTCGCTCTGCTTTCTCTTCTCCAAAGAAAACAGCCCCAGCTTCTTCAATCAATCCTTGGGAGCATAACTCCCCCATCCCAGGAACTATTCTTGTGGACTGGACCTTCCTGACCTATCATCTAGTGACCAGAATTGAACATTTGAGAGGACTGAATAACTGGACATTCAAGGATTACACATGGGCTCCCCAGGTTATGGAAGACCTGACTTATGCAAATACTCCCATACTTTTTAAAAGAGCTTTTCAAGATAAGAACATCAGTTACAGAAATGAAATCATCTCCAGGAGTTATGGAGTAGGCATAGCAGATACTTAATTCAAAAGACACCAGTCTTCAAAAAAACTCTTTACATGTAACCTTCCCTCTGGAACCAAACAGACCGGGCTGCCAGTTCACAGCAGGAGGCCACTTAATTGATTTGCTTTCGAAACTGCCAAGTCGATCTCGTCTTGTCAAATATTTTATCAAACAATGTAACATCCACTGATACTTTAAGACCATCGAAGCTAACCATTTGATGTGGGAGATTCTGATTTTGTATCCTTGTAACTACACAGGAGAAGACAACAAATAAATGTTGATGTTAATTGACCCTCATTGATGTTGTTTGTTTCTGATGAATGGGAAAATTTGTTTACAGACCGTTCTCAAGAACGGAACCCTTACATAACCTGTATTCCTTACCTGAATTATTTAGTTTCGAGCATTGAGGGCTGTAGGAAAGTAACACAGAAGAGGTGAGATCTGGCTCAGATCATATTGAACAGTAGGGCATATTTGGGCTTAGACCTTAGAGGTGATATCTGGCCCAGATCCTTCCCACAACAGAGTCTCCCAGATGTTTGATGTACGATATTTATTTATTAGTCACATGTACATCGAAATGCACAGTGAAATGCGTCTTTTTGCATTGCTAAGAATATGCTGGGGGCAGTCCGCAAGTGTCGCCACGCTTCCGGTGTCAACATAGCATGCCCACAGCTCCTAACCCGTACGTCTTTGGAATGTGGGAGGAAACCCACGCAGACAGGGGGAGAACGTACAAACTCCTTACGGGCAGCAGCGGGAATTGAACCCAGGTCGCTGGCGCTGTAATAGCATTACACTAACCGCTATGCTACTGTGCCGCCCTATTGTACTGTACCGAGACAATATTCTGCAGAATTTTCAGCATGATATAATGTCTCCATAACTAGAAATTAGTGAAAAGTATCTTCTTCCATTCAGTTGGCAATGATATAAATGTTATTGTTAATTATTAACATATTCCAGATTTAATGGAAAGACTATGTTAGAAATTAGCAAACAGTTCTATTTCTTGTTCTATCACACAACTGTCAATAATGGACCTGCAGCTGTAATTATTTTACAACTTTAAGGACGAGCTCAAGTTCCCTGGTGTGCATTGGCAGTGGATCCAGATTCATCCAGTGACTCGTCCCACTCAGTGGAAGGTTGGTTGAAGGTTGACTGACACAGTGCTATAACTGCTATTCAAATGATGATCTCCACAGATGCATCCACTTATGGGATCTACGACCAACTCCTTTTATTCCACTTTGCCAATCTAAAAGACATAAAGCCAGCCAGTTAACATGTCTGAACATTTTTCCCTGGGATTGGAGGAGGTCACTGTAAATGAGGGATTAGGGGAGGGTACCAGTAAATCCAGAATTATGAAAGGGTCCCAGTAAATTTGGGAATTAGCATGCCAAAAACCTTTAAGGTAAGGTACGTTTATCAGTCACATGTACATCGAAACACACAGTGAAATGCACCTTTTGCATAGAGTGTTGTGGGGGCAGCCCGCAAGTGTCGCCACGCTTCCGGCGCCAACATAGCATGCCCACAACTTCCTAACCTGTACGTCTTTGGAATGTGGGAGGAAACCGGAGCACCTGTAGGAAACCCACACAGACACGGGGAGAACGTACAAACTCCTTACGGACAGTGGTTGGATTTGAACCTGGGTCGCTGGCGCTGTAATAGCGTTACGCTAACCGCTACACTACCGTGCTGCCCTTTACCACCATGCCTATCTGTGTCAATACAAATATGTACCTTGGACCTTGCTTTCCTACAACATTCTCCAGGGCCCTACTGCATAAGTCCTGTCCTGGTTTAAATGATCAAAGTGCAGTGAGTTAAATTGCATCTGCCGTTCCTTGGCCCACTTTCCTAGTTCATCTTTATCCAACTGTATTCCCAGATAACCTTCTTCACTGTCCACTACATTTTGATGTCATCTGCAAACCTACTAACCATGTTAACAATATTATCATCCAAGTCGATAATATAGATGATAAACAGCAGTGGACACCATCGACTCCTGCGGAACACCACTCCTCTCTGAATAACAACCCTCCACTACCTCCCTCTGACTCCAAGCTAATTTTGTATCCAATTGGCTAGCTCACCCTGGATCCCATGTGATCTAACCTTCCAGACTAGTATACCATGTGAGACCTTGTCAAAGGGAGGTTAATGTTGTCTGCGTGCTAAAGTTCTGGTAGACAATGTCTACTGCCCTGATCAATCTTCTCTGTCACCTTCTCAGGAAACTCAATCAGATTTGTGAGGCGTGATCTCCCACGCACAAAGCCATGCTGACTGTCCCTTTCCAAATGCTGGTAGATCCTGTCCCTCAGAATCCCCTCCAGTAACTTTCCCACCACTGATGTCAGGCTCACCAACCTGTGGTTCCCTGGCTTGTCCTTGCAGATCTCCTTGAATAATGACACAACATTAGCCACCCTCCAGTCTTCTGGCACCTTACCCATGGCTACAGATAATGCAAATATCTCTGCAATTTCATCCTTACCTTCTCACAATGTCCTAGGATACACTTGATCAGACCCCGGCGATTTATCCACCTTGATGTGCCTTAAGACCATTAGCATCACCATTACGGCGTGGATATGTTCCCACAAATCACAATTTCCCTTAATTCCTTGGCTTCCATGACCTTCTCTACAATAAATACAGATAAGAAATATTTAACACTTCGTCCATTCCCTGTGGCTCCACACACGTTGATCCTTCAGTGGATTGGTTGAGGATACCAGTAAATAGGGATTAGAACAGGGTCCCAGATAATGGGAATTAGGGGAGGGCACCAGTAAATGGGGATTAGGGGAGGGTTCCAGTAAATTGTTGATGTAATAAAATAGTCCCAGATGAATAAACAGGAATGAGCTGTGGAACAGCCACGAGGGGCTTTCTCTGTTAGGTCTTACTGCGTCTGGAATAGGGTGTTGCTGAGCCTTTCTCTGCTCTGATAGGATGATGTGAAGACCCCGAGGATTATTTTGTAGAGCAGGGGAGATCCCTCAGCTGTCCCAGGACATGATACACGTTTCTCACCACCTGCCTGAAAGACTGGCATGTTACTGTTTGTGGGATCCTGCTGTGCACACGTTGGGACCTTCATTACGATGACCACAATTTAAAGATAATTCGGTGGTTGAAAGTCAGCTCTGAATGAGGAAGTGAAAGTAGCTATAGAAAGATAAATCATTATTTTTTGTTAAAGTGTATCTATTATTCATCCAGGCTGAGCCAGCATTCTGTGACTCTACACAGGTCCACCCACAGGTTACGAATGTCGAAGCATCTTCTGCCAGGTGGGAGCTCGGTTCCCGGCAAGTTCACTACATCTTGCAGAGCAGTCTGAATGGTTGAGATAAACGCCCTGGTTTAGCTACACGTTGCCATGGGTTGGCCCACGATTTTAGTTATTTATGTGGCCGAGTGGCCACATTTCCGATTTGTGAACTGTTCGGGTTACGGAGAGTTCTCCGGAACGGAACCCTGTTGTAACCTGGGGAGGACCTCAACTTGTCCTCGTCCCACAGGACTAGGAGGTTCAATGGTGTCACTGTGGTGCACCCTAGTGGTGTGATCAACACAACACACTTTCAAACTCGAAGGAAGGGTTTGAGCTTCTGGGGAAATCAAGTCAATTAAGACTTGCATTTGTATAGCACCGTTCATGAGGCACCAAAGTCCTTTGAGGCCAGTGAAGCATAGTCACCATTGTAATGCAGGAAACATAACAAACTGCAACTCCCAGCTGGGAATGTTAATTCGGTTAATTTAATAAATGGAATGAAAACTATGTCAGTAACTGTGACCACGAATCAGGTTTATTATCACTGACTTAGGTGATGTGAAATTTGTTGTTTTGCGGCAGCTGTACAGTGCAAAGGTACAAAATATAAATTAGACAGATAGATAGATAGGTAGATTGAAAGAAAAAGGAATAACGAGGTAGTGTTCATGGACCGTTCAGAAATCTGGTGGTGGAGGGAAAGAAGCTGTTCCTGAATCGTTGAGTGTGGGTCTTCAGGCTCCTGTACCTCCTCCCCGATGGTAGTAATGAGAAGAGGGCATGTCCTGGATTGGGTCCTTAGTGACGGATGCTGCCTTCTTAAGGAACCGCCTCTTGAAGATGTCCTCGATGGTGGGGAGGGTTGTGTCCGTGATGGAGCTGGCTGAGTCTACAACCATCTGCAGCCTCTTGCGATCCTGTGCGTTGAAGCCTCCATACCAGGCTGTGATGCAACCAGTCAGAATGCTCTCCACCGTATATCTATAGAAATTTGTAAGAGCCTTTGGTGACATACCAGATCTCCTCAAATACCTAACGAAGTAGAGTCGCTGGTGTGCCACTCCCTGATCTCACCACCATCCATGTCCTTCTACTTGGTGAATATCAATGCAAAGAACTCATTTAGCACCTTGCACACTTCCCCTGGCTCCATGTATAAATTCCCTCTTTGTCCCTGAGTGGACCTACCCTTTCCCAAGCTACCCTCTTGCTCCTAATATATGTATAAAATGCCATGGGATTCTCCTTAATCTTACTTGCCAAAGACATTTCATGGCCCCTTTTACCGCAGCCCCCCCCGCTCCCCCCCAGTTCATTGTTTAAGTCCTTTCCTGATTCATTCCTTTGAGAAGGCAGTCAAGAGGTGACTTAATGGATAATCTAAAAGTTGATGCAAGGGCATAGTAAAGTGAGTGAAGACAGAACATTTCTGTTTGAGGGGAAGGCCAGAACCAGAGGTTGTCAATGTATCATGATCACCCACCGATCATTCACAAGACCCAAAGAGTGGTGACATGCAGGGGAAGGAAATAAAGGGTCATAGCTGATGCATTTGGATGGGGAAAACACAAGAGGGAGTTCAAGTGTAGCGGTTAGCGTAACGCTATTACAGCACCAGCGACCCGGGTTCAATTCCCGCCGCTGTCTGTAAGGAGTTTGTGTGTTCTCCTCGTGTCTGCGTGGGTTTCCTCCGGGTGCTCCAGTTTCCTCCCACATTCCAAAGACGTACAGGTTAGGAAGTTGTGGGCATGCTATGTTGGCTCCGGAAGCATGGCGACACTTGCGGGCTGTCCCCAGAACACTACGCAAAGATGCATTTCACTGTGTGTTTCGATGTACGTGACTAATAAAGATATCTTATCTTAAAAAGTGGAGAATTGACGCTGGTATAGACTAGTAGGGCTGAACGGCCTGTTTCTGTGGCGTGTAACTAAGTGAAGTTTTCTCTTCTACAGAATTTGTCTCTGAACCAATAACATCAAAGTTGAGTTTATTGTCATCTGCACAAGTCCATGTGTGCACAGGTGCAATGAAAAACTTACTCGCAGCAGCATCACAGGCACATAGCATCAGATGAGCAGCATTCACAAGAAAAATAGAAATTAAACATAAATTATACACAATTTTTAAAGACAAAAGACACAACTATAACAAAAAGAAAGTCCATTTTAGTGCAAAGTAATCAGAGTGGTCGTAGTGTTGATAAACTGTATTGATTAGGGTTGTGCCGGTTGGTTCAAGAACCGAATGGTTGAAGGGAAGTAGCTGTTCCTGAACCTGGTGGTGTGGGACTCCAGGCTTCTGTACCTCCTGCCCGACGGGAGCTGCGAGAAGATGGCACGGCCTAGACGGTGGGGATCTCTGATGATGGATGTTGCCTTCTTGAGGCAGCACCTCCTGTAGATACAACCGATGGTGGGGAGGGATGTGCCCCTGATGTATTGGGCAGAGTCCGCTACCCTCTGCAGCTTTTTACATTCCTGTGCATTCGAATTGCCATCCCAGACCGTGATGCAACCAGTCACGATACTTGCAACAGTACTTCTGTAGAAGTTTCTTAGTGTTTGGTGACATACCAAACCTCCTCAACCTTTTAAGAATGTAAAGACACTGGTGTACTTTCCTTGTGATTGCATCAATGCACTGGGACCAGGACAGGTCATCCGATATGTTAACACCCAAGAATTTAAAGCTGCTGGCCCTCCCCACCGCCAATTCCCCCAATGTAGACAGGTGCATGTTTGCCCTCCTTCCCCTTCCTAAAGTCAACAATCAGCTCTTTGTTTCTGCTGACATTGAGTGAGAGGTTATTGTTGTGGCTCCACTCAACCAGTAATATTAAAGTTCTTATATTGATGTACCGAGCAGAGGGAAAGATCTTGGCATTTATCTGCCTTATCACCGTGAAGACTTCCCATGGGCTCCCTCCAAACCTTCCCTTCTGATGTGAGTGATTATCACCTTATGGATCGTAGCATCCACTTTGTGAGATATTATACACTTGTGCAGTTGGACCAGGAGTAAGATAGAAGTCCGTTTCCATCATTACACCTTCCCCTTCATTACACAGACAAAGGAGATTAATGTGCTTGTAACTGCCCCCATTAACTCATTTGGTCTTGCCCTACCCGAGTTATTCCCACTGTTCTGCACATCCCTCTTCAACCTTCTCAAAACTAACTTTTCCCCACCCAACCCAACCACTCTCTCTTCTCCCCCCTTCCATCGGGCAGAAGATACAAAAGCCTGAAAGCACATACCGCCAGGCTCAAGGACAGCTTCTATCCCGCTTTCGTAAGACTATTGAACAGTTCCCTAGTGCGTCAAGATGGACTCTTGACCTCACAATCTACCTTATTATGACCTTGCACCTCATTGTCTGTCTGCACTGCACTTTCTCTGTAACTGTGACACTTTACTCTGCACTCTGTTATTCTTTTACCTTGTACTACCTCAGTGCACTGTGTAATGAATTGATCTGTATGAACAGTATGCAAGACAATAATAAACCAATTCCAATCAGATTTCCAGCATAGTGTCAAAGAGAAATTGCAGCACAGAAACAGGCCCTTCAGCCCACCACATCCATGTTGTTTTACCCATCTACACTAATCCCATTTGCCCGCATTAGGATCATATCTTTCTATGCCTTGCCTATTTTAATGTCTGTCCAAATGCCACTTAAACCTAACTGTATCTGATTTCACCACCTCCTCTGGTAGATAGTTCCAGATAGCAACTATTTTTATCCCCTTTAAAACTTTGTCCTCTCACCTTAAATCTATGCCTTCTTGTTTTTGATATCCCTCTCAAAATCTTATACACCTCTATCAGGTCCCCCCTCAGCACCCTTTGCTCCAGGGAAAACAAGCCCAGCCTGTCCAATCTCTCCCCATAACCAAAGTCCTCCAATCCAGGCAACATCCTGGTGAATCCCCTCTGCACCCTCTCCAGCACAAACACATCCTTCCTATAGTGTGGTAACCAGAACTGCACAGTGCCCCAAGTGCAGACTAAGTTGGGTTTTGTCAAGTTGTAATTTATCATCCCAACTCTTACATTCTATGCTCTGACCAGTTAGGCTGAAGGGCCCATTTCCATGCTGTATAACTCTATGAAGGCAAGCATGACACAGGCCTACTTCACCACCTTATCAACATAGAACACTACAGCACAGTACAGGCCCTTCAACCCACAATGTTGTGCTGACATTTTATCCTGCTCTATCTAACTCTTCCCTCCCACATAGCCCCCCATTTGTCTATCATTCATGTGTCTAAGAGTCTATTAAATGTCCCGAATGTATCTGCCCCCACAACCTCTGCAGGCAGTGCATTCCACACACTCTCTGTGTAACGAAACTTACCCCTGACATCCCCTCTACACCTTCCTCCAATCACCTTAAAATTATGTCCCCTTATGTTAGCCATTGTTGCCCTGGGAAAAGGTCTGACTGTCCACTCGATCTATGCCTCTTATCATCTTGTACACCTCTATCAAGTCACCTCTCATCCTCCTTCTCTCCAAAGAGAAAAGCCCCAGCTCACTCAACCTATCCTCATAAGACATGGTCTCCAATACAGGCAACATCCTGGTAAATCTCCTCTGCACCCTCCCTAAAGCTTCCACATCCTTCCTATAATGAGGCAACCAGAACTAAACACAATACTCCAAGTGTGGTCTGACCAGAGTTCATAGAGCTGCATCATCACCTCGCGCCCCTTAAACTCAATACCCCAACTAGTGAAGGCCAACACTCCATACGCCTTCTTAACAACCCTATCGACCTGCGTGGCAACCTTGAGGGATCTATGGACGTGGACCCCAAGATCCCTCTGTTCCTCCACACTGCTAAGAGTCCTGCCATTAACCTTGTATTCTGCCTTCAAATTCGATCTCCCGAAGTGTACAACTTTACACTTATTCGGGTTGAACTCCATCTGCCACTTCTCAGCCCGGCTCTGCATCCTATCAATATCCTGTTGTAATCTACAGCAACCTTCGACACTATCCACAACACCACCAACCTTTGTATCATCAGCAAAATTACTGACCCACCCTTCCACATCCTCATCCGAGTCACTTATAAAAATCACAAAGAGCAGGGGTCCCAGAACAGATCCCTGTGGAACACCACTGGTCACCGACCTCCAGGCAGAATATGCTCCATCTACCACCACCTTCTGTCTTCTATGGGTGTTGTTGCCACTTTCAGGGAAGTATGGACTGGGTCTCTTTATCCATCAACATGGCCCAACCATGTATTATATGTCCTATCCTTACTTGTGATTTACCCCTTCGAACAATGCATCTCTCAATAACCAGACAAGACAAGCTTTGCCTTTTTTGTACAAAAAGAGGATTTATTTATTCGACTCCACAGTCGGTACAAAAGTGTGTACTGCGGAGGGGAGGGGTTCAAGGGATGACAAGAAAATACCAGCAGAATGAATCGATGAATATCACCTGCTCAAAACATTGGGAAACCCATTAGCACTTCATTTTAAAAATAGAACAAGTGGACACAATACAGTATGGCTTTTCTTCAGTTGGCTGGATGTAAACAAGTTCTGATAAAGTAATGACAAGGAGGGAGGGAGGGGAAGAGGTGCAAAGTTGCTCGTTGGGTCAACATCTTCCATTAGGTCCCAAGCCTCGAGATAAAACCTCCAATTATCAGGACTCAATAAAGTGCAGAGTGGGCAGGTACAACAACCTGTACCCACTTTTAAACCGTGATCAAGATATCTACTTGCTCCCTTGAGACAGCACAGATATCGTCCTCCCAAACCAGAACTGCTGATTAATCCACAACCATAGAAGTATTCTGTGATATTAAAAAGCATGGCGCAGTCTGTGTTGGGAACAGACTATGGTTAGGCACCTATCTTTTACAAGACAGTATCCCCCTCCCTAATCTGGCATGAGATTCACGTGTCTTGGATCACGGGGAAGCAATGCTCCTAACAGGTAATGCGATAGATCTGGACTTGCTGTGGTTACCTCTGCCACAGTTTGCTGATAACTGATTGATCACAAAGGCAGCAAGTTGGGTGAATGAATTAAAAGTGAAATGTAATGTTTGTGTGCACACAGTCTTCCTGCCTCCTCCCACCAAGCTGTGCACAACAACACTCCAGGCATTGTGGTGGAGATTAAACTTCTTTCCCCATTGACCCCCCCGTTGTGGTCCTGGGCCCAGTTTAATTGATACCCAAGTGTAAACTAAATTGTGTAGAGTTTTGGTAGCCCTATTATAGAAAAGATTTGGTTAAACTGGAAAGAGTGCAGATAAGATGTTGCCACGACTAGAAGGCCTGAGTTATAGGGAGAGGTTGGTCTTTATTCCTTGGACCGCAGGAGACTGAGGGGCGACCTTATAGAAGCATTTAAAATTATGAGAGGCATAGATAAGGTGGATGGTAACAGTCTTTTCCCCAGGGTAGGGGAGTCCAAAACTAGGGGGCATAGGTTTAGGGTGAGAGGGGAAAGATTTAAAAGGGACCTGAGGGGCAACTTTTTCCACACAGAGGGTGGTGAGTATATGGAACGAGCTGCCAGAGGAAGTGGTTGAGGCAGGTACAACAGTATCATTTAAGAAGCACTTGGATAGGTACATGGAGGGGTGGGGCTTCAAGGGATTTGGGCCCAACACAGGAAATTGGGACTAGTTAACTGGGCACCTGGTTGGGCTGAAGGGGCTGTACCTGTGCTGTATTGCTCTGACTCTTTGCTCTATGACTTTGTGAGATCTGGCACAATAGTACAAAGGAATTCTGAAGAGGTTATTGACCCGATACGTTAACTGTTTCTGTTACCAACCGTACATTTCTAGTTACACTGTAGTTACTTCAATTACCTGCAGTCTTTAACTTTTGGTGGAGCTGACCAGTTAACAAGGATTCATCACACTGTGAAATGTAAACATTGAATGTGACCATATATTTCCCTCCCTCTCTGCACCATCTCCTCAAACACACCTCATTATCCTCCCTCACATAGATTACCAAGGGCACAATGTAAATTTAAAAATTAAGGTGCAAAAAGATATCAGGTAAGCTTTGGCCTTTTCTTCCCCTGTAGGAGAGTTGGTGAACTATAGTATTGCATTGTTTGTGCATTTTAAACAATTCTTGAAAGCAGTCGCAATCATTAACAATCTGACTGATTAAACAATTTGATGGACTGTATACATTTAAAAAACTAACTTCAAGATTATACATGAAAAGACATGACTTTTTTTTTCCTTTAAAATCTTTGATTTGAAGAATTAAAAATATTCCTTCACAAAAATAATTTTCCTTTACAATTACACAAAATACTGATGGTTGGCTTTTTCTATTCAGTAGTGCATCTGTGATGGGATTCACTGGGTTTGTGAAGTTTAGTGTAAAGATAGTTGTGAAAATTTCACTTGGTTCAGGGGGGTCCTGGCAAATTGCAGATGGAAAGTTGGACAATAAAAAGGGAAATCTTCAAATCACCTCCAGGCAGTCCGATTCACAGTAGCCAAACTTGATCTTGTACTTGTTAAACAGCTTGACAAGGGAATGCTGGTAAATCTCATGGTAGTAATCAATTTCCTCAGGACTTGGGTTCTCAATCTTTGGCACTGAAATTGGTTCCCCAACTGTAAGAAAAACAGATGATGTAGTAGTTAGAGAAACTTTGATTGATAAATTGGTTTATTACTGTCACATGTACCGAGGTGCAATGAAAAACTTTGTTTTGCATGCCATCCATACAGATCATTTCATCACATCAGTGCGTTGAGGTAGTACAAGGGAAAACAATAAAATAACAGAGAATAAGGTTACAGAGAAAGTGCAGTGCAGGCAGACAATAAGGTGCAAGGGCCACGACAAGGTAGATTGAGGTCAAGAGTCCATCTTATCGTACTGGGGACCGTTCAATAGTCTTATAACAGCGGGATAGAAGCTGTCCTTGAACCTGGTGGTACATGCTTTCAGGCTTTTGTATCTTCAGCCCAATGGGAGGGGGGGGGGGGGGAAGAAGAGAGAATGTCCGGGGTGGGAGGGAGTCTTTGATTATGTTGGCTGCTTTACCGAGGCAGCAGGAAGTGTAGACAGAGTCCATGGAGGGGAGGCTGGTTTCCGTGACGCATTGGGCTGTGTCCACAACTCTCTGCCGGTTCTTGCGGTCCTGGGCAGAGCAGTTGCCGTACCAAGCTCTGATGCATCCAGATAGGAAGCTTTCTCTGGTGCATCTATAAAAATTGGTGAAGGTCAATTGGAACATATCGAATTTCTTTAGCCTCCAGCACCATTCCTTATCAACTTCACAGCCAAAGGTGCAGCAAGGTGGCACAGCTCGTGGAGCTGCTACCTCAGTTCCAGAGACCCAGGTTTAATTCTGACCTCAGGTGCTGTCTCTGTGAACTTTGTATGTTCTCCCTGTGTCTGAACAACTTTCCTCTGGGTGCTCCAGTTCCCTCCCAAACACTCCGTCCTCATTATCCACTGATTTTCTATCTACTGCTCTGTGAATTGGATTATTTCCAAACAAATATATCTCTATGTATTGAGGAACCAATCACTGTCTGTGTAAAAAAAAAACAAATGGTGATCTGTTTATAGACCACTTGTGCTAAGTGGCTCCCTATTGAGCACTCCTCCCATAGAGTGCAGGCTTTGTTTACATAATGGTACCTTGTGATTTCAGAGTTTATCACTGCTTGGATCTCCATACATTGTTAATTCCTGTAAAACTTTTTAGTTTTTTAAATATTTTAATGTGTTATTATTACAGTATTGCTTTTGGTATAACATAGTGCAAGTTTATGTTTTTTACTGGGGAGTGTATTGGATACAAAGTCTGAGTCGTATCCCGGGATTTTGTAATCCATGGGAAATCTGCATCCCTATCTTTATGGATAACAAGGAATAAATGTATTTAAAATAAAAATCAAGGAAAACTGAACTGGTAAAAAATCAAAACCAACTCAGCGGGTCAGGCAGCATCTGTGAATGCAGAGGGATGGTCAACGTTTCGGGTCGAGACCTTGCATCAGGAATGAGTGTTGAGGGGAGATGGCCGGTATAAAGAGGTGAGGGGAAGGGGTGGAGCAAGAGCTGGCAGGCGATAGGTGGATCCAGGTGAGGAGGGGGTGATAGGCAGATGGAGGAGAGAGCGACAGAGGCTAGGACCCAAGTTAACAAGCAACAGGAGCCCCTGTGGGGATTGAACTTACCCACTGTGTTGATGGGCTTTGCGTAAGGAACCAAGCCCCAGGAATGGCTGGAAAAAAATCCGCGGCCTTGGAAAATGCAGGGGGCAAATCCAATCAGCTTCTGGAACCTTCTCTGAACCGCCCGCAGCCAGCTGCCTTCCTTAAAGATGACCTGCCGGTAAACCTCGTTCTCACCAAAAGCATAAACAGGCACCAGGTCAGCTCTGTCAAAAGGAGATAATGTAGACACTTCAGTGGGACTGAATTTTCTCCTACCTGGGCTTGCACAGAACTCTGAATGCAGCAAAGGTCCTCAGAGATTTTCTGGAATCATCACCAAACAAAGCTATGTTTGGAGATATTAAGACGGGTGAATAAAGGTAGGTCAAAGCAATGCTTCAAGGAGCGTCTTAATAAGAGAGAGGTAGAGAGATTGAGGGGTGCAGAAATCCCAGATCGTGGGGCCCAGTCAGCTGACGGTTGCCAGAGAGGGAGAGGTGGGAATTGGGAGATGTTCCAGGATTGGAGGTGAGACGGGATTGATAGGCTGAAGATAATGGGTGTTCCAAGAAAAAAAACATGACATTGAAAGTCCTGGATAGACTGGGTGTGGAGAGGATGTTTCCATTAGTAGGAGAGTCTAGGATCTGAGGGCACAGCCTCAGAATAAAGGGATGTCCCTTTAAAACTAAGATGAGGAGGAATTTCTTCAGCTAGAGGGTGGTGAATCTGGAGAATTTGTTGCCAATTCTTTGGGTGTACTTAAGGCAGAGATTGATAGGTCCTCGATTGGTGAGGGAGTTAAAGGGTTTGCTCCACCATTCAATCAATTCTTTTCTCCCTTAACCTTTAATCCCCTTACCAGTTAAGAATTGGTTAAATACACCCAATGACTTGGCTGTGCCCTCAGATCCTAGACTCTCCCACTGATGGAAACATTCTCTCCACGTCCACTCTATCCAGGCCTTTCTGTATCCGGAGGGTTTCAATGAGATCCCCCCTCATCCTTCTGAATTCCATGGGGTACAGGCCCATAGACATCAAACACTCTTCAGACGTTAAGCCTTTCATTCCCGGGATCATTCTTGTGAACCTCCTCTGGACCCTCTCCAGGGCCAGCACATCCTTCCTTAGATACAGGGCCCAAAAATTGCTCATGATCAAAGCCTCTTGCAATGAAAACCAACGTACCATCTACTTTAATTCCTTGTTGCACTTGCAAAACACCCCAATACTGCTGGCGACATCCATGTCCTATAGAAGACTAGGGGAGTGGCTGAAGCTGGCTGAAGGGGTTTTATTGCCTGAACTGTACACAGGCAAGGCAAAAATGTCCCCACAGCTATAAAGAAGGGTGCAGAGGAGGCCAAAGAACATGGCACAACCGTCTCGTGGTTCGTTCTTGGGAGCCAGAACATACAGTGGGTCTGATGGCCTGGCACAGATTGTCCACGAGCTTTAAAACTGAGATGAGGAGGAATTTCTTCAGCCACAGAGTGGTGAATCTGGAGAATTCGTTGCCAAGTCATTGGGTGTATTTAAGGCAGAGATTGATAGGTCTTTGATTGGTGAGGGAGTTAAAGGGTTTGCTCCACCATTCAATCATGGCTGATAGTTTTCGTCAACGAGCTCTGGTGCATGGGGACAGCTGCAAAAAGGGACCCATTCCTTACCCATTCTGCAGAGCGATCTTCACAAAACCCTTGCGATTCTTGAGGGTCACCACGTTGCTCCCTGGGCTGCACTCCAAGGACTCGGCCGCTCCCCCGATGACAATGATCACTGCATTTCCAGTGCCGTTCTTCGACAACAGGTAGTCGATAGCCTCCCTGGTCACAGGAAAGATGCCTGCAGAATGGTGGGGAGAATAGTTACTCCTCCGAACAGCTGATCTTTACCTTTATTCTGTGGTCCACTGCCCTCTCCTACTGGATTCCTCCTCCTTCAGCCCTTTGCCTCTTCTACCCATCACCTCTCAGCTTATTACATCTTCTCCTCCCACCTAAACTCACCTATCACCTGCCTGCGTGCGCTCCTCCCCATCCCCCGACCTTCCTATTCTGGCTTCTGCCCTCTTCCTTTCCAGTCCTGATGAAGGGTCTCGGCCCGAAACGTCGACTGTTTATTTCCCTCCATAGATGCTACAGCAACTGCTCTGCCCAGGACCGCAAGAAACTGCAGAGAGTCGTGGACACAGCCCAGCGCATCACAGACACCAGCCTCCCCTCCTTGGACTCTGTCTTTACCTCTCGCTACCTTGGTGAAGCAGCCAGCATAATTGAAGATCCCACCCACCCGGGACATCCTCTCTTCTCTCCTCTTCCATCGGGTAGAAGATACAGGAGCCTGAGGGCACGTACCACCAGGCTCAAGGACAGCTTCTATCCCACTGTGATAAGACTATTGAACAGTTCCCTTTTACGATGAGATGGATCTTGACCTCACAATCTACGTTGTTATGACCTTGCACCTTATTGTCTACCTGCAATGCACTTCCCCATAGCTGTGACACTCTACTCTGCAGTTTGTTTTGTTTTTACCCTGTACTACCTCAATGCACTGTGTAACGAATCGATCTGTACGATCGGTATGCAAGACAAGTTTTTCACTGGACCTCGGTACAAGTGACAATAATAAACCAATACCAATAGATATAAAGACATTAGATACAAGACTAGAGGGATATGGGCCAAACACAGGGAAATGGGACTAGCTCAGTCAGGCAACTTGGTTAGCCTCGACCAGTTGGGCTGAAGGGCCTGTTCTATGGGTTTCTGAGGGGCCTCCTCCACTGTACCTTTCAAAATAGCCACAGAAGAAGATATTGTGCTCCCACCCCTAGTGGTGGCCATTTCCTACCCCTAGTGGTGACCATCTCTCTAATCAAAGATCATCTCCCTGATTCTAGTCATGGATATTGTACTCCAGGTATATGGGATTAGCATGGGAAAGTGGTTCTGTGCGATCTTTCTGAATGGGGGAGCAGGCATGAGGGGCCAAATGGCCTCTTCTGCTCCAACTACTTATATTCCTTTAAATTCCCTTTCCTCCTGCTGTCATGTTAGGGCCCTGACCTTGGAATTTCTTCTCTCCTCTTAAATCCCCCTTCCCACCCCCACACCCCAAGATTTTGGTCACCAGCCAGCTCCAGCTCTGGTGCTGGTTCCTGCGTAGTGATTGCCCACCCGAGAGCTGTGGGCAGAGCAGCTTTGCAACAAACCATGCTGCGTAAAGGCTGCATTAAAGACTTGATGGGCCGAATGGCCGACCTCTGCTCCTTTGTCTTATGGTCTAAAGGGCATGCACGGTTTGTAATTCCCAGGAATGCAGAGGAGTCAGGACCTTTTCCTACACAATTAATCGAATCAGAGAGCTATACAGCACAGAAACAGGCCCTTTGGCCCAAATCGTCCATGCTGACCCGAGCTAGTCCCATTTGTCAGCATTTGGCCCATTTCCCTCTAAACCTTTCCTATCCATGTACCTGTCCAAATGTCTTTTAAGCATTGCTATTGTACCTGCTTCAACCACTTCTTCTGGCAGCTTGTTCCATAAATACACCACTCTCTGTGTGGGGGAAAAACTTGCCCCTCAGATCCACTAAATCTTTCTCCTCTAACCTTAAACCTATGCTGCCCTCCCCTAGGGAAAAAAGGCTGACAATCCACCTTATCTATGCCCCTTATGATTTTACAAAGCTCTAATAAGGTCACCCCTCAGCCTCCTTCACTCTAGGGAAAACAGCCTATCCAGTCTCTCCTTATAACTCAAGCCTTCCAGTCCTGGTAACATCCTGGTGAATCTTTCTGCAACCCCTCTAGCTTAGTGACGTCCTTCCTCTCGCGGGGTGACCAGAACTACACACTGTGTGGTTTCACCAACGTCTTGTCCAGCTGTAACATGATGTCCCAACTCTTGTACTTAGTGTGCCTTGTCTACCCATGTCTGCACTTTCAAGGAAGTGCAGACAATCCTGAGATTCCATCAACTTTTTCTTTCTCCATTTGGTTTCTCACTGCAGTTGACAAGTCAGGTGGACAGGATTTTAAATACAGCAGGATTACAGCAGAGAGCCTCTGGGTTGATTCCTGCACATGACACTCACATGGACGCAATAGATTCTTATGGGCGACACATTTGCTGATTAAGAAAAATAAACAGGCCGCAATAAATTCGCTATCAGTTAAAAGATACTTTCAAAGAATCTTCGGTTGGATTCCACGTGGAACTCTTTAGTGTTTCTCTCAGGCAAGAGATAAGACCTGTTAAAGTTGGACATTATACGCAACGTGGTGTATAGAGCAAAGTACAAACACATTCAAGGCAGGGCATCTCAGATGTTGGGAGGGATCTCTCCAATTAGATTAGATTTTTGATGCACTCACAGAAGGAACAATGTTGGTGCTAGTCCTGACAATGCAGAGTGCAGGTCAGCACTTAATAGTCAGAGTAATACAACAGGGAAACCGGCCCTTCGGCCCAACTGGTCCATACCGACCATGGTGCCCACCAAGCTAGTCCCATATGCCTGCATTTGGCCCATGTCCCTCTAAACCTGTACCTGTCCAAATGTCTTTTAAGCATTGTTATTGTACCTGCCTCTACCACTTCCTCTGGCAGGTCATTCCACATATGGACCACCCTCTGAAGAAGTTGCCCCTTGGGTCCCTTTAAAATCTTGCCCCTCTCACCTTAAACCTATGCCCTCTAGTTTTTGATTCCCCAACCCTGGGAAAAGGACTGAGTGCATTCACCCTATCTATGCCCCTCATGATTTTATACACGGTTAGCGTAACGCTATTACAGCGTCAACAACCTGGGTTCAATTCCCGCCGCTGTCTGTAAGGAGCTTGTACGTTCTCCCCATGTGTCTGCGTGGGTTTCCTCCGGGTGCTCCGGTTTCCTCCCACATTCCAAAGACGTACGGGTTAGGAAGTTGTGGGGGTGCTATGTTGGCGCCGGAAGCGTGGCGACACTTGCGGGCTGCGCCCAGAACGCTCGACGCAAAAGATGCATTTCACTGGGCGTCTCGATGTACGTGTGACTAATAAAGAAATCTTATCTTAAGGTCACCCCCCTCAGTTTCCTTCGATCCAAGGTATATAGCCTGTCCAACCTCTCCCTATAACTCAGTCTCTTGAGTCCTGGCAATATTCTTGTAAACCTTTGCACTCCTTCCAGCTTAATGACGATTTTCCCTATAACAGGGTAACCAAAATTGTACACAGGTGCAGCCTCACTGACGTCTAGTACAACTGCAACATAATGTCTCACATCCTAAACTCAATGGTGACAGAAGAGACCGCAGACGCTGGAATCTGGAGCAACAGACAATCTGCTGGAGGAACTCAGCGGGTTGGGCAGCATCTGTGGGAGGAAAGGAATTGTTGACGTTTTTGGGTCGAACCCCTACGTCAGAACTGATGCAGGGTTTCGACCTGAAACATTGACAATTCCTTTCCTCCCATGGATACTGCTCGACCTACTGAGTTCCTCCAGCAGATTGTTTGTTGCTCCTGTACTCGATGCCCTTACTAATGAAGGCCAGCGTGCCAACACTTTCTTCACTTGGGCTAACTCATCAGTTCCCTGTGGCTCAGTCAGCTCTCTCCCACAAACAGGTAGCAGTGGGTTCAGCACCAGTTCAACAAATTCGAGAACGTCGGCCCAGACCAGCCTCAGAATCAGGTTTACCACTGACAATGTGCTGTAAAACTTGTTGTTTTGCAGCAGCAGTACAGTGCAAGATGTAAAAATTACTCTAAGTTACAAAAATAAATAAATAGTGCAAAAGAGGAATAACGAGGTAGTGTTCATGGGTTCATGGACCATTCAGAAACCTGATGGCGGAAGGAAAGAAGCTGTTCCTGAATCGTTGAGTGTGGGTCTTCGGGCTCCTGTACCTCCTCCCCGATGGTAGTATCAAGAAGAGGGCATGTCCCGGGTGGTGACCCCAAACATCATCTCTGTTAGATTTTACAGAAAGAAAACCCCACCACTGCCACGTCAAGTAACAAAGGAGCATCCCATCTCTTCACACCTCCCCTACCTTACACTGCTCTCTTCCAATAGGTAATTCACACCGAGCATGACATACAGATTATTTGAGCTGCCAGAGAAAGTGGTCGAGGCAGGTACAATAACAACATTTAAAAGACACTTGGATAGGAAAGGTTTAGGAGGAATGTGGGCCAAATGCTGGCAAACAGGATTAGCTTAATCTTGGCTGGCATGGACCAGTTGGGCCAAAGGGCCTGTTTCCATGCTGTATGACTATCTGGTTATTACCTGGGAACTGTTGTAGAACAGAGAGACCAAGAGGTACAAGTACATAGTTCCCTGAAAGTGGCAGCACAGGTAGACAGGGTGGTGAAGAAGGCATATCACATGCTTGCCCTCATGGGTCATGAGTTGGGATGTCACGTTACAGCTGTGCAAGATGCTGGAGAGACCACACTTGTGTGTGCAGTTTTGGTCGCCCAGCTATGGGAAGGATGTGATTAAACTAGAGAGGGTGCAGAAAAATACACAAAGATGTTGCTGGGACTGGAGGACATAGTTACAAGGAGAGGCTGGACAGGCTGGGACTGTTTTCCCTGGAGTGAAGGAGACTGAGGGGTGACCCTATAGATGTTTGTAAAATCATGAGGGGCATTGATAAGGTGGATGGTCACACACTCCCCTACCCTGGGGATAAAAAAATATCTTTATTAGTCACGTCTTTTGCGTGGAGTGCTCTGGGGGCAGCCCGCAAGTGTCGCCATGCTTCTGGCGCCAACATAGCACGCCCACAACTTCCTAACCCGTACGTCTTTGGAACGTGGGAGGAAACCGGAGCACCCGGAGGAAACCCCCGCAGACGCGGGGAGAACGTACAAACTCCTTACAGACAGCGGCCGGAATTGAACCCAGGTCGCTGGCGCTGTAATAGCATTACGCTAACCGCTACACTACCATGCCTAGAGAGCACAGGTTTAAGGCAAGAGGAGAAAGATTTAAAAAGGGGACCCGAGGGGCAACCTTAACCCCACACAGAGGGTGGTCCATATATGGAACGAGCTGCCGGAAGAAGTGGTTGAGGCAGGTACATTAACAACATTTAAAAGACATTTGGACAGGTACATGGATAGGAAAGGTTTAGACGGATAGGATCCAGGTTTGAGTTGGGTCAAAGGGCCTGTTTTGTGGTGATGCAGGTGGACACCATATTCTACAGGTTCTTTTCCAAGTCACACATTATCCCAACGTGGAGATACGTCGCCGGTCCTTCACCTTGTTGTGACCTTGCACCTTATTGTCTACCTGCACTGCACTTCCTCTGTAGCTGTGACACTTTACTCTGTACTGTTATTGTTTTTACCTGTACTACCTCAATGCACTCTGTACTAACTCAATGTAACTGCACTGTGTAATGAATTGACCTGTACGATCGGTATGCAAGACAAGTTTTTCACTGTACCTTGGTACAAGTGACAATAATAAACCAATACTGCCTCAGGGTCTGAATCCTAGAACTTCCAACAGCACCGTGGGAGCATCTGCAGCAGGACTGCAGCAGTCCAAGAAGATGGTGAGCCACCATTTTCTCAAGGGGTATTTAGGGATGGGCAATAAATGCTGGTGTGGGGGGGGATGGGGGGAATTGGTTTCCCCTTTTGTCTGTCCCTCCTGCTGCTACGTCAAGTAACAAAGGAGCATCCCATATCTACACTCCTCACACCTCCCCTATCTTACACTGCTCTCTTCCAATAGGTAATTCACACTGAGCATCGCATACAGATTATTTGAGCTGCCAGAGAAAGTGGTCGAGGCAGGTACAATAACAACATTTAAGAGACACTTGGACAGGTACAAGGATAGGAAGGGTTTGGGAAGGATGTGGGCCAAACGCTGGCAAAACAGGACTAGTTTAGATGGGAGTCTTGGCCGGCATGGACCAGCTGAGCAAGTCAACCTAGATTTAGTGCATTGTATTCCAGAACCACTCTGGATACCAAACCCTTTTTGACGACAGAGCATGAACTAATTTGATGCAGCCACAACTGTTCCACGTCATCGGGGCAGGGGCAGTGCTGGAGGAGCACTACCGTACCAGGAAGGTCGACGTCATTGGTCACTCACCGCCGCTCATTAAGTAATCGCGCAGGATTGGCATTCTGAAGTTGCCGGCCAGCGTGGCGAGGGAAGGTCGGATTCCAGGAAACTTTTTGGAAAATCCAGTCGCTTCTGTGCCAAAGTTGCAAAAGGCTCCAAAGCAGAAGATGCCATGAGGATGGTAACCAAAAATATAGTTCCGGGTGGGGGCAAGGTTGTGGGTTTTCACCAACTGTAACGGAAAAGAATAAAATTAAAATACACATATGCGCAAAGTCTGCTACCAAACTCTCCTAGAAATTTGGAGACACAGAGACTGCAGACTCTGGAATCTGGAGCGATGAACAAGTTACAGGAGGAACTCTGTGGGTTGAGCAGCATCTGTGGAGGCAGAGGGATGGTTGCCGTTTTGGTTCAGGATCCCGCATCAGTCTAGATGGATGAAAGACTTATTTGCAGCAGCATCACAGGCACGTAGCATCAGATAAGCAGCATAAATTATGCACAATTTTTTTTTAAACATGAAAGAACACAATTAGAATAAAAGTCCATTTTAGTGGAAAGTTTAGTGTTGCTAAACTGTAGTGATTCGGGTTGTGCCGGTTGGTTCAAGAACTGAACGGTAGCCATTCTTGAACCTGGTGGTGTGGGACTTCAGGCTTCTATACCTCCTGCCCGATGGGAGCTGTGAGAAGATGGCATGGCCCAGATGGTGGGGATCTTTGATGGACGCTGCCTTCTTGTGTCAACCATCTCTCTGCCTCCACAGATGCTGCCTGACCCACCGAGTTCCTCCAGTAGCTGCTTTTTGCTTCCTAGAAACTTATTTCACAGGACTCTTTGAAAGGTGGTGTGTAGTTGGGGACAGCACTTTAGGACCAGGGGTGGCAGTTTCGGAATAAAGGTGAGCTGTTCAGGATAGTGATGACGAGAAATTTCTTCACTCAAAGGATGGTGAATCTTTGGAATTCTCTAGAGGGCCGTGGAGGTGCAATTACTAAAATCATCCATAACAGAGATCGACAAATTTCTGAACATTAAGGGAATCAAGGGGATAGGACAGGAAGATAGCACCAAGGTGGCAGAGCAGCCATGATCTTGATTAATGGTGTTGACTTGATGAAGGTGCACCAGCGTCTTTAAAAGATTAAGGAGGTTTGGCATGTCACTGAACACTCTAACACTCTGTTGAAAGTCTTCTGACTGGTTGCATCACAATCTGGTACGGCAATTCGAATGCGCAGGGACTCAAGAAGCTGCAGAGAGCAGTGGACTCAGCCCAATGCATCACGAGCACCTCCCTCCCCACCATCGGTAGTATCTACAGGAGTCTTCGCCTCAAGAAGGCAACATCCATCATCCAAGATCACCGCCATCCGGGCCATGCCATCTTCTCACAGCTCCCATCGGATAGGAGATACAGAAGCCTGAAGTCCCACACCACCAGGTTTAAGAACAGCTACTCCCTTTCAACCATTCGGTCCTTGAACCAACTAGCATAACCCTAATCACTACAGTTTAGCAACACTATGACCACTTTGCACTAAGATGAACTTTTCTTTCATTCTAATTGTGTTCTTTCTTGTTAAAAAAATGGTATTTTTTGTCTAATTTGTTTTTTTTTCTTGCGAATGCTGCTTATCTGATGCTATGTGCCTGTGATGCTGCTGTAGGTAGGTTTTTCATTGCACCTGTGCACACATGTACTTGTGCATGTGACACTAAACTCGACTTTGATTTTGAATAGTGGAGCAAGCTCAATGGGCCAGTACCTGCTCCTAATCTTACCAAGTGTGTGCATTACAGCAGGAGAGGGACAACAAATGGTTAAACCTTGTAATGGTCTTTGGAACATGTCTATCAACAGAAGGAAAGAGGTTGCATTTCACCATGCCAAGGTGTTGCCCTGAAGATTCTTCACCAGGAGGGCTGGAGTGGTCCAATGTGACAGTTCATCACCACCACCTTCTCAAGGGGCAGTTAAGGATGGGCAATAAATGCTGGTTCTGACAGTTATGCTCGGATCACAAAACTGAATAAATAAAGAGTTCAGGCTTGTTAAGTAAAGGCTGCAAATCGGAACAGGTCAGAGAAGAAGAAAACCTCCACAAAACTACATAGATCAGCTGCAGATGTGGGCAGAGAAATGGCAGATGGAGTTCAACCCGGATAAATGTGAGGTGTTGAACCTTGGTAGTACACTCTTAAGGGCAAGACCCTTAACAGTGTTGAAGAGCAGAGACACCTTGGGGTGCAAGTCCATGACTCATTGAAAGTGGCTGCACAGGTAGACAAGGTGGTTAAGGCGGTTTATGGAATGCTTGCATTTATTAATCAGGGTATTGAGTACAGGAGTCAAGAAGTTATGATGCATCTCTTTAGAAGTCTGGTTAGGCCGCATTTAGGGTATTGTGTGCAATTCTGGTCACCTCACTTTAGGAAGGATGTCGAGGCTTTAGAGAGGGTGCAGAGGAGGTTTACTAGGATGCTGCCTGGATTAGAGGGCATGTGCTATCAGGAGAGGCTGGACAAACTTGGGCTCTTTTCTCTGGAGCAGCAGAGGCTGAGGGGTGATCTGTTGTAAGTGTATAAGATTATGGGCAGAGATAGGGTAGACAAGCAATATCTTTTTCCCATTATTGAGCGATCCAATACCAGAGGGCATGCATTTAAGGTGGGGGAGGGGGTAGGTTCAGAACAGACGTGAGGGGTATGTTTTTTTTTACTGAGAGAGTGGTGGATGCCTGGAATGCGTTGCCTGATAAGGTGGTGGGGGCACATTCATCGGGGGCTTTTAAGAGGGGCTTGGATGGGCACATGAATGAGAGGAAAATGGAGGGATGGGGCATTCTGTAGGTAGGAGGGATTAGCTATGTCGGCACAGCATTGTGGGCTGAAGGGCCTGTTCTGTGCTGTACTGTCTTATGTTCTATAAAGTAGAAGAGGGTGGAGGAAGGAAGCAAGAGAGGGGCTGTGGCAGGGTCACAATACGTGTTAAAATTAATATTGCTTCCCCTGCAAACCAATAGCAGCACAACTCACTGCCTCTCCCATCCCAGACAACCTCTTCCCCAACCCCAATGCCTGCACCCAATGTCCTGATCCATTGCTCCCTGCCTGTAAATGTTTACACAGACAGTACAGTAACTATTTGCAGTTGGATGGTCTGAAAATGAATTTGTTCAGTTTTGTAATCCCAGACAAATTTGCAATCTTGGAAAGAGAAACAGACAAGAATAAACAGTTTAAATTGCAAAAAACAAGGAGCAGAGTTTAACTTTATAATTGCAAAATTCCCTTAAAATTTTCAAAATCATTGGCAAGGATGTATTTGGATAAAGCTACATAATGATAAGTCTTGCATCTTTGCAGCATAGAGCAAAAGGCATTGATGAAGCATTGCATCAAAAGGTATTGCACATGGTAATAGCTCATGGTGTGGAGGTAACAGAACCGAAAATAATAGGCATAAGTGGGTGTTTTTCCTGGTTCGTGAGGTGTAATGAGTGCTGTGCCCAGAGATCAGTGCCCGAACCTCAACTTTTTCTTTCATTAAGCTGCAAAGAGTGCAAAGAAGATTTACGATAATGTTGCCAGGACTCGAGGGCCTGAGTTATAGAGAGAGGTTGGGCAGGCGAGAACTTTATATGTAGGAAACAGAGGTGACCTCAGAAAATGTACAAAATCATGAAGGGCATAGGTAGAGTTAATGTAAAAGGGACCTTAGGGGCAACTGCTTCACCCAGAGGGTGGTGGGTATATGGAACAAGCTTTCAGAGGAAGTGGCTGAGGCAGGTACAATAACAACATTTAAAAGACATTTGGACAGGTACATGGATAGGAAGAGTTGAAAGGGATAGGGGCCAAATGGGAGTAGCTTAGATGGGCATCTTGGTCAGCATGGACCAGTTGGGCCGAAGGGCCTATTCCTGTTCAATGGTCTGCCTGAAAGGATGGTGGAAGCAAAAATAATGGAATGATATGGAAATATGGATAAATGCCCAAAAGCTATGGGATTGGAACAAACGGGATTGTTCTTTCAAAGAACACCATGGATTCAATGGGTGGTGTTTCTCCTGTACTGTATACAGTTCCATTTTCACTCTCACGATCTAGTTTGTTGTGACCTTGCATCTTATTGCACTGCACTTTCTCTGTAGCTGTGACACTTTACTCTGTACTGTTATTGCTTTTACCTGTACTACATCAATGCACCCTGTACTAACTCAATGTAACTGCACTGTGTAATGAATTGACCTGTACAATCGATATGCAAGACAAATTTTTCACTGTACCTCGGTACAAGTGGCAATAATAAACCAATACAGGTGCATTCCAAATCCAAGGATGTGACTGCACTGGAGCACAGAGAAGATTCACCAGGACATTGCCTGGATTGGAGGACTTTAGTTATGGGGAGAGATTGGATAGACTGGGCTTGTTTTCCTTGGAACCAAGGAGACCCTATAGAAGTCATAGAGTTATACAGCACGGAAACAGGCCCTTCTTGATTCCCCAACCCTGGGAAAAAGTGCATTTACCCTGTCTATGCCCCTCATGATTTTATACACCTCTATAAGATCACATCTCAGGCTCCTTCACCCCAAGGAATAAAGTCCTAGCCTGGCCAACCTCTCCCTATAGCTTAGTCCCTCAAGTCCCGGCAACTCAGCAGGTCAGACAGCAAATTATATATCTTTTCTGCACTCTTTCCAGTTTAGTAACATTTTTCCTATAGCAAGGTGACCAAAACTGAACACAGTACTCCAACTCCTGATGAAGGTCTCGACCTGAAACATTGGCTATTTGTTTATTTCCCTCCATAGATGCTGCCTGTCCAGCTGAATTCCTCCAGCATTTTGTGTTTGTTGCTCCAGACTCCAGCACCTGCACAATCTTGTGTCACAATACTCTAAGTGTGGCCTCAGTGTCCTGTACAACTGCACCGTGACCTCGCAACTTTTATACCCAATGCCCTGACTGATGAAGGCCAGTGTGCCAAAAGCCTTCTTCACCACCCCGTGACTCCATTTTCAGGGAACCATGTACCTGAACTCCAAGGTCCCTCTGTTCTACAACACTCCCCAGGGCCCTGCCGTTCACTGTGAAAGTCCTACCTGGATTTGACTTTCCAAAATACAATATCTCTCACCCATCAACAAGTCAATAAGCATAAATAGGGTAGATATCTTTTCCCCATGGTAGGGAAAAGGGTGAAGCTGGATCACCAACAGCATTTAAGAAGAGTCTAGACGAGCACTTGAATTGCCTAGGCACAGAAAGGTGTGGACCAAGTGCTGGGAGATGGGATTAATACGGATAGGTGCCCACTGGTCAGCATGGATGTATTGAGTGGTTTCCATGCTGTACAGTTCTATGGCTCCAAGGCAGCATAGGTTTAAGGTGAGAGGAAGGAGTTTTAAATGGGATCAGAGGAGAAAGCTTTGTCTTACACAGAAAGTGGCTGATGTCTGGAACGCACTGCCCGAGGAGACGGTGGAATCAGATGCAATCACTACGTTTAAGAGGCATTTAGACAGACACTTAAAATGGGCAAGGGACAGAGAGATGCAGAGCTAATGCAGGCAAGTGGGGAATAGTGTAGGCAGGCAAAATGGTTGTGGGGTCTTCTTCTGTGCTGTACAATACTAGATTTGGAAATTACAGGAAACCAAGCAAGCTGCACAAACCATGGCTACTACTGGGGGGTTAACTCTGAGTAAATGAAGGTTCAACATCTGAAGTGCAATGGCTATGACTGTCCTCATTGCAACCTCAACCCACCAAGTAACTGGGACTCTGGTCAGGTACGTGAGAACACTACAGTTTTCTTGTGCTATCAGCTACTTCAACCCAAATTACTGAGCAAACATTGTAAAACACCCAGATAAGATATACCAATGGCAGTGTGGATTCAAAGAGCTTGGTTTCATGTACGCACTGACTCTCAGGCATGCCAGCAGTGCAAACACACGGCAGGATTTTCCACAGGGATTACTCAACAGTAATTAAAGCAAAGTCCATCAGCTGCAATCATTGATCAGTTGGCTCCCTTCAGCCCGACTGGCATTGTGCTATTGTACATTTTTCCCCCTGATAAGCCCTCATTTACAATGGCGAATAGCTTTAAGACTAGATAATCAGATCAGTGCAAAATTAGTTGCTCTCTGTCCCATTGCCAGATTTTTTTTTGCTTTAAATATATATAGGATATCTAAGGGCTTGTGCACCACAAGAAAATAAGACAAAATAGGCCATTCAGCCCTTCAAACCTGCTCTGTCATTCATCAATTTAGTTTGGCCGCACTTGGAGTATTGTGTGCCCCATTACAGGAAGGATGTGGAGGCTTCAGAAAGGGTAGAGAAGAGGTTCACCAGGATGCCCCCTGGATTAGAGGGTATAAACTACAAGGAGAGGTTGGACAAACTTGGATTGTTTTCTCTGGAGCGTCGGAGGATGAGAAGAGACCTGATAGAAGTTTATAAAATTATGAGAGGCATAGATGGAGTAGACAGTCAGAATCCTTTCCCGAGGATAGAAATATGAAGTTATAGAGGACATGCATTTAAGGCGAGAGGTGCAAAGTTTAAAAGCGATGTACGGGCAAGTTTTTTTGTTAGAAACACAGTAGTGGGTGCCTGGAACAGGCTGCCAAGGGTGGTGGTGGAAGCAGATATGATAGTGGTATTTAAGAGGCTTTTAGATAGATATGAATACGTAGGGAACGGAGGGATCTGGGTCATGTGCAGGCAGAAAGGATTAGTTTAATTTGGCATCGTGTTCAGCACAGACATGGTGGGCCGAAGGCCCTGTTCCTGTGCTGTACTGTTCTATGAAGTCACATCTAGATACAGAATCCCGCATAAGCAATCCACCATCCTGCCCACAAACCTCACAATTTTTGGTTATGCTTAGAAATCAATGGCCTGTGTTGTCATTTCTTATCTAATTCTCCCCATTTCATTCTGCTGTCAGCTGTCACATTGTAGTTGCTGCCGTAGTTTCTGTGCTGTACGGCTGTTCTATGTTCTATGGCTGCTATTCTACAATAGCCCGATATAAATAGAACGCAGAGCAGTACAGCACAACACAGGCCCTTCAGCCCACAATGTTGTGCCGACCTTTAAACCTCGCCTAAGACTATCTAAGCCCTTCCTCCCACATATCCCTCTATTTTAAATTCCTCCGTATGCTTATCTAGCAATCTCTTGAATTTGACCCATGTACCTGCCTCCACCACCACCCCAGGCAGCGCATTCCATGCCCCAACCACTCTCTGGGTATAAAAACCTTCCTCTGATATCTCCCTTGAACTTTCTACCCATTAGTTTAAAGCCATGCGCCCTTTTGTATTTAGCATTGGTGCCCTGGGAAAGAGGTGCTGGCTGCCCACTCTGACCGCACCTGGAGTATTATGTACAGTTTTAGTCATCTTGTCCAAGAAAGGATATACTTGTCAGTAGAGGGAATGCAGTGAAGAACGACTAGACTGGTTGGTTTGGATACGAGAACTGAGTAGACTATGCCTTTTCTTAGACAAGGTAGCTAAAACTGTACACAGTACTCCAGGTGCAGTCTCACCCTGTGGAATTGCAACAACACTTTCTCACTCCTGTGAGAGTAACAACAAACAATGTCTAAAGTCTGGGACAAACCCCAGAAAATGCTGGAAATACTCAGCAGGTTAGGCAGCATCCGTGGAGAGAGAAAAAACAGTTGAGAGAGGGTCCTCAACCAGAAACATTAACTTATTTCTCTCTCCACAGATGTTGCCCGACCTGCTGAGTGTTTCCAGTATTTTCTGTTTTTATTCCTTATTTCTGTAGTGAAACTCTCTCAAAATTTAGGCCAACCAATTTTACACAACCCAATCTCTCACCATTTAACAAACTCTCCACTTTTGTGTTACGTGCAAAGTGGATAATCTCACATTTTCCACGTTATGTTTCACCTGCTATGTCCTCACACCCTCACTCAGTTTGTCCATATCCTCTTGAACCTTTTTACATTCATTTTCCTACTCAAAATCCCACCTACATATTAGTGCCAACAACCTTATATGATATTTGATCTCCTCAGCTGAATCATTGGTGAATCACTGTGAAAAACTGGGACCCAAGTACTGGTTCCTGTGGTGCCCATGTACCCAATGACCCTTACCAATTTTTTTATTGATGCACCATAGAAAACATCTGGATGCATCACAGCTTGGTACAGCAACTGCTCTGCCCGAGACCACAAGACTACCGAGGGAAAAGCAATAACTGAATGCAGGATAGAGTGTTACAGTTACAGAGAAAGTGCAGTGCAGGCAGACAATAAGGTGCAAGGCCATAATGAGGTAGATTGAGAGGTCAAGAATTTATCTTTATGGTACAAGAACTCTATTCAAGAGACTGATAACAGTGGGCTAGAAGTTGTCCTTGAACCTGGAGGTACACGTTACATAGAACAGTACAGCACAGAACAGGCCCTTCGGCCCACAATGTTGTGCCAATATACCTAAATCCCTGCTACTTACAGAATGCCCATATTTTCCTCTCATTCATGTGCCCATCAAGCTTTTATATCTTCTGCCTTACGGGAGTGGGGAGAAGAAATATCTTCTGCCTGATGGGAGTGGCTGCCTGTAAGGAGTTTGTACGTTCTCCCGCGTCTGCGTGGGTTTCCTGCGGGTGCTCTGGTTTCCTGCCACATTGCAAAGACGTACGGGTAGGTTAATTTGGGTTTAAAATGGGCGGCGTGGACTCATTGGGCCGGAAGGGCCTGTTACCATGCTGTAAATAAAATCTAAATCTAAAAAAGAGAGAATGACTAGGATGGGGAGGGGTCTGTTGTTCTGCTGTTCTGTTACGACATCCTTACTACATATTCCAGCATATTCCCTTTCATTGACGTTAGGCTGAGAAGCCTGTAGTTTCCAGTTTCCCCCTTCCTCCTCAGTTGCCATCCTTTATTGATTGTGTGGATAGTCAGAGGCTTTTCCCCAGGGCTGAAATGGTTGCCACAAGAGGACACAGGTTTTAAGGTGCTGGGGAGTAGATATAGAGGAGACGTCAGGGGTAAGTTTTTTACTCAGAGAGTGGTGAGTGTGTGGAATGGGCTGCCGGCAATGGTGGTGGAGGCAGATACGATAGGGTCTTTTAAGACATTTTTGGATAGGTACATGGAGCTTAGAAAAATAGAAGGCTATGGGTAAGCCTAGTAATTTCTAAGGTAGGGACATGTTAGGCACAGCTTTGTGGGTCGAAGGGCCTGAATTGTGCTGTAGGTTTTCTATGTTCAATCTGTAGGAACATTTCCAGAATCTACAGACTTGGGAAGTTGATAACCAGTGTTCACCATGTCTAAAGCCACCTTGTAAAACTCCAAGATGGAGATCATCAGGTGCTGGAGTTTAATCAGTTTAGCTCTCCTCTTGTCTGCTGAAAGCAGGGTCAAATTAAACTATTATCTAATGGTCAGTGGAAGTTATTTTCCAGAGGGATTGTTTCAGCACAATGACCTCGCATTTTATTCAGCTCAGTGCCACTGGTAACTGGATCTGCACCATGGAGGCTAGAGGTCAGAGGTCATTGTGAGATAGCAGCAAAAGAGCTGAGTGTGTTGCTTTTCTGGAAAGTTACCACCTGGATACAATCCGGGAAAAGCTGTCCAAAGCAATCAGAGCCAGCAGAGTGCATGCAAACGCGAAGCGGCCAATGTAATCAAAGACCCCACCCACCCCGGACATTCTCTCTTCTCCCCCCTCCCATCGGGCAGAAGATGCAAAAGCCTGAAAGCACGTACCACCAGGCTCAAGGACAGCTTCTACCCCACTGGTATATTATCGAATGGTCCCCTAGTATGATGAGATGGACTCGACCTCACAATCTGCCTCGTCGTGGCCCTTGCACCTTATTGACTACCTGCACAGCACTTTCCCTGTAACTGTAACACTTTATTCTGCATTCTGTTATTCTTTTCCCCTGTACTACCTCAACGCACTGATGTGATGAAATGATCTGTATGGATGGCATGCAAAACAAAGTTTTTCACTGTACCTCGGTACAGGTGACAATAATAAACCAATTTAACACAAAGGACTGCAAGCATTGTAAAATGCGGGACATGCCAAGCAGACTGTGTGCCAATGGAACGAGGATAACTGAACACATTGCAGCTCTCCACGTTCAACATCAAACTGTACAACTTGGCTACAACATGGTTCCTCTGTCACCACCAGAATGGGTCAGGTTATACACGCGAGGTCTCTCATCAACACACACTTTGAACATTACAAGATACATCCGTGATCCTCTCCTTCAATCTACTCACTCTGATGGGGAAGTACTCTCTGAAGTATCGCCACACAGCCCAGTTCCGCACCCATGCAGACCGGCGCCCTCCTGTGAAGAAAATGCATTACTTTCTATATGATCTTGCATGGTATCCAGCAACTGATGTACAAAGTACATGGTACCATTCACCTCCACCCCCCCCCCCCACCTCTCCCTCTGCTCTTCCCCCACAGATTTCCCTTCACAAGCATTTCATAGAGTCTTACAGCATGGAAACAGGCCATTTGGCTAGAGCAGGCACGGTAGTGTAGCGGTTAGCGTAACGCTATTACAGTGCCAGCGACCCGGGTTCAATTCCAGCTGCTGTCTGTAAGGAGTTTGTACATTCTCCCCGTGTCTGCGTGGGTTTCCTCCGGGTGCTCCAGTTTCCTCCCACATTCCAAAGACGTACGGGTTAGGAAGTTGTGGGCGTGCTATGTTGGCGCCGGAAACGTGGCGACACTTGCGGGCTGCCCCCAGAACACTCTATGCAAAAGATGTATTTGACTATGTGTTTCGATGTACATGTGACTGATAAAAATATCTTAATCTTACATTCACAATGACCAGTGCATAAGCGCTCACCTGCATGTTTCCAGCTTTCCCACTGAAATTTCCCCCTTCCAGATCACAACCTGCGTCAGCCTGTTGCAGCTGGTAAAGCCGCTGCCTCACAGCTTCAGTGATGCAGGTTCAACCCGAACCACCAGTGCTGTCTGCACGGAGCTTGCATGTTTCCCTCAGGTGCTCCAGTTTCCTCCCAGACACGTGGGGGTTGGTAGCGTAATTGGTCACCAAGTTCCCCCAGTGTGTGGGTGAGTAGTTGATGAGAATAAAATGGGATTCGTTTAAGTGGGAAGTGGACTGAGTGGGCTGAACTTTATGACAGACCCTTTGTGTAGGTAAGTGGTAAAAGAATCAAAGAGGCATTGAGGGGTATGTGAGGGAGAATAACTTGCATGGTTACAGGAAAATAAGGAGGTAATGAGATTGCTCTGCTGGGAACCAGCATCGACTTGATAGGCCAAATGATCTCTTTGTGTTGTAATAGGCAAGTTCGAAAAAAACAAGATTCCCTCTCAACGCCCCACTGGTTCTTTTACCAACCCCCTCCATTTCACGCCCATCTGGTTACTGATTAACCCCTGCTTAATATTCATGATTGCAAGGAGAAAACTACCCCAAAAACCATCTTCACAGAACCAATCCAGTGAATTAGTTTCTTGCATCTAAACTTGCGCCAATCATTCCAAGAGACACCAATGTTCTTCTTCTCCTTCCTTTATGCTAGCTCTAGATTCCTAGGTGTAAATATAGCTTGTCCTGGTCCAGCCACATAGACGCTATGGCCGAGAAAGCTCACCAGCGCCTCTACTTCCTCAGAAGGCTACAGAAATTCCGCATGTCCCCGTTGATCCTCGTCAATTTTTATAGATGCACTATTGAAAGCATCCCATCCAGATACATCACTGCTTGGTATGGCAACTGCTCTGCCCAACACCGCAAGCAATTGCAGAAAGTTGTGGACACAGCCCAGTCCATCAGGAAAACCACTTCCTGCTACCTTGGAAAAACAGCCAATGTAATGAAGGACCCCACCCATCTTGGTCAATCTCTCTTCTCCCCACACTCATCGTGCAGAAGATACACAAGCTTGAGAAAACATACCACCAGGCTCAAGGACAGTTTCTATCCCGCTGTTATCAGACTCTTGAACAGACCTCTCATACAATAAAGATGAACTCTTGATCCCCCGATTTACCTTGTCATGGCCCTTGCACCCTATTTGTCTACCTGCACTGCACTTTCTCTGTAACCGTAACACTATCTTCTGCATTTTGTTGTTTTCCCTTGTATTACCTCGACGTACTGATGTTTTGAAATGATCTGTATGGATGGCATGCAAAACAAAGTTTTTTCACTGTATCTTGGTACATGTGACAATAATAAGCCAATTAATAGGGGAGATATTTCAACTTGGCTCAACAAGAAAGCATTGCAGACCAACTGAGGGACCTCCTTTACTGCCCTGACAAGTGACTCAGGTCAACCTTTGAGTAACTGAGCACCAGGACACCAATGGTCCAAAGCACAGGTCCACCTGTCCATTGGTATTAGGATAGAAGACATCTCTCATCAGCACTTAGCAAAAATACACACTAAGATTTGTTCTGTGTGGGCATCTTTGTGGTCCACCCCTGATTGCCCTTGAGAAGGTGGGGGTGAGCTGCCTTCTTGACCTGCTGCAGTCCTTCCAGAGAAGGTGCCCCCCCACAGTGCTACTGGGGGAGGGAGTTCCAGGAGTTAGACCCAGTGACGGTGAAGGAACAGCGAGATATTTCCAAGTCAGGATGGTGTGTGACTGGGAGGGGAACCTGCAGGGCGTGGTGTTCCCCTGCACTCGCTGCCTTTGTCCTTCTTGGTGGTAGAGGTGGTGGGTTTGGGGGGTGCTGTCAGAGTAGCCTGGGTGACCAAGTGCTGTGCATTCTATAGATAATACACACGGTCTTGTATTTCTGCTCCTCCACAGAGAACACACCACAATGTAGCCAACACCCTGACAGACTCCCACCCCGAGGTTCCAACAGTGACCTGACCCTTTGACTCTAGCTCTGGTCTCTTACCTTGGTTGGGTGTATCCCAATCAATGATCAGCCAGGACAAATACAGAGCTGCAATTGGCCAGCAGTTAGTGAAGAAGATGTAAGACAAGATTATGGTGCAAGTGACCCCTGCAACAGAAAGGAAGCACAAATCAAGATGGGGAGGTGATGAACAGCCCAATATAAATCCACACTCACCCCCATGGTACTATTATTAATGCATTCATGGGGCATGCATTTCACTGGCAAGGCTGACATTTAGAACCACAGTATAAACTGTGACAATAGTGGCTGCCATTTGGAGTATTGAGCAGTTCTGGGCCCCGTATCCAAGGAAGGATGTGCTGACGTTGGAGAGGGTCCAGAGGAGGTTTATGAGAATGATCTCAGGGATGAAAGGATTAACGCACGAGGAGCATTTGATGTCTCTGGGCATGTACTCGATGGAGTTTAGAAGAACGAGGGGGGATCTCATTGAAACCTACTGAATATTGAAAGGCCTGGACAGAGTGGACGTGGAGAGGATGTTTCCATCAGTGGGAGAGTCTAGGACCAGAGGGAACAGCCTCAGAATAAAGGGACGTCCCTTTAGAACTGAGATAAGGAGGAATTTCTTTAGCCAGAGGGTGGTGAATCCGTGGAATTCATTGCCACAGAGGGCTGTGGAGGCCAAGTCATCGGGTGTGTTTAAGGCAGAGATTGATGGGTTCTTGATCGGTGAGGGGGGTTAAGGGTTACAGGGAGAAGGTGGGAGAATGGGGTTGAAAATGGTGAAGCAGACTCGACGGGCCAAATGGCCTAATTCTGTACCTTATGGAATGAACGGCCTCCTTCGCCATCATAAAAAGGTCGTAAGTTGAACATGTACTGAACTATGGACAGTTAAGATCCAAGTTGGATTACTCAATAGAATGAATAAACTGAAGAAATTAGGTCCTCCTATCACAGCCTCCAGTTTATATTTACCACACAAGGAGGGTTGACTGAGTTATGGATACTACCCATTTGAATGGCATAACAGACTCAAGAGACCGAATAGCTTCCTGTTCTCAAGAGTTTCAGACTTATTGATTTATTAATAACAGCACTGGAAAAAGGTCTCTGGATAAACATATTAAAATACCTGCCCTAAAGGACTCCAACAGTAATCCATTATCAAATCTTCGTTGAAATTTTAACCCACACTTCGCTTCAATCTTAGTTTAAAAGATGCATCAGTTTTATACAAGGAAGGTAAAAGTGAAGATTGAAAGGCAAAATAGCAAAAAGCAAAAAGGGTGAGGCAGTGGTGTAGCTGGTACAGCCGCTGCCTCACAGCTCCAGAGACCCAAGTTCAATCCCGACCTCCGGCGCTGTCCGTGTGTGGAGTTTGCACGTTCCCATTGTGACCGCGTGGGTTTCCCCCCACATCCCAAAGATATGCAGGTCTGTAGGTTAATTAATGGCTGTACATTGTGCCCCTGGTGTGTGGGTGAGTGGTAGAATCTGGGGGGGGGGGTTGATGAGAATGGGGAGAGAATAAAAAGTGGGATTAATGTAAAATAGGTGGTTAACGTGGACACTGCGGGCTGAAGGTGCTGTTCTGTGCAGAACGATTCTTAAGAGGGATCTTGGTGTTCAGGTCCGTCACTTCCTGAAAGTGGCAACACAAGTGGAGGTGGCGGTAAAGGCAGCGTATGCCCTCGTTAGTCAGGGCATTGAGTACAAAGGTCAGGAAGTCGTGTTGCAGCTGTATAAAACTTTGGTTAGGTCGCACTTGGAGTATTGTGCACAGTTCTGGTCACCCCACTACAGGGAGGATGTGGAGGCTTTGGAGAGGGTACAGAAGAGGTTCACCAGGATGCTGCCTGGATTAGAGGGCATGAGCTGTAAGGAGAGGTTGGACAAATTAGGATCGTTTTCTCCGGAGCAGAGGAGGCTGAGGGGAGACCTGATAGAAGTTTATAAAATTATGAGAGGCACAGGGGAGGGTAGACAGTCAGTCTCTTTCCCGGTATGGAAATGTCAAATACTACAGGACACAGGTTTAGAGATGAGAGGGGGAAAGTTTAAAAAGGAGCAAAAAACAAGATGCTGGAGGAACTCAGCAGGTCAGGCAGCATCTGTGGAGGGAAGCGGACAGTCGACATTTTGGGTCGAGACCCTTCATCTGCACTTAGAGTTTAAAGGAGACGTGTGGGGCAAGTTTTACTTCAGAAACACAGAGTGGTGGCTGGAACGGGCTGCCAGGGGAGGTGATGGAGGCAGATACGATAGCAACATTTAAGAGGCTGATAGACAGACACATGAACAGGCAGGGAATGGAGGGATCCAGACCATGTGCAGGCAGATGGGATTGGTTATATTGGCTTCATGGTCAGCACAGACATGGTGGGCCGAAGGGCCTGTTGTTGTGCTGTACTCTTTTACGTTAACATTTAAATAAAATGCAGGTTACCTACCCATAATTAGAAAGGTTACAACCCATTGAACGACAGAAATCATTTGCAAGTGACGTTCTATTTTGGTTCTGGCTACCCAGGGAAGAGATGGCAGGCTACTCAACGCTGAGAGGATGCTCTCACCGGTTCCTGGAAAAAGATTGAAACACAAGCATTAAATACATTTTCTTTCCTCCCAGGATCTTCCTAAAATTGTGATCGGAAGTGCTGACAACTGTCTGGATTGGAGATGCAAAAACTAATGCTTTCTCAGCCAATAAACCACTACTGTAAATGCAGCAATGTAAAATATGATAACAGTCACTTATGGGTCTCAAGACACTGGGAAATCATCCCGCAATTTCCTTTGATCCAGGAAAATGGGTTCTACTAGAGAGGTCCTTGATTTAATGTAATATTTGGGAGCAGCACCATGGCACATCGGGGTAGAGCTGCTGCCTCACAGCACCAGAGACCAGGGTTCGATCTCGACCTCCGGTGTTGTCTGTGCGTGGAGTTTGCACGTTCTCCCTGTGACTGCCTGGGTTTCCCCCAAGTGCTACGGTTTCCTCCCACATCCCAAAGATGTGCAGGTATTGGAATTGGTTTATTATTGTCACTTGTACTGAGTTACAGTGAAAAACTTGTCTTGCATACCAATCGTACAGATCAATTCATTACACAGTGCATTGAGGTAGGTTAACTGGCCGCAGTAGATTGCCCCAAGCGTGTGGGTGAGAAGCAGAAACTGGGGGGGGGGGGGGGGGGGGGGGGGGGGGGGGGGGGGGGGGGGTTGTGTGTGGGGAAAGTTGATAGTTTTATAGTTGATAGAGGTGTGGGGAACATAAAATGGGAGTAATGTGGTGTAAATGAGTGGTTGATGGTTGGTGTGGACTCAGTGGGCTGAAGGGTCTGTTTCTCTCTACGACCATGGAAGCCTCTGACAGTGCAGTGTTCCCGCAGCACTCAGAGTCCAGTTGGCTAAGTTGTTGTACCAGAATCTCTGGAGTAGAAGCCGATTTCATGAACTCGTGGCTCAGAAGGGAAAGTGCGACATTCAGTGTTGGACATCTTTCTTGTACAACTAACAATGAAATTTGATGCTGGAATTATGAAATAAAAACAGAAATTGCTGGATACATTCCAGTCGGTTAGTCACTGTGGAAGGAGAAACAGAGCTTTTTAGTTCAAAGACTTTCAGTCTGACTAAGGGCCTTTGACACGAAACAATAACCATTTGCCTCTCCACAGATGCTGCCCGTCCTGCTGAGTGCTTCCAGCTTCTTCTGTGTCAATTGACTTTTTTTTTAAAATACCAACTTTATTCTAGTGGTATTGGTATATTATACCGAGGTACAGTGAAAAACTTGTCTTGCATACCATTCGTACAGATGAATTCATTACACAGTGCATTGAGGTAGTACAAGGGAAAACAATACAGAATGCAGAGTAAAGTGCAGGCAGACAATAAGGTACAAGGTCATAACAAGATAGATTGTGAGGTCAAGAGTTCATCTCATCATATAATAGTCTTATCACAGTGGGATAGAAGCTGTCCTCGAGCCTGGTGGTATGTGTCCTCAGGCTCCTGTATCTTCTGCCTTGTAGTGCATTATAGTCCAAATTCTCATCATCCACACATTTGGATTTGGTTTATTGTCACATGTACCAAGATACAGTGAAAAGCTTTTGTCTGCGTGCCATCCAGACAGATCATTCTATACATAAGTACATTGAGGTAGTAAAATGGAAAATAGAATGCAGAATATAGTGTTGCAGTTACAGAGAGAGTGCAATGCAGGCAGACAATAAGGTGCAAAGGCCACAATGAGGTAGATTGTGAGGTCAAGAGTTTATCTTTATTGTACAAGAGGTCCATTCAAAAGCCTTATAACAGCAGGATAGAAGCTGTCCTTGAGCCTGAAGGTACGCATTCTCAAACTTTTGTATCTACTGCCTTATGGGGGGCAGAAGAAGAGAGAATGTCTGGGGTGGAAGGGGTCTGTGATTATGTTGGCTGCTTTACCAAGGCTGCAAGAAGTGTAGACAGAGTCCATGGAGGGGAGGCTGGTTTCCGTAACGTGCTGAGCTGTGTTCACAACTCTGCAATTTCTTGCCGTCTTGGGCAGAGCAGTTGCTGTACCACGCTGTGGTGCATCTGGATAGGATGCCTTCTATGGTACATTTTTAAAAATTTGTGAGGGTCCACAGGGACATGCTGAATTTCCTTAGCCTTGGACTTGTAAATACTTCGGCCAGGATTTGATTTTAACCAACATATCTTTTGTTCTAAGACAACATCCTTTCACTTTGGGATTTCCAAAGTGAAACCACAGTCACTGCCCAAGTCCCCTGTCCCTTTAAACACCATCAAATCACACTGTAGAACTGTGTGGCAGAGGAGACCATTCAGTCCACTGTGTTTGTGCTAGCTCTTTGATAAAAGGTCTGTCCAGCTGGTCCCTCTGCCCTGCCCTTTCTCCACAGCACTGGAAACAGTTCTCCTAGCCTCTAAGGGTTGTTATTGAACATAGAGTGGTACAGCACAGAAACAGGCCCTTCGGCCCACCACGTCCATGCTGACCTTCTTGCCCGTCTACACTAATCCCATTTGCCCGCATTAGGTCCCTATGCTTTTATGCCTTGCCTTAAGTGTCTGTCTAAATGCCTCTTAAACATGGTGATTGTATCTGATTCCACCATCTGTTCTGGCAGTGAGATCCAGATATCAACCGCTCTCTGGGTAGGGGAGGGATGGCAGGCGAATGGGACCTATCCTGGTCAACCAACATCTCCTCTCTCGCCAAGAAGGCACAGCAGCATCTCCACTTTTTATGGCGGCTGAAGAGAGCAAACCTGCCCTCCCCCACCCTCACCACATTCTATAGGGGTACCATTGAGAGTGTCCTGACCAGCTGCATCTCTGCCTGGTATGATAACTAACACCTCAGACCGCAGGACTCTACAGAGAATTACAAGTGCAGCGGGAAAGATCAGAGTACCTCTTCCCTCCATCCTGGACATCTACAACACACGATGCACACGGAAGGTCTGCAGAATCATAGATGACCCTTCTCATCCCTCCCACGAACTATTTGTCCCACTGTCATCTGGCAAGTGGTACCAGTGCATCTGGGCCAGAACTACTGGACTGTACAACAGCTTTTCACTCCCCCAGGCTGTCAGGCTCCTGAATACCCTGGAGGCAGTTTCAGACATGCCACGACAGAAGCCCTGGTTTGCACAACAGCGTACAAGAACTTTGGCTGCTACTGGACATGTTTATACATTTAGTGCAACACTGAGTTCTGTAGTTTCTTCCTCTAACTTGGTTTTGCACTAACTCTGTACTAAATTTGTATTCTGTACATACCGTTTTTTGCATTATTTGTACTTGCACAATCTTTTTGTCTGCGTTTATCGTTTTGTTTCTGTTTGATGTATGTCCTCTGTTGTGAGAGTCTGGGGGAAACGACATTTCGTTCCTCCATGTGTTTTTATAGCATATGGGTGACTGACAATAAAGTAACTTGAACAGTGAGGTGAGGGGACCCAGTGGGAGGAGTGTGTGGGTGATGGGAAAAATCCGACCACCATCCCTCCCTTCTTTGGTTCTACTCGTCACCTCTCTCATCATCTGCAGCCCTTTGTTGCCTCCAGCCCCTCTCTCCACCCTTCCCACCCCACCAGATCTGTCTATCAGCCCCTCCTCACCTGGATCCACCAGCTTTTGCCCTACCCCTCTATACTGGCCACCTCCCCTCTATTCTCAGGCCAGATGAAGGGTCTTGACCGGAAACATTGATTGTGCATTCCCCCTCCACAGATGCTGCCTGACCCGCTGAGTTCCTCCAGCAGCTCGTTTGTTTGCTCCAGTTTCCAGCATCTGCAGTCTCCTGCATTTCCAATTTAAGTGCCTGTCCATTATTCCCAACCCCAGTCTCAGCGATGTTGCTTCACCCCCATTCATTTCCTATTGACATCTCCTCCAGAGAGACCAGTTCTCATTGACGAGCCTCCCCCACCCTCCTCCAGAGAGGGATCAGTTCTCATTGACGAGCCTCCCCCACCCTCCTCCAGAGAGAGACCAGTTCTCATTGACGAGCCTCCCCCACCCTCCTCCAGAGAGAGACCAGTTCTCATTGACAAGCCTCCCCCACCCTCCTCCAGAGAGGGATCAGTTCTCATTGACAAGCCTCCCCCACCCTCCTCCAGAGAGGGATCAGTTCTCATTGACGAGCCTCCCCCACCCTCCTCCAGAGAGAGACCAGTTCTCATTGACGAGCCTCCCCCACCCTCCTCCAGAGAGAGACCAGTTCTCATTGACAAGCCTCCCCCACCCTCCTCCAGAGAGGGATCAGTTCTCATTGAGACAAGCCTCCCCCACCCTCCTCCAGAGAGGGATCAGTTCTCATTGACGAGCCTCCCCCACCCTCCTCCAGAGAGGGATCAGTTCTCATTGACGAGCCTCCCCCACCCTCCTCCAGAGAGAGACCAGTTCTCATTGACGAGCCTCCCCCACCCTCCTCCAGAGAGAGACCAGTTCTCATTGACGAGCCTCCCCCACCCTCCTCCAGAGAGGGATCAGTTCTCATTGACGAGCCTCCCCCACCCTCCTCCAGAGAGGGATCAGTTCTCATTGACGAGCCTCCCCCACCCTCCTCCAGAGAGAGACCAGTTCTCATTGACAAGCCTCCCCCACCCTCCTCCAGAGAGGGATCAGTTCTCATTGACAAGCCTCCCCCACCTTCCCTCAGCCAGTATCACCCCCCACTTATGTCACTCAGTGCCTCCTGGTCTCCAGCTTCTCTCACACCCCCCCCCTTGTTCCCTCCACAACCCCCCTTTGCAACAAAACAGGGTTTGATTTCTGGAGTCACGAGGGACGATGGAATCTGAAGCAGCAAGCGATCTGCTGGAGGAACTCAGCGGGTCAGGCAGTATCTGTGGGCAGGGTGGGGGTAAGGGAAGGAATTGTCGACACTTGGCGTCGAGACCCTGCATCAGTGCCGAGAGTGGGGGGGGTGGGGGGGGGGGGGGGGGGGGGGGGGAAAGACAGCTAGTAATAATGAGGAGAGGGGGGAAGTGGCGAGACTGGGGCCAGTAGCTGATTGGTGGAGTGAGGAGGGGTGAAGGATGATGGACAGACAGGGGAGGGGGAAGGGTGGAGTTGGTAGACAAAGGCAGGTGGGTGATAGGCAGAAGCAGGCAACGGAAAGGCAGGCAGGTGGGGGAGGGAAGGGTGAAGGTGCAGACAAAAAGGAACCCAAAAAGGCTACCGGTGCTGGAAGCTGACAAAGAAGGTGATAATGGGAACCGTCAGGGCAGAGATGAAGGGCAGATAGCACCAGAACCAGATGAAGAGGGGGTTCTGGTAGGTCTGGCTTTCCAACTTCTTCCCAGCACTAATGAAAGTTTTGATCCAAAAACATCAACTGTTTCTCTCTCTGCAGGTGCTGTCCAACCTTCTGAGTGTTGTCAGCATTATCGGTTTTTATTTCAGGTTTTTAGTGTCTGCAGTTTTCCAGCAATTTCAACAACTTCTGTGGGAAAACAACCTGCCTTCATTTTCATGAACTCCAACTCTAGGTAACAGTCTCCTTTAGGGATTCATCAACACGTGTTTTAAGAAACCTTTCTGGCATCCTTAAGATATATGCAAAGAATGTTCCCTTGATCACAATTTAACCAATTAGAAGCTTTCAAAATTATTTATAGCTGTTCCGAGATCAGCTGAAATGTAAGTGGTTCAATCACCTTCATTCTTGTATATAGTCTACAGTAATTTCCACAGACTAAAGGCTTTGGATAAATAAGGACACGAGAAAATAGGAGCAGGAGTAGGTCACTCAGCCCATCTCTGAAGGGAGTGATCACACTTCTACAGACCCCCCCAGTAGCAGCAGAGATGCTGAGGAGCAGATTGGGAGACAGATTTTGGAGACGTGCAAAAATAGCAGGGTTGTTGTCATGGGTGATTTCAACTTCCCTAATATCGATTGGCACCTCCTTAATGTAAAAGGGATAGATGGGGCAGAATTTGTTAGGTAGGTTCAGGAAGGATTCCTGACAGTATGTAGACAGGCTGACTAGAAGAGGCCATACTGGACCTGCTACTAGGCAATGAGCCTGATCAGGTTTCAGATCTTAGTGGGAGAGCATTTTGGAGATAGTGACCATAACTCCTTGACCTTTACCATAGCCTTGGAGAGGGATAGGAGCAGACAATATGGGAAAGTATTTAATTGGGGGAGGGGGAATCATGATGCTATTAGGCAGGACCTTGGGAGTGTAAATTGGGACAGATGTTCTTGGGGAAGCGCACAGTGGAAATGTGGAGGTTGTTTTGGGAGTACTTGCATGGGGTTCTGTTTAGGTTTGTCCCATTGAGGCAGGGCAAGGATATTTTGCTTCAGTATTCACCAGTGAGAGACCTTGATGTTTGTGACGATGGCGTACAACAGGCTGATATGCTAGGGCATATCGATGTGAGGAAAGAATGCACTGGAACTTGTGAACAACATCAGAATAGATGAGTCACAGGGGCCAGACAGGATATATCCAAGGTTATTACTGGAAGTGAGGAAAAAGATTGCTGTGCCTTAGGTGATGATCTTTACATCCTCACTGGCCACAGGAGCAGTGCCAGATGATTGGAGGGTGGCAAATGTTGTTGCTTTGTTTAAGAAAGGGAGTAGGGATAACCCTGGGAATTACAGGCCAGCGAGTCTTACTTCAGTGGTGGGCAAATTACTGGAGAAGATTCTTAGAGACAGGATTTATGGGCATTTGGAGAAGCATAGGCTGATTAGGGACAGTCAGCAAGGCTTTGAAGGGCAGGTCATGCCTCACGAGCCTGATTGAATTCTTTGAGGATGTATCAAAGCACATTGAAGAAGTTAGAGCAGTAGATGTGGTATACATGGACTTTAGTAAGGCATTTGATAAAGTTCCTATGGAAGGCTCATTCAGAAAAAGTCAGGAGGCATGGGATCCAGGGAAACTTGGCTGTGTGGATTCAGAATTGGCTCGCCCATAGAAGACAGAGGGTGGTGGCAGATGGAGCGTATTCTGCCTGGAGGTCAGTGACCAGTGGTGTTCCACAGGGATCTGTTCTGGGACCCCTGCTCTTAGTGATTTTTATAAATGACAGATGAGGACGTGGAAGGGTGGGCTAGTAAGTTTGCAGATGACATGAAGTTTGGTAGTGTTGTGGATAGTGTTGAAGGTTGCTGTAGGTTACAACAAGACATTGATAGGATGCAGAGCTGGGCTGAGAAGTGGCAGATGGAGTTCAACCCAGAAAAGTGTGAAGTGATACACTTCGGGAGATCGAATTTGAAGGCAGAATACAAGGTTATAGCAGGGCTCTTAGCAGTGTGGAGGAACAGAGGGATCTTGGGGTCCACGTCCATAGATCCCTCAAGGTTTCCACACAGGTCGATAGGGTTGTTAAGGTGGCATATGGTGTGTTGTCCTTTGTTAGTCAGGGGATTGAGTTCAAGAGCTGCGAGGTAATGTTGCAGCTCTATCGAACTCTGGTTAGACCACACTAGGAGTATTGTGTTCAGTTCTAGTTGCCTCAATATAGGAAGGATGTGGAAGCTTTAGAGGGTGCAGAGGAGATTGACCAGGATGCTGCCTGGATTGGAGAGCATGTCTTATGAAGATAGGTTGAGCGAGCTGGGGCTTTTCTCTTTGGAGAGGAGGATGAGAGGTGACCTGATAGAGATGTACAAGATGATAAGAGGCATAGATCGAGTGGACAGTCAGAGACCTTTCTCCCAGGGCAGAAATGGCTAACATGAAGGGACATAATTTTAAGGTGACTGGAGGAAGGTGTAAGGGGGATGTCAGGGGTAAGTTTTTTTTTACTACACAGAGTGGTGGGTGTGTGGAACGCACTGCCAGCAGAGGTTGTGGGGGCAGATACATTAGGGACATTTAAGGGACTCTTAGATAGGCACATGAATGTTAGAAAAATGGAGGGCTATGTGGGAGGGAAGGGTTAGATAGATCTTAGAGCAGGATAAAGTGTCAGCACAACATTGTGGGTCAAAGGGCCTGTACTGTTCTATGTTCATTATTCAATATGATCATGGCTGAAGCAACAAAATTTGTCAGAGGATCTCAGAGTTCAGTAACATCTGAGAGAGGAAAGGAATTGACGACATTTTGGGTTGAAACCCTCCAACGTGCAGGATAGCAAGAGGCTGCAGAGGGTTGTAGACTCAGCCAGCTCCATGGGCACAACCCTCCCCACCATCGAGGACATCAAGAGGCAGTGCCTCAAGACTGCATCCATCATTAAGGACCCTCACCACCCGGGACACGCCCTCTTCTCCTTACTACAATCGGGGAGGAGGTACAGGAGCCTGAAGACCCACACTCAACAATTCAGGAACAGCTTCTTCCCCCCTGCCAGATTTTTTTTTAAATGGTCCATGAACACTACCTCATTATTCTTTTTTTGCATTATTTATTTGTAATTTATAGTAATTTTATATCTTTGCCCTGCACTGCTGCCGCAAAACAACAAATTTCATGTCATACAAGTCAGTGATAATAAACCTGATTCAATTCCTCCCACACCACCCCCTCCCCCTCTGTCCATCCTCTAAATATCCCCGAGACCTAGCAGAGATAACCCAATGGTTGAGAACTCACCTTCTACAAGTTGCCATGCACCTGGTTTGGAAACAACTCGATATCTATCCCAATATGCCCTTAAATATTATATGTCAATAAGATCTCCTCTTATTCTTCTAAAGTTGGTCACTAGTATCCTAATCAGAATTTTTTTTGTTAAATAGTATAGTGCAATTTTCAATTGAAAAATTTTCCAATTTCAAAGAATTTGAGATTATGTAGTTAGAGTGCTTGCAATGTTCTCAAATTGTTCTACATATCAGTCATCAGAAGTAAAAAAACCTTCTGCATCATCTCATGCTAGATATAACCTCCGTAAAGCTATCAGGAATGCCAAGAGACCATACTGGTTCAAAATAGAGTCCCAGACCAGCCATCAGCTATGGCAGGACTTGCGTGCTATAACGGGCTACAAAACAAAGTCAGGCAGCATAGTCAACAACATCCCTTCCTGATGAGAATGCATTTTGTGCGTTTTGAACAGAAGGGGATTGGTTTGTCACCACCCACCCTGACAGCCTCCAATGCACCTGAACCCGTAGTCACCGTCAAGGATGGAAGATCAGTCTTCCGGAGGAAAGCATCTGGCCCGGATGGTGTCCCCGGCCGTGTGCTCAGATATTGTGCTGATCAGCTGGCAGGAGTATTTGCAGACACCTTTAACCTCTCCCTGCTTCAATGAGGTTCGCACCCATTTTAAGAAGACCACCATCATCCTGGTACCCAAGAAAAACAAGGTAACATGCCTTAATCACTACCGACTGGTGGCCCTGACATCCACCAGCTTTGAGAGGCTGGTCATGGCACACATTACCTCCAGCCTCCCAGAAAACCTTGACCCACTGCAATTTGCCTACTGCTGAAACAGGTCTACAGTGGATGCTATCTCCCTGGCCCTACACTCATCTCTGGAGCCTCTGGACAGTAAAGACACCTACGTTAGATGATTGTTTATTGACTACAGCTCCACATTCAATACTATAATTCCAAGCAAACTTATCACCAAACTACAAGACCTGGGACTCAACACCTCCCTCTGCAACTGGATCCCTGACTTTCTGACCAACAGACTGCAAATCAGTGAGGATAGGCAGCAACACCTCCGGCACGATTATTCTCAACACTGGTGCCCCACAAGGCTGCGTCCTCAGCCCACTACTCTACTCCCTATACACTCATGACTGCGTGGCCAGATTCTGCTCTAACTCCATCTACAAGTTTGCAGATGATGCCACCGTTGTAGGCCGTATCTCAAATAATGATGAGTCAGAGTACAGGAAGGAGATAGAGAGCTTAGTGACATGGTGTCATGACAACCTTTCCCTCAATGTCAGCAAAACTAAAGAGCTGGTCATTGACTTCAGGAAAGGGGGCGGTGCACATGCAACTGTCTACATCAATGGTGCAGAGGTCAAGAGGGTTGACAGCTTCAAGTTCCTTGGAGTGATCATCACCAATAGCCTGTCCTGGTCCAACCATGTAGACACCACAGCCAGGAAAGCTTACCAGCACCTCTACTTCCTCAGGAGGCTAAAGAAATTTGGTATGTCCCCTTTGACACTCACCAACTTTTATTGATGCACCATAGAAAGCATCCTATCCGGATGCATCACAGCTTGGTATGGCAACTGCTCTGCCTGGGACAAGAAAGTGCAGAGATTTTGGACAAAGCCCATCACATCACAGAAACCAGCCTCCCCTCCATGGACTGTCTATACCTCTCACTGCCTTGGTGAAGCAGCCAGTATAATCAAAGACTCCACCCACCTGGGTCATTCTCTCTTCTCTCCTCTTCCATCAGGTAGAAGATACAGGAGCCTGAGGGCACGTACCACCAGGCTCAAGGACAGCTTCTACCCCACTGTGATAAGACTATTGAACGGTTCCCTTACAGGATGAGATGGACTCGACCTCACAATCTACCTTATGACCTTGCACCCTATTGTCCACCTGCACTGCACTTCCTCTGTACCTGTGACACTTTATTCTGCATTCTGTTATTTTTTTTACCCTGTACTACCTCAATGCACTAAGTAATGAATTGATCTGTGTGAATGGTATGCATGACAAGTTTTTCCCACTGTATCTCAGTACAAGTGACAATAATAAACTAATACCACTAGGATTTTGATCAGAAAAATGAATTTTAAAATTAGTTTACAAGCTCAGGTGAGTCACTAAAATGTACCTTCATGGTGGTCAGTGCTCAAAACCACGACAAATATTTTTTTGGAGAGTTAACTTTAATAGTAAAGCCACAGCTACTACAGAGTGACTACAGATTGAAATAGTCAGGGTCATGTCAACATTTATTATTGCATCAGGTGACACATGGAATGGATCCAAAGCGGGCTTTCACAAACTGGAGACTAGTACGATGTGCGTTTTGATGGTCTTCTAACCAACAGTCTTGGCATTAAAAAAAAGAATACTCACTATGCACCTTAATAAGTAGTTTCTGTATAATTAGCAGCTAGAAGCTCAACTCAGAACACCTTTAAAAGCTGCAGGTGGAGAAGCTGCCGGAGGGAGACAAGCAGGAACACAAGGGGCTCCCAGCGCTGGACTCTGATAAGAAGGCGATAATGAAACCATTAGGGGTGAGGTGCAGGGCAAGTGTCTCCGCCTTCACCCTCCATCTGCCTCCATGTTTCCCAACTCCAGCCCGTCATCCCCTCTCCCCTTTATACAGGCTCTCTCATCACCATATGATGCAGGGTCTCGACCCAAAACGTCGACAATTCCCATAGAGTTCCTCTAGCAGACTGTTCGTTGCTCCAGATTCCAGCCCTGCCCTCTTCCCCCCTACCCCTTTCATTTTCCCTTATTCCCTCTGTCCCCATCACCCCTCCTCTTCCCTCCTTCCCCCTCACCTACACCTTCATCTCATCTCCTTCCCTTTATTCCATGGCCCACTGTCCCCTCCCATCAGATTCCATCTTCGTCAGCCCTTCTACCTATCACCTCAAAGCTTCTCACGTCATTCCCACTTCCCCTACCTATCTCCCCTGTCTCACCTGGACTCACCCATCTCCCTCCCCCCACCCTTTTGTTCTGGCTTCTGCCCTTTTCCTTTCCAGTCCTGATGAAGGGTCTCGACCCGAAATGTCGACTGTCCATTTCCCTCCATAGATACTGCCTGACCCGATGAGTTCCTCCAGCATTGTGCGTGTTGCTCTGCAGTCTCGTCTCTCCAGTACTGAGGGAGTCTGAGGGGCAGTCTTTTGGATGATGTGGTAATCCAAGCAACTGCCTGCTCACTCAGATGGACCTCCTGGCATTTTGATTAATGGGAAGTTGTTCTGGGTAGCACTTATGCCACAATTATGATCACAAATAAATCTAAACTTTGTGGGATCTTGCTGCATGAAAATTAGTTGGTGTGTTCTCACATCACACCCACAATGACAAGCACTTTACTGGTGTACAAAATGCAGTTGGATGTCCAAGGAGCTACTAAGGTCTCTAAGGAATATAACACTTCTCAATAAAGTTCCCAGCGGAAAAAAAATTGTCTGAATGCTTGATCTAAGATAAAAACAGAAAATGCTGAAGACACTCAGTGGGTCAGGCAGCATATAGAAAATAGAACATAGAACACTACAGTACAGTCCCTTCAGCCCACGATGTTGTGCCGACATTTTATCCTGCTCTAGGATCTATCTAACCCTTCCCTCCCACATAGACACATGAATGATAGAGAAATGGGGGGGGCTATCTAAGAGTCTCTTAAATGTCCCTAATGTATCTGACCCCACAACCTCTGCAGGCAGTGCGTTCCACACACCCACCACTGTAAAAAAAAAAGCTTACCCCTGACATCCCCAATCACCTTAAAATTATGTCCCCTCGTGTTAGCCATTGTTGCCCTGGGGAAAAAAGTCGCTGACTGTCAGGTCTGACTATGGACTGACTATGTAGGGAGAGAGCAAAGTTCATCCTTCAGGTTGATGACCTTTCAGCAGAACAGGGGTTGGTTGGAAATCAAACACATTTTGAAGTTGTAGGGAAAGGGAGAGCGGAGAGAATAATGCAGAGAGCACAGGAATTGAAGCCAAAAAAGTGTGACTAATCTAAATCAGGCTGACCAATAAATGAATAACTTTAAAAATTGGCTACAGATGGGTGGACAGAACAAAGAGTTGGGACTACAGTATCTAGGAATATTGTACAACTGGATTATCCGGGATTCCCACAGCAAATTTATACCTGGTCACCCTAGCTCAGTCACCAACTTTCTGTTCCTGTCTGCTTTTGTGTCACTGAGCTAGGACACAAAAGCAGACAGACAGGAACAGAAAGTTGGTTGGGTTTTATGCAGAATAGTCACACCAAAGGGAATAAAGTATTAGGAAGGCAAGAAAAGGTCCTGCAGGTTGGAACACGCACAGTGTACCAGAGCGAGACATCTAGTGAGTGATGCTGCAAAAACAACCTCTCGCTCAACGTCAGCAAAACTAAAGAGCTGATCGTTAACTTCAGGAAGGGGAAGGAGGGCGAACATGCGCTGGTCTATGTTTTTGTGGGGGGGGGGGAGAAATAAAAAAGCAGCAGAGAGTCAGCAGCTTTAAATTCCTGGGTGTTAATATATCGGATGACCTGTGCTGGGTCCAGCACATAGATGCTATCTCAAGGAAAGTGTGCCAGTGTCTTTCCTTTCTTAGAAGATCAAGGTTTGGCTGGTCACTGAACAATAACAAACCTGCAGATGTACTGTGAAATTATCCTGACTGATTGCATCACGTTCTGGTATGGCAATTCAAATGCGCAGGAATGCAAACAGCTACAGAGAGTAGTGGACTCTGCCCAATACATCACAGGCACATCCCTCCCCACCATCGGGAGTATCTACAGGAGGCACTGCCTCAAGGCGGCAACCTCCATCCTCGAAAATTCCCACCATCTGGGCCATGCCCTCTTCTTGCAGCTCCCATCGGGCAGGAGGTACAGCAGCCTGAAGTCCCACACCACCAGGTTCAGGAACAGTGACTTCCCTTCAACCATTCGGTTCTTGAACCAACCTGTACAACCCTAATCACTACCTCAGTACAGCGAGCACTGTGACCACTTTGATCACTTTGCACTACCATGGACCTTGTTTTTGTTCTAATTTATACAGGAATGAACAATTGTGTACAATTTATGTTTTTCTTGTGAATGTTATGCTTCTAATGCTGATGCAAGCAAGCCTTTCATTGCACCTGTGCGTACACATACACATGACAATAAACTACTTTGACACACAGCTGTCCAACAAATGCCTGCAAGGTCAGGGTGAAAAACCCTGGAGAGAATGGGTACATATAGCCCAAGGCTCAAAAGTTGGCCTGGTTCAGGAAGAACAGGATGATAGTCAGAAGGAGTAGTGGAAGATAATTTAAAAAGTTCAAGTTAATTGTCGTAGGCATACATAGAATATAAATGCCATGAAAATTAACTTTTTGCAGCAATAGCACAGTACATGACAAACAAACCAACATAAAAAGCAGGACTTGGATGCTAACAACCTCTGGTTTACTGCCGATTCTCTTCTAGATTGACAGAGATAGGCAGAGGGAATGAACACTGCCAGAGGTGGCTGTTGGAGGTGGACAACCACATAGACACTATGGCCAAGGAAAAACACCAGTACCTCTACTTCCTCAGAAGGCCAAGGAAATTTGGCACATCTGATGACCAGCACCAATTTTTTTTTCTTAAAAAGCCAATGCAGCACAGAAAGCATCCTATCTGTATGCATCACTGCTTGGCACAGCAACTGCTCTGCCCAAGACCACAAGTAGTTTCAGAGAGTTGTGAACACAGCTCAGTCCATCATGCAAAACAGCCTCCCCTTCATTGACTCCGTCTATACTTCCCACTGCCTCAGGAAAGCAGCCAGCATAATCAAAGACCCCCACCCCAGTCACTCTCTCTTCTCCCATCGGGCAGAAGATACAAAAGTTTGAGAACATGTACCACCAGGCTCAAGGACAGCTTCTATCCCATTGTTATAAGACTCTGAATGGACCTTGTGTACACTAAAGATGAACTCGATCTCTCAATTTACCTCATTGTGGCCCTTGCAACTTCTCTGTAACACTATATTCTGCATTCTGTTATTGTACTACCTTGACATACTTGTGTATGGAATGATCTGACTGGATGGCACACAGAACACTTTTCACTGTCTCAGTACATACAACAAAGCGATTACTATTACATTATACCTGCACACATAACAGCAGATTACAAAGCCCATCAACCCTGGGAAACCTAACTTCAAGTACGATACAAAAGAAAAGTCTTCATTCTTGGACAAGCAAATTAAAAATAGTACAATTCTAATAATGTTTTGAAGGATATTTGCAAAAAGAAACATGGTTGACCCAAGGAAGCACGTTTCACTTCCAGGGTAGATCCAAGCTTGGATGTACTGCCTAAGAGGGCAAATTCAACAGGAACTTTTCTAAAAGAGAATTGGATAAATATTGGAGGGAGAGAGGAAAAGAAATGGCAGGACTCTGTGGGAAGAGTGTAAATTGGTTCACTAGATTGTTCTGAGAGTGAATTGTTACGGACTCAGTGAAAGTCCCTTTAAGATAGAGAGTGTGTGTGTATGTGTGTGTGGGGCGTGCTTACGTCAATAGAAGATAAAGGACGTAATGACGTTGTTGAAGTAAGAAGAAGAAGAGGAAGAAGAAGGAGGAGAGAGAGAGAGAGAGAGAGAGAGAGAGAGAGAGAGAGAGAGAGAGAGAAGGGAGAGAGACACCAGCCTGCCTGTTTTCTCTATCGATGGATGAGAAACAATAACTGTGTTTGCCACTGAAATCCATGTATGGAAGTTGGAAGTAATCCGGTGGAGTTCACTTTGTTGCTGACCTGTAGAAGGAAACAGGTATTTGTGTGTGGACGACCACGGTTCGGATGCTTTTCGGGGTGAGGAAGTCACTACCGAGTAAACACTGAAGTGTCGTTTGGGTTCCATCGTGGAACATTTGGATTTCGTATGTACTCTCTCTATGTTTTTCTACATCTACATCTTATCTTCAGACAACGGTGGTTGTTGAAGAAGCCCTTGCTCATGTTTCAGCTTATGGCTTGCGGAACTGAACTTTAAGAACCATTCTGGAACTGGGAGTTTTGGACTTTGTCACACACACACACGACGAGTTTAGTTTTGGGGTTAACGTTCGAGGTTTAACATTTTTGAATTCTAACATACTAACATTTTTACTTTTATTTTACGTATTATCATAAGTAGTGATTAATAAAATAGTTTTTAACACTAAATCATGCTCAGTGTGTTTCTTTTGTTGCTGGTTCGTGACAGAATGCAGATTTAATGAATGGTCAGCTTGCTTGCTGTCTTGAGTTCTAGCATCACAACTCATTTTGTAGAACCGATCATGCAGGCAAGTACATGATTCCCTGAAAGTAGGGTCACAGGTAGACAGGGTGGTGAAGGAGGCTTTTGGCACACTGGCCTTCATCAGTCAGGGCACTGAGTATAAAAGTTAGGAGGTCAAAGTATGGTTGTACAGGACACTGGTGAGGCCACACTTGGAGTATTGTGTTCAGTTTTGGTTGCCCTGCTATAGAAAAGATGTTATTAAACTTGAAAGAGTGCAGAAAAGATTTGAGGGACTGGATTCTAGGGAGAAGTTGGACAGGCTAGGACTTCTTTCCTTGGTGTAGGAGACTGAGGGGTGACCTTAGAGGTGTAAAAAAATCATGAGGGCCACAGACAGGGTGAAATCACCCAGTCATTTTCCCAGTGTTGGAGAATCAAGAACTAGAGGGCATAGGTTTAAGGTGAGAGGGGAAAGATTTAATAGGAACTTGACAGGAAACTTTTTTTTAAAAAAGGGGTGGTATCTATGTGGAACAAGCTGCCAGAGGAAGTGGTGCAGGCAGGTACAATAACAACTTTTAAAAGACAGTTGGACAGGTCCATGGATAGGAAAGGTTTAGAAGGTTACAGGCCAAACACTGGCAAATGGAACATCTTGGTCAGCATGGACCAGTTGAGCCAAAGGGCCTGTTTCCATGTTGTATATTGGTATTGGTTTATTATTGTCACTTGTACTGAGGTACAGTGAAAAACTTGTCTTGCATACCGATCGTACAGGTCAATTCATTACACAGTGCAGTTACACTGAGTTAGTACAGAGTGCATTGATGTAGTACAGGTAAAAACAATAACAGTACAGAGTAAAGTGTCACAGCTACAGAGAAAGTGCAGTGCAATATGGTGCAAGGTCACAAAAGGTAGATCGTGAGGTCAGGGTCCATCTCAGTGTATATAGAATTCCATGGAATGGGCTCGATTGATCTGTTAAATACCTACTATTATTCAGGAATACAAATTTGATGGGGCAGGGAATAAATGAAGGGAAATCTCTCGGACTGAACTGCATTACAATCAGGCCACTCACCAGAATGGCTTCAGGCAGTGAACACAAACAAAACGGTGATGATTTATGGGGTTGGTTGGGAGTAGGGCTTGGAGGTCAAAGAAAGGAAGACATTAAGGCTGCAGATAATCATTGCCATGCTGAAAACCGTTGCCACAGGGACAGGATCAGGAACATATGTAACTGTTTACTCCTAAAAAAAAACATCCACTACAAAAAGGGATCTGATCTCCAGCTCCAGTCGATGATATTAAACATGTTATATGGGTATACTCAGTCTCTGAGATTCACTGACAATTTACACCAAATTTTGAAGGCAAACATTCAACAGATGTTGAGTGTTTTCAGTGGGGATTTACTTCCGGCCACTGGTTTAAAACAACTGGGAAATGGAACCAGAAGGGAGACTATTTATTCTGGGCCCAACACATTGATGCAACTAAGGCAGCACACCAGTGACTATTTGTTAGGAGTTTGAGGAGATTTGGTATGTTACCAAAGACTCCTACAAATTTCGCTAAATGTGTGGTGGAGAGCATTCTGACTGGTTGCATCACAGCCTGGTATGGAGGCTCCAGTGCACAGGTTGCAAGAGGCTCCAGAGGGTTGTAGACTCAGCCAGTTTCATCAGGGGCACAACCCTCCCCACCATCAAGGACATCTTCAAGAGGCGCTGCCTCAAGAAGACTGCAGCCATCATGAAGGACCCTCATCATCCGGGACATGCCCTCTTCTCATTACTACCATCAGGGAGGAGGTACAGGAGCCTGAAGACCCACACTCAATGATTCAGGAACAGCTTCTTCCCCTACACCAGATTTCTGAGCATCCATGAACTACATTATTCCTTTTTTTTGCACTACTTTGTAATTTACAGTAATTTTATGTCTTTGCACTGCACTGCAGCCATGAAACAACAAATTCCATGATACAAAAGTCAGTGATAATAAATCAGATTCTGATTTCTCTTTGCAAAAAAAAGTGACAAATGAAAATGTTCTGGGAGAAACAAATTCAACTGGAACTTCTCAAAACTGGATAAAGAATGTAAAGGGAAAATTTCCAAGACTTTGGGGGGGGGGGGGGAGGGGGGGAAGAAAAGGGAAATGGGTCAGATTGGAAACCTTTCAAAAATGGGTAGCACAGGAACATTGGGGCTAGTAACTCGCCTGGTGTAGAGGTGCGAACAGAGAAATCATAAAAGGAAATTAGTTGATACCAATCAGGTGGTATTCTCTACTGCCATGGGAGGCAGCTATTCAGCCCATCAAGTCTCTGTTAGCTGACACAGCAATCCCATTCCCCACTAATTTTTCCTCTAACCCATTTTGTCCACATTCCCAGCAACTCCCCCAGATTCTATCACTCAACTACAGTGGCTGATTAACCAACCTGCACACCTTTGGGAAGTGGGAGGAAGCTGGAGCACCTGGGGGGTGGTAGGGTGGGGAACACCTGTTGTCACAGGGAGAACGTGCAAACTCCACACCCAAGGTCAGGATAGAACCTAGGTCTACTGCATCACAAGGTGGTGGCTCTACTAGCCATGCCACTGCTGTCCCTATGGGCAAGGAAATGGCAAATAGAGTATAGTGTGGGATTGGAGACACAAAAGCCTTCAGATGCTGGAATCTGGAGCAAAAAACAAACTGCTGGAGGAACTCAGCAGGTCGAGCAGCATCTGTGGAGGCAGAGGGATGGTTCAGGTCGAGACCCTGCATTAGGACAATGTGCAATTGTCCATTTTACTGGAACATTTTAAAGCAGTGGCATATTATCTAAATGGTGAGAGATTGCAGACTCAGATGCAGTGGGATCCGGGCATTCAAGTGCATCATTCACAAAAAGCTAGTGGGTAGGCACAGTGAGTCATTGGCAAAGCTAGAAGTGTTATCATTTACTGCAGGTGGAATCGAATACTAGAGTAGGGAGGTTATAGTTCAGTTGCAAAGGGCATTGCCAAGACCACTGTACAATATTGGTTTCCTTTTGGTAATTGGTTTATTAGTGTCATGTGTACTGAGATACAAGAAAAAAAACTGTTTTGCATGCCATCCAAACAGATCATTCCAAACACAAGTATATGACGGTAGTACAGAGGGAAAAGCAATAACAGAACACAGAATATAGTGTTACAGTTCGAGAGAAATTGCTGTGCAGGTAGACAAACAAGGTGAAAAGGGCCACGATGAGGTACATTGAGAGATCAAGAGTTCATCTTTATCGTACAAGGTCCATTCAAGAGACTTATCACAGTGGGGCAGAAGCTGTCCTTGAGCCTGGTGGTATGTGCCATCAGGCTTTTGTATCTTCTGCCTGATTGGGTTGGGGGGGGGGGGGCTGGGGGGACGAGAGAAGATGTGGGGTTTGATACGTTGGCTGCTTTGCTAAGGCAGCAACGAGAGTAGACAGAGTCAGAGGGGAGGCTGGTTTGTGTGATGGACTGGGCTGCGTTCACAACTCTGCAATTTCTTGCAGCCTTGAGCAGAGCAGTTGCCATACCAAGCCATGATGCATTTGGATAGGATGCTTTCTATGGTGCTTCTGTAAAATTTGGCAAGGATATTCACATGTTTGAATCAGTTGAGAGAAGGTTTACCAAACTGATACCTAGAATGTGTGACAACAATATCACCACTTTGCACTACAATGGACTTTGTTTTTTTTACTGTTCCAATTGTGTTCTCTTGTATATTTTGTTTATGTTTTTCTTGTAAATGTTGGGTCTCTAAAGCTATGTGCCTGTGATGCTGCTGCAGGTAAGGTTTTCATTGCATCTGTGCACACATGGACTTGTGCAGATGACAATAAACTCAACTTTTTGACTTTGATGTGTTGTGAGTGGATAATTACAGGGTAGACATTCAGCCCAGAGCCTTTTCTGCCCAGTTAGTTGTATTATGGAAACACAGGAAGGCAGTAGGGGCTAATGGGATCTGGAAATTGGAGGATAGTGTGAAAGTGTGAAATTGTTCATTTTGTCAAGAGAAAATAAAAAAGTGAAAGAGGCAGTATATTATCTAACTGGTGAGAAACTGCAGCACTCAAATACAGAAAACACTTGTAATCTTTTTGAACTAACAGAAATAAAAGACCAGAGCAAGAACGAGCTCAAGACTGTACTTTAGTCATACAATATGGAAACAGGCCCTTCAGCCCAACTGGTCCATGCTGACCAAGATTCCCATCTAGGCTAGTCCCATTTGCCCACCTTTGGCCCATCTCTAAACCTTTCCTATCTATATACTTCTCCAAATATCTTTTAAATGTAGCTGTCATTGTACTTGCCTGAACTACTTCCTCTGGAAGCTCATTCTATGTACCCACCACCCTCTACTGCCCCTCGGGTTCCTTTTAAATCTTTCACCTCTCACCTTAAATCTATGCCCTCTAGCTTAATTTCCCCTTCCCTGGGAACAAGACTATGTGCATTCCCCCTTATCCATACCTCTCATGATTTTAAGGTCACCCCTCAATTTCCTACGCTCCAAGGAATAAAGTCCTAGCCTGCCCAACATCTTCCTATGATTCAGACCCTCGAGTCCTGGCAACGGCATCGTAAATCTTCTCTGTACTCTGAGTTTAAATTATGTCTTTCCTACAAGAGGGCAACCAAAACTGTACACTACACTCCAAGTGCAGTCTCACCAACATCTTGTACCCTTTATCTCTGAAGCAGAGTGCTAGCAATCATTGGCTTCTGAGACTCCCTCAAAGAGAGGTCACACATCCTGTTTGATCTGCCAGCCTCATTCAGAAAATCTAAGCAGCCACAGAATCACCAGGGCAATGATGGAGAAATGAACATCACTCTCCAGGACCTGGAAGAGTGCTACTGGATTTGCACACTTGTGCCTTCAAGGTTGGCCAATGAGCTCTCAGCTGTGTCTCCCAGCAATGCCAACAGCAAGAAGTTCAACCATTCACACCCATTGCTCCCAAAACAGTCTTGTTATACAAGGGGGTCAATGTTAACAGCTTTATAAAACTGCTCTGAGTGTCACAAAGGAAAGAACAGTTACACTCTATGCCTCAGCCTTACAGCAGTCTTGTTGTTACTTCAGAGCATGATTATGTGATGTAATGTTGAACTAATCAGAAACAAAAGAGTTTACAATCTTGAGTCAAATAACCAGTTCATTCAAGACTCCAAGCATCTAATGATATGATTTACGTTATTCAACCTTATTACTTGCATCCCCTGCATGGCACTCCCACAGTCAAAGGCTGGAATGAACGGAGACTTCTTACGTACAACACTTACAGGAAACTTTAACAAAAGGTGTTAACCAAATTGTGGCAGACAAGATCAATTTGCATTTTCTGTGCTTTGCTGTTGATCAACATTTTCCATCAGCCTTGAAATGTCTGTCAGCTGTGCCTTAGTGGTGATCAAAATGTTGATGGCTCAAGTCCTACTCTGTACCAAATAATCCAGGTCAATGGTCTAGTGCTTTGTTGGGGGAGTGCCATACGCCAAGGGGCACCTCTCGAGAGTCTCAGTCATGAAACAGGCCCCTTGGCCCAACTGGCCCATACTGAATAAGATGCCCATTAAAGCTAGTCCTATTTGCCGTATTTGGTCATATCCCCCTAAACCTTTCCTATCCATGGTGCTGCCCATGAACCTGTCCAAGTGTCTTTTAAATGTTATTGTACCTGCCTCAACCACTTCCTCTGGCAGCTCATTCCATATACCCACCACCCTCTGTGAAAAAGTTGCCCCTCAGGTTCCCATTAAATTTCTCCCCTTTCATCCTAAACCCATGTCCTTCAGTTCTTGAGAAAGAAAGGATTGCAGATGCTGGAATCTAGATAAAAAAACAAGATGCTGGAGGAACTCAGCAGGTCAGGCAGCATCCGTGGAGAAAAACAGACCGTCAACATTTCCGGTCAGGACCCTTCAGGACTGAAGATAGGAAAAGGGGAAGCCCAATATACAGGAGGGAAAAGCAGAGCAGTGATAAGTGGACAAAAGAGCAGAGGTGGGGTGGGTACAGGGTGGCGATAGGTAGATGCAGGTAAGAGATAGTGATAGGCAGGTGTGGGGGAGGAGGGGAGAGCAGACGCACCAGGGGATGGGGGAAAGGTGTGGAGGCAGGTGCCCAATGAGAGATGGGGGGGGGGGGAAGTGGGGGAAGGGGAAGGAGAGGAAAACAAGTTCTAAAACCCTTTTTCTTGATTCCCCAACTCTGGGGGAAAAAGATTCATTCACCCCATCTATGCCCCTCATGATTTTATACCTCCATAAGATCATCCCTCAGTCTCCTACACTCCGAGGAATAAAGTCCTTGCTTGCCCAACCTCTCCCTATAAAGCAGTCGAGCCTTTGCAACAGCCTTATAAATCTTTTCTGCAATTTTTCCAGCTTAACAGCAACTTTTTTATAACACGGTGATCAAGTGAACACATTACTCAAGATGCAGTAGCACCAACATCTTGTACAACTGAAACATAACATCCCAACTTCTATACTCAATGCTGTGACTGATGAAGGCCAGCGTGTCAAACACCTCCTTCACCACCCTGTGGCTGCTTTCAGGGAACCATGTACTTGTGCTCCTAGGTCCCTCTGTTCTACAACACTCCACAGGGTCCTACCATTCACTGTGAAAGTCCTACCCTGGTTAGACGTCCCCAAAAAAAAAATGCAAGACCTCACACAAGTTCCATTTTCCATTCCTCTTGAAATGAGGAGTCCTAGTCCTTGGGAATGGAGGGACATCCAGGCCCAACTGGGCAAGGACAGCAGGATTTCCTTCCCTGAAGTACATTAGTGAACCAGGTAGGGTTCCAATGATAATCCTGTACAGTCTTAGTAATTACTGATCATTAACCTTTTATTCCAGATTTATTTACTTTGAATACAAATTCCCAGGTGCCTTGGTGGGATTTGAACTTGCACCCTTGGCTTCTAGATATTGGTCCCAATGAACTAGCCACCACAGTCCTGTACTTTTTCACCTTTCAGATGAGCTGTTCAACAACTGCCCCATCTCTTCTCTTGGGTGGATGCAAAAGGTCCCACCTACAAGGCACCAGTTGGACAGCAAAGTAGTGCAGCTAGTAAGACATAGGAGCAGAATTAGGCCATTTGGCCCATCAAGTCTGCTCCACCATTCGATCATGGCTGATTTATTTTTCCCTCTCAACCCCATTCTCCTGCCTTCTCTCCGTAACCTTTGGCACCCTTACTAATCAAGAACCTATCAACCTCCACTTTAAATACACCCAATGACTTGGCCTCCACCGTTGTCTGTGGTGATGAATTCCACAGATTCACCACCCTTTGGCTAAAGAAATTCCTCCTCATCTCTGTTCTAAAGGGACATCCTATTCTGAGGCTGTGCCCTCTGGTCCCAGACTCTCCCACTACTGGAAACATCCTCTCCACATCCACTCTATCCAGGCCTTTCAATATTCGATAGGTTTCAATAAGACCCCCCCCCCCCCCCCCCCATCCTTCTAAACTCCAGCGAGTACAGGCCCAAAGCCATCAAACGCTCCTCATACTTTAACCTTTTCATCCCCAGGATCATTCTTGTAAACCTCCTCTGGACCCTCCTTAGACATAGTAGAGCCACTGCCTCATAGCTCTAGTGACCTGGGTTCAATCCTGGCCTCCGGCACTGCATGTGCTGACTGGTAGGTGAATTGGCCACTTCAACTTACCTCTACTGCGTAGAAAAATGATAGAATTGGGGAGTGGAGAGTTGAATAAAATAGGTTACAGGGAAAGCTAGTGGGGAAAATGGGATTGCACTGTAAACCAGCATCAGCTTGCTGGGCTGAATGGCCTCCTGTCCTAAGTATGGAATCATACTTCACATGTAGCACCATATTTAATGATTTGTCTGTCCTGTGGTGGAATTATTAACTTATATTGGACAAGGAACAGGTTCATTGACATGGATTACGAGTTAGCAGATTTTTGACAGTACCAACTGATGCAAGGGGATAGAGGCCAGGGGGTTTGCAGTTGTACTGCATAGTTGTTTGTGACTTGATGCAGTTCCAAATCAAACTGTAGCATCATCCAATCTCAATTTCAGTGTGTTCTGTTGTAATTTAAACATTTATGCGATTGCACAATACACCTACGTAGAACAGTACAGTACAGGAATAGGCCCTTTGTCCAACGATATCTGTGCCAAACACGATGCCAAATTAAACTAAGTCTCTTCTGCCTGCAGATGATCTATATCCGCGTGTCTATCTAACAGCCTCTTAAATGCCATTATTACATCTGCATCCACTACTACCTCAGACAGCCTGTTCCAGGCACCCACCACTGTGTAAAACAAAACCTCACCTTACCTTAAATGCATGTCCTCTAGTATTAGACATTTCTACTGTGGGGGAAAAAGACTGTCTACCCTATCTATGCCTCTCATAATTTTATAAATTTTTAATCAGGTCTAAACTTCTATTAGTTCTAGCCAGCACAGAAAAAGTCAGCACATGTTGTCCTCAATGGAGGAGGAGAAAAGTTTACAATTAGCACCCTCCTGCTCCTTTTTCATGGTCCAAATCTTCACAATTATTTGTCCAATTTCTTTTTGAAAGTTACCATGAAATGTCATAGAGATTCAGGGTCATACAACACAGAAATGGGCCCTTCAGCCCAACTGGCCCACATTGACCAAGATTCCCATCCAAGCTACTCCCATTTGCCTGCATTTGGGCCATATCCCTCTAAACCTTTCCTATCCATGTACCTGTCCAAGTACTTTTTGAATGTTGTTAAAGTACCTGCCTCAACCACCTCCTCTGGCAACTCATTCCATTTACCGACCACCATCTAGATGAATAAAAGTTACATTTTATTTACATCTATATACATATATTAAGGCGGCATACAGTGTATTGTCCTTCATCAATCGTGGAATTGAATTTAGGAGCCGAGAGGTAATGTTGCAGCTATATAGGACCCTGGTCAGACCCCACTTGGAGTACTGTGCTCAGTTCTGGTCACCTCACTACAGGAAGGATATGGAAGCCATAGAGAGGGTGCAGAGGTGATTTACTAGGTGGTTGCCTGGATTGGGGAGCATGCCTTATGAAAACAGGTTGAGTGAACTCAGTCTTTTCTCCTTAGAGCAACGGAGGATGAGGGGTGACCTGATAGAGGTGTATAAGATGAGAGGCGTTGATCGTGTGGATAGTCAAAGGCTTTTTCCCAGGGCTGAAATGGTTGCCACAAGAGGACACAGGTTTAAGGTGCTGGGGAGTAGGTACAGAGGAGATGTCAGGGGTAAGTATTTTTTACTCAGAGTGGTGAGTGTGTGGAAGGGGCTGCCAGCAACAGTGGTGGAGGCAGATGCGATAGGGTCTTTTAAGAGACTTTTGGATAGGTACATGGAGCTGAGAAAAAGAGGGCTATGGGTAAGCCTAGTAATTTCTAAGGTAGGGACATGTTCAGCTCAACATTGTGGGCTGAAGGGCCTTACTGTGCTGTACTGTTCTATATTCTATAATCTGACTAAGTGACGTTGGGTAAGAGATGATCTTTTGATAACAGCAGCCATAGGAATTTTTTCCTCAGAAGCAGTTATCCTGGGGAATGTGTGTGTGCACACCTACATGCCTGTGTACGGGGGGGGGGGGGGGGGTGGCAGGTGTAAGGGAAGGCATACTAGACTTTAGTTTACTATCTCAACTTAATAACAAAAACGTAGTACTTCTTAAGCACTGCACTAAAAGTCACCCTTGATTATAGAACAAGAATCCCTGGAGTGGGACAAACAAGGGGAATTAGGAGAAGGAGAGGGCTTTCTGGTTTGTGGAGTCTGTTCTGGCATTCATCAAGAGTCAGAGAGGTACAACACGGAAGCAGGCCCTCTAACCCACCAGGTCCGTGCCATCCAAGCTTGTTCCATTTACCTGTGCTTGGCCCACATCCCTCCAAATCTTTCCTATCCATGTACCTGTCCAAATGCCATTTATTTGTTAATGTACCTGCCTCAACCACTTCCTCTGGCAGCTTGTTCCATATACAGACCACCCTCTGGGTGAAGAGGTTGCCCCTCAAGTTCCTATTAAATCTCTCCCCTCTCACCTTAAACCTATGCCCACTAGTTCTTGATTTCCCAACCCTGGGAAAAAGTGTGTGCATTCACCCTATCTATGCCCCTCATGATTTTATACACCTCTGTAATATCACCCCTCATTTTCCTACAACTCCAATGAAAACAGTCCCAACCTGCTCAGCCCCTCTATAATTCAGTCCCTTGAGTCCCAGCAAGGTAGGATTTGCACTAGAACAGAACAGTACAGTACAGCACAGGAACAGGCCCTTCAGCCCACAAGGTTGTGCTGTACTAATTATACTAATTCCAGGTTTTAAAATTCTCCCCACATTCTCATCAGCTACCCCCAGATTCTACCCCTCACCAACACACTCAGGACAACCTACAGCAACGAAGTAACCTACTAACCTGCACATCTTTGGGATGTGGGTGGAAGCGAGAGGTTGATTTTCTACCTCTGTTCCGTTCTCCTGAAAAGCAGAGTATTTCTGAACTGAGTAATGCACCGAGCCAAAGCAAGCTGGCTGTGGAGTGGAAGCAAGTACTGGTTTATTATTGTCACTTGTACTGAGGTACAGTGAAAAACTTGTCTTGCACACCGATTGTACAGGTCAATTCATTACACAGTGCAGTTACATTGAGTTAGTACAGAGGACATTGAGGTAGTACAGGTAAAAACAATAAGGAGACATTGAAAGAGTGTTGTCACCCTGGAGCACTGAGGATCTACAGGATTATAGGGCTGTCACTAGTAATTTAGAAAACCATATGCCATTAAAATAAAGGCCACCTGTTCACTAGAGGACAGAAACCCTCATTAAACATTACCTTGGGAGTTCATGAAGGGACTTTAAACACTGTACCAAGTGACCTACTTGGAGACTGTGGTGCAACTGAACCAGGTCACCCTACAAGTCACTGCAAGACAAACATGGAATCTACTGGGGCTACAGGAGCTAATCAGAGGGAGAGGCTATTTCATCAAATTAGGGTGAAAATCTACACAAACTTACACTGGTGACGCAGTACTTTTGACATTGGGGAGGAGGAATGAAATGGTCAAAAAGTGCAGTGATCTTATCTAAATGAAACACACCTAGTGTCTGTTACTCAGTTCACTATCACCTTCAACGTGTCAGCTCAGCCTTTGGTCAATTGAGGAAGGATAGTTGAAAATAAGGACCTTGGACCCGGCCCAAAGCTCCTGGTGTATCCCTGCCCTTCAATGTGCTCCTGCGCTCCTGCAGCAGGCACTTCAAAAGACTGGAAAGATATCACCAATGCTGTCTCCACAAAATCCTCCAAAATTCACTGGAAGGATGAGCCAACCAGGGTCAGTGTCCTTTCCCACACCAACACTCCCAGTACTGAGGCCTTAGTTACATTCCGATGGCTCTTGAATAGGCCACGTGCTCGACCCAGACAGCACAGAACGACTGCCACACAAAAAAAGTTCTGCAGATGCTGCAATATACAAAAAGTGCTGGAGGAACTCAGCGGGTCAGGCAGCATCCGTGGATGGAAATAAACAGTCGACGTTTCGGGTCGAGACCCTTCATCAGGACTGGAAAGGAAGAGGGCAGAAGCCGGAAATAAGAAGGTGGGGGGAGGGGGAGGAGCACACGCAGGCAGGGGACAGGTGAGTCCAGGTGAGAGGGGGAAGGTAGGTGGGTGGGGGAGGGGACAGAAGATGTGATAAACTGAGAGGTGACGGGTAGAAGAGGCAAAGGGCTGAAGGAGGAGGAATCCAGTAGGAGAGGGCAGTGGACCATGGAATAAAGGATGGGGGAGGGGAGGGGAGGAGATGGGCAGGTCATCAAGGCAGGGGAAGGGAGCATAGAACAGCTTATTTTTACACCTTGAACATTGCAGAACTTGATCAGAATGCCTCTGCATCTGGTATGAGTAATTGCCTCACTAAATATACACCAAAAGCTGCCATACAGTCAGAAGAATAAACTCTGAACATTTTATGAACAATGCTGAAACAGGTCACACAGAAGATCTTAATAGTTTTACAAAATATCTTCAGCCTATCGAACCCGGTTACTGGGAAAGTCAGGATAGGAGTGTCATACAGTTATAGACAGGGTCATACAGAACAGAGACAGGCTTTTCAGCCCATCTAGTCCATTCCCACCGTCTAAGAAACCCCTTTGGTCCATAACCTTCTACACCTTGGCAATTCACGCGCAACATTGTGAGGGTCTCTGCTTCCATCAGCTTCTCAGGCAGCATGTTCCAAATTCCAACCACTTTCTGGGTGGAAAAGAAACCTTTTAAGATCCCTCTAACTCTCATACACTTTATGTTAAGCCTCCAGCACCTACTTGAGCAGTGTGTTCCAGATTCCAACCACACTCCCCTGGTCACAGACACCTCAGCTATGGGAAAATGTTTAATACCAGAGACTCAATAGTGTAGATGCTGGAATTTGGAGCACACAAGATGCTGGAGGAACTCAGCAGGTCAGGCAGCATCTGTGGAAGGAAATGGACAGTCGGCATTTCAGGTCAAAAACCTTCATCTGAGACACACCATCTCTACCAGTGCAGTGATACCCTGCTTAATGTGCTCAAGTCCTTGGAGAGAGATTTATAGAACGATACAGCAGAGAAACAGGCCCTTCAGCCCACCCCATCCATGCTGACCTTTTTACCCTTCTACACTAATCACATGTGTCTGCGTTAGGTCCACATCCTCTATGCCTTATCTATTTAAGTGTCTGTCTAAATGTCTCTTAAATGTTGTGATTGTGTCCAATTTCTCTATCTCCTCTGGCAGCAGTTCAGGGGAAAGAGGAACAGAGTTAACACTTTGACTTTCATTCATTCGGGTATTAAGGGACTTGCTGAAACGATGAACAACGGAATTGTCCTCCAGTAAATTGCAGAACAGGATGAAATGGTGAAATGGCCTCTTCCTGTCCCACTGTAGAACACAGAACAGTACAACACAGGAACAGGCCCTTCAGCCCACAACATCTGCACTTGTTTAACAGTGTTAAACACGATGCCCAAGTTAAACCAAATCTCTTCTGCCTGTATGTGGTCAATATCCCTCCATGCCTTGCACATTCACATGCATCTAAAAGCCTTGTCAATGCCATTATCATCTGTCTCCACCACCACCCCTGGCAGCACATGCCAGACACCCACCACTCTATAAAAAAACAAAACTTGCCCCAACTTACCCCTGACATCTTCCTCCAATCACCTTAAAATTATGTCCCCTCATGTTAGCCATTGTTACCCTGGGAAAAAGTGTCTGACTGTTCACTCGATCTATGCCTCTTATCATCTTGTTCACCTCTATCAAATCACCTCTCATCCTCCTTCTCTCCAAAGAGAAGAGCCCCAGCTCACTCAACCTATCCTCATAAGACATGCTCTCCAATCCAGGCAGCATCCTGGTAAATCTCCTCTGCACCCTCTCTGAAGCTTCCACATCCTTCCTATAATGAGGTGACCAGAACTGAACAATACTCCAAGTGTGGTCTAACCAGAGTTCTATAGAGCTGCAACATTACCTGGCAGCTCTTGAACTTAATCCCCCGACTAACAAAGGCCAGCACATCATACGCCTTCTTAACAACCCTATCGACCTGCGTGGCAACCTTGAGGGATCGATGGACGTGGACCCCAAGATCCCCCTGTTCCTCCACACTGCTAAGAGTCCTGCCATTAACCTTGTATTCTGCCTTCAAATTCGATCTCCCAAAGTGTATCACTTCATAGTTATCCAGGTTGAACTTCATCTGCCTTTTCAAAGCACGTACCCGTCCAACTGTCTTTTAAAAAGTTATTGTACCTGACTCAACTACTTCCTCAAACATACCACTGTTTATGTCAAAAATTTGCCCCTCAAGTTCCTATTAAATCTCTCCCCTCTCACCTTAAACCTATGCCCTCTAGTTCTTGATTCCCCAATCCCGGGAAAAAGACCGAGTGCATTCACCCTGTCTATGCCCCTCACGATTTTATACACCTCTACAAGATCTATAACAGAGGCTGGATTTGTTTTCCTTTGAGTACAGGAGGTCCAGGGAAAGAGATATACCCTGTGCAATTTACAGGGTGCATAGAGTGGGTAGAGTGGATAGCAGGAAACTTTTCCCCAATAACTGAGGTGTCTAAAACAAGAGAGCAGAGGTTTTGGGTGCGAGGTAGGGAGTGCAGAGGGTGGTTGGAATCTAGAACGCGCTGCCCAAGGGGTGGTGAAAGCAGAGACCATCACAACATTTAAGTCTCTAGACAAGCATTAGAATAACTGTGGACCAAATGCTAGTAAACGGGAATAGTACAGATAGATACCTGATAGTTGACAGAGATGGTGGGCTGACGGCCCGCTATAGTGCTGTATAATGCTACAACTAAGTTTGATGGGGTAGCTTGGGAAACTACAAGTTAGCTGCTGTCTACAGTCCTAACATTTAAAGAAGACCTTGTTTATTACATATCCCCCTAAGGCACAACAGCCCAACAGGAAAATGGGTCTAACTGTGGCTAACGTGAGGTTAGAGCAAAGGGGTAGGTTGTAACGTCATGGAAAGTCACAAGGCCGAGTGTTGGGAATACTTCAGAATTCAGTAAGGAGGACCAAACATTGGTACAAAACGGGGGTAAAAGGAGTATAGAACAGTGCAGCACAGGAACAGGCCCTTCAGCCCACAATATCTGTGCCGACCACAATGCCAATCAAGTGGAATCCAAGGCAAATCCACCAACATGCAGAAAAAGTAAATAGACTGTAAAAGTTTCTATGAATAGGTATTAGACTGTAAATTGCCTCTAGTGTGTAGAATCTGGGGATGGGGGGGGGAATAGAGTACAGGGGAAATGAAAAGGAATTGGGATTTGGCAGAGAGCTAGTAATAGAATCAATGGGCTGAGTGTTTTTTTTAATGTTGTACAGATATTTGGAAATATGTAAAAGGGTAAAGACTAGCAAAAGTTAATAACAGGTTCCTTACAAACCAAGTCGGGAAAAATTGTTTCAGGGAACAAAGAACTGGTGGAGAAGTTAAACAATTATTTTGTGACTGCCTTCACAAACGACACAGAAAACCTCCTGGGTCTAGACTGACTGAAAGAAATTTGCATTAGTTAATAAAGAGTACAAGAGAAATTAATGGGATTGTCAGCCAATACGTCCCTAGGACCCAATGACCTGGATAACGCAGTGTTGGAAGAGGTGCCCACGGAGAAAGTAGACACAGAAATTCCAAAATGCTCCAAAAAGGTTCCCACAAATTGGAAAGGTAGCAAATGTCACCCCTCTAGGGAAGGCAGGGAGAAAGCAAGGCTGATCATCTGAACTACCTCCAGCATCAGATAACAAATCATCAGCCCTACACATAGATCAGATCTCCAAGATCAGACAAGGATTGTTCCACCTTGACAGATGGTCAGTGTACATCAGGGGCACGCTCCTCTACCAGAGGAATAAATCACACATGCAATCTATAAGAAGTATTAATACTGTTACAAAACTAATTAACAAAAAAAAACTCTCATTAGACTGCATTAGTTCTCAATTTCTGTTAAGAGATGCAAGATGTAGGGAGAGCGAATAAATACCCATTGTATGAATTGGCTCCTTACCTCTCAGGACACCCGAATGAGCTGCAATAATAGTCCGCATTTCCTCTTGTGTGTCTGTGATTTTCTGCCCTCCGAATTTAAAATAAGAGCCAGGTGGGGTGCCCAGTTATTTAAATGCTGCAAATTTCACGTATATTCCTTTGCAACACTTAGAAGAATAAAGGATTTAAAGCCCTGAATGGGGAAGAAAAGGCAGCGGGAAGGAGCACGATCAGTCCTTTAATACTCTGGGAATCCCACTCTCCTGGAGGACAGGAGGGATCACTCCAGACTACAATGCAACGCCAAATAAAAGCAGGGACTCCTGCAATTTGATATCAAGCAAAATGAAATTTTTCTTTGCTTTATTTTCAGTATGCAACAAATTGGGCTCTTTTTTTGCAACTGTCCCCGAGTATTAATGCAATTGGAAAGTTACTTCTACTCACCCCAACTTTCTTTTTACCCTACAGGGTATCAATGGCACAGTCCTAATGCCCCGCCTTCTCGTTCTGCCATTGGTCACTTCAGAGCGGAGAGGACGTGGGCTGGAGAGGTATTGGCATGTCCAAGGTACAAATGAGTGTTTCATGATGTGTATGTGATAGGATTCACTCATTCTCCCCTTGTGTTACGATTCAAAATAAGCAGCAGGGGGGAGAAAAAGGAGATGCACTTTTTAAACTATCTCTGTGCACGCGTTTTCATTGCAAAAGCTTGCTCTCTTCATGTTAAGTAAGTTTTGCATTTATGTAGCACCTTCCCTGGAATCCAGAATCAGGTTTAGCATCACTGACGTATGGCGTGAAATTTGTTATTTTGCAGCAGCTGTAAGGTGCAAGACATAAAGACATAAAAATTACCATAAGTTACAAAAATAAATAAATAGTGCAAAAGAGGAATAACCAGGCAGTGTCCATGGGTTCGTGGACCGTTCAGAAATCTGATGGCGGGGGGGAAGAAGCTGTTCCTGAAACATCGAGTGTGGGTCTTCCCCCGGGTCCCTTACAGACAATGAATGCTGGGCACTGTTGTGTACTCAACACAATGAACTCAGGCACAGTAGTGTAGCGGTTAGCGTAACGCTTTACGGCACCAGAGACCCAGGTTCAAATCCGGCCGCTGTCTGTAGGAAGTTTGTACGTTCTCCCCGTGTCTGCGTGGGTTTCCTCCGGGTGCTCCGGTTTCCTCCCACGTTCCAAAGACATACAGGTTAGGAAGTTGTGGGCATGCTATTGTTGGCACCGGAAGCATGGCGACACTTGCGGGCTGCCCCCAGAATACTACGCAAAAAGATGCATTTCACTGTGTGTTTCGATGTACATGTGACTAATAAAGATATCTAAGAAATGCAATAGCCATGTTTTGCACAACAAGCACCCAAAGTAAATAATGAGGAAAATAAAGAGAGAAAGGGTCAAGTCAAGTCGAGCTTACTGTCATGTGCACAAGTACGGTGAGGTACAGGTACAATGAAAAACTTGCTTGCAGCAACATCACAGGCACGTTAGATACAGACAACACACAGAGCATAAATTAGACAGTCCATGGCAGTGCAAGAGGTGGTCCATGGTGTTCTGTTGCAGAGGGTTGGGGATGTGCAGGTCGGTTCAAGGACCTGATGGTTGTAGGAAAGTAGCTGTTCTTGAACCTGGTGGTGTGGATCGAGTGTTGACTGTCCATTTCCCTCCACAGATGCTGCCTGACCCACTGAGTCCCTCCAGCAGTTTTGTTGCTAAAGAGGAAATTAATTTTCAGTAGCAAAGAGGCTGGGGGGAGGGGGTGCGAGATGGTAGATCAAAGGGAAGATCTCTGATTTGTTCTACCCTTCCCTTCCCCTTTTCTCTGCTGCTGAAGTCTAACATGTTCTCTCTCAGTTCCAATGATCTCTCTCCACAGACGCTGCCTGACCATCAGATCAGATTTATTATCACTGACATATGACGTGAAATTTGTTGTTTTGCGGCAGCAGTACAGTGCAAGACATAAAATCTATAAATTTCAAAAATAAATAAATAGTGTAAAAAAAAGGAATAATGAAGTAGTGTTCATGGGTTCATGGACCGTTCAGAAATCTGATGGCAGAGGGGAAGAAGCTGTTCCTGAATCATTACGTGTGGGTCTTCAGGCTTCTGTACCTCCTCCCCGATGGTAGTAACGAGAAGAGAGCATGTCCCGGGTAGTGAGGGTCCTTAGTGACGGATGCTGCCTTCTTGAGGCACCGCCTCCTGAAGATGTCCTCGATGGAGGGGAGGGTTGTGCCCGTGATGGAGCTGGTTGAGTCTACAACTCTCTGCAGCCTCTTGTGATCTTGTGCATTGGAGCCTCCATACCAGGCGGTGATGCAACCAGTCAGGATGCTGTCCACCATACATCTATAGAAATTTGCAAGAGCCTTTGGTGACATACCAAATCTCTCCTAACAAAGTAGAGCCACTGGCATCACACAGACACAAGAGATTCTGCAGATGCTGGAATCTGGAATAACACCACAAAATGCTGGAGATCTTTCATGATGAAGGGTCTCGACCTGAAACGTCGACTGTTTATTTCTCTCCATAGATGCTGCATGACCTGCTGAGTTCCTCCTCCATTTTGTGTCTGTAGAGCTGCTGGCGTGCCTTCTTCGTGATTGCGTCAATCTGTTGGGCCCAGGATAGATCCTCTGAGATGTTGACACCCTGCTGAGTTTTTTCAGAATTCTCTATTTTCAGATTTCCAGCATCTGCAGTTTTTGTTTGATGTTCAATGAGGAAATAATCTTCTTAAGAATCAAACTTCAGCAGATGCTGGGATTTGAAATTAAAATCAGAAAATGCCGGAGATATTCAGAATCAGGTTTATTATCACTGACTGAAGTGACATGAAATTCTCCACATATGATGTTTCACTCTCCACAGATGCTGCCTGACGCACTGAGTATCTCCAGCGTTTTCTGTTTTCAGGAACGTTAGCTGAATTCTGGCCACCAACCTTCTGCACCCACTCCCCTCCAGCTCTTCAACCAAGTAGTACCATGGGGGTGTTGCATGTATAAGATGGCATCCCTGACTATGGAACACTTGCTCAGCACCGCACTGTAGTATTCATGTGAATTTATTTCATAACTGTGCAGTGGAACTTGAACCCACAACTAGCTGACCCAGAGACAAGAGAGATATCAATGAGTCACACCAACATACAAGGATATAAAGTCAAAGTCGAGTTTATTGTCACATGCACAAGTCCATGTGTGCACAGGTGCAATGAAAAACCTACTTGCAGCAGCATCTCAGGCACAAAGCCCAGGTAAGCAGCGTTCACAAGAAAAATAAAGTCTATTTTAGTGCAAAATGGTCACAGTGTTGCTAAATTACACTGACTAGGGTTTTGCTGGTTGGTTCAAGAACCGAAGTAGCCGTTCTTGAACCTGGTGGTGTGGGACTTCAGGCTTCTGTACCTCCTGCCCGATGGGAGCTACGAGAAGATGGCACGGCCCAGATGGTGGGGATCTTTGACGATGGATGTTGCCTTCTCGAGGCAGAGCCTCCTGTAGATATTCCCGATGGTGGATATGGAGTCATACAGCATGCAAACAAGCCCTTCAGCCCATTAAGCTGCGCTGACCATCAGTGTACTGTTTAATGGCATTTATATGCATTTATAGGGAGAGGTTGGCCACACTGGATCTTTATTCCTTGGAGCGTAGGAGAATGAGGGGTGACCTCATAGAAGTTTATAAAATCATGAGAGGTATGGATAAGTTGGATGGTCATAGTCTTTTCCCAGGGTAGAGGAGTCCAAAACTAGAGGGTAGAGTATCAAGATAAGAGGGGAGAGATTTAAAAGAGACCTGAGAGGTAACTTCTTTACACAGAGGGCGGTGAGTACCTGGAACGAGCTGCCAGAGGAAGTGGTCGAGGCAGGTACAATTGCAACCTTTAAGAGGCATTTGGATAGGTACATGGAGGGGAGAGGAGGGGCTTGGAGGGCTATGGGCCCAACTCAGAAAACTGGGACTAGCAGGGAGAATGCTGTGGTCAGCGTTCCATGCTGTGTTTCTCTCTCTATAACACTGTATGTATGCCTATGACAACAATAAACGTGAACTTGAACCACCCACTAATCTCCCATTAACCCTGTTTTATTCTCCCCAGTCCCCCCACATTCTACCCCTCACCTACACACCAGGGACAATTTACAGTGGCCAATTAATCTACCGTCTTTGGGATGCGGGGGGGGAAACCCACGCGGTCACAGGGAGAACATGCAAACTCCACACAGACAGCATCGGAAGTCAGGATCCAGGTTGCTGGAGCCATGAAGCAGCAGCACTACCCACTGCACTACCGTAACTCCCCTAGTGAAAGCCCTGACGAATATTAGGGTACCAGTACCCAAATCATCAGCAGAGTCCAGATTCTAGAATGGTTCCCACAGATTGGAAAGTAGAAAATATACTCGCATATGTAACATAGGAGGGAGAGAGAAACCAGCAAACTATAGACTGGTTAGGCTGACATCAGTAGAAGGAAAACTGCTGGAATCTATTACTAATGAGATACATTAAGAATGGTTAAGAGGCATTTAGACAAATACATGAGCAAGAGGGAATGGAGAGATATAAACCATGTGCAGGCAGATGGGATTAGCTTGGATTGGTATCATGGTCAGCACAGACATGGTGGGCCTGTTCCTGTACTGTACTGTTCCATGTTCTAACGAAGGGATAAAAGGGGAATTAGAAAATAACAATATGAATGGCAGAAGTTAACGTGGATTTATGAAAAAAAATGTTTGCCTAATGTATTGGAGTTATTTGAGGTAGTAAGGAGCAGAATAGATGGGGAGGATGTGGTGCGTTTGGACTTTCAGACCTTGGATAAGGTGCCTCACAAAGGGTTATTAAACAACATTAATCATAGATTATGAGTCATAAAGCACAGAAATGGGGCCTTCAGCCCAACTGGTCCATGCTGACTAAGATTCCCATCTAAGCTGGTCCCATTTGCCCGCATTTGGCCCATATCCCTCTAAACCTTTCCCATCCATGTACCTGTCCAAGTACCTTCTAAATGTTGTTAATGTACCTGCCTCAACCACTTCCTCTGGCAGCTCGTTCCATATACTGACCACCCTTTGGGTGAAAATGTTACCCCACAGGTTCCTACTAAATCTCCCCCCTCTCACCTTAAACCTATGCCCTCTAGTTCTTGATTCCCCAACCCTGGGAAAAATACTGTGCGCATTCACCCTATCTATGCCCCTCATGATTTTATACACTTCTATAAGGTCACCCCTCATTCTCCTATGCACCAATGTAAACAGCCCCAACCTGTTCAACCTCTCTCCATAACTCAGTCCCTCAAGTCCCGGCAACATCCTCGTAGATCTCCTCTACACTCTTTCCAGCTTAATGGCATCTTTCCTATCATTGGGCAACCAAAACTGGAGGGGAGGCTGGTTTCAGTGATGCGCTGAGCTGTGACCACAACTCTCGGCAGTTCCTTGAGGTCACAGGCAGAGCAGTTGCCGTACAAAGCCGTGATGTATCCGGATAGGATGCTTTCCATGGTGCGTCGACGAAAATTGGTGATAAAAACTACTACAGAGAAGAGCTACTGCAAGAAATTGCAGAGAGTTGTGAACACAGCCCAGTCCATCACGAAAACCAGCCTCTCACAGGTTTCCGGTCGCAAAAGCAACCCTTGACCATCCCCCTCTGCCTCCTATCACCGAGCCAGTTTTGGATTCAAGTTGCCAAATGCCCGAATCCCATGGTCTCCAAAATACTGGACCAACTTAACATGTGGCATCCTTGTCAAAAGCCTTACTGAAGTCCATGTAGACTACATTAGTCACACCACCATCATCAACACACTTTGTCACTCCCTCGAAAAGTTCAATCACATTGCTTAGGCGTGATCTCCCTCCAACAATCCCACACTGACTCTCTTTGATTAATCCCTGCCTTCCCAAGTGTAGATTAATCCTACCCCTCAGAACTAACCCTCACCCCTCCCCTCACTTTTTATCCCCTTAACTGAAGAGAATGCAACCCAATCTGTAAGCACATGATGATCACCATAGCTGGCGGAGGCTTGCAGGATTTTGGGAGGGTGAGGTATGGGTCCGATGACGGGACCAGGGATGGGGTAAAGTTCAGGAATGCTCTGGGGTTGAGGTTGGGTGTTGGTCAGGAGTAAACTTCCACATCAAAAGCATCTTTGTAAGATGTGCAAGATCTTGTTTTCACCCACAGAGGACCCAAGGACCCATATCTTATTGTAGTAAGAGCATTACTGTAGCAATAGGATCCTGATCGTTTTGAGTCATAGAGTCACAGAGCAATGCAGCATAGATACAGACCCATTGCCAGTCACTTCAACTCCCCCTCCCACACTATCACTGATATGTCAGTCCTCGGCCTCCTCCACTGCCAGGAGAATTCCAGGCGCAAACTGGAGGAACAGCACCTCATTTTCCATCTTGGAACCTTGCAGCCTAATGGCATGAACATTGAATTCTCCCACTTTAGGTAATTCCCACCCCCTTCCCCACACCCCCCCCCCCCCCACCACGCTTCTTCTCTGCTTCCCTTTCCTAGCTTTTTTTTCTCTCTCCTTACCTTTGACCTATCCCCGGGTGGATCTGCTCTCCCCTCCTCCCCCACACCTGCCTATCACTGTCTCTTACCTGCATCTACCTATCACCACCCTGTGCCCACCCCGCCTCCCCTCTTTTGTCCACCTATCACTGCTCTGCTTTTCTCTCCTATATATCGGGCTTCCCCTTTTCCTATCTTCAGTCCTGAAGAAGCGCCTTGACCCGAAACGTTGACCACCTGTTTTTCTCCACGGATGCTGCCTGGCCTGCTGAGTTCATCCAGCATCATCGTGTTTTTCATCTAGATTCCAGAATCTGAAGTCATTTTGTTTCTCTTTTCTACAGATACAGGCTCTTCAGCCCAACGAGTCCATGCTGACCAAGGTGCCCACCCAGCTAGTCCCAATTTCCTGCGTTTGGCCCATATCCCTCCAAGCTCCACCCCTCCATGTACCTATCCAAGTGCTTCTTAAATGACACTATGGTACCTGCCTCAACCACTTCCTCTGGCAGCTCGGGCCATATACTCACCACCCTCTGTGTGAAAAAGTTGCCCCTCAGGTCCCTTTTAAATCTTCCCCCTCTCACCCTAAACCTATGCCCCCTAGTTTTGGACTCCCCTACCCTGGGGAAAAGGCTGTTACCGTCCACCTTATCTATCCCTCTCATAATTTTAAACACTTCTATAAGGTCGCCCCTCATTCTCCTACGTTCCAAGGAATAAAGACCCAGCCTGGCCAACCTCTCCCTATAACTCAGGCCCTCTAGTCCAGGCAACATCCTCGTAAATCCTCTCTGTGCTCTTTCCAGTTTAACCACGTCTTTCCTATAACAGGGTGACCAAAGCTGGGCATGAGAGATTGAGATGTTTAGAAATCCCACCCTATAACATGCAAAAAAATAAAGAACTTCCCTAGTTCCTGCTCATCAGCTGAGTCCTGGTGGAGGGCTGTATCCTCATTTTAAGTGAAGCAATACTTTTGTACTCAAACCTCTGGTGTGGATTTGAACTCCCGAACTCAGTGAGCAGTTAGAACATAGAACTCACCAGCATTAAGCAGATGGGCTGAAGGGCCTGTTTCTGTGCTGGACATTCTGTGCGGTGCAGAACTTTCTTTCTTACCTCTCCGCTCTGTCGTGTCACCCTGCATTCTCTGAACTTTTCCTCGGGGAGTAAGTGCTTCAGTACTTTAGCTACTGAGTAAAGTATCCAGTGACTCTGATCTCAACCAGAGAATATTAATTTCCACACTCTTCGCCTCCTGACCCAGCGCTGGGAAATGCCTTGATCCTCACAAGGTCCGTTTGTTAGAACTCATGTTGTGAACAAACATTTCAGCAGGCAAAGGGAACCTAACAAATTAACTCTGAAGAAGCCTGTTCCCTGAGGACACAAGAGACTGCAGATGCTGGAATCTGGAGCAACAAACAATCTGCTGGAGGAACTCAGCAGGTCAAGCAGCATCCGTGGAGGGGAGCTTAGGGTCGAAACCCTGCATCAGGACTGAGAGTGGAGAGGGGAGACGGCGAGCCCAACTTCACCCCCTTGCCTCCCCTACCTGCCCGTCATCCTTCATCCCTCCTCAGTCCACCAATCACCTCGGACTCCTGTCTCCTCACTCCCCTTCTCCACTTTACACCCGCCATCTCCCCTCTCTACTCTCAGTCCTGAGGCAGGGTCTCAACCCGAAACGTCGACGGTTCCTTTCCCCCCACAGATGCTGCTCGACCCGCTGAGTTCCTCCAGATAGTTTGTTGTTCCTCAAGGAGTTCCATTTGCTTGGATCACCCTGTGCTTACAATGCAATTTCCTCGTTATCGTGGATCCAAGTCTGTTCCTGCTCATGGATTGTCATCCCCAGGCTAACACTCAAGCAGCATCAGCAAAGCAGATTTCATGGTCATTCTTGCACTGGGCTCTGGCGTGCACAGATCAGTACCTGCCTTGCCTCCACTAGAGTCGTAACTATGCTACAGTGCCCAGGGACACGAAAGGTGCTATGTAAACACAGGTCTTTATTTAGGTAGAGCATCGGAGGCTGATGCCTCTATCTGATAAACTTCTATCAGAAGTTTATAAAATTATAAGAGGCATCGATAGGGTGTCCCAGGGTAGAAATGTCAAATACTAGAGGACATGCATTTAAGGTGAGGGGGTAAGATTAAAGGAGATGTGTGGGGCAAATTTTTTACACAGAGAGTGGTGGGTGTCTGGGGTGGTGGTGGAGGTAGATATGATAGGGTCATTTAAGAATCTTTTAGACAGACACATGAATATGCAGGGTATGGAGGGATATGGATCATGTGCAGGCAGAAGAGATTTAATTTAATTAGGCATTGTGTTTGGTGCAGACATGGTGGGCCGAAGGGCCTGTTCCTGTGCTGTACTGTTCTATGTTCTATGTTATCTGTTCTATGTTCTATGACACAAGTGCGGAAAGAATCAGTGAAGGACTCACATTTCATGATATCACTTCCCCATCTATCCAATCACTCTTCTTCTCTTGCAAGGAAGTCAGATACAGCACAGAAGCAGGCCCTTCGGCCCACTGAGTCCATGCTGACCATCAACGGCCCATTTATACCAATCCCATCTTATTCTCCCCGCCTTCTCATCTGCTCCCCCCAGATTCTCCCACTCATCCACTCACTGGGGGCAATTGACAGTGGCCAATGAACCACCCAACCCATACACCTTTGGGATGTGGGAGGGACGCGGCCACAGGGAAAATGTGCAAACTCCACACAGGCAGCGCCGGAGGTCAGGATCGAACCTGGGTCCCTGGCATTGTGAGACAATGGCCCTGCTTGCCTCTACTTCACCCCTGATGAACCTGAATGTGCAGAGGGCAGGTGTAGGAGGTCACTGGGTCTTTGTTAATCCATGGACCGCTGGTACCTTGTTTCTTTACCTCACCTCTGACCAGACCAACACACCTCCCTGTCCCAAACACACGCCTCAACCCCTCCCAATTGCCTCAGGAACTGCCCATGTCACTGGTCACCCATTCGCTCAATTATCCTCCATTCTCGCCCTCCCCTCCCTGGCTTCCTGTGATCACACCTCCACCAGCTGATCAGCCCACTTCCTAAATGCTCCCCCACCCAAAATTATCCCTGAACCCCTCCCTCCCTCCCTTATTGCCCTGCTCCTTGCAAATGCACCTGCACCCCCCCCCCAGCTTCCAAACTCTTCTCCTCAGCTCTAAGTCCCTTCCTCGATTCTCCTTTTCCTTCCCGCCCCGTTCCAATTCTTCCCTCCAATCACCCTCTCCCAGTCCGACCACTCATCCTCTCTCTGCCCCTTCAACTTGAATCCCTTCCCACCCTCAATCTCCATTCCTATGTTTGCCAGGAATTCCTCCCTCCTTTCATATTCCCGGTCATCTCCCAGTTACGTCACTCTGTCAACCTCTTCTCCATCTCCTTGGAAAATAACTTACGTTTAGGCCATATTCATTGGTCAAACACAAGAAGTTGGGGAACAGAGAGAAGGAGGAAAGCAGCTTTTGCAAATGGTTGTTAATTGGGTGGACTAACAAAATCTATGGAGTTTGCCATAACAAGTTCGTTGAAAGCAGTGTCACAGGTAGACAGGTGGTGAAAAAGACATTTAGCGCACTAGCCTTCATCAGTCAGAGCACTGAGTATAGCAGTTGGGACATTATGTCGCAGTTGTATAAGTCGTTGGTGAGGCCGCACTTGGAGCACCGTGCACAGTTTTGGTCACCCTGTTACAGGAAAGATGTGGTTACACTGGAAAGAGTGCAGAGATGATTTACGAGGATGTTGCCAGGACTCGAGGGCCTGAGTTATAGGGAGAGGTTGGCCAGGCTGGGTCTTTATTCCTTGGAACGTAGGAGAATGAGGGGCGACCTTATAGAAGTGTTTAAAATTATGAGAGGCATAGATAAGGTGGACGGTAACAGTCTTTTCCCCAGGGTAGGGGAGTCCAAAACTAGGGGGCATAGGTTGAGGGTGAGAGGGGAAAGACTTAAAAGGGACCTGAGGGGCAACTTTTTCACACAGAGGGTGGTGAGTATATGGAACGAGCTGCCAGAGGAAGTGGGTGAGGCAGGTACAACAGTATCATTTAAGAAGCACTTGGATAGGTACATGGAGGGGCGGGGCTTAGAGGGACTTGGGCCAAACACAGGTAATTGTGACTAGCTAGGTGGACACCTTGGTCTGCATGGACTGGTTGGGCCGAAGGGCCTGTATCCGTGCTGTATTGCTCTATGACTCTGTAAGAACTTTTCTGGCTGAAATATTGCTCATAATTTTCTGCCAGTTAACGTGTTTGTAAAAATGTAAAGTAGAAAATAAGTTGTACATTGGTTCAAAAATCAAATGACATATAACGTATGTTTATTATTTATGAATAATTTTGAATGACTGGGTCAGGATGGGTCATTGGTTGCGATTTGTGCATTATAACTGACATAAAATACCTCGCAACCTCATGGAAGATGTATCACTTTATATTTTCTCAGGGCTCATGCCACTGCTGGCAAGACCAGCATTTACCACCCACCCATAATTGCCTCTGGGGTGAACTGACTTGTTGACCCGCTGCAGTCCTTCTGGTGAAGTGGCTCCCACGGTGCTGTTGGGGAGGGAGTTCCAGGGTTTAGACCCAGTGACGGTGAAGGAACGGCGAGATATTTCCAAGTCAGGATGGTGTGTGGCTTGGAGGGCAACCTACAGGTGGTGGCCTCCCTTCCTCCCCTCCTCCCCCACACCTGCCTATCACCATCTCTTACCTGCATCTACCTATCACCACCTTGTGCCCACCCCACCTCCCCTCTTTTGTCCACCTATCTGCTTTTCCCTCCTATATATTGGGCTTCTCCTTTCCCTATCTTCAGTCCTGAAGAAGGGTCCTGACCCAAAATGTTGACCGCCTTCTTTTCTCCATGGATGCTGCCTGGCCTGCCGAGTTCCTCCAGCATCATGGCATTTTTCATCTGGATTCCAGCATCTGCAGTCCTTTGTTTCTCTATTCCCTGCACCCACTGCCCTTGTCCTTCTGGGTGGGAGAGGAGGTGGGTTTGGGAGGTGCTGTCGGAGTAGCCTGGGTGAGTAACCGCAGTGCGTTGTGTAGACGGTGCACACTGCAGCCGCTGTGCACCGGTGGTGGAGGGAGGGGGTGTTTAGGGGGGTGGATGGGGTGCCGATCGAGCGGGCTGCTTCGTCCTGGATGGTGCAGAGCTACCTGAGTGTGAGAGCTAACCTTCATCCAGGCAAGTGGAAGGCACTCTTTAACACACATTTACCACTTGGGTCTTTAGATGAGAGCTGGTCGTTAGTGAGTTGTTAAGTTAGACATTAGCACTTTGAAGGATGAAGTCTTTGGGACATCAATTACCTAAAGGCCAGATGGAAGAACTTGTTCACACTTGTTCAACATGTTCTGTCAGAGAGAAGGGAAAGACTGGCAGGATTAAGGAATCCTGGTTGACAAAGGATGGACAGGCACGGTTGTGTAGCGGTTAGCATAACGCTATTATAACGCCAGTGACCTGGGTTCAATTCCTGCCACTGTCTATAAGGAGCTTGTACGTTCTCCCCGTGTGTCTGCGTGGGTTTCCTCCGAGTGCTCCGGTTTCCTCCCACATTCCAAAGACGTACGGGTTAGGAAGTTGCGGACATGCTAAGTTGGCACTGGAAGCGTGGCGACACTTGCGGGCTGCCCCCAGAACACTCTACGCAAAAGATGCATTTCACTGTGTGTTTCGATGTACATGTGACTAATAAAGAAATCTTATATTGAGGCTCTGGGCAGGAAAAAGGAGGCATATGATGGGTATAGGCAGCTGAGATCAAGCAAAACCCTTGAGACGTATAAGAGATGTTGGAGTACACTTAAGAGGGAAATCATGATGGCAAAAAGAGGACATGAGATAGCTCTGGCAGATTAGGTAAAAGGATACTACGTACAAGTATATTGAGAGCAAAAGGGTAACTAGGGAGAGAATAAGTCACCTTAAGGATTAATGTAGTCGTCCAAATGGGATGTTCAGGGAGACAACTTGGTCGCGCGGACAAGATGGGCCGAAGGGCCTGGGCCCATGGTGTATAACTTTAACATCTCTATGAATCTCCAAAGATGCGGAGCCTGCCACAGACGAATTGCCGGTCAGTGAGAAGGAGGTGATGGGGTTCCTCCCCTCCAATCCTTGGCCCCACCAGTCAGTGTGTGGTGCCCATCCATTTATCGATGCCGGGACAACATGAAGGAACTTGTCCAAATGGTAAAAAAAAACTGCAGATGCTGTAAATCTGAAATAAAATCGGAAAATGCTGGAAACACTCAGCAGGTCAGGCAGCATCTGTGGAGAGAGAAGCAAGAGCTAGCACCTCAGGTCAAAGACCCTTCATCAGAGTTGGTAAGGAGAGAAAACAAGTTTGTATTAAGCCACAGGGAGGGTGGAAGAAGGGTGGATAGGATAAAGGGAAACTTCTGAAAGGGTGAAGCCAGGGTTGTCTTGGGGATAAATTGTAAATGCAGTCATCTAGTTGATGGGTTAATGATGTTACCATAAGATATGGGAACTAGGCCATTCGGCCCATCGAGTCTGTTCTGCCATTCAATCAAGGCTGATTTTTCTTCAAACCCATTCTCCCCATAACCCTTAACCCCCTTACCGATCAAGGACCTATCAATCTCTGCCTTAAACACACCCAATGACTTGGCCTCCACAGCCGTCTATGGCAACGAATTCTGCAGATTCACCAGCTTCTGGCTGAAGAAATTCCTCCTCATCTCAGATCTAAAGGGCCGTCCTGTTAATCTGAGGCTGTGCCCTTGGATCCTAGACTCTCCTAGAGAGAGAGAATGTGGTCTGTTGTTCATGAGAGGGCAGTTATAGAAAGAGAAGAAAGGCAAAGAAATATACTAACCACTCTCATTTCATAGCTGTCATGCTTTCTGATGAAGGGTCTTTGACCTGAGATGATAACTCGTGTTTCTCTCTCCTCAGAGGCTGCCCGACCTGCTGAGTGTTTCCAGCGTTTTCTGTTTTAATTTAAGGTCTTGTTGTTATGTTGGTGTCACAGCTGCAGAGGAGGCTTGATCCAAAAGCAGAGCAGTGGAGACGATTTAGCAGTGAATCATTGCTTTAATAAAAGACTGCAAAATAACAAGCCCTGAGGGGCCCCAAAACAGGAGACAATAGATACTAAACACCACAGGCAACAAGGTAACCTTAGGTAGGGAGTGTAAAGCTTGGAGCAACTGGTTGGGACTGGCTAGTTCGATAAGTAAACAAGGACCGTGGATGAGAACTGGAGTTAAATAGGCTGCAGGTAATGAATCTGGAATGACTGAATCCTATTAGCTGGGTGGAGACTGGGAGATGCTTGCGCGTGCAGGCTGGGAGGTGTCCATGGGAGTAGGCCAGGTCATCTTGTCCTTGGATTCAATCCTGGTACACTGAAATGCAGAGGTCAGGTGCCAAATACCCGTGAGATCTCCCACTGCACTGACAGGCTCAGGGATGGAGTTGAGAGACCAGCCACACTTTGCATCTGGTCCCTCAGCTGTGGACCAATCAGTTGCCTTTAGGGTATCAGGGCAACCTGGAGGTAGAACCCTTGGCTCCACCCCCCGTGGCCTGGCTGCTATTTGTAGATCACTCCGCCTTGTAGGATGGCCACAGCAGTCAAACCTCCAGTCCAGAAAAAGTCAGTACAGCCACAGAATTAAACTGACCCAGGCCTATGGAAGACCTGGAGGCCGTGTCCCAGTCAGGATCAAACCTAGCAGCACTATTGAATTTCTGTCTGTGATGTGTCTCCCCAACATGGACAGAATTAACGGTGTAACATTTTGGGGCTGCTTTCTTCTGTCTGGCCAGTTTTCTGTCTGGCCTTCACTGTTTCTTCTCAGCATACGTCTGGATCAGTACGACAGGAATTTGGACAACTTTAGATGGCTATTAATGTCAACCATCCAATTAGCTGAATCCAAAACTGATTTGGATTGTCACTTCTTTGAGGTGATGGTAAGAAAGTGTGTGTGTGTGTGTGTGTGAGACAGAGAGAAGGGGAAGGGAAGGGAGGGCGAAAGAGAGAGAAAGAGGGACGGGGAGGGAGAGTTGAAATGGAAGAAAGAGAGAGGGGGAAGAGTGGAGAGTGGGAGAGACCAAGAAAGAGTGATGAACTAGAAGAAAGCAAGAGGGGAGCAGACAGGGTGACAGAGAGAGAGAGGAGTATGTGCGAGAGCAAGCGAGCAAGAAAGAGTGAGAGATATAGAGAATAACAGAGAAAGAGAGAGAAGAAGTAATTGAACTCAGGTAAAAGTTAGGTGTCTGTCTTCAGGCACTTTGTATTGTGTCTTATGCTCCTCAAAGAGTTTGGAGAGTTCCTCAGTGTATCTCTGGTGGAGTTCATCAATTTCCTCCTGTGTTGGGCTTTCCCTTTTCTCCATCTCTATTGGTTTGCCAACTGGAAGAAAACACATGCAGATTTCACATCATGAGCCTCAGCTACATGACAGAGGGCTTTGCTAAATGCAATCCCGGTATTACTCCCTCAGTGAACACAAGAGGCCATTCAGCCCAAGGTCTGCATCTGGATCTTTGAAGAAGATACCCAATTAGTCACACTTCTCCCACTGGCCTTTACCCCTCCCACCTCAAGAGCTTATGCTTTTACTTCCACAGCCCCTCTAGATCAGAATAACTCCCTGTGAAAATAAAATGTCCCCTCTCGTCACCACTGCTTCCTTTAACTTCAATCCATACTTCTGGTTAGCAGCCAGTGTGGAACCTTCCACTTCGCACCCCATTCCCTCACCTGCCTGCCCCATTCCACCGCCAAACTCCCAACCTTTCCCCAACCTACCGAGAACTTCGATTGAGGAAGCGTTGTTTAAGTGTGCAATTCTAAAGTCGACCGGCGACCTTTCCACGATGAGAGTTAATCTGGGAAATGCTTCTGATCGAGCCTTATGTTACTTACCCACAGTGTGAATGGGCTTCCGGAACGGCATAAATCCAAAGCTGTACTGGAAGATGCCTCGGGCATGGAAAAGGGGCAGCGAAATTCCCATCAGCTTCTGCAGTCTGTCCTGGAGTCTCCTTAGGAATGATCCCTTGGGATTCCTCACCTGATTAAACACTTCATTCTCTCCGAAGGAGAACACGGGAACGAGAGGAGCCCTGGTGTTAAAAGGTAGAGATTTTACATTTACTGGCAGCTCCACTCAGATGCTTGGAAAATGTTATTATTCCAAAAGTTACTGGCAAAGCGAATTGGAAAAGTTTGTGAGGATGAGTGGCATGTATGAGTGGATCAGATCGCTCTTACAAAAATGGGTCGGTGTATCCCAAAACCAAATTAAACTCATCAGAATTGGAATTGGTTTATTATTGTCATTTGTACCAAGGTACAGTGAAAAACTTGTCTTGCATACCAATCATACAGGTCAATTCATTACACAGTGCATTGAAGCAGTACAGGGTAAAACAATACAGAATGCAGAATAAAGTGTTACAGTTACAGAGAAAGTGCAGTGCAGGCAGACAATAAGGTGTAAGTTCATACCGAGGTAGATTGTGAGGTCAAGAGTCCATCTTAACGTACTAGGGAACCATTCAATAGTCTTATAACAGTGGGGTAGAAGCTGTCCTTGAGCTTGGTGGTATGTGCTTTCAGGCTTTTTTATCTTCTGCCTGATAGGAGAGGGGAGAAGAGAGAATATCCGGGGTGGTTGGGGTCTTTGATTATGTTGGCTACTTTACGGAGGCATCAAGAGGTATAGACAGAGTCCATGGAGGGGAGGCTGGTTTCTGTGATGTGCTGAGCTGTGTCCACAACTCTCTGCAGTTTCTTGCAGTTCTGGGCAGAGCAGTTGCCGTACCAAGCTGTGTTGCATCCAGATAGGATGCTTTCTACGGTGCATTGATAAAAGCTGGTGAGGGTTGACAGGGACATGCCAAATTTCTTTAGCCTCCTGAGGAAGTAGAGGTGCTGGTGAGCTTTCTTGGCCGTGGCATCCACGTGGTTGGACCAGGACAGGTTATTGATGATGTTCTCTCCTAGGAACTTGAAGCTCTCAACCCTCAACCCACAGTAGATCAAAAGGAGATTCAATAGATGTGAGGTCCCAGTGTGGAATGAAACCAGGGTCTAAGAGTGTACTGGGACAGCGTCCCAGATTGTAGCACACCAGGGTCTCAGTGTGTACTGTGGACCAGGGTCTCATCTCTGTCCTGAATGGCTGTCCCCTTATTTTGAGACTATGACCCCTTGTTCTAGACACCTCATACAGGGGACATCTATAAGAGACCATGCCTCAAGAAGGCAGCATCCATCACTAAGGACCCTCACCATCCAGGACATGCCCTCTTCTTGTTACTACCATTGGGGAGGAGGTACAGGAGCTTGAAGACCCACACTCAAGGATTCAGGAACAGCTTCTTCCCCTCCGCCATCAGATTTCTGAACGGTCCATGAACCCATGAACACTACCTCGTTACTCCTTTTTTTGCTCTCTATATTTATCATTTTAGCATTTTTATGTCTTTGCATCCCACTGTAGCTGCAAAACAACAAAAGTCACATTAAGATAAGATATAAGATATAAGATTTCTTTATGAGTCACATGTACTTCAAAACACACGGTGAAAAAACACATCTTTTTTTGCGTAGAGTGTTCCGGGGGCAGCCCACAAGTGTCGCCACGCTTCCAGCGCCAACGTGGCATGCCCACAACTTCCTAACCCGTACGTCTTTGGAATGTGGGAGGAAACCGGAGCCCCTGGAGGAAACCCACGCAGACACGGGGAGAACGTACAAACTCCTTACAGACAGTGGCTGGAATTGAACCTGCTGGCATTATAGAAGTCCGTGATAATAAATCTGATTCTGATTCCCATGTCCACATGTCAAGCCCTGCAAGAGTTTCCTATATTGCAATGAGATCACCTCTCATTCCCTTAAACATTGAAGAGTACAGACCCAATCTGCTTAATCCTTTCTCAAAGGACAAACCTTTAACCTGACCAGTTGATTAAAGTTACTGAAATTACTGAAAGTTCCTCTGGTTCCTGTCTGCAAACCTGTTAACATTTATAGAGACCCAGAAGACTGCAGATGCTGGAATCTGGAGCAACACGCAATCTGCTGGAGGAACTCAGCAGGTCAAGCAGCATCTGTTGGGGGAAAGGAACTGTTGATGTTTTGAGTTGAGACCTGATGCAGTGTTTCGAACCGAAACGTTGACAATTCCTTTCCCTCCGCACAGGTGCAGCTCGACCCGCTGAGTTCCTCCAGCAGATTGTCTGTTGCTGTTAACATTAATGAGTGGCTTGACCCCAGAAACACCAATGACCGACAACAAGATGATCTGTCTTCTATTGAAGATGTTGGATGAGAAATGCCCTACTCTTTGAAATTCTGTCTGTAGGATCCCTCCACTTTGCCTCTGAGTGTAGACAGGAGCCCATTTTAATGTCACAACCAGGGCACAGCTCCTTATAACACTAAAAGCACTCTCAAGGAGACAACCTGGATAATTATGTTCATTTTTTTGTGTGTGGGGTCATAAAAACATTGAAACAAAGGAGGTAGTGGACTCAGCCCAATACATCACGGGCACATCCCTCCCCACCATCGGTAGTATCTACAGGAGGCGCTGCTTCAGGAAGGCAACATCTGTCATCAAAGATCCCCACTATCCGGGCCGTGCCATCTTCTCGCAGCTACCATCGGGCAGGAGGTACAGAAGCCTGAAGTCCCACACTATCAGGTTCAGGAACAGCTACTTCCCTTCAACCATTCGGTTCTTGAACCAACCTGCACAACCCTGGTCACCACTTGTGTACAGCAACACTGTGACCACTTTGATCACTTTGCATTAAAATGGACTTCATTTTTTTGTTTGAATTGTGTCCTTTCTTGTAAAAATTGTGTGTAATTTATGTTTAATTTATGTTTTTCTTGTGAATGCTGCTTATCTGATGCTATGTGCCTGTGATGCTGCTGCAAGTAAGTTTTTCATTGCACCTGTGCACACATGGACTTGTGCATGTGACAATAAACTCAACTCTGACTTTGACTTTGATAAATTAGGAACAGGAGAAGGCCATTCAGCCCCTCTAGCATGCTCTGCCAGTCAATATCATGGTTGAACCGTCACTCCCCATCTATATCTGTAACCTTTTAACAAGAGCCTTTCTACCTTTGCCTTAAAATATTCAACGACATTGCTTCTAAAGAATCTTGGCAATCCTAGAGAAAAATATTCTCTTAAAAGTCTTAAAAATGCAATCCCTTATCTTTAAGCAGTGACTCCTGGTCCCAGAATCTCCAACAGAAGGAAACATCGTCTTCGCCTCCGCCCTGGGAATACTCCTCAGGATCTGAAATGCTTCAATTAAGTCACATCTCCCTCTTCTAAACTCCAGCAGATATAAGCCCAACCTTCCCTCATCAGACAACAATGCACTCCAGGTTACAACCTATCATCGACCCACCCATCCCAGGTGACAGTTGGGTAGACAACCCACCCATTGCAGGTAACAGTTGGGTAGACAACCCACCCATTGCAGGTAACGGTTGGGTAGACAACCCACCCATTCCCGGTACAGTCTGAGGCACAACCTCTTGATTTATAACCGCTTGACGTTTAGCGAATTGCAAGAAATAATTAAGACGCCAAGCACCAGTGAGGTTTGTGATTCCTTACCCAAACTGCAGAGCAAGTTTGATGAAGCCTTTCCTGTTCTTCAGCTGCAGTGTAAATGCCCCTGGCCGGGCATCTAAGGCTTCTGGAGCTCCTCCAATGGCTATAACCGCCACATTACCACCCTCTTTCCTCCTCAGTAAATACTTTGCACTCTCCTTATCAGACGGTACCAAACCTGGAACACAGAAAACTCGGTGAAGGTCACATGGCATTGAAGAAGAGGGAGGTGCAGAGGCATTTGAGAATGTACAAGAGGTTGGTGAGACCACACTTGGAATATTATGTGCATTTCTGGTCACCCAACTAGAGGAAAGATGTCATGAAGCTGGAGAGGGTGCAGAAAAGATTCACAAGGACGTTACTGGGACTGGAGCACCTGAGTTGTTAGGAGAGGCTGGACAGGCCGGGACTGTTTTCCCTGGAGCGAAGGAGGCTGAGGGGTGACCTTGTAGAGGTTTATAAAATCATGAGGGGCATCGATAAGGAGGATGGTCACAGTCCTTATCCCAGAATAGGGGAGCCTAAAAGTAGAGATTTAAGTCATAGGTTTAAGGTGAGAGGGGAAAGATTTGCAGGGAACCCGAGGGGCAACTTTTTCACACCGAGGGTGGTGGATACATGGAACGAGCCACCAGAGGAAGTGGTCGAGGCGGGGACAATCATAACATTTAAAAAACAGGTACATGGATTACATAGAGGGATATGGGCCAAATGCAGGCAAATGGGACTGGATTAGATGAGCATCTTGGTTGGCATGGATGAGTTGGGCCAAAGGGCCTGTTTCTGTGATGTATGACTACCTTTCCCAATGTTTTTTGAGGAGTGAGTATTGACCATAATGCCAGGAAGAACCTAGCTGCTCTCCATTGACTATTGCTACGTATCTTTCACATCCTGCTGAGCAGGGAGATGGGTCCTCAGTTTAACGCCTGATCAGGAAGGTGTGATCACTGACAGTGCAGCACTCCCTCAGCACCACACTGCATTATCAACCTAGATTGTTGTGTTCAAAGATTCTTTTAAAGTTATCTTTATTAGTCACAAGTACATCGAAACACACAGTGAAATACATCTTTTGCATAGAGTGTTCTGGGGGCAGCCCGCAAGTGTCACCACGCTTCCGGCGCCAACATAGCATGCCCGCAACTTCCTAACCCATACGTCTTTGGAATGTGGGAGGAAACCGGAGCACCTGGATGAAACCCACTCAGACATGGGAGAACGTACAAACTCCTTACAGACAGCGGCCGGAAGTGAACCCAGGTCACTGGCACTGTAAAGCTAACTACTACACTACCGTGCATCTGGAATGGGGTTTGAACCCACAGCCTTTGGACTCAGGGAAGTAGAGCGGAGCGGCACCATGGCACAACCAGTAGAGCCACTGCCTCACATTGCCAGAGGTGCAGGTTCAATCCCAACTTCTGCCTGTGTGTGGAGTTTGCATGTTCTCCCTGTGACTGCGTGGGTTCCCTCCCGGGGTGCTCCGGTTTCCTCCCACATCCCAAAGACACGCGGGTCGGTGGGTTAATTGGCCGCTGTGAATTATCTCTGGTGTGTGGGTGAGGGGTAGAATCTGGGGGCAGCTGATGGGAACGTGGGGAGAATGAAGTGGGATTAATGTAGGGTTGGTGTAAAAGGGTGGTTGCTGGTTGGCACAGACTCAGTGGGTCGAAGGGCCTGATTCCACGCTGTATCTCTCTCAGGGAGAAGCCCAGCTGACACACAATGACTTATTTCAAAGTCAAACCCATTCACCCTGAAATATCATAACATTGAGCTCACCCTGAACTGTCCAAATACTACATCACACCAATATTTGTTTTCCCATCACCCCTGCAAACTCTGGAGCGAGTGTCCCCCTCTTTTTGTCCCTTACCCCACTGGCCCCATCACCCGTTCTCTTTCCCTTCCCCTGCCCTCTCCATCTGTCCATCACTCACACCCTCCTCCCTCCGGTTCCCCTCCCCTCCTCCCTCCCTTTATTCCATGGTCCAACGTCCTCTCCTGTCAGATTCCCCCTTCTTCAGCCCTTTGCCTCTTCCATCTCCCAGCTTCTGACATCAATCCCACTCCCTTCCCCCATCCCTCACCTGCCAGCTCGTGCTCCACCCCCTCCCCCTTGCCTTTTTATATCAGCCACCTCCCCTCTCTCTTCCCAGTCCCGATGAAGGGTCTCGGCCCGAAACGTCCATTTCCCCCCACAGATGCTGCCTGACCCGCTGAGTTCCTCCAGCACTTTGTGTGTTGCTCCAGATTTCCAGCATCTGCAGTCTATTGTGTCTCATTAAAATTCTTCCCCAGACACCACAGATTGTGGAATTTTGAACTAAAATTAGACAATGTTTTAAATGTGGAGGGTTAGTGTTCTGGGTTGAACTGACGCTGTTTCTTTCTCCACCAATGCTGCCCACCCTGTTGAGTATTTCAATCATTCTCTCCTTTTACTTCAAGTTCCTATCTTTGTGTTCAATTCCCTCCTTCAAACCGACCACCGACCGAGTTTAGCTCACCTCTATTACATTAACGAGGGCTGCCCCCCAGCACATTCTCAGTAACACAAAAAGACGCATTTCACTGTGTGTTTCGATGTACATGTGACTAATAAATAAATGTCTTATCTTATATCTTATGTCTGTCTACGTGTTTGACTGTACTGAGGGTGTTGTGTGAACACAGGCTGTCTGTGTACGTGTTTGCCTGTACTGAGGGTGTTGTGTGAACACAGGATGTCAGTGTGTGTTTGCCTGTACTGAGGGTGTTGTGTGAACACAGGCTGTCAGTGTACGTGTTTGCCTGTACTGAGGGAGCTGTGTGAACCTGGGCTGTCTGTGTATGTGTCTTGTTTTCACTCACCGCCACTCATGAGGTAGTCCCTGAAGAAAGGGATCCTAAACCAAAGAGGCAGCATCAACATGTGGGGCTTCAGCCCGGGGTACAGGGTCTGAAACCCGGTCAACTCAGTACAGAAGTTACCAAAGGCTCCTGCCACCAGCACACCATGTGGGTGGAAACCAAAGATGTAATTCTTCTTTGGATCCAGGTCTGTGGTCTTGATCAGCTGCAAGAGATTATAATATAATAAAATATAACATAATATAATACTTTTTAGTGATTTGTATTTCAGGATCTCAGCATCATTGGTAAATTGGTTTATTATTGTCACTTGTACTGAGGTACAGCGAAAAACTTGTCCTGCATACCCTTCATACAGATCAATTCATTACACAGTGCATTGAGGTAGTACAGGGTAAAGACAATACAGAATGCAGAGTAAAGTGTTACAGTTACAGAGAAAGTGCAGTGCAGGTAGACATAGAACATTATAGCACAGTACAGGCCCTTCAGCCCACAATGTTGTGCCGTCATTTTATCCTGCTCTAAGATCTATCTAACCCTTCCCTCCCACATAGCCCCCTATTTCTCTATCATTCATGTGTCTATCTAAGAGTCTCTTAAATGTCCCTAATGTAACTGCCCTCACAACCTCTGCCGGCAGTGCGTTCCACGCACCCACCACTCTGTGTAAAAAACTTACCCCTGACATCCCCCTTATATCTTCCTCCAATCACCTTAAAATTATGTCCCCTCCTGTTAGTCATTGTCGCCGTGGGAAAAAGTCTCTGACTGTCCACTCGATCTATGCCTCTTATCATCCTGTACACCTCTATCAAGTCACCTCTCATCCTCCTTCTCCCCAAAGAGAAAAGCCCCAGCTCACTCAACCTATCATCATAAGACATGCTCTCCAATCCAGGCAGCATCCTGTAAATCTCCTCTGCATCCTCTCTAAAGCTTCCACGTCCTTCCTGTAATGAGGTGACCGGAACTGGACTCAATACTCCAGTGGACACAATACTCCAGTACACAATACACAAATTGGACAATGTGGTGCAAGGCCATGACGAGGTAGATTATGAGGTCAAGAGTCCATCTTATCGTACTAGGGGACCGTTCAATAGTCTTATAACAGCGGGATAGAAGCTGACCTTGAGCCTGGTGGTACGTGCTTTCAGGGTTTTGTATCTTTTGCCTGATGGGAGGGGGGAGAAGAGATAATGTCTGGGATGGGAGGGGTCTTTGATTATGTTGGCTGCTTTACCAAGTCCAAGGAGGGGAGGCTGGTTTCCGTGATGTGCTGAGCTGTGTCCACAACTCTCTTCAGTTTCTTGCAGTCCTGGGCAGAACAGTTGCTGTACCAAGCTGTGCTGCATCCGGATTGGATGCTTTCTATGGTACATTGATAAAAATTGGTGAGTGTCAAAGGGGACATCCCAAATTTGTTTAGCCTCCTGAGGAAGTAGAGGCACTGGTGAGCTTTCTTGGCCATGGCGTCTATGTGGTTGGACCAAGACAGGCTACTGGTGATGTCCACTCCCAAGAACTTGAAGCTCTCAACCCTCTCGACCTTGGCACCATTGATGTAGACAGGTGCATGTGCACCTCCCCCCTTCCTGAAGTCAATGACCAGCTCTTTTGTTTTGCTGACGAGGCCAGCATTTGTTGTTCATCCCCTTGAGAAGGGGCTCCCACGTTGCTGTTGGGGAGAGAATTTCCAGGATTTAGACCCAGTGACGGTGAAGGAACAGCGAGGTATTTCCAAGTCGGGATGGTGTGTGACTGGGAGGGGAACCTGCAGGTAGTGGTGTTCGCCTGCACCCACTGCCCTCGTCCTTCCCGGTGGGAGAGGCCATAGGTTTGGGAGGTGCTGTCGGAGTAGCCTGGGCAAGTAACTGGAGTGGGAATACTTCCAATTTAGGAAAGTCTGCGACATGGTGGGGTACTTTTCCTTCCTGTGGGTAGTGGGTTGGGGAAGATCTATCATCTCTCTATAGTATCCTTCACAAGCTTAGAACATCATAGATCCCTTTCCAGTTGTGATGTGTTTTCACTACTGGAATGTAGGAAAGGTTGCAACTAATTAAAGCATAGGAAGATCCCAGGAACTGTTCTGTATAAACAGCCTAATAATTTGCTCCAGTGGCATTTGTTGAGGGATGAGTATTGGATGGAGAGAAGAACACCTTCCCTCCTCTTCTAGCCAGTATTGTGTAAAATTGCCACATAATGTCCCAATTCTTCTGCTCTATGCCCCAACCTATGAAGGCAAGAATGTCATATACCTTCTTCACCTCCCTATCCGTCTGTGTTGTGGGACAGGGTTTCCCAGGGATTGGCGGGAAAGATTCACTGACAATAAGTGTTAAAGCTTCATACAGTCATAGAGTAATGCAGCACAGAAACAGGTCCTTCGGCCCAACTGGTCCATGCTGACCAAGATTCCCATCGAAGTTAGTCCCATTTGTCCGTGTTTGGCCCATATCCCTCTGAACTTTTCCTATCCATGTACCTGTCCAAGTACCTTCTAAATGTTGTTAATGTACCTGCCTCAACTACTTCCTCTGGCAACTCATTCCATATACTGGGTGAAAAAGTTGCCCCTCAGGTTCCTTCTAAATCTCTCCCCTCTCACCCTAAGCCTATGCCCTCTAGTTCTCGATTCCCCAACCCTGGGAAAAAGACCGTGTGTATTGACCGTCAACTTGATGGACTTTTGGTTATCAAGGGAAGGAAACTTCGATAAATTTAATTCGACGGGTAGACGGAACAAAGGGATGAAACCGTCGCCTCCTGATTCTTGATGTAATTAGTGAGTTGAAGGAAAGGAGTCTTTTCAATTATTCACCACTGCCTCTAGATCCTCATCGAAATGTGGGATATCCAAAATCGATTTTATCCGGAATGCAATCGGTGATAAATTCTAATGTTTAACATCGGGAAATGTTTTGACAAGTAAAGGTTACGTTCTGACCTTGTACGCCAAGTGTTGTGCCACAGTTTTCAAGACTACAAATTAAACTTTAACAGATTAATTGCACAGTCCCACAAGATGTGGCACAGCTAATAGAGCTGCTGCTTCCCAGCCCCAGCGGCCCTGGTTCGATCCTGACCCCGGGCACTGTCCTGTGTGTGGAGCTTGCACGTTCTCCCTGTGACCGCGTGGGTTTCCTCCGGGCGCTCCGGTTTCCTCCCACGTCCCAAGGCATTGCAGATTGCTAGGATAATTGGCCAGTGTAAATTGCCCCTAGTGTGTGGGTGAGGGGTAGAATCTGGGGGGAGCTGATGAGAATGTGGGGAGAATAAAAGATGGAATCAATGTAGGGTTGGTGTAAATGAGTGGTTGATGATTGGCACAGACTCAGTGGACTGAAGGGCCTGTTATAGAGTCACAGAGTTACACAGTAGGCCAACAGGCCCTTCAGCCCAACTGGTCCATGCCGACCAAGATGTCCCATCCAAGCTGGTCCCATTTGCCCGCACTTGGCCAATGACCTTCTAGACCTTTCCTATCCATGTACCTGTCCAACTGTCTTTTAAAAGTTGTTATTGCACCTGCCTCAACCACTTCCTCTGGCAGCTCGTTCCACATACGTACCATCCTTTGTGTAAAAAAGTTGCCCTTCAAATTCCTATGAAATCTCTCCCCTCTCACCTTAAACCTATGCCCTCTAGTTCTTGATTCCCCAACCCCGGTAAAAGACTGCATGCATTCACCCTATCTATGCACCTTGTGGTTTTATATGCCTCTATAAGATCACCCCTCAGTCTCTTATGCTCCAAGGAATAAAGTCCTAGCCTGACCAATCTCAGTCCCTCAAGTCTTGGCAGCATCTATGTAAATCCTTTCTGAACCTTTCCAGTTTAGTAACATCTTTCCTATAGCAGGGCAACCAAAACTGAACACAATACTCCAAGTGTGGCCTCACCAGCATCTTGTACAATCGCACCATGACCTCCCATCTTTATACTCAGTGCCCTAACAGATGAAGGCATGTGTGCCAAGAGCTTTCTTCACCATCATGTCTACCTGTGTTTCCATGCTATATCTCTCTATGACTCCATAATTTGGTCTTTCACCAGTGTGTGCTGGTTAGTATGGAACAAGCAGATTGATCAGTGATGTGCCCTGGACTAATAGCACTTGGTCCAGAACTCCACATCTGACGGAACAGAATGATACTGGGGATGAGGGGGTTAAATTCCAAGGATGAGTTGTGCAGAAGCTCGGGCTGTTTGGGGACACGAGGGAGATGAGGAAAGGGATCAACTATTCACCTTTTACTACTTTGCTGGAATTGCACTAACACAGTGTCCCTTCAATCACTGATTATTGGCACAGAGACTGTTTTTGAGAATAATTCAGCATGTTTATTGAATAATTCACAAGGTTGTGCCAAACTAATTAAACTAGTATCGAAACACCTAACTAAACTAATCCCTTCTACCTACACAAGGTCCATATCCCTCCATTCTCTGCATATTCACGTGCCTGTCTAAGAGCTTCTCAAATGCCTCTATCATATCTGCCTCCACCACCACTCCTGGCAGCCACCACTCTCTGTGTAAAAAACTTGCCCCGCAGATCTCCTTTGAACTTACCCCCTTTCACCTTAAATGAATGCCCTCTAGTATTAGACATTTCGACCCTGGGAAAAAGATACCAGCTGTCTACTCTATCTATGCCTCTCATAATCTTATAGACTTCTATCAGGTCTTCCCTCAGCCTCTGATGCTCCAGAGAAAACAACCCAAGTTTGTCCAACCTCTCCTTACGGCACATGCTCTCTAATCCAGGCAGCATCCTGGTGAACCTCTTCTGTACCCTCTCCAAAGCCTCCAAATCCCTCCTGTAAGGGGGCGACCGGAACTGAGTCTTCCATACGGAACCCTCTTGCAACCCTCTGGACTTCACATCAAACTCTCCAGTGTCAGTTTCCTCAGTATCTTTGTATCAGAACTGACTAGTACTGCTGCAGTTTATCTATCTGAGATATCGGGTCACTTTTTTTTCTGACCTGATGAGTATTTCCTACATTTCACATTTTTTACATTTTTTCTGTTGGGAAATCATGTTGCACCTCGATAAAACTTTGGTCAGGCCAGATTTTGAGTCTTGTGCGCGGTTCTGGTCGCCCCATTACAGAAAGGATGTGGAGGCTTTGGAGAGGGTGCAGAAGAGGTTCACTGGGAAGTTAAGCGACAAACAATCTGCTGGAGGAACTCAGTGGGTTGAGCTGTATCTGTGGAGGGAAAGGATTTGACACTTCTAAACCCTGCATCAGGACTCTATGCCTTCATCAGGTTTTCTGGATTGGAGTGTATGAACTATCATAAAGCATAGAACATAGAACATAGAACACTACAGCACAGTATAGGCCTTTTGGCCCACAATGTTGTGCCGACATTTTATCCTGCTCTAAGATCTATCTAACCTTTCCCTCCCACATAGCCCCCTATTTTTCTATCATTCATGTGTCTATCTAAGGGTCTCTTAAATGTCCCTAATGTATCTGCCCCCACAACCTCTGCCGGCAGTGCATTCCACGCACCCACCACTTTCTGTGTAAAAAACTTACCCCTGACATCCCCCTTATACCTTCCTCCAATCACCTTAAAATTATGTCCCCTCGTCTTAGCCATTGTCGCACTGGGAAAAAATCTCTGACTGTCCACTTGATCTATGCCTCTTATCATCTTGTACACCTCTATCAAGTCGCCTCTCATCCTCCTCCTCTCCAAAGAGAAAAGCCCTAGTTCGCTCAACCTATCCTCAGAAGACATGCTCTCCAATCCAGGCAGCATCCTGGTAAATCTCCTCTGCACCCTCTCTAAAGCTTCCACATCCTTCCTATAATGAGGCGACCAAAACTGAACACAATACTCCAAGTGTGGTCTGACCAGAGTTCTATAGAGCTGCAACATCACCTCGCAGCTCTTGAACTCAATACCCCGACTAATGAAGGCCAACACCATACGCCTTCTTAACAACCCTATCAATTTGTGCAGCAACCTTGAGGGATCTATGGATGTGGACACCAAGATCCCACTGTTCCTCTTCACTGCTAAGAGTCCTGCCATTAACCTTGTATTCTGCCTTCAAATGCGATCTCCCAAAGTGTATCACTTCACACTTATCGAGGTTGAACTCCATCTGCCACTTCTCAGCCCAGCTCTGCATTCTATCAATATCCTGTTGTAATCTACAGCAACCTCCTACACTATACACAACACCACCAACCTTTGTATCATCAGCAAACTTACTAACCCACCCTTCCACATCCTCATCCAAGTCATTTAACATGACAGAGTGAGAATGTGCAAAATCTAGAATTGAGGGACACTTACATGGGTAGAAGATGTCAGTCCTGAGCAAACTTGTTGGCCTTTTGCAGAAGACCCAGCTTCTATCCTGCTGTTATAAGACTATTGAAAGGTCCCCTAGTACAATAAGATGGACTCCTGACCTCCAAATCTACCTCGTTGTGACCTTGCACCTTATTGTCTACCTGCACTGCACTTTTTCTGTAACTGTAACACTTTACTCTGCATTCTGTTGTTGTTTTCCCTTGTACTGATGTAATGAAGTGATCTGTCTGGATGGCATGCAAAACAAAGTTTTTCACTGTACCTTGGTACATATGACAATAACAAACTGATTTGCCAATTGATCAGGTGAGAGTTTTTCATTTGATTCATTTCATTCCTTTACAAATATGTACCTCCTAAACTCTCCTCCTGAAACAGTTGTGTAGATGCTTAACTATGTTAAAGACATTTAGGTTTGTTAAAGAAAGGAACATTCTAACGCTTAAAGAAAAAACATATGATATTTCTCCTAAATAAAACTAGGGCAAATTTCTAAACAGCTGTGCATGAAAACTGAAACAAATGCGGCACTTTAAAAGCAGCACAATCATCCTATTCATGGTGTCCCATATGGGAATATTAGCAAAATAGATGAAATCCCACCCACCCACCCCGATATACGCAGAATTGTAGTTGTACTGTAAATCCAGATATAGCCTTCTCTAGGAAAGATGTGATTAAACGAGAAAGAATGCAGAAAAGATTTATGGAATGTAGGGGATTGAGGGGTGACCTGATAGAGGTATGTAAGATCATGAGAGGCATAGACAGGGTGAAGGTGCATAGTCTTTTTCCCAGGGAGGTGGAGCTAAAAACAAGGGGGCATAGGTTTAAGATCAGAGGTGAGAGATTTAAAAGGGACATCAGGGGCAGCTTCTTCACACAAAGGGTGGTGCGTATTTGGAATGAGCTGCCAGAAATAATGGTTGAGGCGGGCACATTAGCAACGTTTAAAAACCATCTAGATAAGTACATGGATAGGAGAGGTTTAGAGGGCCATGGGCCAAACGTGGGCAGATGGGACTAGCTCGCTGGGCAACACAGTCGGCATGGACGAGTTGGGCTGAAGGGCCTGTTTCCGTGCTATATGACTCTATGACTTCATCCAATAAGGAGGAAGTCAAATGGGTGCAGGACATATACAATAAATGGTCAGGTGCTGAGGAATGTTGATGAACAGAGATTCCTAGGGGTTCATTACATAGCTCCCTGAAAGTGGCAACACAGGTCGATAGGGTGGTGAAGATGGCACATGGCATATTTGTGTTTGTAGGTCAGGCATAGAACATAAAAGCTGGGACATTATGTTGCAGCTTTATAAAATACCGGTTAGACTGGAGACCCCAGAGACTGCAGACACTGGAATCCAGAGTAACAAATGTTCTCCTGGAGGAACTCAGTGGGTCGAGCAGCATCTGTGGGGGGGGGGAAGAATTGTCGATGTTTTGGGACAGGACCCTGCATCAGGACTGGGAGTGGAGAGGGGAGACGGCCGGTATAAAGAGCAAAGGGGCGGGTGGTAGAAGGACAGGGGCCCAAGGTGATTGGTGGACCGTGTGGGGGTTGGGGGGGGAAGGATGATGGGCAGGTCAAGCCAGGTAGGGGAGGGGGAGGGGTTGGGAGACAGAGGCAGGTGGGTGATAGATAGAGGCAGACAACCAGAAGAAGAGGCAGGTGGAGGTGGGTGGGGTGGGGGAAGAGGCTGAAGGTGGAGACAGAGGCTGGAGCACAACGGGCTATGGGTGTTGGAATCTGTTAAGGAAGGTGAGAATGGGAACCGTTAGGGGGCAGGTGCAGGGCAGAACAGGAACCAGAAGCCAGTGTGTGAAGTGTGTGAGTAATTGGCTGGATGGATCCAGGAGGGGAATGGGACGAAAATGGGTGATGGGAGCTGGGGGGGGGGGGGGGCGTGATTGTATGGGAAAGGGGAACAATACTAAGCAGGATCGGAAGGAGAGAGAGAGAGGGGTGGGTGGGGAAACACACCAGTTACCTGAAATTGGAAAATTCAATGTTGACGCCATGGGGTTCTAGACTACCCAGGTGGAACATGAGATGTTGTTCCTCTAGTTTGTGCTGGGCTTCAACCCTGGCAGTGGGGAAGGGGGAAGATGGACAGGTCGGTGTGGGAGTGGGAAGGGGAGCTGAAATGGCATGTAACCGGGAGCTGGGGATGGCCATTGCAGTCAGAACGTCGGTGCTCTGCAGGCCGGTCGCCCTGTCTGCACATGGTCCCACCGATGTAGAGGAGGCCACATCAGGAGCACCGGATGTGGTCGGAGGAGGCGCACGTGAATCTCTGCCTCACCTGGTTGTTGGTGAGGGAGGAGGTGCAGGAACAGGTGTTGCACCTCTTGTGGTTGCAAGGAAAAGGGCCAGGGGTCATGGAGGGGAGGAGGGGGGCAGGATAGGTGGACCAGGGACTCAAGGAGGGAGTGGCCCCAGTGGAAGAAGCTGGATGCAGAGGCTCACAAGGTGAAAGGTGAGGACTTGGGGAACTCCTATCTCTGGAGGGAGGTGAGGTGAGAGCAGAAGCCTGAGGCACAGAACTGGTTAGACTGCACAGTGTATTGTGGGCAGTTCTGGTCACCACACTACAGGAAGGATGTGGTTGCACTGGAGAGGGTGCAGAGGAGGTTCACCAGGATGTTGCCTGAACTTTAGTGATGGGAAGAGGTAGGACAGGCTGGGCTTATTCTCCCTAGAGCGAAGGAGGCTGACGGGGGACCTGATTGGTATATAAGATTATGAGAGGCATAGATAGGCGAGGCAGTCAAAATCTTTTTTTCCATGGTACTGGGTATCAAAAATAAGCGGGCACAGTTCAAGGTGAGAGGAAGGGGTTGTAAAGGGGATCTGAGGGGTAAGTTCTTTACAGAGAGATGGGTTGATATCTGGAATGTGCTGCCAGAGGAGATGGTGGAATCAAATACAGCCACGAGGTGATGTTGCAGCTCTATAGAACTCAGGTTAGACCACACTTGGAGTATTGTGTTCAGTTCTGGTCGCCTCATTATAGAAAAGATGTGGAAGCTTTAGAGAGGGTGCAGAGGAGATTTACCAGGATGCTGCCTGGATTGGAGAGCATGTCTTATGAGGATAGGTTGAGCGAGCTAGGGATTTTCTCTTTGGAGAGGAGGAGGATGAGAGGCGACTTGATAGAGGTGTACAAGATGATAAGAGGCATAGATCGAGTGGACAGTCAGAGGCTTTTTCCCAGGGCGACAATGGCTAACACGAGGGGACATAATTTTAAGGTGATTGGAGGAAGGTATAAGGGGGATGTCAGGGGTAAGTTTTTTACACAGAGAGTGGTGGGTGCGTGGAACGCACTGCCGGCAGAGGTTGTGGGGGCAGATACATTAGGGACATTTAAGAGACTCTTAGATAGACACATGAATGATAGAAAAATGGGGGGGCTCTGTGGGAGGGAAGGGTTAGATAGATCTTAGAGCAGGGTAAAATGTCGGCATAATATTGTGGGCCGAAGGGCCTGTACTGTGCTGTAATGTTCTATGTTCTATGTTGTACAATCACTGTGTCTAAGAAAGACACAAGAGACAGCAGATGCTGGAATCTGGAGCAACATACAATATGCTGGAGGAACTCGGAGGGTCAGGCAGCATCTGTGGAGGAAATGGACAATCAACAGTCGAGACCCTTCACCTGGATTGAAAGATAGAGGGGAGAGAGCTGGTATAAATAGGTGGAGGGGAGGGGTGGAGCAAGAGCTGGCTGGTGATGGGTGGATCCGGGTGAGGAGGGGTGACGGGCAGATGAAGGAGGGGGGAGCAGGAATAGGTGAGGGGTGGAGGTGACACAGGGCTGCAGATGGTGGGATCTGATAGGAGAGGAAGGTGGAGCCTGGAACCAAATAAGGGAGGTGGGGAGGGCAGAGGGGAACAGTGGGAGGGGAGGGGACCCAGCGGGAGGGGTGTGTGGGTGACGGGCAGATGGAGAGGTATTGGTATTGGTTTATTATTGTCACTTGTACCGAGGTCCAGTGAAAAACTTGTCTTGCAAACCGATCGTACAGGTCAATTCGTTACACATTGAGGTAGTACGGGGTAAAAACAATAACACAATACAGAGTAAAGTGTCACTGCTACAGGGAAGTGCAGTGCAGGTAGACAATAAGGTGCAAAGTCATAACAAAGTAGCTTGCAAGGTCAAGAGTCCATCTCATCGTATAAGGGAACCGTTCAATAGTCTTATCAGCATGGGATAGGAGCTGTCCTTGAGCCTGGTGGTACGTGCCCTCAGGTTCCTGTATCTTCTGCTTGATGGGAGAGGGGAGAAGAGAGAATGACCCGGGTGGGCGGGGTCTTTGAATATGCTGGCTGCTTCACCAAGGCAGCGAGAGGTATAGACAGAGGGTGGGGAAAGGGGGGGGGTGGTATGTGGTGATGATCGGGACCAGGTGGATCAGGAGGAGAAAAGGGACAGAGGGGGAGCAGTGACCAGAAGTTGGAGAAATCAGTGTTCATGACACCAGGTTGTAGACTACCCAGGGGGAATATGAGGGGCTGTTCCTCTAGTTTGTATTTAGCCTCACCCTGGCAGTGGAGGAGGCCGAGGACTGACATATTGGTGTGGGAATTGGAAGGGGAATTACAATGGCTGGGAACCATTTACATTCAAGAGACATTGAGAAAGACACTTAAGTAGGTAAGGCATAGAAGGATATGGACCTAAGACAGTCAAGTAGGATTTGTGTAGATGGGCAAAAAGGTCGGCATGGACAGGACGGGCAGAAGGGCCTGTTTTCGTGCTGTACAACTCTATGACCCTGTCAATACAGTCAAACATCCCCCTTGAAACCCTGTAATCCAAAAATTACTGAAAAGTTGAGAAAACTTTCTATGCTCAAGAGGATGGAAGAAATTTGGAATTCTGTTTTGCAAACAACCATTGGTGCTGCCTAACCTTAAGTTCAAGATTGATTAAAAAAAAAGAATTTCAGTGTTAACCAAAGATAATGACCTGTGTTATTTAATGGCTTGTGGTGAATAGCAACTTTGATATGCTCCAAATCTTCCATTTAGTGCTTAATGAGCACCAGCAAATTTGGTGACCGTGTCCCAATGGTTAGATGCATTTAAGAGGAAGCAGGATCAGAGTCATAGACTCATAGAGCAATATAGCAGGGATACAGGCCCTTCGGCCCAACCAGTCCATGCCCACCACGGTGCCCACCCAGCTAGTCCCAAATTCCTGCGTTCGGCCCATATCCCTCCAAGCCCCACCCCTCCATGTACCTATCCAAGTGCGTCTTAAATGATACTATTGTACCTGCCTCACCCACTTCCTCTGGCAGCTTGTTCCATATACCCGCCACCATCTGTGTGAAAGAGTTGCCCCTCTTTCCCCTCTCACCCAAAACCTATGCCCCCTAGTTTTGGACTCCCCTACCCTGAGGAAAAGACTGTCACCGTCCACCTTATCTATGCCTTTCATAATTTTAAACACTTCAGTAAAGTCACCCCTCATTCTCCTACATCCCAAGGAATACAGACCTGGCCTGGCCAACCTCTCCTTATAACTCAGGCCCTCCAGTCCTGGCAACATCCTCGTAAATCTTGAAGTAGAAAGATATAGAAGGAGGTGCAGATGAATTGGAGTGAGAGGAAACTTGTGTGGGGTATAAACATTGGCTATCGGGTTGCAGGGCCTGGCTCTTCTGTAAGCTCGATACTAACTTTTCTTTTTTAATCTTTAAGAATGCAAGAAATCAGAGACCCCTCAAACTCCTCCATCACTCACTGGAATTACAACCTTCCTCCCAATCCCCATCCTCTGTGTCCAAGATCTATAAATCTTCTCCTCCAGTGACTGATTATCAGCAGTAAAATACAGGAGCTAAGATCGAGCCTGTTCCAGGACACAGCCCACAAGAATCATGAGTCCATTAATGTGGAGGTTTGGAGGTATGCAGACAATACAAAAACTGTACGTAGTGAAGGAGGTTGTCAAATGATAAACCAGGATGTAATCAGTTGGAAATATGGGCAGAGAAATGGCAGATGGAATTTAATCAGGACAAGTGTGAGGTGTTGCACTTTGGGAGGTCAAATATAAGGGGAGAGTATACAGTAAATGGCAGGACATTTATTTATACATTGATGTACAGGGGAATTTTGAGGTGCAAGTCCATAGCTCCCTGAAAGTGGCAACACAAGTAGATAGGGTGGTAAAGAAGGCTTACGGCACATTTGACTTCATCAATTGAGGTGTTCAACAAAGTTAGGCCATATTTGGAGTATTATGCGTGGTTCTGGTCACCCCATTACAGGAAGGATGTGGAGGCTTTGTAGAAGGTGCAGAAGAGGTTCACAAGGATGTTGCCTGCTTTAGAGAGTATTAGCTATAACGAGTGGTTGTACAAACTTGGATTGATTTCTCTGGAACGTCGGAGGCTGAGGAACGACCTTTAATTTTATATACTTTTAGAATTATATAGAATTATGAGAGGCATAGATAGGGTAGATAGAGTCTTTTCCCCAGGGTGGAAATGTGAAATACTAAAAGGGCATACATTTAAGGTGAGAGGGAGTAACCTTAAGGGAGATATGAAGGACATGTTTTGGTTTATACAGAGAGTGGTGGGTGCCTGGAACAGGGTGGTGGTGGAAGCAGTTATTATAGTGGTGTTTAAGAGGCTGTTGGATAGACATATCAATATTCAGGGAATGGAGGGATATAAGATAAGATAAGATAAGATACCTTTATTAGTCACATGTACATCGAAACACACAGTGAAATGCATCTTTTGCGTAGAGTGTTCTGGGGGCAGCCCGTAAGTGTCGCCACGCTTCCGGTGCCAACATAGCATGTCCACATCTTCCTAACCCGTACGTCTTTGGAGTGTGGGAGGAAACCGGAGCACCCGGAGGACACTCACGTAGACATGGGGAGAACATATAAACTCCTTACAGACAGCGGCTGGATTTGAACCCGGGTCACTGGCGCTGTAATGGCATTACGCTAACCGCTACACTACTGTGCCTGCCCTATATGGATCATGTGCAGGCAGATGTAATTAACTCGGATTGGTATCATGTTCAGCACAGACATGGTGTGCCGAAGGGCCTGTTCCTGCGCTGCACTGTTCTATGTAATTAATGAGGCCAAGTGTAAGAAAACTGAATGTCAAAAATTAAAGCTAATTATTTCATTAAACACATCCTGTCCAGTTATGTGCTTTAAATCCGCTCGCACGCAATTGGACATTTGGCTGCTCAACCCCGTTCTGCTGTACAATTGTAAAATGAATAAAAAATGCAGGAAACACTCAGCAGGTCAGGCAGCATCTCTGGAGGGAGAAATGGAGTTACTGTTTCAGGCCACTTTCAATGAACATTTCATGTATACACTCAGATCTCTCTGAACCTGTTCCTGGTTGAACATTACCCCCTAATCATACTGCCTCTTCTCATTCATTCCATATCCTCCAATGAAAGGTCATTGACCTGAAACATTAACTCCCTCTAGATGCTGCCTGTCCTGCTGAGTATTCACAAAGAGCAGGGGTCCCAGAACAGATCCCTGCGGAACACCACTGGCACCGCCCACCGGGCAGATTTAATTTACCAGTTTCCCTCACTGCAGTGCACAGGCAGGGAAGTTGGAGGCAAACTGACCTACAGAGACGGCCTCAGCTTCTCCAAGGAACTGCCTATAAAAGGCAAGTACGTTTCGGGCCCCTGAACTAAGGCTTATCTGTGACCTCCCTCCGTACCACATATCCCTTAATATCTTTGTTTAACAAAAAACAAATCTCTTAAACTATAATTTAAAATTAATTGCAACAAACAAGATGCTAGAGGAATTCAGCGGGTCAGGCAGCATCTGTGGAGAGAAATGCACAGTTGATGTTTCAGGTCGAGACCCTTCATCTGGACTAAAAAGTAATGGGGGGATAGTCTGTATAAAGGTGTGAGGGGGAGGGGTGGGAAAAGAGCTGGCAGGTGATCCAGGTGAGGTGAGGAGGGCTGAGAGATGGAGGAGGGGAGAGTGGGAGTAGCGACAGAGGCCGGGAGGAGAGGGGCGGAGGTGACACAGGGCTGCAGATGGTGGGATCTGATAGGAAAGGAAGGTGGAGCCTGGAGCCAAATAATGGGGAGGGCAGATGGGAACAGTGGGGGGGGAGGGGACCCAGTGGGAGGGGTGTGTGGGTTACGGGCAGATGGAGTGGGTGGGGGAGGGGGAAGGAACGGTGGTGGGGGCTGGGGTGGGTGTGGGAGGAACTGGGTAGATCAGGAGGAGAGAGAAAAGGGACAGAGGGGGAGCAGGTTACCGGAAGTTGGAGAATTCAGTGTCCATGCCGTCGGGTTGGAGACAGCCCAGGGGGAATGTGAGGGGCTGTTCCTCTAGTTTGTGTTCAACCTCACCCTGGCAGTAGGGGAGGCCGAGGACAGACAGGTCGGTGTGGGAATGGGGAGGGGAATTAAAATGGCTGGCAACCGGGAGCTCCAGACGGCCGTGGTGGACAGAGTGAAAGTGTTTGGCAAAGCGTTCGCCCGGTTTTTGCGTCGGGTCTCACCGATGTAGAGGAGGCCACATCGAGAGCGCCCGATGCAATAAGTATGGCTGGAGGATTTGCATGTAAATGTAGGAGGTGTGACACCTGCTCCCTACACCTGCTCCCTCACCTCCTGCCTCACCTCCTGCCTCACCTGGAAGGGCTGTTTAGGGTCCTGGATGGTGGTGAGGGAGGAGGTGTAGGGGCAGGTGTTGTCACACCTCCTGCAGTTACAGGGGAGAGTACCTGAGGAGTGGGAGGGATGGTAGGGAGGGATAAGCAGACCAGGGTCACAGAGAGGTTAATCCATAAAATATAGGAGCAGAATTGGGCCATTCGGCCCATCGAGTCTGCTCCGCTATTCAATCATGGCTGATTTTTCCAACCCCATTCTCCCCCCTGCAACCCTTAACCCCTTCCCACTCAAGAATCTATCAATCTCTGCCTTAAATCCACCCAATGACTTGGCCTCCACAGACCTCTGTGGCAACGAATTCTACAGATTCACCGCCCCCTGGCTGGAGAAATTCCTCCTCATCTCAGTTCTGAAGGGACGTCCCTTTATTCTGAGGCTGTGCCCTCAGATCCTGGACTCTCCAACTGATGGAAACATCCTCCCCACGTCCTCAGTATCTGACGAGATCCCTCCCTCATTCTTCTGAACTCCATTGAGTACAGACCCAGAGGCGTCAAATGCTCCTTATAGGTTAAGCCTTTCATTCCTGGGATTGTTCTTGTGAACCTCCTCTGGACCCTCTCCAGGGCCAGCACATCCCTGTGGAAAGCAGAAAGAGTTGGGGCAGGGGGGAGATGTGACTAGTGGTGGTGGAAGTTGCAAAGAATGATATGCTGGATAATGTGCTAAAATTAACGACTAGTTATTGAATTTCTCCCACTCTTTCTCTGTAGAAATTTCCCAATTTTACTCCTGTAGCTCTGGCTTCTGCTAGAAGGCATTTTATTTTAGTAAAGGGTATGTTTGGTGTTATTGTCCTGGCGCACTTCATAAATTCGTGAAACAGGACCTCTGCTCTCTGCTCCTGTTTGTTCTGAATCGGACAGTTTCTACAGATTGTGCCGAACTGCTTGGGGGGAAGTGTGGTTTCACTCTACAGGTCGCCCAGGTCAAGGACTGAAAACAAAGTTAGCCAACAAACGAAGCACAAAAATACGTTCAGGCAACTGGCAGGTAGCCACTTAGAAACCGAGAGAAGTGACGTGCTGCATGCCAGAATCAAAAGTTCATGTTACTACCCAGTAAAGGAACAAGATCCAGAAACTACAGATGGTCTTATTGTTGGAGAGAGCTTCGCTATGTTGGAATATAGAAATAACTCTAGGATGGATCTCTCCTGCCCTGTTGCTAACTGTCTTAGTCTGAATGTATTAGAAGATATTATTGATTTGGACTTGGTACGGGGCACAATTTCCAAATTTGCAGATGACACAAGACTTGGAGGCGTGCTGGACAGTGAGAGGACTGTAATCGGCTTCAAGGACAGGGCTGGTGGGATGGGTAGTAATGGGGCAGGTGAGAGTCATAGAACATAGAACTGTTCAGCACAGCAACAGGCCCTTCAGTCCAGATGTTGTGCCAAACTAACTAAGCTAGTACTTAAACGCCCAACTAAACTAGTTGCTTCTGCCTACACTATGTCCATATCCCTCCAGTCTCTGCACATTCATGTGCTTGTCTAATACCCTCTTGAACGCCTCTATCGTATCTGCCTCCACCACGACCCCTGACAGCCCGTTCCAGGCACCCACCACTCTCTGTGTAAAAAAAACTCGACCCACATATCTCCTTTGAACTTACCCCCTCTCACTTTAAATACATGCCCTCTAGTATGAGACATTTTGACCCTGGAAAAAAGATACGGCTATCTACTCTATCCATGCCTCTCATAAACCTTATAAACATCTATCAGGTCTCCCCTCAGTCTCCGCTGCTCCAGAGAAAACAACCCAAGTTTGTCCAACCTCTCCTTATAGCTCATGCCCTCTAATCCAGGCAGCATCCTAGTGAAGCTCTTCTGCACCCTCTCCAAGCCTCACATCCTTCCTATAATGGAGCGACCAGAAGTGAATGCAATACTCCAGATGCGGCCTAACCAGAGTTTAATAAAGCTGCAACAAATAACTTTCTGACTCTCGAACCTGCCCTGATTAATAAAGCAAACCTGCCAGATGCAAAGATTTTGAATTCATTTTTTTTTAAAAGGGGCTGGTATAGTGGTCTACAATCTACCATCACAGGTTGAAAATCAATGAATTGCAGATGCTGAAAATCTGAAATAAAATCAGAAAAAAGCTGAAAATACTCAGCAGGTCAGGCAGCATCTGTGGAGAGACCTTCACAGCGAACGTCCTGATGCAGGGTTTCACCTCGAAATGTCAACAATTCTTCCCCCCCCCCCCCACAGATGCTACTCAACCTGCTGAGTTCCTCCAGCAGATTGTTTGTTGCTCCAGAAACCAGCATCTGCAGTCTCTTGTGTCTCCATGGTAACTGGTAATTGGTTTATTATTGTCACACGTACCGAGGTACAGTGAGAAGCTTTCGTTTGCGTGCCATCCAGACAGATCATTCCATACATAAGTACATCCAAGTAGTAAAAAAAAACAGAATGCAGAACATAGTACTACAGTTACAGAGAAAGTGCAGTGCAGGCAGACAATAAGGTGCAAGAGCCATAATGAGGTAGATTGAGGGATCAGGAGTTCATCTTTATCTTGCAAGAGGCCCATTCAAGAGTCTGATAACAGTGGGATAGGAGCTGCCCTTGAGCCTGATGACAATAACATAGAACATTACAGCACAATACAGGCGCTTCGGCCCACAATGTTGTGCCAACCTATGTAAACCTACTCCATGATCAATCTAACTCTTCCCTCCTACACAGCCCATAACCCTCCATTTTTTCTTATATCCATGTGCCTATTTAAGAGTCTTTTAAACGTTCCTATTGTATCAGCCTCTACCACCACCCCCAGCACTGCGTTCCAGGTACCCACCACTCCTTGTGTGAAAAGCCTACCTCTGACATCTCCCCTACATTTCCTCCACTCACCTTAAACAGGTGACCTCTGGTATTGGCCATTGCCACCCTGGGGAAAAGGTGCTGGCTGTCCACTCTATCTATGCCCCTCATAATCTTATACACCTCTATCAAGTCACCTCTCATCCAAAGAGAGAAGCCCTAGCTCGCTCAACCTTTCTTCATAGGACATGCTCTCCAATCCAGGCAGCATCTTGGTAAATCTCCTCTGCACCCTCTCTAAAGCTTCCACATCCTTCCTAATGAGGTGACCAGAACTGAACACAATATTCCAAGTGTGGTCTAACCAGAGTTCTATAGAGCCTCACGGCTCTTGAACTCAATCCCCTGACTAATGAAGGCCAGCACACCATATGCCTTCTTAACCACCCTATCAATTTGTGCAGCAACTTTGAGGGATCTACGTACTTGGACCCCAATATCCCTCTGTTCCTCCAAACTGCTAAGAGTCCTGCCATTAACCTTGTACTCTGCCTTCATTTCAACCTTCCAAAGTGTATCACTTCACACTTGTCCAGATTGAACTCCATCTGCTATTTTTCTGCCCAGCTCTGCATCCTGTCTATGTCCCGTTGTAACCCCTCCAACCTTCATGTCATCTGCAAAGTTACTAACCCACCCTTCCACTTCCTCATCCAAGTCACTTATAAAAATCACAAACGATGGGACGTGCTTTCAGATTCTTGTACCTTCAGCCCAATGGGAGGGGGGAGAAGAGAGAATGTCCAGGGATGGGAAGCATCCTTGATTATATTGGCTGCTTTCTCAGGGCAATGGGAAGTGTACGGCCAGGGAAGTCGAAGGCAAACTGACCCACAGAGGTGACCATTGCTTCTCCAAGGAATTGCCTACAAAAGGCAAATATGTTTGCGTGATGGATTGGGCTGTGTTCACAACTCTCTGCAATTTCTTGCAGTCTTGGGCAGAGCAGTTGCCATCCAAGCTGTGATGCATCCGGATAGGATGCTCTCTATGGGCCAGATTCCATGAAGGAAGAAAAATTGGCAAAGCTGTGATTCAACACCCAACCTTCCCCCACGCTCCCAGTCAGTAACTAGTACTCACGTGAATGGGAAAGTAGTCCCGAAAGTGGCCCCATAATCCCAGGCTGCGGACGTAGCGGAAGCGACGACCTCCCTGGTAAGGCGTGTTTCGGTCCCAGAACCACCAGGTTGCGTAGAGCACTGACACAAACCAGAAGCGAGTGAAGAGGAGGGCAACAAAGAGCACAAGACAGCACTGTGCTGCAAAAGGGAAAAGAAGCCCAGAATTAATTAAACTTTGGTTCGGTTGCACTTTGGGTATTGTGTTCAATTCTGGTCGCCCCATTGCAGGAAGGATGTCAAGGTCAAGTTTATTGTCATATGCACAAGTGTGCACAGGTGAAATGAAAGACTTACTTGCAGCAGCATCACAGGCACATAGCATTAGAGACACAACATACACAAGAAAAACATAGATTAACAACATAAATCATACAAAATTAGACAAAAAAGAACACAATTAGAACAAAGAAGTCCATTGTGGTACACAGTGATCAAAGTGGTCACAGTGTTGCTAAACTGTAGTGTTTAGGGTTGTGCAGATTGGTTCAAAAACCGAATGGTTGAAGGGAAGTAGCTGTCCTTGAACTTGGTGGTGTGGTACCTCCTTGCCAATGGTAGCTGCGAGAAGATGGCATGGCCTGGATGGTGGGGATCTTTGATGAGAACATAGAACATAGAACAGTACAGCACAGAACAGGCCCTTCAGCCCACAACGTTGTGCCGACATAGCTAATCCCTCCTACCTACAGAATGCCCATATCCCTCTATTTTCCTCTCATTCATGTGCCCATCCAAGCCCCTCTTAAAAGCCCCCAGTGAATTTGCCTCCACCATCCCATCAGGCAACGCATTCCAGGCATCCACCACTCTCTCGGTAAAAAACATACCCCTCACGTCTGTTCTGAACCTACCCCCTCTCACCTTAAATACATGCCCTCTGGTATTGGACTGCTCAATAATGGGAAAAAGAAAAGTGCCTCCTTCTTGAGGCAGCGCCTCCTGTAGATACTACCGATGGTGGGGAGGGATGTGCCTGTGATGTATTGGGCTGAGCCCACTACTTTCTGCAGCCTCTCACGTTCCTTCATTAGATGCATGGATATGGAGACTTTGGAGAGGGTACAGAAGAGGTTCACCAGGATGCTGCCTGGATTAGAGGGCATGAGCTATAAGGAGAGTTGGAAAAACTTGGGTTGTTTTCTCTGGAGGCTGAGGGGAGACCTGACTGAGGTTTATAAGATTATGAGCTGTCCTGTTCCATGTTCTGTGTTCTATGTTCTATAATATTGGAAGTAGAAGCAGGAGCAGACCATTTGGCCCCACTTGCCTGTTCTGATCATAGCTGGTCTTCTACCTCAGTACCACTTTCCTGAACTCACCCCATATCTCTTGGTTACCCTACTACAATGTACACCCACATTACAGCAGGAGATTCACCCTTCACCCTGTCTATGAGGGGCATCGATAGGGTGAATGCCCACAGTCTTTTTCCCAGGGTTGGGGAATCAAGAACTAGAGGGCACAGGTTTAAGGTGAGAGGGGAGAGGTTTAAAAGGAACCTGAGGGGTAACATTTTCACCCAAAGGGTGGTCAGGATATGGAACGAGCTGCCAGAGGAAGTGGTTGAGGCAGGTACAATAACAACATTTAATAGGTACTTGGACAGGTAGGTGGATAGGAAAGATTTAGAGGGATGTGGGCCAAATGTGGGCAAATGGGACTAGCTTGGATGAGGTGTTGGTCAGCATGGACCAGTTGGGCCGAAGGGCCTGTTTCCCTGCTGTATGACTCTATGACTCCATGACTTACAGAATTCACAAGTCATTACCAAAAAATTTGAGATACAGAATATAAATTCACTCTTACTGAATTTATGTGAGAAAATAATGTCTAAATAAACACAAAATCCAGAAGAGTAACAACTTCTTCACCCAGAGGGTAGTATATGTATAGAACGAGCTGCCAGGTAGAGGCAGGTATAGTAACAATATTTAAAAGACATTTGGACAGGTACGTGGATAGGAAAGGTTTAGAGGGATATGGGCCAAATGGGACTGGCTTAGATGGGCATCTTGGTCGGCATGGACCAGTTGGGTCAAAGGGCCTGTTTCCGTGCTGTATGGCTCTATGACTCTAAACAGCAAATTTTGTCATTACAGAAAATTGCGATATGGACAGTTTTCCAATCACTGCAGTTTATCAACATTTTGACCACTAGGCAGACACGGTGGTGTAGCGGTTAGCGTAACGCTATTACAGCGCCAGTGACCCGGGTTCAATTCCCGCCGCTGTCTGTAAGGAGTTTGTACGTTCTCCCCGTGTCTGCGTGGCTTTCCTCCGGGTTCTCCGGTTTCCTCCCACATTCCAAAGATGTACAGGTTAGGAGCTGTGGGCGTGCTATGTTGGCGCTAGAAGCGTGGTGACACTTGTGGGCTGCCCCCAGAACACTGCGCAAAAAGATGCATTTCACTGTGTGTTTCGATGTACATGTGACTAATAAAGAAATCTTATCTTAAATGGAGGTAGACTGTAGATGATTCCTGCCTCTACAGTCTGTTGTCTTCATTTGACATTTTCACCCTGGGAGAGAGACTAACTGTGCGATCATAATTTTATAAACTTCTATCAGGTCTCCGCTTAACTGCCAATGCTCCAGAGAAAACAACCCATATTTAAAGTGAATATAAAGGAAATGCTATTGGTGACTGCTGGACCTTCCCTGTAGGGGTGGTGGAGGCAGAATCTTCTGAAAGGGGACTGGACAGACACAAGACACTACAGTTGCATCACAGCCTATATTGGAGGCTCCGATGCACAGGATCGCAAGAGGCTGCAGAGGGTTGTAGACTCAGCCAGCTCCATCACGGGCACAATCCTCCCCACCATCGAGGACATCTTCAAGAGGCAGTGCCTCGAGAAGGCGGCATCCATCACTAAGGACCCTCACTACGCCGGACATGCCCTCTTATCGTGGGGAGGAGAGGAGGTACAGGAGCCTGAAGACCCACACTCAACGATTCAGGAACAGCTTCTTCCCCTCCGCCATCAGATTTCTGAGTGGTCCATGAACCCAAGAACACTACCTCATTATTCCTTTTTTCTCGCACTATTTATTTATTTTGTAATTTATAGCAATTTTCTGTCTTTGCACTGTACTGCTGCCACAACACAACAAATTTCATGTCATTTACTGTAAGTCTGTGATAATAAACCTGATTCTGGATTTGGAGAAAGAGCAAGGAATTGTGACTGAATAGATTGTCCTGCAGGGAGCTGGCAGAGAGTAGTGGACTCAGCCACTTCAGAGGCACATCCCTCCCCACCATCAGTAGTATCTACAGGAGGCACTGGCTCAGGAAGGCAACATCCATCATCAAAGATCCCCACCATCTGGGCCATGCCATCTTCTCGCAGCTACCATCAGGCAGGAGGTACAGAAGCCTGCAGTCCCAAGTCACCAGGTTCAGGAACAGCTACTTCCTTTCAACCATTCGGTTCTTGAACCAACCTGCACAACCCTAATCACTACCTCAGTAATAGCAACACTATGCAGTACAATGGACCTCCCCCATCCCAGTGATGTCCTGGGTAGTCAGTAACTGGCAACTGAAAATTGCCACTAGACCAAACCACACTTAGCTAGAACTGTTAAGGTACGTACGTTTAGACACCCAAAAATTAGCAGTTATAAAAATTTTTTTAAATATTCAAAAAAAAATCCAAAGCATTTAAAATTGTTGCAAACTCTTTTCAAAGAATAAAATCTATTGAAGGTTTGAGGGAAATGGAGCTTGCTGCACCCTCTGCTGGGCTCAGCATCAAAGTGCAGCCCGGTCCTCAGTGTGAATACTGACATATTTCACTGTTTAACATGGGTTGTCACCAACATAGATATATAGGAAAAATTAGCGCAGGAGTGGGCCAGCTGGCCCTGCTGCCTCATTTAATGCAATCATAGATGACCAGCCTCTGCTTCCTCAGGAGGCTAAAGAAATTCGGTTTGTCCCCTTTGACACTTGTCACGAACCAGCAACAAAAGAAACACACTGAGCATGATTCAGTGTTAAAAACTATTTTATTAATCACTACTTACGACCATACGTAAAATAAAAGTAAAAATGTTAGTATGTTAGAATTCAAAAATGTTAAACCTTGAACGTTAACCCCAAAACTAAACTCGTCGTGTGTGTGTGTGTGTGACAAAGTCCAAAACTCCCAGTTCCGGAATGGTTCTTAAAGTTCAGTTCCGCAAGCCATAAGGTGAAACATGAGCAAGGGCTTCTTCAACAACCACCGTTGTCTGAAGATAAGATGTAGATGTAGAAAAACATAGGGAGAGTACATACGAAATCCAAATGTTCCACGATGGAACCCAAACGACACTTCAGTGTTTACTCGGTAGTGACTTCCTCACCCCGAAAAGCATCCGAATCGTGGTCGTCCACACACAAATACCTGTTTCCTTCTACAGGTCAGCAACAAAGTGAACTCCACCAGATTACTTCCAACTTCCATACATGGATTTCAGTGGCAAACACAGTTATTGTTTCTCATCCATCGATAGAGAAAACAGGCAGGCTGGTGTCTCTCTCCCTTCTCTCTCTCCTTCTTCTTCTTCTAACCTCTTCAACAACGTCATTACGTCCTTTATCTTCTATTGACGTAAGCACGCCCCACACACACATACACACACACTCTCTATCTTAAAGGGACTTTCACTGAGTCCGTAACACACTCACCAACTTTTACCGATGCACCATAGAAAGCATCCTATCTGGATGTATCACGGCTTGGTATGGTAACTGCTTTGCCCAGGACCACAAGAAACTGCAGAGAGTTGTGGACACAGCCCAGCGCATCACAGAAACCAGCCTCCCCTCCTTGGACTCGGTCTATACCTCTCGCTGTCTCGGTGTAGCAGCCAGCATAATCAAAGACCCCACCCACCCGGGTCATTCTCTCTTCTCTCCTCTTCCATCAAGCAGAAGATACAAGAGCCTGAGGGCACGTAACTCAAGACTTAAGGACAGCTTCTACTCCACTGTGATAAGACTATTGAACGGTTCCCTTATACGATGAGATGGACTCTTGACCTCACGATCTACCTTGTTGTGACCTCGCACCTTATCGCACTGCACTTTCTCTGTAGCTATGACACTTTACTCTGTACTGTTATTGTTTTTACCCGTACTACATCAATGCACTCTGTATTAACTCAATGTAACTGCACTGTGTAATGAATTGACCTATACAATCGGTATGCAAGACAAGTTTTTCACTGTACCTCGGTACAAGTGACAATAATAAACCAATACCAATACAAAGTGCATTCTCACCAATATCTTGTACAACTGCAACGTCCCAACTCTTGTACTCAGTGCCCTGACTGATGAAGGCTAGCGTGCCAAATGCCTTCTTCACCACCCTGTCTACTTGTGACGCTACTTTCAGAGAACCATGTACTTGTACTCCTAGGTCCCTCTGTTCTACAACGCTCCCCTGGGCCCTACCATTCACTGTGAATAGTTGGCAATACTGCTAGTCTAACAGTACCAAAGTCCCAAATGTGCTGGATTACCGGAAGCTTGCTAGTACTATATAAAGTTGTAAAACAAAATGAAGTTGCATTGTCTTTCATAGAATATTTGAAAGGTAAAAGACCAACTGTTTAAATGGGATTAATTGTAAGAAGGTGGTTAAAGTACATTTGCGATGAGGTGTGTCTACAACGATTGTACTGGGCTGGGTTTATTTGCAAACTCAAAGGCTAGAGATACAACAATCACTTCTGCACCTATCTGGAGTTTGTCTTTGAAAAGAAAAATAAAGTCTTCAACAATACAGGAAAGTTATTCGTAATTCAGGAGATTGCAGAAGAAAGTGTGGGATGATATCTAGAGGCTGCATCAAGGATTAACCTCAAACGGGTGAAGGATTAACCTCAAACTAGATTGAAGGTGTAATAAGAACCCAGAGCAGCTTACCCAGAGCAAGAAAGGAGAACACCCACTGAAGAACTACAAGGGTCTGCAAGCGGCGACGTAATGGGATCCTTAAAGGGGCGAAATCAACAAGCATCCTGCTGCTGATCAGGAGTCAGTGGAGCACCCTGTAATGTGACTGTATATTTCAATCAGACTGGGTACAAAGTCCTCCTATACTCTGTGCACTTTACACAGTGGACTTGTTGCAAAATCCCAAGCCAGGCTGAGATTGTCTTATTTATTGTTCTGCAGGAGTGGAGGAGAGGCATTGCGATGTTTGTCTTAATCTCATCATCAGAGCCACATGAAAGATTGGTGGAAACATCTGCAGTTATGGGGGTGCTCTCTGGAGTTGGTGACTCCTTACCGCGTAACTGGCTGGGACTGTGCAAAACTGACAGGTGGCAGGCAAGAAACAAACTGCTCGGAGAAGGAGAACTCAGAACGGGTCAGGTAGTGTCTGCGGAAGCAGAGGGACGGTCGATGTTTCGGGTCGAGACACTGCGTCAGGACTGAGAGTGGAGAGGGGAGAGAGCTGGTATAAAGTGGTGAGAGGGAGCAGTGTGACGGGCTGGTAGGTGATAAGTGGAACCAGATAAGGGGGGTATGATGGGCAGATGGGGCCAGCGGGCAGGGGATAGGAAGGATGGCTCAAGGGAGACTGGCTTTGGAGGTGGTGCAGAGGAGGTTCACCAGGTTGATTCCGGAGATGAGGGGGTTAGCCTGTGAGGAGAGATTGAGTTGTCTGGGACCATACTCACTGGAATTCAGAAGAATGAGAGGGGATCTTATGGAAACATAAAATTATGAAAGGGATAGATAAGATAGAGGCAGGAAGGTTGTTTCTACTGGTAGGTGAGACTAGAACTAGGGGACATAGCCTCAAGATTCGGGGGGATAGATTTAGGACGGAGATGAGGAGAAACTGCTTTTCCCAGTGAGCAGTGAATCTGTGGAATTCTCTGCCCAGGGAAGCAGTAGAGGCTACCTCATTAAATATATTTAAGGCACCGTTAGATAGATTTTTGCATAGTAGGGGAATTAAAGGTTATGGGGAAAAGGCAGGGAGGTGGATCTGAGTCCATGGCCAGATCAGCCATGATCTTATTGAATGGCGGAGCAGGCTCGACAGGCCAGATGGCCTCCTCCTGCTCCTATTCCTCATGTTCTGAAACCCAGGTAGATGGGTGCGTGGTGATGGACAGATGGAGCCAGGTGAGGGGAGAACACGAAAGAAAGAAGCAGAGGGGCTTATGACCTTCCTGATGGGACATAGAGGTGTAGGATAAGGGACACTTCTCTTCCTGATTCCACCTCATGAAGTAAACTATCCACCGATATTTACTATAAATCTAGGGACTCCCACAGCTACTTCGACTACACCTCCTCCCACCCTGTCTCCTGTAAGGACGCCATCCCTTTCTCTCAGTTTCTCCAAACTCCACCGCATCTGGTCTCAAGATGAGGTTTTCCGCTCCAGGACATTTGAAGTGTCCTCCATCAGGGAAACATGACTTCCCTCTGCCATAGTTTTTCAGGGAACTATGTACATGAATCCCTAGGTCTCTCTGTTTAACATCCCTTAGCACCCTAACATTTACTGTATACGTCCTGCACCCATTTGACTTCCTCCTTATTGGATGAAGTCATAGAGTCAAACAGCAGGGAAACAGGTCCTTCGGCCCAACTTGTCCATGCCGACTGTGTTGCCCAGCGAGCTAGTCACATCCGCCTGCGTTTGGCCCCTAGCCCTCTAAACCTCTCCTATCCATGTACTTATCTAGATGGCTTTTAAACGTTGCTAATGTGCCCGCCTCAACCACTATTTCTGGCAGCTTATTCCAAATACGCACCACCCTTTGTGTGAAGAAGCTGCCCCTCATGTCCCTTTTAAATCTCTCGCCTCTGATCTTAAACCTAAGCCCTCTTGTTTTTAGCTCCCCCTCCCTGGGGAAAAGACTGTGTGCTTTCACCCTGTCTATGCCCCTCATGATCTTATACACCTCTATCAGGTCACCCCTCAATCTCCTACATCCCAGGGAATAATGTCCTAGTCTGCACAACCTCTCCTTGTAACTCAGGCCCCCAAGTCCAGGCAACATCCTGGTAAATCTTCTGCACTCTTTCTAGTTTAATAACATCTTTCCTAGAACAGGGTGATCAAAACTGTACACAATACTCCAAGTGAGGCCTCACCAATGTCTTATATAACTGCAACTTAACTGCCCAACTCCTATACTCATTGCCCCAACCAATGAAGCCCAGGTTCTTCTTCCCCATCCTATCAACTGAAATGCAGCTTTCAGCGAACTCTGCACTTGCACTCCTGGGTCCCTATGTTCCACTGCACACTCCTGAGCCCTATCATTCACTGTCTAAGTTCTACTATGGTTAAAATGCAATACTTCATATTTATCTGGATTGAAAGCCATTTGCCAATCCTCAGCCTACATACCTAGCAGATCAAGATCCACCTGTAATTTTTCATAACCTACTACACTGTCTAGAACATTGAACATAGAACGTGGAACATTACAGCACAGAACCAGCCCTCTGGCCCACAGTGTTGTGCTGACATAGCTAATCCCTCTACCTACAGAATGCCCCATCCCTCCATTTTCCTCTCATTCATGTGCTCATCCAAGCCCCTCTTAAAAGCCCCCAATGAATTTGCCTCCACCACCCTATCAGGCAACGCATTCCAGGCATCCACCACTCTCTCAGTAAAAAATGTACCCCTCGCGTCTGTTCTGATCCTACCCCCTATCAACTTAAATGCATACCCTCTGGTATTGGATCGCTCAATAATGGGAAAAAGATATTGCTTGTCCACCCTATCTATGCCCCTCAAAATTTTATACACCTCCAAAAGATGACCCCTTAGCCTCTGCTGCTCCAGAGGAAAGAGCCCAAGTTTGTCCTGCCTCTCCTGATAGCACATGCCCTCTAATCCAGGCAGCATCCTAGTAAACCTCCTCTGCACCCTCCCTAAGGCCTTGACCTCCTTCCTTTAGTGAGGTGACCAGAATTGTACGTAGTACTCTAAATGTGGCCTAACCAGAGTTCTATAGAGATGCATCATAACTTCTTGACTCCTGTACTCAATACCCCGATTAATGAAAGCAAGCATTCCATAAGCCTTCTCAACCATCCTGTCTACCTGTATAGCTACTTTCACATGGATTTGCACCCCAAGGTCTCTCTGCTCTTCAATACTGTTAAAGGTCTTGCCCTTTAGAGTGTACTGCCTCTTGACATTAGTCCCACCAGGGTGCAACACTTCACATTTATCCGGGTTAAACTCCATCTGCCATTTCTCTGCCCACATCTGCAGCTGATCTATATCACGCTGTATCCATCGTCAGTCTTCTGCACTATTCACAACTCCACCAATCTTGGTATGGTCTGAAAACTTACTAACCCACCCATCAACATACTCATCCAGGTCATTTACAGTATGTACATCACAAGCACCAGAGGTCCCAGTACAGATCCCTGCGGAACACCACTACTCACAGGCCTACAGCCCAAATAAGTCCCTTCAACTACCACCCTCCGTCTTCCATGGGCAAGCCAGTTCTAGATCCACACAGCCAATTCTCCACTGACCCCGTGCATCTGAACTTTCTTGATTAACTGATTATGTGGGATCTTATCAAATACCTTACTGAAGTCCATATAGATGACATCCACAGCTCTACCTTCATCAATCTCTCTTGTTACCCTGTCAAAAAACTCAACCAGGTTAGTAAAATATGACTTGCCCTGCACAAAGCCATGCTGGCTTTCCCTAATCAAGCCATTGGATTCCGGATGCTCGTATATCTATATCCCATCTCAAAGAATTTTCTCCAGCAATTTCCCTGCAACTGACGTGAGACTCACCAGTCTATAGTTCCCCAGATTTTCCCTTGTTCCTTTCTTAAATAGAGGAACAACATTAGCCACTCGCCAGTCCTCCGGGACCTCACCCATGGTCAAAGAGGACACAAAGACACTGGTCAAGGCCCCAGCAATTTCCTCTCTCGCCTCCCTCAGTAACCTGGGGTATATCCCATCGGGCCCTGAGGACTTATCCACCTTAATACTGTTTAGGAGACCTAACACCACCTCCTCCTTGACCTCTAAATGCCCTAACATGTTTCCACCCTCAGTTCCAATTTCTGCGTTCTGTATGTCCCTTTCCTGGGTAAATAATGAAGAGAAATACTCATTCAGAACCCCGCCCACATCCTCTGCATCCAAACATAGAATCACTTCTTTATCCTTAAGTGGTCCTACCCTCTCCCTCATTATCCTCTTATTCCTTACGTACTGTAGATATAGAATGCCTTTGGATTCTCCTTAATCCTACTTGCTAAGGACTTTTCATGGCCCATCCTGGCTTACCTAATTCCTTTCTTGAGTTCATTCCTAGCTTCTTTATAGTCCTCACGTGCTCTATCTGATCCTAACTTCTGAACCTCTACAGACTTGTCCTTTTTCTTCTTGACTAAGTTCATGACTTCTCTGGACATCCAACGTTCCCTTATTTTGCCATTCATGTCCTTCCTTCTAATTGGGACATACCTGTCCTGTGCCCTGTGTATTTGATCCTTAAACACTTTCCACATGTTCGACGTGGACTTGCCAGCAAAAAGGTTTTCTCAGTTTACTCTACCTAGTTCCTGCCTTATGCCTTCATAATTAGCCCTGCTCCAATTTAAAACCCTCCCGCTAGCCCCGTACCTATCCTTATCTACAGCTATCCTGGTAGTTAATGAGCTGTGGTCACTGTTCCCCAATTGCTCACCCATTGATAGATGAGTCACCTGGCCAGGCTCATTACCCAGCACCAGGTCCAGAATAGCTTCTCCCCTATCAACACATTGATTTAGGAACACCTCCTGGATACACCTAACAAATTCTGCCCCATCTAACCCCCTTGCGCTAAAAAGGTCCCAATTTATATCAGGGAAGTTGAAGTCTCCCACGACCACAACCCTGTAATTTTGACACATTTCCCTAATCTGTTTGCATATCCGTTCCTCAATGTCCCGGTGACTACTGGGAGGTCTATAGTACACCCCCAAGAGACTGATTGCAACCTTCCTATTCCTGAGTTCTACCCATACTCTAATTTAGTATCATCTGCAAACTTACTAACCATGCTTTGTATCCAAATCGTTTATATAAATTACAAACAACAAAGGTCCCACCACCAACCCCTGTGGCACACCACAAGACACAGGCCTCCAGTCCGAGAAACAACCCTAGACCATCATCCACTGCTTCCTACCACTAAGCCAATTATGAATCCAATCTGCTATCTCCCACTGGATCCCATGAGATCTGACCTTCTAGACTCAACCTCTGCAAGATCCCACCCACCTCATGACTCCAAAATTTGCTCTGTCCCAGTTCAGGACTGTAAACTGTAAACGAACCATATCCTTCTTCATTACTGTTTTAAAACTAATAGAGTTATGGTCACTGGACCCAAAGTGCTCGCTGACAGACACTTCTGCCACTTTCACAGAACGTAGAACACTACAGCACACTATAGGCCCTTCGGCCCACAATGTTGTACCAACATCTTATCCTGCTCCAAGATCTATCTAACCCTTCCCTCCCACATAGCCCCCTATTTTTCTATCATTCATGTGCCTAATGTATCTGCCTCCACAACCTCTGCCGGCAGTGCGTTCCACGCACCCACCACTCTCTGTGTAAAAAACTTACCCCTGACATCCCCCTTATACCTTCCTCCAATCACCTTAAAATTATGCCCCCTCGTGTTAGCCATTGTCGCCCTGGGAAAAAGTCTCTGACTGTCCACTCGATCTATGCCTCTTATCACCTTGTACACCTCTATCAAGTCACCTCTCCTCCTCCTTCTCTCCAAGGAGAAAAGCCCCGGCTTGCTCAGTCTATTCCCTACCTCACTCCCCAGGAGGAGGTCTGGTGTTGCACCCTCTCCAGCAGGTCCCTCTATATATTGATAAAGGAAGCCTTCTTGGACACATTTCACAAATTCCACTCCATCTGAGCCTTTTACATTATAGTTGGCCCAGTCTATATTAGGGAAGTCCAGGTGCAGGTAGATGGGACTAGGCAGAAGATCAGGTTGGCATGGACTAGATGGGCCGAAGGCCCTGTTTCTGCGCTGTAGTAGTCTATAAGTTAAAATCTCCCACAAATACTACTCTATTATGCTTACAACTAGCTGCAATATCTCTACATATCTACGCCTCCAATTCCCGCTGACTGTTGGGGGGCTTACAATTCAATCCCATCGGAGTGACCCTCCCCTTCTTGTTTCTAAGTTCTACCCATATGGCCCCAAGAATATCCTCTCTAAGGACCTTTGTTATGTCCCTCTTTCACCTAGAAGGCAACGCCCCCTCCTCTCTTACCTGCACCTCTGTCACACCTGTAGCACGTGTATCCAACACACTAAGTGTGAAGACTGAAGTTGAAAGACTTTACCTGTGCCTACCTTGACTCTGACCCCTGCTCAGCCTCTTCGCCGAAGCCTCACAGCCAAAGCCTCAGCACTTTGACCTCAAACACTGCCACTCTCAAAATGGCTGCTCTGCTAGAGCTTGACTTCCTTTAATACCTACAAAACAAGTCTTAAACTCTGCAGCCCCCTCCTTTCTGCTAGTAAGGATGCTGGATCTCAGAAACAACTAGTTCTTACCTGCAAAGTCTTGCCAGGTAGACAGGGTGGTGACTGGCCTTCATCATTCAGGGCGTTGAGTATTGGAGTTGGGATGTTGCAGTTGGTGAGGCCACACTTGGAGCACTGTGTACAGTTCTGGTCACCCTGTTATAGGAAAGACGTTATTAAACTAGAAAGAGTGCAGAAGAGATTTACCAGGATGTTGCCTGGACTTGGGGGCCTGAGTTACAAGGAGAGGTGGCATAGACCAGGACTTTATTCCCTGGAACATAGGAGATTGAGGGGTGACCTGATAGAGGTATATAAGATCATGGGGGGCATAGACAGGGTGAAAGCACACAGTCTTTTCCCCAGGGAGGGGGGGGCGCTAAAAACAAGAGGACATAGGTTTAAGATCAGAGGCGAGAGATTTAAAAGGGACATCAGACGAGCTCGCTGGGCAACACAGTCGGCATGGACAAGTTGGGCCAAAGGGCCTGTTTTCATGTTGTGACTCTATAAGGTGGATGGTGAGAGTCTTTTCTCCAGGGTAGAGGAGTCCGAAACTAGGGGGCATGGATTTAGGGTGAAAGGGGAAAGATTTGAAAGGGACCTGAGGGGCAACTTTTTCACACAAGAGGGTGGTGAGTATATGGAACGAGCTGCCAGAGGAAGTGGGTGAGGCAGGTACAATCGGATCATTTAAGCAGCTCTTGGATAGGTACATGGAGGGGTGGGGCCTGGAGGGATATGGGCCGAACACAGGAAATTGGGACTAGCTGGGTGGGCACCGTGTTCAGTAGGGACTGGTTGGTCAAAATCAGAAACAGAAGCAGAAGTAGGACATTCAGCCCATTGATTCTGTCCCACTATTCAATAAGAGCGTGGCTAACCTTTGACTTCAGCACCACTTTCCTGCAATCACTACACATCCCCTAAAACCGAAAAAAATCTGTGGACCTGTGTTCTGGTCATCCTGCTACAGGAAAGAGCACAGAGGAGATTTTCGAGGATGTTGCCAGGACTCGAGGGACTGAGTTATGGAGAGAGGTTGAGAACATTGGGACTTTTTTTCATTGGAACGTACAAGACTGAGGGGTGATCTCATAGAGGTGTATAAAATCACGAGGGGCATAGATAGGGGGAAGGCGCACAGTCTTTTTCCCAGGGTTGGGGAATCAAGAACTAGAGGGCATAGGTTTAAGGTGAGAGGGGAAGTTTTAAGAGGAAACCGAGGAGCAACTCTTTCACTTTGTGGGTGGCCCATGTAAGGAACGAGCTGCCAGAGGAAGTGGTTGAGGCAGGTACATTAACAACATTTAAAGGATATTTGGACAGGTACATGGATAGGAAAGGATATGGGCCAAATACAAGCAAATGGAAACTAGCTTAGATGGGAATATTGGTCAGCATGGACCGGTTGGGCCGAAGGGCCTGTTTCCGTGTTGTATGACTCTATGACTCTAAACCTCTGCTGATTTTGTTATGAAGTTCCTTAGGGTGTTTTACTGTACAAAAGGCGCTAGGTAAATGCAAGGTAAATATATCCTTCACCAAAACTGGAGTTGTTATTATGGTTGGTCATTAAGACAACGTACTTTAATTATTCTCCAATGAAAATCAAAAAAGAAACTAAAAATGCTGGAAATCTGAATTAAAAACTTAAACACTCAGTGGGTCAGGCAGCATTTCTGAAGAGAGAAAAACGGTCAATATTTTGGGTCAGAACAGTTCCGATGCAAGGTCACAAACCCAAAACGTAGGACGTTTCTCTTTCCACAGAAGCTGCCTGACCTGCTAAATATTTCTAGCATCTGTGGCACCTTATTTGCCATCCCGCACTGCACTTTCTCTGTAACTGTAACACGATATTCCACATTAAGTTATTGTTTTTCCTTTCGTAATACCTCGATGTACTTATGCATGGAATGATCTGTATGGATGACACGCAAACAAAAGTTCTTCACTGTATCTCGGTACATGTGACAGTAATAAACCAATTCCAATTCCAATGATTATTTGAGCTCATTTGCTCTGATTTGCAGTTTGGCAAGTTGCCTGTGTTTGCCACTGATTGATACCAGTAGCAGAAGATGTACATCCCGCTAATCACTCAAAGCCAGGAATACGACCCTCACAGTATCACTGAAGGTTCTATAGATTTTAGAAAAGGCATCGTTGTAAATTGGTAAATTGGTTTATTATTGTCACATGTACTGAGGTACAGTGAAAAACTTTGTTTTGCATGCCATCCATACAGATCATTTCATTACATCAGTGCATTGAGGTAGTACAAGGGAAAACAATAACAGAATGCAGAATAAAGTGTTACAGTTACAGAGAAAGTGCAGTGCAGGTAGACAATAAGGTGTAAGGTCATAACAAGGTAGATTCTGAGGTTACGAATCCATCTTATCGTACTAAGATAAGATATCTTTATTAGTCACATGTACATTGAAACACAGTGAAATGCATTTTTGCATAGAATGTTCTGGGGGCAGCCCACAAGTGTTGCCATGCTTCCGGCGCCAACATAGCATGCCCACAACTTCCTATCCTGTACATCTTTGGAATGTGGGAGGAAACCGGAGCACCCAAAGGAAACCCACGCAGACACGGGGAGAACGTACAGACTCCTTACAGACAGTGGTGGGAATTGAACCCAGGTTGCTGGCGCTGTAATAGCGTTACGCTAACCGCTACACTACCATGCCTGCCCTAGGGGACCATTCAATAGCCTTATAACAGTGGGTTAGAAGCTGTCCTTGAGCCTGGAGGTACGTGCTTTCAAGCTTTTGTATCTTCTGCCTGCTGGGAGGGGGGAGAAGAGAGAATGTCCAGGATGGGAGACGTCTTTGATTATGTTGGTGACCTCATTAAGATGCAGGTCAAGATAGATAGATCCATCAAGTGATCAATCACTGAATAATTGATGACTTGTGGGATATTTCATTCGTATGCATTTCTCCTGCACTGCCAACTTCCCTTCAACAAACAGGAGCTGAATCGATTGTTTCTAAAAAGCCCTATTATCAACCATCTCAGCTTGGGCACATCTCATCAACCCTTAAGCCCTTTGCCTTGGTAAAACAAACCCACTCCCACTGGAGTCACAAGAAACTGCAGACGCTGGAATCTGGAGCAAAAATCAGCTGCTGGAGGAACTCAGCGGGTCAGGCGGCACCTGTGGGGGGAAGTGGACAGTCGACGTCACGGGACGAGACCCTTCGTCTGGACTGAGAGAGTAAAGGGGAGATAACAAGTATGATGGTAAAGGGGAAGGGGTGGGCAAGATCTGGCAGGCGATAGGTGGATCCAGGCGAGGAGGGGTGACGGGCAGATGGGGGAGGGGGGAGTGGAGATAGTGACAGAGGCTGGGAGGTGAGGGGTGGAGGTGACACAGGGCTGCAGATGGTGGGATCTGATAGTGGAGGAAGGTGGAGCAGGGAACCAAATAGGGGAGGTGGGGAGGGCAGATGGGAACAGTGGGGGGGGAGGGGACCCAGTGGGATGGGGGTGTGGGTGGAGGAGGGGAAAGGAACAGATAGGTTTATAAGATTATGAGAGGCATAGATAGAGCAGACAGCTGGTATCCTTTTTTCCCAGGGTCGAAATGTCTAACACCAGAGGGCGTGCATTTAAGGTGAGAGGGGAGAAAGTTCAAAGGAGATGCGCGGGTCAAGTATTTTACACAGAGAGCGGTGGGTGCCTGGAACGTGCTGCCCGGGGTGGTGGTGGAGGCAGATACAATAGCGGGGTTTAAGAGGCTCTTAGGCACATGGATGTGCAGAGAATGGAGGAATATGGACATTGTGCAGGCAGAAGGGATTAGTTTAGTTCGGGGTTTAATTAGTTCAGCACAACATGATGGGCCGAAGGGCCTGTTCCTGTGCTGTACTGTTCTATGTTCCATGTTCTAAACTGGGAGATTGGGGGCTAGTATTGGGTGTCTATTGGAAGCACTGAATGGACCAGGAGGAGAGAGAAAGGGACAGTTATAATTGGAAGCACTTGTCATTGAGCTGGGTGATGCGGATGGTTTGATTTCTAGCCAGGTGTGAATTCACCTTGACTGGCACCCCTTCCACCAGGAAATGACATGCGTGTGCACCAGCTGGGTGACTGAGGACAGGATCACTGGTCAGTTGTGATTCCTCATATGGTGAAATAGCCTTCTGCCATTGGTGGAGTCATACAGCACAGAAACAGGCCCTTCGGCCCACCAGATCCACGTTGACTTTCAAGTACCCATCATTCTCTCGGTTTGCTCATTAAGAAAAGGCCATGTGGTAAAGAAAGGTTCACTTCATCTTGGCCAAGGAAACAAATATTAAAAATTGCCACGATTACACTATTATCACACATTCCCTTTTCTCTCTTTTACCTTCTTGGAGAAGATAAAGGAGTTTCACAAGATCACAAGACAAAGGAGCAGAAGTAGGCCATTCAGCCCATCGAGTCTGCTCCACTGCCTCACCATTGGCTAAACAATTCTCCTATCTAGCCCCAATTCCCGGCCTTTTCCCCATATCCCTTGATATCCTGACTAATTAGATACCTATCAATCTCCTCCTTAAACAGCCCCAATGATAGGGCCTCCACAGCTGTATGTGGCAACAAATTCCATAAATCCATGACCCTCTGGCTAAAGAAATTTCTCCTCATTTCTGTTCTAAATGAGTACCCTCTAATTCTAAGATTGTGCCCTCTAGTCCTGGACTCACCCACCAAGGGAAACAACTTGGCCACATCTACTCTGTCCAGTCCTTTCAACGTTCGAAATCTTTCTATGATTCTTCTGTACTCCAGTGAGTACAGTCCAAGAGCCGACAATCGATCATCGTACGTAAGCCCTTTCATTCCGGGAATCATCCTCGTAAATCTTCTCTGAACAGTCTCCAACATCAGACTCAAGAACAGCTTCTCTCCCCACTGCTGTCAGACTCCCGAACCAATCACCTCTTTCCCACCCCCTTCCCGGTGGCGCTGCCACGATCTCGGACTCTTAACTCCACCTCTTCCGTTATTGTCACTTCAGCATTTCTTTTTGCACTGCTTCAGTTTGCATGACGATACTTTGCACCATCCTGCTCCTTTATGCTCAACGCTGTATTTATTGTTGTATTTATTATCACCGTGGACACTGTTTGCTCTGTGAGCTTCTCATGAGCAAGGAATTTCATTGCACCCTGTTGTATGAGACAATAAACTAACCTAACCTAATGAGTGTGTATGAGTTGGGCAAACATGCAGGTGATGGCACCATCCAGTGTAATATTGGCCTAGACTTTGACCAACCAATAACATTCACGTTTATTAAGATTGAATTGGAGACCATCCAAAATAATCCATGCAGGTAAACACAAAAATGAGGAAGTTGGTGTCTGATGTGAGCTGGTCTTCCTATAGACTCATTATATTATTAGCTCGTCTACGGTGATGCTTCTCTTTGCTGCTTCAGTGCAATGCCGTTCCAACCTATCGTTCTCCACCCAGTGCACAGTGGCTGCAGTGTGTAACATCTACATTCTGTTACTTGCCCAGGCTACTCCGACAGCACCTCCCAAAGGCGCCGCCTCTCCCACCGAGAAGGACAAGGGCAGCGCCACCGCCTGCAGTTTCCCCTCCAAGTAATGCACCATCCTGACTTGGAAATGTATCACCGTTCCTCCATCATCCAAGTCCTTGAGCTCCCTCTCCAACAGCATAATGGGAGCACCTTCACCAGAAGGATGACCATGGTTCAAGTAGGTGGCTCACTCACTCCTTCTCACTGGCAGTAAGGGATGGGCAATAAATACAATGCCAAACCATTGAACATAGAACACTACACCATCGAAACAGGCCCTTCGGCCCATGATGTTGTGCCAAACTCATTAAGTTAATGATGCCCAATTAAACCAATCCCTTCTGCCTGCACGTGGTCCACATCCCTCCATTCTCTGCATATTCATGTGCCCATCTAAGAACCTCTTAAATGTCTCAAAGTCGAGTTTGTTGTCACATGGACAAGTCCATGTGTGCAAGGTGCAATGAAAAACTTACTTGCAGCAGCATCACAGGCACAGAGCATCAGATAAGCAGCATTCACAAGAAAAACATAAACTAAACACAACTTTTGCAAGAAAGAACACAATTAGAACTAAAAGAAAACTCAGTCCTTTTAGTGCAAAGTGACCAAATTGCTGACGGTGTTGCTCAGTGATTAGGGTTGTGCCGGTCGGTTCAAGAACCGAATGGTTGAAGGGAAGTAACTATTCCTTAGCTTGGTGGTGTGGGACATCAGGCTTCTGTACCTCCTGCCCGATGGTAGCCACGAGAAGATGGCATGGCCCGGATGGTGGGGGTCTTTGATGATGGATGTGGCCTTCTTGAGGCATCATCCTCTATCGTAGCTGCCTCCAGCACCACCCCAGGCAGCGCATTCCAGGCACCCACTGCTCTCTGCGTAAAGAAACTTGCCCTGCACATCCCCTTTGAACTTTCCCCCTCTCACCTTAAAGGTATTAGACATTTCAACCCTGGATAAAAGGTACCAGCTGTCTATCTACTCCTCTCATAGTTTTATAAACCTCAATCAGGTCTCCCCTCAGTCTCCATCACTCCAGAGAAATCAACCCAAGTTTGCCCAACCTCTCCTTATAGTTCATACCCTCTAATCCAGGCAGCATTCTGGTGAACCTCTTCTGCACCCTCTCCAGAGCCTCCACATCTTTCCCATAATCCTGTAAATGAATTGAAGAAAAGATCATATCTGATTCAACTCCTTTTCTTTTTGGGATAATCTTAATTGACAAAAAAAGTAATCATTCTTCAAAGTCCAACCCTAATTTAAAAATAAATCACTACCGATATTTATACAAAGTCACCTTGTAATTGTAAACAGTGATTACAAATGAATGCTGTCGTCACAATTGGCATATTGAGATCAGTGTGCACATGTTGCACAGACAGACAGCCAATAACCTCATCCAGTGTAACATTAATTTGGACTTTGCCCAACTAGCAGCACTCTCCATTATTATGATTAACTTAGAAAGCAACTTCTGGCATCCACACAGTTAAAAATAAAAATCTGGAAGTTGCTGTCTGATTGGCCTAGTCCTCCTAAAAGCCTCAGTGTATTGCTACCTCAGAGAGTAGGGCCTGAAGTAGTACTTGCACTAAAGGTTAAAATGATGCATTAATGTATAAATGAATATGACTGTTAGTTACTGCTAATCAGCATAGCTAACAGTGTAAATAAATCTACAAAGGTGGAATCTTATTCATTCAGCTTTTACTTATTGGAATGCTTAAAAGAATTAGAAATTAAATAGCCTTTTATTTTTATCTTTTCTTTCTGCCTTCCACCTCTTAATTCAATCTATCTTTCCACCTCTTTAGTTTTCTTCTTGTACCTACTTTAATGAACTGTTCCAGCTGATACTTCCTGATTCAGACTCTTCTGTGCCAAAGTAAGGATTCTTCAATCTGATTGGCTAAGATTGGAGTTGGGCAGTTGCATACCTTCTTGACCAGTTCTTATTGGTGGAGGATCCTCTGCTGTGATTGGTTTGTTAACCACAGTAAATTCCATTGTAAGATCCAATGGAAAGTCTGTGAGCAAGTACAGGATAATGAATGGCTATCACCTTAGGACCTGAAGACCATAAGGTAATTGGTAATTGGTTTATTATTGTCACACGTACCGAGATACAGTGAAAACTTTGTTTTGCGTGCAGTCCATACAGATCACTTCATCACATCAGTACACGGGAAAACAGTAACAGAATGCAGAATAAAGTGTTACAGTTACAGACAAAGTGCAGTGCAGGTAGACAATAAGGTGCAAGGGAGATTCAATCCTTGATCTGTGTTGAGTTTGCTACTCTCAAAATTAGATAGGTTTGCATACCATCAGTTTCATAGAATTACACTGTTCTGTCCGATGTTTTATGCAGATCTATATGAGTTGCTCATACTTTGCTTCACCTGACTCCGTTATACTGTTTTTTGGCTGCCCCTTGAATACACCTGTGGGATGCATCTCAACTGCTTCACCTATAAGTGAATGCCATTTACTAACTCTGGTGCCAGCTTGGTTCCTGACACAAATGGAAACACCTCGTAAAAGGTGGACAGAGATAAACATATGCAAATTAGGCAGAGGAGAAGGCCATTCAGCCCCTCGAGTCTACCCCACCATTCAATAAAGCTGATCCAATTGTAACCTCAATTCTGCTTTTGCAACTCATCCCAGCAACCTTTCCCTTGCTCATCAGGTACCTATCTCCTCGATGTTAGGACTCTATTCCACCATCCTTTGGGGAAGAGAGTTCAAAAGGCTCATCATCCTCTGAGAGAAAGAATTTCACCTCATCTCTGGATTATCACGCAAACCAGTCTCCAATCCATTGACTCCTTCTACACTTCCCGCTGCCTTGGAAAAGCAGCCAACATAATCAAGGACCCCTCCTACCCTGGTTATTGTCTCTTCTCCCCACTTCTGAAAATCTTGAGAGCATGTACCACCAGGCTCAAGGACAGCTTCTGTCCCGCTCTTATCAGACTCTTGAATGGACCGCTCATACACTAAAAGATGAAATCTTGATCTCCGAATCTAACTCGTCGTGGCCCTTGCACTTCATTTGTCTGCCTGCACTGCACTTTCTCTGTAGCTGCAACACTCTATTCTGCATTGTTTTCTTTTTACTTCCTCGCTGTAATCATGCATGGAATGATCGTTGGGATGGCATGGAAACAAAAGCTTTTCACTGTATCACAGTACATGTGACAATAATAAACCAATAAATAAAGTGGGTGATCCTTTATTTTTAAACAGTGACCCCTAATTCTCAATTCTCCAAGAATAAGAAACATTCTCTCCACGTCCATATTGTGAGTCCTCTTTCTCCCCAATCTGATATTCTCTCTTGGTTGAATAGCTCTACTACTGTCGTCGTGGCTATCCCTCAAGGTCGAGGATGATGGTCTTCGTTCCGTAGATCTATTTATGGGCTCTCAAGTGGCTTATGAGTCCAATCTTGGCTCTGATAAAGCCCACAGAGCGAAGACACCTGTGTGTTGCACTACAAAAAGCACATGATACTTCACAAATCAACCAACTGATTGCAATGGCATGGAAACCACGACGATTGGAGCTGATGGATTTGTTGCAGCCTTTATCCGCCTTCACAGCTGTTGAGTTCAAAATAACTTCGTCCGCCTGTTCCACCATTGAGGTCTTGTTTGGATTGTTCTTTGTCAGGGACCTCACCATCGACCTCACTGCCATGGGTGACTTTACCAGGAGCATAGCTCCAGACGGCATCACTCTCGGGATCTCAGGACCACACAAGCTCCTCCACCATGACAAGGTGACAATCCATGGAGAAGTTACTGTACACTGCATTGGAACAATGATCCCAGAGTTATGGGAGCAGATTGGCTGTGAAGCAAAACTTCAACAATACCTTCAGGATGCATGAGAGAAATTGCTAGAAGTTATCCCAAGTCAAAGCATCAATAATACTTCAGCAAAGTGCTGTACGCAGATCTGGTCATGATGCTTCATAGAGATGTCAAGGCTACAGAGAGAATATGGAGGAGATTTACTCGCTACTGCCATCGGGCAGGAGGTACAGAAGCCTGAAGTCCTACACCACCAGGTTCAAGAACAGCTACTTCCCTACAACCATCAGGTTCTTGAACCAACCTGCACAACCCTAACCCTACCTCAGCAACGGAACACTATGGACCACTTCTCGCACTGCCACGGACTTGTCTCTGATTGTGTCTATTTTTTGCACCAAGTTCTTGTTTTGTACAGCCTTCTGTTTCTATCTCTCTTCACTGGCTTCTATAATTTATGTATAATTTATATTCTGTGCGTTGTCTGTACCTACGTGCCTGTGATGCTGCTGCAAGCAAGTTTTTCATTGTACCTGTACCTCCCCGCACTTGTGCACATGACAATAAACTCAACTTGACTTGATTTGACTTGAACAATCTCAAGGGTGTCAAACTTCAGCTCTGTGGAGAGATTGGAGAATCTGGGACTGCTCTCTCTGGAGCAGAGAAGTTCAACAGGAGGTTTCATAAGAGGGACCCAAAAAATGAAGAGTTTTAATAGAATGTTGCTTCCCGCTACAGTAACCAACCAATTAAGGTAACTGGCAAACGTACCAGAGACGAAATGAGAATTCTGATGGAGGGATAATTACCTCTGTAAATTGCCTGTTGTGTAGGCGAGTGACAGAATCTGGGGGAGTTGATGGGAATTTGAGGAGAACAGATTGGGTTTGGTGTAGGACTAGTGTAAGTGGGTGGTTGATGGTGAGTGTAGACAGTGTGCTGAAGTTCCCATGCTGTATGATTATTTACTTTCCTTGCTACGAACTGTTAGCATCTGGCATGCAATGCCTGAAAGACCAGTGGAAGAAGATTGCTTCACAACTTTTGAAGGGGAATTTGAAGAGTTTGCAAAGAGGTGGAAAGCAAGTAACAAGTGTGAGCCTAATTTTATATCAACTCCAAAGGGCTTGCATAAGTACGATGGGTTGAATAGCCTCTGCATTGCTCCATGGATGTTATAAGTGATAATGCCTAGCTAGAACTGAGCTCCAATGTATTCCTATTGGGCAGGCACAGCAGTGTAGTGGTTGGCATAACGCTATTACAGCGCCAGCGACCCAGGTTCAATTTGAGCTGCTGTCTGTAAGGAATCTGTATGTTCTCCCCGTGACTGCGTGGGTTTCCTCCAGGTGCTCTGGTTTCCTCCCACATTCCAAAGACGTACGGGTTAGGAAGTTGTGGGCGTGCTATGTTGGCACTGGAAGCGTGGCGACACTTGTGGGCTGCCCCCGGAACACTCTACGCAAAAGATGCATTTCACAGTGTTTTTCAGTGTACATGTGACTAATAAAGAAATGTTCTCTTATTATTGTCACGTGTGCTGAGATACAGTGAAAAGCTTTTGTTTTGCATGCCATCCAGAGAGATGTTGCAATACGTAATTACATCCAGGTAGAAAAAAGAAAACAGAATGTATAATATAGTGTTGCAGTTACAGAGAAAGTGCAGTGCAGGTAGACAAATAAAGTGCAAAGGCCATGAAGAAGTCACATTTAGCATATAAGAGGTCATAGAACATAGAACACTAGAGCACAGTACAGGCCCTTCGGCCCACAATGTTGTGCCAACATTTTATCCTGCTCTAAGATCTATCTAACCCTTCCCTCCAACTAGCCCCCCATTTCTCTATCATTCATGTGTCTATCTAAGAGTCTCTTAAATGACCCTAATATATCTGCCCCCACAACATCTGCTGGCAGTGTATTCCACGCACCCACCACTCCCTGTGTAAAAAACTTACCCCTAAAATGCCCCTTATACCTTCCTTCAATCACCTTAAAATTATGTCCCCTCGTGTTAGCCATTGTCGCACTGGGAAAAAGTCTCTGACTGTCCACTCGATCTATGCCTCTTATCATCTTGTACACCTCTATCAAGTCCCCTCTCATCCTCCTTCTCTCCAAAGAGAAAAGCCCGAGCTCGCTCAACCTATCCTCATAAGACATGCTCTCCAATCCAGGCAGCATCCTGGTAAATCTCCTCTGCACCCCCTCTAAAGCTTCCACATCCTTTCTATAATGAGGTGACCAGAACTGAACACAATACTCCAAGTGTGGTCTGACCAGAGTTCTATAGAGCTGCAACTGAAGAGGCCGCAGCTCTTGAACTCAGTACCCTGACTAATGAAGGCCAACACTCCATACGCCTTCTTAACAACTCTATCAACCTGCGTGGCAATCTTGAGGGATCTATGGACATGGGCCCCAAGATCCCTCTGTTCCTCCACACTGCTAAGAGTCCTGCCATTAACCTTGTATTCTGCCTTTGAATTTGATCTCCCAAAGTGTATCACACTTATCTGGGTTGAACTCCATCTGCCACTTCTCAACCCAGCTCTGCATTCTATCAATATCCTGTTGTAATCTACAGCAACCTCCTACACTATACACAACACCACCAAACTTACTAACTCACCCTTCCACATCCTCATCCAAGTCAGTTATAAAAATCACAAAGAGCAGGGGTCCCAGAACAGATCCCTACGGAACACCACCGGTCACCAGCCTCCAGGCAGAATACGCTCCATCTACCACCACCCTCTGTCTTCTATGGGCAAGCCAATTCTGAATCCACACAGCCATGTTTCCCTGGATCCCATGCCTCCTGACTTTCTGAATAAGCCTTCCATGAGGAACCTTATCAAATGCCTTACTAAAATCCATGTACACCAGTCTGATAATAGTGGGATAGAAACTGTCCCTGAGTCTCTCAAGCTTTCATATCTTCTTTCCGATGGGAGAGTGGAGAGGAGAGAATGACTGGAGTAGGAGGGGTCCTTGATTATGTTGGCTGCTTTCTGAGGCAGCAGGAAGTGTAGATGGAGTCAATGGAGGGGAGACTGCTTTGTGTAATGCTCTGGGCTGTATTCACAACTCTCTGTGATTTCTTGTGGCCATGGGCTTAGCTGTAATGCATCTGGATGGGATGTTTTCTATGGTGTATCTGTAAAAATTGGCAAGGGGACATGCCAAATTTCCTTAGCCTTCTCAGGCTGTAGAGGCACTGGTGTGTGTTCTTGGCCATAGGGTCCACATGGCTGGACCAGGACAACATATTGGTGATATTTATACCTAGGAACTTGCTATGTGCCTGTGATGCTGCCGTAAGTTTTCCATTGCACCTGTGCACACATGTATTTGTGCATATGACAAGAAGTTCGACTTTGAAGCTCTCAGTCATCTCCACCTCAGCACCATTTTTACAGAGAGGGGCGAGTACCCCGCCCTGCTTTCTGAAGTCAATGATCAGCTCTTTTGTTCTGCTGACATTGAGGGAGAGGTTATTGTCTTGACACCGTGTGAAGGATCTCACCCGCCACAAACACCTGTAGGGTTCCAAACTGCCCTCAACTATTGCATCAAATTCCTTTTGCAGAACATAAAGGGCCGTGTATATTGATGAAAGCCTAAATCGTGTTATGACTTAGTTGCGATCCAGACACCAAACAGTTAAAGGGCTGGGCCCTCTATCTCTCTCTCTCTCTCTCTCTCTTCCCTTCCCCCTCCTTCCCACCTCTGCAGACACACAGCGGGCGCTGACTGGAGGAAAAAAAAAGATTTTTTTTTAATTTTATCTCCGGTTCGCCGGATTGTTCAGAGAACAGGGATGTTGGAACTGGAGAGGGCGTGGTGTTTGCGGATGGAAATGTCTCTCTGTGGTTCTGCCCGCGATGGAACTCAGACCGAGTGATTTATTCTGGGCGCTAGTTTGTACTTTGCAGGTGACAGTCATCTCCCAGACCGGAGCTGAGTTTTGAAGAAATATATCAGTGTTATTTCTGCATCAAATCCAAGTGGTTGGAGGGAGGTTGAGGTGATTTTGTTTGCTTGATCGGAGCCACTCGGTGCGAGAGACAGTTTCAGCACCTTGGACAGCGATGGCTTGGCCGTGCATTAGCCGGGCGTGTTGTATCGCTCGGTTCTGGAACCAGTTGGACAAGGCTGATATCGCCGTGCCCTTGGTATTCACAAAATACTCCGAGGTTACCGATGGATCTACTCCCCATCATCAATTCCGAGCCCCAGGGATCGACGCCCAGCCCGTGGGAGGCGATCAAGATTCTATTGCAAAGACGACCGAGGTATCTTTTGTAAAAAAGCATTATTGTTTTGGATAATGTTGGTCTGTTGCAATTCAGGGTAAAAGTCGGGGTCAGATTTTGCATGGGGTCAGTTCTGCCTTGGTGTGTGTATGTGTGTGTGTGTGTGTGTGTGTGTGTGTGTATTTTTGGTTGGCGTCAGCTGTGCAGTACAAGGTGCCGGAGACAACCTTCATCTGCTGGCGTTTGCTTGCATCACGGCCATATGCTCTGTAGTCAACAGATGTAGGGCTGTTTCTAACTGTTGTATCACCCTTCCCCCGTTGTCACGGCCTTTCAAGTATTTGGTCGGGTGGAGGGGGGGTTACCGTACATTGTGGATGTGCTACCCGGGGTGACTCCCTCCTTTCCCCCCTCCTCACCCTGCTTCCCTTACAGAAATCATTAAGTACACACCTCACAGTCAATGGAGGGGGAACGCCAGGCGGTGAAAGTGGATCCATGGAGGTACTAGCAATGTATAGAGGGAGCACAGATGGAGAGAGAGAGAGAAATCCAGATAGAGAGAGAGAGATACAGAGAGAAGATAGATAGATAGATAGTCAGATAGATAGATAGATAGATAGATAGATAGATAGATAGATAGATAGATAGATAGATAGATAGATAGATAGAGAAAGAGAGAAAAAGAGAGAGAAACAGAGGTAGAGACACAGACACATATAGAGACACACACAGATGGCCATACAGACACACAAAGGTAGATGAATACACACAGAGACAGACATGCAGATATACACAAACAGATAGATGGAGAGACAGACAAAGGGATAGACATTCAGATAGACAAACAGAAGATAGAATCGACAGGAGATGAGCAGATCAGTAGATAAGTCACTGCTTTTTTCAACCATTCATAAATATCCTGGATAAATCTGCTTAAAGGTTTAAAACCACCTTTTAATGTACATACTTGATAATATTTCTGTGCAGTTATTATTAAATATCCCTGGATGGTTTCAATATTACATATTCAACATATTTTGTTCTAACAATTTTCAAGAATCCAGTGAATTCTCAGAGTGCCCGCCCAATGATATAAAACACACACACACACACACACACACACACACACACACACACACACACACACACAGACGCACACACATGCACACACACGCACACAGAAGCAAAGATGCACATGTTTGAAAGAGCAGGCACACACCCTGTTCAGTCCCCGTATTGCTGATCCCACCCCCTCTTGCCACCCCCAGCCACACCCTTCCTCCCCACACGGTGTCCCTAATGGTCTCTCAGACCCATTATGGAGTCTGGGATTAGTTCACATGCTGCAGCCTGTGGACTTCCTATTTTATTTTGGCTAAAAGGTCTCACATCCCTCCTCTGAGCAAGACCCTGAGACTGCGTCACACTACCTGGGATGCACCATGTCTTTGCAGTGCCAACACAGTCTCATAATACATGGAAGCTGCCATCAGCACTGCAGCGAACACTTGGACCTTCTCAGATAGAATCAGTTCAGACGCATCATTTAATTTAGGTATTTATCTAAGCCTTGTGATTCTTTGTTATTCTCCAGTATCTCCCTTTGTCAAACAGCACAGAATTTGACTAGTAAACTGCAGCATTTATGAAAGCAAAACAGTCTTGGCATTGTAAGAATGATTGGCAATGAATATTCTCTGTCCCTTGACACCAGGCATAAACAACCATCAGAAGATTACAGATTTCATCCTACATCTACACAACTGTGGCTCACTGGGGAGACACTCCAGCCCATCATGTAAGAAGTTGTGGGTTCATGACGCACTCCAGTAACGTCAGCAGGCTGATACTCTGAGGCAGTACTGCATTGTCTCAATAGCTGCCTTGATTACGTGAAAGACTACAGCACAAGAGCAGGCCATTTGCTCCATGTTGTCTGTTCCAACCACAATGACAAATGAAACTAATCCCCTCTGTTATGCCCTCTGGTATTCAACAGTTCTACCCTGGGAAAAAGATTCTGGCTGCCTACCCTATCTATGCCTCTCATAATTTTATAAACTTCTATCAGGTCTCCCCTGAGCCTCCAATGCTCCAGAGAAAACAATCCTAGTTTGTCTAACATCTCCTTATAGCAAATACTTTCTAATCCAGGTAGCATCCTAGTAAACCTCTTCTGCACCCTCTCCAAAGCCTCCACATCCTTCCTGTAATGGGGCAACCAGAACTACAGGCAAAGCTCCAAGTTCGGCCTAACCAAAGTTTTGTATAACTGCTATGACCTCCTGACTCTTGTACTCTGTGCCTTTAGCAATGAAGGCAAGCATGCCATACACCTTCTTTACCACCTGATCTATTTGTGTGGCCACTTTCAGGGAGCTACGAACTTGGACCCCAAGATCCCTCTGTATATAAATGTTCTTAAGGATCCCGCCATTTACTGTATACTTTCCCTGTACATTTGACCTTCCAAAGGGCAACACCTCACACTTGCAAGGATTAAACTCCATCTGCCATTTCTCAGTATATTTGTGACTGATCTACAGTAGATCCTCCTGCATCTTTTGACAATCTTCTTCACTACCCACAGCTCCACCAATTTTTGTGTCATCCGCAAACTTACTAATCAGCTCATCTACATTTTTGTCTGAGTCATTTATAGGTATCACAGACAACAGAGGTCCCAACACTGATCCCTGCAGTACGCCACTGGTCACGGACCTCCAGCCAGTGTAACACCGTTCCACCACTACCCTCTGTCTTCTATGGCCGAGCCAATTCTAAATCCAAACTACCAATGTACGTGGGTCCCATGCACCTTAATCTTCCTGACCAACCTTCCTTTTCAGGCGCCTTACTTGATACTGCTTTGAAGAAGAGCAGGGAGGTTTCCCCAACCTCCTGGGACCAACATTTATCCCTCAATCAGTATCACTAACACAGACTTTCTGGTAGTTATTTGTTCCCACGTACAAAAAATGGCATCTACCTTACCTAAATGACAACATTAAAGTACCATTTAAAATTGTACACCTTCTGTGTATTTTTATACCATTGAGTGGAGAGACTAAGGGAGCTAGGACTTTACTCATTGGAGAGAAGGAGGATGAGGGGAGACATGAGGGGAGACATGAGACAACTACAGGTTAATAAATACGACATTGTGGCAATCACCGAGTCATGGCTTTACGATGGATGTGATTGGGAGCTGAATGTCCAGGGGTACACAGTGTATAGGAAGGATAGGCGGGTAGACAGAGGGGGAGGTGTGGCCATGATGGTTAGTAGTGATATAAAATCAATAGAAAGGAAGGATATTGGGTCAGAGGAGGTGGAATCCTTGTGGGTGGAGCTAAGGAATAGCAAGGGTAAAAGGACAATAGTAGCAGTCATATATAGGCCCCCTAATAGCAGTCAGCAAGTGGACGATAAGTTGCAGTTTGAGATAGAAAAAGCATGCCAGAGTGACAATGTGAAGATCATTATGGGGGATTTTAACTTGAAGGTGGACTGGGAAATCCAGAATGGCCGTAGTACTCAGGAGAGGGAGTTTGTGGAATGTCTAAGGGACGTTTTTCTAGAGCAACTTGTTGAAGAGCCCACCAGGGGATCGGCTGTTTTGGATTGGGTGCTGTGTAATGAACCGGAGGTGATTAGGGAACTAAAGGTAAAGGAACCACTGGGAACCAGTGATCACAATATGATTGAGTTCAGTTTCAAGTTTGAGAAGGAGAAGCTGGTAACTGGTGTATCGATATTTCAGTGGAACAAAGGAAATTACAATGGTATGAGAGAGGAGTTGGCCCTAATTGATTGGAAGAGTAAGCTGGCTGGAGGGACGGCAGAGGAGAAATGGAAGGAATTTCTACAGGAAATAAGGAAATTGCAGGATAGATATATTCCAAGAAAAAAGGTTTTTAATGAAAAAAAGGCACAAATGTGGATAACGAGAGAGGTGAAGGCTAAAATAAAAGCAAAAGAGGCGGCATACAAAGAAGCAAAAATTAGTGGGAAAACAGAAGACTGGGAAGCTTTTAAAAACCTGCAGCGAGAAACTAAGAAGGTCACTAGGAAAGAAAAGATGAATTATGAAAGGAAGTTGGTGGATAACATTCGAAAGGATACTAAGAGTTTTTTTAAATACATAAGGTGTAAAAGAGAGACACGGGTTGATATAGGACAAATTGATAACGCTGCAGGAGCTATTATAATGGACGATAGAGAGATGGCAGAGGAATTGAATGAATATTTTGCATCGGTCTTCACCGTGGAGGACATCAGCAATGTGCCGGTTAGTCAGGAGTCTCACGAAATGGAATTGAGTTCAGTTAAGATTACTAGGGAGAAGGTGCTAGGAAAACTAAATGGACTAAAGACTGATAAGTCTCCTGGACCGGATGAGGTGCATCCCTGGGTTCTGAAGGAGGTGGCTTTAGAGATAGCGGAGGCATTGGCGATAATTTTCCAGAAATCGATAGATTCCGGCATGGTTCCGGAGGACTGGAGGGTCGCAAATGTAGTTCCGCTGTATAAGAAAGGAGGGAGGCAGCATAAAGGAAATTACAGACCTATTAGTCTGACGTCAGTGGTGGGAAAGTTATTGGAATCTATCCTCAAAGACAGGGTTACGGAATACCTAGAGGCACAGGGCAGGATAGGTCCTAGCCAACATGGTTTTGTGAAGGGAAGATCCTGCCTGACCAACCTATTGGAGTTTTTTGAAGAAATCACAGGTAAGGTGGATAAGGGAGAGGCGGTAGATGTTGTGTATTTAGACTTTCAAAAGGCCTTTGATAAGGTGCCTCACAAGAGACTGATTAATAAGATGAGAGGTCATGGAATTACGGGTAGGATAACAGAATGGGTGGAGCATTGGCTGGTTGGCAGGAAGCAAAGAGTGGAAATAAAAGGATCTCATTCTGGTTGGTTACCGGTTACTAGTGGTGTGTCGCAGGGGTCGGTGTTGGGACCGCTCCTTTTTACCTTGTACATTAATGATTTGGATGATGGAATAAATGGTTTCGTGGCTAAGTTTGTGGATGACACCATGATAGGTGGAGGAGTAGGGAGTATTGAAGAGATAGGAAGGTTGCAGAGGGACCTAGACAGTTTAGGAGAATGGGCAAGGAAATGGCAGATGAGATTCAATGTAGAGAAATGTGCAGTTGTACACTTTTGAAGCAGAAATAAGTGGGCAGATTATTATCTAGGAGGAGAGAAAATCCAAAGCACGGAAGTACAAAGGGACTTGGGGGTACTCGTGCAGGATACCTTAAAGATTAACCACCAGGTCGGATCAGTGGTAAAGAAAGCGAATGCTATGTTGGCATTCATTTCGAGAGGTATAGTGTATAAAAGAAAGGAAGTGTTGATGAGGGGTCTATGGGGCACTAGTGAGGCCTCATTTGGAATATTGTGCGCAGTTTTGGGCCCCACATCTTAGGAAGGATGTGTTGACGTTGGAGAGGGTTCAAAGGAGATTTACGAGGATGATTCCAGGAATGAAAGGGCTTACGTATGAGGAGCGTTTGTCAGCTCTTGGACTGTACTCACTGAAGTACAGAAGAATGAGAGGGGACCTCATAGCGACATTTAAAATATTGATAGGAAAGGACAGAGTAAATGTGGCTAGGCTGTTTCCCTTGGTGGGTGAGTCCAGGACCAGAGGGCACAATCTTAGAATTAGAGGGTACAGTTTCAAAACAGAGATGAGGAAAAATTTCTTTAGCCAGAGGGTGGTGAATTTGTGGAACTCCTTGCCACGTACAGCAGTGAAGGCCAGATCAGTGGGGGCGTTCAAGGAGGAGATAGATAGATATCTAAATAGTCAGGATATCAAGGGATATGGGGATAAGGCCGGAAATTGGGATTAGAATAGTTTTTTTTTCTTCTTCCCCCATTCCCCATTTCTCATTTCTATTTCCCTTTCCTTGGAGCAGACTCGATGGGCCGAATGGCCTGCTTCTGCTCCCTTGTCTTGTGATCTTGTGATCTTGTGATGATAGAGCTGTACAAAATATTAAGAGGAATAGATAGAGTGGACAGCCAGCGCCTCTTTCCCAGGGCACCAATGCTCAATACAAGAGGGCATGGCTTTAAAGTAATGGGTGGGAAGTTCAAGGGAGATATCAGAGGAAGGTTTTTTACCCAGAGAGTGGTTGGGGCATGGAATGCGCTGCCTGGGGCGGTGGTGGAGGCAGGTACATTGGTCAAATTCAAGAGATTGCTAGATAAGCATATGGAGGAATTTAAAATAGAGGGATATGTGGGAGGAAGGGGTTAGATAGTCTTAGGCGTGGTTTAAAGGTCAGCACAACATTGTGGGCAGAAGGGCCTGTATTGTGCTGTACTGTTCTATGTTCTATAAAAACTTATAACTTTATGTACACTTTACTAAAGAACACTTTAAAGTCATACTCATAGAGCATGGAAACAGGCCCTTCAGCCCAACTTCTCCATGCCGATCATGTTGCTAGTCCTAATTGTCTGTGTTTGGCCCATATCCCATCCATGTACCTTTCCAAATGTCTTTTAAATGTTGTTATTGTACTCTACCACTTCCTCTGGCAGCTCGTTCCACATATCCACCACCCTCTGTGTGAAGAAGTCGCCCCTCTGGTCACTTTTAAATCTTTCCCCTCTTACCTTAACCTGTGTCCTCTAGTTTTCGACTCCCCCAGTCTGGGAAAAAGACCCAAGAGTTATAGTCATTGAGTTGTCAAGTGCAGAAATGGGCTCTTCGGCCTATTACCCATGCTGACCATCAAGTACCCATCTACGTCAATCTTACACTAATCGCATTTTATTCTCCCCACAATCCCCTCAAGGAGGACAGTTTCAAATCAAGTAAAACCTCACCAAGGAGGGGCTGTGGTTGATGCTGGACCAACAAATAAGAATCTGAAGCAGCTGAGATCCTATCAAAAGATTCCATGGCTCTATGACTTGAGAAGGTGGGGGTGAGACACCTTGTTGAAGCACTTCAGTCTGTCTGGTGAAGGTGCTCCTACGGTGCTGTTAGGGAGGGAGTTCCAGGATTTACACCCAGTGAAGGTGAAGGAACGGCAAGATATTTCCAAGTCGGGACGGTGTGTGACAGGGAGGGGAACCTGCAGGTGGTGGTGTTCCCCTGCACCCGCTGCCCTTGTCCTTCTGGGTGGGAGAGGAGGTGGGTTTGGGAGGTGCTGTCAGAGTAGCCTGGGTGAGTAACTGCAGTGCGTTGTCTAGACGGTGCACACTGCAGCCACTGTGTGCCAGTGGTGGAGGGAGGGGGGTGTTTAGATAAGATAAGATTTCTTTATTAGTCACATGTACATCGAAACACACAGTGAGATGCATCTTTTGCGTAGAGTGTTCTGGGGGCAGCCCGCAAGTGTCGCCACGCTTCCGGCGCCAACATAGCATGCCCACAACTTCCTAACCCGTACGTCTTTGGAATGTGGGAGGAAACCGGAGCACCCGGAGGAAACCTACGCAGACATAGGGAGAACGTACAAACTCCTTACAGACAGCGGTGAGAATTGAACCCAGGTGGATGGGGTGTTGAGCCACCTGTGCTCATCCAGACAAGTGGAAGGAATGCCTGCTAAGACTTGTGAGAAGGAATTAGATTCATCCCAGCAACAACAACCGCACTTATAGATCACTTTTATGTAGTGATAACGATCCCAAGGTGCTGTACAGCAGCATGAGTGAATGAAATTTGAGCCACCCAAGGTGATCAAAAGTTTAGTTAAAGAGATTTTATGAGTCATAGTCATACAGCACAGATACAAGCCCTTCACACGGAGTCCACACTAACCATCAGACTGGTGTTGGTATTGGTTTATTATTGTCATATGTACTGAGATACATAGAATATAGAACAGTACAGCCCAGGAACAGGCCCTTTGGCCCACGGTGTTGTGCGGAACTAATTGAACTAATCCCTTCTGCCTGCACACTCCATTTCCCTTCATTCTCTGGTTATTCATGTACCTACCTAAGAGCCTCTTAAATGCCTCTGTCTCTACCTTCACCACCACCCCTGGCAGCGCATTCCAAGCACCCACCGCTTGCCCCACACATCTCCTTTGAAATTTCACCCTCTCACCTTAAACGCATGCCCTCTGGTATTAAACATTTTGACCCCGGGAAAGAGATACCAGCTGTCTACTCTATCTATGCCTCTCAGAATCTTATAAACTTCTATCAGGTCTCCCCTCAGCTTCTGCTGCTCCAGAGAAAACAACCCAAGTTTATCCAGCTTCTCCTTTAAGTACCTGCCCTCTAATCCAGGCAAGATCCTGGTGAACCTCTTCTGCACCCTCTCCAAAGCCTCCACATCCTTCCTGTAATGGGGCGACCAGAATTGAATGCAATACTCCAGATACGGCCTAACCACAGTTTTATAGAGCTGCAACATAACTCCCTGACTCTTGAACTCAGTGCCTCAACTAATAAAGGCAAGCATGCCGTACGCCTTCTTTACCACCCTATCAACTTGTGTGGCCACTTTCAGGGAGCTGTGGACTTGGACCCCAAGATCCCCCTGTACATATACACCACATACAGTGAAAAGCTTTTGTTTTATATGCCATCCAGACAGATCATGCCATGCATAATTACATGGAAACAGAATGCAGCAGTGCAGGTAGACAAATAAGGTGCAAGGGCCGCCACAAGGTAGACAGGGAGATCAAGAGATCAAGGTAGACAGGGAGACCAAATTTTATTGTCCCATCAACTCCCCCATTCACCGACACACTGGTGGTAACTTGCAGTGGCTAATTAACTTACCAAGGCCTTCAAGAAGAAACAGAAGGTGGAGAAGATTGAGGAGGGATCTTGTGCCCTCAGTGTGGGCACCATTGATGCAGTGATTAAAACCAGCAGCAGGCAGTAAACGGGAAATGGTGCAGGGGATGGTAGGTCTGGGGGAGGCAATGATTCGTGCACTACTGTTGAGAAGAATCCCTGTCTCTAGGACTAATAGATTCCCGGTATCCTGATGTATGCGGCTTGGAGAAGAAAGTAATCGATAAATTCAATCATCTCCTCAAACTTACAGAGCATTACAATTGTACTTGCTGTACAATACATTTATAATCTTATTTCAGATGATAACTATCAAGCACTCACGGTTCTGACAATTCCGACGTGAAATTGCTAACCTTCCAGCTCTTCGGAAATAATTTGCAAAATTACAAGATGTCTGGCTGTAAATTCTTGGCAATGGTTTATTTTGAACATAAAACATAGAAGATTACAGCCCAGGAACAGGGCCTTCGGCCCACAATGTCACTGCTGACCAGGATGCCATATTAAACTAAACCTAACTGTCTGCACATGTTCCATATCCCTCCATTTCCTGCATGTTCGTGTGCCTGTCTAAATGCCACTACTATATCTGTTTCCACTACCACCTCTGACAGCATGTTCCAGGCACACACCACTCTCTGTGTAAAAAAAAATTACCCCACATATGTCATTTGAACTTTCCCCTTCACAGCTTAAAGCTATGCCTTCTAGTACTTGATGTTTGAAAAAGACTCTATCTACTCTATCTACAGTTCTGATAGTTTTATAAACTTCTATCAGGTCTCCCCTCAGCCTCCACCGCTCCAGAGAAAACAACCCAAGTTTGTCCAACCTCTCCTCATAGCTCATACTCTCTAATCCAGGCAGCATCCTGGTGAACCTCTTCTGCACCCTCTCCAAAGCCCCCACATCCTTCCTGTAATGGGGCGACCAGAACTGCACGCATTACTCCAAGTGTGGTCTGACCAAAGTTTTATACAGCTGCAGTGGGACTTTCTGACTGTGATACTCAATGAAGGCAAACGTGCCTTATGTCTTCGTTACCACTGTATTTACTCGTGTTGCCACTTCCAGGGAGATATGGATTTGGACCCAAGATTCCTCTGTGCATCAATGCTGTTAAGGGTCCTGCAATTTACTGTATAGTTTCCCCCTACATTTGAACTCCTAAAGTGCAACACCTCACACTTGCAAGGATTAAACTCCATCTGCCATTTCTCAGTATATTTGTGACTGATCTACAGTAGATCCTCCTGCATCTTTTGACAATCTTCTTCACTACCCACAGTTCCACCAATTTTTGTGTCATCTGCAAACTTACTAATCAGCCCATCTACATTTTCGTCTGAGTCATTTATATGTGTATCACTAACAACAGAGGTCCCACCGCAGATCACTGTGGAACATTAATCACGGACCTCCAGTCAGAATAACACCCTTCCATCACTACCCTCTGTCTTCTGTGACCAAGCTACTTTACCTACATGGAGACCATCTGACCCATCAAGTCTCTGCTGACTCTCAGAGCAATCCCATCAATTCTTCCCACTTACATCCTTTCACCTATTGTCTCCCAGATGCCCATTAACTCAACCCTAATTCTCCAGTCAATCTACACTAAGGGCAATTGACAGTCACTGTTTAACCTGTCAACCCCACATCTTTGGGATGTGGGAGATAACAAAAGCACCCAGGAGGAACCTCGTGGTCACAGGGAGAAGGTGGAACTTGCACACAGACAGCACGGAGGTCAGGGTCGTACCTGGGTTCCTGGAGCTGTACTAACTGCTGTGAACCTGTCCCACCCCTATCATCACTGATCATATCTGGTGGCAGTTCAATGGGAAATGGGACCCTCTTTATTGTTTTAACACAAACCGTTTGTTTAGATTTTAACTCGCTGCAAGTATTGGTAATTGGTTTATTGTTGTTCCATGTACTGAGATACAGTGAAAAGCTTTTGTTTGCATGCCATCTGGACACATTGTGCCGTAAGATAAGATATAAGATATTTTTATTAGTCACATGTACATCGAAACACACAGTGAAATGCATCTTTTGCGTAGAGTGTTCTGGGGGCAGCCCGCAAGTGTCGCCACGCTTCCGGCGCCAACATAGCACCCCCACAACTTCCTAACCCGTACGTCTTTGGAATGTGGGAGGAAACCGGAGCACCGGGAGGAAACCCATGCAGACAGGGGGAGAACGTACAAACGCCTTACAGACAGCAGCCGGAATTGAACCCGGGTCGCTGGCGGTGTAATAGCGTTATGCTAACTGCTACACTACCATGCCTCCATGCCTGCCCACAAGTACATCAAGGTAGTAAATCAAGGACATCAAGTACACAAGTACATCAAGGCAGTAAAAAGAAAACAGAATGCAGAAATATAGTGTTGCAGCTACAGAGAAAGTGAAGTGCAAGTAGACAAATAGGCCAAGGTATCATTGAATGAAGGATCAGACTTGAGGGGCTGAATGGTCTGCCTTTGCTCCTATTTCTTTTGTTCCTGATATTCTAACAATCAACCACGATCTTATTAAATGTTGTACATGCTTAGGAGGATGGATGGTTTCCTGAATAATGTCCTTGTAACATAGTGAAACGCAGGTGTCCATTATCCAATGTGCAAAGCAGTTGAATTTCTCAATTAGATTTGGTGCTGGAACTCAAATGTTTAAAATTCCAGGGTATTGATATAGAAACGATCTGAAGCTTCGATTACATTCCATTTGGATCTTCCATTATCATTGAGTCCTGGAAGAAACTTCACACTTCCAAGGAATCCCATCACACAACATCTCAGAGCGTTTTACTCAGTGCCCCCACGATCTCCCTGTACCCTCAAAATTCCAGGATGTATCCCATCTGCTCCTGGTGACTCACTAACTTTAAGTTCAGGCAACATTCGTAACATCAGCTTTTAACATCTCCAACATCTCAACTATTTCATCCTTCGATATTACTTTGGAGGGCTCCTCTTACCGAATGAAGAAGATGCAAAGTATTCATTTAATACCTTAACACTGCCCTCAGCACGTTCCCATTTTTGTCCTTACTGGACCCAATTCCTCCATGTACTGCCATGTATTTCCAAGTCAAGGGAGTTGAGACCTGGAGGGGAACCTGTAGATAGTGGCGCTTGATGGACCTACTGCCCTTTTCCTTCTTGGTAACAGAGATTGCAGGTTTGGCAACTAATTGTTCAGGCAATGTTCAGCACAACTCGCAATTCCTCAGAAAATGAAGCGGTCCACAACCAAATGCAACAAGACCTGGCGAACACCCAGGCCTGGGATGATAGGTAGGTAAGCAACATTCACACCACGTGTGCTAGACTATGACGATATCCAACAAGGGAAAATCCAGCCCTCACCCCCTGACATTCAATGGCACTACCATCACTGAATCCCCCACCAGCAATATCCTGGGGGTTCCCATTAACCAGAAACTGATCTGCAGTAGCCACGTACACAGTGTGGCCACAAGAGCAGGTCAGAGGCTGGGAACCCTGCAATGACTAACTCACCTCCTCACTCCCCAAAGCCTGTCCACCATCTACACAGCTCAGGTCAGGACTCACCACTTGCCTGGGTAAGCGCAGCTTCAACAACACTCAAGAAACTCAACACTATACAGGACACGGCAGCCTGCTTGATCGGCACCCCGTCCACAACCATTCACCCACTCCACCACTGATGCAGTGTAAGAGCAGTTCTGTACCATCTACAGGACGCACTGCAGCAACTCATCAAGACTCCTCAGACAGCACCTTCCAAACCCACCACCTCTACCAGCTAGAAGGACAAGGGCAGCAAAAGCACGGGGAACACCACCCCCTGGAGGTTGCCCCCCTAAACCACGCGCCATCCCGACTTGGAAATATCTCGCCGTTCTTTCACCGTCACTGGGTCAAAGTCCTGGAACTCCCTCCCAGCATTGTGGGTACACCCACACCTCAAGGACTGCAGCGGTTTGAGAAGGCAGCTCACCACTACCTGCTCAAGGGCAATGAGGGATGGGCAATTAAATGCTGGCTCAGCCTGTGAAGCCTGTATCCCCTTCAATGAATATAAATGCAGGGTATTGTGCTGCAGTGGTGGGGGGAATGAATATTAAGTGTGTTTTGTCCTGGAACTTCTTGGAAGCTGTTAGAGCTGCACTTAACCAGGCAAGTGAAGAGTATTCCATCATGATCCCGGCTTGTGCACTGTTGATGGTGGAAAGCCTTTGGGGTGTCAGGAGGTGAGTCCTATGCCTCAGGATGCTCAACATCTGACCTGGTCTTGTAGTCACAGCATTCATGTGGTCGGTTCAGTTCAGTTTCTGGGAAGTGGTGATCCCCAAGGATGTTGATGAAGGGGGACTGGGCAATGGTAGACTATTTGTTAGAGGTGGTCATTGCTTGGTATTTTGTGGCCCAAAGGTTACCTATAAGTCCAAGTTGAATGGTGTCCAGGTCTTGCTGCATGCAGGCATGGGCAGCTTCATTGGTGAGGAGCTGCAAACACAATTGAACATTGTGAGATCATCTTCAAACTTAGTCATAGAGTAATATTGCATGAAAACAGGCCCTTCAGCCCAACTCATCCATGCTGATCACGGTGCCCATCCAAGCTAGTCCCATTTTCCCGCATTTGGCCCATATCCCTCTAAACCTTTCCTCTCCATGTACCTGTCCAAATGTCTTTTAAATGTTGTTAATGTACCTGCCTCAACCACTTCCTCTGGCAGCTCGTTCCATATACTGACCAACCTCTGTGTGAAGAAGTTGCCCCTCAGGTCCTTTTTAAATCTTTCCCCTCGGACCTTGAACCTATGCCCTCTAGTTCTTAATTCCCCAGCACTGGGGAAAAGACTGTGGCTATTCACCCTATCTATGCCCCGCGTGTCTATATACACCTTACGATAGAAAGAAGGTCATCGATGAAGCAGCAGATGACGGTTGGGCCCAGAACGCTGCAGGAACTCCTGGGGAAGTCTTCCAGTGATGTCCCGGGCTGGGATGATTGACCTCCAGCAACCATAACCATCTTTCTTTGTGTGAGGTCTGACTCTACCCATCAAAGCATTGTCCCTCTGATGCCCAGCTTCTCCATGGCTTTTTGATGCCACACTCAATCAAATGTCAAGGGCAGTCACTCTCACCTCACCTCTGGAATTCAGGTCTTTGGTCCAAGTTCGGATCAAGGATATGATGATACCTGGAGCAAAATGGTCCTGACAAGACCCAGACAGGGTGTCAGTTGTTGGTAAGTAAGCGCCACTTGATAGCACTGTTGATGGCACCTTCAATCACTTCGTCAAGCACCTTCGCTCTGTTCGGTGCAACAGCCAGGACCTCCTGGTGGCCACCCACTTCAATTCCACACCCCACTCCCACAATGACATGTCTGTCCATGGCCTCCTCTACTGCCACGCTGAGGCCAGGCGCAGGTTGGAGGAACAACACCTCATATTCCGCCTTGGGACTCTCCAACCTGATGGCCTCAACATCGATTTCTCCAACTTCTGGTAACCCCTCCCCTTCTTTATCTTCCACACCCCCCGCACACCTTTGTCTTCCCTTATTCCTGTGGCTCCCTTTCCCCGCCTCGATGACCTGCCCATCTCCTCTCCTCCCCTCCCCCATCCTTCCACGGTCCACTGCCCTCTCCCACTGGATTCCTTCTTCTTCAGCCCTTGGCCTCTGCTACCTATCACCTCTCAGCTTATTGCACCTTCACCCCCTCCCCCACTGACCTTCCCCCTCTCACCTGGACTCACCTGTCCCCTGCCTGCCTGAGCTCCTCCCCCTCCCCCCACATTCCAGCTTCTGCCCTCTTCCTTTCCAGTCCTGATGAAGGGTCTCAGCCCAAAACGTCGACTGTTTATTTCCCTCCACAGATGCTGCCTGACCCGCTGAGTTCCTCCAGCACTTTTTATGTATTGCCCGATTCCAGCATCTGCAGAATTCTTTGTGTTGTCTTCAATAACTTCATTGATGATTGAGAGTAGGCTTTCTGGGCAGTAATTAGCCAGATTGGATGTCCTATTTTTATGAATAGGGCATACCTGGGCAGGCACGGAAGTGTAGCGGTTAGCGTAACGCTATTACAGCGCCATGGACCCGGGTTCAATTCCGGCCACTGTCTGTAAGGAGTTTGTATGTTCTCCCCACGTCTGCATGGGTTTCCTCCAAGTGCTCCGGTTTCCTCACATTTTCCAAAGACGTAAGGGTTAGGAACTTGTGGGCACTCTACGTTGGTGCCAGAAGCGTGGCGATACTTGCGGGCTGCCCCTAGAACACTCAACACAAAAGATGCATTTCACTGTGTGTTTCAATGTACATGTGACTAATAAAGCTATCTTAGACCTGGGCAACTTTCCACATTGTCAGGCAGATACATGCATTGTAGCTAGTTTCCTGAAAGTGGCGACACAGGTAGACAGGGCAGTGAAGAAGGCCTCTGGTATGTTTGCCATCAAACTGTCCAAGGTGTTGAATAGAGGAGTTTGGACTACCCGTTACAGTTGCACGAATCATCGGTTAGGCAACACTTGGAATATAGTGTGCAGTTCTGGTCACCACGCTATAGGAAGGATGTGATTAAGCTGGAGAGGGTACAGAAAAGTTCCACAAGGATTTTGCTGGGACTGGAGGGCGTGAGTTATAAGGAGAGACTGGATAGGCTGGGACTGTTTCCCCTGGAGTGATGGAGGCGGAGGGGCGACCTTGAGAGGCATAGATAGGGCACATTGTCGTGGTCTTTTTCCCAGGGTAGGGGAGTCTAAAACTAGGTTTGAGGGGAAGGATCTATAAAGGGGATATGAGGGATTTTTTTTACACAAAGGGTGGTGGGTGTGTGGAACGAGCTGCCAGAGGAAGTGGTAAGAGGTGGGTATAATTACAGCATTTAAAAAACACTTGGACAGCTATTTGGATAGGAAAAGTTAAGAGGATACGGGCCAAACTCAGACAAGTGGGACTAGTGTTGATAGGCACCATGGTCAGTATGGATGAGTTGGGCCGAAGGTCCAGTTTCTGAGGTGTATGACCCTATAATTATATGTCAGCTTGGTTATAGGTGTGGATATATGGCATGCTTTTCACTGTATCTCGGTACGTGTGACAATGATAAACCAATTACCATTGACCTGGTCAATATTCATCCTTGACACAACACCTGATTGTCTGGTCATCATCTCAGTGTTGTTTGTGGGATCTTGCTGTGCATACATTTGCATAAGTTCAATGTTCTGGAGCACAGGTCCAAAGAACCATTCCTAGAGCTGGCATGTTGTCTGGCCCTGTAGCCTTTCCTGAATCCATGCTCCCAGTCATTTCCCATTACCATTCCTGAAGACTGGCTTGGGCGATATTGGAGACATCAGGAGCAGGCTGAGGTGACCATCCAACTCCTTCATCGGGGTTTTCGAAAGGGAATTGGATAGACACTAGGGGTTATGATCTGCAGAGATACCGGGGCCAAGGCACATCTGAGTGGCCACTTAGATCAAGCTGAGCATTGCTAGTCTGAGCAATGGGCTGAATGGCCTCCTCTTGTATGAGAACAGTTCAGAGTGCCTCAGAATAACATCATAAATAAAACTAATGACTAGGAAAGAGACCTGATGCCAAACACTAGAGGACAATCATTTAAAGTGAGAGGGGTAAAGGTGATAGGAGATGTGGGGAAAGTTTTGTGGTGGGGGCCTGGAACAGGCTGCCGGAGGTGGTGGTGGAAGGAGATACAACAGTGGCATTTAGGGGCGATTAGATAGTGTTGTGAGAAATCCACATGGCTGTCACATGACAGTAGCGACACTGACCCTCACTGACCGGAGGACAGCATTGCTCCTCTGATCAGAAGTGACACTACTGTCAATCAAGGTGTGGCTCCACCCACCCCTCAGGTGTGAGAGTACCTTTTGCATCTGAACCTGCCTGACCAGCATCCTTTCTCTCTGAACCTGCTTGACCATTGGCTGTGGCAGGAACCTTTATCTTTGACTCCCACACCATTGGCTCGTTTAAATCACAACAGTGAGGCTCCACCCAGCCTCCTAGCACCATAAAAAGGGCCGTGTCCACTAACCCTGTCTCTTTCAATGACCCCAGGAGTAGTGAGACAATGCTGCAGAGATCATTGGTAAGAGTGCATCACCACATGGTCAGGGAGTGTTTCACTCAGACTCTGGGAGCGTTAAGGGCCAATGCTACTGTAGGATGGGCATTGAAGTGTTATATTCCTGAAGTTGTACATTGTTACTGTGTGCTTGTGTGTATTAGTGTGTGTGTGTGAGTGTATATTACCCCAGCTGTGCTTCCTCTCTCGTGTTCATGGTATCCTGTGCGTGAGTGAGTGTGTGTCTGTTCCCATCCATTCTGTCCTGCGTTTGCCTTTGTGATTAAACTAGTTTTGGTCTACAAAGCTCGAGTCCAGAGTCCTTGATCCTTAAGACAGATAAAAGAACGATTTCACACAACAGATAGACACATGAATATGCAGGGAATGGAGGGATATGCATCATGTGCAGGCAGAAGAGATTCAGTTTAATTTGGCATCGTGTTCGGCACAGATATTGTGGGCCGAAGGGCCTGTTCCTGTGCTGTACTGTTCTGCACTGCACTTTCTCTATAGCTGCAACACTATATTCTGCATTTTGCTTTCTTTTCCTTTTGTACTACCTCAATGTACTGATGTATGGAATGATCTGTCTGGATGGCACGCAGACAAAAGCTTTTCACTGTATCTCGGTACATGTGACAATAATAAACCGATTACCACTGACCTGGCTAATATTCATCCTTGACACAACACCTGATTGGTCATCATCTCAGTGTTGTTCGTGGGATCTTGCTGTGCAGAAATTTGCACAAGTTCTCTGTTCTACCACCACTTTCTCGAGGGCAAGTAGGGATTTTCAATAACACTGGCCTTGGTAGCCACGCCCATGTCTGTAAATGAGAGAAAAGACCCTAAGTGCGCAATCTGTTGCTGTTGTGGGATCGGCTGTGTATTTTACGATGTCTCTTTTCCTCCTGTTCCGGGATGCTCAGGCATCTGAAGTGGTGACAGAAGCCGCGTTGGCACCGGGGAGCATCAGACCAGGATCGAGGCGAGAGTCGGTCATGAGGCAGGACTACCGTCCCTGGAAGGTACGCCCCGAGCCCAGCTGTAAGCCGAAGCAGGAGTACACGCCGACCGACACGCCCTTTGAGAAAGAGACACAGTACAAGAAGGATTTCAAGGCTTGGCCCATCCCCAAGAGAAGTGACCAGCACCCTTGGATTCCCAAGGGGGAGAGAGGGAGCCAGACCCCAGTGCCCGGTGGAGAGGAGCCAGGGGGCTCAGCGGTGTTGCCATCGGCTAGAACAGCAGCGGGGCAGGAGCAGGCAAAGGGCAAAGTGGCAGATGCTCTAAACAGGCAGATCAAGGAGGAGAGAGGGACGGCCACCTCTTACAGGTAACACGTCGGTAGAATTTCTTTGTTAAAAGGCAGAGAACATACAGAACTTTACATTACAACACAGTACAAGCCCTTCGGCCCACAATATTTTGTCGACATTTTATCCTGCTGTAAGATCTATCTAACCCTTCCCTCCCACATAGCCCTCCATTTCTCTATCATTCATGTGTCTACCTAAGAGTCCCTTAAATGTCCCTAATGTATCTGCCCCCACAACACCTGCTGGCAGTGCGTTCCACGCACCCACCACTCTCTGTGTAAAAAAAACTTACCCCTGACATCTCCCTTATACCTTCCTCCAATCACCTTAAAATTATGTCCCCTCGTGTTAGCCATTGTCGCACTGGGAAAAAGTCTCTGACTGTCCACTCAGTCTATGCCTCATCATCTTGTACACCTCTATCAAGTCCCCTCTCATCCTCCTTCTCTCCAAAGAGAAAAGCCCGAGCTCGCTCAACCTATCCTCATAAGACATGCTCTCCAATCCAGGCAGCATCCTGGTAAATCTCCTCTGCACCCTCTCTAAAGCTTCCACTTCCTTTCTATAATGAGGTGACCAGAACTGAACACAATACTGCAAGTGTGGTACGACCAGAGTTCCACAGAGCTGTAACATCACCTCGCGGCTCTTGAACTCAATCCCCCGACTAATGAAGGCCAACACACCATACGCCTTCTTAACAACCCTTTCGACCTGCGCGGCAACCTTGAGGGATCTATGGACGTGGACCCCAAAGTCCCTCTGTTCCTCCACACTGCTAAGAATCCTGCCATTAACCCTGTATTCTGCCTTCAGATTTGATCTCCCGAAGTGTATCACTTCACACTTATTCGGGTTGAACAGGTTGGTGTGGAATTTGGGAGGGGAATTGAAATTAAAAGAGATGTCTTCTGGTTATCAGTCATCCTGGACTGCAAATAGTCACTTCATTTATTGGTGACGTCTATTAAGTCCTCCTGCCTGGTGTTAGTTGTGGCTCTGTCAGCAGCTCTCTTCTGCTTAACTGAAGAGGTTGTGTTCACACTTCACACTTATCCTTATTGCTAAACCTTTACTAAATCTCTGACCAGGCCTCAGCTGAAGCGTCCCATTCTGGCCACTGCCCTTCGGAACACAGGATCAGGCAAATAGGAGCAGGAGTAGACCACTCGGCCCCTCAAGCCTGCCCCAGTACTCAGTTTGCTCATGGAACCAATAAACAAACTGCTGGAGGAACTCAGCAGGTCGGGCAGCATCTGTGGAGAAAAATGGACAGTCGATGTTTCAGGTCGAGACCCTTCATCTGGACTGGAAGGGTAGATGGGAGATAGTCAGGATAAAGGGGTGAGGGGAGGGGTGGAGCAAGAGCTGGCAGGTGATGGGTGGATCCAGGTGAGGAGGGGTGACGGGCAGATGGGGGAGGGGGGAGTGGGAGTAGCGACAGAGGCCGGGAGGTGAGGGGTGGAGGTGACACAGGGCTGCAGATGGTGGGATCTGATAGGAGAGGAAGGTGGAGCATGAAACCGAGTCAGGGAGGTGGGGAGGGCAGATGGGAACAGTGGGGGGGGAGGGGACCCAGTGGGAGGGGTGTGTGGGTGACGGGCAGATGGTGTGGGTGGGGGAGGGGAAAGAAACAGGGTGATGGGGGCTGGGGTGGGTGTGGGAGGAACTGGGGAGATCAGGAGGAGAGGGAAAAGGGACAGAGGGGGAGCAGCTTACCTGAAATTGGAAAATTCAATGTTCATGTCGTCGGGGTGTAGACTGCCCAGGGGGAATATGAGGGGCTGTTCCTCTAGTGTGTGTTTAGCTTCACCCTGGCAGTGGAGGAGGCCGAGGACAGACAAGTTGGCATGGAATTTGGGAGGGAATAGAGGTGTCTTCTGGTTATCAGTCAACCTGGACTGCAAATAGTCACTTCATTTATTGGTGATGTCTGTTAAGTCCTCCTCCCCGGTGTTAGTTGTGGTTCAGTCAGCAGCTCTCTTCTGCTTAACTCAAGAGGTTGTGTTCATTCCCACTCCAGAACCAAGCACAAGTCAGTTACTTTTTGTAATGTTGGTGAAGGGATGATGGTCTTCCGGTTCTCCCTCCATCATTGGGGCTGCAGTGTGAACCATCTGCAGAATACACTGCCGTGACTCACCCAGAGTACACTGACTGCACCTCCCAAACCCACCACCTCTCTCATCCAGAAGGGCAGGGGCAGCAGATGCAGGGGAACACCACCACCTGCTGGTTCCCCTCTAAGCTGCATTCCATCCTGCCTTGGAGATATGTTGTTGTTCCTTCATCGTCACTGGGCCTAAACCCTGGAACTCCCTCCACAACCACATGGTGGGAGTACCTTCACTGGGACTGCTGCCGTTCAAGAAGGGAACACTCCACCACCTTCACAAGGGGCAGTTAGAGATGTGCAAAAAATACTGCCCTTGCCAGTAATACCAAGATCCTATGAGAGATTGAAAACTTAACATTAGCTTTTAATGTTGAGATATTAAAACATTTTACATGTTGAGACAAGTTGAGACAGGAATGAGAGGGTTAACATATGAGGAACGGTTGACGGCTCTTGGGCTGTACTCTTTGGAGTTCCGAAGAATGACGGGGGACCTCACAGAAACATCTCGAATGTTAAAAGGCCTCGACAAAGTAGATGTGGCAAAGTTGTTTCCCATGGTAGGGGAGTCTAGTGCAAGAGGGCACGACTTCAGGATTGGAGGGCGCCCATTCAGAACAGAGATGCGGAGAAATTTCTTTAGCCAGAGAGGGGTGAATCTGTGGAATTTGTTGCCACGGGCAGCTGTGGAGGCAAAGTCATTGGGTGTATTTAAGGCAGAGATTGATAGGTATCTGAGTAGCCAGGGCATCAAAGGTTATAGTGAGAAGATGGGGGAGTGGGGCTAAAATGGGAGAACGGATCAGCTCATGATAGAATGGCGGAGCAGACTCGATGGGCCGAGTGGACGACTTCTGCTCCTTTGTCTTATGGTCTTATGGAGACATTAACAACAAGAATTAATCTCCTCTGTTCCTGGTGAATCTCTGCTGCACTCTCTCTATTGATACCACATCCTTCCTGTAATGGGGCGACCAGAACCATATACAATTCTCCAAGTGCAGTCTAACCAAAGTTTTATACAGCTGTTGGACCCTAGAGGGTACTGTAAGTTCCTAGATGGTATTGAGGGACAGAGGGTCCTCAGTGTACAAGTCCAAGGATCCCTAAAGGTAGCAGCACAGGTGGTGAGGAAGGCATATGGGATACTTGCCTTCATTAGCCAGGGTATAGAATATAGGAGCAGGGAGGTTATGATACAACTTTATAAAACATTGGTTGGGCTACACTGAAGTACTATGTGCATTTCTGGTCACCACACTAGAAGGACATGATTGTACTCAATATCACAAGGATGTTGCCTGCGATGGAATGTTTCAGTTATGAGGAGAGACTGGATAGGTTGGGCCTGTGTTTCCTAGAGCAGAGGGGGGCTAAGAGGGGAAATGATGGTGTACAAAATTATGAGGAGAATAGATGGGGTAAATAGAACCTAGAACAGTACAGCACAGGAACAGCCCACAATTTTGTGCCAAACTAATGACACCTAATCCCTTCTGCCTACACAATGCCCATATCTCTCCATTCTCTGCACATCCATATGCCTGTCTAACAGCCTCTTAAACGCCTCTATCGTATCTGCCTCCGTCTCCACCCTTGGCAGCACATTCCAGGCACCCATCGCTCTCTGGGTAAAAAAACTTGCCCCGCACATCTCCTTTGAACTTTCCCCCTCTCACCTTAAATGCATAGCAGACGTGCCTAAATCTAGAGGGCATAGATTTAAGGTGAAGTTTAAGGGGTATCTGGATTATTTTCACCTAGAATCATAGAGTGACACAGCAAAGAAACAGGCCCCTACAACACAACTCGTCGCCAATCAAGGTGTCTTCTTGAGCTGGTCCCATTGGCCTGCATTTTGCTCATCTCTCTCTAACACTTTTCTATCCATGTATCTGTCCACATATCTTTTATATGTTGTAACTGTACCTGCCTCTACCACTTTCTCTTGCAGCTCATTCCATACCCACCACCATTAGAAGTTGATTGGAATCTAGAACGTACTGGCTAAGGGTAGTGGACGCAGAGTATCTGGTATTGGATTTGGTTTATTATTGTCACTTGTACCAAGGTCCAGTGAAAAACTTGTTCTTGCATACCGATTGTACAGATCAATTCATTACACGGTGCATTGAGGTAGTACAAGGTAAAAACAATAACAGAATACAGAGTAAAATGTCACAGCTACAGGGAAGTGCATTGCAGGTAGACAATAAGGTGCAAGGTCAAACAAGGTAGATTGTGAGGTCAAGCGTCCATCTCATCATGTAAGGGAACTGTTCAATAGTCTTACCACAGTGGGATAGGAGCTGTCCTTGAGCCTGGTGGTACGTGCCCTCAGGCTCCTGTATCTTCTGCCTGATGGGAGAGGAGAGAAGAGAGAATATCCCGGGTGGGTGGGGTCTTTGATTATGCTGGCTGCTTCACCAAGGCAGCAAGAGGTATAGACAAGAATCCATGGAGGGGAGGCTGATTTCTGTGATGTGCGGTGCTGTGTCCACAACTCTCTGCAGTTTCTTGCGGTCCTGGGCAGAGCAGTTGCCTTACCAAGCCGTGATACATCCAGATAGGATGCTTTCTATGGTGCATCAATAAAAAGTTGGTGACTGTCAAAGGGGACATGCCAAATTTCTTTAGCCTCCTGAGGAAGTAGAGATGCTGGTGAGCTTTCTTGGCCATGGCAAAGTCTCTCATACTTTAAGAATGGTTGAATTGCCAGCACATAGAAGGTTTTGGACCCAGTGCTTAATGTAGACATAAAGATTATCGTAGATAGGTACATGATGGTCATCATGGGGCATGATGTGCCAAAGGGCCTGCGTCTGTGCTATATGAACCTATAACTATTATTTCTAAGATGTTCTGATGAGTCCCCGCTGGGGCCACACTTAATCCACAATCAATGTCACCCGTAATTAATACTTTGCCGTTTGTGGGAGCTTGCTCTGCATACCCTAGCTGCTGCATTTCCCACATTAGTAAGTTTAGTTTGGAAACATTTCATTGGCCCTGGGACCTCTTGAAGGAGATGTGAATGGTGCTATAAAACTGCAGGTCTGTATGGTCTACCTCCCAGTAACCTTGCACCACCTTGCTTATCAAATATCTATCTTCCTCGGTCTTAAAAATATACAAAACTCTGCTTCCACAGCCCTTTGAGAAAGAGAATTCCAAGCCTCATGAGCCTCTCAAAGAAAGAGTTCCAATTCTTCTCCGTCTTAAATGGCTGATTCATAATTTTTAAACAGTGACCCCTGATTCTAGATTCTCCTACAAGAGGAAATATCCCCTCCACACCCACCTTGTCAAGATTCCTCTGGATCCTTGCGCTTCAATCAAGTCCCCTCTCATTTTTCTAAATTCCATCAGGAACAAGCCCAGCCTGTCCAAACTTTCCTCATCTAACCATTCCAGATGAGGAAACTGGTCCCAGACTGGTTGCATCATGGTCTGGTACAGCAAGTTGAATGTGCGAGAACGTAAGAAGCTGCTGATAGTAGTGGACCCTGCCCAATACATCACGGGCACATCCCTCTATCTACAGCAGGCTCTGCCTCAAGAAGGTAACATCCATCAGCAAAGATCCCCACCATCCAGGCCGTGCCATCTTCTCGCAGCTACCATCGGGCAGGAGGTACAGAAGCCTGAAGTCCCACACCACCAGGTTCAGGAACAGCTACTTCCCTTCAACCATTCGGTTCTTGAACCAACCGACACGACCCTAATTACTGCAGTTTAGCAGCACTGTGACCCCTTTGATCACTTTGCACTAAAATTGACTTTTTTTTGTTCTAATTGTGTTTTTCTTGTAAAAATTGGGTATAATTTATGTTTAATTTCTGTTTTTCTTGTGCTATGCGATGCTATGTGCCTGTGATGCAGCTGCAAGTAAGTTTTTCATTGCACCTGTGCACACATGGACTCGTGCATCTGACAATAAACTCGAATTTGACTCTGTCAGATATCAGTCTAATAAGGCTGCACTAAACTGCCTCCAGAACATTAACGTCTTTCCTTAAATAACGAGAGCAATATTATATCCAGTACTCCACTTATGGTCTCACGAATGCACCATGTAACTGATGCATAACCTCTCTTCTATATTCAAAGGCAGTCAAAGTTGAGTTTATTGTCATGTGCACAAGTACATGTATGCAATGAAAAAATTACTTGTAGCAGCATCACAGGTGCACAGCATCAGGTAAGCAGCATTCACAAGAAAAACATAAATTAAACATAAATTATACACAATTTTACAAGAAAGAACAGAGTTAGAACAAAAAAAAGTCCATTTTAGTGCAAAGTGATGAAAATGGTCACCAGTTTTGCTGGTTGGTTCAAGAACCGAATGGTTGAAGGGAAGTAGCTGTTCCTGAACCTGGTGGTGTGGGGCTTCAGGCTTCTGTACCTCCTGCCCAATGGTAGCTGTGAGAAGATGGCATGGCCCAATTCCTTCATAACATTAACCTTATGAGAATTATGCACTAGAACATCTAAGATTCCTCCACATCTCAGAGCTCTGCGCCTCTCACCAGCTAGATAATATGCTTCATTTTGATTCATCCTGCAAAAGTGAGCCATTTCACATCTTCCCACTTCATGCTCAAAATGCCAGATCTTTTCCCACTCACTTAATCTATCCATAACCTTTATATCCTCTTCAGAACTTACTTTCCTCTCTATTTTTGTGTTATCAGCGATTTAGCAACCATACCTTCAATGCTTTCATCTAAGTCATTAACATAAATTTGTAATATATCTAAATGATCTGGACAAAAATGTAGGTAGTAAATTTACAAATGACACAAAGGTCGGTGGAGTTGTGGAGAGTGAGGAAGGTTGTCAAAGGTATAGATCCGTTGGAAACTTGGGCAGAGAAATGGCAGATGGAGTTTAATGTGGACAAGTGTGAGATGATGCATTTTGGGAGGTCAAATGTAAGAGGAAAGTCGACAGTACAGGACCCTACGGAGCATCGATGTACAGAGGGATACTGGGATGCAGGTCCATGGCTCCCTGAAAGTGGTGACACAAGTGGAGAGGGTGGTAAAGAAGGTGTATGGCACGCTTGCCTTCACTGGTCGGGGGGTTGAGTATAAAAGTTGGCAAGTTGTGTTGCAAACTTTGAATAGGCCACATTTGGAGTATTGTGTGCAGTTCTGCTTGTTACATTACAGGAAGGATGTGGAGGCTTTCGAGAGGGTGCAGAAGATGCCAGTGTATATTCCCCATGTTTCAGGGGGTGTTTAAAACTAGAGGTCATAGGTTTAAGATGGAGGAGGTTTAAAGGGGATTAGAGGGGTAAATTATTCACACAAAGAGCAGTTGGTGTCTGGAATGAGCTGCCAGAGGAGGCGGTGGAGGCAGGAACAGTAACAGTAACGACATTTAAGAGGCATCTGGACAGGTACTTGAATGAGCAGGGCACAGAGGGAGACGGAATTAATGCAGGCAAGTTTCTTTTTATTGATTGAGGGGATGTGTGCTTTGTAGGCTGAGCCAGCATTTAATTGCCCATCCCCAGTTGCCCTTGAGAAAGTGGTGGTGAGCTGCCTCCTTGAACCGCTGCAGTCCTTGAGGTGTGGTGTACCTGCAGTGCTGTTAAGGAGGGAGTTGCAGGACTTTGACCCAGTGACAGTGAAGGAACGGCGACGTAGTTCTAAGTTGGGATGCTGTGTGGCTTGGAGGGCAACTTTTAGGTGAAGGTGTGGGATTAGTATAGATAGGCACGGATTGTCGGTTTATAAAAACATGAGGACATAGATAAGGTGAACGGTCATGGTCTTTTTCCCAGGGTGGTGGAGTCTAAAACTAGAGGGCACTGGTGTAAGGTGGGAGGGAAGAGATTTAAAGGGGACCTGAGTGGCAAGTTTTTCACACAGAGGGTGGTGGGGGCATGGAACGAGCTGCCAGAGGAAGTGGTAGGGGCGGGTACGGTTACAGCTTTTAAAAGACATTTGGACAGGTCTATGGACAGCAACACACACAATGCTGGAGGAACTCAGCGGGTCATGCAACATCTATGGAGGGAAATAAACAGTCGACGTTTCGGGTCAAGACCCTTCATCAGGACTGAAATAAACAGTAGGCGTCTCAACCCGAAACATCGACTGTTTATTTCCTCCATAGATGCTGCCTGACCTGCTGAGTTCCTCCGGCATTTGGTGTGTGTTGCTCCAGATTCCAGCATCTGCAGAATCTTTTCTGTCTCCTTGAGGTCCATGGATTGGAGAGGTTTAGAGGGCCTGTTTCTATGTAACTTTATGACTCTCTTTACTTGCCCATGTTTGACTGAATGCTCTGTGACCTTTTGGGGTTTGGAGTCAAAGTTGAGAATGCTCATGGCTTCTCCCTCTCACCTATATATCACTGAACGACTCTGCCCTGCCGTGTACCTGGGGATTGTGACGGAGAGATGCAGCACATTGCCTGTAAGTTCTGATTCTGTGGGGACAAGCATGTCAGGGTCCAACTTGGCAAGTCTGTGGGGCAGCTCTCCCAATTTGGTCCACAGTTCCCAGATGTTCGTGAAGAGGAGTTTGGTCGTCTGGGCTGGGAGCAACTTTGTTGGTATGAATTTAATGTCTTGGTCACTGCCTGGTGATGTATTTCTCTGCTTCAGTGTAGCGGCAATAATGCAGAAAGTAGCTTGCTTGTCCAGTTGATAACATCCAGGCCAGACCAAGTAACGATGGTATCTTGAGAGGTCTCAGTGAACCAGATGTTTAATCCTAGATTCATAGCGTCAAGGGACAATACAGCACAGAAACAGGCCCTTTGGATGTTGGGATGTTCTGTAGACAGGGTGGTGAAGAAGGCTTTTGGCACGCTGGCCTTCATCAGTCAGGGCACCGAGTGTAGAAGTTGAGACATTATGTTGCAAGACATTAGTGAGGCCGCACTTGGAATGTTGTGTTCAGTTTTGGGCACCCTGCCATAGGAAAGATGCCATTAAGCTGGAAAGAGTGCAGAGGAGATTTACGAGGATTTTGTTGGGACTGGAGGGACTGAGTTATGGTGAGAGGTTGAGCAGGTTGGGACTTTATTCAATGGAGTGTAGAAGAATGAGGGGTGATCTTATAGAGGTATGTAAATTCATGAGGGACATAGATAGGGTGAATGCGCACAGTCTTTTTTCCCCAGGATTGGGGAATCAAGAACTAGAGGGCACAGGTTTAAGGTGAGAGGGGAGAGATTTAATAGGAATCTGAAGGGCAACTTTTTCACCCAGAGGGTGGTCAGTATGTGGAATGATCTGCCAGAGGAAGTGGTTGAGGCAGGTACATTAACAACATTTGAAAGACACTTGGACAGGTACATGGATAGGAAAGGTTTAGAGGAATATGGGCCAAACGTGGAACACATGGGACTAGTTTGGATGGGAACCTTGGTCGGCATGGACCAGTTGGGCCAAATGGCCTTTTTCTGTGCTGGATGACTGTTATGAGAAAGGTTCTTTTGGTATCTTAAAGATAAAAGGTATCTGGACACACAGTCTTTGTGCTTTAAAAGGAGGATTTTATTCACAAAGACCGACGTGGGAACAGAATGTAAAGGAACAAATGCACACTCACACTAGGGTGACTGCGAAACTTGGGGGGGGGGGGGGGGAATGTCGCAACAGGGGTGAAGTGCACACACTCTCTCACACACACACACACACAACTAACTAGTACAAACTATCAGGGAATGAATAAATACTTTGTCTGGACCCCCTGAATCGGGACAAACAACGGCTCTACGCTACTGGGAATCTACTCAGGACGCTCCTAGACCCCCATGGAAGTGCACCCTCTCACCTGTGGTCTCGACCCCAGCAGCAATCGGAAAAGAGAAAGAGAGCCCACATGCACCATCTTTTATAGGGCCGTAGCGGGGTGGAGCCCACTCAGGTGAAACGAGTCAGTGATTCGGGATCAAGAACAAAGTTGGGTTATGAGCCAGTCCTCAGGTGTACTCTTAATGGGTGGGGCGGAGCCGGACCCCTGATTGACAGTGGTGTAGCTTCCGACCTGATAGGCAATGCTATCATCCGACCATGGGGGTCAGTAGTGTTGTCACGGTCATCTGACCCCTGGCCTTTCATACTACAATGACTCTGACAGGTCTGGTGGGCTGAAATGAAAGACCAAAAATAACATCAAGCACAAAACTGACAATAGGAGAGACACTGCAGTGCAGACAGATGGCTCTGTGTTTGGATTTGTTCGTGGGCTGCTGCTTGGTGTCAGGTGTCACAAGCTCACCAAACAAAACGGGCAAGTCTTCAAACCAGCTCATTATCCACTTAGACCCCATGGGTTTAATTAGAGATCTTGCTTCACCATGGGTTGTTACTTTGTGGCTTGTGGATAATAATAAGCCCTTGATTTTCTCCTATCAGATGGTCCGTGATGGCAGAGAGAGGGGAGGGCTGGGTGGTCAGTCTCTCGTTGAGGGTCTGGTAACGGGAGCGGTTGGTGGTAACATGCACAGAGCGAGTGTCTGGAGATGAGCTGGAAACACACAGTGAGCTTGTTGGCTCCTGCATGCTGATTTAATTAGGGTCGGGCTACATTTGTCTGGAAGCTCTGTCTGTGTTTCCTTTTTGGATCTAAGCACCACTGACAGCCAGCATTGATTAAGCTTCTATAATAGTCCCCGGACTGAGTGTCTACTTGGTCCTGTGGGTCTGCAGTGACATAGAGGCCAACCTGGGTACATAGAGCATAGAACATTACAGCACAGTACAGGCCCTTCGGCCCACAATGTTGTGCCGACATTTTAGCCTGCTCTAAGATCTATATAACCCTTCCCTCCCACATAGCCCTCCATTCATCTATCATTCATGTGGCTATCTAAGAGTCTCTTAAATATCCCTAATGTATATGCCCCCACCATCTCTGCCAGCAGTGCGTTCCACGCACCCAGCACTCTCTGTGTAAAAAAAAACTTACCTCTGACATCCCCCTTATATCTTCCTCCAATCACCTTAAAATTATGTCCCCTCATTTTAGCCATTTTCGCCCTGGGAAAAAGTCTCTGTCCACTCGATCTATGCCTCTTATCACCTTGTACACCTCTATCAAGTCACCTCTCCTCCTCCTCCTCTCCAAAGAGGAAAGCCCCAGCTCGCTCAACCTATCCTCATAAGACAGGCAGCATCCTGGTAAATCTCCTCTGCACCCTCTCTAAAGCTTCCACATCCTTCCTATAATGAGGTGACCAGAGGTAATGAGGTAATACCGTTCTGTGGTGGGTCGGAACAAGCCCAACCCACGAAACAATCATTGGCGGCAAAGGTAGACAGGGTGGTGAAGAAGGCATTCGGCACGCTGGCCTTCATCAGTCAGGCCACTAATGTACGGTTTTGGTCACCCTGCAATATTAAGCTTGATATTAAGCTAATATCACCCTGCAATATTAAAACCCTCATTAAGCTGAAAAGGGTGCAAAGAAGATTTACGAAAATGTTGCCAGGACTCGAGGGCCTGAGTTATTGGGAGATGTTGGGCAGGTCTCTATTATTCCTTGGAGCGTAGGAGACTGAGCTCATAGAGGTGTATAGATAGGGTGAATGCGCACAGTCTTTTTCTCGGGAAAAGGGAACCAAAAACTAGAGGGCACAAGGTTAAAGTGAATGGGGAAAGATTTAAAAGGGAACTGAGAGGTAACTGCTTCACACAGAGGGTGGTGCGTATACGGAACAAGCTGCCAGAGGAAGTGGTTGAGGCAGGTACACTAACAACATTTATAACACAGCTGGACAGGTTTGGAGGGATATAGGACAAATGCGGGCAAATGGGACTAACTTAAATGGGCAACTTGGTTGGCATGGATGAGTTGGGCTGAAGGGCCTGTTTCCATGTTATATGACTCAATAACGCTTATTAAAAATAGTGATAGCTGGCTAAGCCACGCCCACAAAAACTGTGACTGTTACTAAGGCTCAGACACTCAGAAACATGCAAAAACTTTCAAAATCAGTTCAAGAAAATGTTAAAAATGTTTTAACTAATCTCAATTTCCCTTGGGCCTTGCTGAGAGCATCCTCCATTGGAACAACAGGAGCTGGGGTGTTCCTTCACTGGGTCCGAGATAGTTGAACCAGCCACAGGTTTGGGAGCCGAATTCCCCACCGTAATCCCTTTGAAAATGCAACAAATGTGCGTCCTCACTGCCGGACTCTGTGAGAAGTTGCTGGTGGAAGACCAGTCATCGAAACCCCATTTGGGGAGCAGACGATGAGTCTAGAACCACAAGAGACGGCAGATTCTTCAATCTGGAGCAAAACCTCTTCATACCGGCTATCTTGCCTTCACAGAATTTCCCTCCACAGATGCTGCCTGACCCACTGAGTTCCTCCAGCAGCTCGTTTTTTTGCTAATGAAGCTGGAACATCCACCTTGGGTCTGGATTCTTAAGGAAGGTAGTCCTTCCACTCAGGGGCACCGACTGATCAGCAAGGAGCTGCTGGTAACTCCTGCAAATTCCTGTCAAATGCTCTCCCGTAAACAACACAACACAGGAAAAGGCCTTTCAGCCCACAATGTTGTACTGAACTAATCGAACTGGTAATTAAACACCCAACTAAACTAGTCCCTTCTGCCTGCACAATGTCCATACCCCTCCATTCTCTGTACATCCATGTGCCTATCTAAGAGCCTCTTAAACACCTCTATCATATCTGCCTCCACCCCCACCCCTGGCAGCGCATTCCAGACACCCACCACTCCCTGTGTAAAAAAAACTTGCCCTGCACATCTCCTTTGAACTTGCCTCCTCTCACCTTTTGTTTTTGCTGAAGGATTAATCTCCGCATCATGTCGGCACTTCAATGCAGTATCACTCTGGGTTTATCTGGTGTACACTGGGATCTCTGTGGAATCTGGAGTGGGCAGAATGCTATCCATACCCTCTATGGTGCGAAGAGTCATGGAACAATACAGCACGGATACAGGCCCTTCGGCCCAACCAGTCTATGCCGACCATGGTGCCCACTCAGCTCGTCCCAATTTCCTGCGTTTGGCCCATATCCCTCCAAGCCCCGCCCCTCCATGTACCTATCCAAGTGTTTCTTAAATAATATTACTGTACCTGCCTCAACCACTTCCTCTGGCAGCTCATCCAAAATACTCTGCATGAAAAAGTTGCCCCTCAGGTCCCTTTTAAGCCTTTCCCCTTTCACCCTCAACCTATGCCCCCTCGTTTTGGATTACCCCGACTCTGGGGAAAAGACTGTTACCGTCCACCTTATCTGTGCCTCACATAATTATAAACATTCCTGTAAGGTCACCCTTCATTCTCCTACACTCCAAGGAATAAAGGCCCAGCCTGGCCAACCTCTCCCTATAACTCAGGCCCTCGAGTCCTGGCAACATCCTCATAAATCTTTTCTGCACTCCTTCCAGTTTTATAACAGGGCGACCAAAACTGTACACGGTACTCCAAGTGCATCCTCACCAACGACTTATACAACTGCAGCATAATGTCCCAACTCCTATACTCAGTGCCCTGACTGATGAAGGCCAACGTGCTAAACTCCTTCTTCACCACCCTGTCTACCTGTGATGCTGCTTTCAACGAACTATGCACTTGTACTCCTCGGTCCTTCTGTTCCATTACACTCCCCAGTGCCCTATCATTCATAGTACAAGTCCTACGCTGGTTTGACTTTTTCCACCAGAAGGACAGCAGTGGTTCAAGCCAGCAGTTCACCCATAACCTTCTCAAGGTCAGCAATGGATGGCAATAAATGCCAACACCAGACATTGCAGATGCTGGAATCTGGAGCAAAAAATAAACTGTTGGAAGAACTCAATGATATTTCTTTAAACTCTTACAATGATTATTAGTTGGCATCATGTCTTAAACTGCTGGCACCGCAAGTTCTTAAATCCCCTCCTTAAATCTTGCCACCCCATCTCCTCTTTTAAGATTGATGCACAGAGGGATCTTGGGGTGCAAGCCCATAGCTCCCTGAAAGTGGCAACATAATTGACGAAGGCGGATGGCGTACTTGCCTTCATCGGTCAGGGAGTCGAGTATAAAAGTAGGGAAGCCATGTTACATCTGTATAAAAGTTCGGTTATTGTGTGCAGTTCTGGTCGCCCCCATACAAGCAGAATGTGGAGGCTTTGGAGAGGGTGCAGAAGAGGTTCACCAGGATGTTGCCTGGATTGGAGAGTATTAGGTATAAGGAGAGGTTGGACAAACTTAGAGCAACAAACAATCTGCTGAAGGAACTCAGCGGGTTGAGCAACTTCCGTGGAAGGTATTGGTATTGGTTTATTATTGTCACTTGTACTGAGGTACAGTGAAAAGCTTGTCTTACAAACCGATCGTACAGGTCAATTCATTACACAGTGCAGTTACATTGGATTAGTACAGAGTGTATTGATGTAGTACAGGTAAAAACAATAACAGTACAGAGTAAAGTGTCACAGCTACAGACAGTGCAGTGCAATAAGGTGCGAGGTCACAACAAGGTAGATCCTGAGGTCAGAGTCCATCTCATTGTATAAGGGAACTGTTCAATAGTCTTATCACAGTGGGGTAGAAGCTGTCCTTAAGTCTGGTGGTACGTGCCCTCAGGCTCCTGTATCTTCTACCCAATGGAAGAGGAGAGAAGAGAGAATGTCCCAGGTGGGTGGGGTCTTTGATTATGCTGACTGCTTCACCAAGACAGCGAGAGGTAAAGACAGAGTCCAAGGAGGGGAGGCTGGTGTCTGCAATGCGCTGGGCTGTGTCCACAACTCCCTGCAGTTTCTTGAGGTTCTGGGCAGAGCAGTTGCCGTATCAAGCCGTGATACATCCTGATAGGATGCTTTCTATGGTGCATCTGTAAAAGTTGGTGAGAGTCAAAGGGGACAAACCAAATTTCTTTAGCCTCCTGAGGAAGTAGAGGCGCTGGTGAGCTTTCTTGGCCGTGGTTTCTATGTGATTTGACCAGGACAGGCTATTGGTGATGTTCACTCCCAGGAACTTGAAGCTGTCAACCCTCTCGACCTCAGCACCATTGATGAAGATAGGTGCATGTACACTGCCCCCTTTCCTGAAGTCAATGACCAGCTCTCTTGTTTTGTTGACATTGAGGGCAAGATTGTTGTCATGACACCATTCCACTAAGCTCTCTATCTCCTTCCTGTACTCCGACTCGTAGCTGTTTGAGATACGGCCTACAACGGTGATATCATCTGCAAACTTGTAGATGGAGTTAGAGCAGAATCTGGCCACACAGTCATGAGTGTATATGGAGTAGAATAGAGGGCTGAGGACGCAGCCTTGTGGGGCACTAGTGTTGGGGAAAGGAATTGTTGATGTTTCAAGGTTGAAACCCTGCATTGGGATTCCTTCAGGTTCCAGCATTTGCCGTCTCATGTCTCCACTGTACGAACGTGGGAAGTTTTCTCTAGAGCATCGGAGGCTGAGGGGAGACCTGATCGAAGGTTATAAAATAATGAGAGGCATCAATAGGGTAGACCGTCAGAATCTTTTTCCAAGGATGAAAATATCAAATACTAGAGGGCACAGCTTTGTGAGAGGGGAAAGTTTAAAGAAGATTTATGTGGCAAGTTTTTTCTTTACGCAGAGAGTGGTGGGTGCCTGGAACATGCTCCTGGGGGGAGGGGTCGAAGCAGATACAATAGAAACATTTAAAAGACATTTAGACAGGCAGGGAATGGAGGAATATAGATCTTACGCAGACAGATGGGAATGTCTTGGATTAGCAGCAATGCTCCAAAGGGTCCTGCCATTTACTGTATACTTTCCTATTAAATTTAACCTCCCAAAGTGCAAACGCCTCACACTTGTCCAGATTAAACTCCATTTCTGTCCACATTTCCAACTGGTCTATATCCTGCTGTGTCCTCTGACAACCTTCCTACAAATCCGCCAATTTTTGCGTCTACATTTTTGTCCAAGTTACTTATATCTGTCACCAACAACCGGGGTCCCAGCACTGATCCTTGCAGAACACCACAGGTCACAGACCTCCAATAAGAATAATACCCTTACATCAGTACCCTGTGTCTTCTATGGCCAAGCAAATTTTGAATCCAATCGACCAATTCTCCATGGATCCCATGTGCCTTAATCTTCTGGGTCACCCTGCCGTCAGTAGGCCGTCGAGGGTCCTGCCTGTGGCAACTGCCAGCCCCCCTTCTGAGGATGCTTCCGTACCTGTGTGTGTTCCTGGAGAGAGAGCACATGGCTCCCGGGAAGCCTTCTGGGACAGTAGGCACCAGAGGGTGGAGTGCATCCTGGTCAAGGATGGTCGTGTTCTAATTTGGAAAATTAAGTAAATACCCTAATGTAGTTGATGTAAATTTGTGAATATGCAAATGACTGCTTTCTTTTAATAAATGCACATAAGTGAGTGTACCCAGAGATAGCTGTCGATCTTAATAGCTGAAATGGTGAAAGACTGCAAGAAATTGCAGAGGGTTGTGAACACAGTCCAGTCTATCACGGAAACCAGCCTGCCCTCTGTGGACATCGGTGAAGCAGCCAGCATAATCTAAGACCCCGCCCACCACTGACATTCTTTCTTCTTCCCCCCCAATCAGGCAGTAGGGACAGGAGCTTGAGAGCACGTACCACCAGGCTCAAGGATATCTTTTATCCCACTGTTGTCAGACTCCTGAACAGACCTCTCGTACACTAGATGATGAACTCTTGATCTCTCAATCTACCTCGTTAGATATATTATATTGTGTATTGTGTCTCAACTAAGACCCATGTTGGAACTACAGAGAACTACTGGTTGCTCTGGGAGACAATTAAATCCCTTCACATGGCTGCCCTCTCTTCTCCCCCCTCCCATCAGGTAGAAGATACAAAAGCCTGAAAGCACGTACCACCAGGCTCAAGGACAGCTTCTATCCCGCTGTTATCAAACTCTTGAATGTACTTCTCACATGATAAAGATTAACTCTTGATCTCCCAATCTACTTCAGAGAGTAATACAGCACGGATACAGGCCCTTCGGCCCAGTGAATCCATGCCGACCACTGTGCCCACCCAGCTAGTCCCAATTTCCTGCATTCGGCCCATATCCCTCCAAGCTCCGCCCCTCCATGTACCTATCCGAGTACATCTTAAACAATACCATTGTACCTGCCTCACCCACTCCCTTTGGCAGCTCGTTCCATATACTCACCACCCCCTGCGTGAAAAAGTTGCCCCTCAGCGTCCCTTTTAAATCCTTCCCCTTTCATCCTAAACCTATACTCCCTCGTTTTGGACTCCCCTACCCTGGGGAAAAGACTGTTACCATCCACCTTATCCATGCCTCTCATAATCTTAAACACTTCTCTAAGGTCGCCCCTCATTCTCCTACGTTCCAAGAAATAAAGACCTCGCCGCGTCATGGTCCTTGTATCTTATTGTCTGCTTCCACTGCACTTTCTCTGTAACTGCAACACTATATTCTGCATTCCGTTTTCTTTTTACTACTTCGATGTACTGATGTGTGGAATGATCTGTCTGGACGGCACATAAACAATAGGTTTTCACTGTATCTCGGTACATGTGACAATAATAAACCGATTACCAAAGGTACGGTAGTGTAGCGGTTAGTGTAACGCTATTGCAGTGCCAGCAACCTGTGTTCAATTCCAGCCGCTGTCTGTAAGGAGCTTGTACGTTCTCCCCATGTCTGTGTGGGTTTCCTTCGGGTGCTCCGGTTCCCTCCCGCATTCTAAAGACATACAGGTTAGGAAGTTGTGGGCATGCTACGTTGACGCCGGAAGTGTGGCGACACTTGCGGGCTGACCCCAGAGCACTCTATGCAAAAGATGCATATCACTGTGTGTTTCGATGTACATGTGACTAATAAAGATCTTATCTCTTTATCCTGCAGGAATGAGTTCAGGGCCTGGACAGTGGACGTCAAACCCACAAAGGCCATCAAACCCAAGCAAACGTACCACCCACCAGAAGCCAAGGTTGCCCATGAAACCAGTTACAACACCACCTTCAGGGGCCAGTTCAGCAAACGGGCAGAGATTATCAGACCAGGTACATCGGACACCAAGGTTCCTGAACGCAGAAGGGTACGCAGCCTCTACAGTGAATTCTACAGAGAGCCAGCCAAGGTAAGGGCAAGATCTGCAGTACCGATAGATCCCAATCTGGTTGCCAGAAGGGGGTTCAGGGGACATTTGCTATTTATTTCAATGCAACAAACAATCTGCTGGAAGAACTCAGCAGGTCGAGCAGCATTGTGTAGGAGGAAAGGAATTGTCGACGTTGCTTCAGGACTGAGATTGGGGAGGGGAGACGGCCGGTGTAAAGAGGGGAAGAGGTGAGAAAGGAGTCCGAGGTGATTGGCGGAGTGAGTGAAAGGTGACAGGCGGGTAGTGGAGGGGAGCAGGGGTGGAGTTGAGAGGCAGTAGCAGGTGCGTGATAGATGGAGGCAGACAGAGAGAGGGAGGCCAAAGCAAAAGAGAAAAAAGATGGAGCAAGATGTGGGGAGGGGAGGATGAAGGTGGGAGACGGCTGCTGGAGGGAGATAAGCAGGAACTTAAAGTGCTCCCAATGCTGGACTCTGATAAGTAAAGGAGGTGAGAATAGGAACCAATAAGGGAGAGGTGTATGGCAGGTGGAACCAGAGCCAGATGGGGGATTTTTTTGTTATTTATTTGTTCACTGATGTGACTTCCCATCAGTACTGATGTTTATTGTCCATCCCTCACTGATCTAAGAGCCAACCGCACTGACTGTAGTCACATGTACTGTAAGTCTGACTGGATAGCAAGAGCAGATTCCCTTCCCTGAGGACCATCAGTGAACCATTTGGGTTTTTACAACAACCCAGTGGTTTTCCAATTCTGTTAATTCCACACTTAGTTCACTTTAAATTCCAAACTGACAGGATGGGATTCAAACTCGTGTTCCTGGATCAATGATCCAGAGATCTGGAACTTACTCGCCACACCAACATATCCTGAGGATTACAGAGACATGAGAGACTGCAGATGCTGGAACCTGGAACAACACACTAAGGTGCTGGAGGAACTCAGCGGGTCGGGCAGCATCTGTGGAGAGAAATGGACAGTCGACGTTTCGGGTCGAGACCCTTCATCAGGACTGGAAAGGAAGAGGGCAGAAGCTAGTATAAAGAGGTGAGGAGTAGGGGTGGAGCAAGAGCTGGCAGGTGATAGGTGGATCCGGGTGAGGGAGGGATATTGGTATTGGTATCGGTTTATTATTGTCACTTGTACCGAGGTACAGTGAAAAACTTGTCTTACAAACCGATTGTACAGATCAATTCATTACACAGTGCAGTTACATTGAGTTAGTACAAAGTGCATTGAGGTAGTACAGGTAAAAACAATAACAGTACAGAGTAAAGTGTCACAGCTACAGAGAAAGTGCAGTGCAATAAGGTGCAAGGTCACAACAAGGTAGATCTTGAGGTCATAGTCCATCTCATCGCATAAGGGAACCGTGCAATAGTCTTATCACAGTGGGGTAGAAGCTGTCCTTTAGTCTGGTGGTACGTGCCCTCAGGCACCTGCATCTTCTACCCGATGGAAGAGGAGAGAAGAGAGAATGTCCCGGGTGGGTGGGGTCTTTGATTATGCTGGCTGCTTCACCAAGACAACGAGAGGTAAAGACAGAGTCCAAGGAGGGGAGGCTGGTGTCCGTGATGCTCTGGGCTGTGTCCACAGCTCTCTGTGGTTTCTTGTGGGCGATAGGTAGGTGAGGGAGCGGGGGAGAGTGGGATTGTTGTAAGAAGCTGGAAGGTGATAGGTGGATCCAGGTGAGGGGTACCTGCTCCACCCCTTCCACCCACCTCTTTATACCGGCCAACTCCCCTCTTTCTTTCCAGTCCAGATGAAGGGTCTCGACCCAAAACGTCGACTGTCCATTTCCCTCCACAGATGCTGCCTGACCCACGGACTTCCTCCAGCGTTTTGCGCGTTGCTGCTAGGATTACAAAGTCATCCAGCAAATTGAGTCCTTTCTACTATTGAGTAAGGTGAAGACTCATCTTTGACCTGACTGCACGCACCTTCCATTGTCCTGAATGTCTTTGGTTAGAGAAAAAATTCACCTGTTATAGGAAGGACATCATTAAGCTGGAAAGTGTGCGGAGAAGATTTACAGGAATGCTGCCAGGACTCGAGGGCCTGAGTTATAGAGAGAGGTTGGGCAGGCTCGGATTTTATTCTCTGGAGCGTAGGAGACTGAGGGATGACCTAATGGAGGTGTGTAACATTTAAGGGGTACAGATAGGTTGGTCAGTCAGAACCTTTTTCCCAGGGTAGGGACATCAAAAACAAGAGTGGATAGGTTTGAGGTGAGAGGAAGGGGATCTGAGGGGTAAGACTTTTTTTTACACAGAGAGGGGTTGATATCTGGAACTCACTGCCAGAGGAGATGGTGGAATCAGATACAATCCCTATGTATAAGAGGATGCGGTCCTAATGTGGGTAAATGAGATTAGTATAGATGGGCAAAAAGGTCGGCATGGACATGGTGGGCCAAAGGGCCTGCTTCTGTGCTGCTGAACTCTAAGACTCTTATGATTCTAATTGAGAGGGAATTAAGAGGGAAATCAGGAGGGCAAAGAGAGGGTATGAGATGGATTTGGCAGGTAAGGTTAAGGAAAATCCCAAGAAGTTCTATAGATTTATTATAAGCTATCTTTATTAGTCACATGTACATTGAAACACACAGTGAAATGCATCTTTTTGTGTAGAGTGTTCTGGGGGCAGCCCACAAGTGTCACCACACTTCCGGCGCCAACACAGCACGCCCACAACTTCCTAACCTGTACGTCTTTGGAATATGGGAGGAAACCGGAGCACCCGGAGGAAACCCACGCAGACACGGGGAGAACGTACAAACTCTTTACAGACAGCGGCGGGAATTGAACTCACTGGCGCTGTAATAACGTTACGCTAACCGCTACACTAAGAGTAGAGTGGCTAGGGAAAGAACAGGTCCCCTGTGATCAGCAGGGCCATCTAGGTCTCGAATCACAGGAGGTGGGTGGGATTTTTAATGGATATTTCTCCTTGGTGTTTACTACGGAGAAAATCATGGTTGTTCAAAAGATAAGGGAAGCAAGTGGAAGAAACTTGGAGAACATTCATATTACCAGGGTGGATGGTATTTGCAGCCTTACAGTGCATTAAGGTGGATAAATGCCCAGGGCCTGACCGAGTGCATCCTCGGACTTTGTGGGAGGCTAGAGAAGAAATTGCGGAGGCCCTTGTGGAGATATTTGCTTTATCGTTAGCCCCTGGTGAAGTTCCTGAAGACTGGAAGGTGGCTAACGTCATTCCATTGTTTAAGAAGGGTAGCAAGGACAAGCCTTACATTCCTTGGAATGTAGGAGAATGAGAGGTAATCTCAGGGATGTGTATAAAATTATGAGAGGCATAGATAAAGTATGTGGTAGCAGTTTTTCCCAGGATAGGGGAGTTCAAAACTAAGGGGCATAGGTTAGGGTGAGAGGGGGAAGATTTAAAAGGGACCCTGAGGGGCAACTTTTTTCACGCAGAGGGTGGTGAGTATATGGAGCGAGCTGCCAGAGGAAGTGGGTGAGGCAGGTACAACAGTGTCATTTAAGAAGCACTTGAATAGGTACATGGAGGGGTGGGGCTTGGAAGGATATGGGCCGAACGCAGGAAATTGGGTCTAGCTGATTAGGCACCGTGGTCAGCATGGACTGTATCCGTGCTGTACTGAGTCTATGAGATGTCTAAAAGCCGAGGTTTGTGAATAGTACAAAGGTTAGAAGAGATCTGAGTAAGACCATTTTCACCTAGAGGGTGTTTGCAACCTGTAATGTACAGGCTGGAGAAGATAGTGGAGGCAAGATCTTTCACAATATCTAAAGGATATCTGAGCGAGCACTTGAAGTACCAAGGCAAAGAAGGCCATGGACCAAGTGCTGGCAAATGGGATCAGTATAGATGGGTACTTGATGGTCAACGGAGACACAAGAGACTGCAGATGCCGGAACCTGGAGCAACTCCGGGTGCTCCGGTTCCCTCCCACATTCCAAAAGACGTACAGGTTAGAAGTTGTGGGCACGCTATGTTGGCGCCGGAAGTGTGGCGACACTTGCGGGCTGCCCCAAGAACACTCTACGCAAAATGATGCATTTCACTGTGTGTTTCGATGTACATGTGACTAATAAACAATCTGCTGGAGGAACTCAGCTGGTCAAGCAGCATCTGTGGGGGGAGAAGGCCTTGCCGACATTTTAGTCCTGATGCAGGGGTTTTAACCCAAAATATCGACAATTCCTTTCCTGCCACAGATGCTGCTCGACCCGCTGAGTCTCTCCAGCGCATTGTTTGTGACTTGACGGTCATCATTGGACAGGTGGGCCAGACGGTCTGTTTCTATACGACTGTGACTCTACGAAGTGTTTGGAAAGTTCTCTGGGGGTGGGAGAGGCACGAATTAGCACTGCTTTAAATGGCCTAATTTTCGGCACAGCTTTGTGGGCTGAAGGGCCTGAATTGTGCTGTAGTTTTTCTATGTTCTATGTACACTTAAGATTTGAATGCCTGCTGCATGCAGCACATTGCGATTAGATCAACCTTTCTTTCACCCCCTCCATCCACCCCCACCCCGCCACCCCCCCCCCCAAGCCGGAGAAGCCCAGCGTCCAGACGTCGAAGCCAAAAAAACCATCGAGCCATAAAGCGCCCCGAAAAGCCAAAGAGAAACACAGCACATCCAGCCGGGCTGCGAAGAAAAAGGCAGCAGAGAACACACCAGCTCCCAAGCCCGAGGAAGGAGAGAAGACCCAGGAGATCAACAACAAGTTAGCAGAGGCTAAAGAGTGATACTGCCAACACTTCCGTAACTGGGGCCACTGGAGACCGATCAGACCTTTTTCCATCAGACAAAGGCAGCCCTCTATCACACAAGATCAATAGTTCAGAGTATTTATTGACAATACTGCATCAGCCAATAGATGGGGGTGACTCAGTGTATGACTCACAGCCTCTTGAGAAACAATGTTAATTCATTCAGAAAACAGATTCCATTCAAAGAACAAAAACTACAGCCACCTCTCCCGATAAAAGCAGGGTAATTTCTCCAGGAGGATACAGTGACTGGAGGATTGTTAGATCTAAATTATGCCCATAAAATCAATCTTGCTTACTTACAACAGGGTGGATACCAAACTTGATTGACAGGGGGAATTACCCAATCATTTCCACACTGGCCGACCGTAAGATTGTCAATAAATGTAGCCTAGATCAACACAGAACAGAAGGGCCCAATTCATCACAATAATCGTTTTTATGTATTGGATAGTTGGCTCTTTCCTCTCCTCCCCACCTCCCAACCCTCAAACCCCATCCCTCCCTGCCCAGTATATGTCTGAACGTATCTGCGTACAGTCCACATACAGCAGAATGTCACTGGTGGAATTGGTACTGATCATCACCACACTGGCACCACTGAGAACAAAAGACGATCAATAATAACTAATTAACAGTGGAGAGTAGAGAGTAGCACCAGATTTCCATGGAGCAGTCTTGGGCTCTGGTCCTTCTCACAGTTCCACATATAAACCACTCAAACTCCTGTTTCTATCGCAGACAGGATCACTTAATCTTTTCCTCAACTCAAACTATTTCCCTCTCAATAATAGATAGTATCTCCAACTCACTTCCATTCTATATACACATCCCGCAAACCCTTCACTTCCAGAAATCTATTATTCTGCATATAATAAAACCCAAGCCCCTTGATTAAATTCCGATCTGCAACTCACTCTCAGGTATGATATTCTGTATATAAACTCCCCAAACCCCTCGACTAGATTCCGGTCTATAACTCGTTGCAAAGTATCTGTTATCCTCTATATTAGCCAACTCTTCTCTGGGACCCAGAAGGCACAATTGTCACTAGCTTTATAGTGAACAAAAGTCCTCATTCCAGTTCATCCCCTGCCTCAGCCCAGCTGCAGGGTTTTGACCTGAAACGTCGACTATTCCTTTCCCCCCCTAGATGCTGCTCGACCTGCTGAGTCCCTCCAGCAGACTGTTTGTTGCTTAAGGTCTACATTTCCCTGGTTTGTTAAAAAAAGAAAGGGGCCAGTTGAAGATAGAAGCTAGTCTGATTAGGTCTTCTTATGGTCAAAAGAATCATTGGAAACTGTACAGTACAGGAGATTACTTGGCCCATCTAACCTGTAGAGCAGTCTAGTCAGTCTCACTCCCCCTCCTACTGTCCTGCATATTCTTTCCTTGGATATTTATCCAGATCCCTTTGGAATGCTACAATTAAGTTTGCACCACACCACTCCTCTCGGCTGTATATCCCACACCCCAACCACTCACTAGGTGAAAAAATTGATCCTCCTGTCAATATTAGCTCTTCTACCAATCACCTTCATTGACTTGGCTTCATTTTCAACCTGTGTCACTTGGTGCCAAATCCAAAGACGGGGTGAAGGGGCAGGACAGGAGGGGGCTGTGGGCTGGGAGGGTGGGGGGAGGGAACGAATTGCTGTTTGTAAGGTCACCCCAATTGGGACCCAGTTTTGCCGGTCCGACTGCCTGAGCTGGTGAGGACCTGCTGCAGCTGAGAGCAGGGAGGAAGCTTGGTTTAGCGTCCGGACTGGACTGAGCCCATCGACAGCCTGAGCATTGACCAGAGGAGGGGGTGCATATTCTGATGTAAAATTAACTCGTGTGTAGGTTGTGTTAGATGTGCACGGGGACACACACGCCAATCACTCATGTGACCTACCTACCTACCTATTCACATACACAGACCTGTGTGTGAGCCCACACACTAATACGAATGTAGCATGAAAGCATGTCTGCACACATACACACACGTCCCTCACACGGATATGAGCATGTATGAACAGATGCTCGCACACACACGCGCGCACGCACACACACACACACACACACACACACACACACACACACACACACACACACACACACACACACACACACACACACACACACCTCACCGCACTTACTTTGATCACGTAGTCCTCCCGAATGTTTTACGAACTGGTGGGAAGACTCTCGTCGATGTCCCCTGCTCCAGGCCTGGGAGCTGTCTCTCTGCTGACCGGGTCTCAGGTGCGTCACACTTGGTCGTGTTTCAGTCATGTTGTGGTGGTGGGATTGATCAATTACTGTCAGTGTGTAGCTCCCGATTGTGATGTGATTTGTGAACTTTGCTTGCAGTTATTTACCAATAAATGCTGATTGCTAAACATTTGCAATGTCTAGTACTTTCTCCTTTTCCTTTCCGTCATGTTCTCTTTTTCCTCCCTCCCAGCTCTCTGCAAGTCTCCCTTTCGTTTTATCCCTAAGTCACTTAGAGCCATAGAAACAGGCCCTTTGGCCCAACTGGTCCATGCCAACCAAGATGCCCCATCCAAGCTAGTCCCATTTGCCCGTGTTTGGCCCATAACCTTCTAAACCTTTCCTATCCATGTACCTGTCTAAGTGTCTTTTAATTGTTAATGTACCTGCCTCAACCACTTCCTCTGGCAGCTCATTCCATATACTGACCACCCTCTGGGTGAAAAAGTTGCCCCTCAGATTCCTATTAAATCTTTCCCATCTTACCTTAGACCTATGCCCCTCTTGATTCCCCAACCCTGGGAAAAAGACTGTGTGCATTCACCCTGTCTCTGCCCCTCATGATTTTATAAACCTCTGTAAGATCACCCTTCAGTCTCTTGTGTTCCATTGAAAAATGTCCCAACCTGCTCGACCTCTCTCCATAACTCAGACCCTCGAGTCCCGGCAACATCCTCGTAAATCTCCTCTGCACTCTTTCCAGCTTAATGGAATCTTTCCTATGGCAGGGTGACCAAAACTGAACACAATATTCCAAATGCGGCCTCACCAACGCCTTGTACAACTGCAACATAACATCCCAACTTCTATGGAGACCCCAAAAATTCTGTAGATGCTGGAATCTGGAGCAATACACAAAAAGTGCTGGAGGAACTCAGCAGGTAAGGCAGCATCCATGGAGGGAAATAACCAGTCGACGTTTCGGGCACAGACCCTTCATCAGAACTGGAAAGGAAGAGGGCAGAAGCAGGAATAAGAAGGTGGGGGGGAGGGGGAGGAGCGCACGCAGGCAGGTGACAGGTGAGTTCAGGTGAGAGGCAAGTCCAGGTGGGTGGGGGTGGAGGAGAAGATGTAATAAGCTGAGAGGCAAAGGGCTGAAGAAGAAGGAATCTAGTAGGAGAAGGCATTGGACCATGGAATAAAGGATGGGGGAGGGGAGGAGAGGAGATGGGCAGGTCATCAATGTGGGGGAAGGGAGCCACAGAAATAAGGGAAGACAAGGGGGGGGGGGTTATGGGAAGTTAGAGAAATCGATGTTGAGGCCGTCAGGTTGGAAACTCCCAAGATGGAATATGAGGTGTTGTTCCTCCAACCTGCGCCAGGCCTCAACATGGCAGTAAAGGAGGCCGTGGACAGACACGTCAGTGTGGGAGTGGGATGTGGAATTGAAGTGGGTGGCCACCGGTAGGTCCCGGCTGTCGCGGCGGACGGAGCGAAGGTGCTCGACGAAGCGGTTGCCCAATCTGCGTCGGGCCTCACCGATGTACAGGACACTTAGTGCCCTGACTGAAGGCCAGTGTGCCAAATGCCTTCTTCACCATCCTGTCTACATGTGGTGCCACTTTCAGGGAACCAGTCACTTTCTCTGTTTCTTTATCTCAGTTTCCACTTTTCTTACAGGATCAGAGAAAACTCACAATGCAAATGAAGGCAATTCAGTCCATTATCTCTGTGCTGGTCCTGAAAGAGCAGCCCAAACTAATCTGTAGCCCTGCAGATCACAGATCTGCAAGTACTTGTCCAGTACTGCAAAAATGTGGCGTGGGTTTCTCCTCCTCTGTCTTTTCTGGCAACAAGTTTTTGACACCCACCACCTTCTGTGTGCCTTTTCATTTTGCTCATACCTCCTCTAATCCTAGAGTCATACAGCACTGCAACAGGCCCTTCAGCCCAACTTGTCCATGCCAACCAAGGTGCCCACTTAAGCTAGTCCCGTCTGCCTGCATTTGGCCCATATCCCTCTAAACATTTCCTGTCCATTTACTGATCCAATCAGTCAATCAATTATTTCAATTCTTCTAATTTGGAGGTCACCCAGCTGGTAGAGCTGTCCTCTCACAGCTCCAGGGACCAAAGTTCGATCCTGAACACCGGCATCGTCTGTATGGAGTTTGCACATTCTCCTTGTAACCGCGTGAGTTTCCCCCGGGTGCTCCAGTTTCCTCCCACATCCCAAAGACGTGCAGGCTGGTAGGTTAACTGGCCTCTGTAAATTACCCCTACTGCATGGATGAGGGGCAGAAGATGGGTGGAGTTGATGGGAATGTGGGGAGAATAAAATGGGATTAGTGTAGGATTAGTGTAAATGGGCAGTTGAAGGTCAGCATGGACCAGCCTCCTACTTCCTCAGGAGGCTAAAGAAATTCAGCATGTCCCCTTTGATCCACACCAACTTTTATCAATGCGCCACGGAAAGCATCCAATGCAGATGCTTCACAGCTTGGTACGGCAACTGCTCTGCCCAGGACTGCAAGAAACTGCAGAGAGTTGTGGACACAGCCCAGCACATCACAGAAACCAGCCTCCCCTCCATGGACTCTTGTTGCCTTGGTGTAGCAGCCAGCATAATCAAAGACCCCGCCCACCCAGGTCATTCTCTCTTCTCTCCTCTTCCGTCAGGCAGAAGATACAGGAGCCTGAGGGCACGTACCACCAGGATCAAAGACAGCTGCTATCCTACAGTGATAAGACTATTGAACGGTTCCCTTATATGATGAGATGGACTCTTGACCTCACAATCTACCTTATTATGACTTTGCACCTTATTGTCTACCTGCAATGCACTTCCCTGTAGCTGTGACACTTTACTCTGTATTCTGTTATTATTTTTACCCTGTACTACCTCAATGCACTGTGTAATGAATTGATCTGTACAAACAGTATGGAAGACAAGTTTTTTCACTGTACATGTGACAATAATAAACCAATTCCAATACCAATGGGCCTATTTCCATGTCTCTATGACAATGATTCTGCTCACAATTGTTAACCTCTCTGCTGAAGAAAATAGGTTCCCATTTTAATATGGGGTCCACGTAATTTTAGGTTACTCAATTCTCTCCCCTCAGTTTCCTCTGCTCCAAGGAAAACAACCCCAGTCTAACCAATCCTTCTTCAGAGCCACCATAAATCCCCCTCACCATTGCAGTCCCTATAAAGTGGTGACCAGAACTGTATAAAGTACTCCAACTCTAGTCTAAATCATGTGCACCACTCAACCAACAATCTCCTCCCAGGTTAGTGATAGAGACAAGCAGCCAGAGTTTTACTATCCAGCAACCCCTCCCATATTACATCATCCCTCAGAACATCCAATCAGATGAAGGATCCAAATGCAAAAGACTGACTATTTAAATTGGTGATTGTAATTGGTTTATTATTGACACATGTACCGAGATACAGTGAAAAGCTTTTATTTACTTTTCTCTATCTGCCACTTCTGCACTCACATCTCCACCAAGATGGAGTTTAATCTGGCCAAGTGTGAGGTGTTGCACTTTGGGAGATCAAATGTAAAGGGACAGTACACCATCAATGGCAGGACCCTTAACAGTGTTGATCTTGGGGTCTGAGTCCCCGAAAATGGCTGCACAAGTTGAGGAAGGCATATGACATGCTTGCCTTTATTAGTCGAGGCATTGAGTTCGAGAGTCAGGAAGTTATGTTGCAGCTTTACAAAGCTCTAGTTAGGCTGCATCTGGAGTATTGCATTCAATTCTGGTCGCCCCATTACAGGAAGGATGTGGAGGATTTGGAGAGGGTGCAGACGAGGTTCACCAGGATGCTGCCTGGATTAGAGGGCATGTGCTATGAGGAGAGGTTGGACAAACTTGGGATATTTTCTCTGGAGCGGTGGAGGCTGAGGGGAGACCTGATAGAAATTTATAAGATTATGAGAGGCATGGATAGCCGGTATCTTCTTCCCAGGTTCGAAATGTCTAATACTGGAAGACATGCATTTAAGGTGAGAGGGGGTAAATTCAAAGGAGATGTGTGGGGCAAGATTTTTTTATGCAGAGAGTGGTGGGTGCCCGGAATGTGCTGCCAAAAGTTGTAGTGGAGGCAAATATGATAGAGGTGTTTAAGAGGCTCTTAGATAGGCACATGAATGTGCAGAGAATGGAGGGATATGGGCCTATGTAGGCAGAAGGGATTCGTTTAGTAGCCTCTTAATTAGCTCAACGCAACATCATAGGCTGAAGGGCCTGTTCCTGTGCTGTACTATGTTCAGAGCATTCTCTGTCTGCAGACATCTCTTCCAGTGTAGATCACCAGGTCCTTGATATTTAGTGGCTGTGAGTCATACCAGCTCCTCTGGTATTTTCAATGACTAATGACCATTGCAGTCAGTTCCTCATTCTCACCAGACCCTTGGTTCTCTAAAATTTCTGGCAGGTATTTTGTGCCTTTTTTCTGTGTAGGCAGATTCAAAAAAAGCCTCTGCAGTTTCCTAATTCCCATTCTATGTTCCCCATTCTCAGACTGCAGGGGAACCACATTTGTTCTTGGCAGTTTTTTTTTCTTGTTATCTAAGAATAGAAGTTCTTCTAGCCTGTTTTTGTTTTCTCACCTCTTCACTCATATCCTACCTTTACATTCTTTATCAATTTCTTGGACGTCTTTGGGAGAGTTGTAATGTGCTGCCAATCCCTCTTTCAACAGTTTCCACGTGAAGGCAAATGGGACTAGCTTACATAGGCATTTTGGTCAGCATGGATGAGTTGGGCCGAAGGGCCTGTTTCTGTGCTGTATTCCGTTCTTCCTGTATCTGCATGGGTTTCCTCTGGGTGCTCTGGTTTCGTCCCACATTCCAAAGACGTACGGGTTAGAAAGTTGTGGGCAAGCTATGTTGGCGCCGGAAACGTGGCGACACTTGCGAGCTGCCCCCAGAACACTCTACGCAAAAGATGCATTTCACTCTGTGTTTCGATGTACATGTGACTAATAAATCTAAATCTATAACTCTATTTACACACCATCCAGACAGATCATTCCATACTTAAGTACATTGAGGTAGTTCAAAAAGATAAAAACGGAATGCAGAATATGGTGTTACAATTGCAGAGTAAGAGCAGTACAGGTAGACAAGTAAAGTGCAAGGGCCACAACCTGGTAGATTGAGAGATCAAGGTATATAAGATTATGAGGGTCATAGACAGAGTGGACAGCCAGCATCTTTTCCCCAGGGCGGCAGTGGCCAATACCAGAGGTCACCTGTTTGAGGTGTGTGAAGCAAAGTTCAGGGGAGATGTCAGAGGTGGGTGTCTTACACAGAGGGCGGTGGGTGCCTGGAATACACTGCCGAGGTGGTGGTGGGGGCTGACACATTAGGGTCATTTAAGAGACTCTTAGATAGGCACATGGACGAAAGAAAAATAGCAGGTTATGGGAGGTGAGGTAGAGAGGGGGGATAGATTGAATGTGGATAAGGTTTACTCTATATAGGTCGGCACAACATCGTGGGCCGAAGGGCCCGTACTGTGCTGCACTGTTCTATGTTCCAAGACGAAGAGGGAGATACCCTCACATCATTTTCTAGACAGAGTTCATAATCGTATAACTTTTTTAACACGGGGCTCAGATTCTCCATGGTATCCAATGGATGGTACCTCTCACAGTATTCAATACCCTCCACAGTGCTTTTCTCCACAAATGCTACCTGGCCTGCTGAGTTCCTTCAGCATCATCGTGTTTTTTATTCTGTTGGATACCCTCTGCTGGACACGGACTTGATTCTGTGATCAAATCCCCAGTGACTATCTCTGAGATAACTGCTTCCCTCTGTAGGAAGGGTTGAAGGTGGGAGGCTTCAGACCTTGCAGTTTGCAGTGAGTTAATAGGGAGAGGTTGGGCAGGCTAGGACTTTTTCCTTGGAGCGTAGGAGACTAAGGGGTAAGCTCATGGGTATAACATCAGGGGTATAACTAAGCGGTATTTCATCATAGAACATAGAACATTACAGCACAGTACAGGCCCTTCGGCCCACAATGTTGTGCTGACATTTTATCCTGCTCCAAGATCTATCTAACACTTCCCTCCCACATAGCCCTCCATTTCTCCACCATTCATGTGTCTGTCTAAGAGTCTCTTAAACGTCCCTAATGTATCTGGCCCCACAACCTCTGTCGGCAGTGCATTCCATGCACCCATCACTTTCTGTGTAAAAAACTTACCCCCGACATCCCCCAATACCTTCCTCCAATCACCTTAAAATTATGTCCCCTCATGTTAGCCATTGTCACCCTGGGAAAAAGTCTCTGACTGTCCACTCGATCTATGCCTCTTATCATCTTGTACACCTCTATCAAGTCCCCTCTCATCCTCCTTCTCTCCAAAGAGAAAAGCCCGAGCTCGTTCAACCTATCCTCATAAGACATGCTCTCCAATCCAGGCAACATCCTGGTAAATCTCCTCTGCACCCCCTCTAAAGCTTCCACATCCTTCCTATAATGAGGCGACCAGAACTGAACACAATCATAGGTAGAGTCACAGAGCAATACAGCACAGTACAGGCCCTTTGGCCCAACCAGTCCATGCCAACCACAGTGCCCACCCAGCTAGTCCCAATTTCCTGCATTTGGCCCATATCCCTCTCAGTCCCACTCTTCCATGTAGTATCATTTAAGCATGTTTCATGTAGTATACAATAGCCCCTCCAAGTGCTTCTTAAACGATACTATTGTAACTGCCTCACCCACTTCCCCTGGCAGGTAGGGTGAATGCACAGTCTTTTTCCCAGGCAAAGGGAATCAAAAACTAGAGGGCGTAGGTTTAAGGTGGGAGGCGAAAGATTTGATAGGAACCCAAGAGGCAACCTTTTCACCCAGAGGGTGGTCAGTATATGGAACGAGCTGCCAGAGGGAGTGGTTGAGGCGGGTACAATAACAGCATTTGAATGACATTTGGACAGGGAAATGGATAGAAAAGGTTAGGAGGGATATGGGCCAAACACAGGCAAATGGGATTAGCTTAGGTGGGCATCTTGGTCAACATGGACGAGTTGGGCCGAACGGCCTGTTTCTGTGCTGTATTATTGTTATTGGTTTATTATTGTCACATGTACCAAGGTAGTGAAAGGCTTTTAAAACTTTAAAAACTTCATTTATACAGCACGGTAACAGGCCCTTCTGACCCAACAAGCCCGCATCGCCCAATTACACCCATGTTAACTGACTTGGAATGTGGGAGGAAACCGGAGCACCCGGAGGAAACCCACGCAGACACACGGGGAGGACGTACAAACTCCTTACAGAGAGCGGTGCGAATTTGCGTGCCATCCAGACAAATCATTCCGTACATAATTACATCGAGGTAGTAAAAAGAAAACAGAATGCAGAATATCGTATTACAGTTACAGAGAAAGTGCAGTGCAGGCAGACAAATAAAGTGCAAGGGCCACACAAGGTAGATTGGTGGATCAAGAGTTCATCTTTTAGTGTATGAGAGGTCCGTTCAAGAGTCTGATAACAGCTGGATAGAAGGTGTCCTTGAGCCTGGTGGTACATGCTCTCAAGCTTCTGTATTTTCTGCCCAACGGGAGAGGGGAGAAGAGAGAATGTCCGGGGTGGGTGGGTCACAACTCTCTGCAATTTCCTGTGGCCTTGGACAGAGCAGTTGACATATCAAGCTGTGATGCCTTTACGCTATGACTCTACCATTGGGGCAAGAGGTTTGTGACGGGTCAGGTGGACTGTTTGGATTGTAGTCCACTCCTTCCACTGTTTGCTCCTGGTCTCCATGTCCTCCCATCAGAGAGACTCAGAGCTTCCCAAATGTTTCTCTGCCAGTTTGAGCAATCAGGGCCAGGACTCCTTTCAGCTGGTGAGGATGGAGACTTTGGGAACATTTTTCCCTGTCCTCCCGGAAATCTCTTCCTGTGGCAGAGCCCAGAGCGGAGTGTCTTTTTCAGGAGTGTGGTGTCGGACATGCAAATTGTGTGCAGTTCTGGCTGCCCCCCCCCCCCCCCCCATTACAGGAAGGATGTGGAGGCTTTGGAAAGGGTGCAGAAGAGGTTTACCAGGATGCTGCCTGGACTTAGAGGGCATGAGCCATAAGGAGAGGTTGGACAAACTTGGGTTGTTTTCTCTGGGACGGCGGAGGCTGAGGGGAGACCTGATGGAGGTTTATAAGGTTATGAGAGGCATAGATAGAGTAGACAGCCAGTATCTTTTTCCCAGGGTCGAAATGCCTAATACCAGAGGGCATGCATTTAAGGCGAGAGGAGGAAGTGCAAGGGAGATGTGCGGGGCAAGTTTTTTTACACGGAAAGTGGTGAGTGCCTGGAATGTGCTGCCTGGGGTGGGGGTGGAGGCAGATATGAATAGAGGCGTTTAAGAGCTTTTTAGATAGACATGTGAATGTGCAGACAATGGAGGGATACGGACATTGTGTAGGCAGAAGGGATTCGTTTAGTTAGGTGTTTAATTACGTTTAATTAGTTCTGCACAACATCGTGGGCTGAAGGGCCTGTTCCCATGCTGTACTGTTTTAAGTTCTAAACTCTAAGAAAGTTGACACCTCTCCTGACACGACTATATAGCGTGTTTAGCTCCCAAACAGTGAATAATTTCAAGCTGGTGATCTCCACGAGTGACAGTCCCTTCAAGCCTTTTGCCATCCTCCCACCTCTTTACATCATCCTGATGTCAATATTTATTTCTTCTTTGTGCCCTTATCCTGCTTTCCCTTAAATGCTGCACTTAAGAGGCTGCACTTAAGAGGTTGTAGGCTCAGCCAGCTCCATCACGGGCACAACCCTCCCCACCATCGAGGACATCTTCAAGAGGCTGTGCCTCAGGAAGGCAGCATCCATCACTGAGGACCCTCAGCATCCGGGACATGCCCTCTTCTCGTTACTACCATCAGGCAGGAGGTACAGGAGCCTGAAGACCCACACTCAATGTTTCAGGAACAGCTTCTTCCCCTCCACCATCAGATTTCTGAACGGTCCATGAACCCATGAACACTACCTCATTATTCCTTTTTTTTGCACTATTTATTTATTTTGTAATTTATGGTAATTTTTATGCCTTGCACCATACTGCTGCTGCAAAACAACACATTTCACGTCATAGGTCAGTGATTGTAAACCTGATTCTGATGATCCTCTGCTGCTCAGCCAACTACTCTTTGTGGGAGTGAGTTTCCCACTCTCCCAAATTCCCAATGCATTTATATTCTGCATTCTGTTTTCTTTTTACTACCTCAATGTAATTATGCATGGAATGATCTGTCTGGATAGCAAGCAGACAAAAGCTTTTCACTGAATCTCGGTACATGTGACAATAATAGATCAATTACCACTGTTCATGCTTCTAGTCTCTCCACAAGAAGCTGCAGAGAGTTGTGGACACAGCTCAGCACATCACTGAAACCAGCCTCCTCTCCACGGACTCTGTTTACACTTCTCGCTGCCTCGGTAAAGCAGCCGGCATAATCAAAGACCCCACCCACCCTGGACATTCTCTCTTCTTCCCTCTCCCATCGGGCAGGAGATACAAAAGCATGAAAGCACATACCACCAGGCTCAAGGACAGCTTCTATCTCACTGTTATAAGACTATTGAACGGTTCCCTAGTACAATAAGATGGACTGTTGACCTCACAATCTACCTTGATAAGGCCTTGCACCTTATTGTCTGCCTGCACTGCACTTTCACTGCAACTGTGACACTTTATTCTGCATTCTGCTATTGTTTTACCCTTGTACTACCTCTAGGTACTGATGCTTTGAAATGATCTGACTGGTTGGCATGCAAGCAAAAGCTTTTCATTGTATCTCGGTAGATTTGACAATAATAAACCAATGCCAATGCCAAGCGGTGCTGCTGTCAGAGTGATCAGTCACATCCATGGAAAGGTGATCAGTGGATGGTACCCCGGAGAAGAGGATGGACAAATCGGGCACCAAAACTCACCCAGTGAGGTCCAGCACAAGTAAACAGCCCAACAGCTGGGGCCTGTACACCAGATCAATGGATAGCTGCTTACTTCTACAGCTGTTCGCTGCTGGATAGATGGGAACAAAAGACTTTCAGTTGTATGGAGACTGCAGGTGCTGGAATTTGGAGCAACACACTATCAGCTGGAGGAACTCAGCAGGTCGAGCAGCATTTGTGGGAGGGAAAGGAATTGTCAACATTTTGATTCAGGGTTTGGACCTAAAACATCAGCAATTCCTTACCCTCCCCTCCCCATCACAGATGATGCTTGACTCGCTGAGTTGTTCCAGAAAATTGTTTGTTACTTTCATTTCTATAGCACCTTTCACAACCTTGGGATATCTCAAAGTGTGTTACAGCCAATAAAGTACTTTGGAAGCATTGTCACTGCCATAATCGAGGAAGCATGGCAATCAACCTACCCCAGGGTAGATGGGGTGGTTGGTGAGTTTGCAGGTGACACTAAGATTGGTGGAGTTGTGAATAGTGTCGAGGGTTGTCAAAGGATGCAACAGTATATATATAACACCCAGACATAGGGGCAGAGAAATTGCAAATGGAGTTTAATCCAAACAAGTGTGAGGTGATGCATTTTGGAAAGTTAAATCAGCGTAGGACTCATACAATGCATGGTGGGGCACTAGGGATGTAATGAAACAGAGGGACCGAGGAATACAAGTACATAGTTTGTTGAGTGGTGTCACAGATAGGCAGGGAGGTATAAAAAGGTGTTTAGCACGCTGACCATCAGTCAGGACACTGAGTATAGGAGTTGGGACATTATGCTACAGTTGTATATGTCGTTGGTGAGGCCACATTTGGAGTACCGTGTGCAGTTTTGGTCACCCTGTTATTGGAAAGCTGTAGTTAAACTGGAAAGAATGCAGAAAAGATTTACAAGGATGTTGCCAGGACTAGAGGGCCTGAGTTATAGTAGTGTAGCAGTTAACAGTACGCTATTACAGCGCCAGTAACCAGGGTTCAATTCCAGCCACTGTCTGTAAGGAGTTTGTACGTTCTCCCCATGTCTGCATGGGTTTCCTCCGGGTGCTCCGGTTTCCTCCTACATTCCAAAGACGTACGGGTTAGGAAGTTGTGGGCATGCTATGTTGGCGCCGGAAGCGTGGCGACACTTGCGGGCTGCCCCCAGAACACTCTACGCAAAAGACGCATTTCACTGTGTGTTTCGATGTACATGTGACTAATAAAGAAATCTTATCCTATCTTATTGTAGATAGGGTAGACAGCCAGAATCTTTTTCCCGGGGTAGAAATGTCAAATACTAAAGGACATGCATTCAAGGTGAGGTAAGTTTTTTTTACACAGAGAGTGGTGGGTGTCCGCAACAGGCTGCCAGGTGTGGTGGTGGAGGCAGATACAATAGTGGTGTTTAAGAGGCTGTTAGAATATGCGGGGAATGGAGGGGTATGGATCATGTGCAGGCAGAAGAGATTCAGTTTAATTTGGCATCGTGTTCAGCACAGATGTTGTGGGCTGAAGGGCCTGCTTCTCTGCTGTAATGTTCCATGTTCTATAAGGTCTCACAAATATCAAAATGGTAATGTCTCATATTGTCTTAGGAATCCATTTGGTCCACTGTGTTCGTGCCAGCTCTTGATGCTTTCACATCAGTCCCATCTCCCATATAGTTTCCCTGTGACCTATTCTCCCCACATTTCCATCAACTCCCCCCAGATTCTACCCCTGACCCACACACTGGGGGCAATTTACAGTGGCTAATTAACCCAACAATCGCACGTCTTTGGGATGTGGGAGGAAACCGGAGCAAACCGAGGGAAACCCACGCCATCACAGGGAGAAGGTGCAAACTCCACACACAGACAGCGCCTGAGGTCAGGATCGAACCTGGGTGTCCGGAGCTCTGTAGCAACAGAACAACCTGCTGCATGACTGTGTCACCATGATCAGCAGTGATCATCTTGCATTATTGTATTAGGGATAAACATTGTCGTATGGATACCCAGGAGAACACCATTACACCTGTGCTAAGGGAACTTTTATTTCCACTACAGTGAGGAGATGTGCCCTTGGGTTAACACTTCATCTGAAAGCCACCACCTGTCAATAGAAGACTCCTCCAATATTGCCCTGGGTTTAGCCAAGGCTTAGCTCAGTTCTCTGGAATGGGACTTCAAGCCACAAGAGGCAAGGCAGCTCCCCGTGTGGAAAGGTTGGCGCCTGGTACTGATCCATTGAGAAAACATTGACTGAGCATTATGTGTGAACAAGACAGTCGTGGGGGGGTGGGGGGGGGGAGGGAACATGGTGAATGGTGCACAGTAGGGCAGAGGGAGGGAAAGGAAAGGAAGGCACAGGGAGAGAGCGAGGAACGGACGGAGAGGGAGGGTGAGGAACAGGGAGAGAGGGAGGAACGGACGGAGAGGGAGGGTGAGGAACAGGGAGAGGGGGAGGAACGGACGGAGAGGGAGGGTGAGGAACGGACGGAGAGGGAGGAACGGACGGAGAGGGAGGGTGAGGAACAGGGAGAGAGGGAGGAACGGACGGAGAGGGAGGGTGAGGAACAGGGAGAGAGGGAGGAACGGACGGAGAGGGAGGGTGAGGAACAGGGAGAGAGGGAGGAACGGACGGAGAGGGAGGGTGAGGAACAGGGAGAGAGGGAGGAACGGACGGAGAGGGAGGGTGAGGAATGGACGGAGAGGGAGAGTGAGGAACAGGGAGAGAGTGAGGAATGGACAGAGAGGGAGAGTGAGGAACAGGGAGAGAGTGAGGAACGGACGGAGAGGGAGAGTGAGGAACAGGGAGAGGGGGAGAGTGAGGAACGGACGGAGAGGGAGAGTGAGGAACAGGGAGAGAGTGAGGAACAGACAGAGAGGGAGAGTGAAGAACAGGGAGAAGGGGAGAGTGAGGAACGGAGAGAGGAGGGAGAGTGAGGAACGGACGGAGAGGGAGGGTGAGGAACAGGGACGGGGGAGAGTGAGGAACAGGGAGAGAGTGAGAGTGAGGAATGGAGAGAGGGAGAGTGAGGAACAGGGAGAGAGGGAGAGTGAGGAATGGATGGAGAGGGGGAGAGTGAGGAACAGGGAGAGAGTGAGGAACGGACGGAGAGGGAGAGTGAGGAACAGGGAGAGAGTGAGGAACAGGGAGAGGGGGAGAGTGAGGAACAGGGAGAGGGGAGAGTGAGGAACAGGGAGAGAGCGAGGAATGGACAGAGAGGGAGAGTGAGGAACAGGGAGAGAGTGAGGAACGGACAGAGAGGGAGAGTGAAGAACAGGGAGAAGGGGAGAGTGAGGAACGGAGAGAGGAGGGAGAGTGAGGAACGGACGGAGAGGGAGGGTGAGGAACAGGGAGAGGGGGAGAGTGAGGAACAGAGAGAGAGCGAGGAACAGGGAGAGGGGGAGAGTGAGGAACAGGGAGAGAGTGAGAGTGAGGAACGGAGAGAGGGAGAGTGAGGAACAGGGAGAGAGGGAGAGTGAGGAATGGACAGAGAGGGGGAGAGTGAGGAACAGGGAGAGAGTGAGGAACGAACGGAGAGGGAGAGTGAGGAACAGGGAGAGGGGGAGAGTGAGGAACAGGGAGAGAGTGAGGAATGGACGGAGAGGGAGAGTGAGGAACGGACAGAGAACGAGAGTGAAGAACAGGGAGAAGGGGAGAGTGAGGAACGGAGAGAGGAGGGAGAGTGAGGAACGGAGAGAGGAGGGAGAGTGAGGAACGGACGGAGAGGGAGAGTGAGGAACGGAGAGAGAGTGAGGAACAGGGAGAGAGGGAGAGTGAGGAACGGACGGAGAGGGAGAGTGAGGAACGGAGAGAGAGTGAGGAACAGGGAGAGAGGGAGAGTGAGGAACGGACGGAGAGGGAGAGTGAGGAATGGAGAGAGTGAGGAACGGAGAGAGGAGGGGAGGGAGAGAAAAGAGGGGAAAAAGAGGGATAGTGAGGGTTCAGTGAGAAGAAAGGAGGGAGTGAGGAAGGGAAAGAGGAGAGGTGGGAGGAAAAAGAAGAGGGATGGAAGAGAGGGGAAACGAGAGGAGGAAAGAGGGTAAACAGGAGGCAAGGAAAAGCAGAAGAAGGGAATGAGGGAAAGGAAAATGAGAGGTGAAATGGAAGGAGTAATAGCAGGAGGGGAGGGGGATAAAGGAAGGGGAAACAAGAGAGAAAAGGAGGAGGAAGTGAGATGAAGGGGAGGGAGGAAAGAGGTGGAAGGTTTTGGGTCAATCGTGTCTGGGGTAAGAAGCGAATCGAGGGGGGCAGAGGAGAGGGGAGTGACACTGCAGACCACGTTTGTAGATGGGTTCCTGGTTCCACCGACCTGTTCCAAGTCAGGGCTGTGGCTGAACTCGGCCTATGCAAAGCACACCTTCAGTCTCATTGGCTGTGTGTCCTGTTGCCGGGCAACCCAGAGGAGTTGCAACATCTGCAGACCCGGAAAATAAGGACCAAAGAGTAATGGGAACATTCGGTCAGGAATTGGTGGAATCGGAGAGGGTGAGGGAGGGGGCTGATGGTTTGAGGGAGGGGAGCACTTCAGGTCTACGTAACAATCCAAAAATACTTCTTGAAAAGAGAGCGAGACTTTAACAATGACAAAATCTCTTGGGCAAACCTAAGCACTTCCAGTCAATTACTTTGAAGCACATTTATTTAAATTTACACAATGCGGACATCAAAATCCTAGAAAGAATGCAGAACGTAGTACGTTACAGCACAGGAACAGGCCCTTCAGCCCACCATGTCTGTGCTGACCGTGATGCCAATCCAAACAAATCCCATCTGCCTGCACATGGTCCGATACCCCTCCATTCCTTGCACGTCCACATGCCTGTATAACTGCCTCGTAAATATTGCTATTGTATCTGCTTCCATTACTTCCCGTGTGTTCTAGGCACCCACCACTTTCCGTGTAAAAAACTTGCCTCGTAAATCTCCTTTAAACTTTCCCCCTCTCATTTTAAACCTCTGCACTCTAGTATTTGATGTTTCCACCCCCGGGAGAAATTCTCTGATCTCTGCCTCACATAATTTTATAAACATCTATCAGGTTTCCCCTCAGCCTCCACACTCCAGAGAAGACACTCCAAGTTTCTCCAACCTCTCCTTATAACTAGTACTCTCCAATTCAGGCAACATCCTTGGTATTGGTATTGGTTTATTATTGTCACTTGTACCGAGGTACAGTGAAAAGCTTGTCGTACAAACCGATCATACAGGTCAATTCATTACACAGTGCAGTTACATTGAGTTAGTACAGAGTGCATTGAGGTAGTACAGGTAAAAACAATAACAGTACAGAGTAAAGTGTCACAGCTACAGAAAAAGTGCAGTGCAAAAAGGTGCAAGGTCACAACAAGGTAGATCGCGAGGTCCAAGTCCATCTCATTGTATAAGGGAACTGTTCAATAATCTTATCACAGTGGGGTAGAAGCTGTCCTTAAGTCTGGTGCTACGTGCCCTGGGGCTCCTGTATCTTCTACCCGATGGAAGAGGAGAGAAGAGAGAATATCCCGGGTGGGTGGGGTCTTTGATTATGCCGGCTGCTTCACCAAGACAGCGAGAGGTAAAGACAGAGTCCAAGGAGGGGAGGCTGGTGTCCATGATGCGCTGGGCTGTGTCCACAACTCTCTGCAGTTTCTTGTGGTCCTGGGCAGAGCAGTTGCCGTACCAATCTGGTGAACCTCTTCTGCACCCTCTCCAAAGTATCCACATCCTTCCTGTAATAGGGTGACCAGAACTTCACACAACACAACAAGTGTGCCTCAACCAAAGTTTTATACAGCTCCAAAATGACTTCCTGACTCTTATACTCAGCACCCCACAAGTATTCCATACACTGCCTTTACGACCTTATCTCCTTGTGTTACCACTTTCAGGGACTTGCACCCCAAGATCCCTCTGTACATCAATGCTCCGAAGAGTCCTGTCATTTGACCTCCCAACGTGCAACACCTCACACTTGATTATTCCTTCACACTTGAGAAAGAGTAACGAGATGAAACCCAATAGCCATAAAACAACAACTTGCATTTAAGTAGTGCCTTTAAAGAGGCAAAACATCCCAAAAAAGTTTACCGGATCTTTAGCAACAAAAGATATCAGGGCAGGGAGGTAAAGGGCTTTCAGGAGCATCAGGATCATAGCAGGGAAGGGAAGTTTAGAGAGGGGAAAGCAGTCAACATAATCAAGGACCACTCCCAACCCGGACATTCTCTCTTCTCCCCCCTCCCATCGAGCAGAAGATACAAAAGCTTGAGAACACGTACCACCAGGCTCAAGGACAGCTTCCATCCTGCTGTTGTCAGACCCTTGAACAGACCTCTCGTACACTAGATGATGAACGCTTGACCTCTCAATCTACCTTGGGGTGGCCATTACACTTTATTTGTCTGCCTGCACTGCACTTTTTCTGCAACTGTAACACTACATTCTGCATTCTGTTCTCTTTTTACTACCTTGATGTACTTACGTATGGAATGACCTGTCTGGATGGCACGCAAACAAAAGCTTTTCACTGTATCTTGGTACATGTGACAATAGTAAACCAATTCCAGTTCCTCCGTAACTTGGACCTCCAACAGAGGCGGGGCCAATGGTTCAGCGATTACATTCAGGGATAACTAAAAGTCCAGTGCGCAGAGGTCTCGAGGGGTGTAAGCCCAAAGATTGAGGGCGAGATTTTTTAGGGATTTAAACATGAATTTCAAAACTGAGGGGTTCCTCAAGTGTGAGCCAGAGTACGTCAGAATGCATGGGCATGAGAGACAGGAACATACGAGTTGGCATGTGGCCTCAGAGCCTAAATGAGCTCATTCACGGTTGGCAGATGGAGGGGAATTAACCAGGAGTGTGGAATACAATCCAGCATCAACAAAGGTAGCACAAAATGATTGATTTTTGTAAAGGCTTGTCTGGCTCACCAGAATGCTCTGGGGAGGAAATCTGTCAGCCACTAGGTTATAAGAACTCCAGACTCACTACAGTGTTTGACCCTTAACTGACCTGAAATGGCCACATGACACCCCCATTCCAAAAATTAATGCATTTAATCCCACCAGTCTCCCCACTCCCATGTCCCACTTCCCAAAAACCTGGTGCATCTCTAATCTTACTCAGTTCTGCTTCATCGAGTAAAACGTTAACTTGTCTCTCTCTCCGCAGACGCTGCCTGACCTGCTGAGTGTTTCCAGCGTTCTTGTTTTAGATTTCTCAGCATCTGCAGCATTTAGTATTCTTTTATATAGAACATAAAAAACCTACAGCACGATCCAGGACCTCCGGCCCACAAAGTTGTGCCAAACATGTCCCTACCTTAGAAATTACTAGGCTTCCCCATAGTCCTTTTTTTTTCTAAGCTCCATGTACCTATCCAAAAGTCTCTTAAAAGACCCTATCGTATCAGCCTCCACCACCGTTGCCGGCAGCCCATTCCACACACTCACCACTCTCTGAGTAAAAAACTTACCCCTGACATCTCCTCTGTACCTCCTCCCCAGCACCTTAAACCTATGTCCTCTTGTGGCAACCATTTCAGCCCTGGGAAAAAAGCCTCTGACTATCCACACGATCAATGCCTCATATCAACTTATACACCTCTATCAGGTCACCTCTCATCCTCCGTCACTCCAAGGAAAAAAGGCCGAGTTCACTCAACCTGTTTTCATAAGGCATGCTCCCCAATCCAGGCAGCATCCTTGTAAATTTCTTCTGCACCCTTTCCATGGCTTCCACATCCTTCCTGTAGTGAGGCGACCAGAACTGAGCACAGTATTCCAAGTGGGGTCTGACCAGGGTCCTATATAGCTGCATTTAGTATCATTTAGTATTCATGTTATTTACTGGAGACCTTGCAGGAACAGAATTGATACGGGCACGCGGTGCACAATGCAACGTACAGAATGCACCAGGGGTGACTTTATAGAGGTGTATAAAATCATGAGGGGTATAGATGGAGTGAATGCACACAGTCTTTTTCCCAGGGTCAGGGAATCAAAAGCTAGAAGGCATAGATTTAAGGTGAGAGGTGAAAGATTTAAAAGGGGAACCTGACGGGCAACTTCTTCACACAGAGGGTGAAGAGGGTCCGTATGCGGAATGGGCTGAAGGAGAAAGTAGTTCAGGCAGGTACAATAACAACATTTAAAAGGCATTTGGACAGGTACATGAATAGGAAAGGCATAGAGGGATATGGGCCACATATGGGCAAGTGGGACTAGCTGAGATGAGCACCTTGGTCGGCATGGACCAGTTGGGCTGAAGGGCCTATTTCCGTGCTGTATAACTCTGTCACTTTATGGTGAATGTGGCTCATTTAAGACAATACTGCTATGCACAATTCCAAACACCCTGTTGGGGATGGAGTGGAGTGTTTGCAGAGAGCAATGGCTAAGGAAAAACTCAAACCGGAAACTCCCTCACAGAGTCTAAGAGCAAAGATACCCATTGATACTTTGGCTCATTGAGTCCGTGCTCACCATGAAGTGCTCATCTACACTAATCCCATTTTATTCCAGCCACGTTCCCATTAACGCCTCCATTTACCTACACACGCAGGACAATTGCAGTGACCAATTAATTTACCAACCCGCCCGTCTTTGGAGTGTGGGAGGAAACCAGATCACCCGGGGGAAACCCACGGTCACAGGGAGAACGTGCAAACTCCACACAGACAGCGCCAGAGGTCATGATCAAAGTCAAAGTCGAAATTGAGTTTATTGTCATCTGCACAAGTCCATGTGTGCACAGGTGCAATGAAAAACTTACTTGCAGCAGCATCACGGGCACAGAGCATCAGATAAGCAGCATTCACAAGAAAAGCATAAATGAAACATATTTTTTACAAGAAAGAACACAATTAGAACAAAACAAAAACAAAGTCCATTTTAGTGCAAAGTGATCAAAGTGGTCACAGTGCTGCTAAACTGCGGTAATTAGGGTTGTGTCAGTTGGTTCAAGAACCGAATGGTTGAAGGGAAGTAGCTGTTCCTGAACCTGGTGGTGTGGGACTTCAGGCTTCTGTACCTCCTGCCCGATGGGAGCTGCGAGAAGATGGCACGGCCCGGATGATGGGGATCTTTGCTGATGGATGTTGCCTTCTTGAGGCAGAGCCTCCTGTAGATACTCCCGATGGTGGGGAGGGAAGTTGAGCTGCTGTTGGAATGTTGGAAATGGTGCAGCCAATTGTGTAGAGCGTGGAGTAGTTGTCTAAAATCAGATTGGTTAAGAGATAAGTATTCTGGTTTCTTGGTCAAAGTCGAGTTTATTGTCATCTGCACAAGTCCATGTGTGCACAGGTGCAATGAAAAACTTACTTGCAGCAGCATCACAGGCACATAGCATCAGATAGGCAGCATTCACAAGAAAAGCATAAATTAAACACAATCTTTACAAGAAAGAACACAATTAGAACAAAAAAATACAAAGTCCGTTGTAGTGCAAAGGGGACATAGTGTTGCTGTACTGAGGTAGTGATTAGGGTTGTGCTGGCTGGTTTAAGAAGCGAATGGTTGAAGGGAAGTAGCTGTTCCTGAACCTGGTGGTGTGGGACTTCGGGCTTGTCACTGGAGCTGTGAGGCAGTGGCTCCACTGGCTGTTGCACTGCACTGTTAAGATTAAAAGAGGATGATGCAGGAAAAGTTAATATTGTGGTTTCCGAGCTCCCTAAACATATTCAGAAACAGATGTTCACCTTTAATATCGGGCTGTTGTCTCCAGCTGTGACGTCTGAACTCGATCACGTTGGCATCACTAATCCTCAGAGACAATGACCAACACAGAGACTGTTTGTTGTGGATGGCTTATTGATTTGTTCCTGGAGTGTAAGGAAATGGCAGGCAGCCATCTTCAAATAATAAGTAAACATCTTGCTCTAATGTGAACTAAATGTGGCCAAATCAGTCTCTGAAAATTAGTAAATGTTATATAACAGGAATAATAGAGCTGCATATACCAGAGGGAAACACATCTTCCATGTCCATTCCAGTGAGCAACAGCATCTGTGTGTATTGTAAAGAACAGCGGTGTCTGTTTACATTACTCAGTGGCGTACAGGAGTCAGATAGATTGGCTGGTTGAGTGGGTTCGCAACAATAGGGCGGCACGGTAGCGTAGCGGTTAGCGCAATGCTATTACAGCGCCAGCGATTGGGGTTCGATTCCCGTCGTTGTCTGTAAGGAGTTTGTACGTTCTCCCGTGTCTGCGTGGGTTTCCTCCAGGTGCTCCGGTTTCCTCCCACATTCTAAAGACGTACAGGTAGGTTAATTTGGGGGTTTAAAATGGGTGGCGCGGACTCGTTGGGCTGGAAGGGCTTGTTACCACGCTGTAAATAAATTTTTTTTTTAAATTTAAAAAACAACCTCGCACTCAACATCAGCAAGACCGAGGAACTGATAGTGGACTGCAGGAAGGGGAAGTCAGCAGAACACACACCAGTCCTCATTGAGGGGTCAGCGGTGGAAAGGGTGAGCAGCTTCAAGTTCCTGAGTGTCAACATCTCAGAGGATCTATTCTGGGCCCAACACATTGATGCAATCACGAAGAAGGCACGCCAGCAGCACTACTTCATTAGGAGTTTGAGGAGATTCAGTATGTTACCAAAGACTCTTACAAATTTCTACAGACATACAGTGGAAAGCATTCTGACTGGTTGCATCACTGCCTGGTATTGAGGCTCCAATGCGTAGGATCGCAAGAGGTTGCAGAGCGTTGCAGACTCAGCCAGCTCCACCACGGACATAATCCTCTCTGCCATCGAGGACATCTTCAAGAGGCGGTGCCTCAAAAAGGCGGCGCCTCAAGACAGCAGCATCCATCATTGAGGACCCTCACCACCCGGGACATGCCCTCTTCTCGTTACTACCATCCAGGAGGAGGTACAGGAGCCTGAAGACCCCCACTCAACATTTCAGAAACAACTTCTTCCCCTCCACCATCAGGTTTCTGAACGGTCCATGAACCCATGAACACTACATTGTTATTCCTCTTTTGCACTATTTAGTTATTTTTGCAACTTATGGTAATTTTTATGTCTTTAAGCCTTTGCACTGTACTGCTGCCGCAAAACAACAAATTTCACAACATATGTCAGTGATAATAAACCTGATTCTGGTTCTGATTCCCTGCCTGTATTGTGGAGAATAAATAGCCTTTGTGCATACTATAGAGAATTGCAATGCTGTGTATATTCTAGGGAATAACAGGCACCCTGTACATGATAGGAAATAGTGGGAGCGGAGAATCTCTGGAATCAGAACCAGGTTTATTATCACTGACATATGTTGTGAAATTTGTTGTTTTGCGGCAGCAGTACAGTGCAAGACATAAAGACATACTGTAAGTTACATAAATAAATAAATAGTGCAAGGGAAGAATAACGAGGCAGTGTTCATGGACCGTTCGGAAATCTGATGGCAGAGGGTAAGAGGCTGTTCCTGAAACATTGAGTGTGGGTCTTCAGGCTCCTGTACCTTCTCCCCGATGGTAATAACGAGAAGAGGGCATGTCCCAGGTGGTGAGGGTCCTTAATGATGAATGCTGTCTTCTTGAGGCACCGCCTCTTGAAGATGTCCTCGATGGCGGGGAGGGTTGTGCCCGTGATGGAGCTGGCTGAGTCTACAACCCTCTGCGTCCTCTTACAATTCTGCGCATTGGAGCCTCCATACCAGGTGGTGATGCAACCAGTCAGAATGTTATCCACCGTACATCTGCAGAAATTTGCAAGAGTCTTTGGTGATATACCATATCTCCTCAAACTCCTAATGAAGTAGAGCCACTGGTGTGCCTTCTTCGTGATTGTATCAATGTGTTGGGCCCAGCGTAGGTCCTCTGAGATGTTGACACCCAGGAACTTGAAGCTGCTCACCCTTTCCACCGCTGACCCCTCAATGAGGACTGGTGTGTGTTCTCCCGACTTCCCCTTCCTGAAGTCCACAATCAATTCCTTGGTCTCGCTGATGTTGAGTGCGAGGCTGTTGTTGCGACGCCATTCAACCAGCCAGTCTATCTCACTCCTGTACTCCTCCTCGTCGCTATCTGAGATATTGCCAACAACAGTGGTGTCATCGGCAAATTTATAGATGGCGTTTGATTCCTCTGCCCCATAGGGTTGTGGAGGCTAGATCATTGGAGGTACTGAAAGAGAAAGCAGGTAAATGTTTGAAAGATTGAGTGGTTGAGGGTTGTGGGGAACTGGCACAGAGGAGAAGACATAGGGCAGATCAGCCATTGCACAGAAGGGCAGGCTTGAGGGGCCAAGTTTCTATTCCTGATAGCAGCCACGGTATATATTGTAGAGACTAGCAGTCCTTGAGTATAAAATAGAGAATAGTTTCTCGTATATTGTGTGGAATAGCAGCCACAGTGCAAGTTATACAGGTCGTTCTGCTATAACAAGGTGGTTCCATTCCCAAGGAACCTCGTGTTATAGGAAGTCATGTTATAGAACAGGCTGTAGCTGCCTTCAATGCACAGAGTTAAGCAGCTTTTTTTTCTTTGGCCAGTATATTAAATTGGTAAACTTAATAAATCAGTTTAATATTGTCACATGTACCGAGGTACAGTGAAAAACTTTGTTTTGCATGCCATCCATACAGATCATTTCATCACAACAGTGCACTGAGGTAGTTCAAGGGAAAACAATAACAGAATGCAGAATAAAGTGTTACAGTTACAGAGAAAGTGCAGTGCAGGCAGACAATAAGGTGCAAGGTCATAACGAGTTAGATTATGAGCTCATCTTATCGTACTAGGGGACCGTTCTTTTGTCTTACAACAGTGGGATAGAAGCTGTCCTTGAGCCTGGTGGTACGTGCTTTCAGGCTTTTGTATCTTCTGCCCAATGGGAGGGGGGAGAAGAGGGAATGTCCAGGCTGGGTGGGGTCTTTGATTATGTTGGCTATTTTCTTGAGGCAGCGAGAAGTGTAGACAGAGTCCATGGATTGGAGGCTGGTTTCAGTGATGCGCTGAGCTGTGTCCACAACTCTCTGCAGTTTCTTGCGGTCCCAGGCAGAGCAATTGCCGTACCAAGCCGTGATGCATCCTGATCACCGATCACGAGCTTTTCCTGATCGCACTATAACCAGCGTGACCCACGTAATGCAAATAGTGTTCCCAAATCCATCAATCGCTTTACAATCAATTCTTGTTATGGAAACACACATTATAGCAGAACTAGCTGTACTGAATAACAGACACTGTGTATGTTACAGAGGATAGCAATCTTTGTAACTTATGATAATAGCACCACCTGTATGCACTGTATGAAATAGCATCCCTGGGTACATTACATAAACATAGAACAGTACAGCACAGGAACAGGCCCTTCGGCCCATAATGTCTGTGCCGAACACAATGCCAAATTAAACTAATCCTTTCTGCCTGCATGTGATCCGTATCCCTCCATTCCCTGCATGTTCATGAGTCTACGTAACACCCTCTTAAATGCCACTATTGTATCTGCCTCCACCACCACCCCTGGCAGCCCGTTCCAGGCACCCACCGTTCTCTGTGTAAAAAACTTACTCCGCACATCTCCCTAAAACTCTCCCCCTCTCACATTAAAGCCATGCCCTCTAGTATTTGGCATTTCTACCCTGGGAAAAATATTCTGGCTGTCTACCCTATCTATACGTCTCGTAATTTTATAAACTTCTGTCAGGTCTCCCCTCAGCCTCCGCTGCTCCAGAGAAAACAATCCAAGTTTGTCCAACCTCCCCTTATAGCACATACCTGTGAAGGATATAGAGAGACAGAAGGAAAGAGACATACAGAAGATGAGAGGGCGGAGAAAGTGAAAGAAAAGCACAGACAAAATGAATGAGACGCAGACAAGGTAGGGAGAGAGAGGGAGAGGGAGAGGGAGAGGGAGAGGGAGAGGGAGAGGGAGAGGGAGAGGGAGAGGGAGAGGGAGAGGGAGAGGGAGAGGGAGAGGGAGAGGGAGAGGGAGAGGGAGAGGGAGAGGGAGAGGGAGAGGGAGAGGGAGAGGGAGAGGGAGAGGGAGAGGGAGAGGGAGAGGGAGAGGGAGAGGGAGAGGGAGAGGGAGAGGGAGAGGGAGAGGGAGAGGGAGAGGGAGAGAGATGTGGTGACACTTGCGGGCTGCCCCCAGAACACTCTACGCAAAAGATTCATTTCAATGTGTGTTTCGATGTACATGTGACTAATAAAGATATCTTATCTTATACCCTCTAATCCAGGCAGCATCCTGGTAAACCTCTTCTGAACCCTCTCATTATATAGAACAGGCCTCGAACATATTGCAGAGAATAATTGCTCCTTTATATATTTTAGAAAATAGCAGCCCTTCGACACATAATAGAAGACAGCAACCTGTGTATGTTGTAGAATAAATAAGTCCTAGTATTATATAAAGGTCAGTATACTATAGATAACAGTGACCCCTGTGTCAAAAAGCAAACTGCTGGAGGAACTCAGCGGGTCAGGCAGCATCTGTGGAGGGAGAAGGATTGTTGATGTTTCAGGTCGAGACGCTGCATCTGGACTGGGAGTGGGGAGGGAAGCAACCCCTGGGTGTTCTAGAGAAAAGCAGACCTTGTGCATATCATAGGGAACAGCTGCCACTGTGTACATATATAGCGATATACATTTAATGATATATACTACATACCATATAGAAGCACCTAAGAGACGGTGTGAAAAGACCTTATTTAACCCACTCACCAAGCTCCTGCATAATTTTTGAAGTCGTTGCCTGGATTGGGGAGCATGCCTTGAAAACAGGTTGAGTGAACTCGGCTTTTTCTCCTTGGAGCAACAGAGGATGAGGGGGGACCTGATAGAGGTGTATAAGGTGATGAGAGGCATTGATCATGTGGATAGTCAGAGGCTTTTTCCCAGGGCTGAAATGGTTGCCGCAAGAGGACACAGGTTAGATATAGAGGAGATGTCAGGGGTAAGTTTTTTACTCAGAGAGTGGTGAGTGCATGGAAGGGCTGCCGGCAACGGTGACGGACGCGGATACGATAGGGTCTTTTGAGAGACTGTTGGATAGGTACACGGAGCTGAGAAAAATAGAGGGCTATGGGTAAGCCTAGTAATTTCTAAGGTAGGGACATGTTCGGCACAGCTTTGTGGGCCAAAGGGCCTGTACGTGCTGTAGGGTTTCTATGTTTCTCTGTTGCTGTTTTAATTAAACTCGGCTTCCTCTTTCAATTCCTCAAATGATCTAGCCTCCACAACCCTCTGGGGCAGAGGAATCCAGAGATTTGCCACCTCTATAATATATACTGGTTCCTATAATATACACAATGGCTGTTATTCCCTGGAATATACACAGTGTTGCTATTCTTTATGGTAGGAACAAAGGCTGTTATTTCTCTATGGAACAGCACATTGTTAAAAGCGCGGAGCAATTTGACTGCTATTTGGTGTCCAAGAGATGGAAAGAGACTGAACAGTGATGGTGACAGAGAAATCTGAAATTGAGAAGGTAGCCAGTTTTATTTGGGTTCCAAGTGCTCAGCACCAAGATGTGGTTGGAAGTCAAGAGATACCCTTGGGTTTTCAGGATCAGATGACGCAGGGCTATAGAGGGAGATATATAGGGAGGGGAGAGTGGGAGGGAACAGGGAGACAAAGACAAGGATATAAAGAGACAAAAGGAAAGAGACAGACAGAAGATGAGAGGGCGGAGAAAGTGAAAGAAAGGCACAGACAAAAGGAGTGAGACGCAGACAAAGAGAGAGAGTGAGAGAGATAGAGAGAGAAAGGTAGATAGAGAGCTAGAGAGAGATAGATAGAGCTAGAGAGAGAGAGAGAGAGATAGAGAGGGATAGAGAGACAGAGAGAGAGAGAAAGATAGCTAAAGAGAGATAAAGGGATAGAGCTAGAGAGAGATAGAGATAGATAGAGAGGGATAGAGAGACAGAGAGAGAGATAGAGAAAGATAGCTAAAGAGAGATAGAGATAGAGAGAGAGGGATAGAGCTAGAGAGAGAGCTAGAGAGAGAGAAATAGAGAGAGAGACAGGGAGAGAGAGAGATAGAGAAAGATAGCTAAAGAGAGATAGAGAGAAAGGGATAGAGCTAGAGAGATAGAGATAGATAGAGAGGGATAGAGAGACAGAGAGAGAGATAGAGAAAGATAGCTAAAGAGAGATAGAGATAGAGAGAGAGGGATAGAGCTAGAGAGAGAGCTAGAGAGAGAGAAATAGAGAGAGAGACAGGGAGAGAGAGAGATAGAGAAAGATAGCTAAAGAGAGATAGAGAGAAAGGGATAGAGCTAGAGAGATAGAGATAGATAGAGAGGGATAGAGAGACAGAGAGAGAGAGATAGAGAAAGATAGCTAAAGAGAGATAGAGAGAGATAGAGAGAAAGGGATAGAGCTAGAGAGAGATAGAGAGACAGAGAGAGAGAGAGAGATAAAGATAGCTAAAGAGAGATAGAGATAGAGAGAGAGGGATAGAGCTAGAGAGAGAGAAATAGAGAGATAGAGAGAAATAGAGAGAGAGACGGAGAGAGAGAGATAGAGAGAGAGAGAGCGAGAGGGCAAAGAGATATAGAGAGACAGATGGAACAAAAATTAATTGGATAAGAAAGGGGACAGATAAGGGACTTAGGAAACAGCAGGCCTTAAACTCAGAGTGTGCTGCCCTATTTAATAAGGTCAGGGTAGACCATTTACCTCAGCACCACTTTCCTGTGCTGACTCGCATATCCCTCGATTCCCTTGATATCCAGAAATACAGAGAACAAGAGCGAGGGGCAGAGGGGTACGGGGAGAAGGACAATGGCCCAGAAAGTGGGAGAAAGAGGGAGAGTGACAGAATGAGAAAAAAACACAGCAACAGTGGCAGATGGAGAGGACTGAAGAAAGACAAGGTGAAAGAGTCAGTGGCCGAGCAGACAAGAGGGTGGTGGGAGAGAGACAAAGGAAGTTGTTTGTTCTCCACTATTTCCTTCCTGTTGTAGCAGATGATCCCGGGTAATTTGGCAGGCTGTTCCACCAGGGGAGGGCAAGGACACAGATCGTTGGGGGTTTAGGATTAACCACTGCATCTCCCCACCCTCCCCCCAGGGTCCTCGGCTTCGGTGCTGTGTAATCAACAGAGGTTGTCAGCAAGACACCACTCATTAGTTTCTATAGAAACCCTGGTCTGTAGGCTGGGTGTGTGAAGAGAAGAGCTGGGCCAGACTTTAATTGACGGTGGGAAGTGGAGCCGTTGACAGCTGGTATATTGGCCTCCCTTCCTTAGAGACGAGACCCGGGAAAGAGGTTCACATATAATTAACAGGAGGCAGTCTCCTGTGACCAGACTTGGAAAAAGAAAGCGCAGAGAGGTTGTGGTTAGGCCCAAGTGCAAATCGAGTTTTGATTAAAGGCGTAGCCTTCAAGCTGTCAGAATATTAGAAAGATAAACGGGGGAGAATGAAACAAAGTCTGATATTTAATTCCAAGCCTCTCATTTCACAATTTACTCTCCGACAGAGTCAATATGTCGCTCACAGTCAGCCTCTGACCAAACCTAGGGAGAGAGGGGTGTGGGGGAGGTGGCAGGTGTGGGTGTCACTCTCTTACCTTTGACACCTATGGGCAGAGAAATGGCAGATGGGGTTTAATCCAGACAAGAGCGAGGGGTTGCACTTTGGGAGCTCAAATGCAAGAGGAAACAGTTAGCGTAACGCTATTACAGTGCCAGTGACCTGGGTTCAATTCCAGCCGCTGTCTGTAAGGAATTTGTACATTCTCCCCATGTGTCTGCGTGGGTTTTCTCCGGGTGCTCCGGTTTCCTCCCACATTCCAAAGACGTAGGGGTCAGGAAGTTGTGGGCGTGCTATGTTGGTGCCGGAAGCGTGGCAACACTTGCGGGCTGCCCCCAGAACGCTCTACGCAAAAGATGCATTTCACTGTGTTTCGGTGTACATGTGACTAATAAAGATATCGTATCTTATCTTAAATGGCAGGACCCTTAGGAACATTGATGTACAGAGGGATCTTGGGGTGCAAGTCCACAGCATCCTGAAAGTGGCAACACAAGTAGGTAGGGTGGTAAAGAAGGCTTACAGAATACTTACCTTCATCGATCGGGGCACTGAGTGTAAAAGTTAGCAAGTCATGATGTAGTTTTATAAATCTTTGGTTAGGCCACATTTGGAGTATTGCATGCAGTTCTGGTCGCCCCATTACAGGAAGGATGTGGAGGCTTTGAAAAGGGTGCAGAAGAGGTTCACCAGAATGTTGCATGGACTCGACGGTATTAGTTATGAGCAGAAGTTGGACATGCTTGGGTTGTTTTCTCCAGAGTATCGGAGGCTGAGGGGAGACCTGAGAAATGTTTATAAAATTATGAGAGGCACAGATGGGGTAGACAGCCAGAATCTTTATCCCAGGGTGGAAATGTCAAATATTGGAGGGCATAGCTTTGAGGTGAGAGGGGAAAAGTTTAAAGATGTGTAGGACAAGTTTGTTTTACACAGAGAATGGTGGGTGCCTGAAACAGGCTGCCAGGGGTGGTGGTGGAAGCAGATACAATAGAGGCATTTAAACAGACACATGACAGACACAGGGATATAGACCACGTGCATGCAGATGGGATTAGTCAGATTGGCATCATGACCAGCACAGACATGGTGGGCCGAAGGGTCTATTCCTGTGCTGCACCATTCTACGTTCTAGAGGTCGGATGAGGGGTACAGACAATGGCTGTCACCTTTGGTGGAAGGATCAAAGACTAGAAACATAGAAAACCTACAGCACAATTCAGGCCCTTCGGCCCACAAAGTTGTGCCGAACATGTCCCTACCTTAGAAATTACTAGGCTTACCCATAGCCCTCTATTTTTCTAAGCTCCATGTACCTATCCAACAGTCTCTTAAAAGACCCTGTCGTATCCGCCTCCACCACCGTTGCCGGCAGCCCGTTCCACGCACTCACCACTCTCTGAGTAAAAAACTTACCTCTGACATCTCCTCTATACCTACTCCCTACTAGAGGTCACAGGTATAAATAAAGAAGAGTAAGGTGACAATTTTTTTTAGCAGAGCATGTGACTGGGATCTGGAACACAGATGTGGTAAGACCATAAGACATAGAAGCAGAATTAGGCCATTCGGCCCATCAAGACTGCTCCGCCATTTGAACATGGCTTATTTATTTTTCCGTCTCAACCCCATTCTCCTGCCTTCTCCCTGTCACCTTTGACACCCTTACGAGTCAAGAACTGATCAATGCTATTACAGCACCAGTGACCCGGGTTCAATTCCCGCTACTGTCTGTGAGGAGTTTACACATTCTCCCCGTGTCTGCATGGGTTTCCTCCGGGTGCTCCAGTTTCCTCCCACATTCCAAGGACGTACAGATTAGGAGCTGTGGGCATGCTATGTTGGTGCCAGAAGAGTGGCAACACTTGCGGGCTGCCCCCAGCACATTCTCAGTAACGCAAAAAGACATTTCACTGTGTGTTTCAATGTACATGTGACTAATAAATAAATATCTTAAATACACCCAATGACTTGGCCTCCACAGCCGTCTGTGGCAATGAATTCCACAGATTCACCACCCCCTGGCTAAAGAAATTCCTCCTCATCTCAGTTCTAAAGCGACATCTTTCTATTCTGAGGTTGTGCCCTCCGGTCCTGGACTCTCCCCCTATTGGAAACATCCTCTCCACATCCACTCTATACAGGCCTTTCAATATTCGGTAGGTTTCAATGAGATTCCCCCCTCATCCTTCTGATGGGTTCAATTCCGGTCACTGTCTGTAAGCAGTTTGTACATTCTCCCCGTGTCTGTGTGGGCTTCCTCCGGGTGCTCCGGTTTCCTCCCACATTCCAAAGACGTACAGGTTAGGAAGTTGTGGATATGCTATGTTGGCGCCGGAAGCATGGCGACACTTGCGGGCTGCCCCCAGAACTAAACAAAAGATGCATTTCACTGTGTGTTTCAATGTACATATGACCAATAAAAACATCTTATCTTAACTCCAGCGCGTACAGACCCAGAGCCATCAAACATTCCTCATACATTAACCCTTTCATTCCTAGGATCACTCTTGTAAACCTCCTCTGGACCTTCTCCAATGCCAGCACATCCTTCCTCAGATATGGGGCCCAAAACTGCTGGCACGGACGTGATAGGCTGAATAGCCTCGGTTTGTGCTGCAGCCATTCTAAGATAAACTCATGGTTTGTGTCTTAGTCCAGAGATTTCAGCATAGAATCCAAGGCAAACTGCAGAGAGGAGGGAGATCTGCATGTTGGAGGAAGTGTCCTTTGACAACCTTTCAGTGTCCTGAGCCTTATGTTCCCTCCCAGTATAAGGTGACAGATTCCATAGAGGTTTCTTAACTACAAAAACTGTTGTAGTTAAGAAACGTGCATAAATCTCCAATTAAATTAAAGTAACAGGAAATATCAGAACTAAGATACAGATCTCAGTAAGAGCTTGTTTTTAAACAATTATCTCAGAAAGATTGGTTAGGTCGCACTTGTTGGAGTATTGTGTGCAGTTCTGGTCACCACACTTGAGGAACAATGTGATTAGGTGCGAGAGGGTCCAGAAAAGATGTTAACGGAATTGGAGGGCTTGAGTTATAAGGAGAGACTGGGACTGTTTTCCCTGGAGCGTAGGAGGCTGAGGGATGACTTTATAGATGTTTATAAAATCATGAGGGGCACAGATACGGTACATAGTCACATACTTTTTCTGAGGGTAGGGGAGTCTAAAGCTAAAGGGCACAGGTTTAAGGTGAGATGGGGAAGATTTAAAGGGGACCTGAGGGGCAGGTCTTTCACAGAGGGTGGTGGGTATATGGAACAAGCTGCCAGAGGAAGTGGTAGAGGTGGGTACATTTACAGTGTTTAAAAGACATTTGGACAGGTACATGGATAGGAGAGGTTTAGAAGGTTATAGGCCAAATGCAGACAAATGGAACTAGTAGCATAGTGGTTAGCACAATGCTTTACAGCGCCAGCGACCTGGGTTCAAATCCGGCCACTGTCTGTAAGGAGTTTGTACGTTCTCCCCGTGTCTGCGTGGGTTTGCTCCGGGTGCTCCGGTTTCCTCCCACATTCCAAAGACGTACAGGTTAGGAAGTTGTGGGCATGCTATGTCAGCGCCGGAAGCATGGTGACACTTGAAGGCTGCCCCCCAAAATCACTATGCAAAAGATGTATTTCACTGTGTTTCGATGTACGTGTGACTAATAAAGATCTTATCTTATGTGTTGGGATGGTTTTGTGCTGTACAGCTGCATGAATCTATGAATCCGAGATTCAATATTCTGAACAAAATAAAAGGTTGCAGTCATTGTTATAGAGGATGGAAACAGACCTTTTGGCCTGTTGACTCCAAGCCAAACACCAACCAGCCCTCCATACTAATCCCATTTTATTCTTTGGGACACTGCAAAAGGTGCTTGAGAAATTCAAGTTCTTTTCTGACGAACTAATTTCATTCAGAAACACTGCAAAGACGATAGCTTTAAATACAGAAAAGGTTTATTTGGTCCTGTTTGTGCTTTCATTAACCGATAATAAAAACTACACTGCTTAAATAGTACTACAACAAAAAGCTCACAACAACAATAACAACAACAACAACACAATTAACAAACACATTGCTTAAATTTTAATCTACCAACTACAGCATCAGAGGATTTTAATCTCAACAGCAAATGTGGCTCAGTTACTTGGCTCAGTGGGCTGGACTCTTGGCTATAAATCAGAAGGTCGTGGGTTCAAGGCACTCTCCAGAAACCCATATACAAAAACATGAGCAGTGACGTACTGAAGGAGTCTTATCTTGCATCTGACACTTCAATCCTATGCTCTACCAACTTTGTGAGATCATTTGTATCCACAAAGCTGCATTTAAAAGATCGGTGGAGTCCTCCTTGGCCAAATGTTGATTGACAAAAGATGGAATACTTGGTTGCATTGGTAATGTTTCTGATTATGGGATCTTTCCATGCCACATCTCACCAACGATGAGGTATTGGAATGGCCAGGAATATTTACTGACAATTTAAGACTCCTCCAACTCTCTGTCCCATGCACAGCCCAATCAACCCTTTTAAAAGGTTAGGGTAGGTAGAGTCTTTTTCCTAGGGAGGAAGAGTTTAAAATTAGAGGGCATAGGTTTACGGTGAAAGGGGAAAGATTTGAAAGAGATCCAAGGGGCAAATGTTTCCACACAGAGGGTGGTATTTATATGGAACGTGCCAGAAGAGATAGAGATGGGTACAATTACAATATTTAAAGACATTTGGACAGGATAGTGGAAGGATATTGACTTAATGCAGGTAGATGCGACTAGGCACCATGGTGGGCATGGATGAGTTGGGCCGAAGGGCCTGCACCTGTGCTGTACAACTCCATATGATTCTAAAAGCATTTAGAGTCATGTAGAGTTTTTCAAAACTTTTCCAATTGGGCTATCAATACTTAATAACAATTTAGGACTCCCCAAACTTGCACCAACCCCAACCAACAGCTACAAAACTAGGGCTTCTGTTAACCAATTAACTTGATGCCGTGAAATCAAAGTTCATCGCATGCACCACAACTTGGAACCTGGAATCGGGAAGTTGAGGTGGAACTTGGAAGTGGAACCTGGGGAACACTCCCACAAACCTTGCTGTCTAACCCCAAGCCCCACCTTCCCAACCACGGGGAAATAAGTTAATTTATTTGTTGGTTAGCATAAAAGAATTAGCAATAGAACATGCAGATGAAAGAATTTGATCTGCATATTATTTGCGATCTAGCTGAAACTGAGACAGGCTCGAGTGTTCATCTCATTTTCCTAGATTGACCTTTGACCCTTCACCTAGCCTTCCTAAATGAAGGGTCAAGAACGGAATGGAATCAAGATGAGAAAGCCTGGGGGAAGTCCTAGCACACAGAGCCAGCATTCACAATAAGAAAATCTCATGTTCACATTCAATGGTTAATGAGCGGGGAGGTATTAAATCAATATTAACATTTAAAGACACATTTCACAGTTTTAAGCATATGCAGAAGATACTTCTGAAATATATTCTATGCTAGTGAAGCATGGCTCTTTCCCTTTAAGAGCCTTAATCTTTAAGTACCTTGAGTGGTAATGGTCACTGGATCACAGTGGGGAATTGAAGTAACTTCATCACCCTCAATGATGTCAATTGAGCTTGTGAATATATGGTGTAACATCTTCTCAAATTCGTTAAGGCACAGCAGATAATTATAAAAGGCAGTGGTTCAAATGCATGGGCAACGTTTAGACATGTTCTTGTTACTGGGACATTACTGAGGAACAAGCACACCTAACGACTCTCCTGCCAACAGAACGAGCGCACAGGGATACAGAGAACAGCATGTCCGTGCTTGAGGAAGCATTTCATTCAGGGTCCCACTTCGTCGGCACCAAATCCACCATCTTCAACATCCACTCCTTCACCACTGGTGGACCGTGGCTCAAGTGTGAACGATCAATGCAGTGACTCACCAAGGTCACTCCAACAGCAATCTCCCAAGCCCGTATCTCCACTGACAAGGGAACAGTGCACCTAGAAATGTTTCAATGTTCCTTCCTTAGTTTTACACACACACACACACACACACACGACAGAGACACACACTTCCCTGAAGAATTGAACAAAGGACTTCCCTCAGGGAATTGAGAGGCTTTGGGAATCTTCTCCTCCAAGTCCAGCGGATGCTCCATTCTTGGATACATTCAAGTCTCCAAAGGATCAATCTCTGACCCCCAAGAGAATTAGTGGTCTGGGGATTGCACGTCAGTATCCAGTGATAGCACAGAAGGGAGTACTGAGGTTGGATTTGTTAGACAGGGGATGTTCTGTGGGTCAGGACATCTTAGGGTGAATGAGACCAGGATACGGTGAGTTACTCACAGGAACAGTTACATTTTCCATTTGTGATGATTTAACCCAAGTCTTGACTGTGCCCTTTCTGACAGCCTGGCTTGTAACAGGGTAGGGAAAGAATGCCCAGGTGTCACATCCAATGTCCAATGAGAAGCAGGTCCCCAGGAAGCCTGCGGGCAGGGAACGGGCTCTTCATTGTCTCACGCGCTGGTGGATGGTGACACAGCCGTGATAACTGACACACCGCGGCATGTTGGACACCTGGCTCAGCTTGCTTGAGATGGGGTCAATGCAGAGCACTCGGTCCGTGCCTTCTGCCAAGTCATCCTTCCCCCCCAAGATATAGAGCATGCCATTGCAGACCGTCAGCCCACTGTTCTCCTGTGTGCCACAGAAAGAGGGTCAATAGTTATACAAGGTACACACAAAGCACTGGAGGAACTCAGCAGGTCAGGCAGCATCTATGGAGGGAAATAAACAGTCGATGTTTGGGGATGAGACCCTTCAACAGGACTGCTCATTTACAATTGCAATATTTATACATCTATTTATTTTCACCACACATCTCACCACCACTTCACCTCCCAATATTTTTTCCCCCTGACTTCTATTACAGAACATACGTATGGCATATCTCCAGAAACATTGTTGTTTCTGGAACTATGGGGCAGAGCCACAGTGGTGAAGAAGGTCAGGGTATTGAGTACGGGAGTTGGGACATTGTATTACAGCTGTGCAAGACAGCACTTGGAGTATTGTGCGCAGTTCTGGTCGCCCAGCTGCACGAATGACGTCATTAAACTGGAAAAGGGTGCAGCAAAGATTCCATAGAATGTTACCAGGACTGGAGGGGTTGGGTTATAAGGAGAGGCTAGACAGGATGGGACTCATTTCACTGGAGTGTAGGAGGGTGAGGGGTGACCTAAAAAGGTTTCTAAAATTATGAGGGGCATTGATAAGGTGGAGGGTCACAATCTTTTCCTCAGGGTAGGGGAGTCCAAAACTAGAGATTAAAGGTTTAAGGCGAGAGGGGAAAGATTTAAAAAGGGACATGAGGGGCAACTTTTCCTCACAGAGGGTGGTGGGTACATGGAACGAGCTGCCAGAGGAAGTGGTAGAGGCGGGTACCATTACAGTGTTTAAAAGACATTTGGACAGGTACACGGATAGGAAAGGTTTAGAGGGCTTACACCTGCCTCATCTGACTCTGCTACTCAACCTGAGGGCTTCTCAATTCATCGAAAGGACCGTACAGCATCCTTAGGCAAAGTTAAAGGCAGAGGTGTCTGCTTCTTAATCAATAACTTGTGGTGCTCAGACGTGATGGTCGTGGCGAGCTCCTGCTCACCCAGCCTGGAATATCTAACGGTGAAGCGTCGACCATTCTATCTGCCAAGGGAGTTCACTTCAGCTATCCTGATGGCAGTCTACATCCCACCACAGACGGACAGGAAGCCTGCACTCAATGAGCTATACTCCATGGTCGACAACCTTGAGACAGGATACCCCGAGGCCCTCTTCATTATCGCAGGGGATTTCAATCAGGCCGACCTCAAGAGTGTGTTACCAAAATACTACCAGCACATCTCCTGCTCCACCGGGGGCGCCAACACCCTTGACCACTGCTACACAACCAAAGATGCCTTCCGAGCCACCCCTCGTCCTCACTTTGGGAAATCAGACCACCAGGCTGTGCTCCTGCTCCCTGCCTACAAACAGAAACTGAAACAGGAGGATCCACTGCAGAGAGTCTGAGGAAGCAGATGAGCTCCTATGTGACTGCTTTGAGACAGTGGACTGGTCCACGTTCAAAGACACAGCTGCCTGCCTAGATGAGTATGCCACCACCATCACAGACTATCAGCAAATGTGTGGCGGACTGTGTACCAAAGAGGACAATACAGGTGTTCCCAAACAGGAAACCATGGATGAACCGGGAGATCCACTCCCAACTAAAGTCGAGGACTGCTGCACCCAAATCTGGTGATCCTGATCCATACAAGAAATCAAGATATGACCTTCGGAAAGCCATCAGGGATGCCAAGAGGCAATACCGACTCAAAATAGAGTCCCAGAGCAGCCGTCAGTTATGGCAGGGCTTACATGCCATAACAGGCTACAAGACAAAGACGGGCTGCATGGTTAACAACAGCACATCCCTGCCTGATGAACTTAATGCATTCTATGTGCGTTTTGAACAGAAGGGAAGTGGATTGTCACCACCCACCCTGACAGCCACCAATGCAACCGAACCTGTGGTCATCGTTGAGGACGCAAGATCAGTCTTCCAGAGAGCGAACACGAGGAAAGCATCTGGCCCAGATGGTGTCCCCGGCCGTGTGCTCAGGTCTTGTGCTGATCAGCTGGCGGGGGTATTTGCAGACATATTTAACCTCTCCCTGCTTCAATCTCAGGTTCCCACCTGTTTTAAGAAGACCACTATCATCCCGGTACCGAAGAAAAGCAAGGTAACGTGCCTCAATGACTACCGATCAGTGGCTCTGACATCCACCACTGTGAAGTGCTTTGAGAGGCTGGTCATGGCACACATCAACTCCAGTCTACCAGACAATCTCAACCCACTGCAATTCGCCTATCGCCAAAACAGGTCTACAGGGGACGCCATCTCCCTGGCCCTACACTAAACTCTGGAGCATCTGGACAGTAAAGACACCTACGTTAGACTATTGCTTATTGACTACAGCTCTGCCTTCAATACAATAATCCCAAGCAAGCTTGTCACCAAACTCCAAGACCTAGGACTCAACACCTCCCTCTGTAACTGGATCCCTGACTTTCTGACCAACAGACCGCAATCAGTGAGGGTAGGCAGCAATACCTCCGGCACGATTATTCTCAACACTGGTGCCCCACAAGGCTGCGTCCTCAGCCCTCTACTCCCTATACACTCATGACTGTGTGGCCAGATTCTGCTCTAACTCCATCTACAGGTTTGCAGAGGATACCACCGTTGAAGGCCGTATCTCAAACAGCAGTGAGTTGGAGTACAGGAAGGAGATAGAGAGCTTAGTGGAATGGTGTCATAACAACCGCCTTTCCCTCAATGTCAGCAAAAGAGCTGGTCATTGACTTCAGGAAAGGGGGCGGTGCACATGCCCCTGTCTACCTCTGTGATGCTGAGGTCGAGAACTTCAATTTCCAAAGAGTGAACATCACCAATAGCCTGACCTGGTCCAACCACATAGACACCATGGCCAAGGAAGCTCATCAGCGCCTCTACTTCCTCAGGAGGATAAAGAAATTTGGCATGTCCCCTTTGACACTCACCAACTTTTATCGATGCACCATAGAAAGCGTCCTATCTGGATGTATCATGGCTTGGTACGGCAACTGCTCTGCCCATGACCGCGAGAAACTGCAGAGAGTTGTGGACACAGCCCAGCGCATCACAGACACCAGCCTCGCCTCCTTGGACTCTGTCTTTACCTCTCGCTGCCTCGGTAAAGCAGCCAGCGTAATCAAAGACCCCACCCACCCGAGTCATTCTCTCTTCTATCGGGTAGAAGATACAGGAGCTTGAGGGCACGTACCAGCAGACTTAAGGACAGCTTCTAGCCCACTGTGATAAGACTATTGAATGGTTCCCTTATACGATGAGATGGACTCTGACCTCATAATCTACCTTGTTGTGACCTTGCACCTTATTGCACTGCACTTTCTCTATAGCTGTGACACTTCACTCTGTAATTGTCTTTACCTGTACTACGTCAATACACTCTGTACTAACCCAATTCTAAACCACTTGACAATGAATTTTCAGTGACAGGAAATCACAAACTCTACATTGGTGAAACCAAGTGTAAACTAGGCAACTGCTTTGCTGAGCACCTGAGCTCTGTCCATCTCCACCATCTGGAGCTCCCAGTTGCCAGCCATTTTAATTCCCCTCCCCACTCCCACACTGACCAGTCTATCCTCGGCCTCCTCCACTGCCAGGGTGAGACTAAACACAAACATATTCCCCCTGGGCGGTCTCCAACCCGACGGCACAGACATTGAATTCTCCAACTTCTGATAACCTGCTCCTTCTCTGTCCCTTTTCTCTCTCCTCCTGATCTACTCATGCCCTCTCATACACACCCCACCCCAGACCCCAAATCACCCAGTTCCTTTCCCCTACCCCACCCACTCATCTGCCCATCACCCACAAACTCCCCCCACTGGGTCCCCTCCCCCCAACTGTTCCCATCTGCCCTCCCCACCTCCCTTATTTGGTTCCGTGCTCCAGCTTCCTCCCCTATCTGCAGCACTGTCTCACCTCCTCCCATCACCCCCCCCCAGCCTCTCTCGCTACCTCCACCCTTCCCTCCCCCACCTGACTCCATCTGCCTCTCACCCCTCCTCACCTGGATCCACCTATCACCTGCCACCCCTTCCCCTCACTTTATATCAGCTATTTCCCCTCTATTCTTTCAATCCAGATGAAGGGTTTCGACCCAAAAATGTTGACTGTCCATTTCCCTCCACAGATTCTACCTGACCCGCTGAGTTCCTCCAGCAGTTTGTTTTTTTTTTGCCAGAAACGTCTAACAGCTTTAAATTAGTTTGATCAGGCTTGGAGATCTTACCAGTGGTCCTGTAGAATGGGTCAACACTGTCCAGATGTCTTGCTTTGGATCATACTTGTACACACACTCCATGAGCCCTCCCATAACATAGAATGAATCATTCAGGCTCACGGCATTAATGCATCTTTGAGCAAAAGGAGTGGTGGTTGTGAAAGTCCATTCATCCTTCAGTGGGTCAAAGCTTTGTACCTGCAGAAGGAATGTGTAAAAGTGACTGGCAAGAAACGATAAGCAGTCCACCAAGCCTACCCAACTAACATGATGATCTGAGCATTACAAATTCAAGTCAAAACTTTCATTTGGAAAGTCAAACCAGCGTAGGACTTATACTGCGAATGGTCAGGCACTAGGGAGTGTAATGGAACAGAGGGACCTAGGAGTACAAGTGCATAGTCCATTGAAAGTGGCGTCACAGGTAGACAGGGAGGTGAAAAAGGCATTTAGCACACTGACCTTCATCAGTCAGGGCATTGAGTATAGGAGCTGGGACATTATGTTGCAGTTGTATAAGTCGTTGGTGAGGCCACACTTGGAGCACCGTGCACAGTTTTGGTCACCCTGTTTTAGAAAAGACGTGGTTAAACTGGAAAGAGTGCAGAAAAGATTTACGAGGATGTTGCCAGGACTCGAGGGTCTGAGTTATAGGGAGAGGTTGGCCAGGCTGGGTCTTTGTTCCTTGGAACGTAGGAGAATGAGGGGCGACCTTATAGTAGTGTTTAAAATTACGAGAGGCATAGATAAGGTGAACAGTAACAGTCTTTTCCCCAGGGTAGGGGAGTCCAAAACTAGGGGGCATAGGTATAGTGTGAGAGGGGAAAGATTTAAAAGGGACCTGAGGGGCAACTTTTTCCACGCAGTGGGTGGTGGGTATATGGAACGAGCTGCCAGAGGAAGTGGGTGAGGCAGGTACAACAGTATCATTTAAGAAGCACGCGGATAGGTACATGGAGGGGCGGGGCCTGGAGGGATATGGGCTGAACGCAGGAAATTGGGACTAGCTGGGTGGGCACCGTGGTCAGCATGGACTGATTGGGCCGAAGGGCCTGTATCCGTGCTGTATGACTCCAAGTTCAAGTTTATTGGCATTTATACCCTGGGTACGTTTGCATAAAGATGAGCTTTTTGCAGCAGCAGCACAGTACATTACAGACATTGCCAACATAAGTTCACATAAACTTCAACCAACATAAATTATACATCACAATCACTCCAGCCAGTGGTGGCTATAATTTATATCACACGTCCAGCTTAGCAAATGCACCAAGGCACTTTACAAGAGCATTATCAGTCAAACTGTTCCATCACGCCACAAGAGAAGATATTAGCGTTGGTGGCCAAAAGCTCAGTCAATAGGTCAGAAGGAGGAACAACCCAAAGAAGGTGGAGAGATTTAGTGCAGAAATTCTAGAGCTTGGGACCCAAGCATTGGAAAACATGGCTACCAATGGCAGAACGATTAAAATTGGGGATGATCATGGTCAGTATTGGTTTATTATTGTCACTTGTACCGAGGTGCAGTGAAAAACTTGTCTTGCACACCGATCGTACAGGTCAATTCGTCTAACAGTGCAGTTAGATTGGGTTAGTACAGAGTGCATTAAGGTAGTACAGGTAAAAACAGTAACAGTACAGAGTAAAGTGTCACAGCTACAGAGAAAGTGCAGTGCAATAAGTTGCAAGGTCACAACAAGGTAGATCGTGAGATCAGAGTCCATCTCATTGTATAAGGGAACCGTTCAATAGTTACCAGAGGACATGCGTTTAAGGTGAGAGGGGGAAAATTTAAAGAAAATGTGCAGGGCAAGTTTTTATTTATATACACGGAGAGTGGTGGGTGACTGGAACAGGCTGCCAGGGGTGGTGGTGGAAGCAGATACGACTGTTGCGTTCAGGAGGCTGTTAGAGAGACACATGAATATGCAGGGAATGGAGGGATATGGATCATAACAGGAGGGATTAGTTTAATTTGGCATCATGTTCGGCACAGACATCGTGGGCTGAGGGGCCTGCTCCTGTGCTGTACTGTTCAATGTTCTAACAGCACGAGCACAGAGATCAGTGGGGTTGTAGGGCCAGAGGTGTCTTTAGAGATAGGGAGGGACTGAGGTCATGAAGGGATTTGAACACAAGGATGGGAGAATTTTTTTTTAAAAAACAAATGAGACAACCCCATTTCAAGAGTTCGTTAAAATGGGGTGACGTGTTAAAGGGCAGCAATAAAGACATGCATTTATGCAGCGCCAGTCACATTCTCCCTTGTCCCTTAGTCCAGGAACTCTGGTAAGATCATGGAGTCCTGTCTGATTCCCAAGGTAATTTACAACAAATGAAGTAGTTTGAAAGTGTAGTCATTGTTTTAATTTAGGAAACACAGTAAGCTCCCAGAAGCAACAATGTGATAACAGTCAACTAGACATCAGTGATGTTGAGTGTGGGATAAATATTGGGCGGGATCTGAGGAGAACCCTTTAGCTTTGATTCAAACCATGAACACATTGATGCAATCATGAAGACATGTCAGCAGCTCTACTTTGTTAGGACTTTGAAGAGATTTGGTATGTCACCAAAGGCTCTTACAAATTTTGATAGATGTACGGTGGAGAGCATTCTGACTGGTTGCATCACTGCCTGGTACAGAGGCTCCACTGCGCAGGATCACAAGAGGCTGCAGAGGGTTGTAGACTCAGCCAGCTCCATCACGGGCACAACCCTTCTCACCATCGAGGACATAAAGAGGCAGTGCCTCAAGAAGGCGGCATCCATCATAAAGGACCTTCACCATCCGGGACATGCCCTCTTCTCCTTACTACCATTGGGGAGGAGGTACAGGAGCCTGAAGACCCACACTCAACGATTCAGGAACAGCTTCTTCCCCTCCGCCATCAGATTTCTGAACGGTCCATGAACACTACCTCGTTATTCAGAATCAGTCTTATTATTATCACTAACACATGATGTGAAATTTGTTGTTTTGTGGCAGCAGTACAGCGCAAGGCAAAAATCTACAAATTACAAAAATAAATAAATAGTGCAAAAAAAAGGAATAATGAAGCCGAGTCATTTATTTATCCTTGCAACTTATAGTAATGTTTATGTCTTGCGCTGTACTGCTGCCACAAAACAACAAATTTCACGTCATATGTCAGTGATAATAATAGGTCTGATTCTGAATCTCTTATCGCCACTGGAGAGGGTGATCAGAGCTTAGATTTCTTGTTAGCAGAGGAACTCATGGATTAGTCTCTGTGGGATGCCCAGAAAGAAATAGAAACAGGAGCAGGCCAGATTATTCTTGCGAACCCTGCAATAAGATTTTAACTGCTGCTCGAGCTCATCTACCTTCTTCTCCTCTCCCCACATTCGCCAATTCCTTTGGTCCCAAAAGATCTCTCTTGGTCTTGAACATGCTGATCCTCCTCAAACCCGTCTGGGAGAGAGAGAGAGAAGTCCAAAGAAAGAAGTTTCTCCTCATCCCAATCCAAAACAGCCAATCCCTTATCCCGAGACTCTGCCCCCAGTTCTGGATTGAGCCTCTTCTTCATCAGTCCCTCCCAGAATTGTGTCCATGCAGAAATCACAGAAGGGAGAGGTTCTGAACACTGGGTCTAGAGAAGGTTGGTGTCTTACCTTGGTGGAATTTAACTTATCATTGAGGGCTCCCCCAATGACATGGACTTTGTTTAAGCAGACAGTAACAGCTGCTGAACTGACAGCTTCCAATAAAGGAGTCCTCAGGCTCCAACAGTTCAAGGAAGGATCGTAGCATTCGACACTAGATATCCGACTGAATCCATTAAATCCACCCACTGCATAGATCTGCAAAGTTAGAGAGATATGCGATTAATTCAGGCTTGGACACCATCTTGCAACACCAACGTGCAAATTTCTACAGATGTATGGTGGAGAACATTCTGACTGGTTGCATCACAGCCTGGTATGGAGGGTCCAATGCGCAGGATCGCAAGAGGCTGCAGAGGGTTGTAGACTCAGCCAGCTCCATCACGGGCACAACCCTCCCCACCTTCAAGGACATCTACAAGAAGCAGTGTCTCAAGAAGGCGGCATCCATCACTAAGGACCCTCACCACCCAGGACATGCCCTCTTCTCATTACTACCATTGGGGAGGAGGTCCAGGAGCCTGAAGACCCACACTCAACGATTCAGGAACAGCTTCTTCCCCTCTGCCATCAGATTTCTGAACAGTCCATGAACCCATGAAAACTACCTCATTATTCATCTTTTGCACTATTTATTTATTTTTGTAACTTATAGTAATTTTTTTTACATATTGCACTGAACTGCTGCCAGAAAACAACAAATTTCACGTCATATGTAAAACAGATTTAATCTTAAGGATACTTATCTTGACAACACAACTCCCAGCCATGGTGAAAATAGTTGGATAATTCCCGTCAATCAAAATTGTTGGGAAGTGAACATGATTGAGTTTATGCACATCTTTTCTACATAACTAGCCTCCACTCACTGCATTGCTCTCAAAGAAATTATCCTGCTATTACTGGGAGAAGTTGCTTTAGTTTAAGTCATGAGCCTTGCCTCCTCCACTGTTTAAAAACTCGTTTTTGGATGTAAACTGATTGTTTGTTGTAAGCCCAAACATATGCCCCGCCCTGCCACCAAGTCACTGTTAACTAACAGATACATGGAATTTATTGTTAAAACAGAAATCTATCAATGAAAGTTACAAATGACCTTTAACTGCGGGCTTTTGGAGGTTTTCCAAACTCCCACTCCCCTTTGTACCAAGTCATATGAATGATAGAGAAATGGAGGGCTATGTGGGAGGAAGGGGTTAGATAGATAATGGAGCAGGATAAAATGTCAGCACAACATTGTGGGCCAAAGGGCCTGTACTGTGCTGTAGTGTTCTATGTTCTAACTGCCTTCTGGCCTTACCCCTAAATAGGCAGGTTCCATGATTAAAGACAGAAGAGACTGCAGATGCTCGAATCTGGGGCAGCAAACAATCTGCTGGAGGAACTCAGCAGGTTGAGCAGCATCCGTGGGGGGTGAGGAACTGTCGACGTTTGGGTCGAAACCCTGCATGGGGACACATGGTGCCTGCTGCTCAACCCACTGAGTTCCTCCGGCAGATCGTTTGTGGGTCCTTTTGCACCTTGTTCAAAGCTCCTCCCACCGGCCTACCTCAATGGCAGGCACAGTAGTGTAGCAGTTAGCATGACATTATTACAGCGCCAGCAACCCGGGTTCAATTCTGGCTGCTGCCTGTAAGGAGTTTGTACGTTCTCCCTGTGTCTGCGTGGGTTTCCTCCGGGTGCTCCAGTTTCCTCCCACATTCCAAAGACGTACGGGTTAGGAAGTTGTGGGCATGCTGTGTTGGCGCCGGAAGCGTGGCGACACTTGCGGGCTGCCCCCAGAACACGCTACGCAAAAGATCATTTTCACTGTGTGTTTCGATGTACATGTGACTAATAAAGAAATCTCATCTCCATGACCAAGTCATCTTAAACATCTCACATAAGTAATGTACAGAAATACAGGCCTGGTCTGTGCAACTATAACACACACCAAGTTCTTTCAACCCTTTGCTGCCTGTTTCTCTCGGAATTGTTTCTGCACGAATTGCCAGTTTATAAGGGAATTTAGCTAAAAAGTAAATCCAGGGTTGAAAAGTAAGGAACAGGCATGTGCACGGAGACCCTCTGCTCTTCTTTGAATAGTGTCATCGGATTTTTAACTCTCAGCTAAATCAGGTTAATGGAGCTTTGGAAACATAAAAGATGGCAGAAGCTGCAATCTGGAGTAACACACAAGCTGCTGGAGGAATTCAGCGGGTCGGGCAGCATCTGTGGAGGGAAATGGACATTTGACGTTTCCGGTCAAGACCCTTCATCAGGACTGGAGAGAGAGAGAGGGAAGATGGCCGGTATAAAGAGGTGAGGGGAAGGGGTGGAGCAAGAGCTGGCAGGTGATAGGTGGATCCAGGTGAGGAGGGGTGAGAGGCAGATGGAGGAGGGGAGAGTGGGAGTAGTGACAGAGGCTGGGAGGTGAGGGGCGGAGGTGACACAGGGCTGCAGATGGTGGGATCTGATAGGGGAGGAAGGTGGGGCATGGAGCCAAATAATGGGGAGGGCAGATGGGAACAGTGGGGGGAGGGGACCCAGTGGGAGGGGTGTGTGGGTGACGGGCAGATGGAGAGGTTGGGGGATGAAACAGGGTGATGGGGGCTGGGGTGGGTGTGGGAGGAACTGGGTCAATCAGGAGGAGAGAGAAGGGGGACAGAGGGGGAGCAGGTTACCTGAAATTGGAGAATTCAACGTTCATGCCGTCGGGTTGGAGACCACCCAGGGGGAATGTGAGGGGCTGTTCCTCTAATGTGTGTTTAGCCTCACCCAGGCAGTGGGGGAGGCCGAGGACAGACAGCTCGGTGTGGGAATGGGGAAGGGAATTAAAATGGCTGGCAACCGGGAGCTCCAAGTGGCCACAGCAGATGGAGTGCAGATGTTCGGCAAAGTTGTGGTCTAGTCTGTGTCCAGTCTCACCGACGTAGAGGAGGCCACAACAGGAGAACCAGATGCAATAAATATTACCAGGGGATATACATATGAATGACTGCTTCATCTAGAAGGGCTGTTTACGGCCCTAGATGGTGGTGGGGCAGGAGGTGTATGGACACGTTGTTTGCCATTCCAAAGCCTAGATTTCCAAGCCAAGCCCAATGCAATCCAACTATGCAAGTGGCTGACACAGTGTTGTAGCTAGCAGAGCCACTGACTCACAGCTCCAGGGACCCAGGTTCAATCCTGACCTCCAGTGTTGCCTATGTGGAGTTTGCACGTTCTCCCTGTGACCGTGTGGGTTTCCCCCGGGTGCTCCGGTTTCCTCCCACATCCCAATGACTTGGGGGTTGGTGAGTTAATTGCCTGCTATAAATTGCCCTTAGTTTGTGGGTGAGGGGTAGAATCTGGGGGAGGTTGGCAGGAATGCTGGGAAAATAAGGTTAGGGATTGGTGTAAATGGGTGTTTGATGGTCAGCACAGACTCAGTGGGCTGAAGGGCCTGTTTCTATCACGGCTCGGGACGGCAACTGCTCTGCCCGGGACCGCAAGAAACTGCAGAGAGTTGCGGACACAGCCCAGCATGTCACAAAAACCAGCCTCCCCTCCATGGACTCTGTCTTTACTTCTCACTGCCTTGGTGTAGCAGCCAGCATAATCAAAGTCCCCACCCACCCGGGTCATTCTCTCTACTCCCCTCTTCCATCGGGTAGAAGATACAGGAGCCCGAGGGCACGAACCGCCAGGCTTGAGGACAGCTTCTACCCTACTGTGATAAGACTATTGAACGGTTCCCTTATACGATGAGATGGACTATGACCTCACGATCTACCTTGTTGTGACCTTGCACCTTATTGCACTGCACTTTCTCTGTAGCTGTGACACTTTACTCTGCACTGTTATTGTTTTTACCTGTACTACATCAATGGACTCTGTGCTAACTCAATGTAACTGCACTGTGTAATGAATTGACCTGTACGATCGGTATGCAAGACAAGTTTTTCCACTGTACCTCGGTACAAGTGACAATAATAAACCAATACCAATACCATCTATGAAGTTGAATTCAGATTGGGTCTGACACCGACTAAACTGGCCCCAATTTTGGGTCAAGCTATCATTTCACACCCAGGAAACCTCTACTATCTCATCCACACTGGTTCCTCTCTCCCCCTCCCCTTTATTCCAGGCTCCACCAACCTCCCTTATCAGATTCCACCTTCTTCAGCCCTTTGTCAGTTCCACCTATCGCCTCCCAGCTTCTGGCATCATTCCCACTCTTCCCCACCCCCCCCCCCCCAACCTGGATCCACCTATCACCTGCCAGCTCTTGCCCCTCCCCTTTCCTCCACTCTCTTATACCAGCCATCTCCCCTCTCTTTCCCGTCCTGATGAAGGGTCTCGACCAGAAACGTCGACTGTCCATTTCCCTCCACAGATGCTGCCTGACCCGCTGAGTTCCTCCAGCGCTTTGTGTGTTGCTCCAGAGTTCCGCCATCTGCAGTCCCTCGTGTCTCTACTGCCTCAGCCTAATTTGTGATCAGTTGCCATCCCAGTGAGACTCTGAACCAGAGGAATACATTGTAGTAGTGGGCATGTGACTGGGCAGCAGACAGAGCCCTGGAGACAATGAGCTTAAATCCCACCACGGTAGCTGGGGAATTTAAATGGATTCAACAAGTCTGGAATTTTCCCAGTTACAGTAACCACAAAAACTACCAAATTGTCACAAACCCATCCCCCTCAGAGGAAGAAATCTGATGTCCTTTTTTAATATATACATATATATAAACATTTATTACCTAAAAGCTCTACAAAAAGACAACCAGTCAATACACTACATCTAATACAGAAAGAGGAAACAACTAAGCAACTACATAACTACAGTAGATAATGCAAACTAATACCCACGAAACACACACGCAACGCTACACCCACTAATGCAACACACAACACTTCAGATAAGAATCGCATTTGTACCATCCACGACACACACGATCCCAAGGGGCCCACCGAGCACAGAACTCAACCAGGGTGCCCGCGTAGACCGCATGCTCCCTCTCCAAAGGCACCCGCGCACGTACATAAGCATGGAAGACGAACATTTTGTTTTTCAGTCTGACCTGCGTGTGACTCCAGTCATGTCCTTTGTGGTTGGATCTTAACCACAGTTAGAAATGGACCATAAATGCCACGTTTGCTGTCAATGTGCACTTATCAAGTACAAATACATTTACAAGTTACATCAGGAAGTACTTCATTACAATAGAAAGTACTAGACATCTGCATCTCTATCCACCAGAATGTAATTGGTAAGTGGTTTATTATTGTCTCATGTACTGAGATACAGTGAAAAGCTTTTGTCTGTGTGCCATCCAGACAGATCATTCCATACACAAGTACATCAAGGTAGTTAAAAGGAAGGAAAAACAGAATGCAGAATGTAGTATTACAGTTACAGAGAAAGTGCAGTACAGGTGGACAAATAAGGTGTAAGGGCCATGATGAGGTAGATTGAGAGGTCAAGAGTTCATCTTTATTGTACAAGAGGTCCTTTCAAGAGTCTGATAACAGCAGGATAGAAGCTGCCCTTGAGCCTGGTGGTACATGTTCTCAGGCTTTTGTATCTTCTGCCCGGGGGGGGGGCGGGTGGAGAAGAGAGGATGTCCAGGGTGGGTGGGGTCCGATTATGTTGGGGATGTTTTGGTACTAAATGGAATTTCCGTGATGAAGATTGTGAAAACTCAGGGCTGGCTTAATGGAATTACAGTACAAACTGGCCATGATCTAATTAACTAATGGGACAGATGCTCACGTGACATGGAGATGAGGTGACTACCCAGTTACACCAATATCCCCCAAGTTGAAGAGCCTTACCTTGCCTTGTAAGGCCACCATCTTATGCCTCCATCTTCCTTTATTCAAAGGTGCCACTCTCAGCCAGACATTGAGAAGGGAGTTGTACATCCACACATCCTTACTGTACAGATGCCCACCTGAATATCCAGATAAAAGAACTATGTTTTATTAAATCTAACTTTCTGTCAACCTGTACAACTCTTTCTTCACGGGTTAGTAGAGCAGTAATTTCCAGGGCTGTACAAAACCAGCGGGAATGGGTTAGAGGGGTTTACATGGCTCCAAGCTGTGAACCAACTCTGCCAAGCTAGAAAAGGAAGCATGTATTCATGTGCACACGCATTTTCATCCATTCACTGTGCAGACACAAACATACATGCAATTGTGCATTCACATGATCCAGAACATTCATCTGCCCAGACGTAGACGTGATCTCATACACGTAAGATAAAAACAGAAAATGCTGGAAATACCTAGCAGGTCAGGCAGCACCTGTGGGAAGAGAAACAGAGCCAACATTTCAGGTCAAAGAAGGTTTCTCTTCCCACAGATGCTGCCTGACCTGCTGAGTTTTTCCCAGCATTTTCTGTTTTTATTTTAGATTTCCATCATCTGTAGTATTTTTTTTAATTTTTCTCTCTCATTCATGTACATACATGCCAACACACATTCACACATGTATGCTCCAATACATCCACGTGTATAGACACAGAAAGAGACAAACTTTCACACATGCATGCTCCCATGTAGATTCTTGTATGCAGACAGACACAAACACACAATTACAACACATGCTCCAATATATTCCTATGTGTACATACATTAGTCAAGAGCATGATAGCGTGCATGCTGGCTGGTGTGCACACATTCCTGCAGCATTGGACTGACCTGAGAGGAAGATGTCATTCTTTAGAATGCAAACAGCGAACTCGGACTTGGTGTAGTCTGGTATCTTTGCCAGCTGGGTCCACTCCCCAGTGCCTGGGTTGTACCGTTCAGTGTATGGCAGTGATGCCCGCCCCTTCTTGTCACAGCCACCCACCACGACGATGACCTCTGCAACGTTTGCAAACCTGGGGCAAAGGGGCGAACAGCTGGGATTAGGCTTGGCGATCGGGCAGAGCTCCTGTGGCGTCCATCGCCATTGATACAGCAGTCAAAGGAACGGGAAACGCCAGCATCGCGTCCCGTGACACAAGGTTCCGTGCTCCCTCCGAGTCCAGGTACAGCCATGGAGGCCAATCAGCCCCTTGTGCATTGTTGGTCATAGAGAAGCACGGCATGGAAACAGGCCCTTTGGCCCACTGAGTCTGTGCTGGCCATCAACCACACTAATCCTACATTAATCCCACTTTATTCTCCGCACATCCCCATCGACTCCCCCCAGATTCCATCACTCACCTACAGACTAGGGGCAATTTGCAGTGGCCAATTAACCTAGCACAGGCATGTGGGAGGAAACCGGAGCACCCGGGGGGAAACCCACGTGGTCACAGGGAGAACGTGCAAACTCCGCACAGACAGCACCAGAGGTCAGGATTGAACCCGGACCTCTGGAACCACGAGGCAGCAACTCTCCTTGCTGCGCCACTTTACCATTCAGCTGGCTGAAATCTGTGTTAAATTTACATTTCTTTGTCCATAGTAACCACTGCTATTAACCCATCAACCACAACTTATCCCCCTGGCAACCCTGGCCTCACCCCATCACAGGATACTCCCTTTGTCCTATCCATCCCTCTCCCCAACTTTACTTCAATTTAAAAATAACTTGTTTTGCTCTCTTTCCCAGTTCTGATGAAGAGTCGTCGACCTGAAACATTAACAGTTTCTCTTTCCACAGATGCTGCCTGACCTGCTGGGTATTTCCAGCATTTTCCATTTCTCTGCCCAACTTGATTGATGAGCAATTCTGGTCTACTTACACACTAAAAGATGTCCTTGCCTCAGAAGGAGTGCAGTAAAGACTCATTAGACTGATTCTTGGGATGGTGGGTTTGCCGTACAAGGAGAGATTATGTAGACTGAGATTGTCTTCTCTCGAGTTGAGAGATCTCATTGAGACTTACAAAATTCATGCAGGGGTCAATGGCCTGGATGCAGGGAAGATGTTTCCCCTGGCTGAGGAACCAAGAACCAAGGGACATGTTTTCAGGATTCAGGGTTAGTCATTTAGGACTGGACACGAAAAGAAATCTCTCCATCCGAAGGGTGGTGAATCTTTGGAATTCACTAAACCAGACCTCAGTCACTGGGTTCATTCATCACAAGAGGTCGCTAGGTTTCTAGACATTGAGGGGTGGGCTCGGTGCATGAGCAACAAATGGCCGACCATGCTTAAAGGGCTTCAAAGCCTCCTCCTGCTTTTTATCCTTTGTGTGAAGAAAGAGCTTTCTAAAATCACCCCAGATGGCCTGGCTCAAGTCCTGCTGCTAGTTCTGAATTCCCTGCTCCACAAGAGGGAATATTTTCCCACTACCCATCCCAGTAAATCCTTGCAGGGAATTTATAGAGCCATTCAGTCGATGCTATTTCCCAAACCTCATCTGACCACCTTTTCCAGTGGAGAGTAACCTTAGCTTGGGAAACCTGCTCTCAGGAGGAGGCACAGGAGCCTGAAGACCCACACTCAATGATTCAGGAACAGCTTCTTCCCCGCCGCCATCAGATTTCTGGACAGTCCATGAACACTACCTCGTTACTCCTCTTTTGCACTATTCATTTATTTAATTCCTCGGTAACTTATAGCAATTTGTCTTGCACTGTACTGCTGCCACAAAACAACACATTTCACGACATACGTCAGTGATAATAAACCTGATTCTGATTCCCAGAATGTAACCCTTTTAGCCCCCTTTCTCATTCTTAAGGCTCTCTGCAATGACAGGCCAAGGGTGTTACATCTTTCCTGAGATTTACAAGGATGTTGCTAGGACTCGAGGGCCTGACTTGTAGGAAGAGGTTGGACACGCTAGGACTATTCTTTGGGGTGTAGGAAACTGAAGGGTGGCCTTATAGAGGTGTATAAAATCATGAGGGGCATAGATCGGGTGAATGCACACAGCCTTATTCCCCAAGGAAAGGGAACCAAAAACTAGAGGGCATAGGTGCAAGGTGAGAGGGGAAAGACATAAAAGGGACCCGAGGGGCAACTTTTTCAGAGGTCGGTGCGTATATGGAACGAGCTACCAGAGGAAGTGGGTGAGGAAGGTACAGTAACAACATTGAAAAGACACACTTGGACAGGTACATGGATAGGAAAGGTTTAGAGGGATGTGGGCAAATGGGACTAGCTTAGATGGGCATCTTGGTCAGCATGGACCAGTTGGGCCGAAGGGCCTGCTTCCATCATGTATGATTTTTATGATTCTACTGCTGCTCTAAATTTAGTTCCTACTTACTTTCGTGGCCTTGTCCTGGGAGTAGTTATCTCATTGCCAAAGATGTGGTACTTCCGAGCCTCTTGCAGCAATGGAAAGCATTCCTTGGAGTTCAGGATCAACTCATCCATTTCAACCTTCTCAACAAAGTATATGGGATCCAGGAGGGGAATTCGAACGAGCTCCAATAGTTCTCTCAGTTCACACTTCCTGGCGGCCACGTCATGCCGCACCCAACGCATCACCGCTTCGAAGACGGTCTCCTCCTGGGCAACGGCCAAGAGGTCGCTGGACAGGTGATCGAGGAGCTCACTCTTGGGCACCTGCAGAAACTCGTCGTGTTGGATCACCTCTGCGAAACTCTCCAGGAGAAGCTTTCTGCTCTTCTCCAATAAGGTCGGGATGGAGAAGCTGTTTGCAAAGCTCAAGATTCCCAGGCAGTTACAAGGATCCAATTGCTCCTCCAGGAACTTCTCACAGTTGCTCCGAAGACCCGACATCTGAAAGAGGTCGGCAGCCTCCAGAAGGCTCTGCACATTATCCTCATGAATGTTTTTGCTCCCTCCGTACATGTAGTCCAACACGCAGTCCATTGTGTCTGCCGAGACCCCTTTGATGTCCACAGTGTCTTGCTGGCTCTCCTTGAGGCCAATGCAAAACATGGTCCAGAAGTAGATACTGTTGGCAGAGAGGATGGCTCGATGGCAATGGAACTCTCGGCTCTCGACACGAAGCACGATATCAGTGAAGAGTTTGCGCTGACAAAAGATGCTCATGTTCCTCAGGATGTCCTCGGCGTGACATGTCTCCAGTTGAAGGTCTGTGCTGGGAGTCTTTTTGGCGAATTGTGTTCCTCTAGCTTCACCTTCGCCAGTTGTGCAGCCAAATCCCATCTCCAGTTGCCGAGGGACACTATTTTATCACCAGACGACTGAAACACAGATTGAGTCAAATTTCTCAGGTCTCTTGCAGGAGAAACATTCTCATAAATGCAACCAAATCCCTTTCCTTTCTTTAAGTCATCTGCCCACCTTGATTCCATGATACTTATCTTCACTCGATAAATCAGTGCTGTGAAAATTTTCTCTATAGTCCCAGCCTCCACATCTTACAGCTCGAGAGAGTTTTGTATCATCACTGCACTTTTTTTCACTAACACAAGGCCTTGGTGAGACCTGTATACTTTTTGCCTCCTTGTCCTTGCCTTAGAGAGAGTGCAGCAAAGATTTAATAAGGATAAACGGGAGACTGCAGATGCTGGAATCTGGAGCAACACACAAAGCGCTGGAGGAACTTAGCGGGTCAGGCAGCATCTGGGGAAGGAAATGGACAGCTGGCCCCTTATCCAGATGAAGGGTCTTGATCCAAAACACCAACATTCCACTTCCTTCCACAGATTCTGCCTGACCCACTAAGTTCCTCCAGTGCTTTCATGTGTTGCAAAGATTCATTAGACTGGTCCCTGGCTTGCTGTTCGAGAAGAGATTCATTAGGCCAAGACCGTCTTCTCTAAAGTTAAGAGATTTAATTGAAACTTACAAAATTTGTATAGTGATCAACAGGCTGGTTGCAGGGAAGACGTTTCCTCTGGCTGGGGAATCAAGAACCAGGGAACACAGTTTCAGGATGCAGGATTAGCCATTTGGGACAGAGATGAAGAGTAATTTCTTCACCCAAATCTTTGGAATTCTCTACCCGAGAGCTCAGTGACTGAGTTCATTCAAGCATTCTCGGAAATGCATCTAAATCCAACAAAGATAATTGTCGGGGCTGAGAGGTGCAATGGTTAAGTTACTGGACTAGACATCCGAGCCATGGATATGGACAGACATGTTCAAATCCCATTCCAGCAAGTGTGGAATTTAAATTCAACTGGTTTTGTTTTTTTTTAAAAAAGAAAGCTAATCACAGAGTTGTACAGCATAGAAACGGGCCCTTCTGCCAAATTTGTTTATGTCAGCCGTGATGCCTATCTATGCTAACTCCATTCGTCTGTTTGAGACCCAATTCCCTCTACGCTTTTCCTACCCAAGTATCAGTCCAACTGCCTTTTAAACATTGCATAGAACCATAGAACAATACAGGCCCTTCGGCCCACCATGTTGTGCCAACCTTCAAACCTAAGCACTCCTAAGACTATCTAACCCTTTCCTCCCACATATCCCTCTATCTTAAATTCCTCCATATGCTTATCTAACAATCTCTTGAACTTGACCAATGTATCAGCCTCCACCACCACCCCAGGCAGCGCATTCCATGCCCCAACCACTCTCTGGGCGAAAAACCTCCCTCTGACGTCTCCCTTGAACTTCCCACCCATTACCTTAAAGCCATGGCCTCTTGGATTGAGCATTGGTGCCCTGGGAAAGAGGCGCTGGCTGTCTATAAATATAGATAAACATCTATAAATATCGATATAGTTGCAATTGTATCTCTCCCCACCACCTTCTCTGACACCTCATGCAAAAAACTTGCCCCTCAGATTCCCTTTAAATATTTCTATTTAAAATATATTTAAATACCTATGCCCTCTAGCTTTAGACTCCCTTCACTCAAGTTCCTGGGTGTCACCATCTCGGAGGATCTATCCTAGGCCCAACACATTGATCCAATCATGAAGAAGGCATGCCAGCAGCTCTACTTTGTTAGGAGTTTGAGGAGATTTGGTATGTCACCAAAGGCTCTTACAAATTTCTATAGATGTATGGTGGAGAGCATCCTGACTGGTTGCATCACTGCCTGGTATGGAGGCTCCAATGCACAGGATCACGAGAGGCTGCAGAGGGTTGTAGACTCAGCCAGCTCCATCATGGGTACAACCCTCCCTGCCATTGAGGACATCTTCAAGAGGCGCTGCCTCAAGAAGACAACATCCATCACTAAGGACCCTCATCACCAGGGACATGCCCTCTTCTCGTTACTACCATTGGAGAGGAGGTACAGGAGCCTGAAGACCCACACTCAACGATACAGGAACAGCTTCTTCCCTTCCACCATCAGATTAAGGAACGGCCCATGAACCCATGAACACTGCCTTGTTATTTTTTTTGCACAATCTTGACTAGAAATCCTTACCCAACTGGGCTTATATGTAACTTCAGACTCACCAGATTTTTTAACTGCTTCCTCTTTTCAATGGAAGTTAGTCATGGAGAGATACAGCAAAGAAACAGTCCAGTCCGCCCACGGAATCTGCACCGACCATCAACCCCCCACTTACACATCCTACATTAATTCCTCTATTTATTCTCCCCACATTCTCATCATCTCACCATCCCCCCCCCCCAACAGATTCTACACCCCCACCACACACACACACACTGGGGCAACTTAGTGACCAACCTGCACATCTCTGGGATGTGGGAGGAAACCGGAGCACCCAGGGGAGACCCACGCAGTCACAGGGAGAACGTGCAAACTCCACGCAGGCAGCGTCAGAGGTCGGGATCGAACCTGGGTCTCCGGCACTGTGAGGCAGCAGTTTTCACTAGCCCACTTCTCCGAGAAATTTGGAACCTTCCTCCACAGACTACTGTAAATTGTCCCCAGTGTGTGGGTGAGGGGTAGAATCTGGAGACGGGGAGGTGGAAAGAGGGCGATTGAAGGGAATGTGGGGAGAATGGGTTACAGGGGAAATCAGTGGGGGAATGGGATTGCTCCATGTACTGGCATAGGCTTGATGGGCCAAATGGCCTCTTTCAATGACGTATGGAAATACTTCACTCTGGAAAGCCCTGGCTCTATTCTTTCAACCCTGTACCTAGATCCAGAACTGTACAAGAGCAAATATAGTTCCTCACTATCTTCCCCACCAGTTCTCTTCACATTTTGATTAAATGCCCCCTCAACAGAGTTTGGCTCCCTGGCCCTGGTCAATAATCTGTGCTGACATCAGGTGTATAACGTTTGGGATGGGTGGTGCCATGCCAGTACAGCTCAATTACCTTCCTGAGGGCAATTTAATTAGGTTGCCATCTTGAGCAGTAGAAATGTGTAGACAGCAATGCAAGTCCCCCTTACTGAAAGCACCTTCAGATCCCAGTCAGGTATGGAATAAGTTCCACCACTACACGATAGGAGAGATGTGATAGCACTGGAGAGGGTGCAGAGAAGTTCACCAGGATGTGGCCTGGGCCATTTGCAAGGAAATAGGATTAATACAGATGGGTGCCCACTGGTCAACATGGACACAATGGGCCAAATGGCCTGCTTCCCTGCTGTACGGATGTAAGACCTCAAGCTGGGGTCAGGTTTGGATTTGGTTCAGGTTGATCCTGGTTTTAACTTTATACCCTACCTGACTATTCCTTAACCTTCCAATGCCCTTAGAAAGTCAATGGAACATTTTGAAGGGGGGTATCCAGTCCACCTCCCGAGCCCATGCAGGATTGCAGCAAGTAGAATCTCTACCCCAGTGCTCCAGAGACCCAGGTTCGATACTGACCTCCAGTGCTGCTAGTGTGGAGTTTGCACGTTCTCCCTGTGATCCCTCAGAATAAAAACACACAGGTTGGGAGGTTACCTATCTACATCAATGGTGCCGAGGTTGAGAGGGTTGAGGGCTTCGGGTTCCTAGGAATGAACATCACCAATAGCCTGTCCTGGTCCAACCGTGTAGATGCCACGGCCAAGAAAGCTCACCAGCGCCTCTACTTCCTCAGGAGGCTAAAGAAATTTGAAATGTCCCCTTTGACATTCACCAAATTTTATCAATGCACCATAGAAAGCATCCTATCTGGATACATCACAGCTTGGTATGGCAACTGGTCTGCCCAGGACTGCAAGAAGCTGCAGAGAGTTGTGGACACAGCCCAGCACATCACGGAAACCAGCCTCCCTTCCATGGACTCTGTCTATACCTTCGCTGTCTTGGTGAAACAGCCAGCATAATCAAAGACCCCACCTACCCAGGTCATTCTCTCTTCTCCCCTCTCCCATCAGGCAGAAGATACAGGAGCCTGAGGGCACGTACCACCAGGATCAAGGACATCTTCTATCCCACTGTGATAAAACTATTGAACAGTTCCCTTATATGACGAGATGGACTCTTAATCTCACAATCTACCTTGCTGACCTTGCACTTTATTGTCGACCTGCACTGTACTTCCCTTCCCTGTAGCTGTGACACTTTACTCTGTTATTGTTTTCCCTTGTACTACCTCAATGCACAGTTGTAATGAAATGATCTGTATGGATGGCATGCAAAACGAAGTTTTTCACTGTACCGCGGTACAAGTGACAGTAATAAGCCAATTCCAGTACCAACAATTGGCCGCTATGAATTGCCTCTCACATGTAGGGAGTGTAGAAGATATTTTTATTAATCACATGTACATCGAAACACAGTGAAATGCATCTTTTGCGTAGTGTTCTGGGGACAGCCCGCAAGTGTCGCCACTCTTCCGGTGCCAAGTAGCACGCCCACAACTTCCTAACCCGTACGTCTTTGGAATGTGGGAGGAAACCGGAGCACCCGGAGGAAACCCACGCAGACGCGTGGAGAACGTACAAACTCCTTACAGACAGCAGTGGGAATTGAACCCAGGTCGCTGGCGCTGTAAAGCGTTATGCTAACCGCTACACTACCGTGCCTGCCCATTGATGGGAATGTGGGGATAAGTTATAAAGGGAATTAGCTGGGGAATGGGACTGCTTTGTGAATCAACATGGACTTGACAGGTCGAATGTCCTTCCTCAATGTCGAAAGGAATTATGGAATTTGTGGCTAGTGTGTGACCTGGCTCTACTTACCTGTAATCTTTCTGTATGACTGGTCACACGCCCCAGAGAGGGGAGTACCATTCTCACTTTAGGCCCACCCCAGACACTTTTCGGGTTGAGTTTTTGGCAGATTTTTACCACCTTTGGCAGGAAGAAACGTTTCCTAACTTTCTCCCCCCTACTCCCCTGCTGAGATCAACATCTCACCCAAAAGGCAGTGCCCGCAAAGTGCTTGCCTGGAGGTGGGACGTGAACACACGCAAACTTCACTCCCACCGAACCATCACTGACAACTACAATGATGAGGGGTTCCCTCTTGACAGGGCATTGAGTACAGGAGTTGGGATTTGTGTCGCAGTTGTACAAGGCATTGGTAAGGCCACATCTGGAGTATTGTGTGCAGTTTTGGTCACCCTGTTACAGGAAAGACCAAAATTGGTAAATTGGTTTACAATTGTCACATGTACTGAGGTACAGTGAAAAACTTGTCTTGTATACCATTCAATACAGATCAATTCATCACAACCTATTCATGACAATTCAGTCTTACTTCAGTGGTGGGCAAATTACTGGAGAAGATTCTTAGAGACAGGATTTATGGGCATTTGGAGAAGCATAGGCTGATTAGGGACAGTCAGCATGGCTTTGTGAGGGGCAGGTCGAGCCTCATGAGCCTGGATTGAATTCTTTGAGGATGTGTCAAAGCACATTGATGAAGGTAGAGCAGTGGATGTGGTGTACATGGATTTTAGTAAGGCGTTTGATAAGGTTCCTCATGGAAGGCTCATTCAGAAAGTCAGGAGGCATGGGATCCAGGAAAACTTGTCTGTGTGGATTGAGAATTGGCTCATTCATAGAACACAGAGGGTGGTGGTAGATGGAACGTATTCTGCCTGGAGGTCGGTGACCAGTGGTGTTCCACAGGGATCTGTTCTGGGACCCCTGCTCTTTGTGATTTTTATAAATGACTTGGATGAGGATGTGGAAGGGTGGGTCAGTAATTTTGCTGATGATACAAAGGTTGGCGGTGTTGTGGATAGTGTAGAAGGTTGCTGTAGATTACAAAAGGATATTGATAGAATGCAGAGCTGGTCTGAGAAGTGGCAGATGGAGTTCAACCCAGATAAGTGTGAAGTGATACACTTCAGGACATTGAATTTGAAGGCAGAATACAAGGTTAATGGCAGGACTCTTAGTGTGGAGGAACAGAGGGATCTTGGGGTCCACGTCCATAGATCCCTCAAGGTTGCCACGCAGGTCGATAGGGTTGTTAAGAAGGTGTATGGAGTGTTGGACTTCATTAGTCGGGGTATTGAGTTCAAGAGCCACAAGGTAATGTTGCAGCTCCTCAGAACTCTAGTTAGACCACACTTGGAGTATTGTGTTCAGTTGTGGTCGCCTCATTATAGGAAGGATGTAGAAGTTTTAGAGAGGGTGCAGAGGAGATTTACCAGGATGCTGCCTGGATTGGAGAGCACGTCTTATGAGGATAGATTGAGTGAGCCAGGGCTTTTCTCTTTGGAGAGGAGGAGGATGAGAGGTGACTTGATAGAGGTGTACAAGATGATGAGAGGCATAGATCGAGTGGACAGTCAGAGACTTTTTCCCAGGGCGACAATGGCTAACACAAGGGGACATAATTTTAAGGTGATTGGAGGAAGATATAAGGGGGATGTGAAGGGCAAGTTTCTTTTTTATACACAGAGAGTGGTGGGTGCATGGAATGTACTACTGGCAGAGGTTGTGGGGGCAGATACATTAGGGACACTTAAGGGACTCTTAGATAGACACATGAATGATAGACAAATGGAGGGCTATGTGGGAGGGAAGGGTTAGATAGATCTTAGAGCAGGATAAAATGTCGGCACAACATCGTGGGCTGAAGGGCCTGTAATGTGCTGTAATGGTCTATGTTCTAACTGCACTGAGGTGGTACAAGGTGAAACAATAATAGAGTGCAGAACAAAGTGTTACGGCTACAGAGAAAGGGCAGTGCAGACAGATGCAAGGTCATAACAAGGTAGATTGTGAGGTCAAGGGTTGTTATTAAGCTGGAAAGTGTCCAAAGAAGATTTACGAGGATGTTGTCAGGACTTGAGGGCCTGAGCTATCGGGAGAGGTTGGGCAGGCTAGGACTTTGCTCATTGTCACCTAGGAGAATGAGGGGTGACCTTATGGAGGTGTATAAAACCTTGAGGGGCATAGATAGGGTGAATGCACAGTCTTTTTCCCAGGGAAAGGGAATCAAGAACTAGAGGGCATAGGTTTAAGGGGAGAGGGGAGAGATTTAAAAGGGACTTGAGGCATTTTTTTCCCCCACACAGAGGAGGGTGCATTAATGGAATGAGATGTCAGAGGAAGTGGTTGAGGCCAGTACAATAATAACATGTTGTTTATGTTTATTTAATTTTGTTATGTAAGTTACGTAAATTTAAGTTTCTGTGAAGTTATGTTTATAACGTACTGTGCTGCTGCTACAAAAATCTAATTTTCATGGCATTTATCCCCTGGGTATGTATGCCCATGACAATAAACTTGAACATTTAGAAGACATTTGTACGGGTACACAAATTGGAAAGGTTTAGAGGGATATGGGCCAAACACAAGCAAATTAGACTAGCTTAGATGGGACCAGCTTTTGTCAGCATGGACATATTGGGTCGAAGGGCTGTCTACGTGCTGTATGACTCCAGGACAATCCCCACCCCCCAGCTCCTGCAGTGGATGGGGACGCACACACTTCTGTAAACCATGTGCAAACACTCTCACTATTCTTGCACCAAACACACTACAGACACCAGTGAACACAAACTGGGGCCATTGCCAATAGCAGGGCAATGGAAGGAAAGCTCAGAGCTACGCTAGCTTGGTCTAACAGAAGGGGGATTGTTCTTGGAACGAGAACAGGGCAGTAATTAGCAGGGTGGTCTCCATCCATGGCTGGGGTTTAGGGATTAGTGGGGAATCTTGAGGGGGGAAAAGGGTGATCTTTTTAGATATTATCCCTCCACACACAGCATAAAAATCTGGCACAGATCCACAATTCAGTGTGGAGAACTGGGTGATAGATCCACACAGAGAGGAATAAATTCTAATCACACTGCCCCTTTGTCTAGCTTGAATCACACTCCCCATCAGAACACACAAACACAAGACCTCCTCCTTATAAAGGGAACAAAATGAGTTCAGATCTCATTCCCCATCGCCAGCCACTGAATGCAAACATGAAACAGCAGTGAACATTTGCACCATCTCAGACCACAGCTACAATTATTGGCAAGCATCAGGCTTACATATTCTGTTTAAATTATGCAGGGACACATCTAATACACCCAGTCCATTTGCTATTGACAGTTATCTGCAAACGTCACTGGGCAATCATTTGCCAGAAATATACATTTATATTTTAAGAAACGTACCGACAACGTCCGTCATTCAAATAAGCCGTTCACATCCACAAAAGGGTTACACAGAAGCTGCAGGGAAATTGACAGGGTGAAATCGAAAAGCAAGAAGCATTTAAACTCTTAATGTTTAAATCCCCGTTTTTTGTTCGCCTCATACCTCCTTCCAGATCCCCGAGCCAGCCTTGACTGCCGAATATTTACATCAGAACCCGTTTTATGACATTAGAGGAAGCCACGCACCTCAATTCGCTGGAACTACTTTTAATAATTAATTGGGTACCTCAGGCAGTTCCTGGAAGTCGCTCGGGGGGTTGGGTTTAGCCGCTTGGTCAAAGGAGGAGGGGGGATGGACTTGGGGGAGAGGATTATTCTGGGGGAACCTGACTCCAGTCCAATTATTCTTGCGCGTTTCCAGCCGTTTGGTGTAAGGGTGCAGCTGCTTTGAAGCCCAACCTTTCAAACTCGTGACTTTTCGCGAGGAGGGATTGGCCGGCTATTCGACCGCATGTGGCATCACCGCAAACAACCAGCAGGAGGAGCTCAGCGGGTCGAGCAGCATCTGTGGGAAGGGAATGGAATTGTGGACATTTCAGGTGTGGAGGACTGCACCAAGGACTTAAGTTGCTCCAGCAGGTTGTTTGTTGCTCCAGATTCAAGCAGTTTCCTGTGTTTCTGTGGCATCACCCCTGACCCCTGCTCCTCTCCACTGACCCTCCAAGAGAGGGGGCATACTGACAAGAGAAGCATCCACCATTTGCCACCACCCCCTCCTCCCTCTACCTACATAAGACCCAAAGGTAATAATGCTAACTAACCCTCTCTCCTGGCCTGGTTAGACCATATGGAGGAGATAAACACACGCAGGTGGGCACAGTGGTGTAGTGGTTCGTGCAACACAGTTACAGCGCCAGTGACCCCGGTTCAAATCCGGCCACTGTCTGTAAGGGGCTTGTACGTTCTCCCCGTGTCTGTGTGGGTTTCCTCCGGGTGCTCCGGTTTCCTCCCACATTCCAAAGACGTAAGGGTTAGGAAGTTGTGGGCATGCTATGTTGGCGCCAGAAGCGTGGCGACACTTGCGGGCTGCCCCCAGAACACTCTACGCAAAACGATGCATTTCACTGTGTGTTTCGATGTACATGTGACTAATAAAGATATCTTATCTTACAAACAGGCTATTCAGCCCAACTAGTCCATACTAGCATTTATGCTCCTCTTCCCGCCTTGTCTCAGAATCAGATTTATTATCACTGACATATGGCATGAAATTTGTTGTTTTGCAGCAGCAGTACAGTGCAAGACATAAAAATATACGTTTAAAAAATAAATAAATAGTGCAAAACAAAAGGAATAATGAGTCAGCGTTCATGAACCATTCAGAAATCTGATGGCGGAGGGGAAGAAGCTGTTCCTGAATCATTGTCTAGGTCTTCAGGCTCCTGTACCTCCTCCCCGATGGTAGGCATATCCCAGATGGCGAGAGCCCTCAAATCGTAGGTGCTGCCTTCTTGAAGCATCACCTCTTGAAGACAGGATAAGATGATGAGGCATAGATCGAGTGGACAGTCAGAGGCTTTTTCCCAAGGTGAAAATGGCTAACACAAGGGGACATAATTTTAAGGTGATTGGAGGAAGGTATAAGGGGGATGTCAGGGGTAAGTTTTTTACACAGAAAGTGGTGGGTGCGTGGAACGCACTGCCGGCAGAGGTTGTGGGGGCAGATACATTAGGGACATTTAAGAGGCTCTTAGATATACACATGAATGATAGAAAAATAGGGGGCTATGTGGGAGGGAAGGGTTAGATAGATCTTAGAGCAGGATAAAATGTTGGCACAGCAGTGTGGGCCGAAGGGCCTGTACTGTGCTGTAGTGTTCTACATTCTATAAGATATCTTTATTAGTCACATGTACATCGAAACACACAGTGAAATGCATCTTTAGCGTAGAGTGTTCTGGGGGCAGCCCGTAAGTGTCGCCACGCTTCTGGCGCCGACATAACATGCCCACAACTTCCTAACAGTCTTTGGAATGTGGGAGGAAACTGGAGCACCCAGAGGAAACCCACGCAGACACGGTGAGAAGGTACAAACTCGATGTCCTCGATGGTAGGGACGGTTGTGCCCGTGTTGGAGCTGGCTGAGTCTACAACCCTCTGTTGCCTCTTGCAATCCTGTGCGTTGGAGGCTCTGTACCAGGCGGTGCTCCAACCAGTCAGGATGCTCTCCATAACCTGAGGTAGTATGAAGGATTTTCATTCTCTTTCCCCCCTTGACACCCGTCCAGCCTCTCCTTAAATACATTGACTATGTCCGTCCCAACCACTCCCTGTGGGAGTGAGCTCCACGTTCTCACAGCTTCTTGGGGAAGGAAGTTTGTTGGGTTCTTTGGTAAATTGGTAAATCAGTTCATTATTGTCACATGTACCGAGGTATACCATCCATACAGATCATTTCATCACAACAGTGCACTGAGTAGTTCAAGGGAAAACAATAACAGAATGCAGAATAAAGTGTTACAGTTACAGAGAAAGTGCAGTGCAGACAGACAATAAGGTGCAAGGTCACAACGAGGTCGATTGTGAGGTCAAGAGTCCATCTTGTTGTAATAGGAAACCATTCAATAGTCTTATAACAGCAGGATAGAAGCTGTCCTTGAGCCTGGTGGTACGTGCCTTCAGGCTTTTGTATCTTCTGCCTAACGGGAGAGGGAGGAGAAGAGAGAAAATATTATGTTGATAGACTTTGGATGTGCTTCCCTCCATTAGTGGAAACATTCTCACTGAAATCCATCTACCAAACCCTTCACTGGTTCAAGGACCTCTGTAGGTCCCTCTCACCCTTTTCTTCTTTAGAGAGTGTACCCTGGCATTCCTGCGTGCAAGTAAAAGCTTTTCACTGTATCTCAGTACATGTGACAATAGTAAACCAACTACCAATTAACAGAAAATGCTGCAGTATAACTCCATAAGGCATAGGAGCAAAATTGGGCCATTCGGCCCATCGGGTCTGCTCCACCATTCAATCATGGCTTTTTTTTGGTGTTGGTTTATTATTGTCACTTGTACCGAGGTACAGTGAAAAACTTGTCTTGCATGTCGTTCGTACAGATCAATTCATTACACAGTGCATTGAGGTAGTACAGGGTAAAAACCATAACAGAATACAGAGTAAAGTGTCACAGCTATAGGGAAGTGCATTGCAGATGGGCAATAAGGTTCAAGGTCAAACAAGTCCATCTCATCATATAAGGGAGCTGTTCAATAGTCTTATCTCCGTGGGACTGAAGCTGTCCTTGAGCCTGGTGGTATGTGTCCTCAGGCTCCTGTATCTTCTACCTGATGGGAGAGGAGGGAATGACCCGGGTGGGTGTGGTCTTTGATTATGAGATGTGGTATTTGATTTTTTCAACCCCATTCTCCCACCTTCTCGCTGAAACCCTTAACTCCCCTCACCGATCAAGAACTTATCAATCTCTGTGTTAAACATACCCAATGACTTGGACTCCACAGCCCTCTGTGGCAACGAATTCCACAGATTCACCACCCTCTGGCCGAAGAAATTCCTCCTCATCTCAGTTCTAAAGGGACAGTCCTTTATACTGAGGCTGTGTCCTCAGATCCTGGACTCTCCTACTAATGGAAACATCCTCTCCACATCCACGCTATCCAGGCCTTTTAGTATCTGGTAGGTTTCAATGAGATTTCCCCCTCATCCTTCTGAATTCCATCAAGTTCAGGTCCAGGGACATCAAACACTCTTCATAGGTTAACCCTTTCATACCCAGGATCATTCTTGTCAACCTCCTCTGGAGACTGTCCAGGGGAAGCACTCGGCAGGTCAGGTAGCATCTGTGGAAAGAGAAACAGTTACTGTTTCAGAACACAGACCTTAGATCAGACACTTCTTCCAAATGAAACCCTGGCTCTGTTTCTCTCTTCACAGACACCACCTGACCTGCTGAGTGTTTCCAGCATTTTTGGTCTTCATTTCAGATTTCTGACATCTGTATTTTCATTTTCATTTACAGCATATCCATGAAAACCTCTGCACCACCTCCAGTTTCTCTATATCCTTCTGTTTGTATTTCAAGTTGGGTGGAGCATTGGAGGGTGGAGTTTAAACCCAACAAGTACAAGGTGGTGCAGTTTGGCAAGTCAAATAGGGGCAAGACATATATCTAACTGGTAGGACCCTAAGGCATGTTGATAAACAGAGAGACCTGAGGGTCCAAGCCCATAGTTCCCTGAAAGTGCCAACATAGGTCGATAAGGCAGTGAAGAAGGCATGTGGCACATTTGTCTTCATAGGTTAGGGCATAGAGTTGGGACATTAAGATAAGATTTCTTTACTAGTCACATGTACATCGAAACACACAGTGAAATGCATCTTTTGCGCAGCGTGTTCTGGGGGCAGCCCGCAAGTGTCGCCACACTTCCCGCGCCAACATAGCATGCCCACAACTTCCTAATCCGTACATCTTTGGAATGTGGGAGGAAACCGGAGCACCCGGAGCAAACCCACGCAGATACGGGGAGAACGTAAAAACTCCTTACAGACTGCGGCCGGAATTGAACCCGGTTCGCTGGTGCTGTAAAGCGTTACGCTAACCGCTACACTACCGTGTTGCAACTTCACAAAACATTGGTTAGACCGCCCTTGGAGTACTGTGTGCTGTTCTGGTCAAGAACAAGAAGGCATAGGTTTGAAGTGAGAGGAAGGAGTTTTAAAAGGGATCTGAGGGGTAAGTTTTTTTTACACAGAGAGTGGTTGACATCTGGAACTCGCTGCCAGAGGAGGTGTTGGAATCAGACACAATCACTACATTTAAGAGATATTTAGATAGACACTTAAATAGGCAAGGTATAGAAGGATATGGTCCTAATGTGGGCAAATAGGATTAGTGTAGATGGGCAAAAAGGTCGGCATGGACAGGGTGGGCCGAAGGGCCTGTTTCTGTGCTGTACCACTCTGTGACTCTAAGATTCTTTACTTTTTTGTTTGTACATTGAGATCCCTTTATTTTTGTTTGTACTGCGAGTTCCCTTTATTTATTTTCTTCCAAAGTATTCTTTATTCATGAACCTTGCAATTACATAATATGGGAGATTTAAATATTGCTCCTTTATTCCTGGATTCCACCGACCGAGGTACAGTGAAAAACTTGTCTTGCAAACCAATCATACAGGTCAATTCATTACACAGTGCAGTTACATTGAGTCAGTACAGAGTGCATTGATGTAGTACAGGTAAAAACAATAACAGTACAGAGTGAAGTGTCACAGCTGCAGAGAAAGTGCAGTGCAATAAGGTGCAAGGTCACAACATGGTAAATCGTGAGGTCATAGTTCATCTCATCGTATAAGAGAACCATTCAATAGTCTTATCACAGTGGGGTAGAAGCTGTCCTTAAGTCTGGTGGTACGTGCCCTCAGGCTCCTGTATCTTCTACCGGATGGAAGAGGAGAGAGGAGAGAATGACTTGGGTGGGTGGGGTCTTTGATTATGCCGGCTGCTTTGCCAAGGCAGCAAGAGGTAAAGACAGAGTCCAAGGAGGGGAGGCTGGTGTCCGTGATGCGCTGGGCTGTGTCCACAACTCTCTGCGGTTTCTTGCGGTCCTGGGCAGAGCAATTGCCATACCAAGCCGTGATACATCCAGATAGGATGCTTTCTATGGTGCATCAATAAAAATTGGTGAGAGTCAAAGGGGACAAACCAAATTTCTTTATCCTCCTGAGGAAGTAGAGGCGCTGGTGAGCTTTCTTGGCCATGGCATCTACGTGATTTGACCAGGACAGGCTGTTGGTGATGTTCACTCCCAGGAGCTTGACGCTCTCAACCCTCTCCACCTGAGCACCATTGATGTAGACAGGTGCATGTATACCACCCCCTTTCCTGAAGTCAATGACCAGCTCAGGAAGGCTGAGGATGCAGCCTTGCGGGGCACCAGTGTTGAGAATAATCGTGCCGGAGGTATTGCTGCCTATCCTCACTGATTGCAGTCTGTTTGTTAGAAAGTCAAGGATCCAGTTACAGAGGGAGGTGTTGAGTCCTAGGTCTTGGAGTTTGGTGACAAGTTTGCTTGGGATTATTGTATTGAAGACAGAGCTGTAGTCAATAAACAATAGTCTAACATAGGTGTCTTTACTGTCCAGATGCTCCAGAGCTGAGTGTAGGGCCAGGGAGATGGCATCCGTTGTAGACCTGTTTCGGCAATAGGCGAATTGCAGTGGGTCGAGATTGTCTGGGACGCTGGAGTTGATGCGTGCCATGACCAGCCTCTCGAAGCACTTCGTGATGGTGGATGTCATAGCCACTGGTCGGTTGTCATTGAGGCATGTTACCTTGTTTTTCTTCGGTACCAGGATGATAGTGGTCTTCTTAAAACTGATGGGAACCTGAGATTGAAGTCAAAGTCAAGTTTATTGTCTTGTGTACAAATCCATGTGTGCACAGGTGTAATTAAGATCTTACTTGCAGCAGCATCGTAGACACATAGCATCAGATAAGCAGGATTCACAAGATAAACATTAATTAAACATAAATTATACACAATTTTTACAAGAAAGAACACAATTAGAACAAAAAAGCAGTCCATGTTAGTGCAAAATGGTCACAGTTTTGCTAAACTGTAGTGTTTAGGGTTGTGCCGGTTGGTTCAAGATCTGAATGGCTGAAGGTAAGTATCTGTTCCTGAACTTGGTGGTGTGGGACTTCAGACTTTCGTACCTCCTGCCCAGTTTTTTTGTCACTGCTGAATATTTCCAGAAAAACCTTAAAATTTTTGTTATTTCATTCTGACCTGGAAATTTAATTTGCAAGTCGAGTTTATTGTCATGTACACAAGTACGGTGAGGTACAGGTACCATGAAAAACTTGCTTGCAGCAGCATCACACGCACGTAGGTACAGACAACACACACAATATAAATTATACATAAATAATGTATAGTGAAAAAAAATCTTTTTTGCAGCATTGTAACTGCTTTGTCTGTTGGCTGATGCTCCCTGTGTGGATTTCTTGCCCCTGACTCAGCGGCTGTGTCCCAGTCCCAACAATATTGCCAGGTGCACGTTATCCAGGACTGAGAGAGCCCTATATTGTTCAGGGTCCCCAGTGAGATGTTAAAGAGGCCCCATTTACCCTCAAGGGTTGCTTTGATTTAGAGAAGAATAGAGCAGTTTTTTGTCTGGAGTAAACAACATGTTAGAACAGAGACAAAAGACTTTCATTTTTATAGAGACACAAGAGATGTTATAATCTGGATCAAGAAGAAATCAAACTGCTGGAGGAACTCAGTGGGTCGAGCAGTATCTATGGAGGAGGGGGGGGAAGGAAAGAATTGTCAATGTTTCGGGTTGAGACCCTGCATTGGAGATAGAGAGGGGAGGGGGGCAGACAGGGGCCAGTGTGTGATGGGTGGACCAAGGAGGGATGAAGGATGATGGGCAGGTGGGGGAGGGGAAGGAGTGGAGTTGGGAGACAAGAGGCAGGTGATCATTTATGACAGGTTATCTGATCATTACCACATTGCTGCTTGTGAATTGGCCGTCACACGGAAGCTATTGGAACAGTCCACCCATTCCCTCAACCTGCTCTGCCCATCGGTGAGACGTGGTTGTCCTTCTGTACTTAATTCTTTACTACCCTCTCTGACACTTCCTGTGTCACTCAGTCTCCACATTATCTTTGTTTCTTTACTCTTCCCACTTCTCTGTAACTTAAACCTGAGAGTCACAAAACAGAAAGGGCCCTTCAACCCACGATGTCCACACCAACCATGGTGTCGAATGAAACTAATCCCGTCTGCCTGCACAAGGTCTGTATCCCTCTATTTCCCGCCTGTTCATGTGTCCGTCTAAATGCTTCATATACGAGGCTATCTTATCTGCTTCCAGCTCCTCTCCTCGCAGTGTGTTCCAGGCACTCCCTGTGTGAAAATCTTGCTTTGTAAATCTCCTTTAAACTTTCTCCCTCTCACCTTGAACCTGTGCCCTCTAGCTTTTGATGTTTCCACCCTGGGCAAAAGACACTGACTGTCGACCCTATCTATGCCTCTCATAATTTTATAAACCTCTATCAAATCGCCCCTCAGCCTCCGACGCTCCAGAGGAAACAACCCAAGTTTGTCCAACCTCTCCTTCTTGCCAACACTCTGCAATCCACGCAGCATCCTAGTGAACCTCTTCTGCACCCTCTCCAAAGCCTCCACATCCTTCCTGTAATGGGGTGACCATTACTCCAAATGTAACCTGACCAAAGTTTTATGCAGCTGCAACATGACCTGCCAGCTTTTATACTCAGTACCCTGACTGATGAAGGCAAGCATTCTTTACCACCCTACCTACTAGTGTTGGCACTTTCAGTAAGTTAGAGACTTCCACCCCGAGACCTCTCTGTAATGCTCCTAAGGTCCTGTCATTTACTCCACAATTTGACCTTCCAAAATGCACCACCGTACACTTGTCCAGAAGATTAAACCTGCTGGTTCTCTACCCAAGTTTCCAACTGACCTATATCCTGAAGAATCCTTTGACAACCATCCTCACTATCCGCTATTCCGCCAATTTTTTTGTCAGCTGCAAACATGCTAATTAGACCACACCTCAAGGACTGCCGCTGTTCGAGAGGGCAGCTCACCACCACCTTCTCAAGGGCAACTAGGGATGGGCAATTAAATGCCAGCTGAGCCTGCAAAGCTCACATCCCTTCAAGGAATAAATAAAAAATGTAACTCAGTGATCGGTTTATTGGTTGGAGCTTAGAATTCCAAAGATTCACAAACCTCTGCATGACTATACCTTTTTATGACTTGCATATTTAAGTGTCTGCCTAAACACCTCTGAAACGTAGTGATTTTATCTAAAGTTTAGATCCTGGGAGCATGTACGTTGAGATGGACTCTTGACCTCACAATCTACCTCAATGCACTGTGTAATGAATTGATCTGTACGATCGGTGTGCAAGACAAGTTTTTCACTGTACCTTGGTACAAGTGACAATAATAAACCAATACCAATACCAAATATTTATTCTCAGTTCCAAGTAACTGAAGGCTTATCCCAAGATCACGCCCGCAAGATCTAAACTTTAGATACAATTACTACGTTTAGGAGCCGTTCGGGCAGACACAAGTAGGCAAGGCATATAAAGGTGTGGTCCTAATGCAGACAAATGGGATTATTATAGATGGACAAAAAGGTAAGCATGGACATGGTGGGCCGAAAGGCCTGTTTCTGTGCTGTACAACTCTGTGACTTCACATCCAGGGGAAACGTTTTCCCAATCAACTGGTCAAAGAGCCTCATTCATCTTGGCTGACATCCAATGACATCCAGTGGAGAGGAGATCGGTTGCAGACTGTGCATTGCCAACCCGACCAGAGGCTCACTGTCCAGGCTCAAGTCAAGTCAAGCCGAGTTTATTGTCATGTGCACAAGGACAGTAAGGTTCAGGTACAATGAGAAACATGCTTGCAGCAGCATCACAGGCACGTAGGTTCAGACAACAACACGCACAACGTAAACTATACAAGGCTGTGAAGAGAAAGACTGTGCAACACACAACATTAGTGCAAAGAAAAACACAATCAAAGACATGTCTATGGTAGTGAAAGAGGTGGTCCGTAGTGTTCTGTTGCAGACCCTACCAACAGGAACAACCATTGTGTGTGTGAACATAGAACATAGAACATTACAGCACAGCACAGGCCCTTCGGCCCACAATGTTGTGCCGACATTTTATCCTGCTCTAAGATCTATCTAACCCTTCCCTCCCACATAGCTCCATTTCTCTATCATTCATGTGTCTAACAGTCTCTTAAATGTCCCTAATGTATCTGCCCCCACAACCTCTGCCGGCAGTGCGTTCCACACACCCACCACTCTCTGTGTAAAAAAACCTACCCCTGACATCCCCCTTATACCTTCCTCCAATCACCTTAAAATTATGTCCACTTGTGTTAGCCATTTTCACCCTGGGAAAAAGTCTCTGACTGTCCACTCGATCTATGCCTCTTATCATCTTGTGCACCTCTATCAAGTCACCTCTCATTCTCCTTCTCTCCAAAGAGAAAAGCCCCAGCTCACTCAACCTAAGACATGCTCTCCTATCCAGGCAGCATCCTGGTAACTCTCCTCTGCACCCTCTCTAAAGCTTCCACATCCTTTCTATAATGAGGTGACCAGAACTGAACACAATACTCCAAGTGTAGTCTAACCAGAGTGACTGTGATGTTGCAGTGAGGCTTCTCACAGAACACACCCCAGTCTAATTCAACAGTGCAGCTAGCAGGAACAGAATGTAGACATGGCTTGAAGCAAACAGCTGGAGTCACAGAGTAACAAAAATATAGTCTGTTGAACCTCTAGTAAAAAGACTCCATTTAACTAATTGCATGCAATTTATCAGAATCAGAATCAGATCTATTATCACTGACTCATGTGATGTGAAATGTGTTGTTTTGCGGCAGCAGTACAGTGCAAAGACATAAAATTACTATGCATTACAAAATAAATAAATAGTGCAAAAAAAGGAGTAACGAGGTAGTGTTCATGGGTTCATGGGCCGTTCAGAAATCTGATGGCGGACGGGAAGAAACAGTTCCTGAATCGCTGAGTGTGGGTCTTCAGGCTCCTGTACCTCCTCCCTGGTGGTGGTAACGTGAAGAGGGCATGTCCCAAATGGTGAGGGTCCTTGGTGATGGATGCCACCTTCTTGAGGCACCACCTCTTGAAGATGTCCACGATGGCGGGGAGGGTTGTGCCCGTGATAGAGCTGGCTGAGTCTACAACCCTCTGCAGCCTCTTGCGATCCTGTGCATTGGAGCCTCCATACCAGGCTGTGATGCAACCAGTCAGAGTGCTCTCCACCGTACAGCTGTAGAAATTTGTAAGAGTCTTTGGGAACAGACAAGGGAAATGCAGCAGATGTAAAACACATGGACTCTCAGAGGCAGTCAGTGAGGTGCCACACAAGGGGCTTGTGTCAAAGATCAGGGGTTGGGCAGCAGAAAAAAAGGACTTCCTCAGGAGGCTAAAGAAAGTTGGTTTGTCCCCTTTGACTTTCACCAACTTTTATCGATGCACCATAGAAAGCGTCCTATCTGGATGTATCATGGCTTGGTACGGCAACTGCTCTGCCCAGGACCGCAAGAAACTGCAGAGAGTTGTGGACACAGCCCAGCACATCACAGACACCAGCCTCCCCTCCTTGGACTCTGTCTTTACCTCTCGCTGTCTTGGTGAAGCAGCCAGCATAATCAAAGTCCCCACCCACCCGGTCTTCTCTCCTCTTCCATCGGGTAGAAGATACAGGAGCCTGAGGGCACGTACCACCAGACTTAAGGACAGCTTCTACCCCACTGTGATAAGACTATTGAATGGTTCCCTTATACGATGAGATGGACTCTGACCTCACGATCTACCTTGTTGTGACCTTGCACCTTATTGCACTGCACTTTCTCTGTAGCTGTGACACTTTACTCTGTACTGTTATTGTTTTTACCTGTACTACATCTATGCACTCTGTACTGACTCAATGTGACTGCACTGTGTAATGAATTGACCTGTACGATCGGTATGCAAGACAAGTTTTTCACTGGACCTCGGTACAAGTGACGATAATAAACCAATACCAATACCACACAGTAATGATGAACAAGTGGAACCAGGTGAGAGGAGGGGCAGTTAAGAGACTGCAAGATGATAGGGTGGAACCAGAAAGGGGAGAGATGATAGACAGATGGAGCCAGATGCGGACAGGGGCAGTTAAGAGACAGAGGCTGGAAAATGGCAGGTGGAACCAGGTAAGGGAAGGACGATGGGCAGTTGGAACCAGATGCGGGAGGGGACAGGAAGGGTAGGACAAGGGAGGAGAAACCTTGGTGGATAGATGTGTGGGTGATGGATAGGTGGAAGTGGGAAAGCTAAACAAAAGGTCATACCCTTTTGTAAATCCACGTGGGTTGGCTTTGACGAGCCTGAACTTCTCCAAATGCTTAGTCACTCTGTTCCTAATTGTATACCCAATAACGTCCCAACAATGTGTGTTACATTGAACAGTAATCCCCTCTTGATTTTATTATCCAAGTTTGAGAGGATTCTTATTGTTTATATTCCAATGAAGGTTGACCAGGGTCAGGCCTAATTTCAAAAAAATAAATCCCAAGGACTTTGATCTGTGTTCCCCAAGCAGTTCAAATTGTTGCTAAATGTGTGGTAGCCATTGTGTGCAATTAAAGGATTATCATCAGCCACAAACCTGCCAGACTTCCTCAAACCTGATTTTTGGTCTGTAAACACAGCAGAATGTAACTTAAGACCTTGTTTCTTGCTCCTCCTCCAGTTGCGAATGAGGTATGATTCACCACAGAAAGAGAGAGAGAGAGACTCCAGATGACAGCAGATGCTGGAATGTGGAGCAACACACAAGATGCTGGAGGAACTCAGCAGGTCAGGCAGCATCTGTGGGGGAAAATGGACAGACGTTTTGGGTCGAGAACCTTCATCTGGACTGAAAGATAGAGAGGAGATGGCCGGTATAAAGATGTGGAAGGAAGGGGTGTGACAAGAGCTGGCAGGTGATAGGTGGATCCAAGTGAGGGGGTCCAGGGTTGTTAGGCGGATGAGGAAGTGGGGGGGAGAGTGGGAGGGATGTCAGAAGCTGGGAGGTGAAATATGGAGGTGACAAGATGATGGGATCTGATCGAAGAGGAAGTGGAGCATGGGATAAAGGGAGGAGGTGGGAAGTGGGACCAGTGGGACAGGAGTTTTAACACTTAAATTCCTCATGAAGTTCCCCGCCCACCCATACGCTGCAGACAACCAAGCAGTCGTGTTGTAATTACTCTCAGAGAGGAATGAGGAAGGAGACAGCTCAGTGGATCATGCGTTTCGTCAGGATGCAGAGAGTTGTGGACACAGCTCAGCACATCACGGAAACCAGCCTCCCCTCCATGGACTCTGTCTACACTTCCCGCTGCCTCGGGAAAGCAGCCAGCATAATCAAAGACCCCACCCACCCCGGACATTCTCTCTTCTCCCCCCTCCCATCGGGCAGAAGATACAAAAGCCTGAAAGCACGTACCACCAGGCTCAGGGACAGCTTCTATCCTGCTGTTATAAAAACAGTTCCCTTAGTAAGATAAAATGGACTCTTGACCTCACAATCTACCTCATTATGGCCTTGCACCTTATTGTCTGCCTGCTCTGCACTTTCTCTGTAACTGTAACATTTAACTCTGCATTCTGTTATTGTTTTCCCTTGTACTACCTCCATGCACTGTGTACTGAATTGATCTGTATGAACAGTATTCAAGACAAATTTTGCACTGTACCTCGGTACATGTGACAATAATAAGCCAACTCCAATTCCAGTTGTTGGTGGAAATATGGCCTGCAGTGTTCCCTGGATAATAGAACACTTCTGAATGCTTGAGCAGAAGGAAATGAGACCACAGTGCATTTTGTGAAGCTCCCCATACAAGTGGACAGGGCTGTGAGCACAAGACCCTCGCGCCCCAGCTGTTGGGATCTTCCTTGCCAGACATGTTGAGGGAGAAAGAACCAGTGTCAACGTCAATAACCTTTTCATTGTTCACGAGGATGTTCCCTGGGCTGCAGAGCTTGGGTTATAAGGAGAGATTGGACAGGCCGGGACTGTTTTCCCTGGAGCATAGGAGGTTGAGGGGTGACCTTATGGAGGTTTATAAAATCATGAGGGGCACAGGTAAAGTGGATGGTCACAGTCTTTTCCCCAGGGTAGGGGAATCTAAAGCTAGAGGGCACAGGTTTAAGGTGAGGGGGAAAGATTTAAAGGGGACCTGAGGGGTAACTTCTTCACACAGACCGTGGTGGGTAGGTGAAACGAGCAGTAGTAGTAGAAGCAGGTACAATAACAATGGTTAAAAGATATTTGGATGGGTACATGGATAGGAAAGGTTTAGAGGGATATGGGCCAAACGCTGGCAAATGGGACTAGCTTGGATAAACACCTTGGCTGGCATGGATGAGTTGGGCCGAAGGGCCTGTTTCTATGCTGTATAATTCTATGACTCTCTACCAGGACTTGTCTGGTTTGAATGGCCTATCCCTGCCCCTAATTCCATGTATTATTTAATTGCAAATTTTACAAATAAATTTATGAATTTATGAACAAAGATTGAAAGTCAACTGTCAAAGTTAACAGATTTATTTATTTGAGATTGCTGGAAACACTTGGGCTTCACCCGCAGGAAGAGAAACGGTGTTAACGTTATAGGTCAAAGATTGTTTGATATTCCTTGTCTGTGAGTTCTCTTCTTCTTAGGCAGGACATTGGGATCCAGGATGACTTACCTCCATCCTGGTTTTACGGATCCGGAGATAGTCGATGACTCTTCCACAGATGGGGCAGGAGGTGCTTAGCAGGGTAGATAATGAAGGTCCTTCCTGGTACCTCAATATACAGCGGAGCTTTTCATTAACCCTAGCAATAAATCCCCAGGTACACCAACAACAGTGGTAGAAACCATAGAATCAGAACATGTCCCAGGTACATTCAAGTTTATTGTATTCACACACTGTACACTCAGCCAATTCCATTTGTGCTGGGCTTCTGTGTGCTCCCAATACATGGACTCAAGGTTCTCAGTATAATCTTGAATGCACCATCTTTGCTTTGAACAGTCATGGGCCAAGGATTCCTGGAATGTCAGTGGGGATGATGCATTTAGAAACATAGAAACATAGAAAAACTACAGCACAATACAGGCCCTTCGGCCCACAAAGTTGTGCCGAACATGTCCCTACCTTAGAAATTACTAGCCTTACCCATAGCCCTCTATTTTTCTAAGCTCCATGTACCTATCCAAAAGTCTCCTAAATGACCCTATCGTATCCGCCCCCACCACCGTTACCGGCAGCCCATTCCCCGCACTCACCACTCTCTGAGTAAAAAACTTACCCCTGATATCTCCTCCGTACCTACTCCCCAACACCTTAAACCTGTGTCTTGTCGCAACCATTTCGGCCCTGGGAAAAGGCCTCTGACTATCCACACAATCAATGCCTCATCATCTTATACACCTCTATCAGGTTACCTCTCATCTTCTGTCGCTCCAAGAAGAAAAGGCCGAGTTCTCTTAACCTGCTTTCATAAGGCATGCTCCCCAATCCAGACAACATCCTTGTAAATCTCCTTGCTCCCTTTCTATGGCTTTCACATCCTTCCTGTAGTGAGGTGACCAGGCGGCTTTCTTCAAGGCGGCTTTGAGAACACCCTTTCATAATGGCAATTTCTTACCAAGAATTACAGGGGGATCTTGATCAGCTGGGTAAGTGTAATAAGACTATTGAACGGTCCCCTTATATGATGAGATGGACTCTTGCCCTCACAATCTACCTTGTTATGAACTTGCACCTTATTGTCTACCTGCAATGCACTTCTCTGTAGCTGTGACACTTTACTCTGCATTCTGTTATTGTTTCTACCCTGTACTACCTCAATGCACTGTGTAATGAATTGACCTGTACGATCGGTGTGCAAGACAAGTTTTTCACTGTACCTTGGTGCAAGTGACAATAATAAACTAATACCAATACCAATAAGTGGGCCGAGGAATGGCAAATGAAGTTTAATTCAGATAAGTGCAAGGAGTTGCATTTTGGGAAGTCAAACCAATGTAGGACTCTCACAGTGAACGGTAGGGCCCTGGGGAGTGTTGTTGAACAGAGGGACCGAGGAGTATATAGCTCCCTGAAAGTGGCATCACAGGTAGAAAGGGTGGTGAAGGAGACTTTTTATATGCTGGCCTTCATCAGTCAGGGCATTGAGGATAGAAATCGGGATGTTATGTTGCAGTTGCACAAGGCGTTGGTGAGGCCGAACTTGAAGTATTGTGTCCAGTTTTGGAAAGACGCCATTAAGCTGGAAAGAGCACAGAAAAGATTTACGGGGATGTTGCCAGGACTCGAGGGACTGAGGTATGGAGAGAGGTTGGACAGGTTAGGTCTTTATTCCTTGGAGCATAGGAGAATGAGGAGTGATTTTATACAGCTGTATAAAATCACAAGGGGCATAGATAGTGGGCAGGCACAGTAGGGTAGCAGTTAGCATAACTCTATTACAGCGCCAGCAACCCGGGTTCAATTCCGGCTGCTGTCTGTAAGGAGTTTGTACGTTCTCCCTGTGTCTGCGTGGGTTTCCTCCGGGTGCTCCGATTTCCTCCCACATTCCAAAGACGTATGGATTAGGAAGTTGTGAACATGCCGTGTTGGCGCCGGAAGTGTGGTGACACTTGCGGGCTGCCCCCAGAACACTCTACACAAAAGATGCATTTCACTGTGTGTTTCGATGTACATGTGACTAATAAAGAAATCTTAATCTTAGTGTGAATGCACACAGTCTTTTTCCCAGGGTTGGGAAATCAAAAACAAGAGGACATGGGTTTAAGGTGAGAGGGGAGAGATTTAATCGGAATCTGATGGGCAATTTCTTCATACAAAGGATGGTCAGTATATGGAACGAGCTGCCAGAGGAAGTGGTTGAAACAGCTGCTGCAATAACAACATTTAAAAAGTACTTGGACGGGTACATGGATAGGAAGGGTTTAGAGGGATATGGGCCAAACGTGGGCAAATGGGACCAGCTTGGATGGGCAGCTTGGTCAACATGGAGCAGTTGGGCCAAAGGGCCTGCTTCCACGCTGTTTGACTCTATGACTCTTCCTGTAATAGAGCTCGGAATAGAGTGTCCTTTACAGGAGTCCAGTGTCAGGCATGGATGGTAAAGACATGGTCTGGCCAGTGGAGTTGGCTGAGTGTACAGTGTGTGAATACTTCAAGCTTGACATGTACCTGGGACATGTTCTGGTTCGATGGTTCCCACCACTGTTGTTGGTGTAGCTAGGGATTTATTGCTAGGGTTAATGAAAAGCTCTACTGTATAATGAGCTACCAGGGAGGACCTTCATTGTTCACCAAATCCTGTGCGGTAGCAAGACCGCAAGGAGAAAAGGTTATGTTACAGCCCTGATTAGAACTAATCTTAGAGAGTATTTGGAGTAGTTCCGAACACCGTAACATGGAAAAGATCTGACAGACACATGAATGTGCAGGGAATGGAGGGATATGGATCATATGCAGTCAGGCAGAGATTTTGTTTAATTTGGTATCATATTCAACCCAGACACTGTGAGCTGAAGGGCCTGTCCTGTGCTGTACTTTTCTATGTTCTATACATTGATTGCAATGTGTATTAATCAGAACTATGCCTGTACATGAAAGGTTAAATCATGAGGCAAGTTTGCACAAACCAAGTTTTATTTCCTAGAACTTAATAGGCTAACTTGATCACAGATCTGAATACTTCAAGGGAACTGAAAGAAGAAACTATTTTTACTAGTTCAGGAACCAAGAACTAAACCAGACAGTTAGGGGTTTACGAGGGAAGTTAGGAAACTCTTCTAAGGTGGGAGAATGATGTTGGGGTAATCCAACCCTGTGTCATTCTATCTTCTCCCCTCTTCCATCAGGCAGGAGATACAAAAGCTGGAAATCACCCAGCAGCAAACTCAAGGGCAGCTTCTATCCCACTGTTAGAAGACTCTTGAACAGACCACTTGTATGTTAATGATGAACTCCTGACCTCACAATTCACCTCGTTATGGCCCTTGCACCTTATTTTCTACCTGCACTGCACTCTCAAAGTCAAAGTTGAATTTATTGTCATATGCACAAGTACATGTGTGCACAGGTGCAATGAAAAACTTGCATCACAGGCCCATAACATCAGATAAGCAGCATTCACAAGAAAAACAAAGTAAACACAGACTATTTTCTGCATTCCCTTATTGTTTTCCCCTTGTACTACCTCAATGTACTTCTGCTTTGAAATGATCTGTATGGATGGCATGCAAAACTAAGTTTTCACTGTGTCTTGGTACATGTGACAATAATAAACCAATTCCAATTCCAATTCGATAGCTGTTAAGAGATCTGGGGCAACACTGGGCCAAATGGAATTTGCTCACACATCAGCCTTGGGCTCCCATTGCATGGTGGAATAAGCTTGACGGCTGAATGGCCTCCTCCTGTGCCTATATTCTTTTTATGTTATGATAGTGAGCGCACATGGAAATTATTTTCTTGCATGTACAGCAAAGTGTTGTGTTATGTAAGTGGTTTTATTCCTGAAGTGCCCATACGGTTATGCAGAGTAACCATTCACTATTTCATGAGCTGAGCTGGAAGCACCTCGGATAGCCACAACCTGAACCACCTGGAAGGACAAGAGATTCTCCTCCAAGTCTCACATCATCCCGACTTGGAAACATCTCGCCAGTCCTTCATCATTAGATAAGGTATCTTTATTAGTCACGTACATTGAAACACACAGCGAAATGCATCTCTTGCATAGAGTGTTCTGGGGGCAGCCCGCAAGTGTCGCCACGCTTCCGGTGCCAACATAGCATGGCCACAATTTCCTAACCCGTACGTCTTTGGAACGTGGGAGGAAACCGGAGCACCCGGAGGAAACCCACGCAGTCATGGGGAGAACGTACAAACTCCTTACAGACAGCGGCAGGAATTGAACCCGGGTCACTGGATCTGTAATAGCGTTACGCTAACCACTACATTACCGTGCCTGCCCATTGACTGGGTCCAAATACTGGAACTCCCTCCCAACAACACCCTGGGAGTGTTTTCACCACATATTCTACAATGGTTCAAGAAAATGCCACATCACAACCTTCAAAGAGGCAATTACGACTGGTCATTAAGTACTGCTTTTTCCAGCAATGTCATATTTCAGGAATTTGTTCTTTTCTTTGTAAGACACCATTGCAGCTTATCAAAACCTCAGTCTGTTCTGTAACTTTGCTCCAAATTTGCCTTAGATTGTCTCCTTGGCTAAACAATAATGCACATCTCGGAGCCTCGATAAAGCAGCCAACGTAAATCAGAGAAACAAAGGACTGCAGATGCTGGAATCTAGATGAAAAACACAATGATGCTGGAGGAACACAGCAGGCCAGGCAGCATCCATGGAGAAAAGCAGGCGGTCAACGTTTTGGGTCAGGACCAAAGATAGGAAAAGAGGAAGGCCAATTTATAGGAGGGAAAAGCAGAGCAGTGATAGGTGGACAAAAGAGGGGAGGCGGGGTGGGCACAGGGTGGTGATAGGTAGATGCAGGTAAGAGATGGTGATGGGCAGGTGTGGGGGAGGAGGGGAGAGCAGATCCACTGGGGGATGGGTCAAAGGTAAGGAGGTAAAAAGAGAGAGAGGCTAGGAAAGGGAAGAAAAAAAGGCATGGTTTGTTGGGGGGGTGGTTTGAGGCAATTACTTAAAGTGGGAGAATTCAACGTTCATGTCGTTATGCTGCAAGGTTCCAAGACGGAAAATGAGGTGCTGTTCCTCCAGTTTGTGCTTGGAATTCTCCTGGCAGTGGAGGAGGCCGAGGACTGACATATCAGTGATAGTGTGGGAGGGGGAGTTGAAGTGACCAGCAAAGGGGAGATGCAGATCGCGGTTACGGACAGAGCGCGGGTGTTCTGCGAAATGGTCACCTAGTCTGCGTTTGGTCTCACTGATGTAGAGGATGCCAAACTTGGAGCACCGAATGCAGTAGATGATATTAAGGGAGGTGCCGGTGAATCTCTGCCTCACCTGAAAGGACTGTTTGGGTCCCTGGATGGAGGTCATGGAGGTGGTGTAGGGGCAGGTGTTGCACCCATGGCGGGGACAGTGGAAAGTCCCCAGGGTGGGAGCGGGATGGGTTGGGGGGGGAGGAGCGAACTAGGGAATCACGGAGAGCGCGGTCCCTGCGAAAGGTAGAAAGGGGTGGGGAGGGGAAGATATACTTGGTGGTGGGGTCCTGTTGGAGATGGCGGAAATGGCGGAGAATGATGTGTTGGATACGTAGGCTGGTGGGATGAAATGTGAGGACAAGGGGGACCCTGTCCCTGTTGGGTCTGGGAGGGGTGGGGATGAGAGCGGAGGTGCGGGAAATGGCAGAGACACGGGTGTGAGCTCTCTTGACCACAGTCGAAGGGGGGAAGCCACGGTTGGTAAGGAAGTTGGACATCTTAGATGTCCTGGAGTGGAAAGCCTCATCATGGGAGCAGATGTGGTGGAGGTGAAGAAATTGAGAGAAAGGGATAGGATCCTTGCAAGAGGCAGGGTGGGAGGAGCTGTAAACGAGGTAGCTGTGAGCATCAGTGGGTTTGTAGAAGATGTCGCTGGATAAGGAATCTCCTGAGCTGGAGATGGAAAGATCGAGGAAGGAGAGAGAGGTGTCAGAGATAGTCCAGGTGAATTGGACAGCAGGGTGAAAATTAGTGGCGAAATTTATGAAACTGTCGAGTTCCACACGGGTGCAAGAGGTGGCACCAATGCAGTCATCGATATAGCGGAGAAAGAGTTAGGGAATGGGGCCGGAGTAGGCTTTGAAAAGAGACTGTTCAACGTAGCCAACGACGAGGCAGGCATAGCTGGGGCCCATGCGAGATAATCAAAGGCCACCCCCCCCCCCCAGACATTCTCTCTTCTCCCCCCTCCCATTGGGCAGAAGATACAAAAGCCTGAAAGCACGTACCACCAGGCTCAAGGACAGCTTCTATCCCTATGAATGGTTCCCTAGTATGACAAGATGGACTCTTGAGCTCGCAATCTAACTTGTTATGGCCTTAAACTTTATTGTTTAACCACACTGTACTTTCTCTGTAACTGTGACACTTTATTCTGCATTCTGTTATTGTTTTACCTTTACTACCCCAATGTACTGATGTGATGAAATGATCTGTATGGATGGCAGGCAAACTGAAGTTTGTCACTGCACCTTGGTATATGTGACAATAATAAACCAATTTACTTCTGTAGGTGGGCTTTACATCATTATATCCAGGAGCCTGCACATTATACACTATTGCAATATGGAATAATTACCTTAGCATGTGACTCTATGTCTTGATGAAGCAGTGGGAGGTTAATCAACCCCTTTTACCTGTCCTGCAAACTGTAAGCAGTCTAAAGCACTAACATGATGTCAGATTAGAATTGTTGAATTTATTTGACAGAACAACAATGTATACACACGATGATTCCATTCGAAACTTAATTTACTCCAAAAGTTTCTGTATGAATAAGGAAATAAATGCGGCCTAACTAGAGTTCTATAAAGCTGACTTCACTCAGACGTGGAAGCTTTGGAGAGGGTGCAAAGGGGGTTTACCACGATACCACCTGGATTAGAGGGCATGAGCTACAAGGAGAGGTTGGACAAACTTGGGTTGTTTTCACTGGAGCGGTGGAGGCTGAGGGGAAACATGATAGAAGTTTATAAAATTATGAGAGGCATAGATAGACAGCCAGTTTCTTTTCCGCAGGGTCGAAACGTCAAAAACTAGAGGACATGCATCTAAGGTGAGAGGGGGAAGGTGCAAAGGAGATGTGCGGGGCAAGGTTTTTTACACAGTGAGTGATGAGTGCTTGGAATGCGCTGCCAGGGTTGACGTTGGAGGCAAGTATAAATGAGGCACTTAAGAGGCTCTTATATAGACACACGATTATGCAGAGAATGGAGGGATATGGACATTGCGTGGGCAGAAGGGATTAGTTCAGGTAGGCATTTAATTACCAGTTTAATTAGTTCAGCACAACATCGTGGACTGAAGGCCCTGTTCCTGTGCTGTACTGTTCTGTGTTCTTTGTACATACTGTATCACACGACACCACTTTAGAGTGAACTTCCCCATTCTCACAAGAGTAAGTCCTGGCATGAAGAGTCTGCCGATTGAGGAGGTTGTTTCTTGGAATGAGGAAGGGTTGAACAGATTGGCCATACACTCATGGGGACTTGGAAGACTGAGGTGAAACATGAGAATGCTTCCCCTGCTAGAGGCATTTAGAACTAGAGCCATACTTTCACAATAAAGAGGTCATCCATTTAAGATGATCAGTAGAAACTTCTTCTCTTAGAGGGTTGTGACTCAAGTTTTTTCCAAGAGAACTGATGAGGCTGAATCATTGACACCAAAGACTCTTACAAATTTCTATAAATGTGTGGTGGAGAGCAGTCTGACTGGTTGCATCACCGCCTGGTATGGAGGCTCCAATGCACAGGATCACGAGAGGCTGCAGAGGGTTGTAGACTTTCTGTGCCTTTATTCCTTCTACCAAAGTGCATGACCGTACACTTCCCTACGCTGTATTCCATCTGCCACGTTGCCCATTCTCCCAACCTGTCCAAGTCCTTCTGCAGACTCCCTGCTTCCTCAACATTACTTGCCCCTCCGCCTATCTTTGTATCATCTGCAAACTTGGCAACAAAGCCTTCATTCTGCCATGTCTGATCTGCTCTTGACTGCAACTCCACTCTCCTGCCTGTTCCCCATAACTCTTCTGCGGTTAGTGTAACGCTATTACAACTGTTTTCTAAACGGGGAGCGAGTTCAGAAATTGGAGGTGCAAAGGTCCTTGAGAGCCCTAGTGCAGGATTCCCTAAAGGTTAACTTGCAGGTTGAGTTGGTAGTAAGGAAGACAAATGTTAGCATTCATTTCAAGTGGAATAGAATATAAAAGCAAGGATGTAATGCTGAGGCTTTATAAGGTGTTGGTCAGACCACATCTGGAATATTGTGAGTGGTTTTGGGCCCCATATCTAAGGAAGGATGTGCTGGCATTGGAGAGGGTCCAGAGGAGGTTTACGAGAATGATCCAGGGAATGAAAGAGCTAAGGGTTAATGTATTGAGGAGTGTTTGATGGCTCTGGGCCTGTACTTGCTGAAGTTTAGAAGGATTTCATTGAAACCTACCAAATACTGAAAGGCCTGAATAACATGGACGTGGAGAGGACGTTTCCAGTAGTGGGAGAGTCTAGAACCAGAGGGCACGGCCTCAGAATAGAAGGACGTCCCTTTAGAACAGAGATGAGGAGGAATTTCTTTAGCCAGAGGGTGATGAATCTGTGGAATTCATTGCCACAGACAGAGGCCAAGTCACTGGGTATATTTAATGTGGAGGTTGATAGGTTCTTGATTAGTAAGAGTGTCAAAGGTTACGGGGAGAAGGCAGGAGAATGGGGTCGAGAGGGAAAACTAAATCAGCCACGATCGAATGGCAGAGCAGACTCAATGGGCCGAATTGTTGTCCTGAAGAATTTAAACATCTGAGGAACAGAGATCTGGAACGAGTCAAGGACAGTGGACGAGTAGACAAAACAAATGTATTAGTTCTTGCCAGGTGGTGGGGGTAGTGGAGGCTGTTGTTTTCTGAGTTAACCTTTCTGGATTGAAGTACTTGGAAGTGGACGTAACAAAGGCCCTACTGATAACCTGCTAATCAAATATCATTTCCAAATAAGGAGTTATTTGTGGAATGCTCTTCGATAAGGCAGAAGAAAACGGGCTTATAAGAGGAGTAATCTGTGTCCGTGAACTGGAGTGGCCTGGGGCCAGTGTCTGACTTGAACTGGCTGTAATTAAGGTAAAACGGCCTTATTCAGCAAAAGAATGAAGAAATGACATTGGAGGTATGTGGTGAGGGGATGTCACCTGTAACCGTGTCCCAGAGCCAGTGAGGGGTGGATACAGGATGACCTGATGAATCAGGGCCAACGGAATTAAAGTAGAACGGTGCAGAACTGATAAGAAAAAATAGACTAATGAAGGTTTTCAGAGGTAGAGAAAGGACTCAGGAGACTAACAAGTGAGAACTCCAGGAAGACCACTGTGCCTGGGGTAAGGAGAAGGCGGCTCAGTCAGTTGGCCGACAGGAGATCCCCTATTTTGGTGTAAGTAAGTTTGGGTGAGTATTGCTCCAAGAGGAACAGTAGAATTCAGGAATTAGGTGGATATTTGCATTTGAGATAATAAGTTGATACATTAAAGTTGTGACTAGTTTGAACTAATTAAACTTTGTGTGGTTATTCACCTAATCTAAGTTGGTCGACCAAGGTAAGGGTCAACAGAATGTCTCCTATGTCTCATGGTCTAAGATACTATGAAATGACGGAGCAGACTTGAGGGGCCGAATGGTCTACTCCTGCTCCTATTTCTTTTGTTCCAATTTTCTGCAAATCAACCACGATCTTATTAAATGTCGTACGTGCTTAGGAGGACAAATGGCTCCCTGAATAATGTCCTGTTAATGTAGTAAAATGCCTGAGATCCTGTGTGATGGGATTCCTTGGAAGTGTGAGATATTTTTTCCAGGACTTAATGATAACTGAAGACCTAAATGGAAGGTAATCAAAGCTTCAGATGGTTTCTGTATCATTACTCTGCTATTTTACATATTTGGGTTGGAGCATCAAATCTAATTGAGAAGTTCTGGCTAATTCAGATGAGACTAAATTGAGCAAGATTATCTCTCCTGAACCCCTTTTCGTTGCCCTCACTGACTGACCTTGAACCAAACTACCTTTCCCTCTTGAAAATTCCATGAGCTGTAGATGTTGGAAACCTGAAATAAGAAGAGACTGTGCTGGAAACACTCAGCAGGTCAGCAGCATCTGTGGAGAGAGAAACAGAGTCAATGTTTCAGGCCTGAGACCCTTCCTCAGATCTCAGTTTCTCTCTCCACGAATGCTGCCTGACCTGCTGAGTGTTTTTGGCATTTTTTGTTTCCATCTTATTAACTCCATGCTGGTTTCTGTGGATGGACTGTGCCCCATTAAGGAAAGAATCTGGTGCTCATAGAGTCATAGAGTTATATAGCATGGAAACTGGCCCTTGAGCCTGACTTGTCCATGGCGACCAAGATGTCTATCCAAGCTAGTCCAATCTGCCCGCATCTGGCCCACATCCTTCTAAACCTTTCCTATCCAAGTACCTGTCCAAATGTCTTTCAACCATTACAATTGTACCCACCTCTACCATTTCCTCTGGCAGCTCGTTCCATATACCCACCACCCTCTGTGTGAAAAAGTTGCCCCTCAGGTCCCCTTTAAATTGTTCCCCTCTCACCTTAAACCCATGCCCTCTAGTTTTGGACTCCCCTACCCTGGGAAAAAAACTGTAACCATCCACCTCCTCAAATGATTTTTATATACCTCTGGAAGGTTATTTTTTTATATTGTTTATTTCATATTTCATATTTCCTTCTGGCACAGGAGACCATTCGGTCCATCAGTCATGCTGGCTCATAGAGCATTCCCAACAACCACTTATCTGTGACCTATGCTCTCACACATACCCATTAACAGCCCCTCCCCTCCCCTCTCCCCCTGGTTTTCCTGACCACGCCCCTCCCTGACATACTAGGGTAATTTACAGCGGCCAATTAACCTACCGACCCGCACGTGTTTGGGATGTGGGAGGAAACCGGAGCACTCAGGGGAAACCCACGGGGTCACAGGGAGAATGTGCAAACTTCACACAGACAGCACCCAATGTCAGCATTGAACCTGGCTCTCTGGAGCTGTGAGGCAGCAACTCTCCTGGCGTCACTACATTTCTGCCCTAAAACTTCATGTTATTTAAATCACAAAGTTTTAAAAGTAATTCCTTTCCAATCCCCATGTATAAACTTGAAACAAGAATGAAATCACGAATATTCCAAATGCAGATCATAATCAGATTCCAAGAAATCTGATGTGCATTGTTCTGATAAGCTTTTAATTGTTCTCACAGGCCACAGAATTATCTGCAGATCCTGTCCCAGAAAAACATTTCAAAGTCCTTGACATTTTCTATAAATATAACCTTCATTGGAAGAAGAGCATAAAACAGAAAGTAAAACTGCTTCTTCTCCAACTTCCTTCACCAAGGGTGGAAATTATAGTTTAGGACACAGAGTGATTAGAGGGAGTCAAGGTAGCTTTATAAACATTTAGTCATATCTAATGACTCAATTAAAACCTTTTGAGGGAATAACTAAATTAGTAGGAGAGGGCTGGGGGTTCCAAAATACATTTGATAAGCTTCCACGGAAGAAACTGTTCAATAACTTGAAACTCCTGAAATAACAAAGTTATTGAGTCCATAGAACATAGAACAATACGGCACAATACAGGCCCTTTGGCCCACCATGCTGTGCCGACCTTCAAACCACACCTATGACTATCTAACCCCTTCCTCCCACATATCCCTCTAACTTAAATTCCTCCATATGCTTATCTAACAATCTCTTGAATTTGTCCAATGTATCAGCCTCCACCACCACCCCAGGCAGCGCATTCCATGCACCAACCACTCTCTGGGTGAAAAACCTCACTCTGACATCACCCTTGAACTTCCCACCCATTACCTTAAAGCCATGTCCTCTTGTTTTGAGCATTGATGCCCTGGGAAAGAGGCGCTGACTGTCCACTCTAACTATTCCTCTTAATATCTTGTACACCTCTATCATGTCTCCCCTCATCCTTCTTCTCTCCAATGAGAACAGCTCTAGCTCCTTTAGTCTCTCCTCATAATCCATACTCTCCAATCCAGGCAGCATCCTGGTAAATCTCCTCTGCACCCTCTCCAACGCCTCCACATCCTTCCTATAATGAGGCGACCAGAACTGGACACAGTACTCCAAGTGTGACCTAACCAGAGTTTTGTAAAGCTGCATCATCACTTCGCGGCTCTTAAACTCGATCCCACGACTTATGAAAGCTAACATCCCATCAGCTTTCTTAACTACCCTATCCACCGGCGAGGCAACTTTCAGTGATCTGTGGATATGAACCCCCAGATCCCTCTGCTCCTCTACACTGTCCAGAATCCTGCCATTTACCTTGTACTCCGCCTTGGAGTTCGTCCTTCCAAAGTGTACCACCTCACACTTCTCTGGATTGAACTCCATCCCGAGTCGGTCGGGAGATCAGATGGGAAGCAACAGACAGACAGGTAAAATGCATTTGTACTGGAATTGGAAGGCAATGAATCACACGGATTTGCAGTGGGACCTTAACGATTCACCGCACAGGAGCAGGCTGTTCGACCCTTGATACCTGTGGTGACCGCAATGCCATTTTAAACATAGAACATAGAACAGTACAGCACAATACAGGCCCTTCGGCCCACAATGTTGTGCTGACCTTTAAACCTCGCCTAAGACTATCTAATCCCTTCCTCCCACATATCCCTCTATCTTAAATTCCTCCATATGCTTATCTAGTAATCTCTTGAATTCGACCAATGTACCTGCCTCCACCACTGCCCCAGGCAGCGCATTCCACGCCCCAACCACTCTCTGGGTAAAAAAACACCCTTTGATATCTCCCTTGAACTTCCCACCCATTACTTTAAAGCCATGCTCTCTTGTATTGAGCATTGGTGCCCTGGGAAAGAGGCGCTGGCTGTCCACTCTATCTATTTCTCTTAATAGTTTGTATACCTCTATCACGTCTCCCCTCATCCTCCTTCTCTCCAAAGAGTAAAGCCCCAGCTCCCTCAGTCTCTCCTCATAATGCATACTCTCCAAACCAGGCAGCATCCTGGTAAATCTCCTCTGCACCCTTTCCAACGCTTCCACATCCTTCCTATAATGAGGTGACCAGAACTGGACACAGTACTCTAAGTGTGGTCTAACTAGAGTTTTATAGAGCTGCATCATTACCTCGCCGTTCTTAAACTCGATCCCTCGACTTATGAAAGCTAACATCCCATAAGCTTTCTTAACTACCCTATCCACCTGTGAGGCAACTTTCAGGGATCTAAAAGATTTAAGGATGGACATATTGGCTGGCATGGACAGGTTGGGCCAAAGGGCCTCTATAAACTAAGCCCATCTGCCTGTACAGAGTTCCTATCCCTCTACTCCCTGCCTGTTCACGTATCTGTCTGAATGCTTGTTAAATGTTGCTATCAGATTTGCTTCCTCTTTGCAGCGCGTTCCAGGCACCCACCACTGTGTAAAACAAAACTTAACTCATAAATCTCCTTTAAACTTTCCCCCTCTCACCTTAAGCCTGTGCCCGCTGGTATTTTTATATTTCCATCCTGGGAAAAAGACTCTATCTACCCTATCTATGCCTCTCATAAGTTTATAATTTTATAAACATCGATCAGGTCGCCCCTCAGCCTCCGACGCTCCAGAGAAAACAAACCGAGTTTTCTACCCCCTCTAATCCAAGCAACATCCTGATGAACTTTTTCTGCATCCTCTCCAAAGTCTCCACATCCTTCCTGCAATGCGGTGACCAGAACTGCACACAGTACTCCAAATGTGACCTAACCAGAGCTTTATGCAAAATGACAACTTTTATACTCAGTCCTGATCGATGAAACCAAGCATGCCGTACGCCTCCTTTACCACCCTATCCACTGGTGTTACCCCTTACTGTGAGCTGTGGATTGCACCCCAAGATCCTTCTGTACATCAATGCTCCTAAGGGTCCTGCCATTTACTGTATAGTTTATTAATGATTTTGTTATCATGATACAAAGCCAGATATCTATTTTTGCCAAAGGCACAAATATTGATGGTCCAGTAAGAGACTGGAGCTTGAAATTAAGCAAAGCTTGGGCAAAGATCTGGCCAAGTGGAGACACAGGAGGCTGCAGATGCTGGAATCTAGAGCTACAACCAAGAAGCTGGAGGAGCTTAGTGGGGCAAGCAGCATCTGTGGAGGGAAATGGACATTCAACGATCGAGTAAATGGATTTCAACTTAGCTGAAGATGCAGTCATTCCATTTTCGATCAATAATATGTGATTGATGAAAAGTTGGGGAAAATGGGAATCTAAAGAGGTTTAAAAGTCAGTGTACATAGATCACTAAAATCAGTGATCCTGCAAATTTCTGTAGATGTACGGTGGAGATGTACGATGTACTGACTGGTTGCATCACAGCCTGGTATGGAGGCTCCAATGCACAGGATCGCAAGAGGCTGCAGAGGGTTGTAGACTCAGCCAGCTCCATCACAGGCACAACCCTCCCCACCATCGAGGACATCTTCAAGAGGCGGTGCCTCAAGAAGGCGGCAGCCATCACTAAGGACCTTCACCATCTGGGACAAGTCCTCTTTTCGTTACTACCTGAGGGTTACTACCTGGTACAGAAAAAGTTCATCAGGATGTTGCTTGGATTAGAGCACATTCGCTATAAGGAGGGGGTAGAAAACTCGGTTTGTTTTCTCTGGTGCGTCGGAGGCTGAGGGGTGACCTGATCGACGTTTATAAAATTATGAGAGGCAGAGATAGTGTAGACAGAGTCTTTTTCCCAGGATGGAGGTACAGGAGCCTGAAGACCCACAGTCAATGATTCAGGAACAGCTTCTTCCCCTCTACCATCAGATTTCTGAACGGTCCATGAACACAACTTCATTATTCCCTTTTTTTTGCACTATTTATTTATTTTGTAATTTATGGTAATTTTCTGTCTTTGTACTGTACTGCTGCCACAAAACAACACATTTCACAACGTACAAGTCAGTGATAACAAACCTGATTCTGATTCTGATTCAGAAAGAGAGAAACAATCCGAAAGCAAAACACACAAAGTGCTGGAGGAACTCACGAAAGCAACAATCCTGAAGGATAATTCGATGTAATAATCCAGATCACATTTAGGTATGGCTTTGGTATCTGTCATCAATAAAGGATGAATTTGCCTTAGAGAGGTTGTACACTTCATAAACTTAATTCCTGGGATGAGGGGAGTTGTCCTATGGGGGATTGAGGTTGGAATGTATTTACTGAAGTTCAGAAGAATGAAACGCAATCTCACTGAATCTGAAAGGGATTAGCAGGGTAGATACTGAGGGGCTGTTTCCTCAAACTGGAGAGACCAGGACCAAGGAGGAAGGGGGTTAGATGAGGGGAAATATCTTTAGTCCGGGACTTGTAACTCTTTGGGGCTTCTACTTCAGAGGGCTGTGGGTGTTTAGTCATTGAGTAAACCCAAGGCCGAGGTGAATAGATGTTTGAGCACTAAAGGAATCAGGGTCAAGGTGGGAAAATGGACTGGAAATTGGTTCACAATCTCATCTGATTGGTTGAGAAGCAATGGAGGTGACTTTTGCTCCTACTTAGAGAGTCATAGAGTTGCCCAGCATAGAAGTAGGCCCTTCAGCCCTCTGTCTGTGCCAAACATCAAGCACCATTTACACTGATCTGCACTGATCTCATTTCATTCTCCCCACATTCCCATCAACTGCCCCCAGATTCTACCCTTCACCCACACACGAGGGCCAATTTACAGCAGCCAATTAACCCACTGACCACGCACATCTTTGGAATGTCGGAGAAAACTGGAGCATCCAGGGGAAACCCACGCAGTCACAGTGAGAACGTGCAAACTCCACACAGAGAGTGCCTGAGGTCAGGATCGGACCTTTGCCACTGGAACTCCACCAGTTGTCCACCTGTATTTGGCATTGACGTGTATACCAGAGCTTAAAATAGAAGGGGAGAACATTTTGCCTCAGCTACAAAAGCCTAGTGAGATTGGATCAGGGCAATGTTCAGGGTACCGTACTTTGTGATATAATGATATAGAGAATACAGAGTTCAGAGAGTCTATAGAGTCATACAGCATGGAAACAGGCCCTTCGGCCCAACCTGTCCATGCCATCCAAGATGCCCCATCCAAGCTAGTTCCATTTGTCCATGTTTGGCACATAACCTTCTAAATCTTTGCAATCCACATACTTGTCCAACTGTCTTTTAAAGGTTGTTATTGTACCTGTCTCAACCACTTCCTCTGGCAGCTCATTCCACATAGATACCACCCTTTGTGTAAAAAAATTGCCCCTCAAGTTCCTATTAAATCTTTTCCCTCTCACCTTAAACCCATGCCCTCTAGTTCTTGATTCCCCAACCCCGGGAAAAAGACTGAGTGCATTCTCCCTATCTATGCCCCTCATGATTTTATACACCTCTATGAGGTCACCTCTCAGTCTCCTACACTCCAAAGAATAAAGTCCTTGCCTGTCTGACTGCTCCCTATAACCCAGTCCCTCAAGTCCTGTCAATATCTTTGAGAATCTTTTCTACACTCTTTCTAGTTTAATAACATCTTTCCTATAGCAGGGCGACCAAAACTGAACACAATACTCCAAGTGCAGCCCCACCAGTGTCCTGTACAACAGCACCATGACCTCCCAGCTTTTATAGTCAATGCTCTGACTGATGAAGGCCAGCGTGCCAAAAGCCTTCTTCACCACCCTGTCTACCTGTGACTCCACTTTCAGGGAACCATGTATTGTACTCCAAGGTCCCTCTGTTCTACAACACTCCCCAGGGACCTGCCGTTCACTGTAAAAGTTCTACCTGGATTTGACTTTCCAAAATGCAACACCTCACACTTCCCTGAATTAAACTCCATTTGCCATTCCTTGGCCCACTTACCCAGCTGATCAAGACCCCCCCTATGAGTTTTGATAACATAGAACAGCATAGCACAGAACAGGCCCTTCGGCCCACAATGTTGTGCCGACATAGCTATTCCCTCCTACCTACAGAATGCCCCATCCCTCCATTTTCCTCTCATCCATGTGCCCATCCAAGCCCCTCTTAAAAGCCCCCAATGAGTTTGCCTCCACCACCCTATCAGGCAACAAATTCCAGGCATCCACCACTCTCTCAGCAAAAAAAGTACCCCTCACATCTGTTCTGACCCTATCCCCTCTCACCTTAAATGCATGCCCTCTGGTATTAGATCGCTCAATAACCTTCTTCACTGTCCACGATACCACCTATTTTCATATAATGGCTTTGAATGGAGGACATTTCCAATCCAACAGGATGGTACCAGGGCACCAAGTATTAGATTATGATTATATAAATGACACCTGAATCCCCTGCCATATATGGTAAGGAATAAACAGCCTGATGATTTGGGATCTTGAGAAGTATCAATAGTTCAGATACGATTTGAATGTTGAGGAAGTCAAGAATGAGGAGACATCAGAAGATCATAACAAAACCATTCGAGGGAGAAGTTCCAGCAGCGTCTGCTTTCAGACTCGAGTTCAGACTTCCTATATCTGCAAATATTACACATCGGTAATACAGAGTCAGAGAGTGACCAAGCATTAAAACAGGCCCTTTGTCCCACTATGTCATACCAAGCAGAAAGTATCATAAAGCAACCTGACTGGTTGCATCACGGTCTGGCACAGCAATTCGAATGCGCACGAACACAAGAAGCTGCAGAGGACTCTGCCCAATACATCACGGGCATATCCCTCCCCACCATCGGGAGTACCTACAGGAGGTGCTGCCTCAAGAAGGCAACATCCATCATCAAAGATCCCCACCATCCGGGCCATGCCATCTTCTTGCAGCTCCCATCGGGCACCACGCCTCCCACAGTGTGACCATCCTTCAGCAGCACCCCTCCCACAGTGACATTCCCTCCTCACTGCCCCTTTTTTTATATATATAAACATTTATTCGTTAAAAGCACTACAAAAGGACAACCAGTGTCAATACACTACAACTAATACAGAAAAGAACAACACACACACAACACTACACCCGTTCACGCAACACTTCAAATAAGAATCGCGTTTGTACTGCCCACGACACACGCAATCCCCTGAGGGGCCCACCGAGCGCGGAACTTGGCCAGGGTGCCCGCAGAGACAGCGTGCTCCCTTTCCAAAGACACCCGCGCGTGCACGTAAGCACGGAAGACGGGCAGGCAGGCCGACCGGCTGGAACCCTCGGCCACCCGCCACCGCGTCCCATGGATGGGCAGCTTGGCCAGGCCCAGCAGAAGACCCACCAGGAGATCCTCTGTGCGCCCTGTCCCACACCGCACCGGGTGCCCGTAAACCAACAGCGCTGGGCTGAAGTGCAGCCAGAACTTAAGCAGCAGCCCCCGCAGATACGCAAAGAGGGGCTGCAACCTCTTGCACTCCGCGTACACGTGGTACACCGTCTCCTCCTGGCCGCAGAAGTGACAGGTGGCCGGGGTGTCGGTGAATTGGCTCAGGAACCGGTTGCACGGCACCGCCTGGTGCAACACCCTCCACCCCAGGTCCCCGATGTACAGCGGGAGGACTCCCACGTAGAGAGACCCCACCGGGGATCCCCCCCACCGCCCGCCGGCAAGACGGCCTGCCACGGCGTGTCCGGCCGGCAGACCAGGGCGAGGAAGTGAAAGGTGTTGCAGGAGCAGCCCGTACAAGAACCGCCTCGGTGCTTCACGGAACGGCACCTTCGGCATGTCCTCCAGGCGGCTCAGGTTGTGCTGCGCCACCTCCCGCGAGAGACGCCGGGCCCTGGGCCTGACCAGCAACTCCGGCAGGGCGGGGGCTGGCGCGGCCGGGAACCCCCTGGCATCCCCCCCCCCCCCCCCCCCGGCACCCGCCGCAACTGGAGGGGGAGCGGCCACGAGCTCGCCGCACGACACCGCGCCCCACACCCACATCAGATCCCGGTAGAACCTGGGCAGCTCCCGCAGAGCGGCACGGCAGACACCCGCTGCCTCCTCACTGCCCCTTTTTTTTGTATAAAACATTTATTAGCTGAAAGCACTACAGAAGACTACAAATATCAAATGTATACATCTAATACAGAAAGGACCATCTACTCAACTACAGAACTTCAGAGATTTCTGTAAACTAACACCCGCAAAAACACACATACATCATTACGCCCGCCACCGCAACGCTCAATACTTCATATCAAAATCATATTGGTGTCGTCCACGACACACATGATCCCCTGAGAGGCCCACCGAGCACAGAACTCAGCCAGGGCACCCGCGGAGACAGCGTGCTCCCATTCCAAAGACACCCGTGCGCGCACGGAAGACGGGCAGGCAGGCCAACCTGCCGGAACGCTCGGCTGCCCGCCGCCGCGTCCCGTGGATGGCCAGCTCGACCAGGCCCAGCAGAAGACCCACCAGGAGATCCTCCATGCGCCCCTCCCCGCATCGGGTGCCCGTAAACCAACAGCGCCAGGCTGAAGTGCAGCCAGAACTTAAGCAGCAGCCCCCGCAGATATGCAAAGAGGGGCTGCAACCTCTTGCACTCCGCGTACACGTGGTACACCGTCTCCTCCTGGCCGCAGAAGTGACAGGTGGCCGGGGTGTCGGTGAACCGGCTCAGGAACCGGTTGCACGGCACCGCCCGGTGCAACACCCTCCACCCCAGGTCCCCAATGTACAGCAGGAGGACTCCCGCGTACAGAGACCTCCACCAGGGACCCCACCCGCCGCCCGCCGGCAAGACGGCCCGCCACAGCGTGTCCGGCCGGCAGACCAGGGCGAGGAAGTGAAAAGTGTGCAGGAGCAGCCCGTACAAGAACTGCCTCAGTGCCTCGCGGAACGGCACCTTCGGCATGTCCTCCAGATGGCTCAGGTTGTGCTGCGCCGCCTCCCACGAGAGACACCAGGCATGCTTACTCTCTCCTCACCCCTCCCCACCATCGGTAGTATCTACAGGAGGCGCTGCCTCAAGAAGGCAACATCTACCACCAAAGATCCCCACCATCTGGGCCGTTCCATCTTCTTGCAGCTCCCATCGGGCAGGAGGTACAGAAGCCTGAAGTCCCACACCACCAGGTTCAGGAACAGCTACTTCCCTTCAACCATTCAGTTCTTGAACCAACCTGCACAACCCTAATCACTACAGTTTAGCAACACTATGACCCCTTCGATCATTTTGCACTAAAATAGACTTTGTTTTTGTTCTAATTGTGTCCTTTCTTGTAAAAAAATGTCTAATTTACGTTTAATTGATGTTTTTCTTGTGAATGCTGCTTATCTGATGCTATGTGCCCGTGATGCTACTGCAAGTAAGTTTTTCATTGTACTTGTGAATACATGTACTTGTATACATGACAATAAACACGGTACAGTTGTGCAAGTGCTTAATTTAGTAAACTGATTAACCAGCTCCCTGGAATAATGACCTGGAGAGATAAGGTTAAATCTTGCAATGGCAGATGGGGAATTGAAACTGTATTACTGACTTGTGATAAACAGCTGGTATCAGTTCCATTGATTGTGAGGCAACCATAAAAGAACACCATCAAAAAGACCAGTTTCACTTCCCCTTAGGTAATTAAAAAAGCCAGGATCAGTGACAGTGACCCTGAAATTGCCAAATTGCTGTTGAAACCCATTTGTGCCTTTCCCTCCTCTTGAAAATTGAAATAACTGCACATGCCGGAAAACTGTAACACAAACAGAAAATGCTGGAAACACTCAGCAGGTCAGGCAGCATCTGTAGAGAGAGAAAAACAGTTAACGTTTCTGGTCGAAGACTGCTGAGTGCTTTCCACCTTTTTTCTGGTTTTGTTTCAAGCAGCCACTCTTATCTGGTTTGGACCAGACAAGATTCCAGATCAGAGCAAAGTGACCCTCAAGGAATTGCCAAATGATAATATTCTGAAGTCCATTGGCTGCATTTATAGTGCCTGAAATTGCACTTCAGCAGTGATAACAGAATTATTGACTGATCACAGTGTCTGATGTCTCCCAATCACACAGGCTGAGGAAACCCTGAGAGGGAAGGAAGAGGTGAGTTAGGTGGGAGGGAGCTGAGAGGGAAGGGGACTGAGGGAGACAGAGGAGAGGGGCAGAGGTAGGCTGAGGGAGAGGGATTGAAGGAGGGAGAGGATCAGGATCAGGATGGGGAGGAGGTGCGAGGGAGTGGCTCCAAGCAAAAGTGTGTGTGTGTGGTGTGTGTGTGTGTGGTGTGTGTGTGTGGTGTGTGGACAGTATACATGTGCAGTGAGTGTGGGGTAAATGTACATGGTATGAATACAGTGTGGGTATGTTACTTGTGCGTATGGTGTGCTTGTGGTGTGTCTATGTATGTGGTGGTGTGTGGTGTGTATGCATGCTGTGTGTGCGTGTTGTGTGTGGTGTGTAGTGCATGTATACGTGTGTGTAGAGTGTATGCATACTGTATGTGTGTGTGTGTGTAGTGTGTGTTGTGTAGTGTGTATGCATGTGTGTGTGTGGTGTTTTGTGTTGTGCATGGTATGTGGCATTTGTTGTGAGTGAGGTACATGTAGTGTGTTGTGTGTGGTGTGGACATGTGTGTGTGTGTTGTGCGTGGTGTGGACGTGGTGCGTACGTGATGCATGTGTGCGTTGTGCGTTAAATCTGAGCAGCAGCAGCTGCTCTCCAGACGCCGTGTGGACCACCACTGGACCAAGACCTCACTCCGTCAGGCTGTGTGACAGCTGGTGTACAGCGGCATTAAAAGGAGTCACAGCCTGACATCCTCCTCTCACTGGAGTGGAAGCAAGTCATCCTTGATCCCAAGGGAATGCCACAGGAGTAGAGGAATGTGAAGGAAATCCAGGATCACCCCTGAGGTCTCACACAGCACGTAAAAAATTCCTCATGGACTACATTGTAAAATGGTGTTAAAGTACTTGAATAAAATCGGGTATTCCTCTCCCCCCACAGACGCTGCTCGACCCGCTGAGTTCCTCCTGCAGATTGCACAGGATTCCAGCATCTGCAGTCTCTGGTGTCTCCTAGGAAGAAATGCATGTTTGATGAAGCAATGCAATGGGTTGGAAATTCATTTGAAACCTCAAGCATTATAACTAACCAGAGCTGGACACACACACGCGCACACACACACACACACAATCACACTCACATGCATGTACACACAGACACACACGCACATACGTACACACAGACACATGTACACCGACACACACACACCCCACAGACACACACACACCCCACACACAGACACACACACACCCCACACACACAAACATACCCCACACACACAAACACACCACACACACTGAAACACACCCCCGCCACACACATACACAACTCCCACACACACATACATGCACCCCACACACAGACACAGATACACACAAACCCCACACAGACACAGAGACTCACACACACACCCCACACACACACACACACGCACCCCACACACAGACACGCACCCCACACACAGACACAGATACACACGCACCCCACACAGACACAGAGACACACACACATACACGCACCCCACACACAGACACACACCCCACACACAGACACACACCCCACACACAGACACAGATACACACAAACCCCACACACACACACACACACACACACACACACACACACACACAGGCAAATCGACTTTGAATCCATCCAGCCATCCACAGACACAAAACCCTAAGATCATGTGTGCAAGTGGGAATGATGCTTCACGGTACTTCCCGACAATTAGAAATGTTTTTTTCTCCATATATATTTATATAATAACTTTAACACATCCACTGAATGTAAACAGAGCATACAACCGACCAAGGGAGAGAAATGAGTAACAACCAAGAGATCTTTCAGCAGGAGCAAGGAAGGGTCATACTGCCAGGCAGCAGATCGGGAGACATTCCTGCCTTTGCCTCAGTGACACACACACACACACACACATCCCCCTCCTCCTCACCCTCAGGGGTCTGCCCCAGTTTGTGCTCAACCCCAATCAGACATTTGAGGGGGTCGGAGAGCTGACTGGGGTGGAGTGGGGTGGGAGGGGAGGGGACTTTCCCTTCCACAGATCCTCCCGCGGACATCATGTCCAAAGTCTCTCCCCAAGTCCCGACCTCATCCTATTCCACACTTCCCACCCCCACCAAATCCCTCCAGCGGGTTATGGAGTGGAATCCGGGATCTCCAGGGATTCAGGCTGGGAAGGGGAAGTTTGGCTGGGAGGAGGAAGGGTGAGGGGAGGGGGTAGGGGAGGGATGAGGAGGACGGAACCCCTTCCAAACCGGGACGTCACAGGAAGGGGGTTAAGCTGGAGCCCCAGGTGCCGCTCTCAGTTGACGCACTTCCTCGACCCTCGGTGACCCGGGGAACCGACTGTCTCGTTCATATAGCCATCGAATCCGCTCTCGGAGCAGAGTGAGCCATCGTCCGAGCTGCCCAGTCCGTTGTTGATCTCTGCAACGAGAAGCACAGTGCGGTACGTTAAAAATGTCACCCGTCCCATCCCGTCCCGCCCCGAGGGAGAGCCCACCAGATCTGGCTGGGTGCTTCAGGGGTCAGGGGAGTGAGGGGTAGGGGGAGAATGTGGGGGGTTGAACGCGGGCATGGTTGGGGAGGGTGCGAGGAGGGGTTGGGAGAGACTGGAGGGGAAAGGAGGGTGGAGGGCTGCAGGAGGGTGGGAAAGAGGGATGTTGATGGAGGGGAGAGGGATTGGGGCTGAGAGGGATGGAACGGAGGGGTTCAGAGGGTGGGGAGTCGAGTGAAGGGAGGAGGAGGAAAATGAGTGGGAAATGAGGGAGGAAGGGAGGAGTGAGGGAAGGGAGGAGGGATGGAAGGATGGAGGGGACAGAGAAGAAAGATAGGGAGGGAGAGTGGAGAGCAAAGGAAGCTTTAGAGAGGGTGCAGAGGAGATTGACCAGGATGCTGCCTGGATTGTAGAGCATGTCTTATGAGGATAGGTTGAGCGAGCTGGGGCTTTTCTCCTTGGAGAGAAGGAGAATGAGAGGTGACTTGATAGAGGTGTACAAAATGATAAGAGGCATAGATCGAGTGGACAGTCAGAGACTTTTTCCCAGGGCGACAAAGGCTAACACGAGGGGACATAATTTTAAGGTGATTGGAGGAAGGTATAAGGGGGATGTCAGGAGTAAGTTTTTTTTTACACAGAGAGTGGTAGGTGTGTGGAACGCACTGCCGGCAGAGGTTGTGGGGGCAGATACATTAGGGACATTTAAGAGACTCTTAGATAGACGCATGAATGATAGAAAAATGGGGGGCTATGTGGGAGGGAAGGATTAGATAGACCTTAAAGCAGGATAAAATGTCGGCACAACATTGTGGGTGGAAGGGCCTGTACTGTGCTGTAGTGTTCTATGTTCTATGTACCATTCTCTGTGGCCAGCTGTTTGGTCTACAAGATGAATAGATTATTGGATAGAAAGGAAGGCAAGGAATTTGGCTTGGAGGAAAGTGGAGGATCAGCTGGTGGTGCACAGAGGAGGGGACAAATTGGTTACGTTGGCCCATTCAACAGCAGGTTGGGTGACTTGTACCCTCCGCACCCCACGCTTCCCACCTCCCCCCACCAGATCTTGAGCCTCAGAACCCAGCGTCTCACCTGACCGGACTAAAGGTGGGAGCATACCTGCAAAGATCAGCTTCTCCTTCATGATGTTGACCTCGCGGCTCGACCTGCGAACTGCCGCGCTCAGCATGATCTGTTCCGGGTTGTAGGTCCTCATGCTGCCCAGGCGCCATCTGAAGGAAGGGACAGAGAACCGGCGTTACTGGTTGAATTCCCGGAGAGGTCCCTTCACTGCAGTGGACCACTCAGACAGAGAGCCCGGAATGCCAGGGTCCTTCGAGAAGGGGGATGTGGGGTTGGGTTGAGGGAGGCAAGGTGAGGAGGGGTGGTGTAGGGGAGAAGGGAAAGGTAGGCTGAGGGAGGAAGAGGAGGGGGTGAGGGGAAGGTTGGGTGAAGGGTTTGAGAGAGCATGTGGATGTGAGGGCAAATTGCTTAATTAGTTCTAATTGCTTAATTGCAAATTGCTTAATTAGATCTAATCGAAATGATAGTTTAATTAGTTCGGTGCAACATCACAGGCCCTTTAGCCTGTTCCTGTGCTATGCTGTTCTATCTTCTATGGACTGTCCATAAATCTCACTGCCTCGATAAAGCAGCCAGTATAATCAAAGATCCCACCCACCCCAGACATTCTCTCTTCTCCCCCCTCCCATCGGGCAGAAGATACAAAAGCCTGAAAGAACGTACCACCAGGCTCAAGGACAGCTTCTATCCCGCTGTTATAAGACTATTGAACAGTTCCCTAGTACGATAAGATGGACTCTTGACCTCACAACCTACCTTGTTATGACCTTGCACCTAATTGTCTGCCTGCACTGCACTTTCTCTGTAACTGTAACACTATATTCTGCATTTTGTTATTGTTTTCCCTTGTACTGCCTCAATGCACTGATGTGATGAAATGATCTGTATGGATGGCATGCAAAACAAAGTTTTTCACTGTACCTCAGTACATGTGACAATAAGATATCTTTATTAGTCACACGTACATCGAAACACACAGTGAAATGCATCTTTTTGCGTAGAGTGTTCTGGGGGCAGCTCGCAAGTGTCGCCACACTTCCAGCGCCAACATAGCACGCCCACAACTTCCTAACCTGTACGTCTTTGGAAATAATAAACCAATTTACCAGTTTCTATGTTGTGTTACAGAGGTGGGCCAATGGGTTGAATGATAGAGTGGCAGGAAGAACTGTGCTCGCTCCTTGAGATAACTCCTTGAGCTAAGCGAGTTTTTCATTGTACCTGTACCTCGCTGTACTGATGCAGATGACAATAAACTCGACTTGATTCACCTCCTGCCATCAGATTTCTGAATGGTCCATAAACACTACCTCCTGATTTTAATTCACACTATTTAATTATTTTTGTAATTGATAGGAATTTTTATGTCTTTGCACTGTATTGCTGCCGCAAAACAACAAATTTCATGGCATATTAGTCAGTGATAATAAATCTGATTCTGATTCTGACTGACAGCCTGACTCAAAATGAAGAATTCATAGTTCCCCCATAGAACAGGGATCTTGTCCGACCAGTCAGATCGGGAATGCCAAAACCTGGCATCCCACTGGAAGAGCCAAGGCCTAAGATGAGGCCTACAGTTGTAGAAGAATGGTTGAGGCCTTGTGCCAAACCTTGGAGGCTGAATTCTTCAGTACTCCAACAATCACTACAAAGGACGAGACTTGCAACGCAATGGTCCAAGAGCGAGCAATGGGAGTAAAATTCACCAATTCATAAAGTTATAGAGCACCGAATCAGGCCCTTTGGCCCGACTTGTCCAAGCCAACCAAGATGTCCATCTCCTAATCCTGTTTGCCTGCGTTTGGCCCACATGCCTCTACACCTTTAGAACCATAGAACCATAGAAAACTACAGCACAGAAAACAGGCCATTTGGCCCTTCTAGTCTGTGCCAAAATATTATTCTGCTAGTCCCATTTACCTGCCCCCAGCCCATACCCCTCCAGACCTCCCTCGTCCATGTATCTATCCAATTTACTCTTAAAAGTTAAGAGTGAGCCCACATTTACCACATCAGATGGCAGCTCGTTCCACACTCCCACCACTCTCTGAGTGAAGAAGTTCCCTCTAATGTTCCCCCTAAACGTTTCCCCTTTCACCCTAAAGCCATGTCCTCTCGTACTTATCTCTCCTAATCTCGGTGGAAAGAGCCTACTTGCATCAACTCTGTCTATGCCCCTCATCATTTTGTAAACCTCTATCATATCTCCCCTCATTCTCCTCCGCTCCAAGGAATAAAGTCCTAACATGCTCAATCTTTCCCTGTAACTCAACTCCTGAAGACCCGGCAACATTCTTGTAAATCTCCTCTGCACTCTTTCAATCTTACTGACATCCTTCCTGTAGTTCGGCAACCAGAACTGCACACAATATTCTAAATTTGGTCTCACCAATGACTTATACAACCTCACCAAAACCTTTCCTATCCATGAACCTGTCCAAATGTCTTTTAAATGTTGTAATGGTACCCGCCTCTGCCACTTCCTCTGGCAGCTCGTTCCACATACTCACCACGGTCTGTGTGGAAAAGTTGCCCCTCAGGTCCCCTTTAAATCTTTCCCCTCTCAACAAACCTATGCCCTCTAGTTTTAGAGTCCCCTACCCTGGGAAAAAGACTCTATCAATGCCCCTCATGATTTTATAAACCTCTATAAGGTCACCCCTCAGCCTCCATCACTCCAGTGAAAACAGTCCCAGCCTCCCCTTATAACTAGAGCCCTCCATTTGGGGCTAGCATTGACACGATGAGCAGATTGGCCTCCTTCTGTGCTGTTATGGTCCATGACTGTGCGATAGTTCAAAGCTGAGGTTGCTAGATTGTCTTTAGTTGAGGAATGGGGAGCCACAGTGGAGATGGTGTTACAGTGCCACTCCATCACAATCCGATTGGATAATGGCACAGCATCAAAGAGTGGAATAGCCTCTTCCCGTGTCCCAAGAATGCAAGAAAATAGAAGCAGGAACTGGCCCCTCAAGCCTAGCCCTGCTACAGTAGTGTAGTGGCTAGCGTAACGCTATTACAGCGCCAGCGACTCGGGTTCAATTCCGGCCGCTGTCTGTAAGGAGTTTGTACGCTCTCCCCGTGTCTGCCTGGGTTTCCTCCGGGTGCTCCGGTTTCCTCCCACATTCCAAAGACGTACGGGTTAGGAAGTTGTGGGCATGCTATGTTGGCGCCGGAAGCGTGGTGACACTTGCGGGCTGCCCCCCAGAACACTCTACGCAAAAGATGCATTTCACTGTGTGTTTCGATGTACATGTGACTAATAAAGATCTTATCTTATTCAATCTGCTCATGGCTGATCTGCCCCAGGCCTCAGTTTCCCTCGGTCATTTCAACATTCTCCAACCATTCAGAAGTGTACCTTCCTCCTTCTTAAGTATCTCTGAAGATCCCTCCCCTACAACCCTCCAGAAATCCAGAAACTGCAGAGAGTTGTGGACACAGCCCAGCACATCACAAAAACCAGCCTCCCCTCCACGGACTCTGTCTACACTTCTCACTGCCTCGGTAAAGCAGCCAACATAATGAAAGACCCCACCCGCCCACCCCGGACATTCTCTCTTCTCCCCTCTCCCATCAGGCAGAAGATACAAAAGCCTGAAAGCACGTACCACCAGGCTCAAGGACAGCTTCTATCCCGCTGTTATAAGACTACTGAACGGATCCCCAGTACAATAAGATGGACTCTTGACCTCACAATCGACCTCGTTATGACCTTGCACCTTATTGTCTGCCTGCACTGCACTTTCTCTGTAACTGTAATACTTTATTCTGCATTCTGTTATTGTTTTACCCTGTACTACCTCAATGAAATGAAATGATCTGTATGGATGGCATGGAAAACAAAGTTTTTCACTGTACCTTGGTACATGTGACAATTATAAACCAATTTACCGGTTTAATTTACTCTGTGACAATTAGACTCAGGGTGAGATACAGCACGGAAACAGGCCCTTTGGCCCATCGAGTCTGTACTGACCATCAACCATCCATTTACACCAATCTTACGCTAACCTACCACCACCACCACTGTCTCCCAACGCTAACCCCCCTCCTCGCCCCGACCTGGCGCAACTTGTCTTTCATCTTTCACACCTCCTCAGTCCACCAGTCACCTCGGACCCCTGTCCCACTATGACCTCACGATCTACCTTGTTGTGACCTTGCACCTTATTGCACTGCACTTTCTCTGTAGCTGTGACACTTTACTCTGTACTGTTATTGTTTTTACCTGTACTGCCTCAATGGACTCTGTACTAACCCAATGTAACTGCACTGCGTAATGAATTGACCTGTACGATCAGTATGCAAGACCTCGGTACAAGTGACAATAATAAACCAATACAAATACCTTGTCCTCTCCATACTGACTATCTCCCCTCTCCACTCTCAGTCCTGATGCAGGGTTTCAACCCGAAACATCGACAATTCTTTCTCCCTCACACTTGCTGCTTGACCCACTGAGTTCAGGCAGTAGACTGTTCTGTTAACTTATTTTGTTCTCCGCACGTTCTCATCAACTCCCCCTAGACACTAGGGGAATAGACAGTGACCTACTAACCTACCAACCCGCATGTTTTTTGGGATGTGGGAGGAAACCGGAGCACCCAGGGGAAAACCACGTGGTCACAGGGAGAAGGTGCAAACTCCACACAAACAGCGCCAGAGGTCAGGATTGAACCCGGGTCTCTGGCGCTGTGAGGCAGCAGCTCTACCAGCTGCGCCACTGAGCTACCCTTGTACAGAGCCATTCTAGAGCTACTGTACAAACAGTGCACGAGTGCAAGGATTTCTGCTGCCTATTCATTTACTGTGCTGAACACAGGTACACCTCAAGGCTGCGTGCTTAGCCCCCTGCTCTACTCTCTATACACACATGACCATGTGGCTAAACACAGCTCTAATGCTGTCTTCAAGTGCACTGTTGACACTACTGTTATTGGACGAATCACAGGTGGCGATGAGCCAGCATACTGGAGCAAGCTGTGACACCTGGTCTAGTGGTTCCACAACAACAACCTCTCGCTCGATGTCAGCAAAACTAAAGAGCTGATTGTTGACCTCAGGAAGGGGAAGGAGGGCGAACATGGCCCTATTAACCTACTGACCCGCATGTTTTGTGGAACGTGGGAGGAAACCGGAGCACTCAGGGAAAACCCACGCGGTCACAGGGAGAACGTGCAAACTCCACACAGACAGCACCAGAGGTCAGGATCGAACCCAGGTGTCTACAATGGGGAATCGGCGATGGAGAGAGTGTGCAGCATTAAATTCCTGGCGTAACATATCAGATACCTGTCCTGGGCCCAGCATGTAGATGCAATCACAAGGAAGGTGCACCAGTGTCTTTGCACTGAGGGTTAAGGATGTCGGCTTGTTACCAAACACTCTAACAAACTTCTACAAATATACTGTTGAAAGTATCCTGACTGGTTGCATCACGGCAATTCAAATGCACAGGAACGTAAGAAGCTGCAGAGAGTAGTGGACTTTGCCCAATACATCACGGGCACATCCCTCCCCACCATCGGTAGTATCTATAGGAGGTGCTGCCTCAAGAAGGCAACATCCATCATCAAAGATCCCCATCTTCTCGCAGCTACCATCAGGCAGGAGGTACAGAAGCCTGAAGTCCCACACCACCAGGTTCAGGAACAGCTACTTCCCTTCAACCATTTGGTTCTTAGAAACATAGAAAACCTACAGCACAATTCAGGCCCTTTGGCCCACAAAGTTGTGCCGAACATGTCCCTACCTTAGAAATTACTAGGCTTACCCATAGCCCTCTATTTTTCTAAGCTCCATGTACCTATCCAACAGTCTCTTAAAAGACCCTATCGTATCCACCTCCACCACCGTTACCGGCAGCCCATTCCACGCACTCACCACTCTCTGAGTAAAAAACTTACGCCTGACATCTCCTCTGTACCTACTCCCCAGCACCTTAAACCTGTGTCCTCTTGTGGCCACCATTTCAGCCCTGGGAAAAAGCCTCTGACTATCCACACGATCAATGCCTCTCATCATCGTATACACCTCTATCAGGCCCCCCCCCCCCCCACCCATCCTCCGTCGCTCCAAGGAGAAAAAGCCGAGTTCACTCATAAGGCAGGCTCCCCGGTCCAGGCAACGTCCTTGTAAATCTCTCCTGCACCCTTTCTATGGCTTCCACATCCTTCCTGTAGTGAGGCGACCAGAAGCAACTGACACAACTCTAATCACTGCAGTTCAGCAACATTATGACCAATCTGATTACTTTGCAGTAAAATGAACTTCGCTTTTTTTTGTTCTAGTTGTGTTCTTTCTTGTATAAAATTGTGTATAATTTATATTTAATTTATGTTTTTTTTGTGAATGCTGCTTGCATGACGCTATGTGCCTATGATGCTGCTGCAAGTTAAGTTTTTCATTGCGTACATGTACTTGTGAATATGACAATAAACTTGACTTTGGACTTTGAACTCCAGAGAAAGGTAGAAGGGCAGGGGGAAGTTGCAAGGGACTACTTCCTTTGGGAAATTAATCAGGCAGTAGGATCTTTCCCCACACTTCCCAAGGATCTCCAGAAATTAATGATCAATCCACAGGGATAAAATCTGGGGGAATTGTAGTGGCAGTCAACAGAAAGAGTGTAACTGGAGTAATATTGTGGGTGGGGCATGTAAGATTGATAGACAGATGTTCACCCAATGGACTGCTGGCTTCCCAATTAACAGCCCATTGGTGGTGCTTGAGGACTGGCGAGTTGAGTAGCCAATGTCAGTGGCGTGGGGGCGGGAGCAGGTGGAAGGAGACGGGCGTGTGATGTAGCTCGCAAACAGAACTGGCAATATCTCACGCCATTCTGGGACCAGTTGCTAGGAGCTGCGAGACCGAGGTCCCACTGCTTGCTTGCACATCTCTGAGGAGGTGGAACTTGGCCTGGGTCCAAATTGAAAACCATTCCTTGAGAGATGACGGGCGTTTGGCTCCAAACAAAATCTCAAATTCCGTTTCCATAAACAAATTGCTTGGCCCCTGACAACCAAATGCAGTGTGGAGAATGGCCTTGCATTTTAACAACTTTGATCGACCCCACAGCAAAGTGAGGAGACAAAATTTAACACTAGGCTGCTGGTGGTGGGACATCATGTGATGAACCCTCTGCATCCAACCACAACCAGAGCAGAAGGGATTCTGCCCACCAACCAAAAAGAAGACCAAGGGTAGTAGTCATAGAACCATACAGCACGGAAGCAGGCCCTTCGGCCCAACTGGTCCATGCCGACCAAGATTCCCATCTAAGCTAGTCCCATTTGCCCATATCCCTGTAAACCTTTCCTAGCCACGTACCTGTCCAAATGTCTTTTAAATGTTCATGTACCTGCCTCAACCACTTCTTCTGGCAGCTCGTTCCATATACCGACCACCATCTGAGTGAAGTCTGCCCCTCAGGTTCCTATTAAATATCTCACCATAAACCTATGCCTGCTAGTTCTTAATTGCCCAACCCTGGGAAAAAGACTGAGTGCATTCACCCCTATCTATGTCCCTCATGATTTGATACACCTCTACAAGATCATCCCTTATTCTCCTGCACTCCAATGAAAACAGTCCCAACCTGCTCAACCTCTCTCCGTAACTCAGTCCCTCGAGTCCCAGCAACATCCTCACAAATCTCCTCTACACTCTTTCCAGCTTAGTCATTGGGTCCTATTCTGGCTCGAGGTCCATGACTAGTGGTTTCCTGCAGGGGTGCGTACTGGGACCTCTGCTGTTTGAGGTGTATGTAAGTAACTTGGATGAAAACGTGGATGGGTGGGTTAGCAAGTTTGCTGATCGGCCTGCTAAATAGAAGAATCCTTAACAGCATCGATGTACAGAGGGATCTTGGGGTCCAAGTCCATAGCTCCTGAAAGTGGCCGCATGGGTTGATAGGGTGCTACAGAAGGTGTATGGCATGCTTGCTTTTATTAGTTGAGGCACTGAGTTCAAGAATCAGGAAATTATGTTGCAGCTCTGTAAAACTGTGGTTAGGCCGCATCTGGAGTATTGCATTCAATTCTGGTCGCCCCATTACAGGAAGGATGTGGAGGCTTTGGAGAGGGTGCAGAAGAGGTTTACAAGGATCTTGCCTGGATTAGAGGGTACGAGCTATAAGGAGAGGTTGGACAGACTTTGGTTGTTTTCTCTGGAGCAACGGAGGCTGAGAGGAGACCTGATGGAGGTTTATAAGATTATGAGAGGCATAGACAGAGTAGACAGACAGTATTTTTTTCCCAGAGTTGAAATGTCTAATACTAGAGGGCATGTATTTAAGGTGAGAGGGGGAAAGTTCAAAGGAGATGTGCGGGGCAAGTTTTGTTTTCCACAGAGAGTGGTGGGTGCCTGGAATGCTCTGCCTGAGGTGGTGGTGGAAGCAGATATGATAGAGGCGTTTAAAAGGCACTAGATAGGCAGATGAATATGCGGAGAATGGAGGGGTATGGACCATGTTGGTAAATGCGAGGTCATCCACTTTGGAAAGAAAAATAGAAGATCAGATTATTATTTAAATGGTGAAAGATTGCAGCATGCTGTTGTGCAGAGGGACTTGGGAGTGCTGGTGCATGAATCGCAAAAGGTTGGTTTGCAGGTATAACTGGCTATCAAGAAGGTTGGTTTGCAGGTATAACTGCCAGAGGGATTGAATTTAAGAGCAGGGAGGTTATGCTGCAACTGCACAGGGTACTGGCGAGGCTGCACCTGGAGTACTGCGCGCAGTTCTGGTCTCTTACTTGAGGAAAGATATGCTGGCTTTGGAGGTGGTGCAGAGGAGGTTCACCAGGTTGATTCCAGAGATGAGGGGGTTAGCCTATAAGGAGAGATTGACTCTCCTGGGACTATACACGCTGGAATTCAGAAGAATGAGAGGGGATCTTATAGAAACATATAAAATTATGAAAGGGATAGATAAGATAGAGGCAGGAAAGTTGTTTCCACCGGTAGGTGAGGCTAGAACTAGGGGACATAGCCTCAAGATTCGGGGGAGTAGATTTAGGACGGAGATGAGGAGAAACTGCTTTTCCCAGGGAGTAGTGAATCTGTGGAATTCTCTGCCCAGGGAAGCAGTAGAGGCCACCTCAGTAAATATATTTAAGGCACAGTTAGATAGATTTTTGCATAGTGGGCGAATCGAGGGTTATGGGGAAAAGGCAGGTAGGTGGATCTGAGTCCACAGCCAGATCAGCCATGATCTTATTGAATGGCGGAGCAGGCTCGACAGACCAGATGGCCGACTCCTGCTCCTGTTTCTTATGTTCTGATGTGCTGGCAGAAGGGATTAGGTGTCATTAGCTTCATTAGTTCGGCATGACGCAATGGGCCTGTTCCTGTGCTGTACTGTTCTACGTTCTATGTCCTGTGATCCACCCCCACACCCACGGATGCACCCACACTTTGCAGCCAAAATAAATGATCTCTGGGCCCCCCTTATCACAGCTGTCCATCAAAGCAGCAACTGGACCTCAACAGGTGGCGGATCCTGAGGCCCTGTCCCCGGCAACCATGATGACCTTTGAACCCTGTGACATCAAAGGCCCTTTCAACTGTCCTAGAAGTCAGGGAAACAGGCCCTTCGGCCCAACTGGTCCATGCCAACCAAGGTGCCTACCTGAGCTAATCTCATTTGCCTGCATTTGGCCCATATCCCTCCCAGTCCTTCCTATCCATGTACCTGTCCAAATATCTTTTAAATGTCATTGTACCCACCTTAACCACTTCCTCTGGCAGCTCGTTCCAAATACCCACCACCCTCTGTGTGAAAAAGTTGCCCCTCAGGTCCCCTTTAAATCTTTCCCTCTCTTACCTTAAATCTACGCCCTCTAATTTTAGACTCCCCTACCCTGGAAAAAAAAGGACTGTGACTATCTACCCTATTTATGCCCTGCATAACTTTATAAACCTCTGTAAGATCGCTGCTCAGCCTCCTTCGCTCCACGGAAAACAGTTCCCGCCTATCCACTCTCTTCTTATTACTCCAGCCCTCCAGTCCTGGCAACGTCCCTGTGAATGTTTTCTGCACCCTCCCTAGCTTAAGTACTTCCTTCTTATAGTGTGGCAACCAGAACTGCACAGAATACTCCAAGAGCAGTCTAAACAATGTTTTGTACAGCTGTAACCTGATGTCCCAACTCTTGTACTCAACGGGCTTTTGCAGCCAATATAATACAAGACCACCAGAGTGATCTTGTCCTTTATTGACAGACCCACCTCAATCCTTTCCCCTTCTGATCCTTCTGAAATAAACATTCAGTCCATAGCCTTAGTCACCTTGCAGCCACATCTTCATAATAGCCATAAGATATAGGAGCAGAATTAGGCCATTCAGCCCATTGAGTCTGCTCTACCATTCAATCATGGCTGATTTATTTTTCAATCCCATTCTCCTGCCTTCTCCCTGTAACCCTTAACCCCCTTACCGATCAAGAGCCCATCAATCTCTGCCTTAAACACACGCAATGACTTGGCCTCCACAGCCGTCTGTGGCAATGAATTCCACAGATTCACCACCCTCTGGCTGAAGGAATTCCTCCTCATCTCAGTTCTAAAGGGACGTCCCTTTATTCTGAAGCTGTGCCCTCGGATCCTAGACTCTCCCACTGATGGAAACATCTTCCCCTCGTGTGGTCTATCCAGGTCTTTCAGTATCCAGTGGGTTTTGATGTGATCTCCCCTCATCCATCATCAGTTCATGCCTGTTTCTATTTGTGTCCTGAACTTATCTAGTTATGAATGCTGTGTGCATTCAGATAAAAAGCCTTGAATTATTTTCCCCTTGACCTGACTCTTGCACTTGTCAGCTATCTTCCTTCCTTATAGCCACTGGTAATTATGTCTAAATGTTTCTGATAATCAATTTAAAATCAGTTAAAGATTAAACACAAAAAAATTAAAAATATTAAACATTTCAAAACACATTTAACTAATAGAATGTGATTAATAATGTAAATATTAATTAAAATACAAACTAGCCACTAATGCAAACTGGAGGAACAGCACCTCATTTTCCTTCTTGGAACCTCGCAGCCTAACGGCATGAACATTGAATTCTCCCACTTTAAGTAACCCCCACCCCCCTTCCCCACACCCACTCCCAACCATGCATCTTTTTTTCCCCTTTCTGAGCCTCCTCTCTTTTTTCTAACCCCTTTTTCTCCTCCATCCCCCGGTGGATCTGCTCTCCCTCCTCCCCCACACCTGCCCATCACCATCTCTGACCTGCATCTACCTATCACCACCCTGTGCCCACCCCGCCTCCCGTCTTTTGTCCACCTATCACTGCTCTGCTTTTCCCCCCCTATATATCGGGCTTCCCCTTTTCCTATCTTCAGTCCTGAAGAAGGGTCCTGACCCGAAACGTTGACCGCCTGCTTTTCTCCACGGACGCTGCCTGGCCTGCTGAGTTCCTCCAGCATCATTGTGTTTTTCATCTAGATTCCAGCATCTGCAGTCCTTTGTTTCTTCAGCCACTTACCTTTTCAATTCAGTCAGGTGACCTTATTCAAATGTGCGGTCATTGAGCAAAGCAAAGTCAACGGATGCGGAGTGCATCGGCCACTCAACTCAGCCCGTCTACGCTATGCCCCCAGATGGTACCAAGCCCAATGGTGGACATGCTGGCATCGGGCACCCAGCGTGCTCCTGGACTCCCTTGCTGGAGTTCAGGGGAACGCGCTAACCCGTGTATGGCAGCTAACGACAGAGCAACTGGCTGGCCGGCATTTTAATAATGACCTCCCCCCCCTCCCTCCCCCGCGCAGTAGAACGCCTCTGCCCCGCGATCTCCCACTAACAAGCCATGGGGAGTGGGTGGGGGTTCAAGCAGAACTTGGTTGGGGGGGTTGCGGGGTGGGGATATCAAGCAGCAGATGTGGATGTTGGGTCGGGCAAGGTGATCTCAATGGAAGAGTGGGACAAGGGCTGGGCAGATGGCGGGAGGGTGGGTGCTATGGGAGTGAGGGGAGCAAGATGCACTCAGGGACGATGGCAATGAAAGGCAGCTCCAACCCAGTTGGGACGGAGAGGTCTCGGAAGTGCCTGGACAAAACACAGCCCTGTAACCAACTAAACAGCGCTAGACCTACAGGCAGCCGTAGAGAGTTGGACAAACTGATCGGGCACACAGGGGTTCCAGCAACAGTTTCAACCCACAGTCTTCTCAAAGTGGCCTCAAGCACAAAGTCCAGGTACTAAAACCCAGGGTTACTGTGACAGGACACGGGCTCGACTGTGTAGGACTGGTGTCAGGAGCAAGTTCTCAACGCAGAGGTTGTAGGTCCTCCCCGGCAGTGCTTGTGGGTACGCAGTCAATGAGCCAGGATCCACACATCTCTGGGAAATAAGGGAATTAGAGGACATGGGGTAGAGGAGGGGAAACAATGCCAGCCAGAAACCTACTGAAGGGAAGGGTCAAGTGGGTGACTTTCTTTCCCAGTTTCTTACACACTCAGTAGTTCTCGCACACACAGTCATTCAACAAGCGAGTTCACACTCACACTGAAGGTGCTCATACATGATTAATACACAAGAAAAATAGTTGCAAGAGTAGGCCATTCAACCCTTGTAGGCTGCGTCACCATTTAATATCATCCTCTTCCACACTCAATCCCCAATCCCTTCTTGCCTTTTGTATCAAGAAAAGGCAAGAAGGGATTGCACCATCTGCTAAGTGAAGAAACTTCTCATCTCCATCTTAATCGTTTTATCCTGTATCTTGAGACTGGGACCCCCCCACTCATTGTAAATTTGCCGGCCAGAGGAAACATCCTCCCTGCATCCAGTCTGTCTAACTCTGCCAGAACTTTGGAGTCCTGATGCCGGGTTTTGACCCAAAATGTCGACAATTCCTTCCTCCCCCCAACAGATGTACTGTGGATTAGTTATTAGGGATTAGAAGGCAGAAGGGATTAGTTTAGTTGGGCATTTGATTACTAATTTAATTAGTTCGGCACAACATTGTGGGCCGAAGGGCCTGTTCCTGTGCTGTACTGCTCTACGTTCTAGATGCTGTTTGACCCGCTGAGTTCCTCCAGCAGATTGTGTGTTGCTCCAGATTCCAGCGTCTGCTGTCTCTTGTGTCCCTTGCCAGAATTTTGTAAGTTTCGAAGGGATATCCTAAAATCGACTGAATGTAGGCCTGGTTGACCCAACACTCTGAACGTCCCAGAAATCAGTCCAGTGAAGCCTCTCTGTACTCCCTCTGTGGTAAGTATACCCTTTCTTAGGGAAGGAGACATGGACAGCATGCAATACTCCAAATGTGGTCCCATTAAAGGCCCTGTTTAACATTATGGTCACTCTTCCTTAAAGAGCCCCACACAACTAGGACCAGTCTATAGGTAGGTTAAAGTCACCTATGATTACTGTAGTATCCTTGTTACATGCATCTCTAATTTCCGTTTGATGCTGTTCCCTACATTACCACTACTGTCTGGAGGACCATAGACATGATGCACACAGCACACACATGATACATGCTGAACCATGTACACACACACACACACACACACACACACACACACACACACACACACTCATACAAACTGCATGCTCATATTCAGTCCACGACCATGCACGCACTCCTACAAACACACAGACACACGCGCGAAAAATATATGCACAAAGAAATCCATCACACAAACCAACCTCCCCTCCATTGACTCCGCCTACACTTCCCGCTGCCTCAGGACAGCAGCCAACATTATCAAGGGCTCCTCCCACCCCGATCATTCTCCCTTCTCCCCTCCCGTCAGGCAGAAGATACAAAAGCCTGAGAACATGTACCACCAGGCTTCTATCCCGCTGTTATCAGACCCTCGAACAGACTTCTTATACGCTAAAGATGAATTCTTGATCTCCTAATCTACCTCATCGTGGCCCTTGCACTTTACCTGCACTGCACTCTCTCTGTAACTGGAACACTATACTCTGCATTCCATTTTCCTTCTTACAACCTCAATGTATGTATAAAATGATCTGTATGGATGGCATGCAAAACAAAGTTTTTCACTGTACGTCGGTGTCTGTGACAATAATAAACTAATTTACTGATCTGTCTGGATGGTACGCAAACAAAAGTTTTTCACTGTATCCCGGTACATGTGACAATAACAAACCAGTACCAATGCCTAGAAATGACATGCACACACAGACTCAGAAGCTGAACACACATACGTGCACACACACATGCGCTGATGCTCACACGCACACACTCACGCATGTGCTCACGTACACACACACTCATGCCAGAAGTTCACGGACACCAGCCTCCCCTCCTTGGACTCTGTCTTTACCTCTCGTTGTCTTGGTGTAGCAGCCAGCATAATCAAAGACCCCACGCACCCGGGACATTCTCTCTTCTCTCCTCTTCCATCGGGTAGAAGACACAGGAGCCTGAGGGCACGTACCACCGGACTTAAGGACAGCTTCTACCCCACTGTGATAAGACTATTGAACGGTTCCCTTATATGATGAGATGGACTCTGACCTCATGATCTACCTTGTTGTGACCTTGCACCTTACTGCACTGCACTTTCTCTGTAGCTGTGACACTTTACTCTGTACTGTTATTGTTTTTACCTGTACTACCTCAATGCACTCTGTACTAACTCAATGCAACTGCACGGTGTAATGAATTGATCTGTACGATCAGTTTGTAAGACAAGCTTTTCACTGTACCTCGGTACAAGTGACAATAATAAACCAATACCATTTAGGCTGGGATCAAGTACAAGTTCACTTCTCATAGTTCATCTTGAGCATAGATACAATTCTGCCTCTTGGCTGCAGGACCTTGAAGCTCTGCACAAGCGGAGATGCAACCCTCAGATGCATTCTGCCAGCAGTAAAACAATTCAAGTGCTGAAAGAGCTAAAAGAACATTTACAATAAAAACAGAAACTGCTGAAGATACTCTGCAGGTCAGGCAGCACCTGCAGAGAGAGAAACAGACTCAATGTTTCAGGTCCATAACCTATCTGAGTGTTTCCAGCACCTTCTGTTTTTATTTCAGATTTTCAGCAAGTGCAGTTTTTTTTGCTTTAAGATAATTTTAACATTGGCTGTAAAACAAATAAACTATCCCGCTTATGTTCAATGTATTTACTGTTTTGGAATATTTACAGTAGAACAACCAATGACTCAATAGAGCCTCCTGCTTGTGAGCACCATCTTTTATACAACGGTTAGCATTGGTGAGGGGTCTCGAAACAGTCTGAGTGTGAATGTGTCCTGCGGTGTGTGTGTGTGTGTGTGTGTGTGTGTGTGTGTGTGTGTGTGTGTGTGTGTGTGTGTGTGTGTGTGTGTGGGGTGTGTGGCGTGTAGTGAGAGTGCATGTGCAAACATGTGTGTGAACTGTTTATTGAAGCAACAGATCAGACCAATGAGATAATGGGGAGGGGAGGGGAGTGGCTGAAGAGGTCTTGGGGGAGAGGTGATGGGAGGATGAGAGAGGGTATGGACCCGTAACAGTTCCATCATGGGTACAGCTCCCCCCACCATCCAGGACATCCACAAGAAGCGATGAGTCAGGAAGGTGACATCCATCATCAGGGACCCCCACCATCTGGGCCATGCCCTCTTCTCGATCCTGCCATCAGGCAGGAGGTACAGGAGCCTGAAGACCCACATCTCAATGTTCAACAACAGCCTCTTCCCCGCTGCCATCAGGTTCTTGAACCCACCTGAAAAACCTTAACACTACATAGAACATAGAACAGTACAGCTCAGGAACAGGCCCTTCGTCCCACGATGTTGTACCTAACTAATTAAACTGATACCTAATCCCCTCTGTCTGCACATGGTCCACATCCCTCCATTCTCTGCACATCCATGTGCTTATCTAAGAACCTCTTAAATACCTTGATCGTATCTGCCTCCACCACCACTCCTGGCAGCGCATTCCAGGCACCCACCACTCTCTGTGTAAAAAAACTTGCCCCTCACATCTCCTTTGAACTTTTCCCCTCTCACCTTAAACGCATGCCCTGTTGTGTTAGACACTTCAATCCTGGGAAAAAGATACTGGCTGTCTACCCTGTCTATGCATCTCATAGTTTTATAAACCCCTGTCAGGTCTCCCCTCAGCCTCCGCCATTCCAGAGAAAACAACCCAAGTTTGTCCAACCTCTCCTTATAGCTCATGCCCTCTAATCCAGACAGCATCCTGGTGAACCTCTTCTGCACCCTCTCCAAAGCCTCCACATCCTTCCTGTAATGGGGCGATCAGACTATATTTCTTTTTCTCTCTCAAATTGCACTAGTGTTATGCTTATTTATGTATAACTTATGCTAGTTAATGTTAATACTATAATTCCAAGCAAACTCATCACCAAACTCCGAGACCTGGGACTCAACACCTCCCTCTGCAACTGGATCCTTGACTTTCTGACCAACAGACCTCAATCAGTGAGGATAGCCAGCAACACCTCCAGCACAATTATTCTCAACACTGGTGCCCCACAAGGCTACATCCTCAGCCCTTTACTCTGCTCCCTGTACACTCGTGACTGCGAGGCCAGGTTCTGCTCTAACTCCATCTACAGCTTGCAGATGATACCACCGTAGTGGGCCATATCTCAAATAACGATGAGTTGGAGTACAGAAAGGAGATAGAGAGCTTAGTGACATGGTGTCGGGACAACAACCTTTCCCTCAATGTCAACAGAACAAAAGAGCTGGTCATTGTTTACATCAACAGTGCTGAGGTTGAGAAGGTTGAGAGCTTCAAGTTCCAAGGAGTAATCATCACCAATAACCTGTCCTGGTTCAACCACGTATACGCCACGGCCAAGAAAGCTCACCAGCACCTCTACTTCTTCAGGAGGCTAAAGAAATTCGGCATGTCCCCTTTGATACTCACCAACTTTTATCAATACACCATAGAAAGCATCCTATCTGGATGCACCACGGCTTGGTATGGCAACTGCTCTGCCCAGGACCGCAAGAAACTGCAGAGAGTTGTGGACACAGCCCAGTGCATCACGGAAACCAGCCTCCCCTCCATGGACTCTGTCTATACCTCTCGCTGCCTTGGTGAAGCAGCCAGCATAATCAAAGACCCCACCCACCCAGGTCATTCTCTCTTCTCCCCTCTCCCATCAGGCAGAAGATACAGGAGCCTGAGGGCACATACCACCGGGCTCAAGGACAGCTTCTATCCCACAGTGATAAGACGATTGAATGGTTCCCTTATATGATGAGATGGACTCTTGACCTCACAATCTATCTTGTTGTGACCTTGCACCTTATTGTCTACCTGCGATGCACTTCGCTGTAGCTGTGACACGTTACTCTGTATTCTGTTATTGTTTTAACCCTGTACTACCTCAACGCACTGTGTAATGAATTGACCTGGACGAACTGTATGCAAGACAAGTTTTTCACTGTACCTCGGTACAAGTGACAGTAATAAACCAATACCAATTCCAATACCAATTTATGTTGATTCAAGTTTATGTTAAATTATGCTGGTGATGCCTGTAATGTAATGTGCTGCTGCTAGAAGAAGCTCATCTTCATGGCATTTATACCCTGGGTAGTTAAGCCTTTGACAATGAACTTGAACTTGCATGGAAGCTGGGACAAGAGAGGGTTGGGGGAAGAGGAAGGCAGGGAGGAATGAAGGAGGGCTACATTCAGGAGATGCCGCTGTCTCTCTCAGCCTTAGAGCCACAGCAAGGAGGAAGATGGAGAGGGAGGGTGACAGGATGAGAGGGCAGAGGAAGACACAGAGGAAGAGATGGAGTGTGGAGGTGGGAGGTGAGAGGTAGGATGGTGGGGCTGGCAGGAAAGTGGAGGAACAGGAGGATCAAGAGGGAGAGGAGGAGGGGAGAGAGAGGAGTCGGAGGCAGTGAGGAAATTAGGCTTCCCCACTCTGGAAGAGGGCAAAGGTCATTCAGAAGTCTCCGCCATACCTGATCAAGTGATAACTGTGAGATGCCAGAATGCAGCAGAGAGAGAGAGGGAGAGAAAAGGAGAGAAAAGGAGAGGGGAAAAGAACAGGAAGATAACGTCAGTGAAAGGGAAGGAAGGGAATACTGAAAAGATGAATGCAAAGAGCGAATTGAGTAACGTTCAACATTTCCAAGCTCATCATTCAACCTACTATTGAGAAAATACTTCTCTTATTTTTGTTCTTCTTAAACCAAGGAATTATCTTATGTTATCTGTCTGTAAAGTGGAAATTTGTTGAACGATACTCAGAGCCATTCTTTTATCACTTGATGCAAAGTAATATTCAATGGTTAAACCCTGGGGCTACACATGACAGGGGCTCAAGGCATCTCCTAGTCCCCTCTCCACCTTGTGCTGGAGGGCCAGCCTCTATGACCTGCTACCCCATCACCAGACCGAGATGGGTTCTTTGTCCCTTCTTCTCCTCCTCACGTTCACCGCACAGACTGCAGTGGGGGGTGGGGGGGGGGGGGGTGGTGGTCACCACAACCTTCTTGAGGGGCTCAGGGATGTCACTAAACGGCACACGTTGGGACTAAGTGGCTTGCAGAAGTGCAGGTCAGACAGCCCCAGACACTGGCCTTGTCATGGGACCATGCCCATTTGAGGCCAAGGCCTGGTTTCAAGCTCAGCTATAGGCTCAAGCCCAGTTTGAGATCCAGGCCTAAATTCTGGCCTAGTTATAGTTTTAGCCCTAATCTCAGGCCTCAGAGATTACATCTCTGGACCAAGGGTCATGCCTAGTTAGAGGCCAAGGTCAAGCCCAGTTATAGGCCAAAGGTCAAGCTCAATTGGAAGGCAGTTAAGCCTAGTTGGAGGCCAAAGGTCAAGCCCAGTTGTAGGTCCAAGGTCAAGCCCAGTTGTAGGCCCAGACTCCAACATAAGCCCAGCCCCATGACCATTTCCCTATGCAACCTTCAGATCTCAAGAGTCGTAGAGGTTGTAACTTTATCAACAATAGAAATGCTGGCTGGGATAACAACATTCCCCAGCATAAAAACTTTGACGATTATTCAATTACCCAGCAGGGAACACCAATAATAATACAGAAAATCCTGGATGTATTCAGCAGGTCAGCCAGCGTCTGTGGAGAGAGAACCAGAGCCGACATTTCAGATTGAACATCTTACATTGGAACGGATGAAAGTTCACCGACCTGAATCTAACTCTGCTTGGCTCTGTTTCTCTCCCCACAGATGCTTCCTGACCTGCTGAGTCTTTTCTACAGCATCTGCAGTATTTTGCTTTCAGATTACTGATATCCAGGAGTTCAGCAGATAAAGGTACCCACCAACACACAGAATGGAGAAAAGCAGCATCAACCCATGAATCTCAAGAGGAAGACTGACTTTCACACACACACGCCCATCAGCAAGACAACAGACACACCAACCAACGCAGCCAAAGAAAGAGAGACACACACAAACCATTACTGAGACAACAGAAGCCAAGAGGTGTTGGGTTCACAAGGGTTGTACACGATGGGAATGAGCAGGGAATGAATTCTCTACAGTACAATGGATCAGAAACTCAGCCCTTGGAGGTTAATGATCAAGGAGAGTTCAGTTCTCCCCATTACCAATGTCCCCAGGGAGATGCTCGACGTTGCCCTGGCCTTGAGATACCTTGGTTGTCCCTTCCCTTTCTGGAGAGGGAGAAAGGTCCCAGTACACTCACACCCTACCCCCCGCCAACCCTCCTGAAGATGGCATGGCTCAAGACTAGATCTAGGACAGTACAACACAACAAGAGGGCTGGGAGCCACACGCCACCAGACGGAGGCATGGAGGGTCTGGAGAGCTCAGGTCTAAGGGAGGAAGGCCAATGAGACAGTTTCATTCCAGTCACCTGCCTTCCAACCTCCGCACTTTAATTGCACCAGAGTCTCCCCCAGAAAATGGACTCCCTATAAGTAACAAACTCCCCAGGGCAGCTTCAAGCAGTCCTGCTAAGTAACAATTTACCTCTTCCATACGGTTTAACAAGGCCAAGCTTCAACTGTTTTTAGCGGTCAACACACATTAAGTTCGTCACACCGCACCCCTTCCTCTTCCCTTCTGTTCCTGTGCCCCCTCCCTCCTCCCTCAACCTAACTCCCTTTCCTTCTCCTCTCTCCTGCTCCCTACCTCCCTCCTCTCTTTCCTTACAAGCCGTATTCTCTTAGAGTCATACAGCACAGAAACAGGCCCTTCGGCCCACCAAGTCCATTAATACTTATCCCACCTTTGGGAGGTTTCCTTTTATTCTCCCCACATTCCCATCAACTCTCCCCCAGTCTCTACCCCTCACCCACACACCGGGGCAATTTACAGCAGCCAATTAACCCACCGACCAGCACGCCTTTGGGACGTGGGAGGAAACTGGAGCACCCGGGGGAAACCCATGTGGTCACAGGGAGAACGTGCAAACTCTGTCTTTCTCTTCTTCCCTCCATCACACTATCTTTCCCTCACTGTGTCAGTACCCCCTCTCATTCTGTAGCCCCCCTCAGCTAGTCACGCCTAAACCTCCCCCGAGTGGGTTGACCACTTGTATCAAGGTGGCAAGGCCTGGGGAATGACGCAACTTCATCCTGAAAATTCCCAAAAGTTCAACGACCCAATCGGTAGAGCACATCCGACATCTCCATGTACCTACTCTTCAAGGCTCGACTAATGGACCAAGTCAAACCAACGAGAGACCCTTCCCACAGCTCAACACACCCCTCAGAGCTGAGAATGAGATGGCCAGAGCAGCAAGCAGCATGCCAACACAACGAGCAGAGACTAGCAAAGAGGGAAAGCTCACTCACTTCTGCAGGATGAACATTCCCACCACGATGGTGACCGATATAATGTCTGAAGTTATCCAAAGCATCAGGTATTCGTCAGGATGCTGTAGTGAAGGAAATGAATTATGTTATAGCTAGAAAATAGAACATAGAACATTACAGTACAATACAGGCCCTTCAGCCCACGATGTTGTGTCGACATTTTATCCTGCTCTAAGATCTATCTAACCCTTCCCTCCCACATAGCTCCCCATTTCTCTATCATTCATGTGGCTACCTAAGAATCTCTTAAATGTCCCTAATGTATCTGCCCCCACAACCTCTGCCGGCAGTGCGTTCCACACACCCACCACTCTCTGTGTAAAAAACTTACCCCTGACGTCCCCCTTATACCTTCCTCCAATCACCTCAAAATTACGTCCCCTCGTGTTAGCCATTTTCGCCCTGGGAAAAAGTCTCTGACTGTCCACTCGATCTATGCCTCTTATCATCTTGTATACTTCTATCAAGTCACCTCTCATCCTCCTTCTCTCCAAAGAGAAAAGCCCCAGCTCACTCAACCTATCCTCATAAGACATGCTCTCCAATCCAGGCAGCATCCTGGTAAATCTCCTCTGCACCCTCTCTAAAGCTTCCACATCCTTCCTATAAGGGGGTTATCTCTGGGGTTACATAGTGCTCATAGGAATGGTCTGTTCTTAATTCCTCACAGTCAGTTCACCTGCAACCACTCCCAGGGCACAGGTTAGACACAGAGTGAAGCTCCCTCCACACCATCCGATCACACACTCCCGGGGTCAGACACAGATTGAAGCTCCCTCTACACTGTCCCATCACACACTCCCGGGGTCAGACACAGAGTGAAGCTCCCTCCACACCGTCCCATCACACACTCCCAGGGTCAGGCACAGGTTGAAGCTCCTTCTACACCATTCCATCACATACTCCCAGGGCATGGGTTAGACTCAGAGTGAAGTTCCCCTACACTGTCCCATCACACACTTCCAGGGTCAGGCACAGAGTGATGCTCTCTCTACACTGTCCCATCACACACTCCCAGAGTCAGACACAGAGTGAAGCTCCCTCAACACTATCCTGTCACACTCTCCCAGGGCAGGGACAACATGGGTTAGACCCAAAGTGAAATTTGTGTTGAAAGCCCATGAAGTATTTACTATAACTCTGTAAATGGATAACTGATAAGTAATAGGAATAACATGATTTGTTATGGAAATGTCGACTTGAACATTCTGTGCTTACATATTTTAGAATTTTTATGGATAAAATAAATTTTAAGATTAAAGAAACAGGTTAGATGCAGAGTAAGAAACAAACTGCTAGAGGAACTCAATGGGTTGGGCAGCATCTGTGGGGGGAAATGGACAGATGACGTTTTAGGCTGAGACCCTTCATCTGCACTGAGAGAGCAGAGAGATAGCCGGTATACAGAAGTGAGGAGGAGCAAGAGCTGACGGGTGATGGGTGGATCCAGGTGAGGAGGGGTGACGGGCAGATGGAGGAGGGGAGAGTGGGAGTAGCGACAGAGGCTGGGAGGTGAGGGGTGGAGGTGACACAGGGCTGCAGATGGTGGGATCTGATAGGAGAGGAAGGTGGAGCGTGGAACCAATAAGGAAGGTGGGGCAGGCAGATGGGAACAGTGGGGGGGGAGGGGACCCAGTGGGAGGGGTGTGTGAGTGATGGGCAGATGGGTGGAGGAGGGGTAAGAATCAGGGTGCTGGGGGCTGGGGTGGGTGCAGGAAGACCTGGGTAGACCAGGAGGAGAGAGAAAGGGACAGAGGGCAAGCAGGTTACCTGAAATTAGACACAGAGTAAAACTCCCTCTGTACTGTTCCCTCCCAGGGCAGGGATTAGACACAGAGTCCCATCACATAAGCCCAGGACATGGGCACTACAGGTCAGATACAGAGCAAGGATCCCTCTACAGTGTCTCGTTTCACACTCCTAGGGCAGTGACAACATGGGTTAGAGCCAGAGTGAAGCTCTCTCTACAGAGTCTCATAACACACTCCCAGGGCAGGAGTCCATGTTCTCCACGTACATATTGAGTAAGAGAAGTTGCAGTTCCTGGCTGAGTATATGAAGGGGCTGCTCTTCAAGTTCCGGTTGCACTTCAGCCCCACTCTCCCAGTGCGGAGGGGTGCAGTGGGTTGGTATTGGTACAGGTTTATTACTGTCACATGTACCGAGGTACAGTGAAAAACTTGTCTTGCATACCGATCGTACAGGTCAATTCATTACACAGTGCAGTTACATTGAGTTAGTACAGAGTGCATTGAGGTACTACAGGTAAAAACAATAACAGTACAGAGTAAAGTGTCACAGCTACAGAGAAAGTGCAGTGCAATAAGGTGCAAGGTCACAACAAGGTAGACCATGAGGTCAGAGTCCATCTTATCGTATTAGGGAACCATTCAATAGTCTTATCACAGTGGGGTAGAAGCTGTCCTTGAGCCTGGTGGTACGTGCCCTCAGGCTCTATCTTCTGCCTGATGGGAGAGGAGAGAAGAGAGAATGACCCGGGTGGGTGGGGTCTTTGGTTATGCTGGCTGCTACACCAAAGCAGCGAGAGGTAAAGACAGAGTCCATGGAGGGGAGGCTGGTTTCCGTGATGTGCTGGGCTGTGTCCACAACTCTCTGCAGTTTCTTACGATCCTGGGCAGAGCAGTGATGTCCTGGCTGAGGTGGCCATTCACAGGTCCAGGCAGCGGTGTGTCGAGGATCCCCCCGGAGCCGACTGCCTGCCCCTCTTCCGAGGATACGTCCATGCCAAAGTGTCCACTGGCTCCCTGGAGTGCTTCTGGGGCCAGTGGGAACTGTAGGGGCTGGAGTGTGTCCTGAACAAGGATGGTTGTGATTCAGAGACACAGGAGACTGCAGATGCTGGAATCTGGAGCAACAAACAATCTGCTGGAGGAACTCAGTGGGTCGAACAGTATCTGTGGGTGGGGGGGGGGGGGGGGGGGGGGGGGGGGGGGGGCAGAGAAGGAAGTGTCGACATTTCAGGTCAAAACCCTGCATCAGGACCTGCCAGAGTTAGACAGACTGGATGCAGAGAGGATATTTCTCCTGGCCGGGAAGTCTAGAATGAGGGGGGTCACAGTCTCAAGGTACAGGATAAGACATTTAGGACGGAGATGAGGAGAAATTTCTTCAGTCAAAGCTGGGGAAATCTCTACCACAGAGGGCTGCAGAGTCCAAGTTGTTGAATCATAGAGTCACAGAGTCATAGCACAGAAACAGGCCCAACTCATCCATGCCGACTGTGTTGCCCAGCAAGCTAATCCCATCTGCCTGCATTTTGCCCTTAGCCCCCTAAACCTCTCCTATCCATGGACTTATCCAGATGGCTTTTAAACTTTGCTAATGTGCCCGCCCCAACCACTATTTCTGGCAGCTCATTCCAAATACGCACCACCCTTTGCATGAAGAAGCTGCCCCTGATGTCCCTTTTAAATCTCCCACCTCTGATCTTAAACCTATGTCCTCTTGCTTTTAGCACCCCCTCATAGGTTGAGTGAGCTGGGGCTTTTCTCTTTGGAGAGAAGGAGGGTGAGAGGTGACTTGATAGAGGTGTACAAGATGATAAAAGGCACAGATCAAGTGGACAGTCGGAGACTTTTTCCCAGGGCAACAGTGGCTAATATGAGGGGACATAGTTTTAAGGTGATTGGAGGAAGGTATAAGGGGGATGTCAGAGGTAAGTTTTTTTACACAGAAAGTGGTGGGTGCGTGGAACGCAATGCCGGCAGAGGTTGTGGGGTAGATACATTAGGGACATTTAAGAGACTCTTAGATAGCCACATGAATGATAGAGGAATGGAGGGCTATGTGGGAGGGAAAGGTTACATTGATCTTAAGGTAGGTTAAAAGGTCGGTACAAGATTGTGGGCCGAAGGGCCTGTACTGTGCTGTAAGGTTCTATGTTCCATGATTTCTTGACACAAAAGGCATTGAGGGATATGTGGAGAGAGGAGGGGATATGGTATTGGATGGAGGACTGTTTGCCCTCTTAGCTGCTTAGTATACCTGTGTGTTTGCTTTCAGTGACTGGTGTACAAGGACAGGGCCCTTTCTACATCAACATTTCCCAATCTACCACCATTTAAGTAACACCCTTCCTGTGGGAGGAAAGGAATTGTCACCATTGAGGGTCAAAACCCTGCGTCAGGACTGATGATTGTGATTTAATTTGATGTAGATTTTGTAAATATTGAATTGAGAATGAAGTAAGCATCGTAAATATATTAGTAAACCACTTCTCAAACAAAAAAATGGGTCAGACACAGAGTGAAGCTCCCTCTGTATAGTTCCCAAGGAAGGGGAGTGCAGATGAAATGCAGCATAGAAGCCATTTAAAATGGCACATTCACAGATGTGCACACACAAAAGTGAGGCGAGTTATTGCAGTGATCACAGCAACAATCGAAGGGTTCAGCTGGCTAAGTGAATCAAGCAACAGCCCATTTCCTCATCGTCAGGCAACTGCCAACAAACCTCATTACAGGCTGATCAGGAGACAAAGATGTGTGGCAGGATTGGGGGTGTTGGGGAGGGAGGGAGATCATCACACACACCAGAACAACAAGGCAGAAAGCACAGGTGATGACCTGTTCAGTGGGGCGCGGAACGCAAATACACGTCCGTGAAGCTGCAAGGACTTATTACAAATAACCTCCAGAGTTCAAGGGTTGTTAATTAGATGGATCTCCCACCAGAAGCTGCACTGTTTGCTGTCGCTTTGTAGAATGCTCTTATTTGCCTATCTTTATGGGTCTGTGGGAAATCCCCAGTGACATCTTCACAAGGAGAAAACAACAACAAAGACAAGGCAGAGGCACAAAAGACTGCAGATACTGGAATCTGGAGCCACAAACAATCCACTGGAGGAACTCAGTGAGTCGAGCAGCATCTGTGGAGGGAGAGGAATTGACGTTTCAGGTTGAAGCCCTGTATCAGGACTGGGACTGGGAGCGATTCCTTTCCTCCCACAGATGCTGCTCGACCCACCGAGTTCCTCCAGCAGATTGTTCGTTGAACAAAGATGAGGCTCTGGACTAACTTGCGGTGGTGCACCTGGTAGGGCTGCTGCTTCACAGTGTGCCAGTGACCCAGGTTCGATCCTGACCTCTGGTCCTGTCTGTGTGGAGGTTGCATGCTCTCCCTGTAAACTTCTGGGAGCTCCGGTTTCCTCCCGCATAGAGTCATAGTCAGAGTAATACAGCACGGAAACAGGCCCTTCAGCCCAACTGGTCCATGCCGGCCAAGATTCCCATCTAAGCTCATTCCATTTGCCTGTGTTTGGCCCACATCCCTGTAAACCTTTCCTATCCACGTACCTGTCCAAGTACCTTTTAAATGTTGTTATTGTACCTGCCTCAACCACTTCCCCTGGCAGCTCGTTCCACATACTGACCACCCTCTGTTGCCCCTCAGCTTCCTATTAAATCTCTCCCCTCTCACCCTAAACCCGTGCCCTCTAGTTCTGATTCCCCAACCCTGGGAAGAAGACTGTACATTCATCCTATCTATGCCTTTCATGATTTTATACACCTCATTTCAGCCCTCAGATTACATCCCAAAGAAGTGCGGGTTGGTAGGTTAATTTTCCACTGTAAGTTGCCCCTAGTGTGTCAGTGAATGGTAGAACCTGGGTGGGAGTTCACAAGAAAGTAAGGATTCTGCTTGTTGGTAACTGGTAATTGGTTTATTATTGTTACATGTATGGAGATAAAGTGAAAAAACTTTGTTTGTGTGCCATCGAGACAGATCATCACGTAAGTACATTGAGGTGGTACAAAGGGAAAGCAATATATAAAAAGAAGGGATTAATGTAGGATCAGTGTAAATGGGTGGTTGATGGTCAGTACAGATACAGTGGGCTGAAGGGCCTCTTTCTGTGCAGTCTCTCTGTATGATTCCATGAAATCAGGCACTCTGAAAGGGCAACCAACCCTCCAGGGGTTGCCCAGAGTCAGTTGGAATTGAAAGTTCATCTTCAAGATGCACAAACGAGAACGGTCATTGAGTCATCCAACAAAAATCCTCCTCCCTTTCTATTCATTCGCAAGAGTTCAGTTAGTTCTAGCAGATGGTGAAATCCATTGGAGGAACAGGGTCCGTATGGCACGCAGAAGGCCTGGGGAGGACAGGGTGTTTCTAATGGACCGATGGCAGAGATGACAGACAGGGCAGCGGAGCTGACGTAAACCCCAGACGAGAATCGGAAATGGCAGCCACAGTGATCGCCTCACCTTAGACTGGGCTGAGACACCACCCAGAAATAATAGCACAAAATTCCTGACCAACCTTAACAACATTTAAAAGACATTTGGATAAGCTCATGGATAGGAAAGGTTTAGAGGGATGTGAGCCAAACGGAACCAGCTAGGTGGACATCTTGGTCGGCATGGGTGAGTTGGGCCAAATGGCCTGTTTCTGTGCTGTATTAACCCAATGCAGTCCCGAGACACTCCCCTTCTATCAGATCTCATCATCTGCAGCCCTTTGTTGCCTCCTTCTGTCACCTCCCAGCCTCTGTCACCACCTCCACTCCCCTCTCCTCTATCTGTATACCACCCCTCCTCACCTGGATCCACCTATCACCTGCCAGCCCTTTCTCCACCCCTTCCCTCCATCTCTTTATACGGCCTATCTCCCCTCTTTATCTTTCAGTCTACATGAAGGGTCTCGACCCAAAACATCAACTGGAAATCTTAAGTTCAGTGCTGGGCAAGGGACATAGAGCCATAAGGGGGTAGAACTGATTCAAGGGGCTGAACAGCCTCCTCCTTACCATTACTCACCAATATCCAGGTGGGAGTCCGCACTTTGCTCAAGATCTGACAAGCATCGGATGTAACAGACTGCACTCCAGCGCACCACAATACAGAAAACAGCCACGGCTCATTCACAAGGTACAGGTTAGTGCTTATATTCTTTGAAGCATACTCCCTGCAATCAAAAGAGAGAAGAGTGGGTCTTGTGGAGGAACTTGGTGTCAGAAGGTGATGGTAGTCAAGGACCTCAGAATGGATGGAGAAGTCAACCATTAGGCAATTCCATCAATCAATAAGGTGTCAGGGTTTCCTTATAATGGAACAAAGAGAGCTAGCATGCAAATACAGCAAGTCACTTAGAAGGTTAATGGAGTCTAGCTTTTTGCAAAAGGGTCATGGTACCAAAGTAGGGAAGTCTTTCTACAATTACACAGGATGTGCATAGAAATTTCTTCTGGCAAAGAGTGGTGGATCTCTGGAATTCTCTGAGGGTGGTGGAAGCTGGATCATTAGAAGTATTTAAGGTGGAGATGGATAAACATTTGATAGATCCCAAGGAATAGAGGGGGATGGAGAAACAGCACAGAAGAGGGGCTGAGGCCAGCATAGATCGTACTGAACTGTGGGGCAGGCTTGAAGGGCCTGATGGCCTTCTCCTGTGTAGGAGCACTGTGCACAGTTTCGGTCACCTTGCTATAGGAAAGACGTGGTTAAACTGGAAAGAGTGCAGAGAAGATTTATGAGGATGTTGCCAGGACTAGAGGGCCTGAGTTATAGGGAGAGGTTGGCCAGGCTGGGTCTTTATTCCTTGGAACGTAGGAGAATGTGGGACGACCTTATAGAAGTGTTTAAAATTACGACAGGCATAGATAAGCTGGATGGTAACAGTCTTTTCCCCAGGGTAGGGGAGTCCCAAACTAGGGGGCATAGGTTTTGGGTGAGAGGGGAAAGATTTAAAAGCGACCTAGGGGGCAACTTTTTCACGCAGAGGGTGGTGAGTATATGGAACGAGCTGCCAGAGGAAGTGGTTGAGGCAGGTACAATGGCATCATTTAAAAAGCACTTGGATAGGTACATGGAGGGGCAGGGCTTGGGGGATATGGGCCAAATGCAGGAAATTGGGACTGAAGAAGGATCCTGACCCGAAACGTTGACCACCTGCTTTTCTCCACAGATGCTGCCTGGTCTGTTGAGTTCCTCCAGCATCATTGTGTTTTTCGTCTAGATATTCCAGCATCTGCAGTCCTTTCTTTCTCTAGGAAATTGGGACTAGCTGGGTGGGCGCCACGGTCGGCATGGACTGGTTGGGCCAAAGGGCCTGTATCTGTGCTGTATTGCCTTGTGACTCTATGAGTCCTGCTTCTATTTTCTTGTGTTCTTTCCTGCCCGTTCGCCTTCCACTCCCTGTGGACCAAAGTTCCATCTGTCTTGGCCCTGAATATTTTCAATGGCTCTGTCTTCACCGCCTCTGGAGTAGAGAAATTCAAAGATTCACGCCCCTCAGTAGAAATTCCTCCGCATCTTCATTTTAAATGGGCAGCCACTTACTCTACTTCCCAACCCCCTGCCCTCTAGTTCTAGATATCCTCCACCACAAGAAAACAAGGTCTCAGCAACCACCTTCAGAATCTTATGTCTCAATAAGATCATCTCTCATTCTCCTCAGCTCTAATGGGTATCAGTCCAAACTGTTCACCTTGCTCTACAATGGACTTCTTTTTGGTTCTAATTGTGTTCTTTCTCGTAAAAATTGTGTACAATTTATGTTTAGTTTCTGACTTTCTTGTGAGTGCTGCTTATCTGATGCTCTGTGCCTGTGATGCTGCTGCAAGTAAGTTTTTCATTGCACCTGTGCGTACATGGACTTGTGCATCTGACATTAAACTGACTTTCTTCATTACAGGAATCAACCCACTGAACTGCTCTGAAGCAAGTAAACCACTCCTTAAATAAGGTGACTAAAATTGTACACAGTACTCCAGGTGTGGTGTCACCAACATACCTTTATTACATAGAACTTAGAACACTACAGCACAGTACAGGCCCTTCGGCCCACAATGTTGTGCCGACATTTTATCCTGTTCTAAGATCTATCTAACCCTTCCCTCCCACATAGCCCCCCATTTTTCTATCATTCATGTGTCTATCTAAGAGTCTCTTAAATATCCCTAATGTATCTGCCCCCACAACACCTGCCAGAAGTGCGTTCCACGCACCCACCACTCTCTGTGTTAAAAAAACTTACCTCTGACATCCCCCTTATACCCTTCCTCCAATCACCTCGTGTTAGCCATTGTCGCCCTGGGAAAAAGTCTCTGACTGTCCACTTGACCTATGCCTCTTATCATCTTGTACACCTCTATCAAGTCACCTCTAATCCTCCCTCTCTCCAAAGAGAAAAGCCCCAGCTCACTCAGCCTGTCCTCATAAGACATGCTCTCCAATCCAGGCAGCATCCTGGTAAATCTCCTCTGCACCCTCTCTAAAGCTTCCACATCCTTCCTATAATGAGGCAACCAGAACCGAACACAGTACTCGTCACACGTAGTCACATGTACATCGAAACACACAGTGAAATGCATCTTTTGCGTAGAATGTGCTGGGGGCAGCCCACAAGTGTCGCCACGCTTCTGGAGCCAACATAGCGTGCCCACAACTTCCTAATCCGTACATCTTTGGAATGTGGGAGGAAACCAGAGCACCTGGAGGAAACCCACGCAGACACGGGGAAAACGTACAAGCTCCTTACAGACAGCGGCCGGAATTGAACCCATGTCGCTGGCGCTGTAATAGCGCGATGCTAACCGGTAGACTGCCGTGACTTCCACAAGAACACAAGAAAATAGGAACAGGAGTAGGCCACTTGGCCCCTCAAGCCTGCCCCACCATTCCACATGATCATGGCTCATCCATGCTGGCCTCAACTCCTCTTCTGTACCATTTCTCCATACCTTGATCTAGTTAATATTTATCCACCTCTACGCCCAAGACCACAAGATATTGCAGAGAGTTGTGAAGACAGACTAGTTCATCACGCAAACCAGCCTCCCCTCCGTGGACACTGTCTACACTTTTTGCTGCCTCGGTAAAGCAGCCAGCCTAATCGAAGACCCCACTTATGTCATTATCTCTTCTCCCCTTTCATCAGGTAGAAGATACAAAAGCTTGAGAACACGTACCACCAGGCTCAAGGACAGCTTCTATCCCGCTGTTATAAGACTCTTGAATGGACTTCTCATACACTAAAAGATGAACTCTTGATCTCACAATCTACCTCATCGTGGCCCTTGCACTTAATTGTCTGCCTGCATTGTACTTTCTCTGTAACTGTAACACTATATTCTGCATTCTGTTTTCTTTTTGACAACCTCAGTGTACTTACGTATGGAATGATCTGTCTGGATGGTACACAGACAAAAGCTTTTTACTGCATCTCGTTACACGCAACAATAATAAACCAATTACCAATTTAAATACTTTTAACGATCCAGTTTCCACCACCTGTCAGGGTAGAGAATTCCAGAGATTCACCACCCTCCGCCAGAAAAAATTTCTATGCACATCCTGTGTATTCGTAGCAAGACTGCCTGCACTGCTCTTTCTCTGTAACACTTTATTCTGCATTCTGTTATTGTTTTCCCTTGTACTACCTGAATGTACTGTTGTAATGAAATTATCTGTATGGATGGCATGCAAAACAAAGTTTTTCACTGTAGCTCAGTACATGTGACAATAGTAAACCTATCTACCAATTTACTTTGGTACCCTGACCCCTTTGGAAAAAGCCACACTCTATTACAGTACAGTAGTGTAGCAGTTAGCATAATGCTATTACAGCGCCAACGACCCGGGTTCAATTCCAGCCGCTGTCTGTAAGGAGTTTGTACGTTCTCCCCGTGTCTGCGTGGGTTTCCTCCGGGTGCTCCGGTTTCCTCCCACATTCCAAAGACGTACGGGTTAGGAGCTGTGGGCATGCTATGCTGGTGTCGGAAGCGTGGCGACAATTGCGGGCTGCCCCCAGCACATTCTCCGCAAGGAGATGTATTTCACTGTGTGTTTCGATGTACATATGACTAATAAAGATATCTTAATCTTCTAAACTACTTGCTGTACCTGCATGCTAGCTCCCTCTGTTCTATGCACACTGATCCTTCGGTACAGCAGCATTGTGCAGCCCCTCTCCATTTAACCAGTGTTCCAGTGCTTTGTTCTTATCAAGTGCATAACTGCACAGTTTTTCACACTCAGGTAACCCTAGCAGCAGTACATAAAATGCTGGAGGAACTCAGCAGGCTTCGTGTGTTGCTCCAGATTTCCAGCATCTGCCTTTCCTGTGGTAATACGACCAGGATCTTTGTGTCACAGAATCGTAGAGCACAGGAACAGGCCCTTCCTGCTAATCTTTTTGCCCAGTGACACTAATCCCATCTGACTGCATTAGGACCATATCCTTCTATACCTCGCCTATTTGAGTCCCTGTCTAAATATCTCTTAAACATTGTGACTGTGTCTGATTCCCCCACCTCCTCTGAGTCAAGTTCCAGATATCAACCCCTCTCTGTGTGAAAAATTTACCCCTCAGATCCCCTTTAAAACTCCTTCCTCTCACCTTAAAACTATGCCTTCTTGTTTTTGACACCCCTACCCTGGAAAAAGAAGATCTTAACTATGTCTCCTATCTGTCCTGATATACCTCTATCAGGTCACCACTCGGTGCTTCAGAGAAAATAAGCCCAGCCTACCCAATCTCTCCCCATAACTAAAGCCCTCCAATCCAGGCAACATCCTGGTGAATCCTCTCTGCACCCTCTCCAGTGCAATCACATCCTTCCAAGAGTGTGGTGACCAGTACTGCACACAGTACTCCAAGTACCATCTAACCATTGTTTTGTAGAACTGTAACACAATGTCCCAACTCTTGTATTCTATGCCCTGACCTATGAAGGCAATCATGCCACATGCCTTTTTCACCACCCTATCGACCCATGTTACACCTGTGTGTCCTAGTCACAGCTTGCTTTCCCACTGTATTATCAGCAAATCTGGCTTCAATACATTGGGTTTCTTCATCTAAGTCAGTAAGACAGACTGAAAGTGGTCCTGGCACTGGTCCCTGTGATATCCCACTAGTTATAGCTTGCCAACCTGAAAATGACCCATTTATCCTGTCTATGCTCGTTAACCATTCCTCTATCCAGGTAAACATACTGTCCCCAGGTTCTTACCTTGTGCCGTAACCTTTTACGTGGCACTTTATCAAATGCCTTCTGGGATCCTAAATACACTATATCTACCAGCTCCTCTTTATCTACATGCAAAGAACTCAAATTTATTTGTCAAAAATAGTTTCCCTTTCATAATGCCATGTTAGCTCTCACAAATTGTATTGTTTTTAATCTATATATTGGACAATAACTATTCCAGAGCCGTAGTAACCTCAAGGAGAGTCTGAGGTGCCAGATAGCGTCACCAACTCTTATTGGAGGTATAATCACATGACCTCCCAGTGTCAACCAATCAAACAGCCTTCTTTCCGCCATATCCAATATATCTATGAATGTGCCAGCAAAAGTCTTCTGAAAATATTTCCCAAAAAAAATGTATAAATATTTCTAATATTTCTCTCAAGTTTTACTTGTGGCAATGTTTGGTTAATCACCAGTTCCCAGGATAACCTGGGAACCCAATTCCTCCAGATGACAGTCACATCACTGTGAGGTCAATAACGGGTTTGAAAAAGGACCAAGAAGATCTGAGCAATCGCCCTTTGTAATCTTCTGGAGGTCCTGTGAGATTGTGGTTGATGTATCATAGCTCCCTCAATGGAAGAGCAAAATACTGCAGATGCTGGAAATCTGAAATCAGTGTAATGGTTCAAAAGGCTCAAATGGACAGCATTACCGCAGCTCGTCCGCGTCGACCCTGTTGTACCGCAGGTTCAGTCCGGAGATGCCTTGGCTGTGCAGTGTGGTAGCATTTTGCTTCACAGAAGAGACGTGTTGAAACCCCGGGGCCAGTTGTTGAACCAGCCACCTGTCCTCCTCAGGGAGCCACATCACCTGAAATACGGCAGAACAACAAGGCCCCCATCAGCAGAGACAACTCCCAGTTTATCCTCTGGTAACCACCCAACACATCTCCTCCATCCCAAAACCTACCCAATATCCCACTGTTATAAGACTCTTGAACGGACCTCTTGTACAATAAAGGTGAACGCTTGATCTCCGGATCTACATCGTCGTGGCCCTTGCACTTAATCTGTCTGCCTGCACTGCACTTTCTCTGTAACTGTAACACTCTATTCTGCATCCTGTTTTCCTTTCATACTACCTCAATGTATGGAATGATCTGGATGGCACACAAACAAAAGCTTTTCACTGTATCTTGGTAATAATACCAATTACCACATCTGCACCCTCCTCTAATTTGGCCTCCTGATCATCCCTGAATTTAACTGCTCCCCCACTAACACCCATGCCTTCTCTGCCTGGGTCCTGAGCTCCAGAATTCCCTCCACAAACCTCCCAAACTTTAGACAATGCCTAAAACCTCCCTCTGTGGCCAAGCTTGTGATCACCTATCCTACAGCTCCTTAGTGGCTAGATTTAAAGTTTGTAGCCTAACCTTCCTGTAAAACACCTTGGGATAGTTTACCACACTTGGTTATTGTTCTACTTTTAGATATTAAGGGAATCGAGGGATATGGGATTAGTGTGGGGAAGTTGGGCTGTGGTAAAGGACATTCCATGAGCAGACACAAGGGGCTGAATAGTTCCCTCCTGCTTAAAGTTCATATGTACTGTTCAATGTTCTATGTTCTACGTTGTATGGTGGTGTTCCGTGTGTGACTGCACTGTTCAATGTGCTATGCTCTACATTGTACAGTGGTGTTCCGTGTGTGGCTGTAATGTTCAATGTTCTGTGTCCTATGTTGTACGGTGGTGTTTCGTGTGTGGCTGTAATGTTCAATGTTCTACGTTCTATGTTGTACGGTGGTGTTCTGCATGTGGTTGTACTGTTCAATGTTCTACGTTCTACGTTGTACGGTGGTGTTCTGCGTGTGGTTGTACTGTTCAATGTTCTATGTTCTACGTTGTACGGTGGTGTTCTGCGTGTGGTTGTACGGACTCAGTGAAAGTCCCTTTAAGATAGAGAGTGTGTGTGTATGTGTGTATGGGGCGTGCTTACGTCAATAGAAGATAAAGGACGTAATGACGTTGTTAGAAGGAGAGAGAGAGAGAGAGAGAGAAGGGAGAGAGACACCAGCCTGCTTGTTTTTCTCTATCGATGGATGAGAAACAATAACTGTGTTTGCCACTGAAATCCATGTATGGAAGTTGGAAGTAATCCGGTGGAGTTCACTTTGTTGCTGACCTGTAGAAGGAAACAGGTATTTGTGTGTGGACGACCACGGTTCGGATGCTTTTCGGGGTGAGGAAGTCACTACCGAGTAAACACTGAAGTGTCGCTGGGGTTCCATCGTGGAACATTTGGATTTCGTATTTACTCTCTCTCTGTTTCTCTACGTCTACGTCTCATCTTCAGACAACGGTAGTTGTTGAAGAAGCCCTTGCTCATGTTTCACCTTATGGCTTGCGGAACTAAACTTTAAGAACCATTCCAGAACTTGGAGTTTGGGACTTTGTCACACACACACACACGAAGAGTTTAGTTTTGGGGTTAACGTTCAAAGTTTAACATTTTTGAATTCTAACATACTAACATTTTTACTTTTATTTTACGTATTATCATAAGTAGTGATTAATAAAATAGTTTTTAACACTGAATCATGCTCAGTGTGTTTCCTTTGTTGCTGGTTCGTGACAACGGTGGTGTTCTGCGTGTGGTTGTACTGTTCAATGTTCTATGTTCTACATTGTACGGTGGTGTTCTCCTTCACGGCAGTACTGAGAGCGAGTTTGGCAGTAGCCGGTTGTTGGGGGACCCCACCGACCTCTCCCCGTCCCTCAGCAGACACCACACATTAATAAAACCCCAACATTCAGCTCACCAGCTCCTGGGGGATTCCCGATTCTAGGATGGTGTCCAGGGTGACGTTGATCCAGGAGGAGTGGAAGGGGTGCCCGGCTGGAGGCCTCCAGAGATCCACCATCACTGACTTGTTCCTCTGGAGTGCCAGCTCCAACACCTCCACCAGCCGGCACAGCGACTGGTTCAAGGCCTCCGCGTTATCCTTCTGAGAGAGTTCCTTGGCCGTCCAGAAAGGATCCTCCTGTGAGACAGGCACAGTGGGCGTGATGCAACGCCTGGCACTCCCAGAGCACCCCCAAGTCCACCCAAGGCACCCATGGAATACTGTGTCCCAGAAAGTCATGGAGTAATACAGTATGGAAGCAGCCCAACTCATCCAAGCCAACCATGGTGTCCACCAAGCTAGTCCCATTTGCCCACATTTGGCCCGTATCCCTTTCCTATCCATGTACTTATCCAAATGTCCAAAGGAGGATGTGGAAGAGACCTTCTTATAGAAATTGGCTCATCGCTGGCTCCACCACTCTATAGAACCAGAGAACACTACAGCACAGAAAACAGTCCATTCAGCCCTTCTAGTCTGTGCTGAAACTTTATTCCACTAGCCCCATTGACCTGCACCCAGTCCATAACCCTCCAGACCTCTCCCGTCCATGTATCCATCCAATATATTTTTAACATTTGAGTGAGCCCACATTTACCACATCAGATGGCAGCTCGTTCCACACTCCCACCACTCTCTGAGTGAAGAACTTCCCCCTAATGTTCCCCCAAACCTTTCTCCTTTCACCCCAAAGCCATGTCCTCTCGTACTTATCTCTCCTAATCTAGGTGGAAAGAGCCTACTCGCATTTACTCTATACCCTTCATAATTTTGTAAACCTCTATCAAATCTCCCCTCATTCTTCTGCCCTCCAAGGAATAAAGTCCTAACCTGTTCAATCTTCCCCTGTAACTCAACTCCTGAAGACCCAGCAACATTCTAGTAAATCTCCTCTGCACTCTTTCAATCTTACTGATATCCTTCCTATAGTTAGGTGACCAGAACTCCACACAATACTCCAAATTTGGCCTCACTAATGTCTTATACAACTTCACCATAACATCCCAACTCCTGTACTCAATACTTTGATTTATGAATGCCAGGATGTCAAAAGCCTTCTTTACAACCCTGTCTACCTGTGACGCCACTTTCAGGGAATTGAGATCCTAGCTGACCAGAGTCAAGAACAGCTTCTTCCCCACCACTATCAGACTCCTGAACCAATCACCCCTTTCCCAACTCTACCCATTCCATTATCGACGCTTTAGCATTGCTTTTTGCACTGCCTCAGTTTGCTCCACAATCTTTGCACCATTCTGCTATTTTGCCCTCATCGCAGTATTTATTGTATTTATTATCACTGTTTACTCTGTGAGCTTCACGTGAGCAAGGAATTCCATTGCACCCTGGTGTATGTGACAATAAACTAATCTGAATCTAAATCTACCTTGGACCACTTATCCTGCTCTATCCCCAGATTCCAGAAATCCATTGAGAACATAGAACAATACAGCACAGAAACAGGCCCTTCGGCCCAAAAAGTCTGTGCCAAACTTGATGCCAATTTAATCTAATCCCATCTACCTGCACACGGTCCGTATCCCTCCATTCCCTGCCTGTTCATGTGTCTGTCTAATTGCCTCTTAAACGCCACTATCATATCTGCCTCCTCCCCCACCTCTGGCAGCCCATTCCAGGCACCCACCACTCACTGCGTAAAACAAACTTGCCCCGCACATCTCCTTTCAATTTTTCCCCCTCTCACCTTAAACCTATGCCCTCTAGCATTTGACATTTCCGCCCTAGGGAAGAGATTCTGACGGTCTACCCTATCTCTGCCTCTCATAATTTTATAAACTTCTATTAGGTCTCCCCTCAGCCTCCGACACTCCAGAGAAAACAACCCAAGTTTGTCCAACCTCTCCTTATAGCTCATGCCCTCTAATCTAGGCAGCATCCTGGTGAACCTCTTCTGCACCCTCTCCAAAGCCTCCACATCCTCCCTGTAATGGGGCGACCATATACTTCCCTACAGTATAGAAAGCACCACTCAGCCATCGAGTCTCTGCTGGTTCTCAGAGTAATCCCATCAATTCCATTCCTCCTTTGTTTCCCTGTAAACCCTCTCAGCTGCCTATCGATTCCTGCCGCCCATCTACACTGAGGGCAATTGACAGCGGCTAATTACCCCGCCAACGAGCACATATTTGAGAGGTACCCAGAGCACATGGAGGAAACCCTCCATGTGCAGCCTCCCTACAACACCTGAGGTCAGGATCGAACCCACGTCTCTGGAGCTGGGAGGCAGCAGTACAACCTTGCCACAGAAGTTACAATGGAAGGCATCTAAAGGAATCTTGTTCTGCCTTGTTTCCCCTGGGAGACAGTCACACCATCTCTCCACAGGAGAGCAGACTGATAGGTTTGGACCCTGTGGGGAGGTAAGAACCGGTCGGGAGGGAGATTGGGATTGAAACAAGGAATTGACCAAAGGTAGGACAGACGTGGGAGTGCACTCGTAGGGTAAGGGGTTGGACAAATTTGGATTGTATTCTCTGGCGCGTCAGAGGCTGAGGGGAAATCTTTCAGAAGTTTATAAAGTTTTGAGAGGCATAGATAGCATAGACAGAGTCTTTTCTGACTGTCTACCTGATCTTTGCCTCTCATAATTTTAGTAGAAATATCAAATACGTGAGGGCAAAAGTTTTAGGTGAGAGGGGGAAAGTTTAAAGATGTGCTGGGTGAGTTTTTTTTACACAGAGAGTGGTGGGTGCCTGGAAAGGGGCTGCCAGGGGTGGTGGGGGAAGTAGATACGATGAGAGGCTTTTAGATAGACACATGAATATGCAGGGAGTGGAGGGATGTGGATCACGTGCAGGGTGAAGACATCATCTAATTCGGTATTGTGTTCAGCACAGACATGGTGGGCCGAAGGGCCTGTTCCCGTGCTGTACTGTTCTATGAGTGCAACACCTCACACTTCTCCAAATTAAATTCCTTTTGCTGTTCTCTGGCCCACTTCCCGAGTTGGTCTCGATCCCATTGTAAACTTGGATAGCCCTCTGAACTGAGGAGAAATCACGGCACAATCGTAAACGGTCGAACCTCTCCAGCTCAGAGCTGGCCGGCCGTGGAGTGCACTGAAGGGAGGAGACGGAGAGACCTTTGGTTCAGGAACGGGTGGTAAAGTGGACGAGACACCAGACTCCCGCCGCCCTTGCATTCCCGGATCCCTGAGGATTTTCCCCATCCCACGTGGTTGGAGGTGAGGCTGCAGCTGAGCGCTGTGGACGGTCGGGCTCCGACCCACCTGGAAGAACCAGCGGCCCGCATTGAGCTCCCTCAGATCCGTCCAGTTGAACATGGCGGCGTTATCAGAACCTCGGCCGGGGAAGAGCTCTTGCACGTTGGTCGTCCGTCGGAGAGTGGGGTCATGCACCAGGAAGGGGACTCCGTCGTAACTGGAAGAGAGGGGACGGAGGGGGGAAATCAGCCAGTACACCAAGGCATCTGCCAAAGACAAGAAGGGCGGGCATTTCCTGGACGCACCGGGGCGCCTGCTTTAGCGAGGCTGTTGCGGTGGGTGAGCAGTGCACAGCAAGATCCCATCCACTGCTCAGCAATCCCGACCTTGGGCGTTGCACACTCAATGTCTCAGGAACAGCTTCTTCCTCTCTGCCATCAGATTTCTGAACAATCCATGAACCCATGAACACTACCTCGTTACGGGCAGGCACGGAAGTGTAGCAGTTAACGTAACACTATTACAGCGCCAGTGACCCAGGTTCAATTCTGGCCGCTGTCTGTAAGGAGTTTGTACGTTCTCCCCGTGTCTGCGTGGGTTTGCTCCGGGTGCTCCGGTTTCCTCCCACTTTCCAAAGATGGGTTAGGAAGTTGTGGGCCTGCTATGTTGGCGCCGGAAGTGTGGCGACACTTGTGGGCTGCCCCCAGAACACTCTACGCAAAAGGTGCATTTCACTGTGTGTTTTGATGAATAAAGATATCTTATCTTATTCCTCTTTTGCACTATTTATTTAGGTTTGTAACTTACAGTAATTTTTATGTCTTGCACTGTACTGCTGCCGCAAAACAACAAATTTTGCGTCATGTGTCAGTGACGATAAACCTGAATCTGATTCTGCGGCACACACCTGATGGTGACATTGACAAAGAAGCCGTCTGCTCGCTGATCGACCGCCCTCCGGAAGGACATCAGGGTATTCTCTGGGGCTAGCTGAGGAGAAAAAGGCATAGGACACAGGGATTACCACAAAACCAGAGAGGCCAATCACTAGGTGCTCCATTCCAAGGTGCAACCCCGTTCCTTGAGTGATACAGCACGGAAACAGGCCCTTCGGCCCAACTCACCCATTCCGACCAAGAGCTAAGTCCTGTTTACCTGCGTTTGGCCCATATCCATCTAAACTTTTCCTATCCATGGACCTGTCCCAATGTTCTAATTGTACCCATCTCTACCACTCCTGGCAGCTCGTTCCATATACGCACCGCCCTCTGTGTGAAAAAGTTGTCCCTTTAAATCTTTCCCCTCTCACCTTAAACCTTATCCCTCTAGTTTTAGCCTCCCCTACCCTGGGAAAGACACCATGACCTTATTGATGCCCCTCATGATGTTATAAACCTCCATAAGGTCACCCCTCAGCCTCCTTCACTCCAGGGAAAACAGTCCCAGCCTGTCCAGCCTCTCTTATAACTCAAGCTCTCCAGTCCTGGTAACATCCTGGTGAATCTTTTCTTCATCCTTTCCAATTTAATGACTATCCTTCCAATAGCTGGCCAACCAGACCTGTACATAATACGCCAAGTGTGGTCTCACCAACATCTTGTACAGGACAGCCCCATGTGAATCCTCCCCTAACCTCCCTGCTTTGAAACTATGCTGTAGGGCCTTCCAAATACAAAATGTTTAACACCTCAGACAGCACTGCCTTGGAGCTCCAGAGACCCAGGTTCAGTCCTGACCTCCGGGGCAGTCTGTGTGGAGTTTGCACGTTCTCCCTGTGACTGCGTTGGTTTCCCCCGGGTGCTGCAGTTTCCCCCCACATCCCAAAGACGTACGGGTTGATGGGTTAATTGGTGGCTGTAAATTACCCCTCGTGTGTGTGTGAGGGGTAGAATCTGGGGAGGGTTGATGGGAACGTGGGGAGAATGAAAACTGGGATTAGTGTAGAGTTGGTGTAAGTGAGTGGTTGATGGTCGGCACAGACTCAGTGGGCCGAAGGGCCTGTTTCCATGCTGTAGGACTCCACGTCTCGTCTGAAAAGCCCCCCGATCCCCCCATACAACGAAAATCAATGAACCTGCAGCTGCTGAAAATCTGAAATAAAAACAGAAGATGCTGGAAACACTCAGCAGGTCAGGCAGCATCTGTAGAGAGAGAAACAGTCAATGAGACCCTCCATCAGAACTGGAAAGGAGAGAAGCAAGTTAGTCTAGGTGTCAGAGAAGGTGGAGAGGGTAATGGTTGGAGCAAAGAGAAGGTCTGTAAACAGGTGAGATAATGGTGCAGTTAAGCCTCAGTTGAGCTCCTTCGCCTCTGTAATGTGTTGCTAATGTTGTACAACGTTGTGTAATCTGGCTTACAGGGACACACAGGACAGAACGTACAAATTATAAAAGGACAAGGAGGCATACAAACAGAAAGAAAGAGGTAATTATCTAAAGTTGGAGCATTCGGTATAGAGTTACCTAGACCGCAACGTGTCCAAGCTCACCACCCCAACATGCAAAACTCCCTCAGGAATTGGTTAATTGGTTTGTTATTGTCACATGTACCGAGGTACAGTGCAAAACTTTGTTTTGAATGCCATCCATACAGATCATTTCATTACAACAGTGCATCAAGGTAGTACAAGGGAAAACGATAACAGAATGTAGAATAAAGTGTTACAGTTACAGAGAAAGTGCAGTGCAGGCAGACAATAAGGTGCAAGGCCACAACGAGGTAGATTGTGAGGTCAAGAGTCCATCTTATCGTACTAGGGAACCATTCAATAGTCTTATAACAGTGGGATAGAAGCTGTCCTTGAGCCTAGTGGTACGTGCTTTCAGGCTTTTGTATCTTCTGCCTGATGGGGGGTTGGGGGGGGAACAGTGGTGGGGTGGAGAAGAGAGAATGTCCGGGGTGGGTGGGGTCTTTGATTAGGTCGGCTGCTTTACCGAGGCAGCGAGAAGTGTAGACAGAGTCCATGGAGGGGAGGCTGGTTTCTGTGATGGACGAGCCTCAAGCTAGAATTCTTTGCAACCTGACACCACAACCTTCCGAGCCGGAGAAGGGATCGATCCCACGTATGTGAAGGGACCATGTCGAGGGCTGTGGGGATCTCACCACCTCCCTGCTGCCACCTAGAGTCCACACATCAACCCACACCTTGGTGCTCAAGAAAAGGGTTTTAAATTACCAGCAATATTCACAATGCCCACATGGTGGCGAAAGGCAGTAACTTTTAAATAATGCTAAAATGAAATGTTTAGGCATTGGAATCGGCACTGATGCTCTCTGTTCATGCTTACACTGAATTATTTATTACGTGTTTCACAGGACAGTGAAGAGGAGGCTTTACATTGTTCAAACCCAGGCTGTCCCTGCACTGGAGAGGGGCAATACTCCATCTATATCTGCTGGGAGTGTGTGATGGGATAGTGAAGAGGGAGCTTTATTCTGTGTCTAACCCGTGCTGTCCCTGTCCTGAGAGTGTGTGATGAAAGAGTGAAGACGGGGTTTGATCCGTGCCCTGGGAGTGGGTGATGGAATGGTGTAGAGGGAGCTTCACCCTGTGTCTGACACCGGGAGTGTGTGATGGGACGGTGCAGAGGGAGCTTCACTCTGTGTCTGACCCGGGGAGTGTGTGATGGGACGGTGTAGAGGGAGCTTCACTGTGTGTCTAACCCTGGGAGTGTGTGATGGGATGGTGCGGAGGGATCTTCACTGTGTGTCTGACACTGGGAGTGTGTGATGGGACAGTGTAGAGGGAGCTTCACTCTGTGTCTGACCCCGGGAGTGTGTGATGGGATGGTGTAGAGGGATCTTCACCCTGTGTCTAACCTGGACTGTGAAACATCTACTGAGAATGTCACAGACCAGCTCCCGATTGTCAGTATTCCTCACTCTGCTGACTGCCCCAGTATAATGTCCTCTCCCACTGTGGAAATATTCCAGCTCCTCATTTCTTGCTGACAGGAAACAGGCATTAAAAATAGAATGCAGCCTTCCTTAAACATTTTTGTAGCAACAAATTTTTATGAAGGATAAGAACACGAACAGCACATTCTCTCATTCCCTGGAGGAACGGTTCCGAGGCAGTGTAGACTTTGTCCTATTTGTGCAGGAAGTGTTTTAAAAGGCTGCTCTGACAGCAAGGGAGAGCACGTGAATGTCTTGTGCTCAGCACGCAGTGATCACTTGGGAATCCTGCTGCCAACACATTCCTTTTTATCCTTTAACTGTGGCTCAGAGCCTATAGGTTGTGTGTTCGTCCCACCTGCCACGGTGCGACAGCAGGTAGAGCCACCGACTCTCGAGACCTAGGTTTGATCCCGACCTGCGGCGCCATCTGTGTGGAGTTTGCACGTTCTCCCTGCAACTGCGGGGGTTTCCCCCACCCTCTCCACATCCCATCACACACTCCCAGGGCACGGGGAAAAGGGAAGCCCTCACCACATTCAAACCATTCCTCAGTGTGCACTTGTTGACCCCGGATCGTTCACTCCCAGGAGAGTGAGCCATTGAACTGGTTGCAATGTTGAAACTCCCCAGTAATACAGAGCTTGCAAAAATGGCAAAACTCAAAGGCACGAGGGGTGCAGCCACTCACCAACACATTGTGCTCAATGCCAAACAATGCAAGTCTGCATAGATGGCCTTGCGATGATTTTAGGCAGCCCATTACCATGGTAACCATGCCATTAAACCAACCAGGGCCCAGGAATACAACACCACACAAATCTTCTGCCAAAAGCAGCTATGATTCAGAAACGGACCTCAGAGGCCTTTTGGACAGTGATGCTCCATGAATAGGCAGCCACACCCCACACTCTCAGAACAAACTGTCCACGTTGTATCACCGGCTCCCAAGTCAGAAGGTTGTGGGTTGAGGTCCCGCACTAGAGGCTCGAGTGTAAGAGTCCAGGCCAGCCGGTGTGGAACTGGAGGAGTGCTACACTGTTCCTCAGGGGTGAGGTAAAGCAGACATCTGCATGTCTTATGAGGATAGGTTGAGCGAGCTAGGGCTTTTCTCTTTGGATACAAGGAGGATGAGAGGTGACTTGATAGACGTGTACAAGATGATAAGAGGCATAGCTCGAGTGGACAGTCAGAGACTCTTTCCCAGGGCGACAATGGCTAACACGAGGGGGCATCATTTTAAGGTGATTGGAGGAAGGTATAAGGGGGATGTCAGAGGTAAGTTTTTTACACAGAGAGTGGTGGGTGCGTGGAACGCACTGCCGGCAGAGGTTGTGGGGGCAGATACATTAGGGACATTTAAGAGACTCTTAGATAGCCACATGAATGATAGAGAAATGGAGGGCTATGTGGGAGGGAAGGGTTAGGTAGATCTTAGAGCAGGATAAAGTGTCAGCACAACATTGTGGGCCAAAAGGCCTGTACTGTGCTGTAGTGTTCTATGTTCTATGTTCCGTGGTCTCTGATCCCATCTTTCCACACAGACTTGCTCTTAGTTTCCCTTCGACACTCTAAATCCCCAAATTTTTTCACCCAGAAGGTGGTCAGTATATGGAATGAGCTGCAAGTGGTTGAGGCAGGTATATTAACAACATTTAAAAGACGCTTGGACAGGTACATGGAGAGGAAAGGTTTAGAGGGATACCGGCCAAACAAGGGCAAATGGGACTAGCTTAAATGGGAATCTTGGTCAGCATGGACCAGTTGGGCCGAAGGGTCTGTTTCCGTGCTGTGTGACCCTATGACTCTATAACCCCCTCCAGATTCTACCACTCATCTACACACTTTACTGTCCCAATCAACCTACCAACCCGCATGTTTCTGGGATGTGGGAGGAAACCGGAAACAGGGAAAATTACAGGGAGAACATGCAAACGCCACACAGATGGGACCAGAGGGTGGGATTGAACCTGGGTCGCTGGAGCTGTGAGGCAGCAGCTCTACCAGGTACACCACCTGTTGCAGAAAGAAAAATGTATTTTCTTTGATACCTCTGACAAGAAACTGTAGATGGGGACGGATTAACTGGTGACCAGCAAACCCCATTCAGGTTTATTGTCACGGGCAAACCCAGGGTATAAATGCCATGAAAATTAGCTTTTTGTAACAGCAGCACAGTGCATTACCCAGGCCAATGGGAATCTTGGTCAGAGAGTATGCATTATGAGGAGAGACTAAGGGAGCTAGGGCTTTACTCTTTGGAGAAAAGGAGGATGAGAGGAGACATGATAGAGGTGTACAAAATTTTAATAGAGTGGACAGCCAGCGCCTCTTTCCCAGGGCACCAATGCTCTTGTAATGGGTGGGAAGTTCAAGGCAGATATCAGAGGGAGGTTTTTCACCCAGAGAGTGGTTGGGGCATGGAATGCGTTGCCTGGGGTGGTGGAGGAGGCAGGTACATTGGTCAAATTCAAGAGATTGTTAGATAAGCATATGGAGGAACTTAAAATAGAGGGATATGTGGGAGGAAGGGGTTAGACAGACTTAGGTGAGGTTTAAAGGTTGGCACAACATTGTGAGCCAAAGGGCCTGTATTGTGCTGTACTGTTCTATGTTCCATGGACCAGTTGGGCTGAAGGGCCTGTCTCGTGCTAGATGGCTTCTATTTCACTGGGTGGTGGACCAGGCTGGGGCAACGTCCTGCCTTGGTTTCATTGGTCCTTCTGCCCGAGGTTACCTACCATCGGCAGCCCCCGGTTCCCAATGACGGCTGGTCTCCGGCCCAGCTCCTCCTTGTTCATGATGCACGGCGAGTGGATCACCAGCGGCAGCAGGTAAAGGGACAGGAGAACTCCCAGATACAGCAGCAGCAGGAAACCCTGGAACACTGAACGCAGACCGGAGAACACCATTAGTACGCAGGAAGCAGACGGCCTGTAAAAGCGGGAAACAGATACCAACCCACCAGGGCAAATGCAGAACTAGCAGGGCTGATGGGAATGGGCGTAGACTCGATGGGCTTTATGGCCTCCTTCTGCACCTTAAGAAAATACACAGGAAAACTCTCATCGCGTTTAATGGCAATTACCATGCAGACACCCAAGGACTGGGAACGAGGAGGGGCAAATTTTTTACGCAGAGGGTGGTGGGTATATGGAACGAGCTGTCAGAGGAACTGGTAGAGGCGGGGACAATTACAATGTTTAAAAGACATTTGGATGGGAGCAACGCACAAAGCGCTGGACAAACTCAGCAGGTCGGGCAGCATCCATGGAGGGAAGTGACAGTCGACATCTCAGGTCGAGCCCTTTGGACAGGTACATGGTTGGGAAAGGCTGAGAGGGATATGAGCCAAACGCAGGCAAATGGGACTGGCTCAGGTGGGCAACTTGACTCTAAACCTTAACTCCACGACTCTAAGGAGGAGATGTCATTAGGTTATGGGATAGTTTCACTGGTTACTGCATTGAAACAGGATTGTGACTTCTTAAGGGATTTGGAAATTTGCTGTGTTTATCCCACCGTGATGAACCAAATTCATCACGGAATTTTCGGGCTGTGCTAATGATGCTGTGGCCAACTTACTGTGGAGATTTCGGCTCCTGTGATACTGGTCAGCCAGCAAAGGGACAAATGAAACCATGGAGACACAGGAGACTGCAAATGCTGGAATCTGGAGCAACGCACAAAATGCTGGAGGAACTCAGCGGGTCGGGCAGCATCTATGGAGGGAAATGGACAGCCGACGTTTTGGGTCGAGACCCTTCACCTGGACCCTTCAGCAACTGAAATCATGGAGTCTCATTCCTGCAACTAGTAAATTATTGCAAAAGGTTTCTAAATATAATCTCTAGCACAGTAGTGTAGCGGTTAGCGTAACGCTATTACAGTGCCAGCGACCCAGGTTCAATTCCGGCCGCTGTCTGTAAGGAGTTTGTACGTGCTCACTGTGTGTCTGCGTGGGTTTCCTCCCACATTCCAAAGACGTACGGGTAAGGAAGTTGTGGGCATGCTATGTTGGCGCCAGAAGCGTGGCGACACTTGTGGGCTGTCCCCAGAACAGTCTGCGCAAAAGATGCATTTCACTGTGTGTTTCGATGTACATGTGACTAATAAAGAAATCTCATCTTATCGTATCTGATTAACTTTCTGTTTTCTTCTCTTTCCAAATCCAATCTTAGTTCCCTTCCATCTTTTTGTATCCAATCTGAATTCACCCAGTATCCATTTCCAGCACTTGTGTTTCCTTTACAGTTCCACAATCCCACTGTTGGTGCTGTGGGACACAGAGGGACCCAACACCCTCTCTGCAATGTTACCAGCTCACACTTTCCAATGATTTCAGATTAATGCGAGCTGTTGCATTTTAGTCAGACAAACCAGGGCAGGACTTTACACAATAAATGGTAGGGCCCTGGGGAGTGTTGTAGAACAGGGAGGCCCAGGGATGCAAGTACATGGTGCCTTGAAGGTGACAACATGGTAGACAGGATGGTGAGGAAGGTATTTGGTACACTTGGTTTCATCAGTCAGAATATTAAGTACAGGAGTTGGGATGTCATGTTACTGCTATACATGATGTTGGTGAGACCACAGTTGGAATTCTTCTCATTGCCCTGCTACAGGAAGGGTGCCATTAACCTGGAGAAGGCGCAAAAAAGATTGACAAGGATGTTACCAGGACTGGAAGGCTTGGATTATAACTTTTTTACCTGGAGCGTTGGAGAATTGAAGGGTGACCTTACAGAGGTTTATAAAATCATGATGGGCATCGATAAGGTGAACAGCCAGTCTTTCTCCCCAGGGTAGGGCAGCCCAAACCAGAGGGCATAGGTTTGAAGTGAGGGAAAGATTTAAAAGGGACCTGAGGGGCAAGTTTTTCACACAGAGGGTGGTGGGTATATGGAGCGAACTGCCGGAGGAAGTGGTTGAGGCAGGTACAATAACAATATTTAAAAGGCATTTGGACAGGTACATGGACAGGGGCCAAATGCAGGCAAATGGGACTAGCTTAGATGGGTGCCTTGGTTGGCATGGACAAGTTGGGCCGAAGGGCCTGTTTCGGTGAATCATGAGTCTATGACTTGGGAGGGCAAAAAATCGGGCAGAAAGCTGAGGGGAAGGTGCTGGAAAGTTCTGGGCCAACGCAGGGAAGGATGTGGTCTCTGACCGAGGAGACAAGGTGGACCGTACGTACCCATTCTCTCCGATCGGGCAAACTGGCCGGCAACCAGCCAGGCCAGCAGCGTAACCACGGCAACTGCGCCAATGTGCAGGAAGGGAGCGGTGGCCTGCGAGGTGGGGGGAAAGAAAGATTGAAGTCAGTCATGGAGACGGCACCATTTTCAGTGACCACACTCACTGAACAACCCTCCCCACCACCGAGGACATCTTCAAGACGCGTTGCCTCAAGAAGGTGGCATCCATCACTAAGAAACCTCAACATCAGGGACATGCCCTCTTCTCGTTACTACCACTGGGGAGGAGGTACAGGAGCCTGAAGACCCACACTCAATGATTCAGGAACAGCTTCTTCCCTTCCACCATCAGATTTCTGAACGGTCCATGAACACCACCTCGTTATTCCTTTTTTGCACTATTTATTTATTTACTTTTGGTAACTTATCGTAACTTTTATGCCTTGCATTGTACTGCTGCCTCAAAACAACAAATTTCACGACATATGTCAGTGATAATAAACCTGATCCTGATTCTTAAATCCACAGCCTGATACACTAACATAGTAGTGTAAGGGCAGGCATGATAGTGTAGCGGTTATTGTAACACTATTACAGCACCACGACCAGAATTCAATTCCGGCTGCTGCCTGTAAGGAGTTTGTACGTTCTCCCCGTGTCTGCGTGGGTTTCCTCCGGGTGCTCCGGTTTCCTCCCACATTCCAAAAGATGTACTGGTTAGGAAGTTGTGGGCATGCTATGTTGGCGCCGGAAGCGTGGTAACACTTGCGGGCTGCCCCCAAAACACTCTACGCAAAGATGCATTTCACTGTGTGTTTCGATGTACATGTGACTAATAAAGAAATCTTAACTTATCTCATTTTATCTTAATCCGGCACAGTGTGGGCTCTCGGAGTTCCAGATCAGCAGACTTTCCAGACCATTGGATATAATTTCTATACATAGCCCAACGCACTTTTTATTTTAAGATGTTATACAGTATTGTAATACATTTTCCAGTGAACCAGGTAAGTTTAAAGGGATTGAAGGAAGCAGGGCTCCAGGGAGCGGAAAGGGAGCTTGACAGGGATCACCTGGTGAGCCAGATGTCAATCCACTGGAAGACTTGGATGGCAGATTATTAGAATTTTCCTGATATGTTTTGGGAGACAGAGTATTTTTCCAGTGCCTGGAGCAGACAGCAAAGAAGAAATTCCAGCCAGAGACTTGGACAGTAGGCACAAAAGGAAACCGTTCTATCCAGCGTTATACAGACCTTCTGTCCAGAATTCTATGCAGTTTTATAGAACTCTGGCTAGACCACACCTGCAGTATTGCATTCAGTTCTGGTTGTCCCATTACAGGGAGGATGTGGAGGCTTTGGAGAGGGTGCAGAAGAGGTTCACCAGGATGCTGCCTGGATTAGAGGGCATGAGCTATAAGGAGAGGTTGGACAAACTTGGGTTGTTCTCTCTGGAGCGGCGGAGGCTGAGGGGAGACCGGGTAGAGGTTTATAAGATTATGAGAGGCATAGATAAGGTAGACAGCCGGTATCTTTTTTCCCAGAGTCGAAATGTCTAATACTACATTTAAGGTGAGAGGGTGAAAGTTCAAAGGAGATCTGAAGGGCAGGTATTTTTAACAGAGGGTGGTGGGTGCCTGGAATGTGCTGCCAGGGGTGGTGGTGGAGGCAGATACGATAGAGGCATTTAAGAGGCTCTTAGGTAGGCCCATGGATGTTCAGAGAATGGAGGGATATGGACATTGTGTAGGCAGAAGGGATTAGTTTAGTTAGGCATTTAATTACTAGTTTAATTAGTTAGGCACAAGATCGTGGGTCATAGGGCCTGTCCCTGTGCTGTACTGTTCTAGGTTCTATGTATCCATGGATACCGAGGTTCCTACAGAGACTAATCCCACTTTTCAGTTGTTGACTCGACCCACGGCTCACCCACTGCAAATGGCTTTAGCTGGAGATATCATGTATGATTGTAAGCACCAAACTACATTACTGAGGAAACAGTCCTCGAAAGGATGTGGAGGAGATTTACTGGGACCGGAGACTAGCCAGGCGACACAGCAGTACAGCAGGTAGTGCTGTTGCTTCACCGCTCCAGCGACCCAGGTACAATCCCGACCTCCGGCGCTGTCTGTGTGTGTGGAGTTTGCACGTTCTCCGGTGCTCCGGTTTCCTCCCACATTCCAAAGATGTGCGGGGTTGGTGGGTTAATTGGCCCCAGTGTGTGGGTGAGGGGTAGAATCTGGGGGAAGTTGATGGGAATGTGGGGAGAGTAAAATGGGATCGGTGTAAACGAGTGGTTGACAGCAAGGAATTGGTGCACTTGTTTCAGTGCAGTACATCTCGACGAATTTATGACTTTAGTTAAGTTGGATAGACTGGAGCAACTACCAGTCATCTTTATCAGACCACTGGTGGTTAAGAGAAGATTTAATCAAGGCACTTAAAATTCTGAAAGCTTTTCAAAGACTAAATAAGGATGAACTGTTTCCAGTGGTAGAAGGGTTGGTGACAGAGGGCAAGGATTTAAGGTAATTGACAAAAGCTTGCAATGGAGCGGAGAATTATTTTTACACAGCACAGATAGAGCCGCTGCCTCACAGCTCCAGAGACGCGGGTTCGATCCCGACCTCCGGCGCTGTCTGTGTGTGGAGTTTGCACGTTCTGCCCGCGACTGCGTGGGTTTTCCCCGGGTGCTCCGGTTTCCTCCCACATCCCAAAGACGTGCGGGTCGATGGGTTCATTGGCTGCTGTGAGTTGCCCCTGGTGTGTGGGCAAGGGGCAGGAGAATCCAGAGGTGCAGCAAATGGTGTGATCTGCCTTGATATCTCCCATCACCCAAGTTCGGTTCTTAGCTCCTGTGCATCCTGGGTGCTCAGGTTTCCTCCCGCACTCCAAAGGCAAGCTCATCGGTAAGTTAAGTAGTCACTTGATAAGTTACTCCTAGCCAATTGGTAAAGTACCTCAAGTGTCAGTGCATGGGAGAAGTAAGGGAAGTTGCCTGGGAGAGAATAGGTTCACTGGAAATTATTGGGGGAATGGAAGTGATAGGATTGCACTGAGAGCTAGCATAGACGCAATGGGCTCAATGGCCTTCAAGAAAATATGAACTATGAAATTCTGTGTTGTGGGAAGTGCTGTCTGAAAGGACAGCAGAAGCAGATTTAATGGGAGCTTTCAGGAGGAAAATAGGTAATCGCTTGAAAAGGAATTATTTACAAGGTTATTTCCCAGGTTAGAAATGTCTAATACTGGAGGGCAGGCACGGTAGTGTAGCGGTTAGTGTAACAGTTTACAGCGCCAGTGACCCGGGTTCAATTCCAGCCGCTGTCTGTAAGGAGTTTGTACGTTCTCCCCGTGTCTGTGTGGGTTTCCTCCGGGTGCTCCGGTTTCCTCCCACATTCCAAAGACGTACGGGTTAGGAAGTTGTGGGCGTGCTATGTTGGCACCGGAAGCGTGGTGACACTTGTGGGCTGCCCGCAAAACACCCTATGCAAAAGATGCATTTCACTGTGTGTTTCAATGTACATGACTAATAAAGATCTTATCTTATCTTATGCATTTAAGGTGAGAGGGGGAACGTTTAAAGGAGATGTACGGGGCAAGTTTTTTTACACAGAGAGTGGTGGGTGCCTGGAATGTGCTGCCAGGGGTGGTGGTGGAGGCAGATACAATGGAGGCATTTAAGAGTGTTAGACAGACACATAAATATGCGGGGAATGGAGGGAGATGGATCATGTGCGGGCAGAAGAGATATAGTTTAATTTGGCATAGCGTTTGGCACAGACACGGTGGGCCCTGTTGCAGTGCTGAATTGTTCCATGTTCTATATTATGGGGATGACGTGTAACTAATTGGAGAGATCTCTCGAACAGCCAGCAAGAATGGGAAGGGCTGAATTGACTCCTTCCACCTGGCACCGTTTCCCAATAAATAGGAAAGAGACCCATTGCAATTGGTCAGACCGCGAGAGGGAAAGTCAAAGCAAACCAAAGGGAACCAAGAGGTTACACAAGAGCATGAACACTGACTTGAAATGATATCAGAATAATATCCCATTCCTCCTTCCACATCTGGTTGACTGATATCATGGCCACGAGCAGGGTCACCAAGATCACCGTCAGTCCAACCTGCAAGAGCAGAGAGAGTCTGTAAAGATCGTGAGAAACTGAAGGGGGAGCAGGAAATTCATTTCTGCTCCCCCATTTCACAAGATCATGCCAAACTTTCACCTCAGTACCACTTTCCTGCACTACCCCAAAACTCCTAATTCCAATAATATTCTTTGAAAATAGCATCACAGGTGGATAGGGTCGTGAAGAGAGATTTTGGCACATTGGCCTTCATCAATCAGGGCATTGAGTACAGGAGTTGGGACGTTATGTTGAAGTTGTATAGAACTTAGTGAGGCCAAACTTAAGAGTATTGTGTGCAGTTTTGGTCACCTACCTACAGGAAAGATATCAATAAGAACATAGAACATTACAGCACAGTACAGGCCCTTCGGTCCACTATCTTGTGCTGACATTTTACCCTGCTCTAAGATTTATCTAACCCTTCCCTCCCACATAGCCCTCCATTTCTCTATCATTCATGTGCCTATCTAAGAGTCTCTTAAATGTCCCTAATGTATCTGCCCCCACAACCTCTGCCGGCAGTGCGTTCCACGCACCCACCACTCTCTGTGAAAAAAACTTAACTCTGACATCTCCCCTATACCTTCCACAAAACACCTTAAAATTATGCCCCCTCCTGTTTGCCATTTTCGCCCTGGGAAAAAGTCTCTTACTGTCCACTCGATCTATGCCTCTTATCATCTTGTACACCTCTATCAAGTCACCTCTCATCCTCCTTCTCTCCAAAGAGAAAACCCCTACCTCAATCAACCTATCCTCATAAGACATGCTCTCCAATCCAGGCAGCATCCTGGTAAATCTCCTCTGCACCCTCTCTAAAGCTTCCACATCCTTCCTGTAATGAGGCGACCAGAACTGAACACAATTCTCCATGTGTGGTCTAACCAGAGTTCTAGAGAACTGCAACATCACCTCATGGTTCTTGAACTCAATACCCCAACTAATGTTGGCCAACACACTGTACACCTTCTTAACAACCCTATCAACCTGCGGGTTGATCAACCCTTTCAACCCTATCAAACTTGAAAGAGTACGGAGAAAATTTACATGGATGTTGCTGGAACTTGAGGACCTGAGTTACAGGGAAAGGTTAAATAGTTTAGGACTCTATTCCCTGGAGCGCAGGAGAATGAGGGGAGATCTCACAGAGGTATACAAGATTATGAGGGGTATAGATAGGGTGAATGCACGCAGGCTTTTTTCCCTAAGGTTGGGTGAGACAAGAACTAGAGGACATGGGTTTAGGGTGAAAGGTGAAATATTTAAGGGGAACCTGAGGGGAAACTTCTTCACTCAGAGGGTGGTGCGAGTGTGGAACGAGCTGCCACTGGAAGTGGTGGATGTGGGTTCAATTGTAACATTTAAGAGAGGTTTGGATAGGTACATGGATGAGAGAGGTAAGGAGGGTGATGGTCCGGGTGCAGGTAGAAGGGACTATGGGTCCATGAACCCATAAACACTACCTTATTAATCCTTTCTTTTCGCACTATTTATTTATGTTTATAATTTATAGATTTTTATGCCTTTGCACTGTACGGCTGCTGCAAAACAACACATTTCACATCATATGTCAGTGGCAATACACCTGATTCTGCCCTTTTTATTTCCTTGTCTGCTTCCAACTATCACCCACCCACCTCCGTCTCCCAACTCCACCCCTCCCCTCCCCCACCTGCCAATCATTGTTCACCCCTCTTGGCCCACCTATCACCCACCGGCCCCTGTCTCAGCCCTCCCCCACCCCTCCTCTTTATACTGGCCATCTCGTCTCTCCACTCTCAGTCCTGATAGAAGTATCTCAACTCCTTCCCCTCCACAGATTCTACTCGGGTTCCTCCAGCAGTTTCTTTTTTGCTCCAAGGATTCACCATCCTGCAGGTGAAGAAATGTCTTCATTTCTTCTCATCTGAGTCCTGAACGACTGACTTCTGATTTTGAGACTGACTCAACCTTTCCTCCCTCACACAAGCCTTTTGGAGAAACACAGGAAAACTCAAGAATAACCCAACCCTCCCACACTCCCAGAACAAACACATTCACCATCTCACGGCCAAGAAAGCTCACCAGAGCCTCTACTTCCTCAGGAGGCTAAAGAAATTTGGTTTGTCCCCTTTGACTCTCACCAACTTTTACAGATGCACCATAGAAAGCATTCTATCTGGATGTATCACGGCTTGGTATGGCAACTGCTCTGGCCAGGACCGCAAGAAACTGCAGAGAGTTGTGGACACAGCCCAGTGCCTCACAGAAACCAGCCTCTCCTCCATGAACTCTGTCTTTACCTCTCATTGTCTTGGTGAGGCAGCCAGCATAATCAAAGACCACACCCACCCGAGACATTCTCTCTTCTCTCCTCTTCCATCGGGTAGAAGATACAGGAGCCTGAGGGCATGTACCACCAGACTTAAGAACAGCTTCTACCCCACTGTGATAAGACTATTGAATGGTTCCCTTATACAGTGAGATGGACTATGACCTTACGATCTACCTTGTTGTGATTTTGCACCTTATTGCACTGCACTTTCTCTGTAGCTGTGACACTTTACTCTGCACTGTTATTGTTTTTACCTGTTCTACATCAATACACTCTGTACTAACTCAATGTAACTGCACTGTGTAATGAATTGATCTGCACGATCGGTTTGCAAGACAAGTTTTTCACTGTACCTCGTACAAGTGACAATATAAACCAAAAACCAATACCAATCGGCAGCTTCCGCATCAGGAGATAGTGAGTTCGAGTCCCACATCAGCACAAAATTCTACGTTTTGCAGTTGATAGAGAGCCAACTGTTAGAGGTTTTGTCTGACCCACAGAGGAAACCATCTCTGCACCTGTCCCATCAAGCCCAGTGAAATTTCTGCATGCTTCATCGAGGAATGAACACTACCTTGGACTATATTCAACACACACAAGATGCTGGAGGAACTCAGCAGGTCAGGCAGCATCTATGGAGGGAAATAAACAGTCGACGTTTCGGGATGAGGCCCTTCACCAGGACTGGAAAGGAAGAGGCCGGAAGCCGGAATAGGAAGGTCAGGGAAGGGGCGGGGGAAGAGCACAGAGCTGGCTGGCGATAGACCGGGTCCAGTGAGAGGGGGAAGGTAGGTGGGTGGAGGAAGGGGGGATGAAGGGGGAATGAGGTGAGAAGCTGGAAGGTGATAGGTGGAAGAGGCGAGGGCTTGGAATCTGGTAGGAGAGGGCAGCAGTGGACTGTGGAACAAGGGAGGAAGAGGGGAAGGAGGGTGGGGGAACCAGAGGCAGCTGATGGGCAGGTCGTCAGGGGGAAGGGAAAGGCAAGGGGTGAGGGGGGACACAGGAATGAGAGGAAAAACAGGGGTGGGGGCAAAAGGGGGACAAACAAAGGGGATGGATACTGCAATAGCGTTACACTAGCTGCTACACCACCGCGCTATGTGGTCAGTGCACTAAGGGGAAAACGGTGGCTCTGTGTAACATGGGGCCTCAGAGATAACAGCATATTGCAACAAGGAGATTTGGGATGGCAGAATTAAAAGCCACTTTACCTTCACCGTTCCATGGAGACCAACGTAAAATAGCAGAGATACAAGGGAAACCGGAAGTACGTTGGGCAGGAGTAACTGTGGAATACTGGGTCGGTTTCAGGACCACTCATCCAGAGGCCACAATCTTTGGCCCAAATGCCCGAGACTGCAGGTGAATTAAAATCCAATTACTTAAATACATGATGATGTCAGACTTTGTGGGCTGGTGTGAGACGACCACACTTTGTTGAAGCGGCACAGGGGCACAGCTGGTAGAGCCGTTACCTCACAGCGCCAGAGTCACAGGTTCGATCCCGACCTCGGGCGCTGTCTGTGTGTGGAGTTTGCACCTTTTCCCTGTGACCGCGTGGGTTTTCTCCGGGTCCTCCGGTTTCCTCCCAAAGGTATGCCGGTCGGTGGGTTAATAGGCCACTGTAAATTGCCCCCAGTGTGTGGGTGAGGGGTAGAATCTGGGGGGGGCTTGATGAGAATGTGAGATTAGTGTAGGGAAGACATGTAAATGGGTGGTTGATGGTTGGCACAGACTCGGTGGGCCAAAGAGCCTGTCTATGTGATGTTTCTCTCTATGACTCTAAAAACCCATCTCATTCACTAATATCAGGTACCACTGCTGTGCCAGTCTGGTGGATATATGACACAGACCCACCTATGTGGTTAACTCTCAACATTCCTCTGTTCAAGGCCAACTAGGGTTGGACAACAAATGCTGGACCTTGAATGAATGAAAGATTAACCAAGGCTAAATACAAGTATAAAAAACTTGGTCATGGAAAAAATAATGAGTCTGAAGCTGGATAAGTCTCCAGGTCCCAGTTGCTTCCACACCTGGTTATAAAACGCAGTGGGATCCAATTCCAGAGGGAATGATCACCCACAGGTTTCCGGATCCTGATTGTCCACAATGGTCAGCAACACGGCTCCAGCACTAACAAACAACATAGAACAGTACAGCACAGGAACAGGCCCTTCAGCCCACAATGTCTGTGCTGACCATGATGCCAATTTAAGCTAATACCATCTGCCTGCACATGGTCTATATCCCTCCATTCCCTACCTGTTCAGGGGAAGGCACAGTAGTGTAGCAGTTAGTGTAACGCTATTACAGCACCAGCGACCCGGGTTCAATTCTGGCCGCTGTCTGTAAGGAGTTTGTATGTTCTCCCCGTGTCTGCGTGGGTTTCCTCCGGGTGCTCCGGTTTCCTCCCACATTCCAAAGGTGTACGGGTTAGGAAGCTGTGGGCGTGCTATGTTGGCGCTGGAAGCGTGGTGACACTTGTGGGCTGTCCCCAGAACACTCTATCAAAAGATGCATTTCACTGTGTGTTTCAATGTACATGTGACTACTAAAGATATCTTATCTTATCTTATGTCTGTCTAAATGCCTCTTAAGCTTTGCGATGTGTCCACCATCTCCCCTGGCAGCCCGTTCCCGGCACCCACCACCCTCTGTGTAAAAAAACTTACCCCACACATCTCCTTTAAACTTTCTCCCTCTCACCTTAAAATAAGGGTATTTGACATTTCCACTCGGGTAAAAAGACTCTGTCTACCCTTCCTATGCCTCTCATAATTTCATAAATCTCTATCATGTTTCCCTTCAGCCTCCAACGCTCCAGAGAAAACAATCCAAGTTAGTCCAACCCCTCCTTATATCTAATACACTCTATTCCAGGAAATATCTTCGTGAACCTCTTCTGCACCCTCTCCAAAGCCTCCACATCCTTTCTGTTATGGGGCAACCAGAACTGCACACAATAGTCCAAGTGTGGCCTGACCGAAGTTTTATACAGTGGGGGATATAAAATGTGCAAATTCTTTCCCAATGTTGGGAGGAAGGGATTGGCCAGGGATCCTAATCCCTCTTGCTTGCATATGCCAGTTCCGATATTGGGTTTATTGTGATGCTACACCTGGTCCACAGCCCACTGGTATCTTGGATGATCTAGCATGAAAGGAGGCAATTTGGCCCATTTTGCCTTTCCTGGCTCATTGAATCTACCACCCTCCTGCTCTTTCCCTACAGCCAAGACGCTGGCACTCCCTGCGAGAAACTGGTCAACAATTAAGGGCAGCAGAGAGAAAGGAAAGGACGAGACACAAAAGAACCTGCAGATGCTGGAACCTGGAGCAAAAACAAACTGCTGGAGGAACTCAAGTGGGTCAGGCAGCATCTGTGGAGGCAGAGGGATGCTCAATGTTTCGGGTCGAGCCCTGATGCTGAGTTCTCCAGCAGATAATTTTCTACTCAAGGGAAAGGCGAGTAGTCTTGGGATCTGATTGAATCCTTTCACACTTACCTTGTGCAGCCAGTACAGGTTCATCTGTTGCCCCACTGCTATGTGACATAGTGCTAAAAACTGAAAGAGGAGCCATTATTACATTAGGTGAGGGATTTGGAACATCATACACACAAACCTGAAACAGCCAGTCACCTTTAACAAGAGTGCATCCACTACTGTGATCCCCCCCCCAATCTCCACACTGTACCTTCTTACCGAATCGGGAAACGGATGAAACAATTCACTGCTAACACAAAGCTGGGTCAGTGTGGAAAGGATTGCCCTCAACACTGAGTGACGATACAGGTTAGTAACTACTTTTATCCCTCTGTATTGTTATTTCCATTGAATTCAGTGGAAATTCATATCCTTGATCCTAATAAACCCAACATCTTCCCAATAGACTGACTTAGAGGTTCGGTATGTCACCAAATACTCTAACAAACTTCCACACATGTATCATTGAAAGTGTCCTGACTGGCTACATCACGGTCTGGTACAGCAATTCGAATGCACAGGAACATAAGAAGCTGCAGAGAGTAGTGGACTCTGCCCAATACATCACGGGCACATCCCTCCCCACCATCGGTAGTATCCACATGAGGCGCTGACTCAAGAAGGCAGCATCTGTCTTCAAAGATCCCCACCATGCAGGCCATGCCCTCTTCTTGCTGCTACCATCGGGCAGGAGGTACAGAAGCCTGAAGTCCCCACACCACCAGGTTCAGGAACAGCTACTTTCCTACAACCATCAGGTCCTTGAACCAATCTGCACACCCCTAACCCTACCTCAGCAACGGAACACCACCTCTTGCACTGCCGCGGACTTGTCTCTGATTGTGTTTTTTGTTGTAATGTCTTGGTTTTTCCACAATCTTTTTTCTTCTCTAGCTTCACCGTCTCCTGCAATTTATATTCTGTGTGTTGTCTGTACCTACGTGTCTGTGATGCTGCTGCAAGGTTTTCATTGTACCTGTACCTCACCGTACTTGTGCACATGACAATAAAATTGACTTGGCTCTCAAAAGGCTCTTGATGCACTGGAAGGTTTGAGATGCCCAGAGGGCCATTCCTTCAGTGACACTCCATCAACTTGTCTTGACTTGGGTCTCTTAATAAATCTTCTTCACTCAGGCTGTGCTGTGTGCGATGGTGGGGGTGTGAAATGCCCATCACATTTCCAACAGCTCTCCGCCCCCACCCAGACCCATGACCACTGTCACCAATAGGTCAGCAGGAGAACACCACCACCTGCAGCTTCCCCTCAAAGCCGCACACCAACCCAACTTGGAAATATCTCGCCTTTCCTTCACCGTCACTGGGTCCAAATCCTGGAACTCCCTCCCCAACGGCACCGTGGGATCCCCTTCACCAGAAGGACTGCAGCGGGTCAAGAAGGTGGCTCACCCCCACCTTCCCAAGGGGGCGGCTAAGGATGGGCAGTAAATGTCCGTGACATCCGCATCTTCTATGACTGGTGTGTCCAGTTCTGGTCGCCTCATTGTAGGAAGGATGTGGAAGCGTTGGAAAGGGTGCAGAGGAGATTTACCAGGATGTTGCCTGGTTTAGAGAGTATGCATTATGAGGAGAAAGTAAGGGAGCTAGGGCTTTACTCTTTGGAGAGAAGGAGGATGAGAGGAGACATGATAGAGGTGCACAAAATATTAAGAGGAATAGATAGAGTGGACAGCCAGCGCCTCTTTCCCAGGGCACCGATGCTCAATAGAAGAGGGTGTGGCTTTAAAGTAATGGGTGGGAAGTTCAAGGGAGATATCAGAGGGAGGTTTTTTACCCAGAGAGTGGTTGGGGCATGGAATGCGCTGCCTGGGGCTGTGGTGGAGGCAGGTGCAATGGTCAAATTCAAGAGATTGTTAGATGAGCATATGGACCAATTTAAAATAGAGGGATATGTGGGAGGAAGGGGTTAGATAGTCTTAGGCGAGGTTTAAAGGATGGCACAACATTGTGGGCTGAAGGGCCTGTATTGTGCTGTGCTGTTCTATGGTTCTATGGTTCTATCTCATGAATGCAAAGAGAAAGCTCGAGCTGTCCCTTAGATCTCAAGCTCTGATTCTCTCTCCCACTGCCTCAAACCTCCACCTTCTGCTTCATTGCCTGTCCTGTAGATGTTAAGAATTACAGTAGTGTAGCGGTTAGCGTCACGCTATTACAGCGCCAGCGACTCGGGTTCAATTCCGGCCACTGTCTGTACGGAGATTGTACATTCTCCCTGTGTCTGCGTGGGTTTCATAGAACATAGAACATTACAGCACAGTAATGTTGTGCCGACATTTTATCCTGCTCTAAGATCTATCTAACCCTTCCCTCCCACATAGCCCTCCACTTTTCTATCATTCATGTGTCTATCTAAGAGCTTCTTAAATGTCCCTAATGTATCTGCCTCCACCCCCTCTGCCGGCAGTGCGTTCCACGCACCCACCACTCTCTGTGTACAAAACCTGCCTCTTATATCCCCCCATACGTTCCTCCAGTCACCTTAAAATTGTGCCCCCTCATGTTAGCCATTTTCGCCCTGGGAAAAAGTCTCTGACTGTCCACTCAATCTATGCCTCTTATCATCTTGTACACCTCTGGGTTTCCTCCGGGTGCTCCGGTTTCCTCCCACATTCCAAAGACGTACAGGTTAGGAAGTTGTGGGCATGCTATGCTGGCGCCAGAAGTGTGGCGACACTTGCGGGCTGCCCCCAGAACACTTTGCGCAAAAGATGCATTTCACTGTGTGTTTCGCTGTACATGTGACTAATAAAGATATCTTATCTAACCGTGACCCAGAGCAAAATGACTGTGCGTGCATTTATTCTTAACCATTTCCTTCAATATATTCATGGGATCTTTGCCCGTGAGAAGGTGGTGGAGCTGCCTTCTCGAACCGCTGCAGCCTTTACAGTCATAGAGTCGTCCAGCACGGAAACAGGCCATTCAGCCCAACTCATCCATGCTGACCAAAGTCTATCCGAGCTATTCCCATTTGCTTCTGGTGAAGGTGCTCCCACGGTGCTGCTGGGGAGGGAGTTCCAGGGTTTAGACCCAGTGACGGTGAAGGAACGGCGAGATATTTCCAAATCGGGATGGTGTGTGGCTTGGAGGGGAACCTGCAGGTGGTGGTGTTCCCCTGCACTCGCTGCCCTTGTCCTTCCTGGTGGGAGAGGTCGTGGTTCAGAGGGGGTGGTATGGACATAAAAGATAGACCTCAAATTGAAGAGGTTGAGAAAGCCTAGCCTCAATACGTCACCACTCACAGGTTCCCCTCCAAGTCGCACACCACCCTGACTTGGAAACGTCTTGCCATTCCTTCTTTGACTGTGCTGTGACTGAGAGGCTCTTTCCCAGACCGAGGCTCCTCAAATTTCACCCCACCTTTACCACAGAATGAAGAGGCTTGTAAAACGTACTTACAACTTACCTGTAAAAATGTAACATATGTGAATCCTGCTGAAGTTAGTGCCAATACTGGAACTGACCAGTCATTCCAGTATCCCTTCCTGTTGTACATGTACCTGGAAGACAAGAGGTTAACCCTTATAGAACACAGAACACAGAACACTACAGCACAGCACAGGCCCTTCGGCCCACAATGTTGTACCGACATTTTATCCTGCTCTAAGATCTATCTAACCCTTCCCTCCCACATAGCCCCCTATTTTTCTATCATTCATGTGTCTATCTAAAAGTCTCTTAAATATCCTTAATGTATCTGCCCCCACAACCTCTGCCGGCAGTGCGTTCCACGCACCCGCCGCTCTCTGTGTGAAAAACTTACCCCTGACATCCCCCTTATACCTTCCTCCAATCACCTTAAAATTATGTCTCCTCGTGTTAGCCGTTGTCGCCCTGGGAAAAAGTCTCTGACTGTCCACTCGATCTATGCCTCTTATCATCTTGTACACCTCTATCAAATCACCTCTCATCCTCCTTCTCTCCAAAGAGAAAAGCCCCAGCTCGCTCAACCTATCCTCATAAGACATGCTCTCCAATCCAGGCAACATCCTGGTAAATCTCCTCTGCACCCTCTCTAAAGCTTCCGCATCCTTTCTATAATGAGGCGACTAGAACCTGCATCTACCTATCACCACCCTGTGCCCACCCAGCCTCCCCTCTTTTGTCCACCTATCACTGCTCTGCTTTTTCCTCCTATATATTGGGCTTCCCCTTTTCCTATCTTCAGTCCTGAAGAAAGGTCCTGACCTGAAACGGTGACTGCCCGCTTTTCTCCACGGATGCTTGAACCAGATGCCAAGTAGAGGATGGTCCAAAAGTTTGCTTTTGTGTAAAATCTTCAACGTGGTATGATATCAAGGTGATCCACAGAAAGGTTGGAATTGGAAGTGGAATTGGTTTATTATTGTCACATGTACTGAGATACATTGACAAGCCTTTGTCTGTGTGCCTTCCACACTGATCACTCTATGCATTACTGCATCAAGGGAGTGTAAAAGAAAAACAGAATGCAGAATATAGTGTTACAGTTACAGAGAAAGTTCAGTGCAGGCAGGCAAATAAAGTGCAAGGGCCACAACCATGGAGATCAAAAGTTCATCTTTTAGCGTATGAGAATTCCAGTCAAGATTCCGGTAACAGTGGGAGAGAAGCTGTCCTTGAGCCTGGTGGTAATAATTAAATTGGATGAAGCGAATTTCAGGACAGATGGTCAGACACATTTGTTCCAGAGATAAATAGGGGCGTGGTACTGAATGTTTGCAATTTTCTCTCCAAGAGGGCCAAGGGGGACATTAAAGAAATTAAGGGGATACAGGATTGGTGCAGAGACTGAGGTCAAAGATCAGTCACGATTTTTATTGAATAGCAGACCAGACACTATTTCTTGTGTCATTTTGTATAGCGAGGGAATTCCAGAGTTTGAGGCCCAGATAGCCGGAGGTATAGCCCCCATTGGTGGAGAGATTAAATTTGGGGATGATTGAAGGGTCAGACTTGGAGGAGTGCAGAAATTTCAGAGGGCTGGATGTGGGTAAAAAGAACGGGAGGGGCAAGGAGGGAGATTAACGGAAGAAATTAGTCTGAAACAATGCTTTGATTAATCAACCAAATGAGACTGAATCATCAAAGATTTTAACCATGCTTACCCTGAGAATAACCTTCTCATTGCCCCAAGGAATGGGAGGTGGAATAATGCGGCAGTAGTACCACAGAGTCAAAGAGACATAGTCTGAGTGCACACCGACCATCAACCATTCATTTATACTAATCCTACTTTAATCCCACGAATTCAGTGCTGAGGTCGAGAGAGTTGAGAGCTTCAAGTTCCTTGGAGTGAACATCACCAATAGCCTGTCCTGGTCCAACCATGTAGACGCCACGGCCAAGAAAGCTCACCAGCGCCTCTACTTCCTCAGGAGGCTAAAGAAATTATGCATGTCCCCCTTAACCCTCACCAACTTTTATCGATGCGCCATAGAAAGCATCCTACCTGGATGCATCACGGCTTGGTACAGCAACCGCTCTGCCGGTGACCGCAAGAAACTGCAGAGGGTTGTGGACACAGCCCAGCGCATCACGGAAACCAGCCTCCCTTCCACGGACTCTGTCTACACTACTCGCTGCCTCGGTAAAGCAGCCAATATAATCAAAGACCCCACCCACCTCAAACATTCTCTCTTCTCCCCCCTCCCATCAGGCAGAAGATACAAAAGCCTGAAAGCATGTACCACCAGCCTCAAGGACAGCTTCTATCCCGCTGTTATAAGGCTCTTGAACAGTTCCCTAGTATAAGATGGACTCTTGACCTCACAATTGAACTCGTTATGACCTGACACCTTATGGTCTACCTGCACTGCATTTTCTCTGTAGCTGTTACACTTTACTCTGCATTCTGTATTGTTTTACCTTGTACTACCTCAATGCACTGTGTAATGAATTGATCTGTATGAACTATATGCAAGACAAGTTTTTCACTGTACATCAGTACAAGTGACAGTAATAAACCAATTCCAATTCCAATCCATTTTCTCTCAACATTCCCATCAACTCACCCCAGATTCTAGCACTCACCTACACACTAGGGTCAATTCACAGAGGCCAATTGACCTACCAACCCGAACATCTTTGGCATGTGGGAGGAAGTTGGAGCACTCGGGGGAAACCCATGCAGTCACAGGGAGTACATGCAAACTCCACGCACAGACAGCGCCGAGGTCTGGATTGAACGCTGGTCTCGGGCGCTGTGAGGTAGCAGCTCTACCAGCTGTGCCACAGTGGCATCCTTTGCCTCCTTTACCCATTTTAAGGCACACCTTAAAACTTTCCCCTTGGAACAAGCCTTTAGTCAGTTCAGTCACTACACAGCAAGATCCCACCAACAACAAAGGAAACCAACTTTATGAAAAAACACGACGATGCTGGAGGAACAGCGGGCGAGGCAGCATCCGTGGAGAAAAGCAGGCGGTCAACGTTTCGGGTCAGGACCCTTCTTCAGGACTGAAGATAGGAAAAGGGGAAGCTCAATATATAGGAGGGAAAAGCAGAGCAGTGATAGGTGGACAAAAGAGGGGAGGCGGGGGGGCACAGGGTGGTGATAGGTAGATGCAGGTAAGAGATAGTGATAGGCAGGTGCAGGGGAGGAGGGGAGAGCAGATCCACCGGGGGATGGGGGAAGGGTAAGGAGAGAGAGGGAAAAAAGATAGAAAAAAGAGATAGGCCAGGAAAGGGAAGAAGAGAAGAAGCTTGGTGGGGGTGGGGGGGGTTTGTGGGGAAGGGGGGTGGGGGTTACTTAAAGTGGGAGAATTCAATGTTCATGCCGTGAGGCTGCAAGGTTCCAAGATGGAAAATGAGGGGCTGTTCCTCCAGTTTGCACTTGGAATTCTCCTGGCAGTGGAGGAGGCCGAGGACTGATATATCAGTGATAGTGTGGGAGGGGGAGTTGAAGTGACTGGCACCGGAGAGATGCAGGTCGCGGTTACGGACAGAGCGCAGGTGATCCGCGAAACGGTCACCTAGTCTGCGTTTGGTCTCACCGATGTAGAGGAGGCCACACTTGGAGCACCAGACGCAGTAGATGATATTAAGGGAGGTGCAGGTGAATCTCTGTCTCACCTGAAAGGACTGTTTGGGTCCCTGGATGGAGGGGATGGAGGTGGTGTAGGGGCAGGTGTTGCACCTATGGTGGGGGCAGTGGAAAGTTCCCGGGGTGGGAATAGGATGGGGGGGGGGGGGGGGAGAGGAGTGAACTAGGGAATCGCGGAGAGAGCGGTCCCTGCGAAAGGCAGAAAGGGCTGGGGAGGGGAAGATATGCTTGGTGGTGGGATCCCGTTGGAGATGGCGGAAGTGGCGGAGAATGATGTGTTGGATACGTCAGTTGGTGGGATGAAACATGAGGACAATGGGGACCCGGTCCCTGTTGGGTGTGGGAGGGGTTGGGGTGAGAGCGGAGGTGTGGGAAATGGCAGAGAATTTCATTGAGGTGGGGGTGTAGAGGTACGAAGGCGAGGCCTTTGCTGAGAACAGACCGCTCAGCCTCAGAGACGGGGAGGTTGGGAAGACGCTCAAGGCTTGATAAGATGAGATCCTTAATAGTCACACGTACATCGAAACTTACAGTGAAACGCATCTTTTACGTAGAATGTTCTGGGGGCAGCCCGCAAGTGTCGCCACACTTCCAGCGCCAACATAGCACGCCCACAACTTCCTAACCCGTACATCTTTGGAATGTGGGAGGAAACCCAGGCAGACGCGGGGAGAACGTAGAAACTCCTTACAGACAGCAGCGAGAATTGAACCCGGGTCGCTGACGCTGTAATAGCATTAGTTGGGGCTCAAAGAGGAAGGGTGGGGGGAAGTGGGGTTGGGGGGGCTGGGCTGGTGAGGGGAAAGGGGTTGGGAGCGGTAAAGGGGTGAAGAGAGAGATGTAGGATAGGAGGTGGATGTGGGGGCGAGAACAAGAGGGGGAGGAGAAGGAGAGGTCAGGGTGGGGGGAGGGGATAAGGGGGGCTGGGAGTGGGCTGGTGGAGGTGCAAGGTGGGATGAGGAATTATAAGTGGGTGGGGGCAAGAAACAGAGCAGAGGCAACAGAAGGTGAAGCCTGGAGAGAGAGGGAGACCCCGGGGAGGTAGCGGGGTGGGAGGAGCAGAGAATGGTGTAGGGCGGGGGTGTCCAGCCGGGCAGGGGAGGGGGGGACCGGAGGACCATGCGGCGCCAGGAAACTCCGACTCAGGGCGGGTGGGGGAGGAGGGGGCCGACTTTATGTTGGCTGTTGGACAGATACTGGGAAGAGGCCATTGTCTTTTGAACTCAAGCCATGGGATCTTTAACCAAGCTCAACTTTATACGCAGTTGTCTCCAACTACACACAAGAGTTTTGTGCCCTGTAGACCCTTTGGTAAAGCAATCTCTTTGTTTTTGAATTTTTTTTGGGATGTCAGTGCCAGTCAAAACCCAGCATTTATTGGCCATCCCTGACTGCCCCTGAGAAGGTACAGGTGAGCTGACTTCTTGAACTGCTGTAGTCCTCCTGGTGGGGAAGGTGTTCTAGGATTTAGACCCAATGACAATGAAGGAATGCAGGCACGGTGGTGTCGGGGCAGGCACGGTAGTGTAGCGGTTAGCGTAACACTATTACAGCGCCAGCAACCCGGGTTCAATTCCGGCCACTGTCTGTAAGGAGTTTGTACGTTCTCCCCGTGTCTGCGTGGGTCTCCTCCGGGTGCTCCGGTTTCCTCCCACATTCCAAAGACGTACGGGTTAGGAAGTTGTGGGCATGCTGTGTTGGCGCCGGAAGCGTGGCGACACTTGCGGGCTGCCCCCAGAACACTCTACACAAAAGATGCATTTCACTGTGTGTTTCGATGTACATGTGACTAATAAAGAAATCTTGTCATATATTTAGAGGTGTATAAAATCATGAGGGGCATAGATAGGGTGAATGCACACAGTCTTTTCCCAAGGGAAAGGTAACCAAAAACTAGAGGGCATGGGTTTAAGGTGAGAGGGGAAAGATTTAAAGGGGACCTGAGGGGCAACTTCTTCAAACAGAGGGTGGTGGGTGTATGGAACGAGCTGCCAGAGGAAGTGGTTGAGGCAGGTACAATAGCAACCTTTTAAAAGACACTTGGACAGGTACATAGATAGGAAAGGTTAAGAGGGATGTGGGCCAAACGCGGGCAAATGGGACTAGCTTAGATGGGCATCTTGGTCAGCAGAGATGAGTTGGGCTGAAGGGCCTGTTTTCATGCTGTATGACTCTATGAGTCCAGAGCCTTAGTGTGGCAGTGCTGATCGAGTGCCAGCTTCATGGTGTAACCCAGATCTGCTCGTCACCTAGTTATCACCCCTTTCACTTGGCACCAGCGTCCAGTATCACCACTCCTGGCATTCCCCTTTCTCAGACCTTCTCCTTGGTTCTTTCCTCCCACTCCTTTTCTCTAGGACCCAGTTCTCAGCCCAGGGAAAGTCTGATGTTCAAGCTTTTTTACTTATTCATTTTTGGAAATTAGGGATGCCAATAATTGCTGGCATAATTATTGATTATGCCAGCAATTATTGTCCATCCCTAACTGCCCCTGCAGAAGGTGGGGATGAGCCACCTTATTGAACTACTGCGGTCCTCCTGGTGAAGCGGCTCCCACAGTGCTACTGGGGAGGGAGTTCCAGGAGTTAGACCCAGTGACGGTGAAGGAACGGTGAGATATTTCCAATCAGGACGGTGTGTGACCGGGAGGGGAACTTGCAGGTGGTGGTGTTCCCCTGCACCCGCTGCCCTTGTCCTTCTGGTTGGGAGAGGAGGTGGGTTTGGGAGGTGCTGTTGGAGTAGCCTAGGTGAGTAACTGCAGTGCGTTGTGTATACGGTGCACACTGCAGCCACTGTGCGCCGGTGGTGGAGGGAGGGAGTATCTGGGATCAAGGGAGCAGCCTTATGCTGGATGATGTGGAGCTGCCTGAGTCTTGGAGAAGCTGCACTCAAGAAGGCAAAATGGAGAGTACTTCATTACACTCTTGACGTGTAGACAATGGAAAAGCCTTTGATGTCAGGAGGTGAATCACTCGTCATGGGATACCCAGCCTCTGACCTGTTATCTATATAGCTGGCCTTTCCCCATGGCCCTGTAAAACTTGTTTTTCCTATATTGACCCAACTTCTTCAGAAGGAATTTCTTTGGCTGTAAACTGCTTTGGACATCCTGCAAATTGAAGGGTCCAAGAGAAACTCCTCAAAGACAATGAACAAGCTGGGCGTTACCGAATCAGGTGACCTGTCCAGGGCCCAGCACATAGATGGGAAAGCGTGCCAGCATCTTTACTTTCTTAGGAGGTTAAGGAGGTTTGGCTGGTCACCGAACACTCTAGCAAACTTCTACAGATGCACTGTTGAAGGTATCCTGACTGGTTGCATCACGGTCTGGTACTGTAACTCGAATGCACAGGAACACAAGAAGCTGCAGAGAGTAGTGGACTTTGCCCAATACATCACGGGCACATCCCTCCCCACCATCGGGAGTACCTACAGGAGGTGCCGCCTCAAGAAGGCAACATCCATCATCAAAGATCCCCACCATCCGGGCCATGCCATCTTCTCGCAGCTCCCATCGGGCAGGAGGTACAGAAGCCTGAAGTCCCACACCACCAGGTTCAGGAACAGCTACTTCCCTTCAACCATTCGGTTCTTGAACCAACCGGCAAAACCCTAATCACTGCAGTTTAGCAACACTGTGACCACTTTGATGACTTGCTCTAAATTAGAATTTGGTTTTTTTTGTTCTAATTGTGTTCTTTCTTGTAAAAATTGTGTATCATTTATGTTTTTCTTGTGAATGCTGCTTATCTGATGCTATGTGCCTGTGATGCTGCTGCAAGGTTTTCATTGCACCTGTGCACACATAGACTTCTGCATATGACAATAAACTGGACATTGACTTTGAACCCCTCACCCCAGAGCTTCACAGAGGAGATTGGAACCTCGGTCATGACCCCAGGTCTCACACTGCCAACCCCCAACCAGTAGGGGGAATCAGGGTCAGGAAGTTAGAGGTACTTTAGCTTTGTACATCATCACTTCGCAATATTCACAAGTGTCACATCAGTGACCCACTAAACAAAGGAGAAAGGAGAAACATCAACCATCAAATCCTCAGAACAAACATCCCAGCACAGCCACTGCTGTACCTCTGAGCACGCCCGTGTTGTAATGTCGCAAACGCAGTGGCCAAGTGCACACAGCCAGATCCCACGCACAGCAACATGGTAACAACAAGGTCTGTTTCAGCGACTTTAGGTGAGGGATGAACCTTGGCCACCAGGAAGCCAGGGAGAACTACCTGGTCCTCTTGGAGATGCAATCCATGCAGGGGCGGGACTGTTGTTTAACAGTCAATTAAGTTTTTTTATATATAAGAAGCAGAGTCAATGCTTTTTTTTGGAAACATGACAGCCATTTCAAGCACAAACAACATGTTAATAACCAGATAACTTGTTTTTTTTTGAGGGATCTCAGTTGAAGGATAAATGTTCCTCTCACTCCAAGGAAACTCAAAAACCATCTTTAAAATATTCCCATGGGATTTTATCAATTTGACCGGGAGCAGAGGTTAAGACCACACCAGAACACCGTGCTGCACCTGGTGTGTCAGTCTATAAAATATAGGAGCAGAATTAGGCCATTCAGCCCATCGTGTCTGCTCCACCATTCAATCATGGCTGATTTTTTTTAACCCCGTTCTCTCCATAACCCTTAACCCCCTCACCAATCAAGAACATATTAATCTCTGCCTTAAATACGCCCAATGACGTGGCCTCCACAGCCCGTCTGTGGCAATAAATTCCACAGATTCACCACCCTCTTGCTGAAGAAATTCCTCCTCATCTCAGTTTCAGAGGGACGTCCCTTTATTCTGAGGCTGTGCCCTCAGATCCTACACTCTCCTACTAATGGAAACACCCTCTCCACATCCACTCTATCCAGGCCTTTCAGTATCCGGTAGGTTTCAATGAGATCCCCCCTCAGTCTCAGCACTGGATTTGAACCCATCATCTAGAGTCATAGAGTTGTACAGCACGGAAAAAGGCTCTTTGTCCCATACTTGTCCATGCCAACCAAGACGTACATTTCCCAGCACTTGGCCCATATCTGTCTAAACTCTTGTCATCCATATACCTGTCCACAATCTTCTTAAATGTATCTGATGTACCTGCCTCACCCACTTCCTCTGACAGCTGGTTCCATACATCTACCACCCACCATGTGAAAAAGTTGCCCCTCAGGTTCTTATTAAAACCTTTCACCTCTATCCTTAAAACTATGTCCTCTAGTTTTCCACTCCCCAATCCTGGAAAAAAGACCACTCACCCTATCTACGCCCCTCATGACTTTACATACCTCTCTGAGATCATCCCTCAGTGTCCTATGCGCCAAGGAGTAAAGACGCAGCCTGTCCAACCTCTCCCTATAACTCAGTCCCTCCAGTCCTGGCAACAACCTTGTAAATCTTTTTTGTACTCTTTCCAGTTTAATCACATCCTTCCAATAGCAGGGTGACCAAAACTAAACAGAATACTCCAAGTGCGACCTCACCAACACCTTGTATACCAAATTCTATACGCAATTGTACACCAACTTCTATACACAATACCTGACAGATGAAGGCCAGTGTGCCAAAAGCCTTCTTCACCACCCTGTGTACCTGTGACTCCACTTCAAGGGAAAAGTATTTTCACTTCTTATTTTCACTTTACGTGAAGGATTGTTACAGTGTGGCGCACTGGTTCTAATCTCCCTGGGACAGCCCGAGAACTCGAAAGGGACTTGGGAAATGCATCCCTTATGCTACGGGAAAGTTGGTGATGCAGACGAAATTTGACTTGAGTTCCCTTGCCAAGCTGGATCACAAAACCTTCATGGGGACACTTGGAGGCGGACTAATCACTCCATGTAACTCCAGGTAATTATAACCTCATGAACTAAGGCAAGAGTCGGGCAGAGCTATGAGCAACAATTGTTCCATCCATCTGTTACCAACCTAATTATTAGCAGATCTGTAACGCCTGTTGACTTCACACAGTGTGTCAATCAGAACGTTACCCACAGATGAAGCCCTTTCACTTTTAACTCCCTGAATACTCTGAGGTACTTTGTTTTATCTCCTGACTTGGCCTCTTCATTTATTGAGGAGCTGCAGGGAGATTTTCCCAGCCAACAACTGCTCCTCAAACTAAATTACTTCCAAAAGAAAAACAGATTAACTAGTCATCGTCACTTTGCTATTTGTGGGAGGGATCTTGCGGTGCAATAATTAGATGCTACAAGTCCCACAAAACAGCAGAAAATGCACTCAAAATAACCCATTAATTATTCTCAACACTGGTGCCCCACAAGGCTGCATCCTCAGCCCTCTATTCTACTCCCTATATATTCATGACAGTGTGGTCAGATTCTGCTCTAACTCCATCTACAAGTTTGCAGATGCTACCACCGTAGTGGGCTGTATCTCAAATAACGATGATTCGGAGTACAGGAAGGAGATAGAGAGCTTAGTGATGTGGTGTCATGACAATAACCTTTCCCTCAATGTCAGCAAAACGAAAGACCTGGTCACTTACTTCAGGAAAGGGGGCGGTGTACATGCCCCTGTCTACATCAATGGTGCTGAGGTCGGGAGGGTTGACAGCTTCAAGTTCCAAGGAGTGAACATCACCAATAGCCTGTCCTGGTCCAACCACGTAGATGCTATGGCCAAGAAAGCTCACCAGTGCCTCTACTTCCTCAAGAAGCTAAAGAAATTTGGCATGTCCCCATTGACCTTCACCAATTTTTATCGATGTACCATAGAAAGCATCCTACTTGGATGCATCACGGCTCGGTACGGCAACTGCTCTGCCCAGGACTGCAAGAAACTGCAGAGAGTTGTGGACGCAGCCCAGCGCATCACATAAACCAGCCTCCCCTCCATGGACTCTGTCTGTACCTCTCGCTGCCTTGGTGAAGCAGGCAGCATAATCAAAGACCCCAACCACCCGGGTCATTCTCTCTTCTCTCCTCTCCCATCTGGTAGAAGATACAGGAGCCTGAGGGCACGTACCACCGGGCTCACGGACAGCTTCTGTCCCACAGTGATAAGACTATTGAATGGTTCCCTTATATGATGAGATGGACTCCTGACCTCACAATCTACCTTGTTATGACCTTGCACCTTATTGTCTACCTGCAATGTACTTCTCTGTAGCTGTGACACTTTACTCTGCATTCTGTTATTGTTTTTACCCTGTACTACCTCAACGCACTGTGTAATGAATTGATCTGTATGAATGGTATGCAAGACAAGTTTTTCACTGTACCTCGGTACAAGTGACAATAATAAACCAACACCAAAGTGCAATGCCACTTACACAGGAACAAACAGAATAAGCAGGAAGGGGAAGGAGGGAGAACATGCGTCAGTCTATATTGGTGGATCAACGGTGGAGAGAGTCAGCAGCTTTCAATTCCTGGGCATTAACATATCAAATGACCTGTCCTAGGCCGAGCACATAGGTACAATCACAACAAAGTCACGCTAGCGTCTTTACTTTCTTAGAAGGTTAAGGAGGTTCGGCTTGTCACCAAACACTCTAACAAACTTCTACAGATGCACTGTTGAATGTCCCCTGACTGGTTGCATCACGGTCTGGGACGGCAATTCGAATGTGCAGGAACATAAGAAGCTGCAGAGAGCAGTGGACTCTGCCCAATTCATCACAGGCACATCCCTCCCCACCATCGGGAGTATCTACAGGAGGTGCTGCCTCAAGAAGGCAACATCCATCATCAAAGATCCCCACCATCCGGGCCATGCCATCTTCTTGCAGCTACCATCGGGCAGGAGGTACAGAAGCCTAAAGTCCCGCACCACCAGGTTCAGGAACAGCTACTTCCCTTCAACCATTCAGTTCTTGAACCAACCTGCACAACCCTAATCACTGCCTCAGTACAGCAACACTATGACCACTTTGCACTACAATGGACTTGTTTTTATTTTAATTGTGTTCTTTCATGTATGATCTCGTATAATTTATGTTGTTAATTTATGTTTTATCTTGTGAACATTGTGTATCTGATGTTAAGCGACTGTTGACCTGCTGACTTCATCCAGCTGTTTGCTTTTTGCTCTGGATTCCTGTGTCTCCGAACTCACTGGGATCAGGTCAAGTTCAGATTGGCTGATGGATTTTGTTTTCAGCTTGCTCCGGGAGCAGAGGTTAAGATTGGGTTTTAATTCAGTTATGAGGAGATACCGGATTGACTGGCTTTGTTTTCCTTGGTGCAGATGGGGCTGAGGGAGGAATTAGGTCAGGTTTTAACCCTGTGGAGGAGAGGGGGAAGGAGAAAGTAATGCAGAGGAGATTTACGAGGACGGTGCGGGGACTGGAGGGATTGTTATGGAGAGGGGTTGACCAGGTTGGGACTTCTTTCATTGGACTGTAGGAGAATGAGGGGTGATATTAAAGAGGTGGATAAAATCACGAGGGACATAGGGTGAATATGCAGAGTCTTTTTCCCAGGGTTGGGGAATCAAGAACTGGAGGGCATAGGTTTAGGATGAGAGGGGAGAGATTTAATAGGAACCTGAGGAGCAATCTTTAAACCCAGAGAGTGGTCCGTATATGGAACGAGCTGCCAGAGGAAGAGGTTGAGGCAGGTACATTAACAACATTTAAAGGGTACTTGGACAGGTACATGGATAGGAAAGGTTTAGAGGGATATGGGCCAAATACGGGCAAATGGGACTAGCTTAGATGGGCATCTTGGTCAGCATGGATGAGTTGGGCTGAAGGGCCTGTTTCTGTGCTGTATGACTCTGTGTACCTGAGCAAATCTCAATTTAGGATGTCCAGGTTGTCTTAGGACAGCAGATTTTCTTCCCAAAAGACTGGTGAATCTGGGTTTTTAACCAGAGGGATCCTGGTGAGACTGCACCTGGTGTACTGTGGACACGTCTGGTCTCTCTACCAAAGGCAAGAAATACCCCTGAGAGAGGGAGTACAGTGAAGGCTCATCAGATTAATTTGTGTGATGGGGGAGGAGGGCGGGGGGGTGTTGATCACATAAGGAGAGATAAGCAGAATGGGCCTGTACACTCTAGAGTTTAGAAGAAAGAATTGGAATTGGTTTATTATTGTCACAGGCACTGAGGTACAGTGAAAAACTTGTCTTGCATACCGTCCATACAGATCAATTCATTACACAGTGCATTGAGGTAGTACAGGGTAAAACAATACAGAATGTGAAATGTGCAAAATTCTTTTGAGATTTGACTGGGGAGATGCAGGGATGATGTTTCTGTGGCTGGGTTATCGAGAACCAAGGGTCACTGTCTCAGAATAAGGGGTCAGACGTTCAGGACAGAGATGAGATTTCATCACCCAGAGGGTGGTTAATCTTTAGAATTATCCATTGAGAGGCAGAGATAGGGGAGACAGCCAGAATCCTTCTCACAGGGTAGAAATGTCAAACACTAGAATTCATGCATTTAAGGTGAGGGGGGAAAGTTTAAAGGGGATTTGCGGGCCAAGCTTTTTTTTTGTGTAGACTGGTGGGTGCCTGGAATGTGTTGTCAGGGGTTGGCTTGGAAGCAGATACGATAGTTAGGGTAGGCACATGAACATGACTCTCACCAACTTCTATGGAGGCACGATAGAAAGCATCCTATCTGGATGCATCACGGCTTGGTACGGCAACTGCTCTGCCCAGGACCGCAAGAAACCGCAGAGAGTTGTGGACACAGCCCAGCGCATCACAGACACCAGCCTCCCCTCCTTGGACTCTGTCTTTACCTCTCGCTGCCTTCGTGAAGCAGCCGGCGTAATCAAAGACCTCACCCACCCGGGTTATTCTCTCTTCTCTCCTCTTCCATCGGGTAGAAGATACAGGAGCCTGAGGGCACGTACCACCAGACAAGGACAGCTTCTACCCCACTGTGATAAGACTATTGAACGGTTCCCTTTTACAATGAGATGGACTATGTCCTCACGATCTACCTTGTTGTGACCTTGCACCTTATTGCACTGCACTTTCTCTGTAGCTGTGACACTTTACTCTGTACTGTTATTGTTTTGACCTGTACTACATCAATGCACTTTGTACTAACCCAATGTAACTGCACTGTGTAATGAATTGACCTGTACGAACTGTATGCAAGACAAGTTTTTCACTGTACCTCGGTACAAGTGACAATAATAAACCAATACCAATACCAATGCAGGGAACAGAGGGATATGGACCATGCGCAGGCAGAAGGGATGTTTAATTTGGTATGGTGCTCAGCACAGATATGGTGATCAACACCTCCCCAGCGAGCACGGAGCCAATGAACAAGCCCTCTTGACTTACCAGTTGAACTCATTATAGTCATTGTGCACCTCCCACCAGAAGTAGAACCAGACCAGGGACAGGAAGAAGGTGATGCAAAGGATGAGGAACCACAGACGCTCCCACTGCCAAGAGAAATGGAGAGAAAACAAAAACATGTCAGTGCAATCCAGGGGCTGCAAGGTCGAGGTCATGACCAACTGAATACCAGAGCCCTTCCCTCTCAAAATGAATCCCAGTCCTGGAACTTGAGACAACAGGTAGCAAGCTAGTTGGGTCTGTGGCGATACTGAGCATCATGTGCACCCTTTGTGTGTGGACACAGGCAGGTGTTGGGTTGAAACCAGTCGGCTCGCTCCAGCTCTCTGCACACAGAGGCGATGCAGATAGCATAGAAACAGGCCCTTCAGCCCACCATATCCATGCCAACCATCCCATTCCCACCTATACTATCCCATTTACCAGCACTTGGTCCATAGCACTATTCCTTGAATCAAGTGCTCATCCAGATGCTTTAAGCTTTGTGAGAGTCTCCACCTCCACCACCCCCTCAGACAGTGCGTTCCAGATTCCAAAATTCTTCCTCAGATCCCCTCTAAACCTCCAACCCTAAACCTATGCCCTCTAGCTTTAGATACCTCTGCTATGTAGAAGACTTTCCTGCCACCTACCCAATCTATGCCCCTCATAATTATTTGTACCTCTATCAGCAGCTCCCCCCTCAGTCTCCTCTGCTCCAAGGAGAACAATCCTAGTTTATCCAGTCTCATAAATGAAACGCTTCACCCCAGGCAACGTCCTGGTGAGTCGCCCCTGCGCCCTCTCCAGTGCAATCACATCCTTGCTAATGTGTGGTGACCAGAACTGCACACAGTACTCCAGTGGTGATGTAAGCAATACTTTACAGAATTGTACTATAACCTCCCTGATCTTGTATTCTATGGCCTGGCTAATGAATGCAAGTATCCTGTAAGGATTCTTCACCAGCTTAACTATGTGAGCTGACACCTTCAGGGATCCTTAGATCTGAACAAGTTCCCTCTGTTCCTCAATAATCCCCGGGGTTTATTGGTTTATTATTGTCACGTAAACCGAGATACAGTGAAAAGCTTTGTTTTGTATGTGATGCAGATTGAATCATTTCATCACATCGGTGCATTGAGGTAGTACAAGGGAAAAGTGATAACAGAATGCAGATAAAGTGTTACAGTTACAGAGAAAGTGCAGTGCAGGCAGACAATAAGGTGCAAGGCCATGATGAGGTAGATTGTGAGGTCAAGAGTCCATCTTATTGTACTAGGGAACCATTCAATAGTCTTATAACAGTGGGATAGAAGCTGTCCTTGCGCCTGGTGGTATGTGCTTTGAGGTTTGTGGACACAGCTCAGCACATCCTGGAAACCAGCCTCCCCTCCATGGACTCTGTCTACACTTTCCGCTCCCTTGGTAAAGCAGCCAACATAATCAAAGACCCCTCCCACCCCGGCCATTCTCTCATCTTCCCCCTCCCATCGGACAGAAGAGACAAAAGCCCGAAGGCATGTACCACCAGGTTCAAGGACAATTTCTATCCCACTGTTATAAGACTATTGAACAGTTCCCTAGTACGATAAGATGGACTCTTGACCTCACAATTTACCTCATTATGGCCCTTGCACCTTATTGTCTGTCTGCACTGCACTTTCCCTGTAACTGTAACACCTTATTCTGCATTCTGTTATTGTTTTCTCTTGTACTACCTCAATGCACTGTGTAATGAATTGGTCTGTATGAACTGTATGCAAGCCAAGTTTGTCACTGTACCTCGGTGCTAGTGACAATAATAAACCGATTCTAATTCACTCTCACTTCTGAGTCAGAAGATAGTGATTCAAGTCCTGCACTAGAACCTCAGGCTCACAGGTTTCGGCATCACTCACAGTTGGGTACTGAGGAAGGGAGGCTAAACAGGTGAAACATTAAACCAAGAACTCATTCATCTCTCGGGTGACATTCATGGTGCAGGACGCTGCTTCAGATACATCAAGCATTCTCCTCACTTTTCTCATATTTACATAGTCACGGGATTTGGATATTATACATCACTTATTGCTCATCCTGAACTGAGACCTCCCTCTTGCTGTGTCTGCCAGGAATTGAGGGTCTGAGTTATAGGGAGAGGTTGGACAGGCTAGGATTTTATTCCTTGGGAGTGCAGGAGACTGAGGGGATATAAAATTATAGAGATGTATAAAACTATGAAGGGCATAGATAGGGTGAATGCACACATTCTTTTTCCCACAGTAATGGATTCAAAAACTAGAGGGCAAGGGTTTAAGGTGAGAGGGGAAAGATTTAAAAGGGACCTGAGGGGCAAATTCTTCACGCAGAGGGTGGTGGTATATGGAACGAGCTGCCAGAGGAAGTGGTTGTGGCAGGTTCAATAACATTTTCATCAACATTTGGACAGGTACATGGATAGGAAAGGTGTAGAGGGATATCGGTCAACTGCAAGCAAATGGGACTAGCTCAGGTAGACACCTTGGTCAGCATGGATGAGATGGGCAAAAGGACCTGTCTCTGTGCTGAGACAGGCAATACCAATACCCTGCGCCCAGTTCAAAACAGGTTGCAGATAGCGGTGCATCTGTCAACTGACCATGGATCTGAGCAGAAGAAGGTGATATTGGTAGATTGGTTTGTTATTGTCACAGGTACCAAAGTACAGTGAAAAACTTGTCCTGCATACCGTCCATACAGATCAATTCATTACAACAGTGCATTGAGGTAGTACAAGGGAAAACAATAGCAGAATGTAGAATAAAGTGTTACAGCTACAGAGAAAGTGCAGTGCAGGCAGACAATAAGGTGCAAGGTCATAACGAGGTAGATTGTGAGGTCAAGAGTCCATTTTATTGTACTAGGGGACTGTTCAACAGTCTTATAACAGTGGGATGGAAGCTGTCCTTGAGCCTGGTGGTACGTGCTTTCAGGCTTTTGTATCTTCTGCCCGATGGGACATCACGTATTGGGAGGCTTTGAACTGAGAGCTCCCATTCCCTAGCATCACCACCCCTCTTCTGTCCATGTTCTTCCTGATGGATTCAGCAAAAGGTTCTACACAACCTGACTTCAGATGGAGAAACTTTCCATTTCCCACACGTTAATTTGGACTGCACTACTGACATCTGTGTAGTGCAGTTGGATCCAATTCCCCGTTCCCCCCCCCCCCCCAAGCCCATTTTGGAGAGCACATCCGCCATATCTGTGTGTGAGATCCTGTCAAAGGCCTTCTCCTGTTCCAAGTTGGCCAGGCAGGTATCTACCCAATTGCAGAAACCGCAGAGAGTTGTGGACACAGCTCAGCACATCACAGAAACCAGCCTCCCCTCCTTGGACCCTGTATCTACACTTCCCACTGCCTCGCTAAAGCAGCGAACATAATCAAAGATCCTACCCACCCCAGACGTTCTATCTTCTCCCCCCTTCCGTTGGGCAGAAGATACAAAAGCTTGAGAACACGTACCACCAGTCTCAAGGACAGCTTCTATCCCGCTGTTATCAGGCTCTAGAACGGACTCCTTGTACTTAAAGGTCAACTCTTGACCTCACAATCAACCTCATTATGTTCTTTGCACTTATTGTCCGGGATGGTGTTGACCTCCTGGAGTGCTGTTAGAGCTGCACTCATTCAGGCACGTGGAGAGGGTTCTGTCGCATTCCTGACTTGTGACTTGCTGATGGTGGAAAGGAGTTGGGGTGTCAGGAGGTGAGTCACCCACCGCAGGGTCCCCAGCCTCTGACCTGCTCTGGTATTTATGTGGCTGGTCCAGTTGAGTTTCTGGTCAAAGGTGAACCCCGGCACGTTGATGGTGAGGGACTCAATGATGCGAATGCCAGTGAATGTCAAGGTAGCGAGAGACAACGAGCAAGATACACAACAGCAGGGTGGCACGGTGTTGAACCTCTGCCTCACGATGAACCAGGTTCAATCCTGACCTCTGGTGCTGTCTGTGTGGAGTTTGCACGTTCTCCCTGTGACCGCATGTGTTTCCCTCGGTTGCTCCAGTTTCCTCCCACATCCCAAAGACATCTGGTTTACTAGCTGGTTGGTAATTGGCTGCTATAAATTGCCCCCCGGTGTTTGGGTGAGGGGTAGAACCTGGGGAGAGTTGTGAGTATTGGGAGAATAAAATGGGATTAGTGTAAGTGCATGATTTATGGTCAATGCAGACTTAGTGGGATAGAGTGCCGAGAGAGACAGAGACAGACAGAGACAGCGACAAAGAGAGACAGAGAGAGAAAAAGAGAGAGAGAGACAGAGAGAGACAGACAGACAGACAGAGACAGAGCAACAGAGAGACAGAGACAGGCATATATAGAGAGAGACAGACATAAGAGAGAGAGAGAGGGAGACACAAGAGAGAAACAGAGAGAGAGAGAAACATACAGACAGAAAGACAGAGAGACAGAGATAGAGAGAGGGAATAATAGAGAGTGACACACAATGAGAGTGCGAGAGAGAAATACAGAACAGAGAGTTGAATATCGAGTCTCCCTTCAATATATTCATTTAGCTATGCTGTGCTAGAAATGTGCTGATGATGACAAGCTGGAACAGGTTATGTAAATCACTTGTAACATGTTTACAGCATCGCTGATTTAATGTGGATATGAATAAAAGATTTCACCTTTGCTGCTGGGAACAGCCGTTTAAATAGCAGCTGAATCTCTGAGTCCCATCTGTCTCTGGAAAACTCTCTCCCATTTCCACACTCTGACTGCTGTCTTGTTCCCCCTGTAAAGTGGGAGTACATACATTCAAAGTCCCTGGGGCCCTGTGTGTGGATGGAGGGGTGTCAGGAAGTTGTGGTGGGAGCTACAATAAACAGATTGCAAATTCTCTTTGTACCAGCAAGGAAGACGGATTCATGAGTCAGGGAAGTAAATAAGGTGGTGAAGGAGGCGTATGGCACACTTGGCTTCATTAGTCTGGGCATTGAGTATAAGATTCAGGAAATCATGTTGCAGATGTATAAAACTTTGGTTAGACCGCACTTGGAGTGTGCAGTTCTGGTCGCCCCATTACAGGAAGGATGTGGAGGCTTTGAAAAGGGTGTAGAAGAGGTTTACCAGGATGCTGCCTGGATTAGAGGGTATGAGCTTTCAGGAGAAGCTGGTCAAACTTGGATTGTTTTCTCTGGAGCGACGGGGGCTGAGGGGAGGCCTGATAGAAGTTTATAAAAGACAGTCAGAATCTTTTTCCCAGGGTAGAAATGTTGAATACTAAGAGGGCACAGCTTTAAGGTGAGAGGGGGAAAGTTTAAAGGAGATGTGCAGGGCAAGTGTTTTTATACAGAGAGTGGTGGGTGCCTGGAACAGTCTGCCGGGGGGTGGTGACGGAAGCGGATCCGATAGTGGCGTTTAAGAGGCTGTTAGACACACGAATATACAGGGAATGGAGGGATGTGGATCATGTCCAGGCAGAAGGGATTTAGTTTAATTTGGCATCGTGTTCGGCGCAGACCATAGACCGAAAGGCCTGTTCCTGTGCTGTACTGGAGCAATACACAAAAAGTGCTGGAGGAACTCAGCAGGTCAGGCAGCATCCATGGAGGGAAATAAACAGTCGATGTTTCGGGTCGAGACCCTTCCTCAGGACTGGAAAGGAAGAGGGCAGAAGCCAGAATAAAGAATGTGGGGGGGAGGGGATAGAACACACGCAGGCAGGTGACAGGTGAGTTCAGGTGATGGGGGAAGGTAGGAGGGTGGGGGAAGGAGGAGAGAATGTAATGAGCTGAGGGGAGATAGGTAGAAGAGGCAAAAGGGCTGAAGAAGGCTGAAGGAAGCTTATTACATCTTCTCCCCCTCCCCCACCCACCAGCCTTCCTCCCTCTCACCTGGACTCACCTATCACCTGCCTGTGTGTACTTCTCCTCCTATTTGTGGGATCTTGCTTTGCACATTACAATACAGACTACACTTTGAAAGTACATAATTAGCAATGGAAGCATTTGGAACATCCAGTGATGTGCCTTGGGACATTGTACAATATTGAAGGCAAGTTCTAAAGTAACTTTTTATCCTAAGAGGTTCCAAGGAAATACAAGTGCACTCGATGTTCAAAAAACACACACGAGCTGCTGGAGGAACTCAGCGGGTCAGGCAGCATCTGTGGAGGGAAATGGACGGTCAACAATTTGGGTCGGGACCCTTCATTTGGACTAAGAAAGTAGAAAGGAGATAGCCAAGGGGGAGGGGTGGAACAAGAGCTGGCAGGTGATGGGTGGATCCAGGTGAGGAGGGGCGATGGGCAGATGTAGGAGGGGGGAGTGGAGATAGTGACAGAGGCCGGGAAGTGAGGGGTGGAGGTGACACAGGGCTGCAGATGATGGGATCTGATAGGAGAGGAAGGTGGAGCGTGGAACCAAATAAGGGAGGTGGGGAGGGCAGATGGGAACAGTGGGGGGGGAGGGGACCCAGTGGGAGGGGTGTGTGGGTGACGGGCAGATGGATTGGATGGAGGAGGGGAAAGAAACAGGGTGATGGGGACTTGGGGGAGATGGTTTGGAAAGAAGGGTGGGTGTAGGAGGAACTGGCTAGATCAGGAGAGAAGCTGACAGAGAGGGGGAGCAGTTACCTGAAATTGGAGAACTCAACGTTCATGCCGTCGAGTTGGAGACCACCCAGGGGGAATATGAGGGGCTGTTCCTCAAGCGTGGGTTTAGCCTCACTCTGGCAGTGGAGGAGGCCGAGGACAGACAGATCGGTGTGGGAATGGGGAGGAGAACTGAAATGGCTGGTAACAGGTCCTCGGCAAAGCAGTCACTCAGGCTGCACCCACTGGCTTGTGTGGGAGATCACCGGGAGATCAGACTGAGACAGGTGTGGCTGGCTGTGTCTGCAGCTGTAAGACCCACCAATGTAACCGGCTCAGCTGCCCCCCGAGGTCAGGGGCAACTAGGGATGGACAGGAAATGGTGTGAGTGACACCGTACAAAGAGAATTGGCTGGTAGAAACAGCAATGAAAGCACAAGAGACTGGAGGTGCTGTAAGCTGAAGCAAATGCGGGGTCCTGACCAGTCCTGGTGCAGGGTCTCGACCTGAAAAGTCGAGATGCATTCAACTACAGAATGATCTATCTCGATGGCACACAAACAAAAACTTTTCACTGCATCTCAGTACATGTGACAATAATAAACCAATGCCAATAGCATCCTATTGCCTCTACAGCTGCTGCCTGACCTGCTGAGTCCTTCCAGCAGTTTGCTTTTTGCTCAGGAATGGAACCAATTGGAGGGCTCCTTCGCAGAGCTGGCACAGGCAAGATGGGCTGAATGGCCTCCTTCTCCAACAGCTTATGAACAGAATTTACTGAGCCCAAACAAACACAACTGTTGGAAGTGCAGACAATTTAAATCCCTCGTTGGAGAAGCAAATGTTATATGAGAACAGTTCCTCTTTAATTCCTCTAAATTCCTTGTTAATCCTGCACTTTGAGCCTCCATAGCCTCCATTCTGCCTAATTCACGAAAACACACCACAGAAACCAGCCTCCCTTCCACAGACTCTGTCCACAATTCTCGCTGCCTCGGTAAAGCAGCCAACATAATCAAAGACCCCACCCACCCCCTGTCATTCTCACCTCCCCCTTCCCATCGGGCAGAAGATACAAAAGCTTGAAAACACGTCCCCCCAGGCTCTACCCTGCTGCTTTAAGACTATTGAATGGCAAAATGGACTCTTGACCTCACAATCTGCCTCATCACGGCTTTGCACCTTGTCTACCTGCACTGCACTTTCTCTGTAACTGTAACACTATATTCTGCATTCTGTTATTGCTTTTCCTTTGTATACCGACATGGTGAAATGATCTGTATGGATAGCATACAAAACAAAGTTTTTCACTGTACCTCAGTACAGAAGCCTGAAGACACACACTCAATGATTCAGGAACAGCTTCTTCCCCTCTGCCATCAGAATTCTGAACGGTCCATGAACCCATGAACACCACCTCGTTATTCCTTTCTTTTTGCACTATTTATTAATGTAATTTATAGTAATTTATGTCTTGCACTGTACTGCTGCCACAAAACAACAAATTTCCCGTCATCTAAGTCAGTGATAATAAATCCTATTCTGATTCCTCGGTACATGTGATAATTATAAACCAATTAGCAATTAATTAAATGCTCCATTGTCTTTATTGTAACTAAAAGATCGTTTTTAAGTGCCGGCCCTTTGATATTTCCACAGAAGTTTAACCTTCAACTGCTCAAGAATGAGGGTCGGGGAAGTTGAGAAACCGTGTTCCTGTTGACCAGCCGAGGAGGGAGCAGATGGAGCAGTGAGCAATCGCCGCCCACGGGCTCCCTGCCACGTACGTGCCAATGTGTTCCCAGCCACGGATGCCAATGCCAGCGTACTGCTACAGAGCAGCTGAGCGGTTGCGTGGCATTTGAGGGGGAGGAGTGGGAACTGCCGGTGCCAAGCGCGGGGGAAGCTGGCGCGTCACCCCACCGAGAAGACAGAGGGTGCCCGAAACATCGGGGAGGGGCTGTGGGTCTACTTGGCAAGAAACGGAAGCCGACATTCTGCTCCCCTGTCGAAGGATTACCAGGTTGGCTTTAGACCACGGTACAGCACAGAAACAGGCCCTTTGGCCCACTATATCCACAATGCCAAATTAAACTAAATCTCTTCTGCCTGCACATGATCCACATCCCTCTGTACTGTCTAAAAGCCTCTTGAACACCCCTATCATATCCGCCTCCACCATCACCCCCAGGCAGCCCATTCCAGGCACCCACCACCCTCTGTGTAAAAAAATTTGCCCCGCACATCTCCCTTAAACTTTCTCCCTCTCACCTTAAAGCTATGCCCTCTAGCATTCAACATTTCTACCCTGCCAGAAAGATTCTGTCTACTCTATCTCTGCCTCTCATAATTTTATAAACCTCTATCAGGTCTCCCCTCAGCCTCTGATGCTCCAGAGAAAACAACCCAAGTTTGTCCAACCTCTCCTTATGGTTTATACCCTCTAATCCAGGCAGATCCTAACCCTCTAATCCTGGTGAACCTCTTCTGAACCCTCTCCAAAGCCTCCACATCCTTCCTGTAATGGGGCGAACAGAACTGGATGACACACAATACTCCAAGATGCAGCCTAACCGAAGTTTTATACAGCTGCAACGTGACTTCCTGACCTTTATACTCAGTGTCCCTACCAATGAAGGCAAGCATGCCATAAGCCTTCTTTACCACTCTATCTACCTGTGTGGCCACTTCCAGGGAGGTATGGAGGTAAATTCTCTGCAAGTTTCTACCCTGCATGCTGAAGGAAGGACAAGGGGAAGTTATGGTACAATGCACCACACAAGGAGGCCATTTGATCCACTAATGCTGTGCTAGCCCTTTGAATAAGCACTCCCACCCAGAAGCATCTAAATGTAGGTTTCCATAAATCCTTGGAAATGGCCAGGTATGTTGAGCAAGTGGTTACCATGTGGGATCCTGAGATTCATATGAGTACAAAAACAGGGAAGTTACGTTGACCGTGCACAGGCATTGATTTGGCTGCGGATTCCAGTCACCAAACATTGGGAAGGACGAGAAGGAACCCAAGAGGATCCAGGAAAGATTTGCACTGGTACCTCAGTTAGCACAGGAGCTGTGTTCCCAGGAGTGCTATCTGAAAGAGCTCTAAAAGGAATCATTGCATCTTGCACTCTCATTGGTTCTTGTCCAATGATGTGATGCACTGTCATTGGCCAACTACCAATGTGACATCATGAGCCACATGCCAATGGCGCAATGTGCAAATGACACCTGCCCGATGATCTAGTGTGCTGTCATTGGCCCAAGTGCCATGATGTAATTAGCAAAGGGCCAATTGCCCTTACAGATGTGCACAAAATGCTGAGGGGTCCAGATAGGGTGAATGCATGCAGGCTTTTTCCCTTCAGGTTGGGTGAGACTAGAACTAGAGGACATAGGCTTAGGGTGAAAGGTGAAATATTTAAGGGGAACCTGAGGGGGAACATCTTCACTCAGAGGGTGGTGCGAGTGTGGAACGAGCTGCCACTGGAAGTGGTAGATGTGGGTTCAATTGTAACATTTAAGAGAGGTTCGGATAGGTACATGGATGGGAGGGATTTGGAGGGATATGGTCCGGGTGCAGGTAGATGGGACTAGGCCAAAGATCAGGTCGGCATGGACTGGATGGGCCGAAGGGCCTGTTTCTGTGCTGTAGTGCTCTTTGACTCTATGACATGATGCACCATCATTGGCTGAGCACTGATGACAAAATGCACTGCCATTGGCCGAGTGAGCAACATGCAAGCTGTGGGGACACACTCAGCAAGGGAAGTTTTGACAACTTTATTCTTTCTGTTTCTTTGGATCTCTTTAGTAAAATTAGTTTTAACCCAGGCAAAGAGCGCTACAGTGGAGCAGGGAGCTGCGGGGTAGCACTAAGCAGGGTTCCAATGCTCAGGAATAGTTGCGGGGGTGAGGGATTTCAGCTCCAGGATTACTCTCCTCAGAGCACAGAAGGTTGAGAGCAGATGTGTTAGAGGTGGGCAGGATCATCACAGGTTAAACAGAGGGAGGATGTTCCCGTTAGTGGATGGTTCAAGAACCAGCAAGGAGAAGGGACACAGAGATAATGTGATGGGTTTAAGCTGCAAGAGCGAAATTCCATTTTAGATAAGATATTTATTTATTAGTCACATATATCTGCAGGAAGTGGCGATGATCTGCATCTCAACTGCCTATAGGGTGAAACAAACCGAATCAACCTTCAAAAGGGCAGGCACGAGGTAAATAATTCTGAAAAACAGGTGCAACACCTGCCCCTCCACCACCTCCATTCAGGGACCCAAACAGTCCTTTCAGGTGAGACGGAGATTCACCTGCGCCTCCCTTTATATCATCGGTGCTCCAAGTGTGGCCTCCTCTACGTTGGTGAGACCAAACACAGACTAGGTGACCGTTTCGCGGAGCACCTGCACCCCGTTGCCGGTCGCTTCAACTCCCCCTCCCACACTATCACTGATATGTCAGTCCTCGGCCTCCTCCACTGCCAGGAGAATTCCAAGCGCAAACTGGAGGAACAGCACCTCATTTTCCTTCATGGAACCTTGCAGCCTAACGGCACGAACACTGAATTCTCCCACTTTAAGTAATCCCCACCCCCCTTCCCCACAAACACCACCCCCCCCCCACCCACCACCAAGCTTCTTCTCTTCTTCCCTTTCTTAGCATTTTCTACTTTTTTTTCCTCTCTCTCCTTACCTGTGACCCATCCCCCAGTGGATCTGCTCTCCCCTCCTCCCCAACACCTGCCTATCACCATCTTTTACCTGCATCTACCTATCACCACCTTGTGCCCACCCCACCTCCCCTCTTTTGTCCACCTATCACTGCTCTGCTTTCCCCCCCTATATATCGGGCTTCCCCTTTTCCTATCTTCAGTCCTGAAGAAGGGCCCTGACCCGAAACGTTGACCGCCTGCTTTTCTCCACGGATGCTGCCTGGCCTGCTGAGTTCCTCCAGCATTGTCGTGTTTCTCATCTAGATTCCAGCCTCTGCAAGTTCTTTGTTTCTCTCAGGTAAATAATTCCCAAAGGACTATATTTCCCTCAACTTGCGTTAATGTCGTTACGTCTATTTTTTTTGTCGTACTATGTATCATTTATGTTAAATTAATGTTTGTAATGTACTATGTTTCTGCTGCACAAAGTAATCTTTATGGCATTTATACCCTGGGTATGTATGCCAATTGACAATAAACTTGAACCTGAACTTCAGAGCAGGGGCATGGGATTGTTTTATGAGAAGCTAGCACAGATTTGGTGGGCTGAGTGGCCTTCAACAGGCATAGGAGCGGAATTAGGCCATTCGGCCCATCGAGTCTGCTTCGCTATTCAATCATGGCTGATTTATTTTTCCCTCTCAACCCCATTCTCCTGCCTTCTCCCCGTAACCTTTGACACCCTTACTAATCAAGAACCTATCAACCTCCACATTAAATACACCCAATGACTTGGCCTCCGTCTGTGGCAATGAATTCCACAGATTCACCATCCTCTTTCTAAAGAAATTCCTCCTCATCTCTGTTCTAAAGGGACATCCTTCTATTCTGAGGCTGTGTCCTCTGGTCCTAGACTCTCCCACTGATGGAAACATCCTCTCCACGTCCACTCTATCCAGGCCTTTCAATATTCAGTAGGTTTCAATGAGGTCCCCCTCATTCTTCTAAACTCCAGCGAGTACAGGCCCAGAACCATCAAATGCTCCTCGTATGTTAATCCTTTCACCCCCAGGGTCATTCTTGTAAACCTTCTCTGGACCCTCTCTAATGCCAGCACATCCTACCTTAGATATGGGGCCCAAAACTGCTCACAATACTCCAAAAGCGGTCTGACCAATGCCTTATAAAGCCTCAGCATTACATCCTTGCTTTTATATTCTAGTCCTCTCGAAATGAATGCTAACCTTGCATTTGCCTTTTTACTACAGACTTGCCTCCTTCTTATAAAGAAGGTAAAAGGTCTTACATTGGGAAAATATTGAGAAATATTGGCCAATTCTGACACCTGAAAGGACCACAAGCAAGATATGATGGACAAGTCTGAGACCCCTTCAGTTCCACATCTCCACCTGATGGACAACACCTCTCGCAGCTCAGCACCCTCCAACGTTGCAATCAAATCTCTGGAGCAGGACTCGAACCGATGACCTTCTGACTCATGGGAGGGGTTGCTCCCCTTCTTGTGAAAACTAGCTGTTACTTTTGATGTCTCTGTGCTCTGAGTAAACAGTAACTCTTGTGGTCCCCAAACGGTGAAGTTCAAACCTACAATTGCAGTGGGAGTTAATTACTATAATCACCCAGATTCCTGAAAATGGTGACAGGCTGTCTGAAACTGATATGTAACTGAAACTCAGAGCTGGGTGGAGGGTAAAGTGTGTATCACAGTGGAAGTAAAACACAGGCCTTGCCAATAAAGGGGAAAGGCATTGTAATTGCTGGTGTGTGCTGTGCCAACACAGAACCAGTGGTACAGTCAGACAGCCCATCAAATGGGAGGGTGAGGGAGTTAGCAAGGGAAAGGGTGGGAGAGGGATGGAGTTGGGACTGGGGCAAGAGACAGAGAGAATGTAGGAGTGTGAAAGGCAGTGAGGGAGAGGGGGGAAGAGAGGGAGGGGGAGAGAGCTGAAGAGAAGAGGGAGAGAGATGAGGAGGGAAAGAGGGGGGCAGGGGGGAAGGGGGAGTGGGAAGATAGGAGAGAGGGGAGGGAGAGAGGGGAGGGAGAGGGAGGGAGGGGAGAGAGGGAGGAGAGGGGAAAGAGGAGGGAGAGGGGGCAGGGGAGAGGAAGAGGGGGGAGAAGGGGGAAAGAGGGATAGATAGACGGACAGAGACAGAGAAAGAGAGAGAGATGAACAGAGACTGAGCGCCCATGCGGAATTCCTGTTCCTTCGGAGTACATACTTCTGCTGGCAGAGGGTTAAGACCCTGCCAATCCACCTGTCCCTTCTCCTGCAGCAGTGTGTTGAAGCAGCAAGGCTCTGTCTGCCAGGGTCTTGCTGGCATGTGAGTTATGCATTACGAGCTGCCTCCACAAGGAAGTTGACAGCTGATTAGAACAAAAGGAATCCTGTGCTCCCAGCTCTTCATGAGGGCACGGTCTTATCATGAGGTGTTTTAACAGCACCAAATACCAGAGGCAACTGATCACTTGGCTGTAAAGATTGGTTTCAATAAGAATCTTCAAAAGGAGTGGAGAGCGCAGAGAGGTTCAAGGAGGGAAGACCAAGGCAGCCAAAGGCTCAGCCGCCAGTGGTGGAGCAGTTATGTTCAATGCTGGCAACACTTTAGTTTGTAAATGTTACAGGAGCCTGAGGACCCCCACCTCAAGGTTCAACAGCAGCTCCTTCCCCACTGCCGTCAGGTTCTTGAACTGATTTGAAAAACCCTAACGCTACCTCAGACTCCACTTCTGGCACGGTAGTGTAGTGGTTAGCATAACGCTATTACAGCGCCAGTGACCCAGGTTCGAATCTGGCCACTGTCTGTAAGGAGTTTGTATGTTCTCCCCGTGTGTCTGCGTGGGTTTCCTCCGGGTGCTCCGGTTTCCTCCCACATTCCGAAGATGTACGGGTTAGGAAGTTGTGGGCATGCTATGTTGGCGTCGGAAGCATAGTGACACTTGTGGGCTGCTCCCAGAACACTCTACGCAAAAGATGCATTTCACTGTGTGTTTCGATGTGCATGTGACTAATAAAGAAATCTTATCTTATCTTTATCTCATTTATTTTGTCATTATGGTTATTTTGTCATGAAGTTATGTACAATTTATGTTCATTTAAGTTTATGTTAACTTATGTTTGTCATGTTAATGTATTGCAAAGAGCTAACTTTCATGGCACCTATACCCTGTGTATGTCTGCCTGTGATAATAAACTTGAACCAACTAACTTTTCTGAATATTGTAAACATGTAAAAAAAAGCAGGCAGCCTGATCTTGCAGACAAATATCTCTGCCCAATAGTTATCAGACTTGCCTTTGACCAGAATCAGAATCAGCTTTATTATCACTGACATATGTCGTGAAATTTGTTGTTTTGCAGCAGCAGTACAGTGCAAGACATAAAAATAACTACAAGTTACAAAAATAAATAAGCAGTGCAAAATAGGAATAACGATGTAGTGTTCATGGGTTCATGCACCGTTCAGAAATCTGATGGCGGAGGGGAAGAAGCTGTTCCTGAATCATTGAGTGTGGGTTGTCAGGCTCCTGTACCTCCTCCCCGATGGTAGTAACGAGAAGAGGGCATGTCCCGGGTGACCAAACTTGTAATTAAAACATGATAACATTTAAAAATTCTGCTTGGTCTGCTCACAGCAGACTGGAGCCAGGGACCCTCTGGGGGAACAGAATCTCACTGCACCTTCAACTGCTCCCAGATTTGTGACGTTCTCCTTTAAAAGGAGATACAGTTTTAACCTCAGACATTACAGCAAAAAAAAAGTGTTCAACTGCGCTCCGCAAAGTCACGCCTCCAATTACGGTGGGACCGGGTGCTCCGGTTTCCTCCCACATCCCAAAGGTTTGCCGGTTGGTAGGTTAATTGGCCACTATAAAGTGTCCTCAGTGTAGATGGGTGGTGGGAGAAATTGGGGAAGGTTGTTTGATGGGGATGTGAAAGAACAGGTTACAGGAGAAGGGGTTTGGTGAGATAGTTTAGAGAGCCAGCATAGATTCAATGGGCCAAATGGCCTCTTTCCGTGTCATATGAAAATTTGAATCCAAGCTGAATGAAAGTGGCATCACAGGTAGACAGGGTGGCGAAGAAGGTGCTTGGCACGCTGGCCTTCATCAGTCAGGGCATTGAGTATAGAAGTTGGGACATTATGTTGCAGTTGGTGAGGCCGTACGCAGAGTATTGTCTTCAGTTTTGATAACCCTGTTACAGGAAAGACGTCATTAAGCTGGAAATAGGACAAAGAAGATTTATGAGAATGTTGCCAGGACTCAAGGGCTTGAGTTAGAGGGAGAAGTTGGACAGGCTAGGGCTTTATTCCTTGGAGTGTAAGACACTGAGGAGTGACCTTGTAGAGGTGTATAAAATCATGAGGGGCATGGGCATATAAAATCATGAGGTGAATGAACACAGTCTTTTTCCCAGAGAAAGGGAATCAAAAGCTAGAGGATGTAGGTTTAAGGTGAGAGGGGAAAGATTTAAAAGAGACCTGAGGGGCAACTTCTTCACGCAGAGTCTGGTGGGTATATGGAACAAGCTGCCAGAGGAAATGTCTGAGGCATGTACAATAACAACATTTGAAAGACACTTGGGCAGGTACACGGATAGGAAAGATTCAGAAGGATATGGGCCAAACGCAGGCCAATGGGACAAGATGGGAATCTTGGTCGGCATGGACCAGTTGGGCTGAAGGGCCTGTTTCCATGCTGTATGACTCTATAACGCATCATCACTTCCTTTCATTCCTTTCTCTCTGTTGGTTCCGTCACAGCAGATGCATCTGCGTGTCTCACAACGAGTATTCAGCCGCTCCCAGATAAGCAGAGGGAGCCTGCCACAGAGGTCAGAAAGCAGCGCTCCACCTCAAAGTGAAGAGCTACAGAACCAACAAGTGACAGCCGAGGCGGATTCCATCTGGAGGGTAGTGCAGCCAAGTAAACCAGGCACAAACTTACTGCTACACGGGACATGTTCCCAGGGGAACAATCCCAACAACCCCACTCCCCCTCTCCTTTCCCTATCGTCCTGAAACTTATTCTCTCTCAGACACAAGAGATTCTGCAGATGCTGGAACCTGGAGCAACACACACAAAATACTAGAGGAACTCAGCAGGTCAGGCAGCATCTGTGGAGGGAAATAAACACTGTTGACTGTTCATTTCCCTCCATAAGTGCTACCTTGTTCTCTCTCACACGTCACATCAACTCCCCTTTCGTTCTTTTGCCTACCCCAGGGGTTAGTTACAGCGGCTTATCAACCTACCACCACAGCGTTGGGACGTGGGAGCTGTGGGAAACCTACACAGGGAACTTGCAAACCCCATCCAGACACGATCAAACCTGGATTATAGAGTCATACAGCATGGAAACAGGCCCTTCGGCCCAACTGGTCCATGCCGACCAAGATTCCCATCTGAACTAGTCCCATTTGCCTGCATTTGGCCCATATCCCTTTAAACCTTGCCTATCCATGTACCTGTCCAAGTGCCTTTTAAATGTTGTTAATGTACCTGCCTCAACCACTTCCTCTGGCAGCTCGTTCCATATACTGACCACCCTCTGGGTGAAAAAGGTGCCCCTCAGATTCCTTTGAAATCTCTCCCCTCTCACCTTAAACCCATGCCCTCTAGTTCTTGATTTCCCAACCCTAGGAAATCAACTGTGCCTATTCTCCATATCTATGCCCCATATGATTTTACACACCTCCAAAAGATCACCCCTCATTCTTCTACACTCCAATGAATAAACTCCCAACCTGCTCAACTCCTCTCCATAACTGAGTCCCTCGAGTCCCGGCAACATCCTCATAAGTCTCCTCTGCACTCTTTCCAGCTTAATGGCATCTTTCCTATCGCAGAGTGACCAAAACTGAGAGCCAGCAGCACTACCCACTGCCCTACCACACCGCCCAGCATGGACACAGGCTATTCAGCCCTTCTGATCTATAGTCTGCATTCGTTTATCATTTTGTTTTCCTTTTGTTTTACCTCGATGCAATTATGCATGAAATGATCTGTCTGAATGGCATGCAAGCAAAATCTTTTCACTGTATAAGATAAGATTTATTTATTAGTCACATGTACATCGAAACACACAGTGAAATGCATCTTTTGCGCAGAGTGTTCTGGGGGCAGCCCGCAAGTGTCGCCACACCTCTGGTGCCAACATAGCATGCCCACAACTTCCTAACCCGTACGTCTTTGGAACGTGGGAGGAAACCAGAGCACCCAGAGAAAACCCACGCAGACATGGGGAGAACATACAAACTCCTCACAGACAGCAGCCGGAATTGAACCCAGGTCGCTGGCACTGTAATACCATTATGCTAACCGCCACACTACCGTGCCTGCCCCTCGGTACAGGTGACAATAATAAATTACCTGGTCTATGCCAGTGTTTATAGAGTCATTGTTACAGAGTCATACAGCACAGAAACAGGCCCTTCGGCCCAACTGATCCATGCCAACCAAGATTCCCACCCGAGCTAGTCCCATTTGCCAGTGTTTGGCCCTTAACCTTCTAATCCTTTCCAATCCATGTACCTGTCCCACTGTCTTTTGAAAGCTGCCTCAACCACTTCCTCTGGCAGCTCGTTCCACATATGTAGACACCACCCTCTGTGTAAAAACGTTGCCTCTGAAGTTCCTATTAAATCTCTCCCCCTCACCTTAAACCTATGCCCTGGGAAAAAGACTGTGCACATTCACCCTATCGATGCCCTCATGATTTTATACACCTCTATAAGATCACCCTGGTTTATGCTCCTTTGAAATCCCCTCCCCCTACTCTTTCCCTCTACCCCTCTCTCCGTTGTGTTTATCCAGGTTCCCCTCTGCACCTCCCTGTGGAAGCGAGTCCCACACAACCCCCCTGCTCTTTGGCGAAAGAATCTTCACCCGAATACATGACTTATTAGTCATTGCCTTATCAGTGGAGAGTGGGGAGACCACAGAACTCATCAGCCTCAGTTGAAAGAAGTTATCTTATGTTCTGCTTGTTTTATTACTCTGCAGTTTTCCAGCTTCTGCCTTAAGAGCAGCTGTGTTTAGATGTTCTTTGTACAAGTGGTGACAGCAAATGATAGCCCAGAGATATGAAATCATCCAGTTCTCCAACCTGCTTACAAGGAGGACACTGACTTTCAGCCAAAGCCCTGCCTTTGTGCAATGGGTTTATTGCTCCAAGGTCACCGGGCTGAAGAATTACCAACTCCACTCTGCGGAGAGTAGTGGACACAGCCCGGTCCGTCACGGGCACAGCCCTCCCCACCACTGACAGCATCTACAGGAGGTGCTGCCTCAAGAAGGTGGCATCTATCATCAAGGATCCCCACCCATCCGGGTCATGCCCTCTTCTCGCTGCTACCATCGGGCAGGAGGTACAGATACCTGAAGTCCCACACCACCAGGTTCAGGAACAGCTACTCCCCTTCAACCATTCAGTTCCTGAACTGACCTGCACACCCCTAACCCTACCTCAGCAACGGAACACTACGGACCACCTCTTGGCACTACCGTGGACTTGTCTCTGTATTTTTGTTTGCACAAATGTCTTACTTTGCACAGTCTTCTTTCTTCACTGTCTTGTATACTTTATGTACAATTTATGTATAACACGTTCTGTGTATTTTTGTCTGAATCTGCGTGCCTGTGATGCTGCTGTATTGTTCTTCACTGTATCTCGGTGCATGTGACAATAATAAGCCAATACCAAGAGCAGCACGAGTACATTGGCACGTATCCTGGTTCTGCAGAAGCAATGAGTTTCTTTACGCGTGCAGTCACTAACTGCAATGACCCATCGGCAGAATAATCTCAGGAACACCAAAGAACAAAGGGCCAAACATTCTGGCTTCACCTCCTTGTGATCTCTTTGATGCTTCGAGGAAGCCCTCAGCAATCACTTATGGCATCCACAGTCTATTGCATTTGCCTTATTGGGCTGGTGGTGCAGGGCATGCTACGTTGGTGCTGGAAGCGTGGCGACACTTGCGGGCTGCTCCCAGAACACTCTACACAAAAGATGTATTTAAGATAAGATATTTTTGTTAGTCACATGTACATCGAAACACACAGTGAAATGCAATATTAGATCCATCGGCCACCTCAGAAACCATAAAACTCTTGGAGGAAGCTCACCCTCGATCCCTGGGGATTGCCTAAAAAGAACATCCCATAACTGAGGCGGCACGGTAGCATAGCAGTTAGCATAATGCTATTACAGCGCCATTGACCCAGGTTCAATTCCCGCCGCTGTCTGTAAGGAGTTTGTACGTTCTCCCCGTGTCTGCGTGGGTTTCCTCCGGGTGCTCCGGTTTCCTCCCACATTCCAAAGACGTACGGGTTAGGAAGTTGTGAGCATGTTATGTTGGCGCCGGAAGCGTGGCGACACTTGCGGGCTGCCCCCAGCATATTCTTAGCAACTCAAAAAGACGTATTTCACTGTGTGTTTCGATGTACATGTGACTAATAAATAAATATCTTATCATATCTTATCTTATTTTATCTTATCTTATAAAAAAAAGAGTCCCCTGCTAAGCCTGTGCTTTTCTGGAGTATGGGCAATGTGGCGGGGGGGGGGGGGGGCGGGGGCAGATATAACAATCCTACCAGAAGAGCCAAACCATAAAATCAAAAAAAGGCAATGAGTATTAGAGTCATGAAATCATGTTGCAGCTGTATAAAGCTTTGGTTAGACCACATTGCGAGTATTGTGCACAATTCTGGTCGACCCATTACAAGAAGAATGTGGAGACTTTGGAGAGGGTGCAGAAGAGGTTCACCAGGATGCTGCCTGGATTATAGAGTATGAGCCATAAGGAGAGGTTGGACAAACTTCAATTGTTTTCTCTGTAGTATCAGAGGCTGAGGGGAGACCTGACAGAAGTTTATAAGATTACGAGAGGCATAGATAGAGTAGACAGCCAGAGTCTTTTTTCCCCAGAGTAGAAATACTAGAGGACATGCATTTATGGAGAGAAGGGGAAAGTTCAATGGAGATATGAGGAGCAAGTTTTTTTACACATAGAGTGGTGGGTGCCTGAAATGTGCTGCCAGGAGTGGTGGTGGAGGCAGATACAATAGAGGTGTTTAACAGACTGTTGACACCCTGTTGACAGACTGTTGACTGTTGAACAGACACACGAATATGCAGGAAATAGAGGGATGTGGATCACGTGCAGGCAGAAGGGATTTAGTTTAATTCGGCATCATGTTCTGTGCAGACATTGTGGGCTGAAGGGACTGTTCCTGTGCTGTACTGTTCTGTGTTCTATGAAAGAAAAGTACTAAATATTTAATAATCAGGCTTAAACCCAGACAACGAGACAGATCCATAGTAATCCAATTCACAAGGCATTCTGACCAAAGTGTTGCCCGAGGCCACAAGGGCTGAAAGGAAGGGAGAATAATGGATCAACAAAGCTGAGAAATACTATTAAACACTATTAAAAGGGTGATTACTGACCAATAAATTATCTCACAAGATGGGCTGTAATAATGGAACATCTCTTATAGCGCGTGAATACTTGGCATGTTTCCTGTTTTTCGACAACAATGAATTTCTTTCAGAGCTCAGTCACTCACCACGGGGAGAAAGATTTCAGGAACACCAAAGGATGAAGGGCCAAATACTTTGGCTTCATCGTTATGGCCTCACTGGTCAGATTTCTGCTTTCTTAATGCTCTCTTGAAAGCCCAACGGATGGAATTGGAATATTATTGTCACTTGTACCGAGGTTCAATATTCATACAGATCAATTCATTACACAGTGCACTGAAGTAGTACAAGATGAAGATGCTATATAAATGAAAAAAGCATGGACACTCCTCCTCAAGCACCAAGAGACCCCAGTCCCTGGGAGAAAAGGAGAAAACACTGTCGAAACGCTCAGCAGGTCTGGAGAGTTAACATTTCAAGTCAGTGTCAGAATTCTGACAATTCTTAAACATTAACTCACTTTCTCTCTGCCTGACCTAAGTGTTTCCAGCATTTACAAATTTATTTCACAGTTCCTTATCTACCTTAGTATCAGATTTTCTTTGATAATTGGTTCTGAAGTTTTACAATGTTAGACACTTCATAGAAAGCGAATTGAACACCCTCACTATGTCAAGTATTGTCAAGATGCAAGCAAGTTAAAATTACTCTGGACCACTGCAAAAGCAATAGCCTGGAGTTTACAGGATGGAACTTTGACCTCAGCCTCTACGAGATGGGTCTAATCAAAGTCAGGTTCATTGTCAGATGCACAAGTACATGTCTGCCCAGGCACAATGAGAAACCTGTGGTAGCATCACAGGCACATAGCATCAAAGACACAACATTCACAAGAAAAACATGAATTAAACATAAATTATACAAAAAAGAACACAATTAGAACAAACACAAACAAAGTCTATTGTAGTGCAAAGTGGTCCCAGTGTTGCTATACTGAGATAGTGATTAGGGTTGTGCCGGTTGGTTCAAGAACCAAATGGTTGAAGGGAAGTAGCTGTTCCTGAACCTGGTGGTGTGGGACTTCTGGCTTCTGTACCTCCTGCCCGATGGTAGCTGCAAGAAGATGGCATGGCCCGGATGGTGGGGATCTTTGATGATGGATGTTGCCTTCCTGAGGCGCTACCTCCTTTTGGTATTGGTTTATTATTGTCATTTGTACCGAGATACAATGAAAAACTTGTCTTGCATACCGATCGTACAGGTCAATTCATTACACAGTGCAGATACATTGAGTTAGCACAGAGTGCATTGAGGTAGTACAGGGTAAACACAATAACAGAATGCAGATTAAAGTGTCACAGCTACAGGGAAGTGCATTGCAGGTAGACAACAATGTGCAAGGTCATATCCTGCAGATGCCACCAATGGTGGGGAGGGATGTGCCCGTGATCTGTCTCTTTCACAAGACTAATTATTTTAGATTTCCAGCATCAGCGTATTTTTTCATTTCCATTTCCCACAGTCCTTGGTCAGATTTTGAGTCCAGAGCCAGGACTTCCAGCAGTGTGGTTGTGAATCTTCAAAGGTAGGAGGAATTCGGAACCCCCTCCACAAACGGGCCAATCGCTATTTCCAACTCTGAGACTGCTGGGTGTTTGGTGGGTTAAGGAGGGAAATGCAGGCATTTGAGATCAGCATCTGCAGGCTCAGGTGGCAGTGGTGGGCAATGATACCAGGACGGGTACGGTCCCAGAGTCGGCAATGTTCGACATCCACCACAGCTCTCGGGCCCCGAACTGTCAGCGCTGATTGCTGCCTCCATGCCACTCACTGTCACGGCACCCAGACCAACTCTCTGTTTCAGAAAGGGAGGAAAAGAAGAGAGAGGCGGGGAAGAGAGAGCAAAGACAGGAAGAAAGTGTGGTGGGGAGGATAGAGAGGGGGAAGGGGAGAGAGGGGGGAAGGAGAGGGAGAAAGAGAAGGGGAGAGGGGGAGAGAAGAGACAGAAGGAAGGGGAGGGGAAGACGGGAGGAAGGAGGGGAGAGGAAGATGGTAGGAGGGAGGGGGACGGGGAGAGGGGAGGGAGAGAGAGGGGGAGAGGAGGAGGGAGGGGAGGGGGAGGGGGAAGAGGAGGGGAAGAGGGAGGAGCAGAGAAGGGGGTGGGCAGGAGTAGGAGTAGAGAGACCAACAGGGGTAGTAGAGGGGGTGGGAGGGGAGGGAGGATGGCGCAGAAGCCATGGGTCAGGTGTCAGTGACCATCAGAGAGCGATGATAACTATGGGGGATGGTCTGCAGGTTTTCAGGGGAGGGGGTCAGTCCACCCCACTGGTGGGGGACAGTTGGGGGATTTTCCCCTGAGACTGGACCAGACAGTGCTGGATTGACACCTCCCCTGGCCTGGGTGTCAGAGGCAGTGAAACACCCTCCCGCTCCCACCCCCTGGGGCATCAGTACGGAGTGCTGCCCACTTCACTCCCGGCCCTCACTGGAGGCTGAGTGACAACAGCAGGAGACACGGTCTCAGAATGCACAAAATACTCAGAGTAACACAGCACGGAAACAGGCCCTTTGGCCCAGTTGGTCCATGCTGACCAACATGCCCATCTAATCTAGTCCCATTTGCCCACGTTTGGCCCAGATCCCTCTAAACCTTTCCTATCCATGTACCTGTCCAACTGCCTTTAAAATGTTTTTAGTGTACCTGCCTCGACTACTTCCTCTGGCAGCTCGTTCCACATACCCACCACCTTCTGTGTGAAGAAGTTGCCCCTCGGGTCCCTTTTAAATCCCTCCCCTCTCACCTTATACTCCCCTATATGTCAGCAAAACAAAAGACCTGGTCATTGACTTCAGGAAGGGGGTCGGTGCACATGCACCTGTCTACATCAATGGTCCTGAGGTGGAGAGGGTTGGGAGCTTCAAGTTCCAAGGAGTGAACATCACCAATAGCCTGCCCTGGTCCAACCACATAGACACTATGGCCAAGAAAGCTCATCAGCACCTCTACTTCCTCAGGAGGCTAAAAAAATTTGGTTTGTCCCCTTTGACCCTCACCAAAAGCATCCTATCTGGAGGCATCACGGCTTGGTATAGCAACTGCTCTGCCCGAGACCGCAAGAAACCGCAGAGAGTTATAGACACAGCTCAGCACATCACAGGAACCAGCCTCCCCTCCATGGACTCTGTCTACACTTCCCACTGCCTCGGTAAAGCAGCCAACATAATCAAAAATCCCTCCCACTCTGGATATTCTGTCTTCTCCCCTCTCCCATTGGGCAGAAGATACAAAATCCTGAAAGTACGTACCACCAGGCTCAAGGACAGTTTCTATCCCGCTGTTATAAGACTATTGAATAGTTCCCTAGTACAATAAAATGGACTCTTGACCTCACAATCTACCTCGTTATGACCTTCCACCTTATTGTCTGCCTGCACTGCACTTTATCTGTAACTGTAACACTTTATTCTGCATTCTGTTATTGTTTTCCCTTGTACTACTTCAATGCACTGTCGTAATGAAATGATCTGTATGGATGGCATGCAAGACAAAGTTTTTCACTGTACCTTGGTACATGTGACAATAATAAACCAATTTACCAAGTTTACCACTTTCAGTCTCCTACACACCAAGGAATGAAGTCCTAGCCTGCCCAACCTCTCGCCATAACTCAGGCCCTCGAGTCCTGGCAATATCTTCACAAATCTACTTTGCACTCTCTCCATCTTAATGATGCCTTTCTTGTAACAGGACAACCAAAACTGTACAGAATACTCCAGGTGCGGCCTCACAAACGTCTTCTTAACTCCTCAGAACTGCTTCTCCCCCAGAAACAAATTAGCCCACCAATCTTTGCAAACTCCTGCCATTAATACGAAGTCAACACCACGCCTCCGCAAATGAGTCCATATTGTCTGCAGCTTAGCGGCAATTTCTTGAGCAGCAGAACTAAAACCTCTGCCCTCGCCATCACCATGAGGAACATGAAGACGGCATCTATCATCAGGGATCCCCGCCATCCGGGCCGTGCCATCTTCTCGCAGCTCCCATCAGGCAGGAGGTACAGAAGCCTGAAGTCCCACACCACCAGGTTCAGGAACAGCTACTTCCCTTCAACCATCAGGTTCTTGACCTGACCTGCACAACCCCAACCCTACCTCAGCAACGGAACTCTACGGACCACGGACTTGTCTCCGATTGTGTTTTTTTTACACCAATGTCTTGTTTTGCACGTTCTTTTATCTTTATCATCTTGTATAACACGTATAATTTATGTTCTGTGTATTGTCTGAACCTATGTGCCTGTGATGCTGCCACAAGCAAGTTTTTCATTGTACCTGTACCTCACCGTGCTTGTGCACATGACAATAAATTCAACTCAACTTGATGCAGCAAGCCAGGATGTCCCTTTAAGAGACACAGAGTCAGCCTGGAAACTGTGGTGATTGTCAATCCCTATTGATCACATGCCACGGAGTATGACAGGAAAATGATCTGAGCGTGGAAAGAATTTAACGCCACATTTTATGTGCTGAGATAAATACTTTGAGTAGTTTGAACAGGACGTACAATTTATTTGTTAATAAATAGCCCTCAGAGCCATCTGAAATTCAGCATTAACCAGGCAGCAAGTACTGCTGTCACTGGACAAGGTCTGATGGTAAGACGTACCTTCAACAGCCAGTGATAAGATAAGATAAGATAAGATTTCTTTATTAGTCACATGTACATCGAAACACACAGTGAAATGCATCTTTTGCGTAGAGTGATCAGGGGGCAGCCCGCAAGTGTCGCCACACTTCTGGTGCCAACATAGCACGCCCACAACTTCCTAACCCGTATGTCTTTGGAATGTGGGAGGAAACCGGAGCACCCGGAGGAAACCCACGCAGACACGGGGAGAACGTACAAACTCCTTACAGACAGCAGCGGGAATTGAACCTGGGTTGCTGGGTCTGTAATAGCGTTACGCTAACCGCTACACTACTGTGCCTACCCCAGTCCACACATTTACAGGAGTGTTCCATGAGTGGATCAAAGGCCTCACTTGCACCTCTCCTCAGAAACCAACAAGGTGCATTGATATAGCATCCTTAATGTAGCAATGTATCCCCAGCTGTTTCACAGGAATGTTGAACCGAGCATGTTCATCACCAAACCGCGCGCACACAGGCCAAGGAGCATCGTGAGTCATGTGGGGAGGTGTGTGCTCAGGGCACTCAGTGAATGACCCCTACCTATCTCTGCTTCCTCCTCTAGCCATTCAACTCCCAACATCTGTGCACACCTACAATTCCAACACCTGGATTAATCTCCACATTAATCAGTCAAAGAGTGTGAATGTGAGGGAGAGAGTGTGAGAGAGTTTGTGTCTGAAAGAGGGAGTGAGAGAGAGGGAGTGTGAGAGAGAGTATGATAGTGTGTGTGAGAGAGTGTGAGAGAGAGCGAGAGAGTGTGAGGGAGAGTGTGAGAGTGAATGTGAGAGAGGGAGTGTGAGAGAGAGCGAGAGAGAGTGTGAGGGAGAGTGTGAGAAAATGTGAGAGAGAGAGTGTGAGAGAGAGAGTGTGAGGGAGAGTGAGAGTGTGAGAGAGCATGACAGAGCATGGTAGAGAGTGTGAGAGAGATTGTGAGTGTGTATGTGAGAGTGTGAGAGAGAGTGTGTAAGAAAGTGAGAGTGTGTGAGAGTGTGTGTGTGAGAGATTATGTGAAAATGTGTGTGTGAGTGTGTGTGAAAATGTGTGTCTGAGAGTGCGTGTGTGTGTGAGTGTGTGAGTGTGTGAGAGAGTGTGTGTGAATGTGTGTGTGTCTGTGTGAGAGTGTGTGTGTGTGAGAGTGTGTGCACGCATGAGAGTGTGTGTGTGTGTGTGAGAGTGTGTGTGTGTGTGCGCGTGTATGTGTGTGAGTGTGTGTGTGTGAGAGTGTGTGAGTGTATGTGAGAGTGTGTGTGTGAGTGTGTGTGTGAGAGTGTGTGAGAGTGTGTATGTGAGAGTGTGTGTGTGAGTGTGTGTGTGTGAGTGTGTGTGTGTGAGAGTGTGTGTGTGAGAGTGTGTGAGTGTGTATGTGAGAGTGTGTGTGTGAGAGTGTGTGAGAGTGTGTATGTGAGAGTGTGTGTGTGAGTGTGTGTGTGTGTGTGTGTGTGAGTGTGTGTGTGTGTATGTGAGAGTGTGTGTGAGAGTGTGTGTGTGAGAGTGTGTGTGTGAGAGTGTGTGTGTGAGAGTGTGTGAGTGTGTGTGTGTGAGTGTGTATGTGAGAGTGTGTGTGTGAGAGTGTGTGAGAGTGTGTGTGTGAGAGTGTGTGTGTGAGAGTGTGTGTGTGAGTGTGTGTGTGAGAGTGTGTGTGTGAGAGTGTGTGAGAGTGTGTGTGTGAGTGTGTGCAAGAGTGCGTGCACACGTGAGAGTGTGTGCAAGAGTGCGTGCACGCGTGAGAGTGTGTGCGAGTCTATGTGCATCTCTCCTTCTCTCCATTTTCTCTCTCTCTCCCTCTCTGCCCTTTTGTTGTCCTAACACTTTGGGCAAGCATCTGCTCACATTTTTTAATATCTCCTCATGTGACTTAGTGTCTATTTTTTGATGATAAATCTCTATAAAGGTCCTTTACTACATTAAGCATTCTAAAAAATGAATGCTGCTGTTGTACGTAGCGAGGAAGTAATCTGGAGCAACCTGATTTAAAGTCCCTTTAATTCACTATCCGCTCCCTCCCATACAATGCATTTTATCATCCACTGTCTCCTGGCTGATACAACTCCAATGCTTTCTACTCTGCAAGCACTTTGTGCTTGAGCTCCTTTTAATCTCCTATTTATAGAGCAGTCCGTGAGCCTTTAATGATTTATATTCCTAGCCAACAAGCTAAAATGAACAGCATGGGAACATCACTGTAACTGGGTGCAAATAACAACATCCATTTACGCAACACTTTATTGCAGTAAAATGTCTCAAAGCCTCTCGTAGACACATTATCCAGACCAACTTAGACACCAATTTACATCAGGCTATATTAGAGCTGATTTGTAAAATGCTACTTTAAGAGCCGGGTTTGAAGGAGTGTTGTAAAGGAAGTGGAGAGGTTGAGGGTGGGAATTCCAGAGCTCAGGGCTCAGATGACAGCAGCTACAGCGATGAAAATCCAGGGACGTGCACGGGTCCAGAGTCGGAAATTATCAAGGGCTTAGGGTGCAGGGTACTCCAGAGCTGGGGCAGGAGACGAGGCTGTGGAGAGATTCAGGGTCAAGGACAAGATCACACAAGGTCACAAGACAAAGGAGAAGTAGGCCATTCGGCCCATCGAGTCTGCTCCGCTACCTCACCATGAGCTAAACTATTCTCCCATCTAGCCCCAATTCCCGGCCTTTTCCCCATGATACCCTGACTAATTAGATACCTATCAATCTCCTCCTTAAACACCTCCAATGATCAGGCCTCCACAGCTGTATGTGGCAACGCATTCCATAAATCCATGACCCTCTGGCTAAAGAAATTTCCTCTCATCTCTGTTTTAAATGGGTACCCCTAAGACTGTGCCCTCTTGTCCTGGACTCACCCACCAAGAGAAACAACTTAGCCACATCTACTCTGTCCAGTCCTTTCAACATTCGAAATGTTTCTATGAGATCCCCTCTCATTCTTCTGGACTCCAATGAATACAGTCCAAGAGCCGACAAACACTCCTCGTATGTAAGCCCTTGCATTCCGGGAATCATCCTCGGAAATCTTCTCTGAACCCTCTCCAACATCAGTACATCCGTTCTAAGATAAAGGGCCCAAAACTGCACACAGTATTCCAAATGAGGCCTCACCAGTGCCCCATAGAGCCTCATCAACACCTCCTTACTTTTATACGCTATTCTTGAAATGAATGCCAACATTGCATTTGCTTTCCTTACTGCTGATCCAACCTATTGGTTAACCTTTAGGGTATCCTGCACGAGGACCTCCAAGTCCCTTTGCACTTCTGAATTTTGAATTTTCTCCCCATCTAGGTAATAATCTGCCCATCTATTTCTTCTTCCAAAATGTACAACCGCACATTTCTCAAGATTGTATCTCATCTGTCATTTCTTTGCCCTAAACATTTGAAAGACACTTACACAGGTACATGGAGAGGAAAGGTTCAGAGAGAGCAACAACCTGCTGGAGGAACCTGCGGGTCAGGCAGCATCTGTGGAGGGAAATGGACGGTCGACATTTCAGGTCCAGACCCTGCGTCTGGACTGCGGACTTCACCTGGACCAGAATGAGTCCAGATGAAGGGTCTCGACCTGAAACGTCGACTGTCCATTTCCCTCCACGGATGCTGCCCGACCCGCTGAGTTCCTCCAGCGTTTTGTGCATTGCTCAAAGAATTGTTGACGTTTCGGGTCAAAACCCTTCAGGACGTGAGTCCTGATGCAGGGTTTCAACCCGAAACATCGACGACTCCTTTCTTCCCACAGACGCTGCTCAACCTGCTGAGTCCCTGCAGTAGATGGTTTGTTGCTCCAGATTCCAGCAGCTATAGTCTCATGTGACCCCAAGGTTTAGATAGACATGGGCCAAATGCGGGCAAATAGGACTAGCTTAGATGGGAATCTTGGATAGCATTGACAGTTGGGCCGAAGGGCCTGTTTCTGTGCTGTATCACTCTATGACAAGAATCTCATGGGCTCCCTCTGTGTGGTAGGAAATCAGTGGGTTCCCCATCCTTTCCCTACAGCCCTCGATCTATCGGAGTGAGCCTCTGCAAACAGGCTCCCCCGTCAGTTACATCTGGGCTAGGGACAGGACATGGGCGCTGGGGATTCGCAGCTTATATTTTGAGACACATTTTAGAGCTGCCCTCCCTCAGACACTGCGTGTCATAGATTCATACAGCACAGAAACAGGCTCTTCGGCCCAACTAGTCCCTGCTGACCAAGATTCCCATCTAAGCTAGTCCCATTTGCCTGCATTTGGCCCATATCCCTCTAAACCTTTCCTGTCCATGTACCTGTCCAAATGCCTTTTAAATGTTGTTATTGTACCTGCCTCAACCACTTCCTCTGGCAACTTATTCCATGTACTGACCACCCGCTGGGTGAAAAGGTTGCCCCTCAGGTTCCTATTAAATCTCTCCCCTCTCACCTTAAACCTATGCCCTCTAGTTCTTGATTCCCCAGCCCTGGGAAAAAGACTGCACGGATTCACCTCATCTATGTCTCTCATGATTTTTTACATCTCCAAAAGATCACCCCTCATCCTCCAATGAAAAAAGTCCCAGCCTGTTCAACCTCTCTCTATAACGCAGTCCCTCAAGTCCCGGCATCATCCTCGTAAATCTCCTCTGCACTCTTTCCAGCCTAATGGCATCTTTCTTATACCAGGGTGACCAAAACTGAATGCAATGCTCCAAATGTGGCCTCACCAATGTCTTGTACAACTGCAACATAACATCTCAACTTCTATACTCAATGTGCTGACATATGTGTGGAACAAATTACCTCCTTCCAGTGTCAGCTGGGAGTCAGGCCTGCTTGCATCAGAGTCTGACTTCCTGTTTTTGTTTCCTGAATGCTTTCATTCGCTCCATTTCTCATCTGAATTCTTTCTGAAAGAGCGATGTTGGGTATACACACTCCAGGAAACCAGTGATCTCCTGGTCTTGCCAACAGCTATACAATCCGTTGGTAAGGTCACATCTGAAGTATTGCGTACAGTTCTGTTGCCCTGCTCAAGTTAAGTCATGTTTATTGTCATGTACACAAGTATGGTGAGGTGCAGGTACAATGAAAAACTTGCTTGCAGCAGCGTCACAGACACATAGGTTCAGACAACACACTTCTGGTCGCCTCATTATAGGAAGGATGTGGAAGCTTTAGAGATGGTGCAGGGGAGATTTACCAGGATGTTGCCTGGATTGGAGAGCATATCTTATGAGGATATGTTGAGTGAGCTAGGGTTTTTCTCTTTGGAGAGGAGGAGGATGAGAGGTGACTTGATAGAGGTGCACAAGATGATAAGAGGCATAGATCGAGTGGACAGTCAGAGACTTTTTCCCAGGGTGAAAATGGCAAACGTGAGGGGGCATAATTTTAAGGTGATTGGAGGAAGGTATAAGGGGGATGTCAGAGGTAAGTTTTTTTACACAGAGAGTGGTTGGTGTGTGGAACGCACTGCCGGCAGAGGTTGTGGGGGCAGATACATTAGGGACATTTAAGAGACTCTTAGATAGCCTGAAGTGTACCAAGGTACAGTGAAAAATTTGTCTTGCATACTGTTCAAACAGATCAATTCATTACACAGTGCATTGAGGTAGTACAAGGTAAAACAATAACAGAATGCAGAATAAAGTATAACAGCTACAAAGAAAGTGCAGTGCAGGTAGACAATAAGATGCAAGGTCATAACAAGGTAGATTGTGTGGTCAAGAGTCCAGCTTATCGTACTAGATAAAAAAACTGTGCAAAACTAGACATTAATGCAAAAGAAACACATTCAGAGACAAGTCCATGGCAGTGCAAGAGGTGGTCCATAGTGTTCTGTTGCTGAGGTAGGGTTGGGGTTGTGCAGGTCAATTCAAGAACCTGATGGTTGTCGGAAAGTAGCTGTTCTTGAACCTGGTGGTGTGGGGACTTCAGGCTTCTGTACCTCCTGCCCGACTATAGGAAGGATGTCATTGAACTGGAGAGGGTGCAAATAAGATTTACAAGGATGTTACTACGACTGGAAGGCTTGAGTTATATGGAGAGGCTGGATCGGCTGGGACTTTTTTTGGTTGGAACCTAGTGGTCTGAGGGGTGACCTTATAAAGGTTAACACCACTGAATGTATTGACCATGAATGTAAAAGGCTTTACAGTGTGTTTATTCTCTCATATATTATTATGAATAAAGTTTATTTTTGAAATAAAAAAGGTTTATAAAATCATGAGGGGCATTGATAAGGTCAACAGCCAAAGTCTTTTCCCCAAGGTAGGGGAGACCAGAAAGAGAGGGAATAGGTTTAAAGTTAGAGGGGAAAGATCTAGAGGACCTGAGGGGCAACTTTTTCACACAGAGGGAGATCCGTATATGGAACGAGCTGCCAGAGGAAGTGGTTGAGGTGGGTACAATTATAGCCTTTAACAGACATTTGGACAGGTATATGGATAGGAAAGGTTCAGAGGGATTTGGGCCAACAGCAGGCAGATGGGACTAGCTTACGTGGGCATGGACGAGCTGGGCTGAAGGGCCTGTTTCCATGTTGTACAACTCCCTGCCTATGAGCTGCTGTTGGACCCTGGATTGGGCTGGTCTATCTGAGGGAAGAGGGAGAGCATGGATTCTTTATGGACTTTCTGGATCTAGTTATCACTGACAAGGCCAGCATTTATCACCCATCCTTAACTTCCCCCTGAGAAGGTGAGGGGTGAGCTGCCTTTTTGATCCACTGTGGTCCTTCTGGTGAAGGTACTCCCAAAGAGGATATGTTTAGAAGATCTAAAGGGGATATGACAGTGTAGGTGTCAAGATGTTTCCACGAGTAGGGAGAGTCCCAAATGAGGAGACAAAGTTTCAAGATAAGGGGCTGGTCACTTAAAACCAGCTTATATAGAAATTCCTTCTCACAGAGGGTGATGAAAATTGGTAACTTGGTTTATTATTGTCACATGTACCGAGGTACAGTGAAAAACTTTGTTTGCATACCATCCATACAGATCATTTCATTACAACAGTGCCTTGAGGTAGTACAAGGGAAAACAATAACAGAATGCAGAATAAAGTGTTACAGTTACAGAGAAAGTGCAGTGCAGGCAGACAATAAGGTGCAAGGTCACAAACAAGGTAGATTGTGAGGTCAAGAGTCCATCTTATCGCAGGCACAGTAGTGTAGCGGTTAGTGTAACGCTATTACAGTGCCAGCGACCCAGGTTCAATTCCGGCTGTTGTCTGTGAGGAGTTTGTACATTCTCCCCATTTCGGCTTGGGTTTCCTCCGGGTGCTTCGGTTTCCTCCCACATTCCAAAGCCATACGGGTTAGGAAGTTGTGGGCACGCTATGTTGGCGCCGGAAGTGTGGCAACACTTGCGGGCTGTCCCTCAGAACAGTCTACGCAAAAGATGTATTTCACTGTGTGTTTCGATGTACATGTGACTAATAAAGAGATCTTATCGTACTAGGGAACCGTTCAATAGTCTTATAACAGCGGGATAGAAGCTGTCCATGAGCCTGGTGGTACTTGCTTTCAGGCTTCTCCAGAATTCTCTGCCCCAGATTGTTGTGGAGGCCGGAACATTGGGAATCAATTCCTGCTGCCAATGAGTACCAAAGGGTGAGCTGGGGATGGATTGGTGACCTCTCCAACTTCAACCTATTTCTGCAACATGTGTAACATCCCACCAACATCCACAGTGGGCGATGGCGGACAAACTTTGGTACCAAGTCAAAGAAAGTGATCACAAGCTTAATTATTGAGGTTCATGTACAAAGAGATCTTGGGTCCAAGTCCATAGCACACTGCAAGTGGCCACTCAAGTAGTTTGCCTTTATTGGTCAGGGTATTGAGTATAAGTCAGGAAGTCATGTTGCAGCTGTATAAAACTTTGATTAGCCCACACAGAGTATGGTCGCCCCGTTACAGGAAGGATGTGGAGACTTTGGAAAGGGTGCAGAAGAGGTTCACCAGGATGTAGCCTGGATTAGAGGGCATGAGCTATAAGGGGAGGTTGGACAAACTTGGGTTGTTTCCTCTGGAATGTCGGAGGCTGAGGGGAGACCTGATAGAAGTTTATAAAATTATGAGAGGCATAGATAGGGTAGACAGTCAGAATCTTTTTCCCAAGGTAGAAATGTCAAAGTACTAGAGGACGTGCATTTAAGGTGAGAGGGGGAAAGTTTAAATGAGATGTGCGGGGCAAGTTTTTTTTTTACACACAGAGTGGTGGGTGCCTGGAACGGGCTGACAGAAGTAGAGATGGAAGCAGATACGATAGCTGCTGGATAGACACATGAATATGCAGGGCATGGAGGGATATGGATCATGTGCAGGCAGAAGGGATTTAGGTTAATTTGGCATCGTGTTCAGTCTAGACAATGTGAGCCAAAGGGACTGCTCCTTTGCTGTACTGTTCTATGTTCTATGTTGTTCATCTTAAAGGAGGAGAGAACTGGGGAAGAGGTTTAGGGAGGGAATAAAAGGGCTTGGAGTGCAGGCAACTGAAGGCCTGGCTGCCAGTGGTGGGACCATTAAATTCACTGAGCGAGAGGCCAGAAGAGGAGGAGCTAACGGAACAGGTGGAAGGGTGCAGGAGGTGGGAGACAGAGAGAATTGAGAACATGGAGTGAATCTTAAAATTGAAGCATTGTTTAACCAGAGGCCAGTATAGGTCAATGAACCCAGGGATGGAAGCTTTTATTGATTTCCAATGAAATCATGCTTTATTTGGCTCTGATAAGGATCAAAGGAAGTGTTTAGCCATAATTACATACTGTGGTGTATGTGAGTTTCTGAAAAACTATTGAGCTGGTGTATTTTTGCGTCATTAAGGATTCTAATATGAATGGGACAACTATGAAGGGAATGAGATGGTACCAGTCATCCTTAATAGAACACTGGAGACAAACTAGAGGTTTGGGATGGGCCCAGGGAGTTCCACAGATGGCACAGTGTTCTCCTCCCAGTCTGGTCCTCTTGCTTGGACCGCCTCGAGGTACTTGCTTGGACCGCCTCGAGGTACTTGTGTCTGAAGTGATCTGCGTGCATGGCACGCAAACAAAAGCTTTTCATTGTTATCTCAGTACATGTGTCAGTAATAAACCAATTACCAATTTACCACGATTGCCTACAACTGCCTGGATGGGCCACAAGCTCTGGAATCCCGCCCCCACCAACACTCCTTGCTGTTGGCATAGCCAAATCTAAAGATAACGAAGTGTGGATGAGGGGGAGCCCCCACACACAGGACTAGGACTGAAGTAGAAACACTCTCAGCTCAAACTCCAGCAGAGTGTTGTAGACTGAGCCAGCTCCATCACAGGCACAACCTCACCCCCCACCTCCCCCCCCAAACCCCCACAAACAAGGACATCTTCAAGAGGTGGTGCCTCAAGACCGCAGCATCCATCATTGAGGACCCTCACCACCTAAGGCATGCCCTCTTCTCGTTATTACCATCAGGGAGGAGGTACAGGAACCTGAAGACCCACACTCAACAATTCAGGAACTGCTTCTTCCCCTCTGCCATCAGATTTCTGAACGGTCCATGAACCCATGAACACTACCTCGTTATTCCTTTTATTTTTGCACTATTTATTTATTTTGTAATTTATAGTAATTTATGGTATAGTACACGGTAGTGTAGCGGTTAACGTAACGCTATTACAGCGCCAGTGACCCGGGTTCAATTCCCGCCGCTGTCTGTAAGGAGTTTGTATGTTCTCCCCCTGTCTGCGTGGGTTTCCTCCGGGTGCTCCGGTTTCCTCCCACATTCCAAAGACGTACGGGTTGGGAAGTTGTGGGCGTGCTATGTTGGCGCCAGAAGCGTGGCGACACTTGCGGGCTGCCCCCAGAACACTCTACACAAAAGATGCATTTCACTGTGTGTTTCAACGTACATATGACTAATAAAGAAATCTTATCTTAATCTTCCATCTTTGCACTGTACTACTGCCAAAAAACAACAAATTTCACATCATACAAGTCAGTGGTAATAAATCTGATTCTGAAATGTTTGCTTCATTCTGGAGGAAAGAGATGTAAGATAAAATCAGTGCTGCCTGCCAAAGGTGATGCAGGGGCTTGAGTTATGCAAATGTACAAATGTTTTTCTTTAAGTCAGTTCTGGAAAGCCCCTGGCTTTGCTGGGATTCAGTGTCCCTCTGGATTCACGGAGAGAAAATCCAAGGATTATAACTGAGGGAGATGAAGACAGTTCAACAGAAGATAAGATACCTTTATTACTCACATGTACGTCGAAACACACAGTGAAATGCATCTTTTGCGTCGAGTGTTCTGGGGGCAACCCGCAAGTGTCGCCATATTCCGGCACCAACATAGCACGCCCACAACTTCCTAACCCATACAGCTTTGGAATGTGGGAGGAAACCGGAGCACCTGCAGGAAACCCACGCGGACACGGGGAGAACGTACAAACTCCTTACAGACAGCAGTGGGAATTGAACCCGGGTCGCTGGAATTGTAATAGCGTTATGCTAACCACTACATTACCGTGCCTGGAGTAACAGAGGTGGGATGGGTGGGTGGGATTGGGTGGGTGCGGGTCCTTGGTGTCTCTTCCTCAAAGGGCAGTGGAAGCAGAATCTTTGAACAACAGAGGCAGATCGATTCTTGATGGTCAAGTGGGTTAACAGGAATGAGGAGTTGTGGCCACAATCAGACCAGTCACAGAGTCACGCAGCATGGAAACAGGCCCTTCGGCCCAACTCTCCCTGGTTGCCTACCTGAACTAGTACCATTTACCTGCATTTTGCCCACATCCCCCTCAACCTTTCCTATCCATGAACCTGTCCAAATTGAACATAGTAATTGTACCTGCCTGTACCATTTTAACTGGCAGCTTGTTCAGTACACACACCACCCTCTGTGTGGAAAAACTTGTCCCTCAGATCCCCTTTAAATCTTTCCCCCTCACAAATCTATGCCCTCTAGTTTTAGTCTCCTCTACCCTGGGCAAAAGACTGTGACCGTCCACCTTATCGATGCCCCTCATGATTTTATAAACCTCTATAAGGTCACCCCTCAGCCTCCTTCGCTCCAGGGATAACAACCCCAGCCTATCTGGTCTCTCCTTGTAACTCAAGATCTCCAATCCCAGTAATCTTTCCTGCACCCTCTCCAGATTAATGACCCCCTTCCTATAGCTGGGTGACCAGAACTACACACAACACTCTGTGTGGTTTCACCAATGTCTTGTACCGTTGTAACATGACGTCCCAACTCCCTGACTGATGAAGGCCAGTGTGCCAAATGCCTTCTTCACCACCCTGTCTACCTGTGTGGCTGTGATCTTATTAAAGGCAAGATTGAGGGGCTGAGTGATCTACTCCTACCTTATTCATGTTCTGTATTTCCATCTTCAACACAGTGAAAGGCCCTTCAGCCCCTCTATGCTGGTTTACAGAGCAATCCCATTCCCCCACTAGCTTTGCCTGTAACCTATTCTCCCCACATTCCCATCCATTCTAGCACCCACCAGGGGTCAATTTTTTGAACCCCCCCAACCCGCACATCTCTGGAAGGTGGGAGGAACCAGGAGCACCCAGGGGAAAGCCACATGGTCACCGAGAGAACGTGCAAACTCCACAAAGACAGCGCCAGAGGTCAGGATCGAACCTGGGTCTCTGGCGAGGTGAGGTAGCAGCTCTACTCGCTGCACCAGCAGGCCATCCTGATTGGAGGATTTTTAGCTGCCAATCATTCAACAAGAAACTGTTGGCCTCCCGACTGTCCTGGAGTCCGTTGCTCTGGGGGATACCTCCCCCTTCCCACAATGCACCCTGCAGAGCTCCTGAGGAGGTTTATTGCAAGACAAACGGAAATGACAAATATCCAGGGGTCATAAGGGAACTCAAGCTGTGAAACTAAACACGAACCATCTGTCTGCTACGTCTTACTGAGCACAAAACTTAACTAATATAAGCCGTCCAAGACATTTGCTTATTAGAACATAGAACAGTTCAGCAGAGGAGAAGATCCTTTAGTCCACAATGTTGCGCCAAACTAACTAAATTAGTAATTAAATGCCCAACTAAACTAATCCCTTCTGCCTGCATGTGATCCATATCCCTGTGTTCTCTGCATATTCATGTGCCGATCTAAGAGCCTCATAAATGCCTCTATCGTATCTGCCTCCCCCATCACCCCTGGCAACGCATTCCAGGCACTGTGTGAAAAAAAACTTGTCCTGCACATCTCCTTCACCTTAAACCATGCCCTCTAGTATTAGACATTTCAACCCTGGGGAAAAGATACCGGCTGTCTACTCTGTCTATGCCTCTCATAGTTTTATAAACTCTGTCAGGTCTCCCCTCAACCTCTGCCACTCCAGAGAAAACAATTCAAGTTTGTCCAACCTCTCCAGATAGCATCTGGCCTCTAATCCAGGCAGCATCCTGGTAAATATCTTCTATACCCTTTCCAAAGCCTCCACATCCTTCCTGGAATGGGGTGACCAGAATTGGACACATTGCTCCAAGTGCAGCCGAACCAAAGTTTCATACAGCTGCAACATGACTTCCTTACTCTTGCAAGGGACATACATAGGGTGGACACACACAGTTTTTTTCCCCAAGGAAGGGGAACTAAAAGAGGCCATAGGTTTGTAAGAGGTGAAAGATCTAAAAGGGACCTGAGGGGTGACTTCTTCACCCAGAGGGTGGTGCGTATATGGAATGAGCTGTCAGAGGCAGTGGTTGAGGCAGGTACATTAACAACATTCAAAAGACACTTAGATAAGTACATGGATAGGAAAGGTTTAGAGGGATAGGGGTCAAATGCAAGCAAATGGGACTAAGCTTGGTGGGCACAATGGCTGGCATGGATGAGTTGGGCCGAAGGGCCTATCTCTGTGATGTACTACTTCATGACTATAAAGATCCTGCCATTAACTGTATACTTTCCCCTTACATTTGACATCCAAAGTGCAACACCTCACACTTGCTCAGATTAAACTTCATTTGCCATTTCTCTGCCCATGTATTGTTCTGGAAAAGCTGGTGGTGAACTGCCTTCATGACCACTGAAGACCTGCTGGGCCACAGCACTAACCACTGCCATCAGGAGGTGATGGTAGAAGTGGGTACCCACAGAAAATTTAACAAGTATCTCGATGAGCAGTTGAATCGACAAGGCATAGAAGTCCATGGGCCAAGGGCTGATAAATGGCATCAGGTATCTGAGGGTCAGCACGGACATGATGGATCGAAGGTCCTGCTCCTGTGCTACATGACTCTATTCCGGTAAATCTCACCCACATCCTGTCAAGGACCTTCCAAGGGTTCATGGCGTGTGGTGACCAGAATTAGACGCAGTATCCCAGTTATTATCTCAACGGGGTTAATCGCCTTTCTTTTATACTCTCTGGCCCTAGTTATGAAACCCAAGATCCCTGCTGCAAACAAAACCATCCTGGATTCTCCAATCTGGAATCCTTCAGCTCTGGGATCTAGTACACAGCACCCTAAACTTCACCTCCTCTCTACCCATCCTCTCCCCATCAAGACGGGCCCCACTCTGGCCCATGTTGAGATGGTCGGCATCAGACTGTGACCCTGGGAAAGGCCTGGTTATGTTTGGTGATGTTTTGTGATGATGATGTGAAGTTAATGATGATGTTACTGAGTGTTTGGAACTCTCTATCAGGCGGATGGGGTGGGTGCATCCAGAGCTGGAATGAGCATTTTCTGGCAGGACATGGACTTTGTGTTGATCAGCTTGAGACAATGAACAGCAGAGCAGACAGCAGGGAGCCACGGACCAAACTCAGAGGCAGGGCAGAGGGGCATGGGGGGGGGGGGGGGGGGGGGCCGGGGGGGTGGGGGGGGGGGGATGGGGGGGAGGGGAGAGGGAGAGAGAGAGGGAGGGAGAGAGGGAGAGAAGGGGTGGGAGACGGGGAGGGAGAGAGGGGAGGGGAGGGAGAGGGGGAGGGAGGGAGGGGAGGGAGAGGGGGAGGGAGAGAGGGGGGGAGAGAGGGGTGGGAGAAAGGGGGAGGGAGGGGGAGGGAGGGAGGGGAGGGGGTGGGGAGGGGATGGAGAGGGGAGGGAGGGAGAGAGAGATCAACAAACTTTACATCAATTTAGTGAATAGAATAGAATTTAATTTTCACATCCATCTCAGATACAAGAAACTGAGCCATAATATTCTTGGCCAAGGTCAATGTTCAGATTAGTTATTTCAATATTCCACTAAAAAGAGATTACTCCCTTTTGACAATTCTATTTAATTTCATGGGTAGGAACATACTTATCCAAAGATAGTCCTGGCTCTTTCATGACCTCTAGATTACCCAATTCAGTGCAATAGTTTCTGAAGTGCAGTCACCACTGTAATGTCCCAGAAGAGGTTCACCAGGATGTTGCCCTGATTGGAGTGTATAGGGTTGTTTTGTATATTTATATATAGGGTTATTTTGTATATGCAAGGTTGGGTTGTTTTCTCTGGAGCATCAGAGGCTGAGGGGAGATGTGATCGAGGTTTAAAAAATTATGACAAGCATAGATAGAGTAGACAGCCGGTATCTTTTTCCTAGGGTGGAAATGTCAAATACTAGAGGGCATGGGTTTAAGATAGATAGATAGATAGATATCTTTATTAGTCACGTACATCGAAACACACAGTGAAATGCATTTTTTGTGCAGAGTGTTCTGAGGGCAGCCCGCAAGTGTCGCCACACTTCTGGTGCCAACATAGCACGCCCACAACTTCCTAACCCGTACGTCTTTGGAATGTGGGAGGAAACCTGTGCACCCGGAGGAAACCCACGCAGACACGGGGAGAGCGTACAAACTCCTTACAGACAGCGGCGGGAATTGAACCCGGGTCGCTTGGCGCTGCAATAGCATTACGCTGTTACACTACCATTTTTAATTTCCTCTGCTTAGATCCTGAGAACATCGGGATAAATAGAATACATAATCCTTCGCGACAGGTAGAAGGCAAGGATATCAATGACAGTAAAAGAAGTTAGAGAAATTGGAGATGCTCAAAATCAGAAATAAAAGCAGAAAATGCTACAACATTCAGCAGGTCAGGCAGCATCTGTGCAAAGAGAAACAGAAATTACATTTCAGGTCCAGCCTTTGGTTTTGACAAAGATTCACAGATCTGAAACGTTAACCTTGCTTTTCCTTCCCCAGTTGCTGCCTCACCTGTTGACTGTTTCTATTATATTCTGTATCATTGTGAATGATAATGGTAACATACTGACCTTACTAGGAAGAGATTGGTTGAAAAGTTTGAACATGGATTGAAATAATCAGGTGAGAGGGGGAAAGTTTAAAGGAGATTTACGATGCAAGTTTTGCTTTACACAGAGAGTGGTGGGTGCCTGGAAACACCGCCAGGGGAGGTGGTGAAAGCAGATACGATGGCAGGGTTTAAGAGGCATTTAGTCAGGCTCATGTACAGGCAGGGAACAGAGGGAGTGCAATACAGGTCCCCTCCGGGGCTCCGTTCCCGTGAATCTTTCATAACCCGGACAGTTCACGAGTCGGAAATGTGGCAGTGAGCCGAGTCCCCACATGGCAGGAGATGCCTGCAGCCCCGCAGCAGCCGGCAAATCCATCTCACCGGTCTCCCAAACGCTCGCTCCTGTCTACAGGCTGTACACATGTCGGCTGCTTGTAAGCTGGCGAGGACCTGGAATGGCAGAGTGGTCAAGTCTGGTGTTGTTGGTTGAAGGAGAATCCTGACCAGAACAACTTCCTGTTTGTAAACACTACCACAGGATTATACCGCATTCAATTCTGGTCGCCCCGTTACAGGAAGGATGTGGAGGCTTTGGAGAGGGTGCAGAAGAGGTTCACCAGGTTGCTGTCAGGGGTGGTGGTGAAGGCAAATCCGATAGAGGCGTTTAAGAGATAGGCATGTGAATGTGCAGAGAGAGGGGGGATATGGACATTGTGTGGGCAGAAGGGATTAGTTTAGTTAGGCTTTTAATGACCAGTTTAATTAGTTCAGCACAACATTACACCAATCCTACACTGACCCATCCCATTCTCCCCACACTCCTGTCAACTTTCTCCAGTTTCTATCACCCACCTACACACTAGGGGACAATTTACAGTGGCTAATTAACCCACTGACCCGCACGTCTTTGGGATGTGGGAGGAAACCGGGGCACACGGAGGAAACCCATGCAGTCACGGGGAGAACGTGCAAACTCCACACAGACAGTAGCCAAAACCAGTATTGAACCCAGGTCACTGGAATCGTGAGACAGTGGCTCTACTAGCTGCACCACCATGCCACCCACAAACTTGAGGTAAGGGTGGTGAAAGTCCGAGGCACCGGTTCAAACCACACATTAAATTCCAACAACCAAGGAAAGGATAATCATCTCTTTCTACTGCCTCTCACTGAAGTCGTAAGAATACAGCTTCACAAGGGAGACACGAGAGAGACTGCAGATGCTGGAAATCTGGAGCAACACACAAAATGCTGGAGGAACTCAGCAGGTCAGGCAGCATCTGTGGAGGGAAACGAACAGTCGATGTAGTCTTGATGAAGGGTCTCAGCCCAAAACATCAACTGTCCATTTCCCTTCACAGATGCTGCCTGACCTGCTGAGTTCCTCCAACATTTTGTGTGCGTGTGTTTATTAAGTCAGGTCAAAACCTGGACGACCAATTTACACCAAAAATCACCATCACAGCCAAACCAAATTGCTCAATTTTCACAGCAGTTCAGACACTTACAAATACTCTTTACTTATAAAGCAACAAAGCCATAATTTTCTTGGCCTAAATCCACGCTCAGATTACTTCAGTATTCTGCTGAAAACAGATCTCTCTCATGGACAATTCTTTGAAATTTCAAATGCACAGACGCCATTAATCTAAAGAAAGACCACGGGACATCATAAAACAGATTCAGGAACAGTTTTTTTAGAAACTGCAATGTAGCAGAAAGTGCCCAACGTACTGAAAATCCTCAAACCAGGTGTGATGAGGAATGTGGAATACAGATATCCACATTTTGGAACATGCAGTGTTGGGCAATGTCCAATGAAAGACTAAATTTATGGAATTAAACCCATCATGACAATGACATCATCAATCCATCAAGACCACAGCAGTCTTGTTGTCTTTGTAATTATTTGACGACCAAAACAAAAAGTGCTGCAGAGAGTAGTGGACACAGCCCGGTCCATCACGGGCACAGCCCTCCTCACCACTCATCTACAGGAGGTGCTGCCTCAAGAAGGCAGCATCTATCATCAAGGATCCCCACCATCCGGGCCGTGCCCTCTTCTCGCTGCTACCATCGGGCAGGAGGTACAGAAGCCTGAAGTCCCCACACCACCAGGTTCAGGAACAGCTACTTCCCTTCAACCACCAGGTTCTTGAACTGACCTGCACAACCCCAACCCTACCTCAGCAATGGGACACTACGGACCACCTCTTGCACTGCCATGGAATTGTCTCTGAATGTGTCTTATTTTTGCACTAAGGTTTTGCTTTTCTATCTCTTCACTGTCTTGTATAATTCATATTCTATGTGTTGCCTGTACCTATGTGCCTGTGATGCTGCTGCAAGCAAGTTTTTCATTGTACCTGTACCTCACCGTACTTATGCACATAGAGTTACTCAGCACGGAAACAGGCCCTTTGGCCCAACTAGTCCATGCTGACCAAGATGGCCCATCCAAGCTAGTCCCATTGGCCAGCATTTGGCCCATGACCGAGTAAACCTTTCCAATCCAGGTACCTGTCCAAATGTTTTTTTTTAGAAGTTGCTATTGTACATGACAATAAACTCGACTTGACTGGAAAACGTCCCAAGTCACAGGAGATGTAAGCCGAGGATGGCACATCCGTCGAGGGAGGTAGTGGGATCCACTTCGATCATACATGCTGTCCAAGCTCTCCGTCCACTCTAACCTGTTGCAGACTCCGAGGGTTGGACAAGTTGAAACCCATGTGTGGTGCCTCGGCCTCAGCTGGCTGTGCCTAGCCAATTCAGCACAGGGCTTCCCATTCCGTCCTGCTATCGGTCAAATAATGTGTCCATCTTCATGGCGGCCACCCCTACCACAGCCAATCAGAACGTGACCAATCTCTATAACCTCACCCTGGAAAACTTTTAACTTTTGGTCACGTGGCCAACCCCCCCCCCCCCCCCCCCCACCTAATTTTTGTGTCTATAAAGAAGAGAGTGACTCTTTTTATTAAGAAGAGTGCTTTTGCGATGAGTCTGACTTGTGGGCAGCCCAGGGTGCAGAGTACTGATGGACACCCACACCAGCTGATCGTGTGTCAGTGCGGCTCGGGGGAACGAGCTGGGGAAGCTCGACAGGACTGACGAGAGGCTGAGGCTGCACTGATGTCAGACGGCCGAGATGGAAAAATTACTGTCACCACAACACCTGCTGTTTCCAATAAACAGCAGCTGGTCTGCCCAGCCTGTTTATTCCTCTCCGCTCTCTCTCTCTCTGTGCCGTGCCAAGGGCACGCTCTGTTTCCCGTCTCCTTAAGATGCTGACTGCCCGCTGGGACACTGTTCAGTTCAGCCAGATGTACCTCCCTCGAGCACCGGATCGTTTATCACAGAGTCACAGAGACACACAGCACAGAATCAGGCCCATCGGCCCAATGAGTTCATGCTGACCACCAACCACCCAGTTACTCTAATCCTACATTATCCCACACTTCTGAACGATCCATGAATCCATGAACACTACCTCATTATTCCTTTCTTTTGGCACTATTTATTTAGCGTAGCGGTTAGCATAATGCTATTACCATAGAGAACCATAGAACAATACAGGCCCTTCGGCCCTCCATGTTGTGTCAACCTTCAAACCACTCCTAAGACTATCTAACCCCTTCCTCCCACATATCCCTCTATCTTAAATTCCTCCATATGCTTATCTAGCAATCTCTTGAACTTGTTCAATGTATCAGCCTCCACCACCACCCCAGGCAGCGCATTCCATGCACCAACCACTCTCTGGGTGAAAAACCTCTCTCTGACATCTCCCTTGAACTTCCCACCCATTACCTTAAAGCCATGCCCTCTTGTATTGAGCATTGGTACCCTGGGAAAGAGGCGCTGGCTGTCCACTCTATCTATTCCTGTTAATATTTTGTACACCTCTATCATGTCTGTGCTCATCCTCCTCCTCTCCAAAGAGTAAAGCCCTAGCTCCTTTAGTCTCCCCTCATAATCCATACTCTCTAATCCAGGCAGCATCCTGGTAAATCTCCTCTGCACCATTTCCAACGCCTCCACATCCTTCCTATAATGAGGCGACCAGAACTGGACACAGTACTCTAAGTGTGGTCTAACCAGAGTTTTATAGAGCTGTGTCATTACTTCGCAGCTCTTAAACTCGATCCCACAACTTATGAAAGCTAACATCCCATAAGCTTTCTTAACTACCCTATCCACCTGTGTGGCAACTTTCAGTGATCTGTGGATATGAACCCCCATACAGTGCCAGCGACCCGGGTTCCATTCTGGCCACTGTCTGTAAGGAGTTTGTACATTTTCCCCTTGTCTGTGTGGGCTTCCTCCGGGTGCTCCGGTTTCCTCCCACATTCCAGAGACGTACGGGTTAGGAAGTTGTGGGCACACTATGTTGGCGCCAGAAGCGTGGCAACACTTGCGGGCTGCCCTCAGAACACTCTACGCAAAAGATGCATTTCACTGTGTGTTTTGATGTACATGTGACTAATATAGAAATCTTATCTTATTTTTGTAATTGATAGTAATTTTTATGCCTTTGCACCGTACTGCTGCCACAAAACAACACATTTCACGTCATATGTCAGTGATAATAAATCTTATTTTGATCCCATTTTATTCCCCCCAGATTCTATCTCTCACCGGCACACTAGGGGCAATTTACAGTGTCCAATCTACCAACCTGCACATCTTTTGGGACGTGAGAGTAAACCAGAGAACTCAGGGGGAAACTCATGTGGTCACAGGGAGGACGTGCAAACTCCACACAGACAGCACCGGAGGTCGGGATCGAACCCAGGTCGCTGGAGCTGGGAGGCAGCAGCTCTACCAGCTGCTTTGTCCAAATGGAGGTCAGGCCTTGCCCAGTTCTGAGTAGGCCCAACTCAAGCCCCATCCCAATGCTGGCTCCTCAAAACCCTGCGGTGCTGGGCTCAAGACGTCCTGTTCCTGCGTAGTCTCATCTCTTTTCCTGGAAGGTCATCCTCAGCCGTCACTGACACAGGCCCAGACTTACTGCCTCCTCATGGTTACCCCTCAAGTCCGGGATATTTGCTATTCCACCTTCAACTCCAGCTGCTCACCCCAAGGCTTCTGGGACCATTTGTGAGACAGCCACAGTTGGGAGGAAACTTGGTAACCTAACCAGGTAAAACCGTCCTACGATGTTTCCCTCCCCAACGGACATCGTTGAACCTGTCCTCAGCCTTCCGCATTGCTGCTAAACGCCAAATGCAAATTGGAAGAACAACATCTGATACTCCGCTTGGGAACCTTACAACCCAATGGTATTCACATTGAGTTTTCCAATTCCAGGTAACCCACACCCTTGGTGTTCATGCCCCACCACACACTCACCTGTCCACCTCGGTTCCATCTCCGTGCTCACCTTACCCATCCCCTCCCTCCTTCCCCTTCCCCACCTGCCCAACATCCCCTTCGCCATCTGGTTCCACCTATCGCCTACCCTCTTGTCCCAACGTCACCCTGTACTGGCACATACACTGGCGATATCTCCCTCTCAGTCCTGACGCAGTGTCTCGACCTTAAACGTCAATACACACCTTTTGCCTCCACAGATGCTGCCTGACCTGCTGAGTTCTTCCAGCATTCTGCATTGTGTACGTTGCTGAATTCGTTTGCTATTTGTGGGAGCTTGCTGTGCACAAATTGGCTCCCGTAGTTCTGACGTTACAATGGCAACCACACTTTACAAGCCCTTAATTGGGTTGTATGACACTATGGGACATTGTGAAGGGTGCCATGGAAACGGAAGTCCTTCTCAACAAGAGGCACAAGAGACTGCAGAGTGGCCATCTGGAGCTCTCGGTTGCCAGCTATTTTAATTCCCCTCCCTATTCCCACACCTCCTCCACTGCTTTGCTGAGGCCAAGCGTAAACTAGAGGAACAGCCCCTCATATCCCCCCTGGGTGGTCTACATCCCAACGGCATGAACATTGAATTCTCCAACTTCCGGTAAACTGTTCCCCCTCTGTCCCTTTTCTCCCCCCTCCAGATCTACCTGGCCGCCATCACCCAGTCTCTTTCTCCTCCTCCACCCTCTGTGTCTGCCCACCTTCCCACTGGGTCCCCTCCCCCACTACTACCCTCCCCACCTCCCTTATTTGGTTCCATGCCCCACCTTCCTCTCCTATCAGATCCCACCATCTGCAGCCCTGTGTCACCTCCACCCCTCACCTCCCGGCCTCTGTCGCTACTCCCACTCCCCCCTCCTCCATCTGCCCGTCACCGCTCCTCACCTGGATCCACCCATCACCTGCCAGATCTTGGCCCACCCCTTCCCTTTATATGTGCTGTTTCCCTCTATCTTTCAGTCCCGATGAAGGGTCTCAACCCGAAACATCGACTGTCCATTTCCCTCCATAGATGCTGCTCGACCTGCTGAGTTCCTCTAGTGTTTTGTGCGTTGCTCTGTCTTATGAGAAATAACAAATGGTCCATTGCATTCGTAAGAGGTTCCTCAGAGAAAGACCCAGGACATTGAGGCAAGGATAAGTTTCATTGATTACTTCCTCTCCTTCACCCCGTCATAAGAGAAGTTCAACGCTGCATTATTTTTAAGCAAGTTACTGAAACCAGACACTGCGAGAGGCAGCCATCAACACAACAAGGATCCGACAAGGGTCGATAGCGCAGAGCTAATCTATTGCAGCTGGTCCAGAGAAGACAAACTGGTCTGGGTTACATCCACAAGGCACCAAGACTGCACAGGAAAAAGACAAAAGATCGATCACTGGGGTAACAGTAGAACCATCCAGTGAGGCGAGTCCGCATCGGGGAGCACTGTAGGTAGCACAGCTCTGGACAGGTACAATGGCACCAGAGGTGGTTGAAGCCAGGTTCACCAGAAAGGTCGCTGGACTGACAGCATTATGAGGACGGGCTACAAAGAACTTGCAAAGTTCAGGAGTTACCCATCATAAAGACTTACAGAACAGAAACAAGCCCTTTGCCTCACCACGTTGACCATTGGTAAATTGGGTTTATTATTGTCACATGTACCAAGGTAAATGTCCAGTGAAAAACTTTGTTTTGCATGCCATCCATACAGATCAATTCATTACAACAGTGCATTGAGGTAGTACAAGGGAAAACAATAATAGAATGCAGAATAAAGTGTTACAGTTACAGAGAAAGTGCAGTGCAGGCAGACAATAAGGTGCAAGGTCACAACGAGGAAGATTATGAGGTCAAGAGTCCATATTATCATACTAGGGGACCGTTCAATAGTCTGATAACAGCAGGACAGAAGCTGTCCTTGAGCCTGGTGGTACGTGCTTTCAGGCTTTTGTATCTTCTGCCCGATGGGAGGGGGGAGAAGAAAGAATGTCCAGGGTGGATGGGGTCTTTGATTATGCTGGCTATTTTACCGAGGCAGCGAGAAGTATAGACAGAGTCCAAGCCCCCATCTACACTAATCCCATTTTATTCACCCAAACCTTCTTGCAGCTCCCATCGGGTGGGAGGTACAGAAGCCTGAAGTCCCGCACCACCAGGTTCAGGAACAGCTACCTCCCTTCACCCATTTGGTTCTTGAACCAACCTGCACAACCCTAATCACTACCTCAGTAACAGTGACACTGTGACCACTTTGCACTATAATGGACTTTGTTTTTTACTGTTCCGATTGTGTTCTTTCTTGTAAAAATTGTGTATAATTTATGTTTAATTCACGATTTTCTTGTGAATGCTGTGTCTCTGATGCAGTGTGCCTGTGATGCTGCTGCAAGTAAGTTTTTCTCTGCACCTGTGCACACATGGACTTGTGCATCTGACAACAAACTTGACTCATCGATACTCTCTATAACTTCAGCCATTACTTCCCAACTTGTCCACGCTGACCATCGGACATCCCTCGATATTAACCCCATCTCCTTGCACTTGGCCCATAGCCTTTTATGCCTAGGTGATTGAAGTGCTCGTCCAGACACATGGCAGTGACCCAGCTTCAACCACTCCCTCAGACAGTGCATTCCAGGTACTCACCACTCTTCTGGGTGAATGTGGTCCTCCTCCAGTCCTCTCTGATTTCTTCCCCCCCTTAACCTAAACCTGTGTCCTCTAGTTGTAGCTACCGCTGATATGGAGGTATGTTTCCCACAATCTACCCTACCTATACCCCTCATAATTCTACATACCTCAATCATGTCCCCTCTTAACCACCTCTGCTCCAGGGAGAACAGACCCTGCCTCTCCAATCTCTGCTCATAACTGAAATGCTCCATCCCAGGCCACATCCTGGTGAGTCTCCTCTGCCCCCTCTCCAGCTCCATCACATTGTTCCTATATCTCGGTGACCAGAACTTCATGCAGTACACGAGCTGAGGTCTGACCAAGGTTTTGTAAAGTTGGAGCATTACCTCTCTACTTCTGTAGTCAATGCCCCCTCTAATGAAGACCAGTATCCCATATGCCTTCCTAACCACATCGTCTACCTACGTTGCCACCTTCTATGGGACAATGTACTCCGAGGTCCTGCTGTTCCTCAATACTCCCTGAGGCCCTACCATTCATGGTGCATGTCCTAGCCTCATTAGTGCTCACAAAATGCATCAACACATTGATGCAATCGTGAAGAAGGCACACCAGCGGCTCTAGTTTGTCAGGAGTTTGAGGAGATTTGGTATGTCACCAAAGACCCTTGCAAATTTCTATGGATGTACGGTGGAGAGCGTTCTGACTGGTTGCATCACCGCCTGGTATGGAGGCTCCAATGCGAGGTGGTGATGCAATGTGCAGAATCGAAAGAGGCTGCAGAGCGTTGTAGACTCAGCCAGCTCCATCTCGGGTACAACCCTCCCTGCCATCAAGGATATCTTCAAGAGGCAGTGCCTCAAGAAGGCGGCACCTCAAGAAGGCAGCATCCATCACCAAGGACCCTCACTACCCGGGACATGCCCTCTTCTTGTTACTACCATCGGGGAGGAGGTGCAGGAGCCTGAAGACCCACACTCAACGATTCAGGAACAGCTTCTTCCCCTCCGCCATCATATTTCTGAACGGTCCATGAACCCATGAACACTACCTCGTTACTCCTTTTCTCTGCATTATTTATTTTGTAACTTATAGCAATTTTATGTCTTGCACTGTACTGCTAGTCCCGCAACACAACACATTTCACAAATGTGTTGGTGATAATAAACCTGATTCTGATTCCTTACATTTGTCTGGCGTGAGCTCCACCCGCTATCCCTCCGCCCAGTTCACCAACACACCAACATCTCTCTGCAGTCTGAGACTCTGCCCCACACAATGAACAACTCCACCAATCTCCGTGTCATCCGTGAACTTAATGATCTTTCCTCCCACATCCACTTACGAGTCATTCATTTATATTACAAACAGCAAGGGTCCCAGTACCGATCCTTGCAGAACACCACGAATCATAGACGTCCAATTGCAAAAAACCAACCCCATAACATCACTTCCCGTCTCCTATTGCCAAGCCAATTTTGGATCCAATTTGCCAACTTGCCTTGGATCCCACGTGGGACTGTTTCAAAGGCTTTACTAAAGTCTATGTAAATCACATCTACTACCCTGCCCTGGTCAATACACTTTATTACTGCTGTTGGCAGAGGTATTCAGCAGTATGGAACCAAGGCACGTTGGTGAATTACCTTACAAATTAGCTGCAACACAATGGATTTAGGAACATATTCGATGGGCTGAATGGCCTGTTCCTACTGGCAATTCTTCAGTAGAAGTGGAAAGATAAAAGATGGGGAAGAATGAATGGGAAGGGAGTGAAAATATTCCTTTAAAAATTTAAGGAAGGACGATAAATGTGATGAGACACAGCTGAGGGATTGCGGTCGGTTCCGGTCACCACATTTTGGGAAGGTCCTGGTGAGGGTGTGGGGGAGATTTTCCGGAACAGTTCCGAGCACAAGGAATTTTAGTTCCTGGGATCAGAATCAGATTTATTATCGCTGACTTATATGACGTGAAATTTGTTGTGTTGCACCAACAGGACAGTGCAAAGAAAAGTGCAAAGTGCAAAGATAGACCAGAGGAGCTGGAGGGGTTCTCATCGGAAAAGCGGATGTGGAGCAGAGGACTGACAGAGGTGGACAAGTTCATGACTGCTCGGTGTGGCGTAATGGAAGGAAGTTGTTATCAACAGAGGAAGGTATTGGTATTGTTTTTGGTATTGGTATTGGTATTGGTTTATTATTGTCACTTGTAACGAGGTACAGTGAAAATCTTGTCTTGCATACCGATCGTACAGGTCAATTCATTACAAAGTGCATTGAGGTAGTACGGGGTAAAAACAATAACAGAATGCAGAGTAAAGTGTCACAGCTACAGGGAAGTGCAGTGCAGGTAGACAATAAGGTGCAAGGTCATAACAAGGTAGATTGTGGGGTCAAGAGTCCATCTTATTGTATAAGGGAACCATTCAATAGTCTTATCACAGTGGGATAGAAGCTGTCCTTGAGCCTGGTGGTACGTGCCCTCAGGCTCCTGTATCTTCTGCCTTATGGGAGAGGGGAGAAGAGAGAATGACCTGGGTGGGTGGGGTCTTTGATTATGCTGGCTGCTTCACCAAGAGGTATAGACAGAGTCCATAGAGGGGAGGCTGGCTTCCATGACGCACTGGGCTGTGTCTGCAACTCTCTGCAGTTTCTTGTGGTCACGGGCAGAGCAGTTGCCATACCAAGCTGTGATGCATCCAGATAGGATTCTTTCTATGGGGTATCAATACAAATTGGTGAGTGTCAAAGGGGACATGCCAAATTTCTTTAGCCTCCTGAGGTGAGCTTTCTTGGCTGTGGCGGCTACGTGGTTAGACCAGGACAGGCTATTGGTGATGTTCACTCCAAGGAACTTGAAGCTCTCAACCCTCTTGACCTCAGCACCATTGACGTAGACAGGAGCATTTGCACCGCCCCCTTTCCTGAAGTCAATGACCAGCTCTTTTGTTTTGCTGACACTGAGGGAAAGGTCATTGTTATGACACCACGTCACTAAGCTCTCTATCTCCTTCAGAGGAAACAGGGTTGAAACGATGGCCAGAGGATACAGGAGGGGATGTGGGGCATTGTGTTAACGTTGAGCGTTGGTCTGGGACTCACGGCCCATAGTGGGTTGTGCATTGAAAATTCATCAGGACCTTCGAAAGGGAATCGGAGAGACAAGTAAGAGAGAATCCTTCGTGGCATAAGAACAGGGGCTCAATTGGCCTTTTCAGAACCAGGACAGACTCAATGGGCCAAATAGAGTCCTTTAAGGCCATAATAATTCTATAATCCTCTGATCGGCAATGACCAGTGAAGCTAAAGCAAGAAAGGCTCTTCAACAAATGCCAAGAGGACTGGTTCAAGGGCATAGGAGGGAACAGGAGAGAACGAAATGATTTCACGGTCAGTGAGGAACACTTGCAACCACTGAAGGAACTGGAAGATAGAACAGGAGACCCGACAACCTTCCAATAATAATCCACAACTCCTGGGACAGGCAGCTGTCGAGGCTGAGGGCTGCTGGAATCTCTTGGACTTAGTGACCATGAGGGGGCGTAGACAGGGTGAAGGCGCATTGTCTTTTTCCCAAGGAGGGGGAGCTAAAAACAAGAGGGCATAGGTTTAAGATCAGAGGTGAGAGATTTAAAAGAGACATCAGGGGCAGCTTCTTCATGCAAAGGGTGGTGCGTATTTGGAATGAGCTGTCAGAAATAGTGGTTGAGGCGGGCACATAGCAACGTTTAAAAGCCATCTCGAAAAGTCAAGACAAGTTGAGTTTATTGTCATATGCACAAGTACATGTACGCACAAGTGCAATGAAAAACTTACTTGCAGCAGCATCACAGGCACATAGCATCAGATAAGCAGCATTCACAAGAAAAACATAAATTATGCACACTTTTTACAAGAAAGAACACAATTAGAACAAAAAATGTCCATTTTAGTGCAAAGTGATCGAAGTGGTCGTAGTGTTGTTAAACTGTAGTGATTAGGGTTGTGTCAGTTGGTTCAAGAACCGAATGGTTCAAGGGAAGTAACTGTTCTTGAACCTGGTGGTGTGGGACTTCAGGCTTCTGTACCTCCTGCCCGATGAGAGCTGTGAGGAGATGGCACGGCCCGGATGGTGGGGATCTTTGATGATGGATGTTGCCTTCTTGAGGCGGCACCTCCTGTAGGTACTCCCGATGGTGGGAAGGGATGTGCCAGTGATGTATTGGGCAGAGTCCACTACTCTCTGCAGCTTCTTATGTTCCTGTGCAATGGAATTGCCGTACCAGACCGTGATGCAACCAGTCAGGATACTTTCAACTGAGCATCTGTAGAAGTTTGTTAGTGTTCGGTGACAAGCCGAACCTCCCTAACCTCCGAAGAAAGTGTGCACTTTCCTTGTGATTGCATCTATATGCTGGGCCCAGTATGTGGATAGGAGAGGCTTCGAGGGCTACGGGCCAAACATGGGCAGATGGGACTAGCTCACTGGACAACACAGTCGGCATGGACCAGTCGGGCTGAAGGGCCTGTTTCCCTGCTTTATGACTATGACGCACGTCAGTGCCTCTGCTGTGGGAGAGAAACGAGGCACTCACCAACACAACAGGCTCTGACTGCAGTCTGTGTTGTAACTTGTGTACTCTTGAAGCCTCTCAAACCGTCCCAATCATTTCCCGGATCACATTTGGAACCAATTGAGCAAATCAACAGCACATGGGCTGCACTTCTGCGACTGGCTCTGCCTGTGTGTCTGGGTGTGTTCTGAAATCTCCAAATGCCCAGGGAAGGGGGAGGGAGAAGGGGCAGAGGGAGGGGGGAGGGAAAGGGGGGAATAGTGGGAGGAAGAGGGGGGAGTGGGGGAGGGAGAAGGGGAGGAGGGGGGAGGGAGGGGGTTGGAGAGAGAGGGGAGAGGGGAGGGGAGAGGGAGAGGGGTGAGAGGAAGGAAAAGATTATATAATTATATAATAAATCTTTTTCTTTCCCTTTTGATTTTTTTTGTATTATATACGCTTACTAAGAGACTGTGGCGTCTAGAAAATATCTTTTATTCTTTATGATTATATACGTCGTGATTGTCCTCCTGATCTCTTTGTATCACGTGTATAATCATTGATGTTCTGTATACTAATCTGTATTAATTTGAAAATTAATAAAAAGATTGAAAAAGAAAGAAAAAGACGGAGAGGGAGGGGAGGGAGAGGGAGGGAGGGGGGGAGGGAGGGGGTGGAGGGACGGGGGGTGGAGGGACGGGGGGTGGGAGAGGGCGGGGAGGGAGAGGGGGAGGGGGGTGGAGGGGAGGGGGTGGAGGGGCGGATGGGGCGGGGAGGAAGGGGAGGGAGAGGGGCGATGGAGAGGGAGGAGGGAGGGGGATGGAAAGGAGGGAGGAGGAAGGAGGGAGGGGAGGGAGACGGGGAAGGGAGAGGGGAAGTGAGAGGGAGGCGGAGGGAGAGGGAGGAGAGGGAATGGAGCAGAGAGAAGGGGAGGAGAAGGCAGAGAGTGGGTGGAGCTGAGAAACAGATAGGTTGGACCAAGTGCAGCTAACTGGGACCTGTAGAGGTAAATTCACTGACAACATGAACAGGGTGGGCCGAAGGGCCTGTTTCCGTGCTGTGTGATGCTGTGACTCTATCTTTAACAATCCCCAGCGACTGTGAACTGAAGCAACAATTGGAGGGAAATCACATCAGTGACCAGAAGAGGCCCAATTAAATGCAGCAAGGTCGGAAGGCAAGGTGCTGCCACTCCTGGCTCCGGTTGACAGAAGTGGGGACAGTTTGAGGGCAGGAGCCATGATCACATCTTAGATACATCGTTTCAATAACTTTACCTCCCAGCTGACATTACTTGCCCTGTGCAATGCAGCATCCCCAGTACAGCTTGCCACCGCCGACATTAAATTGCTGTCACCGGTGCCAGTACACAGCAAGATCCCACAAACAGCACTGTGCCAATGACATGTATTTACGGCAAGGCACCAACTGCAGGATGAGCTTCCAAACACTTGCCACCAAGCTGCGGACAAGATAAAATTGCGGAGACATATTTATCACGGCCAAAGAAAGCACACTAGCACCCTTAGAAGGCTAAAAAATTCGGCATGTCCCCAATGACCCCTCACCAATTTTCACAAATGCACCATAGAAAGCACCCAATCCGGATGCACCACGGCTTGGTACGGCAACTGCTCTGCCCAACATCAAGAAATTTCAGAGAGTTGTGGACACAGCTGAGTCCATCACAGAAACCAGCCTCCCCTCCATTGACTCTGTCTACACTTCCCACTGCCTCGGGAAAGCAGCCAACATAATCAAAGACCCCACCCACCCCGGTCATTCTCTCTTTCTCCCCCTCCCATCGGGCAGAAGATACAAAAGCCTGAAGAGCACGTACCACCAGGCTCAAGGACAGCTTCTATCCTGCTGTTATAAGACTCTTGAACGGACCTCTCACACATTAAAAGATACACCTTCGATCTCCCAATCTACCTCGTTGTGGCTGCATCCCTCACCATGATTTAATTAACTTTTGGTGTCATTAATTAGCCCGAGCCAAGCCATAGCCCGGAAGAGGGTGACCATCTTTCAGTAAGATACCGTGGATACATGCTATTTAAAAGAGAGCAACCCTGGCCTGGCGGGACTGATGTATGAGATTGGATCAATTAGGCTTCCATTCACTTCCACCGCCCTTTGAGGAAAGAGTTCCAAAGATTAACTATCTTCAGAGAGAAAAATTCCCCCTTAACTGTCTTTTATGAGCCACCCTTTATTTCTAAACAGTCTCCTGGTTCAAGTCTTCTTCCACAAGCAACCATCCTCTCCACATTCACTCATGGAGTCATAGAGCACTACAGCACAGAAACAGGCCCTTCAACCCATCTAGTCCATGCCGGCCTGGTTTTCTGCCTCATCCCATTGATCTGTACCCAGACCATAGCCCTCCATACCTCTCTCATCCATGCACCTATCCAAACTTCTCTTAAACGTTACAGTTGCATCTACCACTTCCGTTGGCAGCTCGTTCCACACTCGCACCACCCTCTGAGTAAAGTAGTTCCCCGTCAGATCCCCCTGATCTGTTTCAACCAAGTCCCTGGTCTCTCTTCTAAACTCCAGCGGAGACAAGCCCAGACTGTCCAACCTTTCCTCATAAGACAACCCTCCCCTTGGAGGTATTAGTCCATTCAACTTTCTCTGAACTTTTTCCAATAATTAAGATCCTTCCTTAAGTCAGGAAACCAATACTGTGTAGAGTACTCCAGGTAAAGTATCCTGACTGGGTACATCACGGTCTGGTACAGCAATTCAAATGCACAGGAACACAAGAACCTGCAGAGAGCAGTGGACTTAGCCCAATACATCACGGGCACATCCCTCCCCACCGTCGGTAGTACCTACAGGAGGCGCTGCCTCAAGAAGGCAACATCGATCATCAACGATCCCCACCATCCGGGCCATGCCATCTTCTCACTGCTACCATCGGGCAGGAGGTACAGAAGCCTGAAGTCCCACACCACCAGGTTCAGGAACAGCTACTTCCTTTCAACCATTCCGTTCTTAAATCAACCGGAACAACCCTAATCACTACCTCAGTACAGTAACATTATGACCACCTTGCATTACAATGGACATTTTTTTTGTCCTAATTGTGTTTTCTTGTAAAAATTGTGTTTAATTTATGTTTTTCTTGTGAATGCTGCTTATCTGATGCTGTGTGCCTGTGATGCTGCTGCAAGTAGGTTTTTCATTGTACCTGTGCATACATGTACTTGTGGGTGTGATAATAAACTTGACTCACTGATACTCTATAACTTCAGCCAATAACCTCCCTACTTTTGTATTCCCATCCCAAGGATCAACAGCGTGCAGCTTGTTTTCAATTAGCAGCACTTCAAGGTCTACAGCTACGTAAAAAATTCATAGGTTTATGCTCAGCGAGATGGAGAGCTGTACATTGCAGCACCTTGTAAATGTACTATACTGCAGGGTGCATTAGCACAGGCCTCAGTACTCAGTGATGCATGAATACAAAGATATTGCGGTGATCAGGCTGAAAGACATTCCATGATGGCTATCATGTAGGCTATCTTGTGGGATGAAAACAAACAGTAAATATACCGGAAGAACATTCCCGACCCACTCAATCATAGTCAAAGGACCCATGGCCTGTCCAGAGAACTACCTCCAATACATTTTCTATCCACCTCCCACCCTAGGCCAAATCTTTGAACACTCCCATCAGTCTCCTCCACCTCTAACCTATTTCCAAGGTCATAGCCCTCTTCTGAAATTCGGTTTTGAATCTGCTTTCCATTGTTCTTTCAGGTCATAGAGTCATACAGCACGGAAACTGGCCCTTCGGCCCAACTCGTCCATGCTGACCAAGATGTCCCATCCAAGACAGTCCCATTTGCCCACAATTGGCCCATAACCTTCCAAACCTTTCCCTATGCACATACCTGTCAATTGTCTTTGAAAAGTTATTATTGTACCAGCCTCAACCACTTCCCCTGGCAGCTCATTCCACGTACAGATCATCCTTTATGCAAAAAAGTTGCCCCTCAAGTTCCTATTAAATTTTGAGCCACAAACAATCTGCAGGAGGAACTCAGTGGGTCAAGCAGCATCTATGGGAGGTAAGGAATTGTCGACGTCTCGGGTCGAAACCCTGCGTCAGTCTTTTGTGTCTCCTACTGAATCTTTCCCCTCTCACCTTAAACCTATGCCCTCAAGTCCTTGATTCCCCAAACTTGGGAAAAAGACTGAGTGCATTCACCCTATTTATGCCCCTTATGATTTTATACACCTCTGTAAGATCACCTCTCAGTGTCCTACACTCCAAGGAAGAAAGTCCCAGCCTGCTCAACCTCTCCCTATAACAGTCCCTCAAGTCCTGGCAATGGTAATGTATTCTGACCACAGCTCGTCCACAGAACACAATGTCCTCACTTCCACCATGCCTCTGTTGCCAACTAACCTTAGTGGTTATTACTCCACCTACCACTGGAAACGCAGAATAACATATAGCTCAGGAGTAGACCATTTAGCCCATCTTGCCTGTGATTGCTCTATAAGTCCCTTCTCCCTGTTCACTCCCTGAACCTAGTCATATTCTCCATTACACTGAGATCTCCAACTCACATTCTGAGAGTTTCCCACTATTTACTCCAGCTAAACTCCATTGGGCTGATATTCCTTGCTGAACAGGCTTCGTCTTCGACTGGATCAAACACACTTTGCGTCATCAAACATGCGCCCGAGCCACAAGGACATTAACCAATCAAAGATCAAGCTTTGAGGGTGGGTTGGTTGCCCAATGCGTTTCCATGGATTCAGATCCTGTGGGATGTTTATCTGGGATTAACAGCTGTCCATCAATCCCCCTCAGGTGTAGGCCCAAGGAATCAGCTCAGCAATTGTGGCTACAATGCAGGTCAGAGGCTGGGACTTCTGTGGTGAAGTTCTCATCTCCTGACACCCCAAGGCTCTTACACCATCTACAAGGTGCACTGCAGTCACTCACAGAGGATACTCCACTACATCTGCCAAACACCACATCAACTAGAAGGCCAAGGTCCAAAGTTACATGGAACCTGAAGGTTGCCCTCCAAGTCACACACCATCCTGACTTGGAAATATATCGCCGCTCCTTGGCATTCCCTACAAGACATTGGTGAGGCCGCATTTGGAATATTGTGTTCAGTTTTGGTCACCCTCCTACAGGAAAGATGTCATTAAGCTGTTGTGGAGATTTACGAGGATGTTGTCGGGACTCAACGGAGGTTATGGAGAGAGGTGGAACAGGTTGGGACTATTTTCATAGGAGTGTAGGATAATGAGGGGTGATCTTATAGAGGTGTATAAAATCATGAGGGGCATTGATAGGGTGAATGCACACAGTCTTTCTCCCAGGGTTGGGGAATCAAGAACTAGAGGGCACAGGTTTAAGGTGAGAGGGGAAAGATTTAATAGGAACCTGAGGGGCAACTATTTCACCAAGAGGGTGGTCAGTATATGGAACGAGCTGCCAGAGGAAGTAGTTGAGGCAGGTACATTTACAACATTTAAAAGGCACTTGGACAGGTACATGGATGGGAAAGGTTTAAGAGGGATATGGGCCAAATGCAGGTAAATGGGACTAGCTTAGATGGGAATCTCAGTCAGCATGGACCAGTTGGGCCAAAGGGCCTGTTTCCATGCTGTTTGACTCCATCATCGATCTGAATCCTGGAACTCCCTCCCCAACAGCACAGTGGGAGCAGCTTCACCAGAAGGACTGCAGCGGTTCGAGCAGGCAGCTCACTATCACCTTGTCCAGGGCAATGAATACTGGCCTTGCCACTCATATCCAGATCCCAGGAGCAGGGAGGACTGACAGCAGGACACTGGCTTCCAAATTCAAAACCCACCCAGTCAACAGGAACATGAGCAACTACACAATATTCTGCATCCTGTTATTTGCTTTTCCCCTGTACTACCTCGATGTACTGATGTGATGAAATGATCTGTATGGACGGCATGCAAAACAAAGTTTTTCTCTGTACCTCGGTACATGTGACAATAATAAACCAATTTACCATCTCAATAACTACAGCCACAACGGCAAACTTGGATCTTGCCCTTCCAGTCACAACCTCTGCACATGTCTACGATAGTCAAACACCAACACCACTGGATACAGCAAGCCAACACTGACCTTGGTCGTACTGTCATGTGATCGCTGGTATCGCTTCCACCTGCACCCATAGATCCCTGTGAGGAAGGACAAGCATAGTTGGGGCTCGTAGTACTGAAGTGGTTGGTGTTTTACCATGCTCCTTCCGATGCCTATGGAGGCGACCTCAACAACCCATCAGGTCACTTGACTCCTGGGGGGGAAGGAAAACAGACACAACACAGTTAAATCTGAAGGAAAAAAAGAAGTCCTTTTAAAGCTTCCAAATCCACATCAATCTGTCATAGAACAGAATCAAGACGTATTGGTATTGGTTTATTGTTGTCACTTGTACCGAGGTACAGTGAAAAACTTGTCTTGCACACCGATCGTACAGGTCAATTCATTACACGGTGCAGTTACATTGAGTTAGTACAGAGTGCATTGATGTAGTACAGGTAAAAACAATAACAGTACAGAGTAAAGTGTCACAGCTACAGAGAAAGTGCAGTGCAATAAGGTGCAAGGTCACAACAAGGTAGACCGTGAGGTCAGAGTCCATCTCATCATACAAGGGAACCGTTCAATAGTCTTATCACAGTGGGGTAGAAGCTGTCCTTAAGTCTGGTGGTACGTGCCCTCAGGCTCCTGTATCTTCTACCCGATGGAAGAGGAGAGAAGAGAGAATTTCCCAGGTGGGTGAGGTCTTTGATTACGCTGGCTGCTTCACCGAGGCAGCGAGAGGTAAAGACAGAGTCCAAGGAGGGGAGGCTGGTGTCCGTGATGCTTTGGGCTGTGCCCACAACTCTCTGCAGTTTCTTGAGGTCCTGGGCAGAGCAGTTGCCGTACCACCGACAAGGTGGTACCTTGTCATGACCTTGCGTCCTATTGTCTGCCTGCACTGCACTTCTCTGTAACTGTAACACTTTATTCTTGCATTCTGTTGTTGTTTTCCCTTGTACTACCTCAATGCACTGTTGTAATGAAATTACCTGTATGGACGGCATGCAAAACAAAGTTTTTCCCTGGATATCTCGGTACATGTGCAATAATAAACCAGTTTTACTTGACCAGCTGCCTGGACTATTGATCACCGTCACATGAGTTCAAATCCCAACACAGCAGCTGTAGAATTTAAATTCTGCCATTTTTAATAAAAATAACATTGAATAATAACGCTGACCACAAAATACTGGATTGTTATACCAACCCATCTGGTTCACTAATGTCCCTTTAAGGGTGCAAATCTGGGACATGGGGTTAGTACAGGAAAGTGACACTGAGGTAAAAAGATCTTAAAGAATGGTAGAGCAGAGGAGATGGATGGCCTATCCCGCAACTAGTTCTTAGAACGTAGAACAGTACAGCACAGGAACAGGCCCTTCGGCCCACCGTGTCTGTGCCACCACGATACCAAATTAAACTAAATCTCTTCTGCCTGCACATGAGCCATATCCCTCCATTCCCCCCGCATATTCATGTGTCTATCTAATGGCCTCTTAAACACCACAGTCATATCTGCTTCCACCACCACCCCTGGCAGCCTGTTCCAGGCACCCGCCACTCTCTGTGTAAAAAACTTGCCCCGCACATCTCCTTTAAATATTCCCCCCTCACTATAAATGCGTGTTCTGTAGTACTTGATGTTTTCTACTCTGGGATAAAGATCCTGACTGTCCCTCTCTCATCTCTCATAATTTTATAAACCTGTCTCCCCCCCCCCCCCCCGAGAAAACACTCCAAGTCTATCCAACCTCTCCCTGTCGCTCATACCCTCTAATCCTGGTGAACCTCTTCTGCACCCTCTCCAAAGCCTCCACATCCTTCCTGTAATGGGGTGCCCAGAACTGCACACAACACTCCAAGTAGAGCCTAAACCAAATTTTGATACAAATGCAACATTCTTATTTAAGGCAACTCCCTTAAAATTTCCTTTGTCCAAATTCCTCTCAGAGTGGTTTGACATTGTTTTAAGTAATATAGATAATAAGTACTATCGCTATAGATATTTTACAAGATAAAAGGTATTCAATGAGTGCAGGCTGGGTTCTGAGCTCTGGGGTAGTTGAATCACTGCTCTGTGTGTGTGTGTGTGTGTGTGTGTGTGTGTGTGTGTGTGTGTGTGTGTGTGTGTGTGTACACTGTAGACAGACAATAACAAGATCAATCCCATAAGATTAATTTAAAAGAAGCACATTCTGGGAAAGACTGCAGTGTCTGTCAGGAAGGGAGAGGGCTGACATAACAAGTGCTGACTTTAGATACTACCTGCCGGCAGGAGGTCTGTTTATCACCCTGCAGAAACATTAGATACTGACAGGAAGCAACACCAGTTGCAAATCAAAAAAAACAACTGCAGACGCTGGAAAACTGAAATAAAACAGACAATGCTGGAAACACTCAGCAGGTCAGGCCGTGTCTATGGATAGGGAAACAGTTGACGTTTCAGGTCCCGCTGTGATGAAATGTTCTTGACCTGAAACATTAACTCTGTTTCTCTTTCCACACATGCTGCCTGACCTGCAGAGTGTTTCCAAAATTTTCTGTGATTATTATTTTGTGGCTTCTGTTCTTGCTTGCCTTCACCGGACGAGCCATTGAGTTGAGACATGGTGTTACAGCTGTGTCGGATGTTGGTGACACCACACCTGGAGTATTGTGCGCAGTGCTGGTCGCCCAGCTATAGGAAGGATGTGATTAAAGCTGGAGAGGGGGCAGAAACGATTCACAAGGATGTTGCTGAGACTGGAGGGCTTGAGTTATCAGGAGAGACTGGACAGGCTGGGGCTGTTTTCCCTGGAGCGAAGGAGGCTGAAGTGTGACCTTAGAGAAGTTTATAAAATCATGAGCAGCATAGCTGAGGTGGACGGTCACAGGCTTTTTCCCAGAGTAGGGAAGTCTAAAACTAGAGGGCATAGGTTTAAGGTGAGAGGGGAAAGAGTTGAAGGGGACCTGAGGGGCAACTTCTTAAACATGGGTACGTGGAACGAGCTGCCAGAGGAAGTGGTAGAGCTGGGTACAATAACAATGTTAAAAGGCATTTGGACAGGTACATGGATAGGAAAGGTTTAGAGGGATATGGGCCAAACGTGGGCTCAGGAAGGCACCTTGGTCAGTATGGATGAGTTGGGCTGAAGGGTCTGTTTCCGTGCTGTATAACTCTATTCTGATTGCTTGTGGATGAAATCTGTGTGAAGTAATTGCTTTTGTCTCTGTTATTCACAATTCTTGTGCCTCAGTTAGACCCAACCAAGTATCCTGTGAGTAGTTCACCATTTCCATTTGCTCTTCACTCCCCACACCCTTCTCTGGCAGAGAGGTTGCATTTAGATATCACCTTTCAAACATCAGACTATCCCAGAGTGAGACACGGACAATTAAGCCTTCTTGCATTCTAAGAGAAAAATGCCCAAAATGTGCACAGCAAAGTTCCACAAATCAGCAGACGATTCCTGTCCAGAGAGTTGTTTTTGGTAATGTCAACTGATAAATATTTAACCAAATATTGAGGAGAAACTATCTTCAAATTAAACTAGCTTATCTCTACATAAAAGAGCAGAAGGGCCTGGATTTAATCATCATACACATTTTCAATAGTACAGCACTCTCTCAACATCATACTGGAGTGTTAGCCTGGAATTTGTTGCTTTATTCTAGTTTGGGCATGAACACAAAATCCTCTGTAGCAGAATAACGGTTCTGTCCACAAATGTGACCCAGAGTTGCCTTTGGTTGTTACTTTAATTCTCCATCCCACTCCCACTCTGATCTCTCCATCTTTCGTCTCCTACACTGTTCCAACAAAGCCCCACATAAGATCCAGCAACTGTGCTTCATCTTCCATCTGGGACAGTTACAGCCCTCAGCACTCGATATTGAATTCAACAACTTCAGATAAGCCACCTTTCCTGTCTGTGATAAAACTGGCCAGTCCTAAAGGATGGTCAACAACCTGCAACATCATCTCATTTACTCTCTCCACAGATGCTACCTGACCAGCATTCTCTTTTATTTGAGATTTCCACCAACCGGTGTGCTCCATACCTCACTGTTCCAGTATTGTGTACTTTAGAAGATAGAACATTATAGCACGGAACAGGCCATTCGGCCCACGATGTTGTGCCGATCTTGATGCCAATTTATCCTTAACAGCCTCCTCCTGTGCATCATCCATGTCCCTCCATACTCATGTGTCTATCTAAAAGCCTCTTAAATTCCACCAAACTGCCCCTGGTAACCCATTCCAGGAACCTACTACTCTGCGTAAAAAAACTTGCTCCTCACATCGCCTTCAAACTTCCCTCCTCTAACCTTAAAAGCATGTCCTCTAGTGTTTGACATTTTCCCTTCACTGGCCTCAGTTGTCTCCCTCTGCTTACACAGATGAGATACAATCTATACGCATTTGCTGCGCCTTCTTAGACAGTACCATCAACACTTCTACCATCTCCACAGCCGAGAATCCTCCACATCCGAGAATCCTCCACATCATGGACATTCTGCACTCTCCTCCTCCCCCCCCTCTGTAACTTAAAGGCTGCTTGTCCTCTCACTTTAACAGTTTGGATGAAAGGTCTGAAATATCTCTCCACAGATGCTGCCTGACCTACTGAGCATCTCCAGTGTTGGTTTTGTTTCTGCAGTTATGCTACCCATTGAAGTGAGGCCTTTGGCAGAGGCACATTCAAATCCAGTGGATTTAGGATAGAGTTCTAATACTGTCACATAATATTGGCCATTCAGCCCATCAAGTCTATGCCAGCTCACCCGGTAAACCCATCAATCCAATTCCTTATTTATTTCACTACATTGAATCTCATGTACCCGTCAATTGACTTTGAGTATAGAAGATGGGAGGTCAGGGTGCCATATACAAGAGGCTGGTGAGGCTGCATTTGGAGTATGGTGTTCAGTTTTGGTCGCCCTGCTATAGGACAGATGTTATAAAGCTGGAAAGAGTTCAGAAAAGATTTACAAGGATGCTGCCAGGATTCGAGGGACTGAGTTATAGGGAGAGGTTGGACAGGCTGGGACTTTTTTCCTTGGAGTGTAGGAGACTGAGAGGTGATCTTAAAGGGGTGTATAAAATCATGAGGGGCATAGACAGGGTGAATGTCTTTTTCCCCAGGGTTGGGGAATCAAGAACTAGAGGGCATAGGTTGAAGGTGAGAGGGGAGAGAATTAATAGAAACTTGAGGGGCAACTTCTTCAAACAGAGGGTGATGGGTATATGGAACGAGCTGCCAGAGGAGGAGGTAGAGGCAGGTACAATAACAACTTTTAAAAGGCATTTGGACAGGTACATGGATAGGAAAGATTACAGGCCAAACACAGGCAAATGGACCTGCTTGGATGGGGCATCTTGGTCGGCATGGACCAGTTGGGCCGAAGGGCCTGTTCCTGTGCTGTATGATTCTATAACTCTCCCCACAGTTGTCCAACTACGCCTCCACTAGGGGTAATTTACAGCAGCCGATTAACCCACCAGCACGGTGATGGGATGCCAGGGGCAATCAGGAGGCGGGAACAGGGAGAACATGCAAACTCCACACACACAGACAGCACCGGAGGTCAGGATTGAACTCCTGTCACTGGAGTAGCGAGGCAGCAGTTCTACCACAGTGCGACCCTTAACGATGAGACCTGAGCAAACTATTAGTTTGCTGGGTCTCCAATGCCTGTCTGAAAGACAAACAGGAAGTGAGATGTCTGGTGATTAGAACCTTGGCTCAAACAGCTTAATACGGCAACTGCTCTGCCGGTGACCACAAGAAACTGCAGAGTGTTGTGGACACAGCCCAGCACATCATGGAAACCAGCCTCCCCTCCATGGACTCTGCCTACACTTCTCGCTGCCTCAGTAAAGCAGCCAACATAATCAAAGACCCCACCTACCCCGGACATTCTCTCTTCTCCCACCGGGCAGAAGATACAAAAGCCTGAAAGCACGTACCACCAGGCTCAAGGACAGTTTCTATCCCACTGTTATAAGACTATTGAACAATCCCCTAGTATGATAAAATGGACTCTTGACCTCATAATCTACCTCGTTGTGACCTTGCACCTTATTGTCTGCCTACACTTTCTCTGTAACTGTAACACTTTATTCTGCATTCTGTTATTGTTTTCCCTTGTACTACCTCAATGCACAGTTATAATGAAATGATCTGTATGAATGGGATGCAAAACAAAGTTTGTCACGGTACCTCAATACATGTGACAACCATAAACCAAATTACATGAATGGGTAAACCCCATTTTGGCGCAAACATAACAGGTATCGTTGACTCATGGCTTGGGGTAGCTCTCAAACTTCCTTTAAGCCCCTGAATACCCAAGCCTGGAGCAGTGGAACCTTTAACGGATGCATGCTTTCCGAGAACTAATTATTCCCAGTCCGCTGGAGTGAAGATTGTTGCTAGGCAGTAGCCTCCACTGAGAGACGCTTAATAGTTTGACTGCCCAATAATACAGGCCCGTGGGGAGGTGGGCCGGCCAAGGGGCTGATTGATGTGGTAACTTGGAGTCAGCACGGAACTTCCTTTTGTCTGGCGCATTGTTTCATTGAAGTCATGGTGCACACACAGCGGTGATTAAACCTTCACCAAGCCCATAAAACACGAGGTGAAATATTACCCACTCGAACGCTTGAGGAGATTTATTGGAGGTCAGGGGAGAGGGAGGGATTTCCTGACGAGTTGGAAGGGGAACGTTGGCAAGGATACTAAGGTGGATCTTTCACTGTGACTGCCTCCCTTTCAATTTCAGCACAGAAAAAGAATTGACTTTAATGAATAGTAAAGGAAGGTCTTGTAATCATATTTACCTGTCATACAGCACAGAAACAGGCCCTTCGGCCCAACTGGTCCATGCTGACTAAGATTCCCATCTAAGCTAGTCCCATTTGCCTGCTTTTGGCCTGTATCCCACTAAACCTTTCCTATCCACATACCTGTCCAAGTGCCTTTTGAATGTTGTTAGTGTACCTGCCTCAACCACCTCCTCTGGCAGCTTGTTCCACATACAGACCACCCTCTGGGTGAAAATGTTGCCCCTCAGGTTCCTTTTCCCCATGGAAGGGGTATCAAAACAAGAGGGCACAGGTTTAGGTGAGAAGAAGGAGTTTTAAAGGGAGCTGACGGGTAAGTTTTTTTAAACGCAGAGAGAGGTTGATGTCTGGAACTCGCTGCCAGAGGAAGTGGTGAAATCAGATACACTCACTACATTTAAGAGACATTTTCACAAGCACTTAAAAAAGGCAAGGTATAAAAGGATATGGTCCTAATGTGGCATATGGGATTAGTGTAGATGGACAAAAAGGCCGGTACGGACTTGGTGGGCCGAAGGGCCTGTGCTGTGTGACTGTGACTAATCTAATTCACTTGTGTTTGTATGTTTGCAGACTGAAGATACATGTGTGGCAAATCCACTTGTGTCATATGAATGATTGTACGTCAGGCATTCTCTGGTACACTAGTAACACAAGGACACTTTGGCATCAACTCAGCTGCAGTCAGGGCCGGTCATTAGTCTAGCTCAGACGTCCCAGAACTGAAGCTAAATAGGTAACAGTTTAAAGATTGCCCAATATTAGACTGAAACCAGACACTCAGACAAGGACAGATGTCTCACGGAAACCATGAGTAAGGAAAGGTTTGGAGAACTGATAATATGAATCATGACATTTTTAATGGACAGGAGTAGGGCATTTGGCCCATCAAGCCTATCCTAGCTGCTAATAGAGTGGGCCCATTAGCTTACTCCATCAGTACCAAAAAGTAGTTTCAGAAAATCTACTCTGAATATATTCTGAACATTCTATCTATGCCCCTCATAATTTTATACACCTCTGTAAGATCATCCCTCGTTCTTCTAGTCTCCAAGGAAAAAAATTCCTAGTCTGCTTAAACCTCTCTCCATAACTCAATCCCTCGAGTCCTGGCAACGTCCCTGTAAAGCAACACAGAAAGCACTGGAGAAATTCAATGGGTCGGGCAACATCTATGGAGGGAAATGGATAGTCGACACTTTAGGCTGAGACCTTTGGGTTATTTTCTCTGAAGCGCCGGAGGCCATGGGGAGACCTGATAGAAGTTTATAAAATTATCAGAGACATAGATGGGGTCAACAGTCAGAATCTTTCTCCCAGGGTAGAAAGGTTAAGTACCAGAAGACATGCATTTAAGGTGAGAGGGGGAAAGTTCAAGGGAGATGTGCGGGGCAATTTTTATTTACACACAGCAAGTGGTGGGTGCCTGGAACGGGCTGACGGGGAGTGGTGGAAGCAGATACGATAGTGGGGTTTAAGAGGCTGTTAGATAGACAACGGATATGCAGGGAATGGAGGGATGTGGATCATGTGCAGGCAGAAGAGATTTAGTTTAATTCGGCATCGTGCTCAGTGCAGACGAAGCCTGTTCTTGTGCTGTATTGTTCTATGTTCTATGTATGTATAAGGCCACCCAGAACTCCAACGGGGAATTCAGGAGAAACTCCTTTACCCAGAGGGTGGTGAGGATGTGGCGCTCACTCCCACAGGGAGTGGATGGTGTCGATGCATTTAACGGGAGGTTGGACCTGCATCTGAGGGGGAAGAGAATGGAAGGTCACACTGACAGATGAGGAAAGAGGAGGCAAGTTCCAGTGGGGCATAGCATGAGCTGGTTGGGCCGAATGGCCTGTTTCTGTGCACATCTTACGCGATTGTACCTGAAGCGGTGACGAGGGGATAAGGGGAGACCAGGGAACTGGTGTGGAGCCATGAACGTTCGTACAGAAGGTGTGGGCATGTGTGTGTCTGTATGTGTATATGTATGTATGTTATATCGACCTGTAGAGGTGGGGTATGAGAGGTAGTGGGGGGGCACTGTCCATGTCCTTGAAGCCCAGACCTGGAATCGAAGGCAATCTCTCCCACCAGACATATGTACACACATCGATTTGCATCAACAAGGATGATTTTTGGGTTCAAATGACTCTGCAACTTGCCTTTGTCAATGATACTAACACTGTAACCACCCCCAAGCCACTCCTCTGGAGCTTCAGAACAACTCTCTGTCCATATAAGGAGATATTAGGTCATCCATTAAGAGAGGGAAGGGAGAGCAAGTGGGCAGGGAGAGGGACAGGGGAGAGGAGGGAGGGGGGAGAGAGTGAGAAAGGGGGAGAGGAGGGAGGGGGGAGAGGAGGGGACAGGGGGTGATGGGGAGAGGTGAAGAGGAGGGGAGAGGGGGAGAGACAGGGAGGGGGAAAGGGGGAGAGAGAGGGGGCAGACAGGGAGATAGAGCATGTGCGAGAGGGAGAGAGGGGGGAGTGAGGGGGAGAGAGTGGGGTGGAGGGGGACAGACACAGAGGGGGAGAGAGCACACACGGGGGGGGGGCAGACACACAGGGGGAAAGCAGAGGGAGAGAGTGAGCTGGGGGTGGGGAGGGAAGATGTGGGGGAGGGAATCAGGACCTGTGGGGAATCCCACAGCTCTGTGCCCAGGCAGCTGACAACCACAGCAGTGCAGGACATCTCCTGGGGGTCACCTCACCTACTGGGAGTTTCGATTCCGTATCGACCCAACATCCATCACTGGGCTGCCAACCCAGCCTCTCCACACCCACCTCCGGACTGCTGTATCAGGGCCAAACATTCCTCAGTGCTTAACACAAACAAATTCAGTCACGTTCAACAATAACCAACAGGTGAGTTATCCAGGAACACACTCTCATTCTCTTCAATGGAGCCTTGAAACTGGAGATAGAGAGACAGAGGGAGGGAGGGAGGGAGGGAGAGGCAGAGAGCGAGAGAGAGAGGCAGAGAGAGGCAGAGAGCGAGAGAGAGAGGCAGAGAGCGAGAGAGAGAGGCAGAGAGCGAGAGAGAGAGCAGAGAGCGAGGAGAGAGGCAGAGAGCGAGAGAGAGAGGCAGAGAGCGAGAGAGAGAGGCAGAGAGTGGCAGAGAGAGTGGCGCAAGAGAGGGAGAGAGCGGTAGAGAGAGTGGGGGCAGAGAGAGAGAGGGGCAGAGAGGGAGAGGGGCAGAGAGGGAGAGGGGCAGAGAGAGTGGGGCAGAGAGGGAGAGGGGCAGAGAGGGAGAGGGGCAGAGAGGGAGAGGGGCAGAGAGGGAGAGGGGCAGAGAGGGAGAGGGGCAGAGAGGGAGAGGGGCAGAGAGGGAGAGGGGCAGAGAGGGAGAGGGGCAGAGAGGGAGAGGGGCAGAGAGGGAGAGGGGCAGAGAGAGAGAGGGGCAGAGAGAGAGAGGGGCAGAGAGAGAGAGGGGCAGAGACAGGGAGGCAGAGAGTGAGAGAGAGGCAGAGAGAGAGAGAGCAATGGAGACAGAGGGAGATACAGACACACACAGACAAAGAGAGAGAGAAACACACGGAAACGGAGAGAGAGAGATAGATACACACACACACACACACACACACGAGCAGTGACACAGAGAAGGACAGAGAGATCACGAACACCATGACCACAAGCTCCAATCTACATCACAGCATCACTTCAATCAACAATCTTTAAATCTTTTATAAGCCAGAGGCTTTAAAGCTCCCTGTGACTCCATGGGCTTCCTCCCACATTCCGAAGACGCGCAGGGCTGGTCAGTTAATTGGAGGCTGTAAGTTGCCCCTGGTGTGTAGGTGAGTGGTAGAATCTGGAGGGAGTCATTGAGAACGTGGGGAGGGTAAAAAAAAAAGGAACTAATGTAGGATTGGTGTAATTGGGTGGTCAATGGTCAGCAGAGAATCGGTGGGACGAAGGGCCCGTTTCCCTGCTGTATCTCTCTACGAATCCAGAAGGCCACCAGTGCCTCTACTTCCTCAGAAGGCTAAGGAAATTCGGCACGTCCACGATGACCCTCACCAATTTTTACAGGTGCACCATAGAAAGCATCCCATCTGGATGCATCCCGGCTTGGTACGGCAACTGCTCTGCCCGGGACCACAAGAAACAGCAGAGAGTTGTGGACACAGCTCAGCACATCGTGGAAACCAGCCTCCCCTCCAATGACTCCGTCTACACTTCCCGCTGCCTCGGTAAAGCAGCCAGTATAATCAAAGACCCCACCCACCCCGGACATTCTCTCTTCTCCCCCCTCCCATCGGGCAGAAGATACAAAAGCCTGAAAACACGTACCACCAGGCTCAGGGACAGCTTCTATCCCACTGTTACAAGACTATTGAATGGACCTCTTATACAGAGAGATGAACTCTTGATCTCCCAATCTACCTCGTCATGGACCTTGTACTTTATTTGTCTGCTGCACTGCACTTTCTCTGTAACTGCAACACTATATTCTGCATTTTGTTTCCTTTTTACTACCTCGATGTACCTATGTGTGGAATGATCTGTCTGGATGGCATGCAAAATAAAAGATTTTCATTGTATGTCGTTATATGTGACAATAATAAACCAATTACCAATGTCTATCCCACAGCCATCAACAAAACACACTGGTCATTATCATGTTGCTGTTTGTGGGAGCTTGCTGTGCACAAATTAGCGGCTGGATTAATTACATAACAGCATTGACCACACTTCAAAAGCACTTCATTGGCTGAGAAGCACTATGGCCCACCTCCAAAGGGAATCGGAATTGGTTTATTATTGTCACTTGTACCAAGGTACAGTGAAAACCTTGTCTTGCATACCGATCGTACAGGTCAATTCATTACACAGTGCATTGAGGTAGTCCAAGGGATAAACAATAACAGAATACAGAGTAAAGTGTTACAGTTACAGAGAAAAGTGCAGTGCAGGCAGACAATAAGGTGCAAGGTCATAACGAGGTAGATTGTGAGGTCAAGAGTCCATTTTATCAGACTAGGGGACCATTCAATAGTCTTACAACAGTGGGATAGAAGCTGTCCTTGAGCCTGGTGGTACGTGCTTTCAGGCTTTTGTATCTTCTGCCCAATGGAAGAGGGGAGAAAGAGAGAATGTCTGGGGTGGGTGGGGTCTTTCATTATGTCGGCTGCTTTACCGAGGCAGCGAGTAGTGTAGACGGAGTCCACGAAGGGGAGGCTGGTTTCTGTGATGTCAACAGAGGTGAAAGGTGCTATAGAAATTTACTTCTGTCTTTTCCCCAGTGCTGGTTGAATCCTTTCCTGGACGTCACCACCCTCCCTTCACCCTGCCATTGGTTGCCTTTGATGTCCATTATAGCCGGGGGAGGGTACTGAGGGGGGTGGGGGGAAGTTCTGCAAGAAAGGAACAGGTTGGGATGGAGGGCGTCAGAGAGGCGGGACAGGAGGCTGGACCAAGGGGGGGGGGGGGGGGTGGGGGGGGGGGGAAGGCTGGGGAGGGTCTGGAAGAAGGGGACAAGGGGCTGAGGGTCTGAGAGAGGGGGGTAAGAAGCTGGAGGGAGGAGCCCGGTGGGGCAAGAAGAAGAAAGGGGCTGAGAGGGGAGGGTGGCGAGGCAGGAGGGAGGGTAGATTGAGGGGGGGGGGGGGGATTGAGGCTGGTGGAGGGGCGGCGTGAATAGGCCAAGAAAGTGGGGGAGGCAGGATGGGGAGGGGCAAGCGTTGGAGGCAGAAGAGTGGGAGGGGGAGCAAACACAGTGGAGTAATCTCTCGGGCCAAGGAAAAGGTTCATCCATTTCGCCGACTTCCTCCATTTGGCTCTCGTCCTCTCCCCCGGCCCGAGAGCAGAGCCCAGCACACCACACAAAGCCACAGGTCCGGCGCAGTGTGCAATTAGCCAGCAGTTGGCTCTGAAGTAACCCGGAGGCCCCGATACACAATGAGGGGTCTGTGAGACAGCACTCTCAACCCCTTGGCCAATCCACCTCCCCAGATCAGCAGGACTCCCGGTCACGTGACCTGCCTCCCGTGACCTCTCACTTAATAGTTTCAAGCTTCCGATCCCGGAAGCAGACAGGATGATTCCGGGAATCACCTGAACTCTCACTTAATGTTTTGTAACTTTTCTGCTACTATACCACAGAGGCCAACGCACAGTGACAGGGAGCGTGGGTAACACTTCCTGTAGTCAGGAAATACTGAAATTCATTGGCACAAGGAGTGATTTAAGACAAACACAAACCGTTTACTGACAAAAGCAGCTCCTTTGGTGAACTGTTAACCCGACAGATTTTAACACTCACCCAAATATGGCGTTATTAGGGCAGATGACCACAAGCCTGGTCAAACAGGGTGGAACATCTTCCAGGAGGAAAGAGAGTCAGAGAAGGGAAGAGGGAATTCTGGAACCTTGGGTCTCATTTACTGAAGAGACGGCCAAAACCAGTGTTTCGAGAAGCCACAGGATCCTTTCAAAAGAAAGCTGATAGGATTTGAAGTAGCAGGGTATATGGGGAAAGAGCAGGGTGTATGGGGAAATGAGCAGGACAGTGGGGAAAATTTGGGATTGGTAGAGTTGCTGTGCAAAGAGAGTTTATTGTCAGATGCACAAGCCCATGTGTGCACAAGTGCAATGAAAAACTTACTTGCAGCAGCATCACAGGCACATAGCACGAGAGACACAACATTCACAAGAAAAACATAAATTAAACATAAATTATACACAATTTTTACAAGAAAGAACACAATTAGAACAAAAAAGGTCCATTTTAGTGCAAAGTGATCAGAGTGGTCGTGGTGTTGCTAAACTGTAGTGATTAGGGTTGCACTGGTTGGTTCAAGAACTGAATGGTGGAAGGTAATGATTTGGGATTGATGGATAGTTCTAAGGAGAGAGTAGGGTAGTGGGATTAGTTTGGGATTGGTACAGGGCTGTGGGGAGAGAGCAGGGTAGTGGGACGAGTTTGAGATTGATAGAGGGGAGAGGGGAGATTGAGCAGGGTAGTGGGACCACTAAATACAAATCAAAAATAGGGACAATTCTGAAGAAGAGCCTTTGACCTGATACGTTTCTCCCTTCACAGATGCTGCCCAACCTGCTGAGCACTTCCTGTTTGTACTTAAGAATGGGGACACCTCGCTTCTCACCTCTCCTGGGCATTGAGGCCAATTAGGAGCGTAGGTTAGTGGAGGCCATTGGCCCCTTCAGTCCAATCCCTCCAGCTATTAGATCATGGTTGATCAACATCTTACCCCTTCCACTGTTGGTTGTCACCTCTGACATGGTAATCTCAAACAATCCACCAGCCCACAGGTTTCTGCGGGAGATGGGCAGAAGGGGAGTCGGGTGAAGAGAACCTCAGCTTTCTGCTCCCTTTTGTCCATTCCCCGACACCATACCTGAATTCACAAGAGACTGCAGATGCTAGAATCTGGAGCGTAAAAAACAAACACAGCGGGTCAGGCAGCATCCGTGGAAGGAAATGGACAGTCGACGATTCAGGTCAAGACTGAAAGCGTAAAGGGGAGAGAGCCGGTATAAAGAGGTGAGGGGAAGGGGTGGAGCAAGAGCTGGCAGGCGATAGGTGGATTCAGATGAGGAGGGGGGCGTGATTGCCAGATGAAGGTCTCGATCCATTCCCTCCACAGACCATCAGACATAGGAGCAGAATTAGGCCATTCAGCCCATCAAGTCTGCTCCACAATTCGGTCATGGCTGATTTATTTTTCCCTCTCAACCCCATTCTCCTGCCTTCTCCCCGTAACCTTTGACGCCCCAATCAAGAACCTATCAACCTCCACTTTAAATACACCCAGTGACTTTGCCTCCACAGCCGTCTGTGGCAATGAATTCCACACTCTGGCTAAAGAAATTCTTCTTCATCTCTGTTCCAAAGGGTCGTCCTTTTATTCCAAGGCTGTGCCCTCATCCTAGACTCTCCCACTACTGGAAACATCTCTCCCCGTCCACTCTGTCCAGGCCTTTCACAGATGCCGCCTGACCCGCTGAGTTCCTCCAGCAGCTCCTTTTTGGCACCATAGCTGATGACCCTGAATGTATCTCCACTGAAGAGTGACTGCCATCTCCACCCCTACAAAGGGGGCAGGTCAGCACGGATCAGGAATTGGGACCCCCCCCCCCTCCCCTGCTTTGCAAGGCCTGGGACCCACTGGAAGGACCCGACCGTGTCCGAGGTGAGTGGCACTCCTCTGCCTCAGAGTCAGCAGGTCGAGAGTTCAAGCCCAGCTCCAGAGACCAGAACCCAAAGACCATTCAGACACCCAAGTGCAGCACCGAGGGAAGTGCTGGCCTGTCAGAGGAGACACCTTTTGGTGAAACAATCAAACCGAGGCTCCACCTTCTCCCGACTAGAATTAACTCCTGTCTGAGCAAGGACCTGGACCCACTACAATTTGCCTACCGCCACAACAGGTCTACAGCGGACGCAATCTCACTGCTCTCCACTCAGCTTTGGAGCACCGAGACAACAGCAAAACATATGTCAGGCTGCTGTTTATCGATCACAGCTCAGCATTCAACACCATCATCCCTTCAGTACTAATCAACGAGCTTCAAAACCTGGGCCTCTGGACCTCCCACTGCAAATGGATCCTCAACTTCCCTATCGGGGGACCACAGTCAGTGCGGATCAGTAGTAATATCTCCTCCTCGCTGACAATCAACACAGGCACACCCCAAGGATGCGTACATAGCCCACTGCTCTAGTCTCTCTACGCTCATGACTGTGTGGCTAGGCACAGCTCAAACGCCATCTATAAATTCGCCGATGGCACCACTGTTGTTGGCAAAATCTCAGATGGCGACGAGGAGGCGTACAGGAGTGAGATAGATCGGCTGGTTGAGTGGTGTCGCAACAACAACCTCCCCACTCAACGTCAGCAAGACCAAGGAATTGATTGTGGACTTCAGGAAGGGGAAGTCGGGAGAACACACACCAGTCCTCATTGAGGGGTCAGCGGTGGAAAGGGTGAGCAGCTTCAAGTACCTGGGTGTCAACATCTCAGAGGATCTATCCTGGGCCCAACACATTGATGCAATCACAATGAAGGCACGCCAATGGCTCTACTTCATTAGGAGTTTGAGGAGATTTGGTATGTCACCAAAGATGCTTGCAAATTTCTACAGATGTACGGTGGAGAGCATTCTGACTGGTTGCATCACCGCCTGGTATGGAGGCTCCAATGCACAGGATCGCAAGAGGCTGCAGAGGGTTGTAGACTCGGCCAGCTCCATCACGGGCACAACCCTCCCCACCATCAAGGACATGCCTCAAGAGGTGGTGCCTCAAGAATGCAGCATCCATCACTCAGTACCCACACCATCCAGGACATGCCTTCTTCTCATTACTACCATCGGGGAGGAGGTACAGGAGCCTGAAGACCACACTCAATGATTTAGGAACAGCTTCTTTCCCTCCACCATCAGACTTCCAAATGGTCCATGATCCATGAACACTAACTTCGTTATTCCTTTTATTTGCACTATTTATTTTGTAATTTATAGTAATTTTATGTCTTGCACTGTACTGCTGCCACAAAACAACAAATTTCATGACATACAAGTCAGTGATAATAAACCTGATTCCGATCATCTCACGGCAGGAGAATTCTCCCCACTCTCCTGATCAATAGTCACCTCTTAACCAATCTGATTTTAGACAACTACTCCATGCTCAACACAATTGGCTGCACCATTTCCAACATTCCAATAGCAGCTCAACTTCCCTCCCCACCATCGGTAGAATCCACAGCAGGCGCTGCCTCAAGAAGGCAACATCCATCATCAAAGATCCCCACCATCCGGGCCATGCCATCTTCGCGCAGCTCCCATCGGGCGGAAGGTACAGAAGCCCGAAGTCCCGCACCACCAGGTTCAGGAACAGCTACTCCCCTTCAACCATTCAGTTCTTGAACCAACCTGCACAACCCTAATCACTACCTCAGTACAGCAACACTGGGACCACTTTGAACAACAATGGACTTTTTTTTGTTCTAATTGTGTTCTTTCTTGTATAATTTGTGTTGTTTATATTTTTCTTGTGAATCTTGTGTATCTGATGCTATGTGCCTGTGATGCTGCTGCAAGTAAGTTTTTCATTGCACCTGTGCACACACGGACTTGTGCATCTGACAATAAACTCGACTTTGAACTTCAACGAGTACTTACATAGAACGTAGAACATTACAGCTCAGTACAGGCCCTTCGGCCCACAATGTTGTACCGACATTTTATCCTGCTCTAAGATCTACCTAACCCTTCCCTCCCACATAGCCCCCTATTTTTTCTATCATTCATGTGTCTATCTAAGAGTCTCTTAAATGTCCCTAAAGTATCTGACCCCACAACCTCTGCTGGCAGTGCGTTCCATGCACCCACCACTCTCTGTATAAAAAACATACCCCTGACATCCCCCTTATACCTTCCTCCCATCACCTTAAAATTATGTCCCCTCATGTTAGCTGTTGTCGCCATGGGAAAAAGTCTCTGACTGTCCACTCAATCTATGTCTCTTATCATCTTGTACACCTCTATCAAGTCACCTCTCATCCTCCTCCTCTCCAAAGAGAAAAGCCCCAGCTTGCTCAACCTACTTACTGGGTCTTAGGATGTCCTGAGATTGAAAAAGAGGCCACAGAAATGCAAAACACTGTATATTAGTCAGTTAAGAAACCTGTATAAGGGAACACAGAGAACAACTAATGTAAACAATGCTGATGCATTTGGCATAGTAACAAGGAGGAAATCACTAAGAAAAGAACACAACAGAGCTTCAACATCTGCAGACTCATCAGTCTTTCCACCGATAGTCCCAGGTATTAATTTCCACAGTGGCTCATAATTACACCCACTCTTGACGCCTCAATTTAAATCCTGCGGTTTTTCCAATCGAAAACACCCACATCTCAGCCGTACAATGCATTGTTTGGTAATTGCAGCCTTTGAAGTCAAGATTTTGACCTACAATGGGTAGTGCCATGTGAGGGTTGCACCTAGGGCCACATCAGTACAGCACTTCATTGCAGACGCAAGATAATCTTTACAAAGTGGGAAGCTTTAAAATGCAAATTTGTAAAACATTGCAATTGTCCTCTAATTGGACGCAGTTTTGGCCAACCACTAGCTTTGCCTGGCAATTATTTTTGAAGCTGAGAAAGTAGATGTGAACACAAGAGACTACAGATACTGGAACCTGGAGCAACAAACAAACTGCTGGAGGAACTCAGCGGGTCGGGCAGCGTCTGTGGAGGGAAATGGACAGTGGACGTTTCAGGTTGAGACTGAAAGAGTAGATGGAAGGTAATCAGTATAAAGAGATGACGGGGAGAGGTGGAGCAAGAGCTGGCAAGTGATCAAGGACCCAGATGAGGAGGGGTGATGGGCAGAGGGAGGAGGGGAGAGTGGAGGTAGTGACAGAGGCCGGGAGGTGAGAGGTGGAGGTGACGGAGGGCTGCAGATGGTGGGATCTGATAGGAGAGGAAGGTGGAGCACGGATCCAATAAGGAGGGTGGGGCAGGTAGATGGGAACAGTGGGGGGGAGGGGACCCAGTGGGAGGGGTGTGTGGGTGACAGGCAGATGGAGTGGGTGGAGGAGGGGGATGAAACAGGGTGGTGGGGGCTGGGGTGGGTGTGGGAGGAACTGGGTGGATCAGGAGGAGAGAGAAAAGGGACAGAGCGGGACTCAGTTACCCAAAATTGGTGGATGGGAATTCAATTCAACATCTGAACTAAATGGGTTATCACTTGTGCAGGCAACGCCCATATTACGGTGGGGGGGTTACTAGAAAACAGTCCCTATCACTACTCACAACGTGCAGCCGAGTCATCAGCAAATGTGTTAAGAAACGCTAAATGCTTATCTATTTACTTTCTCTGTCCCCCTGCCCAAATAAATTCTGTGAGAGCGAATTTATTCCCTATCTCAAATTTTGGGGTAGTGATTTGTCAATTCTCCAAGAACAAATTTCCATAACCCAAATGGGTTTCCAGCAACAGCCAAGTCATAACACGATCAACATCAATATTCCTTCTGCTTTTTAAGGCCAGCCATATTAATAGTGTTGTTAAAGACCGCCTGATCTGTCAACTTAGACGTAAAATCAGAAAACAGTGGAAAGGTTCATTGTTGAATGAGGGAATACCTGGTAGATGTTTATAAGATTATGAGAGGCATAGATAGAGAGCCATTATCTTTTTCCCAGGGTTGAAATGTCCAATACCAGAGGGCATGCACTTAAGGCGAAAGGGGGAAAGTTCAAAGGAGATGTGCAGGGCAGGTTCTTTTACACAGAGAGTGGCGGGTGCCTGGAATGTGCTGCCAGGGGTGGTGGTGGAGGCAGATATGACAGGAGGCTCTTAGATAGGCACATGAATGTGCAGAGAATGGAGGGTTATGGACATTGTGTAGGCAGAAGGGATTAGTTTAGTTTGGCATTTTATTATTAATTAGTTCGGCACAACACTGTGGGCCGAAGGGCCTGTTCTTGTGCTGTACTGTTGTTCTATGTTCTATGTATTCAGTGGGACAGACACCATACATGGAACGAGTAACAGAGTTACGTTTCAGGTTACATGGTGTCATGACAACAACCTCTCCTTCAAAGTCAGCAAAACAAAAGAGCTGGTCATTGACTTCAGGAAGTGGGGCGGTGCACATGCTCCTGTCTACATCAATGGTGCCGAGGTCAAAAGCGTTGAGAACTTCAAGTTCCTCGCAGTGAACATCACCAATAGCCTGTCCTAGTCCAACCATGTAGACGCCACGGTCAAGAAAGCTCACCAGCGCCTCTACTTCCTCAGGAGGCTAAAGAAATTTGGCATGTCCCCTTTGACACTCACCAATTTTTATTGATGCACCATAGAAAGCATCTTATCTGGATGCATCACGGCTTGGTACGGCAACTGCTCTGCCCTGGACCGCAAGAAACTGCAGAGACCTGTGGACACAGCTCAGCACATCTCAGAAACCAGCCTCCCCTCCATGGACTCTGTCTACACTTCTCTCGGCTTCAGTAAACAGCCAGCATAATCCAAGACCCCACCCACCCCAAATATTCTCTCTTCTCCCCCCTCCCATTCGGCAGAAGATACAAAAGCTTGAAAGCACGTACCACCAGTCTCAAGGACAGTTTCTATCCCACTGTTATAAGACTATTGAACAGTTCCCTAGCACGATAAAATGGACTCTTGACCTCACAATCTACCTCGTTGTGACCTTGCACCTTATTGTCTGCCTGCACTGCACTTTCTCTGTAACTGTAACACTTTACTCTGCATTGTTATTGTTTTCCCTTGTACTACCTCAATGCACTGTGTAATAATTGATCTGTACGAATGGTACGTAAGACAAGTTTTTCACTGTACCTCAGTACACATGAAAATAATGAACCAATTCTAATTCCAGGTTTAAGACCCTTCTTCAGAACTGTGAAAAGAGAAAACAAGTTAATGTTCATTAGCAGAGAGGTGGGGGAGGGACGGAGAGCACAATGAGAATATCTGTGATAGGGTGAGACCAAATGTGTTGATATTACAGTTAAAAGCATATTGCCTCATTGTCGTGTTCCCAGTTCTGACAAAACGTCATATAATGATAGAGTCACAAGCTTGTACAACACAGAAAGAGGCCCTTCCGTCATCACATCCATGCCGACCTTTTTGCTCATCTACGCTCATCCCACTTGCCCGCACTGCGGGCCATCTTGGAACCATAACGTTTGCTCAGTTTCTCTCTCCACAGACACCAAGTGTTTCTGGCACTTTATATCTTTTATTTCAGATTCCAGTGTCTGCAGCCTTTGGTTTATTTTCACATCAGATTAGATACTGTACTCATGACTTCAAAGCGGGATATGAACCCACCACCTTCCGACTGAACCAGCACAAGTTGCACCATTGCCTCTGGTCAGGGGGCCCATTTGACACCATATTATGCACAGTGCTGAAAGAGATGATTCAGCCCTCCTGGCCCATACTGTTGTTTGTATTCAAAGCAATCTCTCCATCTCCAATTACCCCTGTTGTCTTCTCCTTTCCCTGTTTCATCCAGTTTGGAGGAAGTTCTCCCCCTCACTTCAAGTACTAATGAGTTCATCTCTCTGAATAGAGAAATCTCCCGTGAGTTTATTGGATTTATTAATGACGGCCTGATGTTTATAAAACTCCCACACTCCACATGCAGACTGTCCAAATGTTCCAATAAAACCCTCTACTGGGTCACCTTGACTCTGATCTTTGCCAGTCAAGAGATCTCCAGCCTTTTCATAGTATAGGCTGTTCCCAAGTAACGAACAGGTTCCGTTTTCACAGATGTCCATGCGGATTTTGTCCGTAAGTCAGAAAATACACAAAAATCACTCAATATGGTAGCCACAATATGAAATGAATGGCATCAAAAGCACACAACCGATAAGAAACAACAATGTGTGGAAAGAGAGAGAGGAAACTAATTCTGTCATTCGTAAGAACAAACATAACACATACATTGGACTTTTGAACTTAATAATATTGTGGGAGCTTGTTAGTGTGAACAGGTGTCCATAAATCAGTCATTCATAACCGGGGGACAGCCTGTACAGTAAAATGGAGACACCAGAGACTGCAGATGCTGGAATCTGGAGCAACAAACACTCTGCTGGAGGATCTCAGTGGGTCGAGCAGCATCTGTGGGAGGAAAGGAATTGTCGACGTTTCAGGTCAAAACCCTGCATCAGGACTGAGAAGGATTTCGACTCGAAGCATCGAAAATTCCTTTCCTCCCACGTATGCTGTTCGACCTACTTAGTCCAGCATTCTGTTATTGTTTTACCTTGCACTACTTGAATGCACCGTGTAATGAACTGATCTGTACGAACGGTATGCAAGACAAGTTATTCACTGTACCACGGTACAAGTTACAATAATAAACAAATTTACCAATTTGTTGCTCTACACAGTAAAAGTCCAACCTATCAGAAATCCTGAGAGTTCGGCATCTGGTTCACTCGTTAGTCCGGACTGTGGGCTGGTGTGCATCTGGATTTGGGAATACTGGGGTTCAGGAATATGGGGAGGAGTGTGGTCGGAGCCAGGATCAGGAGTTCTTGTATGTTTCAGATTGTTCTGACTAGCTGAATCTCACTGGGTTCTACCCCCCACTGCCTTCAAACTTAGCGGGACTCACTGAAAAATTTATTATTGTACTTCGTAATGTAAAACAAAGGTATAAGAGAATTATGTTGGGGTTATAGATGTCCAGAAAATCTGCTGGTCTAGAGCCACGGAAGTCCCAAGGATGCTGGATTGCACCTCTACTTCCTCAGGAGGCTGAAGAAATTTGGCATGTCCCCTTTGACACTCACCAATTTTTATTGATGCACCAGAGAAAGCATCCTATCCGGATGCATCATGGCTGGTACGGCAAATGGCTCTGCCCTGGACCGCAAGAAAAGTGCAGAGAGTTGTGGACACAGCTCAGACATCACGGAAAACTAGCCTCCCCTCCATGGACTCTGTCTACACTTCTCGCTGCCTGGTAAAGCAGCCAGCATAATTCAAAGACCCCCTCCCGACCTGGACATTCTCTCTTCTCCCCTCCCCAATCAAACAAAAGATACAAAAACCTGACAGCACGTACCACCAGGCTCAAGGACAGCTTCTATCCCCACTGTTATAAGACTATGAATGGTCCCCTAGTACGATAAAATGGACTCTTGACCTCACCAATCTACCTCGTTATGGCCCTTGCACCTTATTGTCTGCCTGCACTGCACTTTCTCTGTAACTGTAACACATTATTCTGCATCTGTTATTGTTTTCCCTTGTACTACCTCAATACACTGTATAATGAATTGATCTGTATGTACGGCGTGCAAAACAAATTTTTTCACCTGTACCTCAGTACATATGACAATAATAAACCAATTTACCAATTTCTATGTTCTATTACAGAGGTGAGCCAATGGGTTGAATGATAGAGTGGCAGGAAGAACTGTGTTCGTTCCTGAGGTAACTCCTTGAGATAAGTGAGTTTTTCATTGTACCTGTACCTCGCTGTACTTTATTCTGCATTCTGTTATTCTTTCCCCTCAACGCACTGATGTGGTGAAGTGATCTGTATGGATGGCATGCAAAGCAAAGTTTTTCATTGTACTTCAGTACAAGTGACAATAATAAACAATTTACCAACTTAGTTTACCGTTACCACAGCCCCAAAATTAAACACAAGTCTCACTGACACAAGCTGCTAAAAGTGACTTGGAGGAATCACAGCAGGAAGCAGACTGTTTACCATCTGATTAACACAGCAGTTCCTCTCACAAGTATTTTTATTAAGTGCCGTCATGTCATGTTGATGTGACTTTGTCACTTTTTTTTCCCCCAAAGTGCTCTGTTTGCAAAGTCAGAAAACGATTCTGTTTTACAGACACTTTCAAATCCACAACACCTCCACTCAAGGCAAGTCTTACGTTGCATCGTTATAAAACTCCAGTTAGGCTGCATCTGGAACACTGCATTCAATTCTGGTCGCCCCATTACAGGCAGGATGTGGAGGCTTTGGAGAGGGTGCAGAACAGGTTTACCGGGATGCTCCCTGGATTAGAGGGCATGAGCTATAAGGGGAGGTTGGACAAACTTGGGTTGTTTTCTCTGGAGCAGCGGAGGCTGAGGGGAGACCTGATAGAAGTTGGTAAAATTATGAGGAGCATAGATCGTGTGGACAGCCAGCATGTTTTTCCCAGGGTCAAAATGTCTAATACTAAAGGGCGTGCATTTAAGGTGAGAAGGGGAAAGTTCAAAGGAGATGTGCAGGGCAAGTTTTTTTACACAGATGCCTGGAATGCGCTGCCAGGGGTGGTGGGTGGAGGCAGATATGACAGAGGTGTTTAAGAGGCTCTGAGATAGGCACATGGACATGCAGAGAATGGAGGGATATGGACCATGTGCAGGCAGAAGGGATGAGTTTAATTAGGTGTCATTAGCTTAATTAGTTCGGTACATCATGGGCCGAAGGGCCATGTACTGTACTGTACTGTTCTAAGTTGTCCCAACTTCACAAGGGGTATTGGTAGATACTCCATGGTGCAGAGATCGGTCCACAGGTACTTGGTGAGGAAAGGGCAGATGGTTCACTCAAAACTACTCCATTAGGTACATCATTCCAGCCTCTTGGGCTCCAATCATCCCAACCGAAGAAGATTCTGAGACTAAATAAAAACAGAAGAGGTGAGGAATACTCAGCAGGTCAGGCAGCAACTGTGGAGAGAGAAACAGAGATTTGCTTCATCAAAACTGGGAAAAGTTAGAAAACAGTTGTGCTTAAACATGAAGTGAAGGGGAGGCATTGGAAAGAACAAAGGGAATGTCTGTGATAGGGTGGAGCCTCTCATGATGAGAGCTCGTCAGCCTCGAGAATTCACTGTTATCTTCTCTCCACAGTTGCTGCCTGGTCAATTGAGCATTTCCACAATTTTTCTTGTTTTTGTTTCAGATTTCCAACATCTGCAGTTTTTTTTTGCTTTTCAGTCCCTGGTCAGTTCTGATGGATCTCTCCTCCTCTCCCCCCAGATGTTGCCTGACCTGCTGGGTTTCCCAACATCCTCCAGGATTTCAGATTCCCCACAACGATTATCTCATGGTTCCAGCACGTCTATTTGTTTTCTTTTCCCCTCTCCGTTCTCCCTCTGTTTACACCCCCTCCAGATAGATTAGCTGGCATTAATCAGCCTTCAGCACACATTCACTGTCAATCCAATCTCTGTCCAACCTTGTTGTCTTAGTCTCCAACCAGTCACAGAACTCCCTTGGTTCCCTCCACATCTGTCCCATCGATGCCCATTTTCCACCTTTTCCCTGGTTCTGAGAAAGAGACATTGACTGTAACAGTAACTCCACTTCTCCTTCCATGGATGCTGCCTCACTTGCAGAGCATTTCCCATCATTGTGTGTTTTGATTTTAGATATCTCTGTCTTTACCTCTCGCTGTCTTGGTGAAGCAGCCAGCATAATCAAAGACCCCACCCACCCGGGACATTCTCTCTTCTCTCCTCTTCCATCAGGTAGGAGATACAGGAGCCTGAGGGCACGTACCACCAGACTTAAGGACAGCTTCTACCCCACTGTGATAAAACTATTGAATGGTTCCCTTATACGATGAGATGGACTCTGACCTCACGATCTACCTTGTTGTGACCTTGCACCTTATTGCACTGCACTTTCTCTGTAGCTGTGACACTTTACTCTGTACTGTTATTGTTTATACCTGTACTACCTCAATGCACTCTGTACTACCTCAATGCACTCTGTACTACCTCAATGTGACTGCACTGTGGATTGATTGACCTGTACGATCGGTATGCAAGATAAGTTTTTCACTGTACCTACGTACAAGTGACAATAATAAACCAATACAAATATCCAGCATCTGCACCTTTTATCTGATCCAAATTTTAGAGAGGGATTGACAGAGTGGATACCAAGTAGCTGTTGGGGCCCGGGAGTCCACAACCAGCTCCATAATTGAAAGTTTAACAACCTACCCTTGATATTCAAAGGCTGAGTTCCCACCATCAACATCCTGAAAGTCACCACTGACCAGAAACTCAACAGGACCAGCCAACATGGATACTGGGGCTACAAATGAGACATTATTTACACTACAGAGAGTGACTCACCTCCTGACCCCCCCCCCCCCCCCCCCCCCCCCCCCCCCCCCCCCAAAGCTGTGCCACCATCTGCAAGGCACAAGTCAGGAGCACAATGGAATAGTCTCCACCATACTGGGTTGAGCACGGCCCCAGCAACACTCAACAAACTCGGCACCATCCAAGACAAAGCAGCCCACTTGATCAGCACCCCATCAACCACCATAAACATTCATTCAATGCACCACCGGCGCACAGGAGCTGCAGTGTGCACCGTCTACACAACGCACTGCAGTTACTCACCCAGGCTACTCCAACAGCACCTCCCAAACCTACGACCTCTGACACCAAGGAGGCCTAGGGCAGCAAGTGCAAGAGAACACCACCACCTACAGGTTCCCCTCCAAAACACATGCCATTATGATTTAGAAATATGTCACCATCAAATACATTACCACACTCAATGATCCAGGAGAAGCTTCTTCCCCTCCACCATCAGATTCCTGAAGGGTCCATGAACACTACCTCATTATTCCTTTCTTTTTGCAATATTTAACATAGAACATTACAGCACAGCACAGGCCCTTCGGCCCACAATGTTGTGCCAACATTTTATCCTGCTCTAAGATCTATCTAACCCTTCCCTCCCACATAGCCTCCCATTTCTCTATCATCATTTATATATTTTTGTGATTTATAGTAATTTTACGTCTTTGCACTGCACTGCTGCCACAAAACAACAAATTTCACGTCATCTTTCTGTGATAATAAATCAGATTCTGATTCATTATATTTCATCGTCACTTGGTCTTAGTCCTGGGACTCCCTCCACAACAGCACCGTGGGAGCATCTTCACCAGAAGGACTGCAGCGGGTCAAGAAGGAGGCTCACCCCCACCTTCTCAAGGGGCAGTTAGGGATGGACAATAAATGCTGGACTTGCCAGCAATATCTGCATCTATAAATGAAGAAAAGTAGGGGCATTGTTTTGTAATGAGGGTTCAGCTATTAAGACTGAGTTGAGAAGAAGTGCTATTATTCAATAGGTTGTAAACCACAGGAATTATTGAGTCCAATGGAAGCTCCCCAACATATTCAAGACTGAAAGATTGACAGATCTTTTGGACATGAAATGCATCAAAGAAAAGATAATCTGGCAGTAAATGAGAGGAATGGGATCAAATTGTAACACACACTCCACAGCTCAATAAATTTGCCATCTTCAAGTATCTTAAGGGAAGTTCTGCTGAATCTTATACTTTCATAAGATACCTTTATTAGTCACATGTACATCGAAACACACAGTGAAATGCATCTTTTTGCGTAGTGTTCTGGGGGTAGCCCGCAAGTGTTGCCACGCTTCCGGCGCCAACATAGCATGCCCACAACTTCCTAACCCGTACATCTTTGGAATGTGGGAGGAAACCGGAGCACCCGGGGGAAACCCATGCAGACACGGGGAGACAACGGAGAAGGTCAATCAGTATCTACAGGAAGTGCTGCCTCAAGAAGGCAACATCCTTCATCCAAGACCCCCACCATCCGGGCCATGCCATCTTCTCGCATCTACCATCGAGCAGGAGGTACAGAAGCCTGAAGTCCCACACCACCAGGTTCAGGAACAGCTACTTCCCTTCAACCATTCAGTTCTTGAACCAACCAGCACAACGCTAATCACTACCTCAGTATAGAAACACCATGACCACTTTGATCACTTTGCAATATAATGGACATTTCTTTTGTTATGTTTCTTTCTTGTAAAATTGTTGTATAATTTATGCTTTTCTTGTGAATGCTGCTGCAAGTAAGTTTTTTCATTGCACCTGTGCATACATGTACTTGTGCATATGACAATAAACTCAACTTTGACACATCGAATCCATGCCAGTTCTCAGAGCAATCCATCATTCCCATTATTAACCCATTCTCTCTCACATGCCCATCAACTGCACCCCAATTCTCCTTCCTGTCTTCTACAAAAAGCACATTCTACATAGAACCTGCTTGGATCTGCATAGGATCTGCCGGATTAGAGGGCACATGCTATCAGGAGAGGCTGGACAAACTTGGGCTCTTTTCTCTGGAGCAGCGGAGGCTGAGGGGTGATCTGTTGGAGGTGTATAAAATTATGAGGGGCATAGATAGGGTGGACAAGCAATATCTTTTTCCAGAAATTGAGTGGTCCAATACCAGAGGACATGCATTTAAGATGACAGAGGTAGGTTCAGAACAGACGTGAGGGGTACGTTTTTTACTGAGAGGGTGGTGGATGCCTGGAATGCGTTGCCTGATAGGGTGGTGGAGGCAAACTCATTGGGGGCTTTTCAGAGGGGCTTGGATGGGAACGTGAATGAGAGGAAAATGGAGGGATGTCGGCATTCTGTAGGTAGGAGGAAACAGCTATGTTGGCACAACATTGTGGGCCGAAGGGCCTGTTCTGTGCTGTACTGTTCTATGTTCTACGTTCTAGAACAGTATAGCACTGGAAAGGCCATTTGGCCAATGATGTTGTGTCGATCTTGATACCAACTCATACTAAGTGTCCTCCTCCTGTGTATCATCCAGATCCCTCCATTCCCTTCAAATTCATGTGTCTATCTAAAAGCCTCTTAAGCTCCACCAAACTGCCTGCTTCCAGGACCACCCCTGGTAACCCATTCCAGGCACCTACCACTCTCTGCGTAAAAATCTTGCCCCTCACATCACCTTTCAACTTCCCCCCTCTAACCTTAAAATCATGTCCTCAGATGTTTGACATTTCTACCCTGAGGTAGCAGATTCTGACTGTCTACCCTATCTATGCCTCTCATAATTTTAAAAACCTCTATCAGGTCTCCCTTCAGCCTCTGACGCTCTGAGGAAAACAACCCAGTTTGTTCAACCTCTCCTTAAAGCTCATACCCTCTAATCCAGGCAGCATCCTGGTGAACCTCTTCTGCACTTTTTCCACAGTCCTCACATCCTTCCTATAATGGGGCGACCAGAACTGCACACAATACTCCAAGTGTGGTCTGACTAAAGTTCTGCAGCATGACTTCCTTACTCTTATACTCAATGAAGGCAACCAAACCATATGCCTACACTTTGAGCTTCATCAGATAAAGCACTGTCAACATGCAAGCCAGCATTGTGCCTCAGCAGAAGACAGAGCCTAGAGACACAAGGAAACCAAGCTGGACTTGCCAAACCCAACTTTAGCCTCTACTGGGAAAAGCGGTCTGTTTTACAAAACTGAAATCCTTTTAAATCTAACAATATGACACAAGAAGGCAACTTGGATTTCTCACAAACTTCAAACAGCGAGCAACATAATGGCAAGGTGCCAGCTGAGTGACAATTAACAGGCGATCTATTTTAAGGTGTTGGGTTTGATTAAATGAGTTGACAATCAAGAAAGTGACAGGAGAGATACAAGGTCATTTTTCTTCCTGAGAAAGGCCATAAAATTGGGGCCAGGATATTAAGGGATGATGTCAGAAAGAGAAGTGATGATCTGTAAACCACTCCCTCAAATCTGTTGAGATAGTTCAGAGATGATGTGGTTATAGAGATAACTCAAACCTCAGATTGATAGGTGGGTGCGTGATGACTGTATCTGGGCTATGGCAACACAGTGACACAGCTGGTAAGGTGCTTCCTCACAGCACTGGAGACCTGGGTTGAATCCTGACCTTGGGAGCTCTGTTTGTGTGGAGTTTGCATGGGTTTCCCCTAGGTGCTCCAGTTTCCTCCCACATCCCAAAGACGTGTAGATCAGTGAGTTATTTGACCCACTGTAAATTGCCCCTAGTGTGTAGGGAGGGGTAGAAACTGGGGAAAGTTGATGACAGGTAGGATGAGAGTTGTTTACAGGAAAAGAAGTGGGCAAATGGGATTTAGTGCAAGTGTGCACATGATGGGCAGAATGGGCAACTCCAAAGTGGTGAAAAAGTAAATGCAGTTCAAGGAAGGAAAGTGGGGGAGGAGGGAGGGGGGAGGGGGGAGGGGGGAAGAGAGGGGGAAGAAGGGTGGAGGGGGAGGGAGGGAAGGGGGAGGGGGGGTGGAGGGAGATGGAGAGAGGGGAAGGGAGAGGGAGACAGAGAGAGGGGAGGGAGGGAGGGAGGGAAGGGAGATGGAGAGAAGGAAAGGGAGGGAGGGAGAGGGGAAGGGACAGGGAGGGGGGAGGAAGGGAGGGAAGGGGAGGGAGAGGGAGGAAGAGAGGGGGAGAGTGGGGAGGGGGAGAGAGGGAGAGGGGAGAGAGGCGTGGAGGGAGATGGAGAGAAGGGAAGGGACAGGGAGGGGGAGAGAGGTGAGGGTGGGGGTGGGTATGTGGGTAGAGGGGGAAGGGGATAGAGACAGAGAGATGTAAAGATGGAAGAGGGTTAAAGAGCAGAGAGAAAGGGGGGCAGGCTTCCATCGCTGAAGTCACAGGACTGACGGATTTGAAACACAAATCAACACTTTCAGATAAAACCAGAGAAAGAAAACAGCAGAAAACCTCGTGACTGTGGGAGAATTATAATAATTAAGGGAGTAAGTGCTGACAGTGAAGCCACAAATCTGGCTCCACGCTGACTGATGGATCTGACCTTGTTGTTCTCTTTTCTTTGACCTTCCAGGCTATTATAGAAGGGAAAGTCGGTCAATTCATTGACTGAAGCCCCTCACCTACCCTCCTCAGTGCCCCGGGGGTCAATGATGGCAGTCTGTAGCAGTGGGTGAGGGACTGGGCACCTGGATTTCAAGCACATGGTGCTCGGCTCATCTGGGCTCTGCCTGGCCTGGGCCTGAACTGCCAACTGGGGCTTGGTGTTCTGCAGTATTCCTCCCCACTCCCATCCCTACTCTTCCCTCCTCTCCCCCATCAGGTACCACCCAGAAAAACTACATAGAATCATAGAAACAGTACAGCACAATACAGGCCCTTTGGCCCACAATGTTGTGCTGACCTTTAAACCTCGCCTAAGACTATCTAACCCCCTTCCTCCCACACATCCCTCTATTTTAAATTCCCCCATATGCTTACCTAGCAATTTCTTGAATTTGACCAATGTACCTGCCTCCACCACCACCCCAGGCAGCGCATTCCATGCCCCAACCACTCTCTGGGTAAAAAACCTCCCTCTGATATCTCCCTTGAACTTCCCACCCTCTTGCCCTCTTGTATTGAGCATTGGTGCCCTGGAAAAGAGGCGCTGGCTGTCCACTCTATCTATTCCTCTTAATATTTTGTACACCTCTATCATGTCTCCCCTCATCCTCCTTCTCTCCAAAGAGTAAAGGCCCTAGCTCCCTTACTCTCTCCTCATAATGCATACTCTCTAAACCAGGCAACATCTCAGTAAATCTCCTCTGTACCCTTCCCAACGCCCCCCACATCCTTCCTATAATGAGGTGACCGGAACTGCACACAGTACTCTAAGTGTGGTCTAACCAGAAACTACTTTACAGAACTTGATAGTGTAGGGGCTGGAGGGGGTGGAGAATGGATCGGATGTGCTTTTGGGTCAGAAACGTCCCATAGAAAACCTCGAGTAGAATCTCAGAGGTTGGCACCGTGGACCAACACTCAGGCAGGAGCCCATCTCTCTTTGGTGCCCTCTCCTCTCTCCCTGGCACATACTCATCCCTCTCCCCAGGGACATGCACTCCCCTCTCTCCCCCGTGTGCACTCACCTGCCTTCCTCCCCCTCTCCGACACACCCTCAGCACCCTCCCCCTCCCTCACTGAACTTCACCCGTTCCAGAACCTCCCTCTCTGACCCACATTTTCCCCTCTCCCTCTCTGAACTTCACCCCTTTTCCTTCCTGAACCTCTCCCCTCCCCATCACACACCCTCTCCCTCTCTGACCCTCACTCTCCCCTCTCAACTGCCCTTTCCCGAACCTCTCCCTTCTCCCCCCCTCATTGAATTGCACCCCTTCCCTCCTCCCCTCTTTCACTGCCCCTCCCTCTTCCTCTTGCCCTCAACCCAGTTTCTCCACACCCACCCCCCCACCCCGTGTCTGACTGTGCCCCAGACACAGTTGACGGGCTGGGAGTTTGAGATGGTTGGGAGGAACCAGCTCGGACTACACGAAGGCAAGGACCAGTGCGAACCCTTCTCCTCAAGGTCAGGCCACCGGCTCATCATTTGCTGGTGTCACTCCTGCCCATGGAGCAGGGCAGCTGGTGACTCGGTGTGTGGGCCAGCTCCCAGTACCAACACATGGACAACTCCACAGGCACAGACTCCGTCAGTGCTCACGAATTAAACTCTCAAATCCTCAGGCAGCACGAGAAAGCTTCAATGGCTAACGCCTTTGAAGGACGTCTCTCTTGCGGGGAAATATTAACATCTCCAGCTCTAAATAATGGATCAGTCGCCAGAAAAATAAAACTATGATGAAGCAATGGCTGAATTCTTAATGATCCCACGCAGTGGGTGGCACAGCGGGGAGAGGCGCTGCCTCACAGCACCAGAGACCCAGGTTCGATTCCCGACCCTCCGGCGCTATCTGTGTGTGGAGCTTCCCTGTGACTGCGTGGGTTTTTCCCCAGGTGGTCCGGTTTCCTCCCACATCCCAAAGACGTGCGGGGTCGGTCGATTAATTGGCCACTGTAAATTGCCCCCTGGTGTGTGGGTGAGGGGTAGAATCTGGAGTGGGGGGGGGGAAGGGGAAAGAGTTGATGAGAATGTGGGGAGATTGGGATCAGTGGAGGATTAGTGTAAATGGGTGTTCAGCACGGAACGGTGGGCCGAAGGGCCTGTTTCAGTGCTGTATCTCTCTATGACTGTGACACTAAAACTGTTCTGAAATGCGCCTTCTCCATTCTCATACACTCCCCTTCCACCATGCCTCCTGCCCTTCCTCCTTGTCATCTCCTCTGATCCTCCCCCTTACACAACCTTCTCAGACCCCTACACACTCTCCAGCCATTGAAGGGACACCTCCCAAAATCTCTCATAGTTGGTCAGCCTCAATGTTGCCGGGCTGCTGTCTCTCCAAGGGCTCTGAATGGCCTTCTCATGTTCAACGTCATTGGGGCCAGGGAAATGCCGTGTGAGAGGCTTCACAGGTCCAGCGACCTGGGTTCAATCAGTGGGGAACATGGGCAGAGAAATGTTGCCAGGACTCAAGGGACTGGGTTTTGGAGAGAGGTTGGCCAGGCTAGGACTTTATTCCTTGGAGTGTAGGAGAATGAGAGGTGATCTTATAGAAGTGTCTAAAATCATGAGGGGCATAGATAGGGTTGAATGCACACAGTCTTTTTCCCAGGGGTTGGGGAATCAAGAACTAGAGGGCGTAGGTTTAAGGTGAGGAGGGGAAAAATTTAATAGGAACCTGAGGAACCTGAGTCTTTTTCACTCAGAGGTTGGTCTATATATGGAATGAGCTGCCAGAGGAAGTGGTTGAGGCAGGTACATTAATTTGGCCGCTGTCTGTAAGGAGTTTGTAAGTTCTCCCCGTGTCTGTGTGGGTTTCCTCAGGGTGCTCCGGTTTCCTCCCACATTCCAAAGACGTACAGGTTAGGAAGTTGTGGGCATGCTATGTTGGCGCCGGAAGTGTTGGCAACACTTGTGGGCTGCCCCCAGAACACTCTACGCAAAAGATGCATTTCACTGTGTGTTTCGATGTACATGTGACGAATAAAGGTATCTTATCTTACATTAACAACATTTAAAAGACATTTGGACAGGTACATGGATTGGAAAGGTTTTAGAGGGATATGGGCGACGCTGGCAAATGGGACTAGCTGAGAGGGTTTGGCATGGACAAGTTGGGCCAAATGGCCTGTTTCTGTGCTGTATGACTCTATAAATAGAAGATGGAGTTTAATCCAGACCAGTGTGAGATGATGAACTTTGAGAGGTCAAATGCAAAAGGATTACTTATCACTATTATTGTCACCTGTACCGATGTACAGTGAAAAACTTTTGTTTTGCATGCCATCCATACAGATCATTTCATCACATCAGTGCATTGAGGTAGTACAAGGGAAACCAATAACAGAATGCAGAATAAAGTGTCACAGTTACAGAGAAAGTGCAGTGCAGACAGGACAAAAAGGTGCAAGGCCATAATGAGGTAGATTGTGAGGTCAGGAGCCCATCTTATCATACTAGGGGACCCGTTCAATAGTCTTATAACAGTGGGATAGAAGCTGTCCTTGAGCCTGGTGGTACGTGCTTTCAGGCTTTTCTATCTTCTGCCCAATGGGCGGGGGGAGAAGAGAGAATGTCCAGGGTGGGTGGGGTCTTTGATTATGCTGACTGCTTTTACCGAGGCAGTGGGAAATGTAGACAGAGTACGTGGAGGGGAGGTTGGCTTCCGTGATGTGCTGAGCTGTGTCCACAACTCTCTGCAGTTTCTTCTGGTCTAGGGCAGAGCAGTTGCTGTACCAAGCTGTGATGCATCCAGATAGGCTGCTTTCTGTGGTACATCTATAAGAATTAGCGAGAAAAGTATAGGGTAAAGGGCATGACCCAGAGGGTTCTTGGGTGCAAGTCCATCACTCCCTTAAAGTGGCAATACAGCTGGATAGGGTGGCAAAGAAGGCATTTGGCATGCTTGCCTTCATCGGTTGGGACATTGAGTATAAAAGTTGGCATGTTGCAGCTGTATAAAACTTTGGTTTGGCTGCATTTGGAGTACTGTGTGCATTTCTGGTTCGCCCCATTACAGGAAGGAAGTGGAGGCTTTGGAGAGGGTGCAGAAGAGGTTCACCAGGATCTTAGTTGGATTGGAGTGTATTAAATCTCAGGAGAGGTTGCACAAACTTGGATTGTTTCCTCTGGAGAGTCGGAGGCTGAGGGGAGACCTGATAGAAGTATACAAAATCAAGAGAGGCAGAGATGGGGTAAATAAATCTTTTTCCCAGGGAGGAAATGTCAACACAAGAGGGCATAGGTTTAAGGTAAGAGGTGGAATGTTTAAAGGTGATGTGCAGGGCAAGTTGTTTTTTTTTTACACAGAGAGTGGCAGGTGACTGGAACGCACTCCAGGGAACAGTAGAAGCCGATACGACAGCAATGTTTAAGACAGGCAGGTGAACAGGCAGGCAATGGAGTGATACAGACCATGTGCAATGCAGATGGGGTTAGATTAGCATCATGGTTGGCACAGACAGAGTGGGCTGAAGGGCCTGTTCCTGTGCTGTACTGTTCTAAAACCCTAAATTTCTAAAGAGATGGTGTCTGTTTTCTGATCGTAGGGATTAAAACACAGGCACAACCTTGCATCCCAGGAGAGAGTGGCTGGATCACTCCAGCAGGGATCGAGTTTCTACTGGCTGCTAAGAGACTGCATTGCCTCGAGAAACCTCGCCCCTCCCCCCTCGGTACAAGATGCTGGTGAGGCCGCACTTGGAGTACTGTGTACAGTTTTGGTCGCCCTGTTATAGGAAAGACATCCTTAAACTGGAAAGAGTGCAGAAAAGATTATGAGGATGCTGCCTGGACTCGAGGGCCTGAGTTATAGGGAGAGGTTGGCCAGTCTAGGACTTTATTCCTGGAGCGTAGGAGACCTGAGGGGTGACCTTACAGAGGTGTATAAAATCATGAGGAGCTTTAAGATGGAGAATGTACACAGTCTTTTTCCCAGCAAAGGGTAACTAAAACCAGAAGGCATAGGGTTAATTGAGAGGGAAAGATTTAAAGGAGACCTGAGGGACAACTTCTTCACACAGAGGGTGGTGCACACATGCCATGAACTGTCGGAGGAAGAGGATGAGGCAGGTGCTATAACAACATTAAAAAGACATTTGGATAAATATATGGATAAGAAAAGTTTTAGAGGGATATGCGCCAAACGTGGGCAAATGGACTAGCTTGGTGGGCACCATGGTCAGCATGGACCAGTTGGGCCGAAGGGCCTGTTTTCCATGCTGTATGACTCTATGAATCATCAAGATCACTGCATTAAAGGCACATCCCAGGCAACGAATCAAGGATTTGCTTTCATCATGTCATCCCAAGGATGTGGTCACTGTGGTGGGCCAGGGAATACCAAGAGGCACACAGCAAGATCTGTTGTGGCCCATGTGGGCGGCAACTGTCAGGGGCAGGGTGGCTCAGCTCCAGCTTACTGAGGTGCAGCGACTGACAGTTAATCAGGTCCACTGTGTCCCAGGAGAATTTTTAAAAACAGGAATGCTTTGGACACACCAGAGCCCCTTTCTGAGCTTGGTCAGTGACCTAGGAGAGTTCCTCAGCCTAGCTGCTGAGTCCCCATTCAACCTGTGGTCCCAGCACCGCTGGTCAAAGGACAGAGCAGCCCACTTGACAGGCACCCCATCCACAACCACTCACTCCACCACTGACGCACAGTAGCAGCAGTTTGTACCATCTACAGGATGCACTGCAGCAACTCACCAAGACTCCTCAGACAGCACCTTCCAAACCCACCACCTCTACCAGCTAGAAGGACAAGGGCAGCAAAAGCCCGGGGTACACCACCCCCTGGAATTTGCCCTCCAAGTCACACACCATCCCGACTTGGAAATATCTCACCGTTCCTTCACCGTCACTGGGTCAAAGTCCTGGAACTGCCTCAAGACGATACCAACACTTCAAGGACTTCAGTGGTTCAAGAAGGCAGCTCACCACCACCTTCTCAAGGACAATTAGGGAGGGGCAATTAAATGTTGGCTCAGCCTGTGAAGCTCACATCCCTTGAATGGAATAAAAACTATTGCTGGAATTTCACAGGACTAGGAGCCATCTGGAGGACAACTATCATCCAACCATAACAAAGCAGCCCAGAATACTGAGGGGTCCGAGACAGGAGGCAGGACAAGCTTCAGTACCCCACAAACCACAAAAGGGAACAGTGGAACAGTTAATAGAGCCACTGCCTAACAGCGCAAGAGACCCGGGTTCAATCCTGACCTCAGGTGCTGTATGTGTGGAGTTTGCATGTTCTCCAGTGACTATGTGGATGCTCCAGTTCCCTCCCACAACCCAAAGACGTGCAGGTTGGTAGGTTAACTGGTTGCTGTAAATTGCCCCTAGTGAGGTAGAATCTGGGAGGAGTTGATGGGAATGTGGGGAGGATGAAATGGGATTAGTGTACGATTGGCGTAAATGGGTGGTCGGTACAGACTCGATGGGCTGAACGGTCTGTTTTCCATGCTGTATGTCTCTGCAACAGTTTGCATTTATATAGCATATTCTCTGTGGAAAACTCCCCTGACTGCTTGGAAGAAGCACAATTCATCAAAATTAACATTGTCAAATTCTTGGTCAAAGTGAAGGGGTTAAGTATCACGTGAATCAGGGAGAGAACTCCAGAAATTGGGTTGTGGGAAATAGAGCACACAGCTTCCAGTGGGGGGAAGAGATGGGAATCAGGGATGTGCAAGATGTGGAGGGATGGGTTAGTAAGTTTGCAGATGACACAAAGGTTGGAGGTATTGTGGATAGTTTGGAGGGCTGTCAGAGGTTACAGCGGGACATAGATAGGATGCAAAACTGGGCTGAGAAGTGGCAGATGGAGTTCACTCAGATAAGTGTGAAGTAGTTCATCTTGGTAGGTCAAATATGATGGCAGAATATTGTATTAATGGTAAAACTCTTGGCAGTGTGGAGGATCAGAGGGATCTTGGGGTCCGAGTCCAGAGGACGCTCAAAGCAGCTGCACAGGTTGACTCTGTGGTTAAGGCGGCATATGGCGTATTGTCCTTCATCAATCGTGGAATTGAATTTTAGGAGCCCAGAGGTAATGTTGCAGCTATATAGGACCCTGGTCAGATCCCACTTGGAGTACTGTGCTCAGTTCTGGTTGCCTCACTACAGGAAGCCATAGAGAGGGTGCAGAGGAGACTTACAAGGATGTTGCCTGGATTAGGGAGCATGCCTTTTCTCCTTGGAGCGACGGAGGATGAGGGGTGACCTGATAGAGGTGTATAGGATGATGAGAGGCATTGATCGTGTGGATAGTCAGAGGCTTTTCCCCAGGGCTGAAGTGATTGCCACAAGAGGACATAGGTTTAAGGTACTGGGGAGTAGATATAGAGGAGATGTCAGGGGTAATTTTTTTTACTCAGAGCAGTGGTGAGTGCGTGGAACGGGCTGCCGGCAACGGTGGTGGAGGCGGATACGATAAAGTTTGTTTAAGAGACTTGCGGATAGGTACATGGAGCTTCGAAAATAGAGGGCTATGGGTAAGCCTAGCAATTTCTAAGGTAGTGACACGTCCGGCACAAACTTTGTGGGTGGGCCAAAGGACCTGAAATGTGCTGTAGGTTTTCTATGTTTCTAGAACAGATCTAGGAGTACAGGGATCTGAAAAAGAGTCAGCAGAGTAAGGAAGGAAATGCTGGAAACACTCAGCATGTCAGGCAGCATCTGTAGAGAGATCTGTATCTGTCCATCACCCTACACCCTCCCCGTCTCTGTAACCCCCTCCGGCCCCTACACCCCTCCCCGTCTTTGTAACCCCCTCTGGCCCCTACACCCCTCCCCATCTCTGTAACCCCCTCTGGAACCAGTTGTGGGAATGTTACTGGTCAGGGAGTCTGTATTCACATCTGATAATGAAACAGCGGTATTCAGTGGGCTGAGTCTTGGGAAGAGGGGCATGTCTTATCAGGAAAGATTAAGTAGTCAGGACCTTTACTCCCTAGAGTTTAAATTAAATTAAATTTAAATTTTATTTACAGTGTGGTAACAGGCCCTTCCGGCCCAACGAGTCCGCGCCGCCCATTTTAAACCCAAATTAACCTATCCGTATGTCTTTGCAATGTGGGAGGAAACCGGAGCACCCAGAAGAAACCCTCGCAGACACGGGAGAATGTACAAAGAAAAGTGAGAGGTGATTTTGTTAAACTGGAAAGAGCACAGAAAGGATTTACAAGGATGTTGCCAGAAACTCAAAGGACTGAGTTATAGGGAGAGGTTGGACAGGCTGGGACTTTATTCCCTTGGAGCGTAGGAGACTGAGGGGTGACCTTATAGAGGTGTATAAAATCACAAGGGGCATAGACAGGGTGAATGCACACAGTCTTTTCCTGGGATTGGGGAATCAAGAACTAGAGAGCATCGGTTTAAGGTGAGAGGGGAAAGATTAATAGGAACTTGAGGGGCAACTTTATTCATGCAGAGGGTGGTATCTATATGGAATGAGCTGCCAGGAAAAAGTGGTTGGAGCAGGTACAATAAAAGTTAAGACAGTTGGACAGGTCCATGGATTGGAAATGTCTTGAAGGTTATGGGCCAGACGCTGGCAAATGGGACTAGCTTGGATGGGGCATCTTGGTCAGCATGGACAGTTGGGCCGAAGGGCCTGTTCCTGTGCTGTACAATTCACGCAGAAGGTGGTGAGTATATGGAACGAGCTGCCAGAGGCAGTGGGTTGAGGCAGGTACAATCGGATCATTTAAGCAGCTCTTGGATAGGTACATGGAGGGGCAGGGCTGGAGGGATATGGGCCAAATGCAGGAAATTGGGACTAGCTGGGGTGGCACTGTGGCCAGCATGGACTCGTTGGGCCATAGGGTCTGCATCCATGCTGTATTGCTTCATCACTCTATTTTATTGAAACATACAAAAATCTTATAAGAGGCTGCAGATGCTGGAATCTGAAGCAAAAAACGAGCTGCTGGAGGAACTCAGTGAGTCAGGCAGCATCTGTGGAGGAAATGGACAGATGACGTTTCGGGTTGAGACAGGGCTTCCGGTTGATTCCTACGGGGCTCGACGAGATGGATACAGGAATGATGTTTCCCCTGGCTGGGGTGTCTAGAACCAGGGGGTCGCCATCTCAAATAAGGAGTTGGCCATTCGGACGGACAGGGTGAATCTTGGGGTTCTCTACCGAGGCCTTGTCCACCGAGTCTATTCTAGACAGACTTGTAAATTTTAGATATTAAAGGAATCCAGACAGAAGACAAGAAGACACTAAGACAGAAGATCAGCCCTGTCATTGACTGGGAGAACAGGCATAAAGGATGAATGGCCTAGGAATGGCCTTGGTTGAATGACCAAGGAATTGATTGTGGACTTCAGGAAGGTAAAGTCGGGAGAACACACACCATCCTCATTGAGGGGTCAGTGGTGGAAAGGGTGAGCAACTTCAAGTTCCTGGGCATCAACATCTCAGAGGATCTGTCCTGGGCCCAACACATTGACGCAATCATGAAGAAGGCACGCCAGCAGCTCTACTTCATTAGGAGCTTGAGGAATTCGGTATGTCACTAAAGACTCTTACAAATTTCTGTAGATGTACAGTGGAGAGCATTCTGACTGGTTGCATCACCGCCTGGTATGGAGGCTCCAATGCACAGGATCGCAAGATGCTCCAGAGGGTTGTAGACTCAGCCAGCTCCATCACGGGCACAACCCTCCCCACCATCGAGGACATCTTCAAGAGGCGGTGCCTCAAGAAGGTGGCATCCATCACTGAGGACCTTCACCATCTGGGACATGCCCTCTTCTCATTACTACCATTGGGGAGGAGGTACAGGAGCCTGAAGATGCACACTCAATGCTTCAGGAACAGCTTCTTCCCCTCTGCCATCAGATTTCTGAACGGTCCATGTTATTCCTTTTTTTTTGCACTATTTATTTACTTTGTAATTTATAGTAATTTACATCTTTGCACAGTACTGCTGCTGCAAAACAACAGATTTCATGTCATCTAAGTCATAAACCTGATTCTACTTCTATTGCTAGTTCTATTTCTTATGCTTAGTAACAAATCAAACACGGTAGACCGCAAGGTTTTTTTTTAAAACACAAGGTAGGGCCCATCAGTGAAGGGCTTCATGCAGCCTCGTTGGAGCTACTTGTCGCCGTAACACTGCTGATGCAGTTGTTCAGAGAGAGAGAAATCGGATTACTTCGGAACAAACCGCAATTGGAGCACTCCATGTCACTTCATGCATAATGTACCTGTGAGTTTCCTGAGCTCTGCATTATGCATGGCGAGTTGTGTTTCTGCTCCACTTTTAAGTACTGTGTGTTCATTCTTCCAGAATGCATCTACTCGCTGTGTGGACCAAACTTCAACGCACATCTTCCATCCTCTATTAACTCAAGCTCATCCGACACATAGCAGCCCCAATCCCAGTGAACAGTGTGGCAAGACCCCCATTTTATAGAGTTATACAGCACGGAAACAGACCCTTCACCCCAACCCGTCCATTCCAACCAAGATGCCCATCTAAGCTGGTCCCATTTCCCCCCCCCCATATGGCCCATCTCCCTCCAGATCTTTCCTATCCACATACTTGTCCAACTGTCTTTTAAATGTCATTTTACCCACTCCCTCTGGCAGCTCGTTCCACATACCCACCACCCTGTGTGTGAAGAAGTTGCCCCTCAGGTCCCTTTTAAATCTCTCCCCTCTCACCTTAAACCTACACCCACTAGTTTTTGATTCCCTTTCCCTAGGAAAAAGATTTCTTTATTAGTCACACGTACATCGCAACACACAGTGAAACGCATCTTTTGCATGGAATGTTTTGGGGGCAGCCCGCAAGTGTCGCCACACTTCTGGCACTGTGCGCATTCACCCTATCTATACCCCTCGTGATTTTATTCACCTTTATAAGGTCACCCCTCAGTCTCCTACACTCCAGCAAATAAAGCCCTCCCCTGCCCAACCTCTCCCTCAGGCCCTCGAGTCCTGGCAACGTTCTCGTAAATCTTCTTCACTTACTTTTAGTTTCTAGATCCACTCTTTTCCTTTTATAACTCTCATTCCAAGTTTCAAATCGCTCCAAGGCCTGGTCACTCCGGAATCTCCTCCTGTCCCTACTCTGGCTTCTTGGGCACACGCGATTTCCGTCACTCTGCCTCAGGCAGGCGTGTCTTCAGCTGTCTGGGCCCCCAGCCTCTGCGATCCCCTCCTCCTTTCACGCAGAGAGCATGTGAGGTGTCATGGATGTAGGTGGGAAGGGACTGGACTGGGGGCGGGGGGCGGGTTGGGAAGGGAACAAGACAGAGTTGCGATTCAAGGACACAGGTTCGGTAGGGCAGGAAGCAAGCAGAAACAACAGGCCTACTGGGGCAGTTTGGTTTACGTAGACAGAACATGGAACAGCACAGCACAAAAACAGGCCATTCGGCCCACCATGTCTGTGCCGAACATGATGCCAAATTAAACTAAATCTCTTCTGCCCACACACGATCCATATCCCTCCAAATTCATGTGTCTGTCTAAAATCCTCTAAAGGCCACTGTCATATCTGTGTCCACCCTGGGAACCCGCTCCAGGCACCTTCTCCACCTGTGCTGCCACTTTCTTGAATCTATGGACTTGGAACCCCAAGGTCCCTCTGCTCACTGACACTCCCTCGTGACCTCCCATTTACTGTGTACATCTCATCCGCAGTTGACCCTTTCAATATGCATCAGTCAACATTTTGTCAGGATCAGATCCCATCTCTGCCCAACCTTCCAGCTGACCAACATCAGGCTGTGGCCCAATCCTCCTCACATCTACACCGCCACAAATTTTTGTGTTGGTCCACCGAGCTCTGGAATTTCCTCCCTAGACCTTCTCCCTCCTCCTCCCAACCATTTCTAAGCTGCGTTGCAGTTGCGGTTTAACAATAACAGGCTGGCTGTTACCTTTGGCTTCCCTCCCGGTCCAATGAGGTGTTGGTTTTTCTACACATGCCCTGACACTGGATTATCAATTCACAGGGCAAGGTAGCTCAAAGCCCATGGAGCCCAGCACTCAAGCCTGGGCCAGGGGAGAGTGCAGGGTGGGAAGGGAGGAGGTCAAAGTCCGTTCCCTGAACGCAAAGATCTAGTGCTTTTCAGGACTGATTGTTAATGACAAGCCTTTTGCAATAAAACAGCCCAGGGCACTTCACAAGAAGAAAGAGCTGCCAGAGCAATGATAGAGGCATTTAAAAGACATTTGGACAAGTACATGGATAGGAAAGGGGTAGAGGGATATGGACCAAATGCAGGAAAATTGGACGAGCTGAGTCAGGTAGCTTGGTCAGCATGGACAAGTTGGGCCAAAGGGCCTGTTTTCCATGCTGTATAGCTCTATGACTCTAAAACATGGTAACATGAAGAGATATTAGGATAGGTAACCCAAGGTTTTGACAGACAGGTTGTTTTTAAGCAGTCCATAACAGAGGTTATGGTTCTGGGAAGCAATTCAAGGGCTTAAGGATATTCCCCAATGACCCTCACCAATTTTTATCGATGCACCATAGAACGCAGCCTATCCGGATGCATCATGGCTCGGTATGGCAACTGCTCTGCCCAAGACTACAAGAAATTGCAGAGAATTGTGAACACAGCCCAGTCCAACACATAAACCAGCCTCCCCTCCAGTGACTCTGTTCGACACTTCCCACAGCCTCAGGAAAGCAGCTAACATAATCAATGACCCCTCCCACCCCAGTTCTCCCCCTGCCTGTCGGGCAGAAGATACCGAAGCTTGAAAGCACGTACCACAAGGTTCAAGGACAACTTCTATCCCACTGCTATCAGACTCTTGAACGGACCTCTTGTACGCAAAAAGATGAACTCTGGATCTCCCAACCTATCTCGTCGTGGCCCTTGCATTTTATTTGCCTACCTGCACTGCACTTTCTCTTAACTGTAACACTATATTCTGCACTCTGTTTTCCTTTGTACTACCTCGACGTACTTGTGTATGGAATGATCTGTCTGGATGGCACGCAGACAAAAACCTTTCACTGTATCTCGGTACATGTGACAACAATAAACCAATACCAATACTATGTCCTGTGCAGGGGTCAGGTAACAAAGAAATGGATTCTCAAGGAGCTTGCCAAAGAAGCATTAGGATCCCCTCACCATGTTTTGGAGTGGTAGTTACATTTTCAGATGGGTTGGTGAAGCTAATTAAAAGTTACTGGCCATTTCTCATCACTAGATATTAAATATTTATAGACGCTACTTTTGGAAATATGATGATGGTTGCTGCTTCTCTCGGTCTTCAGGGGGTGCTGGGAGCAAATAGGTGTCAGGTGTGGGAAAAGTTCCTGCCTTAAAGCCACAGGTTCAGGTCTCACACATGGATCCCAGTTCTGGAAGTCCTGGTGGAACACAGAGAGTGTTCCTTCAACGGCACCTTCCAAGCCTGTGTGAAGCAAGGGGACAGGTGAACACCACCCCAAGTCACACACCCTCCTGACGTGGAAACAGCTCACAGGTCCTTCATCATCACTGGGTCTAAATAGAGTACAGATAGGGTAGGCAGTCAGTGTCTTTTCCCCAGGGTAGAAATGTCAAATACTAGAGGACATGCTTTTATGGTGAGAGGGGGAGAGTTTAAAGTAGATGTTTTTTTTACACACAGAGAGTGGTGGGTGCCTGGAATGTGCTTCCAGGGGTGATGGTAGAGGGAGATACGATAGTGGTGTGTAAGAGGCTGTTAGACACATGATTACGCAGGGAATGGAGGGATGTGGATCATATGCAGACAGAAGAGATTTAGTTTAATTTAGCATCGTGTTCAGTGCAGACATCAAGGGCCAAAGGGCCTATTCTAAGTTCTAACTCCCTGGGGTCCCTAGCCTCCTTCCACTGACTTACACACTAACAGAAAGTAACTACATGCCTCCCCTCCATGGACTCTGCCTATACCTCTCGCTGCCTTGGTGAAGCAGCCAGCATAATCAAAGACCCCATCCGCCCAGGTCATTCTCACTTCTCTCCTCTCCCATCAGGCAGAAGATACAGGAGCCTGAGGGCACATGCCACCAGCTTCTATCCCACTGTGATAAGACTATTGAACCGTTCCCCAGTACAATAAGAAGGACTCTTGACCTCACAATCTACTTTGTTACAGGGCAGCACGGCAGTGTAACAGTTAGCACAAGGCTATTACAGCGCCAGCGGCTCAGGTTCAACTCCCACCATTGTCTGTAAGGAGTTTGTACATTCTCCCCGTGATTGCATGGGTTTCCTCCGGGTGCTCCGGTTTCCTGCCACATTCCAAAGACGTACGGGTTAGGAGCTGTGGGCATGCTATGTTGGTGCCAGAAAAGTGGCGACACTTGCGGGCTGCCCCCAGCACATTCTCAGTAACGCAAAAAGATGCACTTCACTGTGTGTTTCGATGTACATGTGACTAATAAATAAATATCTTATCTTATGACCTTGCACCTTATTGTCAACCTGCACTGCACTTCCTCTGTAGCTGTGGCGCTTTACTCTGTATTGTTTTTACCCTGTACTACTTCAATGCACTGTGTAATGAATTGATCTGTATGCAAGGCAAGTTTTTCACTGTACCTTGGTACAAGTGACAATAATAAACCAATTCCAATACTTGTCCACAGTACTGTCCTGCCTTGTTTTGATGCTCATTCCACAACTTAGAGAGAGGCCTGTGCAAAATTCCAGTCCCATCCTCGTTTCCCTGGCACCGGAATTTCCTTCAGCCCTACAACTCTCCGAGAATTCCACACTGCTCCTATTCTGGTTCCCATGCCAGAACTTCACCGCTCCCCCATTGGCTCCTGGAGCTGAGGTCCAGAATTCCCTCCCTCGCCAACACTCACCCCCTCCTCTACGACCAGGCGTTTGGGTTCCTGCTGGAGGTGTGGGTCCCCTCTGCTGCCAGCAGACCAGGGTCCAACCCGCAGATGTTTCTATTACACAAAGGCATGGCATGCACGGCTCTTGACAGATTCAACTCAAACTTAACCAGTGAGCACCAGCCCCTGGTGGAAGTAAATCAAGTGAAAAGTACAACACTGCAGGTGCTGAAATTCGGTGAGTAAAAATAGAACCTGCCGGAAAAACAGTCAGCGGGTCAAACAGTCAGCGGGGGGGGGAGAGGGGAGGCGGGGGAGAGGGGAGGGGGGGAGGAGGAGGGGGAGGGACGAGGGGGGAGGACGAGGGGGAGAGAGGAGGGGGGAGGAGGAGGGGCAGAGAGGATTTGGGGGAAGATAGAAAGGGGGGAGAGAGACACACACAGACAAACACACACAGAGACAGAGAGGGAGACACACAGGCAGAGAGAGAGAGAGAGAGACAGAGGCACAGACAGAGAGAGACACACACAAACAGCGTGTGAGAGAGACACACAGAGTCAGAGAGAGGCGCGCACACACGGACACACACAGAGGCACAGAGAGAGAGAGACACACACACAAACAGCATGTGAGGGAGACACACAGACAGAGTGAGGGGGAGGGGGAGACAGAAAAATCATCAGGTTACTATTGGAGGTCGACAACATTCCCTCACAACCAGTTCAGAGGGAGGGACCAGCTGTGGTTTAGCGAATGATTGGCTCAAGTCCCACTCCAGAGGAGTCAGTCCGAGACTCCAGCCGATATTCCGGCTGGCACTTCTCCCCACAGAATGAAACGTTAAACAGAGGGTGACGCCGATAGAGGATCCCAATGTTACTGGTTCAGGAGTGGAGCAACTCACCCACGGTCCCAGCCAATATTACCTTACTTGTGGGAGCTTGCTGTGCACGATTTGGCAGCTGCATTTCTGACATCACAACAGTGACAACCTCATTACCAGGCTGTTGTCTGTGATGAGCTTTGTGTGGGATGGGAGGTGATGTGGGGGAAAGAGGGCAGGGGTCAGAGAAAGGGAGGAAAGTCATCCCTCTGAGAATGTTATAAATGTGTGTTCTCACTTCTTGAGAGAAAGCAGCTGGTGTATCCTCGGACTGAAGGATCTTAATCGGATTCTGGGAAAAAGGCAAGACGATCAGTTTTAATCCACTAATAGTTTCGTAGATGCAAGCATTATGCCCAGCAAGGAAGCATAGTCTGAATTTCGGAGAATCCTGTTCCATTTCACCGATGATACAGGCACGGTAGTGTAGCAGTTAGCATAACGCTATTACAGCGCCAGCGACCCGGGTTCAATTCCCGCCGCTGTCTGTAAGGAGTTTGTACGTTCTCCCCGTGTCTGTGTGGGTTTCCTCCGGGTGCTCCGGTTTCCTCCCACATTCCAAAGACGAACGGGTTAGCAAGTTGTGGGCATGCTACATTGGCGCCGGAAGCGTGGCGACACTTGCGGGCTGCTCCCAGAACACTCTACGCAAAAGACGCATTTGTGTGTTTCGATGTACATGTGACTAATAAAAATACCTTATCTTATTTGATCAAGAAGAATAGGAACCCAACCCATTCATGTCGTACGATCTAGAATGCATCTCCTGGCACTCCAGGGCTTTTCCGCCATCAACAAGGAACAAATAGAGGTGACCTTACAGAGGTCTATAAAATCATGAGGGGCATAGATAGGGTAAACATATGATAATGAAATAGAGGAATTCAGTGGGCTGAATCTTGGGAAGAGGTGCTTGTCCTATCTGGAAATATTATGCAGACGGGACCTTTACTCTCTGGAGTTTAGAAAAGTGAGAAGCGATTTTATTAATCTGGAAAGAGTGTAGAAAAGATTTACAAGGATGTTGCCAGGACTTGAGGGACTGAGTTATTGGGAGAGGTCGGACAGGCTAGGACTTTATTCCTTGAACTGTAGGAGATGGAGAGGTGATCTTATAGAGGTGTACAAAATCATGAGGGGCATAGATAGGTTGAATGCACAGAGTCTTCTTCCCAGGGTTGGGGAATCAAGAACTAGAGGGCATAGGTTTAAGGTGAGAGGGGAGAGATTTAATAGGAATTTGAGGGGAAACTTCCTTTTTACACCAAGGGTGGTATGTATGTGAAATGAGCTGCCGGGGGAAGTGGTTGAAGCAGGGACAAATAACAACTTTTGAAAGACAGTTGGACGGGTGCATGCATAGCAAAGGTTTAGAAGGTTATGGGCCAAACACTGGCAAATGGGACTAGCTTGGATGGGGCATTTTGGTCGGCATGGACCAGTTTGGCAGAAGGGCCTGTTTCTGTGCTGTACGACTCTATGATCCTAAGTCAGGAGTGTGACAGCACATTCGCTACTTGCGTGGATGACTGCAGCTGCCAACAACACTTGAGGAGTTCACTGCAGCCCACCCTTGGGTTATGAACGCCCAAATTATGGACAGCCCTACATAGCTCCCATTATATTATTAACTCCAAAAGTCCGCCATACTTACACACGTTTGTTCCTTCGCACAGCAGAACTAATTTCCTCTCTCTCCCTCTCTCTCCACTTTTAGTAATTGCTCTTTCCTATCAGTGTTGTGTTGTTTTTATGCCACTCATCCCCACTGTGGAGGCACAGTTACCATATCACGTGATATTTGTGTATTCTCCGACGTAGACAAGATCGTCTTATGAATGTTCGGAAAAACAGAATCCGTTCATTACTAAGTGATGGCTGAACCATTCTGAACATCAATGAGAAATAGGAGCAGGAGTAGGCCATTGGGCCCTTAGAACTTGCTGCACCATTATCAGGACCATGGCTGATCTTCTACCTGAGCACCACTTTCCCTCCGCTAACCCCATACCCTCAATGCCCACAAATCTACTCATTTGTTTTGAATTAAATTAGAGAATAATTTTCTCTCCCTTCAATAGCGCGGTCACATCTTCTACCCTCCAATCTACAGAAGGAATTCTAGAACTAACAGAACCTTGGAAGTTGATAACCACAGTCTCCACTACATCTAAAGCCACCTCTTTCAAAACTCCAGGATACAAATCCTTGCATCCTTGGCAGTCATCAGCGTTCAACTTCTCTGGTACTATTTTTTGACTAGTTAGTTCCTCAGTTAGATTCATTGACATACAGCAGGGAAACAGGCTTTTCAGCCCAACTCATCCATGCTGACCAAGATGCCCACCGAAGCGAGTCCCATTTAGCTGTGTTTGGCCCGTATCCCCCAGACCTTCCCTATCTGAGAACCTGCCTAAATGCTCCTCATTCATGCCAGACCCATGGTTTTCCAATATATCCAACAGATTTTGTTGTCATATTTTGTGAAAGTAGATGCAAATAATTAATTCCTCTCCCATTTCCTTATTCCCTACAATAATTTCTCCTCTCTCTCCTTCTTTGCAATCTTTTCCTTTTTTTTTACATACCATAAAAAGCTCTTACATTCCATTTTACGTTTCTCACCAGTTTCCTCCCATATTCACGCCATTATTTATTAATTTCATGGTTCTCCTTCGCCGAGTTCTAAAATTCTCCTGTTCCTCAGGCCTACTGCTATTTTTGGAAACTTTATAAGACTCTTCCTTGTATTTAACACTATCTTTAATGCCTCTTGTCAGCCATCTCTTTTCTTGAAGGGTTTTTGTACCTTAAAGGATCAGATTATTTTTGCAACTTGATGTTGTTTTTAAAAGCTAACCACTGCCTGCCCACCTTTCTCCCAATCATCCACCAGCCTTCTCTCTTCTCACACTTACATAGATTCCTTTATTGATATTTGAAGCACTGGTTTCTGATTGAACTACAGATTCAAACTCAATGTCAAATTCTATCACATTATGATCACTCTTCCCCAAAGACAACTTGACAATAAGATTATCAACTAACCCTTTCTCACTGTGCACAAAATAAGATCCAAAATAGCCTTTTCTGCAGTTAGTTCCTCAACATATAGATCTAAAAAGAAATCTTGAATATATTTCATGAATTCATCCCCCAACTTATTACAGATTTTTTGTCCAAAATATCTGTTGGTTAAAGTCTCCAATGATTATAGTGTTACCCCTGCCACACACACCCAAATTTCCTGATTTATGCCAGGCACAATACTTATCTATTCACTGGTCAATAAGTAACTCGGACCAATGTTTTTTTGCCAACTTGATTGGCACCCGAACTACTAATCCTCTTGCTGTCTTGGTGAAGCAGCCAGCATAATCAAAGACCACACCCACCCGGGTCATTCTCTCTTCTCCCCTCTTCCATCAAGAGCCTGAGGGCGCGTACCACCAGGCTCAAGGACAGCTTCTATCCCACTGTGATGAGACTATTGAACGGTTCCCTTATACGATGAGATGGACTCTTGACCTCACAATCTACCTTGCACCTTATTGTCTACCTGCACTGCGCTTCTTCTGTAGCTGTGACACTTTACTCTGTACTCTGTTATTGTTTTTACCCTGTACTACCTCAATGCACTCTGTACTAACTCAATGTAACTGCACTGTGTAATGAATTGACCTGTACGATCAGTATGCAAGACAAGCTTTTCACTGCACCTCGGTACAAGTGACAATAATAAACCAATACCAATTAAACATGCTTTATGTCCACCACCAACATACAGTCATTGCAGTGCGAATCTTTTGCCCAGAGGATCGTGGAGGCTAGATTATAGAACAGGCCCTTTGACTCACAATGTCTGTGCCAACCACGATGCCAATCTAAGCTAAACCCACCAGCCTGCACATTACCCATATAACGTGCTACTGTGAGGCAGCACCTCTACCTCTGCACCGCTGAAGCCTCCCTCCAACACCTTCGTCACCTCAGCTTATCTGCCCGACAAACACTCCATTCCATTCACTCCAGTGAATCGAACTCCCTCACAAACTCTTAGAACGTAGAACAATTAGAGCACAATTCAGGCCCTTTGGCCCACAAAGCTGTGCTGAACATGTCCCTACCCTAGAAATTACTAGGCTTACCCATAGCCCTCTATTTTTTGAAGCTCCATGTACCTATCCAACAGTCTCTTGAAAGACCCTATCGTATCCGCCTCCACCACCATTTCTGGCAGCCTATTCCACACATTCACCACTCTCTGAGTAAAAAACTTACCCCTGACATCTCCTCTGTATCTACTCCCCAGCACCTTAAGCCTATGTCCTCTTGTGGCCACCAATTCAGCCCTGGGGAAAAGCCTCTGACTATCTACCCGATCAATACCTCTCATCATCTTATACACCTCTATTAGGTCCCCCCTCATCCTCCGTCTTTCCAAGGAGAAAAGGCCAAGTTCCCTCAACCTGCTTTCATAAGGCATGCTCCGCATCCCAGGCAGCATCCTTGTAAATCTCTTCTGCACCCTCTCTATGGCTTCCACATCTTTTCTGTAGTGAGGTGACCAGAACTGAGCACAGTACTCCAAGTGGGGTCTGACCAGGGACCTATATAGCTGCAACAATACCTCTCGGCTCCTAAATTCAATTCCCCGATTGATGAAGGACAATACACCATATGCCTTCTTAACCACAGAGTCAACCTGCGCAGCTGCTTTGAGCGTCCTATGGACTCGGACCCCAAGATCCCTCTGATCCTCCACGCTGCCAAGAGTCCTACCATTAAGACTATATTCCGCCAACATATCTGACCTGCCAAAATGAACCACTTCACACTTATCTGGGTTGAACTGCATCTGCCACTTCTCAGCCCAACTCTGCATCCTATCTATGTCCCTCTGTAACCTCTGACAGCCCTCCAAACTATCCACAACACCCCCAACCTTCGTGTCATCCGCAAACTTACTAACCCACCCCTCCACTTCCTCACCCAGGTCGTTTATAAAAATCACAAAGAGTAAGGGTCCCAGTACAGATCCCTGAGGTACACCATTGGTCACCGACCTCCACTCAGAATACGACCCCTCAACAACCACCCTTTGCCTTCTGTGGGCCAGCCAGTTCTGGATCCACACTGCAATGTCCCTTGTAGTCCCACTGCAACTCTTCTAACCTTTCTGCAGCTCATCTGAGCAAAGTTATGAAATCACACACCAGGTATTATTTAGACACAGCCACAGTTATTATACATAACATTTCCTAGATAATATGCTGAGGCATGCAGGAGACCAAACCAGCTCAAAGTTAATTAGCAGCTGAGGGCTTGGGGGTGTGAATACATAACAGCAAATTAAAAAAGATCTATGCCAGTTAATTAAAAAATACAAATCACACACGTTTCAAAATAATGTTCATTTATTGCACTCAATTAACAAAGGACCTCCACTTAGCAACAGCTTGGATTTTGATAAAATATTAAATATCTTGCAAATGTGAACCATTATATGGGCAAACGACAGAACAAACTACAGCCGAGATGACTTTTTATTCTTTACGTAAGCTGAAACACAAGAAATAGAAGCAGGGGTGGGTCACTTGTGCCTGCTCTGCCTGTCAATAAAACCTTTTACCTCAGCCTCACTCCTTAGTCGGACAGAGGGACCTAGGAGCACAAGTACATGGTTCCCTGAAAGTGGCAGCACAGGTAGACAGGGTGGTGAAGACGGCTTTAGGCACGCTGGCCTTCATCAGTCAAGGCACTGAGTATTGGTGGGACGTTATGTTGCAGTTCTACAAGATGTTAGTGAGGCCGCATTTGGAGTATTGTGTTCAGTTTTGGTCACCCCGCTTTCAGAAAGATGCACATTAAACTGGAAAGGGTGCAGAGGAGATTTACGAGGATGTTGCCAGGGCCTGAGGGATTGAGTTATAGAAAGAGGTTGGGCAGGCTGGGACTTTTTTTTCCATTGGAGCGTAGGAGAATGAGGGTTGATCTTACATAGATGTATAAAATCATGAGGGACGTAGATCGGGTGAATGCACACAGTCTTTTTCCCAGGGTTAGGGAATCAGGTTTCAGGTGAGGGGGGAGAAATTTAATAGGAACCTAAGGGGCAACTTTTTCACCCAGAGACTGGTCAGTATGTGGAACGAGCTGCCAGAGGAAGTGGTTGAGGCAGGTACATTAACAACATTTACTTGGTCAGGCAGATGGATAGGAAAGATTTAGAGGACACGGGCAAATGGGACTTAGATGGGAATCTTGGTTGGCATGGACCGGTTGGGCCGAAGGGCCTGTTTTTGTGCTGTGTGACTCTGTGACATATCCACCAATATCCAAAAATCTACTGATCTGTGTTTTGAACATACACTCAGGGACTAAGCCCCCACAACCCTCCAGACCAGATACTTCCAATGATACAGCACCCTCTGGATGAAGAAACTCTGGAGTGAGTGTAGAAGATTCACAGGGATGTTGCCGGGACTGAAAGGCTTGAGTTATAATGAGACCCCTTACTTTCAGAAGGTGACCTCTGGTTCTAGACACCCCAGTCAGGGGAAGCAATATCTCCATGTTTACCCTGTCAAAACCTTTAAAAATTTGGTACATTTCAATGAGATCACCTCTCATTCTTCTAACGTGTACAGTTGCAGTCCGCTTAATCTTTCCACATTTGAGAATCCCAGGAATCACTTGGTTACCCACAGTTCCACTCACTCCTAAGCAAATATTTCCTTCCCAAGACCAGACCTGCGCATTAATATTCCAGGTGCAGTCACCAGCACTATGCACAATTGCGATAATGTGTCCCTGCCCTTGTACTAAAATCCTCCCGCTGTATACCACTCCTAATTGCTTTCTGTACCTGCTTATTAACTTTGAGTGACTCATGCACAAAAACCTCCATGCCCTTCCGAGCATCAACACTTTTCAGTCTCTCGTCAGTTCAAAAAAAATATTTATATCTTTTTCTACCAAATAGGATGACCTCCCATTTTTCGACATCAGAGGCACATGGAGTTATACGGCACAGAAACAGGCCCTTCAACCCAACTCATTTATGCTGACCAAGGTGCCTACCTGAGCTAGTCCCATTTGTCTGCGTTTGGCCCATATCCCTCGAAACCTTTCCTATCCATGTACCCGTCCAAGTGTCTTTTAAATGTTGTAATTGTACCCACTTCTACCAGTTCCTTTGGAAGCTCGTTCCATATACCCACCACGGTCTGTGTGGAACAGTTGCCCCACAGGTCCCCTTTAAATCTTTCCCTTCTCACCTTAAATCCATGCCCTCTAGTTTTAGACTCCCCTTAATGTGACCATCCACCTTATCAATGCCCCTCATGATTTTATAAATCTTTGGAAGGTCACCGCTCAGTCTCCTATGCTCCAGGGAAAATAAAGCACCAGCTTATCCAGTCTCTCCTTATAACTCAAGCCTTCCGGTCCCGGCAACATCCCTGTGAATATCTTCTACACCCTCCTAGTTTACAGAACATAGAACACTACAGCACAGTACAGGCCTTTCGGCCCATAATGTTGTGCCGACATTTTACCTTGCTCTAAGATCTATCTAACCCTTCCCTCCCACATAGGCCCCTATTTTGTTGGAAAAGGTGGACTTTGATAGAAACTGGATGTGTCTATCTAAGAGTCTCTTAAATGTCCCTAATGTATCTGCCCCCACAACCTCTGCCGGCAGTGCGTTCCACGCACCCACCACTCTCTGTGTAAAAAAACTTAACCCTGACATCCCCCTTATACCTTTCTCCAATCACCTTGTCCCCTCTGACTGTCCACTCAATCTATGCCTCTGATCATCTTGTACACCTTATTTGATATCCTTCTTATAGCTGGGCGGCCAGAACTGCACACAATATTTCAAGTGTGGTCACACTTACATCTTATACAGCTGTAACATGATGTCCCAACTCTTGTACTCAATGCCCTGACCAGTGATGGCAAGTGTCCTAAACACCTTCTTCACCACCTTGTCTACCTGTGTTGCCACTATCAAACACCTATGTTCACTGATCCTGCACAAATTCCATATTAATTTTCCCATATTCACATCAACTCTCCCCAGATTCTACAGCTATGAAGGGTAAGTTACAGCGGTCGATTAACCTAGCAACCCACGCATCATTTGGAGTGTGGGAGGAAACCAGAGCACCCAGAGGAAACCCACATGGTCACAGGGAGAACGTGCAAACTCCACACAGACAGCACCAGAGGTCAGGATTGGACCTGGGCCTCTGGACCTACAAGGAAGCAGCTGTGCCACTGTGTCATTCAATGAGTTGCCTGTATCCCCCAGAACACTCTCTGGATCCTTCTCAAAACCCACTGGATTTGCATCATTTTCTATTTACTAGGTAAATGCAACAAGACACAAATGAGATCAGCACAGTTACAGCCCAACCTAAATGTGGGTTGAACTTCAAAAAAAAATTGCAGCTGTATTGTGCACAAATTGTGCAAAACTAAAATGTATTTTCATTATCTTGCAGAAGTCAGCATGTATTTCGTTGATGAGAGGGATTAGAAACAATTTAAACTAAACAGTTACTATACTGAGAGAGTCACAGAGTAATACAGCTCAGAAACAGGCCCTTCGGCCCAACTTGTCTTTGCTGACTAGGATGCCCATCTAAGCTAGTCCCATTTGCCTGGATGTTGCACATATCCCTCTAAACCTTTCCTATCCATATACCTGTCCAAATGTCTTCTAAAGATTGTAACTGTACCTGCCTCCGCCGCTTCCACTGACGGCTCATTCCATATACTGACCACCCTCTGGGTGAAGTTGCCCATCAGGTCCCTTTTAAATCTTTCCCCTCTCACCCTAAACCTATGCCATCTAGTTTTTTAATTCCCTTTCCTTCGGAAATTTCTTTAAAAACATTTAAATTGGACTTTAAACCAGTTGTGTGCAGTGTTTTGGTGCAGTAATTCTCATTTGCCCCCAGTGTGTAGAATCTGAGGCCATTGATGGGAACTTGGGAGGAATAAAAGTGGGTTAGTGTAAATAGGTGATTGATGTTCAGCATGGATGTGATAGGCTGAAGGGCCTCTGTCTATGACTGTGTAATAGGAGGCTAAAGAAATTTGGCATGTCCCCTCCCCAATTTTTATTGATGCACCATAGAAAGCATCCTATCCGGATACATCACGGCTTGGTACAGCAACTGCTCTGCCCAGGACCACAAGAAACTGCAGAGAGTTGTGGACACAGCTCAGCACATCACAGAAACCAGCCTCCCCTCCACGGACTCTGTCTACACTTCCCGCTGCCTCGGGAAAGCAGCCGACATAATCAGAGACCCCTCCCACCCTGGACATTCTCTCTTCTCCCCCCTCCCATTCAGGCAGAAGCCTGAAAGCACATACCACCAGGCTCAAGGACAGCTTCTGTCCCACTGTTATAAGACTATTGAATGGTCCCCTAATACAATAAGATGGACTGTTGACCTCACAATCTACCTCGTTATGGCCTTGCACCTTATTGTCGACTGTACTTTCTCTGTAACTGTAACATTCTATTCCGCATTCTGTTATTATTTTCCCTTTTACTACCTCAATGCACTGTGTTATGCAATGAACTGTACTGATGGCATATAAATCAAAGCTTTTCACTGCACCACGGTACATGTGACAATAATAAACCAATTTACCAATTTAATTGAATCTCTCACTGGCTTCCCTTATCAGGAGATGTGACTATGAGTAAACAGACCCCCAAAGCATGAAACAATCTCCCAAAATTCTCAGGAGTCAGGACAACAAAAACAGTTCGAGGCACCCCATTACAGGAAGGACGTGGAGGCTTTGCAGAGGGTGCAGAAGAGGTTCACCAGGATGCTGCCTGGATTGGAGAGTATTAGCTACAAGGAGAGGTTGGACAGACTTGGGTTGTTTTCTCTGGAGCGGTGGAGGCTGAGGGGAGACCTAATAAAATTATGAGAAGCATAAGTAGAGTAGATAATCAGAGTCTTTCTCCCCTCAGGGTAGAAATGTCAAATCCTTGAGGGCATAGCTTGAAGGTGAGAGGGGGAAAGTTTAAAGGAGATGTGTGGGGCAAGTTTTTTGTTTACACAGAGAGGGGTGGGTGCCTGGAACGCACTGCCAGGTGTGGCAGTGGAAGCAGATACAATAGTGGTGTTGAAGAGACATTTAGACAGGCAGATGAACATGCAGGGAATGGAGGGAGTTGAATTTGGCATCATGGTTGGCACAGACATCGTGGGCTGAATGGCCTGTTCCTGTGCTGTACTGTTCTATAGAACAGAGAGGGCCAAATTACCTGCAACACACCAGGGGATAATTAGACTCTAAGTGCCCCAAGAACACTAACTGTATCCTGTGGCCTCAAGCGGACACACAGCTGTACCTCAGCAGCAGTATAACACAATAAACATTGTATGCAGTTATACGTCTTTTCCTTAAGGAACAGGATGCTCTGACCCACTATACAGGAATAAACCTAGCAGGGGATCAGCTAATGCACTAAATAAGCCACATGACATCAGCGAGCCCCAATATTCACAGCGAGAGAGAGGTGGGAACGGTGCAATTTTTAGCCTCTCTTAATCACTGCAAGACAAGAGTCCTAATTTTCACAATTCCTGCAAGGAGGAAAGAATAAGGAACAGACAGCATATGAGTTATACTTCTATATACATTCAATCAGACCCTTCTGTAGACCAGCAATTGGAGATAATCTGTTCCCTCATACTTTAACACACCACAATTATGATCTTCAATTAGCTTGTGATTCTGCATTAATTATGCAAAGTAAGGAGACATTAGCCATGTTAATCAGGGAAAATTTGCATATGCAAATTGTCTCATTTTTGAGTCACAAAGCCCTGCAGCACAGAAACAGGACCTTTGGCCCATCATGTCCATGCTGGCTTTCAAGTACAAATCTGTATGAATCCCAATTATCAGCACACGGGCTGTTGTCTTCTGTGCCTCGGTGATTCAAGTGCTCGCCTGGATGCTTTTTAAATGTTGTAAGAGTCCCTGCCTCTACCACCCCCTCAGGGAGTGCACTTTGGATTCCAACTGCCCTCCGGGAAAGTAAAAAATTCCTCAGATTCCCTCTAACCCTCCTACTCCTCACGTTAAAGCCAAGCCCTCTGGTTTTGTGAGTGTCTGTCATGGGGAAAATTTCTCACTACCTACCCTATCGATGCTCCTCATGATTTTGTACCCCTCTATCAGGTCCCTCCTCTGCTCCAGGGAGAACAGACCCAGCCTCTCCTCATCACTGAGACACTCCATCCCAGGCAAATCTCCTCTGCATTGTCTCCAGTGCACTCATGTTCTTCCTTTGGTGTGGAGACCTCAACTGGGCACAGTATTCCAGCTGTGGTCTCACTGAGATTTTATAAAGTTGTACTATGAATCGGGGGCAGACTTTCCTCTCTCTCACTCTTCTATGTCTTGCAGTGTTATATTATTAAAAGAAGTCACTCTCCATCAGAAGCTCAAAGAGCACATCTTAACTGGACTCAAGAGTCACACAGTACTTTCTGAGGCATCTGAGTGGACTTGGCTTGTCAATGAGAATTCTCTTGAACTTCTATAGATGCACTATAGAAAGTATCCCGACGGGTTGCATCTCAGCCTGGTACAGCAATTGCTCTGCTCTGGACCGACAGAGAGAGTGGTAAACACAGCCCAGTCTGTCACAGGCTCGTCACTTCCTTCCATACAGTCCATCTTCACGGTGCATTGCTTCAGGAAGGCTGACGGTGTCGTCAAGGATACCTGTCACCCTGGCTGATACCTTCTACCTTCTGGGAGAAGATACAGGAGCTTGACATCCAGACTCAAGAACAGCTTCTTCCCCACTGCTGTCGGACCCCTGAACCAATCACCTCTCTCCCACCCCTTTCCCGGTGGCGCTGCCACGATCTCGGACACTTAGCTCCACCTCTTCCACTATTGTCACTTCAACATTTTTGTACTGCCTCAGTTTGCACTACGATACTTTGCACGATTCTGTTGTTTTTGGGCTCGTTGCCGTATTTATTATTACCACGTATTCTGCTTGCTCTGTGAGCTTCATATGAGCAAGGACTTTCATTGCACCCTGGTGTACTATATGGCAAGAAGCTAATCTGATCTACCTCAATATATTTAAGACACACTTAGATAGATTTTTGCATAGTAGGGGGATTAAGGGTTATGGGGAAAATGCAGGTAGATGGAGCTGAGTCCACGGCCAGATCAGCCATGATCTTATTGAATGGTGGAGCAGGCTCGACAGGCCAGATTTCCTACTCCTGCTCCCATTTCTTATGTTCTTATGAAACAGGCCCTTCGGCCCACCATGTCCATGCTTACCTTTCTGCCCATCTGGACTAACCCTGATCTGCCCGCATTACATGATAGCCAAAGGTCAGTGGTCTTTTTTCCCCACACTCCAAACCAGCATCACATTTACATGGTCCCCAACACAACAGAAAATATAATGAAGACACAGGAGACACTGCAGATGATGGAAACCTGGAGCAACAAAGTGCTGGAGGAACTCAGCAGGTCAGGCAGCATGATAAATCCCAGTAGTGTAGCGGTTAGCGTAACGCTATTACAGCGCCAGCGACCCGGGTTCAATTCCTACCGCTGTCTGTAAGGAGTTTGTACGTTCTCCCCGTGTCTACGTGGGTTTCCTCCGGGTGCTCCGGTTTCCTCCCACATTCCAAAGACGTACGGGTTAGGAAGTTGTGAGCGTGCTATGTTGGCGCCGGAAGCGTGGCGACACTTGCAGGCTGCCCCCAGAACACTCTACACGAAAAGACGCATTTCACTGTGTGTTTCAGTGTACATGTGACTAATAAAGATATGTTATCTACGGAGGGAAATGGACAGTTGATGTTTCAGGTCAAGACACTTCATCAGAAAAATCCACTTAAAAATCATGGAAACATACAGCACAGCAAACCATCACCTCTCAGTACTGCGAAGGTATCCTGTTATCCTGCTGAGGGGTTTCAGCATCCAACCTGCACTCCACTGCCTATCCCACCAACTGCACTGTGTAATCTACACTCTGTCGGCTCAAATCTGAAACCCTCCTTTAGTAAGAAACTTCTCCTTTGCAGAGGTGTCTAAGACCAGAGGGCATCAGAATCAGATTTATCATCACTGACTTACATGATGTGAAATTTGTTGCTTTGTGGCATCAGTACAGTGCAAAGACATAAAATCACTATAAATTACATGGTAGTGTAGCGGTTAGCCTAACACTATTACAGCGCCAGAGACCTGGGTTCAATTCCGGCTGCTGTATGTAAGGAGTTTGTACGTTCTCCCGTGTGTCTGCATGGGTTTCCTCCAGGTACTCCGGTTTCTTCCCACATTCCAAAGACGTACGGGTTAGGAAGTTGTGGGCACGCTATGTTGGCGCCGGAAGCGTGGCAACATTTGCGGGCTTCCCCCAGCACAGTCTACGCAAAAGATATATTTCACTGTGTGTTTCGATGTACACATGACTAATAAGGATATCTTATAATGTAAGAAGAAAGCAATAACGAGGTAGTGTTCATCGGCCGTTCAGAAATCTAATGGTGGAGGGGAAGAAGCTGTTCCTGAATCGTTGACTTTGGGTCTTCAGGCTCCTGTACCTCCTCCCCGATGGTAGTAATGAGAAGAGGGCATGTACCGGGTGGTGAGGGTCCTCAGTGATGGATGCTTGGAATGAACGTGTTTCTTTTACCCTGTACTACCTCAGTGCCCTGTGTAATGAAATGATCTGTACGAACGGTACGGAAGACAAGTTTTTCACCGTACCTCGGTACATGTGACAATAATAAAGCAATACTACTCTAATATCCAGGCATCAGAGTAAATTGTAAATTTACTCCAAGTAAATTGGTTTATTGTCACATGTACCGAGATACAGTGAAAAACTTTGTTTTGCATGCCATCCATACAGATCATTTCATCACATTAGTGCATTGAGGTCGTACAAGGGAAAACAATAACATAGAATAAAGTGTTACATTTACAGAGAAAGCGCAGTGCAGGCAGACAATAAGGCATAAGGCCATAACGAGGTAGATTGTGAGATCAAGGGTTCATCTTATCGTACTAGGGGACCGTTCGATAGCGATAGAAGCTGTCCTTGAGCCTGGTGGTACGTGCTTTCAGGTTTTTCTACCTTCTGCCCGATGGGAGACAATGGTACACATCACTTCTCCAATCAACTCACTCAGCCCTTTACCCCCAGCTCAGCAGCCATAAATACTGGACAGCGGACCGAGCACTGCTCACGCCGGCACAACACAGCAGGTACCCTGGGGGGAGAGAGAGAGCCGCAGCACACTCTTACTCATTAGCAATCACTGCTTGCTCAGTTATCATGGGCCTCCCAGAAACCTCAGCTCCTAATGGAGGACTTCCAATCACTCCTGGTGCTTGACGTGGATCGGAGCGTAAGGTACCGTGCTGCTGCTGCAAAAAGCTCATTCTCATGGCATAAAGGGTAGACAGTCAGGATCTTCTCCCCAGAGTAGAAACATCAAATACCAGAGGACATGCTTTCAAGGTTGGCGGGTGGAGGAAATTAAAGGCGACACAAGGGGTAAGTTTGTCTTTAAAAATGCAGAGAGTGGTGGGTGCCTGGAATGGGTTACCAGGGCTGGGAGTGGAAGCAGGCAGTCTGGTGGAGTTTAAGAGGCTTTTAGATAGACACATGAATTTGAAGGGAATGGAGGGATCTGGATGATACACAGGAGGAGGATATTTAGTATAAATTGGCATCAAGATCGGCACAACATCGTGGGCCAAATGGCCTGTCCAGTGCTGTACTGTTCAATGTTCTATGCCTTTGACAATAATAAACTTGAACTTGAGTGCAGAATGCATTCATTAGAGACCTCTAGCCTTGCACCTTAGTCCAAACTGCTGCACTATTGTGTGTTATAAACTACCCCTGACAAGGAGGTTGTAGGAATCAAGAGTTAGGTACGTGACGCAGTGGGCTCTTAACTAATCAGGGTTAAGTTTTACAAATCAAATAAATGTTCTCAAGTGATTCAGAACCATTCTTTCATAAAGTACTTTACAACCAGTTCCTTCATTATTTTATGTAGTTAATGGCAGTTAAGTGAAACATACCCTTATCAACGGGCGAAGGCGCCATGTTGTAATTGTGCTCAGACCGTATCCGGAGATTGTGAACAATTTTTGCTCTGTTTGCAGGAAGCACATGCCATTAAAGTTCACTTTACTGATCCCAGTGAAAGGGGTTTTGTTCCCTGCACAGAGATTAGATCAATATTCCCGAATGTTGGAAAGAACGAGGGATAAACTCAGTGAAGCTTATTGAGTCATAGAGTCATACAGCACAGAAACAGGCCCTTCAGCCCAACTCATCCATGCCACCAAGGTGCCCACCTGAGCTAGTCACATTTGCCCGCACTTGGCCCATATCCGTCCGAACCTTTCCTGCCAATGTACCTATCCAAATGTCATTACTGTAGCTGCCTCAACCACTTACCCTTGTACTACCTCAATGCACTGTTGTAATGAACTGATCTGTATGAGCACTATACGTTTTTCACTGTACCTTGGCACATGTGACAATAATAAACCAATTTAGTTTACCAGTTTACCACTTCCTCTGGCAGCTTGTTCCATATACTCACCACTCTCTATGTGAAAAAGTTGCCCCTCAGGTCCCTTGTAAATGTCTCCCCTCTCACCTTAAACCTTTCCCTTCTAGTTTTTGATTCCCTTCCCCTGGGAAAAAGACTGAGTGCATTCACCATACATATGCCCCTCATGATTTTATACACCTCTAATAAAGTCACCCTACACTCCAAGGAATAAAGTCCTAACCTGCCCAACCTCTCCCTATAACTCAGGCCCTCGAGTCCTGGCAACATCCTCGTAAATCTTCTTTGCGCTCCTTCCAGCTTAATGACGTCTTTCCTACAACAGAGTGACCAAAACCATACACACTACTCTGGGTACTCCAATACACATTCAGAGGGGAATTAAAGGCATCAAGGTTTCTCCTTCAACACAGTCGCAGAATAAGGGCCCTGCTCTTTATGACCAAGGAGAAACTTTTTCATACAAATGGCTTGGAAATTTTTGTATCTGTTACAACATTGGGGGCCATTCGGCCCATCAAGTTCATGTCAGTTCCAGACAAAGCCAAAGTCCCATTCCTCTGTAGTCCTGCAATTTACCTGAGAGTGCTGTGGTTGTTTAACAGTAAAAGGCCAAGATCAATAGGTCTGTACTCAGGAGTAGGGCAAATGAGATCTGACAGGGAGGTACAGTAGAGGTCAAAGACCGGCTTGAACTTACTGAGTGACAGAGCAGGCTTGGGGAACCAAAGGCCTTTGCCTGCACTTTTCTTTGCTCTTATGAATAACACACAAGATGCATGATGTTTAATGCAAAATAAAACAAGAGCTGAAAATACTCAGCTGCTACCGTGGGAAGAGAAGCAGAGTTAATGTTTCAGTTCAAAGACCTTTTGTCAGAGTACTTCCAACATTTTCTGTTTCTATTTTAGATTTCTAGCACTTATAGTTTTTTTTTTGCTTGATACATTCCCCAACAAAATGAATGCAATGCTCAAGACATTCTAATTACAGTCCTTCGAGCTGAACTCCACCTTGATTCAAGTTTATAAGAAGAGGTCAGACAGACTTGGGTTGTTTTCTCTGGAGAGTCGGAGGCTGACGGGAGACTGGATAGAAGTTTACAAAATTATGAGAGGTATAGATGGATTAGATAGAGTGTTTCTCCCAGGGCGGAAGTGTCTAATATTTGGTATTGGTTTATTATTGCCACTTGTACTGAGGTACAGTGAAAAACTTGTCTTGCGTACTGGTTGTACAGATCAATTCATTACACAGTGCAGTTACATTGAGTTAGTACAGAGTGCATTGATGTAGTACAGAGTGCATTGAGGTAGTAGTACAGGGTAAAAACAATAACAGAATGCAGAGTAAAGTGTCACAGCTACAGAGAAAGTGCAGTGCAGGTAGACAATAAAGTGCAAGGTCACAACCAGGTAGATTGAGAAGTCAATGAAAGATATAGCTTAAAGGTGAGAGGGGGAAGGTTTAAAGGAAATTTACTGGACAAGCTTGTTTTTTTTTGAAAACACAGAGAGTGGTGGGTGCGTGGAACAGGCTGCCAGGTGAGGTGGTGCAAGCAGATACAACAGCAACGTCTAGCAGGCATTTAAACAGGCACACGAACAGGAAATGGAGGGTATAGACCATGTGCAGGCAGATGAATTGGCATCATGGTCAGCACAGACATGGTGGGCCAAAGGGCCTGTTCCTGTGCTTGACACCATCCAGGACACAGCAGCCCACTTGACTGGCCCCTCACTCACCACTCGAAACGCTCGCTCCCTCTACCACTGACAGTGTCAGCAGTGGGAACCACACACCAAACAGACTGGTAATTTGGGCCGCATCTCCAACCCCTCCCGACGGGAAGGAGGGGGCAGCAGGTGCAGGAGACCACCACCACCTGCAGATTCCCCTCCAACTCACCCACCATCCTGACTTGGAATATATAATCACTGATCCTTCACAATCACTGGGTCTAAATCCTGGAACTCCCATGTTTCTTTACAACATACACCAGACCAGTTCAGCCCTTTAAATCTATCCCTCACCAAGCAATCCCATTCCCCACCGACTTTTCCCTGTTGCATAATCTCCCCACATTCCCATCAACTCACCCCAGATTCTCCCACTCACCCCAAACACTAGGGGCAACTAACCTCCCAACTTCACATCTTTAGGATGAGGGAGGAAACCGGAGCACCCAAGGGAAACCCACGCGGTTACAGGGAGAATGTGCAAACTCCACACACGGACAGTGCTGGAGGTCGGGATCAAACCCGGGTCTCTGGTGCTGTGAGGCAGCGGCTCTACCCACCCTGTGCGTGGCCTCCCAGCGGCACTGTGGGAACACCATCACCAGAAGGAGACACAAGGGAGATTGCAGATGCTGTAATATGGAGCAACACACAAGATGCAGGAGGAACTCAGCGGTATCCATGGAAGGGAATGGACATTTCGGTCTCGTCCCAAAACGTCGACTGTCCATTCACCTCCACAGATGCTGCCTGACCTACTGAGCATCTTGTTTGTGCAGGAGGAACTCAGCAGGTCAGGCAGCATCTGTGGATGGACAGCAGGGGCTTCCTCTGTAGCTGTGACACTTTACTCTGCACTGTTATTGTTTTTACTTGTACTACATCAATGCACTCTGTACTACCTCAATGTAACTGCACTGTGTAATGAATTGACCTGCACAATCGGTATGCAAGATGAGTTTTTCACCGTACCTTGGTACAAGTGACAATAATAAACCAATACCAATACTACCTTCTCTAGGTCAATCAGGATGGATAATACACACCAGACTAGAGAGCAACGCCCACATCCTGTGTATGAGCAACAAAAATACCACAACGGGGACCTAGAAACTCTGACAGGTTGGCAACACTCATGCTTCAGAGCGGCTCTCTATTGTAATCAGTCAGATGTATTCAGAAACCAACAGCTCAGTGCAGGTGAACAAGAAGCAGCTTAAGCTCACTCCCGCGTGGCTGGGTAAAAGTAGGTGAACTAGATGTCAAAGGTGAGCTGGATTAGCAGAGGCAGACAGAACAGTTGGTCGCATGTAATTACACGGCACAGTGCCAACAGGAGGACGGAGAGGGACACGGTGATGTAGCAACGGGGGGGGGGGCACAGTAGTGTAGCGGTTGGCGTAACGCTATCACAGCACCAGCGACCGGGGTTCAATTCCCGCCGCTGTCTGTGAGGAGTTTGTACGTTCTCCCCGTGTCTGCGTGGGTTTCCTCCGTGTGCTCTGATTTCCTCCCACATTCCAAAGACATATGGGTTAGTAGGTTAACGTGGGTGTAATTGGGCAGTGCGGGCTCGTTGGGCCAGAAGTTGTGCCAGTTACCATACTGTGTAAATAAAGTTTTTTTTTTAAAAAAAGCGGTTTTTAAAGTGGAAAGATAAAGCAGTCTCCAGACTTACGTGGAGCCTGACCACTGGGCTAGAATAGTTGGGCTCAATGGCCTTCTGTGTTGCGTTTTCAGTGCAATTCTACCCAACTTGTTTCTCCCATTAATTTGTGACGGGGTCGCTCACTGTGCCTTTACTGATGGGTTCAAATCCCACCTCAGACACAGGAAGACAAACCCAGGCTGACTCTTCCGTGGAGCACTGAGGGAATGTTTGATTGGTTTATTATTGTCACATGTACCGAGATACAGTGACAAGCCTTTGTCTGCGTGCCATCCAGACAGATCATCCCATACATAATTACATCGAGGTAGTTAAAGGGAAACAGAATGCAGAATATATTTCTACAGTTACAGAGACAGTGCAGGTAGACAAATAAATTGAAAAGGCCACAGCGAGGTAGAGTGTGAGATTAAGAGCTGATCTTTTAGCGTACAAGAGGTCCGTTAAAAAGTCTGATAACAGCAGGATAGAAGCTGTCCTTGAGCCTGGTGGTACGTGTTCTCAAGCTTTTATATTTTAGTCTCATTGCCCACATGGAAGTAAGATAAGATTTCTTTGTTAGTCACATGTACATCGAAACACACAGTGAAATACATCTTTATGCGTAAAGTGTTCTGGGGGCAGCCCGCAAGTGTCGCCACGCTTCCGGCACCAACATATCACACCCACAACTTCCTAACCCATACGTCTTTGGAACATGGGAGGAAACCGGAGCCCCCGGAGGAAACCCACGCAGACACAGGGAGACCGTACAAACTCCTTACAGGCAGCGGCTGGAATTGAACCTGGGTCGCTGGCGCTGCAATAGCGTTACACTAACCATTACACTGCCCTGCCTGCCCTAGTAGGCGGAAATAGCGTTCCTGGGAATGCTTAATGATGAATCATACAGTACAGAAACAGACCCTTCGGCCCACCTTGTCCATGCCGACCGTGATACCTATTGATGCTAATCCCATTTGGCTGCGTTAGACCCATGTCCCTTTATGCTTTTCCTATCCAAGTACCTGTTCAAATGCCTTTTAAGTGTTGTATTTGTATCTGCCTCTGCCTCCTCTTCTGGCAGCTCATCCCAGATAACCATCACCCTCTGTGTGAAAGACTTACCCCTCAGATTTCCTTTAAGTCTTTCCCCTCTCCCCTTAAACCTGCGACCTCCAGTTCCAGACTCCCCTGCCCTGTGAAAAAAAGACTGCTACCATCCACCTTATCCACGCCTCTCATCATTTTATAAACCTCTATACGGTCACCCCTCAGCCTTCTACCTTACAGTGAGAATAAACCCAGTTTATTCAACCTCCATTCCAGGAGACATCCTGGCAAATCCCTCCCGATTTCCCTGCTATAAACCTCTATGTCACCCCTCAGCCTCCTACCTTACAGTGAGAATAAACCCAGCCTCTTCAACCTCTCCTTATAACCACAGCCTTCCATTCCCGGGGACATCCTGGTGAATCCCTCCCGATTTCCCTGCTATTCCTGGCAAGGTTTATCCCTTGATCAAAACCACATCACCATGCTGCAGTGATCAGACTGAACTACCTAAAACAGAGTTTGCAACCAAAGTCATCCTGTGGCCTTGAACATCACCAGAAAAAGCAAATCAATCTCTTTCTTCTTTTAATCATCTGTGCTTTTAAGAAAACTAAAAAAAACAAATTCCGAAAGTGTCAAATTTGTCACAGCCTTGATATTCTGATTGGATGTGAAGACCCAGTACCTTCAGTTGGTTACCGAGTACTTGAACCCATGACCTTGTGAGTCAGAGGGAAGATTCATGTCTGACACCACAATCTCTGAATTCATGCTAATGCAACCTCAATAATCTAACAGACTTATGCACATTTCTAACAGCTACCCATAAATATGCCCCCCTTTCCTCTCTAACAATGCATTGACTGAGATCAGTCAGTTCTCTCTCCTTGGATTCATGGCTCCACAAATAGAGGAATCAGATAGGGCTCGTGAGGATTATAGAGTAGCAAGGAAGGAACTTAAGAAGGGGCTGAGGAGAGCAAGAAGGGGACTTGAAAAGGCTTTGGCTAGTAGGGTTAAAGAGAATCCCACTGATTTTTTCTCGTACGTGAAGAGCAGAAGGATGGCTAGAGTAAAGGTAGGTCCGATTAAAGACAAAGGTGGGAAGATGTGCCTGGAAGCTGTGGAAGTGGGTGAGGTTCTCAATGAATACTCCTCTTCAGTATTCACCAAGGAGGGGGGTCTTGATGATGCTGAGGACAGTGTTGGTAAGGGTAATGTTCTAGAGTATGTAGATATCAAGAGAGAGGATGTGTTGGAGTTGTTAGAAAATATTAGGACAGATAAATCCGTGGGGCCTGACGGAATATTCCCCAGGCTGCTTCATGAGGCAAGGGAGGAGATTGCTGAACCATTGGCTAGGATCTTTGAGTCCTCGTTGTCCACGGGGATGGTACCAGAGGATTGGAGGGTGGCGAATGTTGTCCCCTTATTCAAAAAAGGTAGTAGGGATAGTCCAGGGAATTACAGACCAGTGAGCCTTACGTCTGTGGTGGGTAAGCTGCTAGAAAGGATTCAAAGAGATAGGATCTATGATCATTTAGAGAATCATGGACTGATTAGGGACAGCCAGCATGGCTTTGTGAAGGGAAGATCTTGCCTCACAAGCCTGATAGTGTTCTTTGACGAGGTGACCAGAAAGGTTGATGAGGGCAGTGCAGTAGATGTGGTCTACATGGATTTTAGTAAGGCGTTTGACAAGGTTCCACATGGTAGGTTTCTTCAGAATGTCAGAGGCCAAGGGATCTGGGGAAGCTTGGCCATGTGGATTCAGAATTGGCTTGCCTGTAGAAAGCAGAGGGTTGTGGTGGAGGGAGTGCATTTGGATTGGAGGGCTGTGACTAGTGGTGTCCAACAGGGATCGGTTCTGGGACCTCTACTTTTTGTGATATTTATTAATGACTTAGATGAGAGGGTGGAAGGGTGGGTTAGCAAGTTTGCAGATAACACAAAGATCTGTAGTGTTGTGGATAGTGTGGAGGGCTGTCGAAGCTTACAGAGGGATATTGATAGGATGCAGAGCTTGGGCTGAGAAGTGGCAGATGGAGTTCAATCCGGAGAAGTGTGAGGTAGTACAGTTTGGAAGGACAAACTCCAAGGCAGAATACAAGGTAAATGGCAGGATTCTGGGCAGTTTGGACGAGCAGAGGGATCTGGGGGTTCATATCCACAGATCACTGAAAGTTGCCACACAAGTGGATAGGGTAGTTAAGAAAGCCTATGGGATGTTAGCTTTCATAAATCATGGGATCGAGCTTAAGAGCCACGAAGTAATGATGCAGTTTTACAAAACTCTGGTTAGACCACATTTAGAGTACTGTGTCCAGTTCTGGTCGCCTCATTATAGGAAGGATGTGGAGGCATTGGAAAGGGTGCAGAGGAGATTTACCAGGATGCTGCCTGGATTAGAGAGTATGGATTATGAGGAGAGACTAAAGGAGCTAGGGCTTTATTCATTGGAGAGAAGGAGGATGAGGGGAGACATGATAGAGGTGTACAAAATATTACGAATAGATAGAGTGGACATCCAGCATCTCTTTCCCAGGGCACCAATGCTCAATACAAGAGGATATGGCTTTAAGGTAATGGGTGGGAAGTTCAAGGGAGACATCAGAGGGAGGTTTTTCACCCAGAGAGTGGTTGGTGCATGGAATGCGCTGCCTGGGGTGGTGGTGGAGGCTGATACGTTGGGCAAGTTCAAGAGGTTGTTATATAAGCACATGGAGGAATTTAAGATAGAGGGATATGTGGGATGAAGGGGTTAGATAGTCTTAGGAGTGGTTTGAAGGTCGGCACAACATGGTGGGCCGAAGGGCCTGTATTGTTCTATGATTCTATGAAGGTCACATTATTGGAAGATGTGGACTCTACACATACAAGTACCATCGCCTCCCTCTCTCGCTGTCTTGACTTCAACAGAGAAAGGCCATCCCCTCATTATTGAAGGCACAAGATACTGCAGATGCTGAAATCAGGAACAACAAAACACAGGAGGAACTCAGTGGGTCAGGAAACAGCAGAGGGAAACAGACAAGTTGACGTTTTGGGTCAAGATCCAGATGAGAGGAGTTTGTTTGTTGATCCCCACATTATTGCCGGTTCAAAATGAACAAGCTCCCACCCCACTCCATCACAGAGGACTTTAGATTGAGGGTCAAGTCAAGTATACTGTCATATGCACAAGTACATGTATGAGCAGGTGCAATGAAAATCTTCATTGCATCACAGGCACATCGCATTAGAGACACAAACCTCACAAAGAAAAACATAAATTGTACAAAATTATACAAGAAAGAACAGAATTAGAACAAAATACAAGTCCATTGTAGTGCAAAGTGGTCATGGTGTTGCTACACTGAGGCAGTGATTAGGGTTGTGCTGGTTGGTTCAAGAACTGAATGGTTGAAGGGAAGTAGCTGTTCCTGAACCTGGGGGTGTGGGACTTCGGGTTTCTGTACCTCCTGCCCAATGGTAGCTGCGAGAAGAGGGCATGGCCTGGATGGTGGGGATCATTGATAATGGATGTTGCCTTCTTTAGGCAGCACCTCCTGTAGATACTATCAGTGGTGGGGAGGGATGTGCCCGTGACGTACTGGGCCGAGTCCACTCCTCTCTGCAGCTGCTTAGTTTCAGACAAAATACTTGTGCACAAACAGGGACTTTTCCCTGTGCAGCCAGAAAGGTTTGGGGACATTCAGATGAGGCAGCCCAGTTTAGTAAGAAAGACACTGGCCTTGCCAACAATGCGAACATCCTGAAAAATGAACATGTATAAAATATTCCAAAGGGATTTGCTCTCAGAGAGAGAGGGAATTAGATCCCCCTGGAAGAAGGACCGGTAGCCAAAAACCAAAGGAGGTTTACTTGGTAAACGAGGCCAATGAAGGGAAGTTTCCTTAATCCTTCATAACGTAAGTACAACGAGGAACAGATTCAATCTACAGGCCATCCTGGGGTAATTGATGGGTTCCGTTTTTACAGACATCCATGTCGATTTTGTCTGCAAATCAGAAACTACAGAAACATCACTCGATATGGTAACTGCACCTCCACAGTGTTGTAATGAGTGGCATCAAAAACACATCAGACTGATAAGAACAATTACTGAAAGTGGCGAGGGAGACAGGAAACTAGTTCTGCTGTTCGTAGGAAAAAACATATGTATGTCGAACTTTTGAATTTAGTAACATTACAGGAACTCGCTGGTACGTAGGGGTGTCCATAAGTCGGATGTTCATAACAGGGGGCATCCTCTGTGGGGATAACTTTGCCACAAGGAAACATTTACAGGGCAAGAGAAGGGGTGTGGGACTAACTGGAGAGGTCTTGCAAACATTCTGCACATGTACAATGGGTTGAGCGACCTGTAATAATCGAGTCTGTGTATCTTGAAGGGCGACAAGGGACTAGCTTTCCTTTCTACCTGTGGCACAAGCCCAATGTGATCGCAAGTTACTTGGTACGGCAGCTGCTCTGCCCAGGACCACAAGAAACTGCAGAGAGTTGTGGACACAGCCCAGCGCATCACGGAAACCAGCCTCCCCTCCTTGGACTCTGTCTTTACCTCTCGCTGTCTTGGCAAAGCAGCCAGCATAATCAAAGACCCCACCCACCCGGGACATTCTCTCTTCTCTCCTCTTCCATCAGGTAGAAGATACAGGAGCCCCAGGGCACGTACCACCAGACTTAAGGACAGCTTCTACCCCACTGTAATAAGACTATTGAACGGTTCCCTTATACGATGAGATGGACTCTGACCTCACGATCTACCTTGTTGTGACCTTGCACCTTATTGCACTGCACTTTCTCTGTAGCTGTGACACTTTACTCTGTACTGTTATTGTTTTTACCTGTACTACATCAATGCACTCTGTGCAAACTCAATGTAACTGCACCGTGTAATGAATTGACCTGTACAATCGGTACGCAAGACAAGTTTTTCACTGTACCTCAGTACAAGTGACAATAATAAACCAATAAACCCCCAGAAGAAAAGCCAACTCACACTAGCAGGGAAAATTAACAAACATACCAAGGTTTCCATTAATTCTTTCCATAATTCATGAAGGATTTGATTACCAAACTAATTAGCTCACACTGTATAGTGGCCCACAAGGCTCAAGTTCTGGTGACAACAGTGCAATTGTTTAAAGCCTGAACGTGCTGCCTTCTATCCAAGACTCACCATCTGAAGGGAGCAGTGAGATTTGTACCACCAAGGTGATGAATGCCAACTTGAATAAGTTATTTTGAACCTGTTCATATCCAAGGCAGATTAGTTGCCTCTAGTCCAGGGAATTTTATTCTACAGGGCTTAGGCATTCCTTAGGCTACACCATCAGCACGAAGCAGGTAGATTTTATTTCCCGTTGGGATTCAGCAAACAATTAACTTTCCATGTAGGTGAGCAAAAACTGATTGTGGACTTCAGGAAGGGGCAGTCAGGAGAACACACACCAGTCCTCATTGAGGGGTCAGCGGTGGAAAGGGTGAGCAGCTTCAAGTTACTGGCTGTCAACATCTCAGAGGATCTATCCTGGGCCCAACACATTGATGCAATCATGAAGAAGGCACATCAGCGGCTCTACTTCATTAGGAGTTTGAGGAGATTTGTTATGTCACCAAAGACTCTTGCAAATTTCTACAGCTGTACAATGGAGAGCATTCTGACTGGTTGCATCACCGCCTGGTACGGAGGCTCCAATGCACAGAATCGCAAGAGGGTGCAGAGGGTTGTAGACTCAGCCAACTCCATCACGGGCACAACCCTCCCCACCATCGAGGACATCTCCAAGAGGAAGTGCCTTGAGAAAGCGGTATCTATCACTAAGGACCCTCACCACCTGGGACATGCCCTCTTCACGTTACTACCATCGGGGAGGAGGTACAGGAGCCTGAAGACCCACACTCAATGATTCAGAAACAGCATCTTCCCCTCCGCCATCAGATTTCTGAACGGTCCATGAACCCATGAACACTACCTCATCATTCCTTTCTCTTTTGCACTATTTAGTTTTGTAATTTATGGTAATCTGATGCCTTTGCACTGTACTGCTGCCGCAGAACAACAAGTTTCACATCATCTAAGTCGCTGATAATAAATCAGATTCTGAAAAGTAACTGCAGATGTTGGAAATCTGAAATAAAAACAGAAAATGCTGGAAACACTCAACAGGTCAGGCAGCATCTGACGACGAGTCACCGACCTGATAATTCTGTTCCTCTCTCCACAGGTGCTGCCTGACCTGCTGAGTGCTTCCAGCATTTTGTCATGTTGCTCTGTGGGAAAGCACCCTCCATCCAAACAAGAACAAAAGGTTTGCATTGCTGAAGTAACTTTCAAAGCAAAGTGCTCCACAGATAATGGAGAACTTTCCAAAGTGTGGTCACTGCTACAATGGATGAACCAGCCAATCTCTGAACAGCAAGTGCCCGTGGTAGTAAGTTACCACAGTGTCCGTGGTAGATAAGTTATTGGAGGGGATTCTGAGAAATGGTAGACGTGCACTTGGAAAGACAGGGGCTGATTAGGGATAATCAGCATGGCTTTGTGCGTGGGAGATCATGTCTTACGAATTTGATTCAGTATTTTGAAGAAGTAAAACTAAGCAGGGCAATGGGGGAAGGGAGGTAGACGTGGTCTATATGGACTTCAGTATAAGGTTCTGCAATAGTAGGCTGCTATGGAAAGTTAGATCGCATGGGATCCAGGGAGAGCTGGCTAACTGGATACACAATCGGCTTGATGGCAGGAAGCGGTGGAAGGTTGTTTCTCGGACTGGAGGCCCGTGACTAGTGGTGTCCCCCAGGGCTCGGTGCTGGGCCTATTGCTGTTTGTCATCTATAGCAATGATATGGATGAGAATGTACATGGCAAGGTTATTAAGTTTGAAGATGACACCAAAATAGGTGGTGTCTTTGACAGTGAAGATAGTTATCAGGAATTGCAGCAGGATCTTGATAAGCTGGGGAAAGTGGGCTGAGGAATGGCAAATGGAGTTTAATTCAGATAAGTGCGAGGTGTTGCATTTTGGGAAGTCAAATCAGTGTAGGACTTTCACAGTGAACAGTAGGGCTCTGGGGAGTGTTGTAGAACAAGAGGGACCTAAGAGTACATAGTTCCCTGAAAGCGGCATCACGGGTAGACAGGGTGCTGAAGAAGGCTTTTGGCAGGATGGCCTTCGTCAGTCAGGACATTGAGAAAAGAAGTTGGGAGGTTATGTTGCAGTTGTACAAGACATTAGTGAGGGTCAAACATGGAGTATTGATACATATTGGCATATCCTTCAGGGAGTACAGAGCAAGGTAATGGAATGCCCTGAGACCTAGCAGTCTTATCTATGTTGTAAGATATGGGAAACATGAGGCAATGCTTATATGGTGATTTAGGACTCGGGAGAGGATTACAAAGTTTAGGGCACCACATGTTAGGAATAAAGCAATGAGAGGAAGCAGAGGAAATTTATCCGTGTCGATCCCACAGAGAGACTGGAGGAGCTGGAGTGTTTTCCACTGAGCAGCCAAAGTTAACAGGAAATATAACACCGTTCAAAATTACATGGGGATGTGAGCAAGTCTGAAGCAGAATGTGGTCGATAGCTGAGGGCAACAGTTATAAAACAACAGGGGAAAGAGTGAGCCAGTGGGCGGCAGTGATGCAATAGAGCTACTGCTTCACAGCTCCAGAGACCCAGGTTCAATCCTGACCTCCGGTGCTGTCTGTGTGGAGTTTGCAAGTTCTCCTGGTAACCACGTGGGTTTCCCCCTGGGTGCTCCAGTTTCCTCCCACATCCCAGAGACGTGCAGGTCGGAGGGTGAATTGGCCGCTGTATGTGGGTGAGGGGTAGAATCTGAGGGAAGTTGATGGGAGTGTGGGGAGAATAAAATGGGATCAGTCTAGATAAGTGGTCAGCCAGGACGTGATGGGCTGAAGGGCCTGTTTCTGTGCCGAATGACTCTCGGCCTTCAGACGGGGAACACACACCCTGAAGGAGTGATGGTAGCAGATTCCACGGATCTTCCAAACAGGCAAATGGACATTCCCGAAGATGGAAAAGCTGATCAGAGAGCATCTCTGAAAGATTAGCATGAGCTCGATGGGCCAAGTGGCCTCCCTACTGTGCTGCAGGGTTCCAGAATTCTGAGCTCACACACAAAGCCAGCCACAGTCAGTGGGAAAGCAAATCCTGAGAGAAAGAATCAGAACATAAAATACGTCTGCTCGGACAACCCTTGCAACACACTCATCTGTCTTGCTTGTATTGTCAGTTTTAGAATCATACAACACGGAAACAGGCCCTTCAGCCCATCAAGTTCATGTTTGTCTATAAATTGGTTTATTATTGTCATATGTACCAAAGTACAGTGAAAAACTTGTCTTGAATACCGTTCATACAGTTCAATTCATTACAACAGTACATTGAGGTAGTGCAGGGTAAAACAATAACAGAATGTAGAATAAAGTGTCGCAGTTACAGAGAAAGTGCAGTGCAGGCAGATAATAAGGTGCAAGGGCGATAATGAAGTAGATTGTGAGGTCAAGAGTCCATCTTACTGTTCAATAGTTTTATAACAGCGGGATAGAAGCTGTCCTCGAGCCTGGTGGTACATGCTTTCAGGCTTTTGTATCTTTTGCCCGATGGGAGGGGGGAGAAGAGAGAATGTCCGAGGTGGGGGGGGGGTCGTCTTTGGTTATGCTGGCTGCTTTACCGAGGCAGCGAGAGGTATAAACAGAGTCCAAGGAGGGGAAGCTGGTTTCCATGATGCGCTGGGCTGTGTCCACAACTCTCTGCAGTTTCTTGTGGTCCTGGGCAGAGCAGTTGCCGTACCAAGCTGTGATGTGTCCGGATAGGATACTTTCTATGGCGCATCAATAAAAATTGGTACACTAATCACATTTACCCGTATTACATCATTACATTTGGCTATTCAAGTGACTGTCTAAATGCCTCTTATACACAGTGACTGTATCTGACTTCACCACCTTCTCTGGCAGCACGTTCCAGATATCAACCTCTCTGAGTGAAAAACTTTCCCCTCTAAACCTCCTCCATCTCATCTGAAACCTACAGAGATATTCAGAGGTCATCAATTTAAGGTGAGAGGGGGTAGGTTCAGAAGAGACGTGAGGGGTACATTTTTGACTGAGAGAGTGGTGGATGCCTGGAATGCGTTGCCTGATAGGGTGGTGGAGGCAAACTCATTGGGGGCTTTTCAGAGGGACTTGGATGAGCACATGAATGAGAGATATGGGCATTCTGTAGGTAGGAGGGAATAGCTATGTCGGCACAACATTGTGGGCCGAAGAGCCTGTTCTGTGCTGTACTGTTCTGTTCTATGTTCACAGAAACAGGCCCTTCGGCCCAACTCATCCATGCTGACCAAGATTCCGACCCGAGCTAGTCCCATTTGCCCGCATTTGGCCCTTAGCCCTCTCAACCTTTCCTATCCATCTACCTGCCTGAATGTCTTTTAAATGTTATTGTACCCACTTCTACCACTTCCCCTGGCAGCTCGTTCCCTATACCCACCCTCCTCTGTGTGGAAAAAGTTGCCCCTCAGGTCCCCTTCAAATCTTTCCCCTCTCACCTTAAACCCCTGCCCTCTAGGTTTAGACTCCCCTACCCTGGGAGAAAGTCTATGACCATCCACCTTCCCCATGCCCCTCATGATTTTATACCCTCTATAAGGTTACCCCTTGCCCTCTCATTTTAAATGCACCCACCATGGGAAAAAGATTTTTTACTAATTGTCCCCGTAAGAAATCATATTCGATAGGGGGAATTTTTTCTACACAGAGGGTGGCTGGAGTCTGGAGTGTGCTGTCTGAAGAGACGGAGGAGGCAGAGGTTTTCACAACATTTAAGTAGTACTTGAATTGCCAAGGCATTGAAGGCTACAGACCGAATGTGGGTTGGTGTAGACAGGTACAACAGGTAGGATGGCCACAAGGGGCATAGAACCATAGAACACTACAGCACAGAAAACAGGCCATTCAGCCCTTCTATTATACCAAAACTTTATTCCACTAGTCCCATTGACCTGCACCCAGTCCATAACCCTCCAGACCTCTCCCATCCATGTATCTATCCAATTTATTCTTAAAACTTAAGATTGAGCCCGCATTTACCACGTCAGATGGCAGCTCGTTCCACACTCCCACCACTCTCTAAGTGAAGACGTTCCCCCTAATGTTCCCCCTAAATCTTTCCCCTTTCACCCTAAAGCCATGTCCTCTCATACTTATCTCTCCTGATCTAGATGGAAAGAGCCTACTCGCATTTACTCTGTCTGTACCCCTCAATTTTGTAAAGCTCTATCAAATCTCCCCTCATTCTTCAGGGTTAGACAGAGTAAGGCACAATAGACAGGGTGATACACAATCTTTTTCCCAGCGAGGGGGTGCTAAGAACAAGGGGGCGCTAAAAACAAGAGGGCATAGGTTTAAAGATCAGAGGTGAGAGATTTAAAAGGGACATCAGGGACAGCTTCTTCAAAGGGTGGTGTGTATTTGGAATGAGCTGCCAGAAATAGTGGTTGAGGCGGGCACATTAGATATTTTATTGACATTTATTTAGTAGTCACATGTACATTGAAACACACAGTGAAATGCATCTTTTTGTGTTAAGAATGTGCTGGGGGCAGCCTGCAAGTGTCACCACTCTTCCGGCACCAACGTAGCATGCCCACAACTTCCTAACCTGCACGTCTTTTGGAATGTGGGAGGAAACCAGAGCACCCAGAGGAAACCCATGCAGATACAGGGAGAACGTACAAACTCCTTACAGACAGCGGAGGAATTGAACCCGGGTCGCCTGCGCTGTAATAGCATTGCGCTAACCGCTACACCACCATGCCGCCCCTTAGCAACATTGAAAAGCCATCATAAAGCAACATTAGCAACGTTGAAAACACATCTGGATAAGTCCATGGATAGGAGGGGTTCAGAGGGCTATGGGCCAAATGTGGGCAGATGGGACTAGCTCACTGCTCAACACAGTCGGCATGGACGGGTTGGGCCAAAGGGCCTGTTTCCATGTTGTATGACTCAATAAAAGTGGGGATGACAGAGACTGGATGTATGCAGAGATCTCGGATTGGGTTGGGATGCCGTGTCACTCAACAGGGAACAAGGAAGTGTTGAGAAGGAATGGCCAACCTCTTCGTGACATAGTGTCATGACAACAAACTTGCCCTCAATGTCAGCAAAACAAAAGATCTGTGCATTGACTACAGGAAGGGGAGTGGTGCACATGCACCTGCCTGCATCAACAGTGCTGAGGTTGAGAGGGTTGAGAGCTTCAAGTTCCTCTGAATGAACATCACCCTGCCTGTCCTGGTCCAACCACATAGACATCACGGCCAAGAAAGCTCACCATGGCTCTACTTCCTCAAGAGGCTAAAGAAATTTGGCATGATCCTCACCAACTTTTATCAATGCACCATAGAAAGCATCTGATCTAGATGTATCACGGCTTGGTGTGGCAACTGCTCTGTCCGGGACCGCAAGAAACTGCAGAAACCATGGACAGAGACCAGCCTCCCCTCCATGGACTCTGTCTACACTTCTCGCTGCCTTGGTAAAGCAGCCAACATAATCTAGTCCCCTCCCATCCCGGATATTCTTCCCTTCTCCTCCTCCCATCGGGCAGGAGGTACAAAAGCCTGAAAGCCACGTACCACCAGGCTCAGGAGGACAGCTTCTATCACACTGTTATAAGACTACTGAATGGTCCCCTAGTACAATAAGATGGACTCTTGACCTCACAATTTACCTCGTTATGACCTTGCACCTTATGGTCTGCCTGCACTTTCTCTGTAACTGTAACACTGTATTCTGCATTCTGTATTGTTTTACCTTGTACTACCTGAATGTGCTGTGTAATGAATTGATCTGTACAAACGACATGTAAGACAAGATTTTCACTGTAACTTGGTACAAGTGACAATAATAAACCAATTCCAATATTTCACTGGCGGGCTTGGTTTAAACCTGTTCCATGTCAAGATTTTAAAAATACACAACACAACAGGTCAGGACATGAACTTGACTTCTCCCATGATCTTAGGCTTGACAGGAACACCACAATGTACCCATGCATTAAACACAGTTGGTTTCAGCCCCACTCACAGCCGCGCCATCAAAAATAACACGCGTTCGGTGTGGTCTGTGCTCGCTTTGCCCTGGAGTCAGTACAAGCATGTAGTTCCTCCAAGGACATAGTTCCCATAAAGTAGCATCACAGGTAGACAGGGTGGAGAAGGCAGCTTTTGGTCCGCTGGCCTTCATCAGTCAGGGAAGTGAGTATAGAATCTGGATGTTACTTTGCAGTTGTACAAGACATTGGTGAGGCCGCATTTGAAGTATTGCGTTCAGTTTTGGTCACCTTGCTATGGGAAAGGTGCTATTAAGCTGGAAAGAGTACAGAGGAGATTTACGAGGATGTCGCTGGGTCTTAAAGGATTGGGTGACAGGGAGAGGTTGGGCAGGTTTGTACTTTATTCCTTGGAGTGTCATAGAGTCATCCAGCATAGAAACAGGCCCTTCAGCCCAACCAGTCCATGCCAACCAAGATCCCCCATCTAAGCTGGTCCCATTTGCCTGCATTTGACCCATATCCTTCTAAACATTTCCTATCCATGTAGCTGTCCAAGTGCTTTTTGAATGTTGATTTTATAGAGGTCTGATCTTATAGAGGTGTACAAAATCATGAGGGGCATAGATCAGGTGAATGCACTCAGTCTTTTTCCCAGGGTTGGGAATCAAGAACTAGAGGGCATAGGTTCAAGGTGAGAGGGGAGAGATTTGAAAAGAACTTGAGGGGCAACTTTTTCACCAGAGGGTGGTCAGTATATGGAACGAGCTGCCACAGGAAGTGGTTGAGGCAGGTACATTAACAACATTTAAAAGGCACTCGGACAGGTACATAGATAGGAAAGATTTAGAGGGATATGGGCCAAACGCGGGCAAATGGGATCAGCTTAGATGGGCACCTTGGTCGGCATGGACCCAATGGGGCAAAGGGCCTGTTTTCTGTGTTGTATGACTGTGACTCTGAATCAGCAGGAACTGAACAGGAATTAGCGGAAGTGGTGACACATGAACTACCCCAGCCCATCTCTCTGACAGACACTGCAGGTCGTGATCTCCCACCGTCTCACTGTGTCCACCCCTGCTTCCGTATCCTCGAGAACGGGACCCCCAACACAGGTCTCCTTTGGTGTCTGCCGCTCCCTCCCATCCTTTACCCCACCAGAACTACCCCTCTGATCTCCCTCTCAACACCTAATGTTCAGAGACATTCACCTTGGCCATGACCCAACCTGAGCGGGGGGGGGGGGGGGGGGGGGGGCGGGGAGAGGAGGGAGGGACGGAGTGAGGGAGGGCAGTGCCAGGGAGGGAGGGAGGTGGGCACCGAGAAGGGACGGAGGGGCTGGGGGAGGGGGGGGAGGTGCTGAAAGAGGGAGGGGCACGCCAAGGGAGGGAGGGGGGGAGGGAGGGAGTGTGGGAGCACCGAGGGAGGGCCGAGGAGTGAGGGGAGGGAGTGTGGGGGCACCGAGGAGGGAGGGAGGCGGCGCCAGGGAGGGGGGACCGAGGGGGAAGGGGGGGGAGGGGAGGGGGTACCGAGGAGGGAGAGTGAACATTTTGCCCGTGTTCAGACATCACTCAGAACATTCCAGGATGAACAAATGATGCAGCTGAACTCAACACCTCTAGGCAATTCCCAGCAGGGACTTGGTCCGGTGTCTCTGCCTCTGTGTGCGTTTCCCACCCAGTGATTCCCCTCAACCCCAGACGGCCGACACCCTCTGTCACCCAGTGGGTCTCCCCTGAAGGAAAGCAGCCCCTTCCAGCGACACAACCGCGGGGCAAATGGTCCCTTCACCCACACGTGGACACCTCATCCTTCTGTTCAGGAACAATATCTGCCTCCACACTACCTCCATCTCACACACAGAATGACACAGGTACAAGTCAGGCCTGACACTGTACACCCCGCATACACACACAAAGTCCATCCCAAGGAGACGTTACTGATTACAATCACCTCTCCATCCCCACACACACACACACACAGAGTACAATCCACGCTGGACAATTTATAGAACATAGAACAATACAGTACAATACAGGCCCTTCGGCCCACAATGTTGTGCCGACCTTTAAACCTCGCCTAAAACCCCTTCCTCCCACATATCCCTCTATTTTAAATTCCTCCATATCCTCATCTGGTAATCTCTTGAATTTGACCAATGGACCTGCCTCCTCCACCACCCCAGGCAGCGCATTCCATGCCCCAACCACTCTCTGGGTAAAAAAACCTCCCTCTAATATCTCCCTTGAACCTCCCACCCATTACTTTAAAGCCATGCCCTCTTGTATTGACCATTGGTGCCCTGGGAAAGAGGAGCTGGCTGTCCACTCGAATTACGTTGCTCTTCTTAAGTTGCTCCTACCGCCGTTACTACAGAGAGGGGGAGGAATATGACAAGCACGACAGTAAACATCCAGTAACTCACCGCTTTTTCCCCTATCCCGCACCGGTTCAGTTTAACACAGCCCAGCTCCCGGTTCCAATTCGAAGAGCCTTCCCCTTTAAGGAACTCCAGAGGTGGGTGGTGGGGGAAGAGAAAATCCCTTTCCGAGTCGCTTTAAGAGGGTTTTAAAATGTTCTTCACATTTGATGGATGTGGTGGTGAATCCTCGGACGCAGCAAGACACACAGAGATGTCCTTTTATTGGGAAGATTGACACTGCAAGGTTACAGAACAATTGTGAGCGAGTGTATGTCTGTGCTCTTTCAGCTCTCCGCCGCTGTTATTACAATAAAGAAGAGCTTAAAACACGCACACACAGAGCCAGCTATTGTGCTGAGGGGGAAACTGCATGAAACGGGTCGGCCCTTGGTTCACAGAACTGAAGCGGAGTCTCTGGGTTATTGCTGTGTTAGTTACAACCTCGCTATGTCAGTTCTCGCCCCGCTTTCAGTCCCGAGGTGTGATTGTGAGCTGGTGTTCGCTGTGTTCCTGACTTCCTTTCTCTCCAAAGCGATTTGCGAGGCTCGGATTGGGAAGGGGAGGGAGGTGCCGCCCAGGAACACGCCCCCAGAACCAAGTTAAAGGAACAGCGCGCTCTAGGCATGTATCTGACACATGCAGACCCTCCCAACACATTCCTTAAGTACACACCCGTGAGTGCGTGTGTTGTATGTTTTGTGCATGTGTTGTTTGTGCGTGCACGTTGTGTGTGTGTTTTGTGCATGTGTTTTATGTCTGTTTGTGCGTGTGTTTTGTGTGTTTGTTCATGTGTTGTGTGTGCGTGTGTGGTGTGTTTGTTCATGTGTTTGTGCATGTGTTTGTTCATGTGTTTGTGCATGTGTTTTGTGTGTGTGTTTGTTCATGTGTTGTTTGTGAGTGTTTTGTGCACGTGTTCATGTGTTTGTGCATGTGTTTGTTCATGTGTTTGTGCATGTGTTTTGTGTGTGTGTTTGTTCATGTGTTGTTTGTGCGTGTGTTCATGTGTTGTTTGTGAGTGTTTTGTGCACGTGTTCATGTGTTTGTGCATGTGTTTATTCATGTGTTGTTTGTGTGTGTGTTTTGTGCGTGTGTTTATTCATGTGTTGTTTGTGAGTGTGTTTTGTGTACGTGTTCATGTGTTTGTGCATGTGTTTATTCATGTGTTGTTTGTGTGTGTGTTTTGTGCGTGTTTGTTCATGTGCTGTTTGTGCGTGTGTTGTTTGTGCGTGTGTTTGTTCATGTGTTGTCTGTGCGTGTGTTTTGTGCATGTTTGTTCATGTGTTGTTTGTGCGTGTGTTTTGTGCATGTGTTTGTTCATGTGTTGTTTGTGTGTGTGTTTTGTGCATGTTTGTTCACATGCTGTTTGTGCATGTGTTTTGTGTGTGTGTTTGTTCATGTGTTGTTTGTGTGTGTGTTTTGTGCATGTTTGTTCACATGCTGTTTGTGCATGTGTTTTGTGTGTGTGTTTGTTCATGTGTTGTTTATGCATGTTTTGTGTGTGTGTTTGTTCGTGTTGTTTGTGCATGTGTTTTGTGTGTGTTTGTTCATGTGTTGATTGTGCGTGTATTTTGTGTGTGCATGTTGTGTGTGTGTTTTGTGCATGTGTTTTGTGTGAGTGTGATGTGCAAAAGATTTTGACTCTCTATGCTATCTATACCTCGAGTAACCTTACATACTTCTAGCCTTCCCTCATGGACTCTGTCTACACTTCTCACTGCCTCGGTAAATCAAAGACCCCACCCACCCCGGACATTCTCTCTTCTCCCCCCTCCCATCGGGCAGAAGATACAAAAGCCTGAGAGCACGTACCACCAGGCTCAAGGACAACTTCTATCCTGCTGGTATAAGACTATCGAATGGCCCCCTATTACGATAAGATGGACTCTTGACCTCACAATCTACCTCGTTATGACCTTGCATGTTCTATGATGGGCAATGTGGGAGGGAAGGGTTAGGTAGATCTTAGAGCAGGATAAAGTGTTGGCACAACATTGTGGGCTGAAGGGCCTGTACTGTGCTGTAGTGTTCTATGTTCTAAAACAAAAAAGAACCATTGTAATGCAAAATGGTCATAGTGTTGCTTTACTGAGGTAGTGATTAGGGTTGTGCCGGTTGGTTCAAGAACCGAATGGTTGAAGGGAAGTAGCTGTTCCTGAATTTGGTGGTGTGGGACTTTAGGCTTCTGTACCTCCTGCCCGATGGTAGCTGCAAGAAGATGGCATGGCCCGGATGATGGGGATCTTTGATGATAGATGTTGCCTTCTTTGAGGCAGTGCTTCATATGGATACTACCGATGGTGGGGAGGGACGTGCCTGTGATGTGTTGGGCTGAATCCACTACTCAGGTATCAGGCAGTGATACCTGATGTAACACAGTGACACAGAAACCCAGAGGTTATCAGAGGTTACTGCAGCCCCTAGCTCTGACGTCAAGATTGTGACGCACTCACTGTGGCTCCTGGAAGCTCTGTTTTCTGTGCTATAGAAAGAAGTCAAACTGCAAGGAGGTCGTCTATATCTGCTGTGCTGGCTTCTAACAGAGTCAGCCAAGGCTGCAGACAAAGACCAGGCAGTTGTGTTTGGAGGGGCCTTCGATGGTTGTTGGTCACTATGATCCCTCCCTCTGACCTGTCGGAGTAAGCTGTGTTGGCTGTGACTGTTTACAGTTGGCTAATGAATGGCAGACTGTCGGTCATTCCTCTGCCTGGGATAATATTTAATGTCCCGTGATCACTGACCTGTTCTAGTTCCCAGTCAGGACAATGTCACAACTTAAAACTCTCAGCCTTGTTCTCCAAACCCTCTGTGGACTCGGCCCTCTCTCCAACCCTCTTTAGCTCTGCAACCCTCTGAGATGTCTGTACTCCTCCAATTCTGCCTGTCCCCATTGTTGGAATTGCAATTGGTTTATTGGTACAGTGAAAATCTTGTCTTGCATACCGTTCATACAGATCAATTCATTACACAGTGCTTTGAGGTAGTACAGGGTAAAACAATAACAGAATACAGAATAAAGTGTTACAGTTACAGTGAAAGTGCAGTGCAGGTAGACAATAAGGTGCAAGTTCATAACAAGGTAGATTGTGAGGTCAAGAGTCCATCTTATCGTACTAGGGGACCGTTTCAATAGTCTTTATAACAGCGGGTAGAAGCTGTCCTTGAGCCTGGTGGTACGTGCTTTCAGGCTTTTGCATCTTCTGCCTGATGGGAGAAAAGAGAATGTCCAGGGTGGGTGGGGTCTTTGATTATGCTGGCTGCTTCACCGAGGCAGCAAGGAGTCCATGGAGGGGAGGCTGGTTTCCGTGACGGGCTGAGCTGTGTCCACAACTCTCTGCACTTTCTTGCAGTCCCGGGCAGAGCAGTTGCCATACCAAGCCGTGATGCATCCAAATAGGATGCTTTCTGTGGCGCATCGCTGAAAATTAGTGAGTGCCAAAGGGGACATACCGAATTTCTTTAGCCTCCTGAGGAAGTAGAGGCACTGGTGAGCTTTCTTGGCCGTGACATCTACGTGGTTGGACCAGATTTCTGCTCCACCATTGGCTCTTGCACTTTCAGCTGCCTGAGGTCTGGAATCCCCTCCCTGGATCTCCCTACCGCCCTCTCCTCCTTAAGACCTACCTCACTGTTGGAGCTCATAGAGTCCTAGTGAGATACAGCACGGAAACGGGCCCTTTGGCCCATCGAGTCCACACTGACCATCAACCACCCCCTTACACCAATCCTACATTACACCCCATTTTATTCTCCCCACATTCCCATCAATTCCCCCCAGATTCTACCCCTCACCTAGACATGAGGGGCAATTTACTGTGGCCAACTAACCCACTTGTCCTTCAGATGTGGGAGGAAACCGGAGCATCCGGGGGAAACCAACGCAGTCACAGGGAGAACGTGCAAACTCCACACAGACAGTGCCGGAGGTCAGGATTGAACCTGGGTCACAGGAGCTGTGTGGTTGCAGCTCTCCCATCTGTGCCACTGTGCTGTCCAAAGCTCCTAGTTATCTGCCCTACCATCTCACTATACGAATGAGAGGCAACTTGTTTCATCGTCGTCCGACAAGATGGCTTTGGACGTCTTGCTGCTTTAACAGCGTGATGTAAATGCAAGTGTCATTGTGTAGAGGGATAAATCCCATCTTCCATTCATAGAGTCATACAGCCAGAAACAGGCCCTTCGGCCCAACTTGTCCATGCTAACCAAGTTACCTACCTGAGCTGCCTACCATTTGCTTGCACTTCAGAATCAGAATCAGATTTATTATCACTGAGTCAGATGACATGAAATGTGTTGTTTTGCGGCAGCAGTACAGTGCAAAGACATAAATATCTATAAATTACAAAATAAATAAATAGTGCAAAAAAAAGCAATAATGAGATAATGTTCATGGGTTCATGGACCGTTCTGAAATCTGATGGCAGAGAGGAAGAAGCTGTTCCTGAATTGTTGAGTGTGGGTCTTCAGTGTCCCGTATCTCCCCCCGACGGAGCCCATAACCCAGATCCCTCCAAATCTTTCCTATCCATGTACCTGTCTGAATGTCTTTTAACCATTGTTAATGTACCCACCTCTACCACTTCCTCTGGCAGCTCGTTCTACACACCCACCACCCTCTGTGTGGAGAAAGTTGCCCCTCAGGTCCCCTTTAAATCTTTCCCCTCTCACCCTAAACCTCTGTTCTCTAGTTTAGGACTCCTTTACATTGGGGAAAAGCGTGTGACCTTATTGAATTGAAACCTCTATGCTTCTGATGACTCTATAAATTTCTATAAGGTCACCCCTCAGTCTCCTTCACTCCAGGGAAAAGTCCCAGCAGATCAAGTCTCACCTTACAACTTAATGATCCAGGCAACATCCCTGTGAGCCTTTTCTGTACTCCCTCTCACTTACAGCTCTGACAGCTCCTCTTTGGTCTGCGTGGTCTGCTGCCTCATAGCCACAGTGACCCAGGTTCAATCCTAACCTCTGGTGCTGTCTGTGTGGAGTTTGCAGGTTTGGGTCATACAGGGGAGAAACAGGCCCGTTGCATCCACGCCGACCATCGTACTACCTGCACTAATCCCACTTATCAACACTTGCTCCGTAGCCTTCGAAACCCTGGTGATTCAAGTGCTTGTCAAGATGCTTCCTAAAGGTTGTGGGAGTCTATGCCTCCACCACCCTCTCAGGGAGTGTGTTCCAGATCGCAAACCACACCCCCAACCCGGGTGAAAAACTTCTTCCTCGGATCCCCTCTAAACCTCTGCCCACTGTCTGAAACCTCTGGCCTCCAGTGTTAGACAACGCTGCTGTGGGGACAAGTTCTGATCACCTTACCTGCGCCGCTCATTCTCTCTTCTCTCCTCTTCCATCGGGTAGAAGATACAGGAGCCTGAGGGCACGTACCACCAGGCTCAAGGACAGCTTCTACCCTACTGTGATAAAACTATTGAACAATGAGATGGACTCTGACCTCACAATCTACCTTGTTGTGACCTTGCACCTTATTGCACTGCACTTTCTCTGTAGCTGTGACACTTTACTCTGTACTGTTATTGTTTTTACCTGCACTACATCAATGCGCTCTGCACTAACTCAATGTAACTGCACTGTGTAATGAATTGACCTGTACAATCGGTTTGCAAGGACAAGTTTTTCACTGTACCTCGGTACAAGTGACAATAATAAACCAATTCCAATACCAATGATTTTGTCATCCTCTGTCAGATTCTCCGTCAGCCTCCTCTGCTCCTTGGAAAACAAATCCGACCTAAACTGTCTCTCCACATTCTCCCTGTGACCGCGTGGATCTCCTCCCACATCTCAAAGACGTGCGGGTCGGTGGGTTAATTGGCCGCTGTAAATTGCCCCTAGTTATGGGTGAGGGGTAGAATCTGGGGGGAGCTGATAGGAATGTGGGGGAGAAAAATGTTACATGGGAAATTGGTGGGGGAATGGGATTGCATAGTCTTGTTGGGCCAAATGACCTCTTTCTATGTCATGAGGAAACATAATATGTTCCTTTGTATCAGATACCAGCTGCAGAGTAGAGCATCAGGGTTATTCAGAGAGAGCCGGGGGCATACTCCCTGGGCTCAGCACTCAACCAATGTCACTAGAAAAAGATGATCACTTCTAAAAATCTGACAGCACAAGGAATAATATGATAATGATAATCCTTTTGGAAACTTTGCTTGCAAGGCAAGAATGCTCGGAGAATTCATTTAGTCACAAGGTCATACAGCACGGAAACAGGCCCTTCAGCCCAACTGGTCCATGCCGACCAAGATGCCCATCTAAGCTCGTCCCATTTGCCCGTGTTTGGCCCATATCCCTCTAAACTTTCCTATCCATGTACCTGTCCAAGTACCTTTTAAATGTTGTTCACATACCTGCCTCAACCACTTGCTCATTCCGTATACCCACCACCCTCTGGGTGAAAAAGTTGCCCCTCAAGTTCCTTTCAAATCTCTCCCCTCTCACCTTGAACCTATGCCCTCTAGTTCTTGATTCCCCAACATTGGGAAAAACACTGTGTACATTCACCCTATCTATCCCCCTCATGATTTTATACACCTCTATAAGGTCACCCCTCAGTATCCTACACTCCAGGGATTAAAGTCTTAGCCTGCCCACTCCTTCTCCATAACTCAGTCTCTCGAGTCCTGGCAATATCCTCATAAATCTTTCCAACTTAACGGCATCTTTCCTATAGATAGATATAGATATAGATATTTATTATTAGGACCAAAACTGAACACAATATTCCAAGTGCAGCCTCACCAACGTCTTGTCCAACTGCATCATAACATCCCAGCTTCTATACTCAGTGCCCTGACTGATGGTCCAGCGTGCCAAAAGCCTTCTTCACTACCCTGTCTTCCTGAGACGCCACTTTTGGGGAATGATGTACTTATGCTCCTAGGTCCCTCTGTTCTACAACACTCCCCAGGGCCCTACCGTTCACTGGGAAAGTCCTACCCTGGTTTGACTTCCCAAAGTGCAACACCTTGCAAATATCTGAATTAAACACCATTTGCCGTTCCTTGACCCACTTACCCAGCTTCTCCTTAAGAACAGATCTGAACGTCAAGCAGACCTCAATTTAATGATTCACTCATGGGCCCGTGTCTCTTTTTAATATTGTGTACAAAAAAATGCTTCCCAGGAGCTAACAAATAATCTGCTGAAGGAACTCAGCAGGTCGAGCAGCGTCTGTGGGGGAAAAGGAACTGTCAACGTTTTAGGTCGAAACCCTACATCAGGACTGATGCAGGGTTTTGAGCCAAAACGTCAACAATTCCTCTCTCCCCACAATGCTGCCCGACCCGCTGAGTTCCTCCAGCAGATTGTGTGTTGTTCCAGATTCCAGCATCTGCGGTCTCTGGTGTCTTCCTGAAAGTTAATCTCGATTAAACCACTTAAAGTTTCTCCAACCACCAATAACCAACAGTCTTTCAAAGACGTATTGAGAAACCCAGATGAATCACAAAAGAGGGAAAGTAATTAAGTAGACTGTTGGCTGAGCTCACAGTTCAAGTGACCACAATAAATGCTGATCTTTTATGTGACCATGTAATGTCCAATACATTTACTCAATGCAGAAGAAACTAGACAAATAATTAATTGTGATAAAATTTCAAAAAGTACTTAACTGGCCACAAAGCTCTTTGGGACATCCCGAGACAGTGAAAGATGTTAAATATATCCAAATATTATCACCATGTGACATTTGGCTGGATTTTGTGCTCCTGAGGATGGGAGTGGTAACCTGCCAATGCCGCCACCTTGTGGGCATTTGTAGATGTTGTGATCACTGTTCACTGGTAAATTGGCTTATCATTGTCACATGTACAGTGAAAATCTGTTCTCCGTGCCATCCATACAGATCATTTCATCATATCAGTACATTGAGGTAATACAAGGGAAAAGCAATAACAGAATGCAGAACAAACTGCAGAGAGTTGTGGACACAGCCCAGTGCGTCATGGAAACCAAACTCTCCTCCATGGACTCTGTCTTTACCTCTCGCTGCCTTGGTGAAGCAGGCAGCATAATCAAAGACCCCACCCACCCGGGTCATTCTCTCTTCTCTCCTCTCCCATCAGGTAGAAGATACAGGAGCCTGAGGGCACGTACCACCAGCCAAGGACAGCTTCTACCCCACTGTGATAAGACTATTGAACGGTTCCCTTATACAATGAGATGGACTCTGACCTCACAATCTACCTTGTTGTGACCTTGCACCTTATTGCACTGCACTTTCTCTGTAGCTGTGACACTTTACTCTGTACTGTTATTGTTTTTATCTGTACTACATCAATGCACTCTGTACTAACCCAATGTAACTGCACTGTGTAATGAATTGATATGTATGATCGGTATGCAAGACAAGTTTTTCACTGTACCTCGGTACAAGTGACAATAATAAACCAATACCAATACCAATATTTCCAGTCCAGATGAAGGGTCTCGACCCGATATGTCAGCTGTCCATTTCCCTCCACAGATACTGCCTGACCTGCTAAGTGAGAGTCATGGAGCAATACAGCAGGGATACAGGCCCTTTGGGCCCAAATAGTCCATGCTGACCATGGTGTCCACCCAGCTAGTCCCACTTCCCTGTGTTTGGCCTATATCCCTCCAAGCCCCGCCCCTCCATGTACCGATCCAAGAGTTCCCCCCAGCCCTTTGTGTGTTGCTCCAGATTCCGGCATCTCTTGTGTCTCCAGATGGATGCGTTCCTTCTTTTCTTCTCCTTGTATCATTTCTGCCTTTGAATCATTTTCTCATCCCAACCTTTGCCTCTTACAGACCGCTCTACTCCTTTGTTGACTGTGCTGGAGTTCCCTTCCTTCCCCACAACCTTGCTACCTTTCTTGTTAATGCCCCTCAGTGTTTGTCCGTGCTGATGCCGTGTTTTACGCCTGACATCGACTGACTCACAGCTCCCCTGACAGACGCTGCTGGACCTGCTGTGTGGCACCAAGCACTTCTGCCTTTGCAGTGCTCACAGGGGAATGCAGCTCAGCTGCTATCAGTCAACTGTGACAGACTGATGTGTTAAACCCACAGTTAATGTAAGGCCACACTCTGCCTGCTGGGTCTGACCATTCCCCGGGCACAGCCTTGTAAGTGATATTCTCCATTAATTCCTACAACCCAATGAGGTCAGAGAGTCATACAGCACAGAAACAGGCCCTTTGGCCCAACTCATCCATACCTCAACACTGGTGCCCCTCAAGGCTGCGTCCTCAGCCCTCTACTCTACTCCCTATACACTCATGACTGTGTGGCCAGATTCTGCTCTAACTCCATCTACAAGTTTGCAGATGACACCGCCGTGGTGGGCTGTATCTCAAATAATGATGAGTCGGAGTACGGGAAGGAAATAGAGAGCCCAGTGACATGGTGTCATGACAACAACGTTTCCCTCAATGTCAGCAAAACAAAAGAGCTGGTCATTGACTTCAGGAAAGGGGGCGGTGCACATACACCTGTCTACGTCAGTGATGCTGAGGTCAAGAGGGTTGAGAGCTTCAAGTTCCAAGGAGTGAACATCACCAAAAGCCTGTCCTGGTCCAACCACATAGACACCATGGCCAAGGAAGCTCATCAGCACCTCTACTTCCTCAGGAGGCTAAAGAAATTTGGCATGTCCCCTTGGACACTCACCAACTTTTATCGATGCACCATAGAAAGCATCCTATCTGGATGTATCACGGCTTGGTACAGCAACTGCTCTGCCCAGGACCACAAGAAACTGCAGAGAGTTGTGGACACAGCCCAGCACATCACGGAAACCAGCCTCCCCTCCATGGATTCTGCCTATACCTCTCACTGCCTTGGTGAAGCAGCCAGCATAATCAAAGACCCCACCCACCCGGGTCATTCTCTCTTCTCCCCTCTCCCATCAGGTAGAAGATACAGGAACCTGAGGGCACGTACCACCAGGCTCAAGGACATCTTCTATCCCACGGTGATAGGACTATTGAACGGTTCCCTTATACGATGAGATGGACTCTTGACCTCAGAATCTACTTTGTTTGACCTTGCACCTTATTGTCTACCTACAATGCACTTCCCTGTAGCTGTGACACTTAACTCTGTATTCTGTTATTGCTTTTACCCTGTACTACCTCAATGCACTGTGTAATGAATTGACCTGTACGATCGGTATGCAAGACAAGTTTTTCACTGTACCTCGATACAAGTGACAATAATAAACCAATACCAATACCAATAGCCTCCCAGATTCCCACCTTAGCTCATCCCATTTGCCCACAGTTGGCCCACATTTCCATAAACCTTTCCTATCCATGTACAGTACATGTCCAAGTGTCTTTTAAATGTTGAGAATGTATCTGCCTCAACATTTCCTCTGGCAGCTCGTTCCATATACTGACCACCTTCCAAGTGGAAAAAGTTGCCCGTCAGGTTCCTATTAAATCTCTCCCCTCTCACATTAAACCTATGTGCTCTAGTTCTTGATTCCCCAACCCTGGGAAAAAAACTGAGTACATTCACCCTATCTATGCCCCTCATAATTTTAATTTAGTTTAGTTTATCATTATTGTCACATGTACTGAGGTACAGTGAAAAACTTTGTTTTGCATGCCATCCATACAGATCATTCCTTCACATCAGTACATTGAGGTAGTACAAGGGAAAACAATAACAGAATGCAGAATAAAGTGCTACAGTTACAGAGAAAGTGCAGTGCAGGCAGACAATAAGGTGCAAGGTCATAACGAGGTAGACTGTGAGGTCAAGAGTCCATCTTATCGTACTAGGGGACCGTTCAATAGTCTTCAAAAAAGGACTATTGTCCAGGCTCAAGGACAGTTCAATAGCTGTCCTTGAGCCTAGTGGTACGTGCTTTCAGGCTTTTGTATCTTCTGCCTGATGGGAGAGGGGAGAAGAGAGAATGTCTGGGGTGGGAGGGGTCTTTGATTATGTTGGCTGCTTCACCGAGTCCAAGGAGGGGAGGCTGGTTTTCGTGATGCACTGGGCTGTGTCCACAACTCTCTGCACTTTCCTGTGGTCCTGGGCAGAGCAGTTGCCGTACCCAGCTATGATGCATCCCATTAGGATGCTTTCTACGGTGCATCGATAAAAATTTTATGCACAAGTCTTTTCCCTTGTCTGATTCCAGTCCCTTGTGCATTCCCCATCCTACTGTCCAGCCGTGGCTAAGCTCCTAAATTCCTCCCTTCACCCCTTTACCTCTCTTCTTCTTTCAGACAGATTCCACCTCTGTGACCAAGGCTGCCTGACTGAATGTGACTTACCGCCACTTTTAAACAGCTCGCGTCTCCAGGAAGCACATTGGGCGATCCACAAACTGTTCAAGGAAGAAACTGCTCAGCGGGTCGAGCGGCATCTGTGGTCGACGTTCCGGGTTGAGACCCTACGTCAGGACTGAGAGTGTGGAGGGTAAATGAAGAGGCGGGAGGCAAGGGTGAGGCAGGAGCCGGCAGGTGATGGGTGGAACCAGGTTGAGGTGGGGGACGAGGGGCAGATGGGGCCACATAGGGGAGGAGAGGGGGGAGTTTAGAGGTGGCGGGCGATAGGTAGGGATGATAGGCAGATAGAGCCAGGTGGCAGAACAGATAGGAGGGGTCGGCCAGGAGAGAAGGAATCTATGTGGGTGATGGACAGATGGAAATGGGAATGGTTGGAAGAGAGACCCTGGGTGAACTGGTGGGAGTGGGGAAGGAACAGGGGAGTGGGTTACCTGAAAAGGAACTGGTTTATTGGAATTGGTTTATTATTGTCACTTGTACCGAGGTCCAGTGAAAAACTTGTCTTGCATGCAGTTCATACAGATTAATTCACTACACAGTGCATTTCCATCAGGTAGAAGATACAGGAGCCTGAGGGCACGTACCACCAGACTTAAGGACAGCTTCTATCCCACTGTGATAAGACTATTGAACAATGAGATGGACTCTGACCTCACGATCTACCTTGTTGTGACCTTGCACCTTATTGCACTGCACTTTCTCTGTAGCTGTGACACTTTACTCTGTACTGTTATTGTTTTTACCTGCACTACATCAATGCACTCTGTACTAACTCAATGTAACTGCACTGTGTAATGAATTGACCTGTACAATCGGTTTGCAAGGACAAGTTTTTCACTGTACCTTGGTACAAGTGACAATAATAAACCAATACCAATACCAATACAAAGGGAAAACAATAACAGAACGCAGAATAAAGTGTAGCAACTACAAAGAAATAGGAAAATTCAATGTTCACAACATTGGGCTGTAGGCTACCTGTGTGGGGAATATGAGGTATTGCTTTTGAGTTTGCACTTGAGCTCACTGTGGCAGTGGAGAAGTCAAGTCAAGTTTATTGTCATGTGCACAAGTACGGTGAGGTACAGGTACAATGAAAAACTTGCTTGCAGCAGCGTCACAGGCACATGGGTACAGACAACACACAGAACATACATTTTTCATAAATTATGCATAAAATTATACCATAAAGTGAGAAAAAAAGACTGTGTAAAAGCAAGACCTTAGTACGAAAAAAAACAAAGACACAATCAGAGACAAGTCCACGGCCATGCAAGAGGTGGTCCATAGTGTTCTGTTGCTGAGGTAGGGTTGGGGTTGTGCAGGTCGGTTCAAGAACCTGATGGTTGTAGGAAAGTAGCTGTTCCTGAACCTGGTGGTGTGGGGACTTCAGGCTTCTGTACCTCCTGCCTGATGGCAGCAGTGAGAAGAGGGCATGGCCTGGATGGTGGGGATCCTTGGTGATAGATGCCGCCTTCTTGAGGCAGCACCTCCTGTAGATGCTGCCAGCGGTGGGGAGGTCTGTGCCTCTGCAGCCTCTTGCTTTCCTGTATATTGGAACTACCGTAACAACCAAGGGCAGGCAGGTTGATGCAGGAATGTGAAACAAGAGTTAAAGTGACATGCAGCCAGAAGTTCAAGGTGGCCATTTCGGACAGACTGTTCATTATGTTTTGGAAGTGTCTGATTGGTTGTGAAATGCTTTGAGTTCATTACCACAGAGAGGGCACAAATGGCATCATTAATCTCTTGGGGGTATGCGTTCAATTAGGTGGGTAAAATTAGGGCTCATGGAATTGGGGGCGGGTATTAACATGGATAGAAAACTGGTTGGCGGATAGGAAACGAAGGGTAGAGGTGAATGGATGTTTCTCAGAATGGCAGGCCGTGACTAGTGGGGTGCCACAGGGCTCGGTGCTGGGACGGCAGCTGTTTACGATCTATGTTGATGATTTAGATGAAGGCATTGTGAATAACATTAGCAAGTTTGCTGATGATACAAAGTTGGGTGGCAGTGCAACATGTGAAGAGGAAGTTAGGAGAATTCAGGGTGATTTGGATAGGTTGGGTAAGTGGGCAGGTACTTGGCAGATGAAGTTTAATGTGGATAAGTGTGAGGTTATCCACTTTGGGAGCAGAAACAGGGAGGCAGATTATTATCTGAATGGTGTGGAGTTAGGTAAGGGGGAAATACAAAGGGATCTAGGACTCCTTGTTCATCAGTCACTGAAAGTGAACGAGCAAGTGCAGCAGGCAGTGATGAAGGCTAATGGAATGTTGGCCTGTATTACAAGGGGAATTGAGTACAAAAGCAAAAAGATTCTTTTGCATTTGTACAGGGCCCTGGTGAGACCACTCCTGGAGCATTGTGTACAGTTTTGGTCTCCAGGGTTAAGGAAGGATATCCTGGCTATAGAGGGCGTGCAGCGTAGGTTTACGAGGTTAACTCCGGGGATGTCGGGACTGTCTTATGCTGAGAGGTTGGAGAGACTGGGATTGTACATGCTGGAATTGAGAAGATTGAGAGGGGATCTGATTGAAACATACAGGATTATTAAGGGATTGGACAAGATACAGAAAATATGTTCCAGATGTTGGGAAGTCCAGGACCAGGGGGCATGATTTAAGAATAAAGGCTAGGCCATTTAGGACAGAGGTGAGGAAAAACTTCTTCTCCAGAGGGTTGTGAGTTTGTGGAATGCACTGCCTCAGAGGACAGTGGAGGCCAATTCTCTGGGCACTTTCAAGAAGGAGCTTGATAGGTTTCTTATAGATAGGGGAATCAAGGGATATGGGGACAAGGCAGGAACAGGATATTGATTGTTGAGGATCAGCCATGATCTCAAAATGGTGGTGCAGACTCAAAGGGCCGAATGGTCTACTTCTGCTCCTATTGTCTATTGTCTATTGTCTATAAACCGAATATTATCGTCTGTAACCCTGCAATATACATTTCAGTGATTATTGGGGGGTCCCAGGCATCTGCTAACACCCCCTGAGCCAAGCCCAGGTCTCTGAGAATCTGTGTTGAAGCCACAACCACTCATTGCATTTACATGTGACTTAAATTGAGAGAAACCCTGTTTGTTGATGACACAAATACAGGTGTCGTTGTAAGCAGTTTGAATAGATGCTTGAAATTGTAAAGAGATATTAATAGACAGCAAATAGCAAACTGTGGCAAAAGGATTTCAGTGCAAGCAAATCTGAGTTCATCCACCTTGAACCCAAATAAAAAAAGTCCTTTCTAGCTGGTGAAACAGATGGATGTTTTCTTGTGCATCAATCATTAAAATCTCACCAGAGGCTTAGAGAAAATAGACAAAGAGGCTAATGAAATGCTGGTCTTTGTCCCTGGAGCGATCAAGGTTCTGCCCCAGCTGTTCAAAGCCCTGATTAGACCACACCTGGAACACCACGTGCAGCTCTGTACATGTGCCTCAGGAAAGATCTATTGGCCTCAGCTCATGGAGCAGTGGCTGGTCGCCAAGGGTTAAATTATCTTGTTAGGTAAACCAGAGTTATGTTCCCTGGGATTTTGAAGATTTAGATCCACTGGAGCTTAAAAGAGTCTGAGGAGTCTTGCAAGAAACTGCAGAGAGTTGTGGACACAGCCCGGCGTGTCACGGACACCAGCCTCCCCTCCTTGGACTCTGTCTTTACCTCTTGCTGCCTTGGTGAAGCAGCCAGCATAATCAAAGACCCCAACCACCTGAGTCATTCTCTCTTCTCTCCTCTACCATTAGGTAGAAGATACAGGAGCCTGAGGGCACGTACCACTAGGCTCAAGGACAGCTTCTACCCCACTGTGATAAGACGATTGAACGGTTCCCTTATACGATGAGATGAACTCTGACCTCACGATCTACCTTGTTGTGACCTTGCACCTTATTGCACTGCACTTTCTCTGTAGCTGTGACACTTTACTCTGTACTGTTATTGTTTTTACCTGTACTACATCAATGCACTCTGTACCAACTCACTGTAACTGCACTGTGTAATGAATTGACCTGTACGATCGGTATGCAAGATAAGTTTTTCACTGGACCTCAGTACAAGTGACAATAATAAACCAAAACTAAAACAAAAACCAAAACAATGCTGGGGGGTCTTAGAGTCACAGAGTAATACAGCACGGAAACAGGCCCTTCGGCCCAACTCATCTATGCCAACCAAGGTGCCCATCTAAGCCAATCCCATTGGCCCACATTTGGCCCATATCCCTCTAAACCTTTCCTATCCATGTAGTTATCCAAATGTCTTTTAAATGTTGTTATTGTACCTGCCTCAACCACTTTCTCTGGCATGTTCCATGTATGCACTACCCTCTGTGTGAAGAAGTTGCCCCTCAGGTTTCTTTTAAATATTTCCCCTCTTACCTTAAACCTGTGCCCTCTAGTTTTTGATTCCCTTTCCCAGGGAAAAAGACTGTGCACATTCACTCTATCTATGCCCATCATCATTTTATACACCTCTATAAGGTCACCCCTCAGTCTCCCACACTCCAAGGAGACCCTTCATCTGGACCAGACCCAGATGGTGAGTCCAGTTGAAGGGTCTTGCCCCAAAATGTCGACTGTCCACTTCCCTCCACAGACGCTGCCTGACCCTACTGAGTTCCTCCAGTGCTTTGCGTGTTGCTCCAGATTTCCAGCATCTGCAGTCTCTCGTGTCTCCAGAGGTAGATAGAATATTTGTTAAGCTGGGGAGTGAAAGGTTACAGGAGTAGACGGGAATGCAGAACTGAGGTTACATTTGGTCCAACCATGATCTCATTTATTGGTGGAGCATGTTTGAGGGGCCGAGTGGCCTCCTCCTGCTCCTAACTCACATATTCATTGGACAGTCATAGTCATAGAGTAATACAGCACAGACCCTTCGGCCCAACTGGTCCATGCTGACCAAGAGGCTCATCTAAACTAATCCCACTTGTCCACGTTCAGCCCATATCACTCTAAATCTTTCCTATCCATGTTCCCGTCCAAATGTCTTTTAAATGTTGTAATTGTACCTGTCAAGTGCCCAAATGAGTCTCCTGATCTGAAAAGGAAAGAAATTCCAGATACATCAACCAATAGCCCTTCTCAACACTCCCTACTGTGTACTGGAGTTAAACTTCAGATTAGCCAAAGTCCCACCAATGTTGGAACAGTCTGTACCATCTACAGGATCTCACCAAGACTTCTCAGACAGCACCTTCCAAACCCACCAGCTCTACCAGCTAGAAGGACAAGGGCAGCAAAAGCACGGGGACCACCACCCCCTGGAGGTTGCCCCCCCAAACCAGGCGCCATCCTGACTTGGAAATATATCACCGTTCCTTCACCGTCACTGAGTCACAATCCTGGAACTCCCTGCCCAACAGCATCGTGGGGTGTACCCACACCTCAAGGACTGCAGCGGTTCGAGAAGGCAACTCCCCACCACCTTCTCAAGGGCAACTGGGGAGGGGCAATTAAATGCTGGCTCAGCCTGCGAAGCCCACATCCCTTGAATGAATAACCAAAATACATGGGGATAGTACAGGAAAATGGCACTGAGCTAGGAGATCAGCTATGACCTTGATGAACGGCAAAACAGGCTTAAAGGGCAGAATAGACCATTTCTATTCAAGTTCACGTTCATCATTATCAGAGGTACCCATATACTGGGTATAAACCCCAATGGAAAATAGCTTTTTGCAGCAGCAGCACAGTACGTTACAAGACGAGGACAGATGGAAGTTAACGTAAACTTAAATTAACATAAGTTATACATAACTTCCCTGTGTGCAAAATAAACAACAAGGTAAACATAACGACACTAGTGAAAGATTGCAAGAGAAAAAGAAATATAGTCTGAGGTGGTGTTAGGGTTTTTCAGGTGGGTTCAAGAACCTGACGGCAGTGGGGAAGGAGCTATAGAACATGGAACGTAGAACATAGAACACTACGGCACAGTACAGGCCCTTCAGCCCACTATGTTGTGCCGACATTTTATCCTGCTCTAAGATCTACCTAACCCTTCCCTCCCACATAGCCCCCTATTTTCTATCATTCATGTGTCTATCTCAGAGTCTCTTAAATGTCCCTAATGTATCTGCCCCCACAACCTCTGCCGGCAGTGTGTTGCATGCACCCACCACTCTCCGTGTAAAAAACTTACCCTTGACATCCCCCTTATATCTTCTTCCAATCACCTTAAAATTATACCCCCTTGTGTAACAATTGTTGCCCTGGGTCAAAGTCTCTGACTGTCCACTCGATCTATGCCTTTTATCATCTTGTACACCTCTATCAAGTCACCTCTCATCTTCCTCTCCAAAGAGAAAACCCCCAGCTTGCTCAACCTATCCCATTGTTGAACCTTGAGGGGTGGGTCTTCAGGGTCCTGGACATCCTGCCTGATGGTATTGATGTTGGTATTGGTTTATTATTGTCAATTGTACCGAGGTGCAGTGAAAAACTTGTCTTGCATACCGATCGTACAGGTCAATTCATTACACAGTGCAGTTACATTGGGTTAGTACAGAGTGCATTGATGTAGTACAGGTCAAAACAATAACAGTACAGAGTAACGTGTCACAGCTACAGAGAAAGTGCAGTGCAATAAGGTGCGAGGTCACAACAAGGTAGATCGTGAGGTCATAGTCCATCTCATCGTTTAAGAGAACCGTTCAATAGTCTTATCACAGTGGGGTAGAAACTGTCCTTAAGTCTGGTGGTACGTGCCCTCAGGCTCCTGTATCTTCTACCCAATGGAAGAGGAGCCATCAAGAAGAGGGTATAACCAGCGTTTTGTTTTGTGTTCTAAAATACCCAAGCTTGCCAAAGACTAATAAAAGTGAAAATATATTCCTGAACCGACCCAAGTACAAAGACCAAAAATAAAACTGAAGCCCTGGATACATTGTAAGTGCCATGCTGTAGATACAAGCTACAGATAAAAATACAGAAGTTCTGCAGTACATAAAATCTAGAACGTTGAGATCTTGACCTGGTTGCAATGTGCTTTGTGATTTAATTAGAGATGTTAAATTCTTTATCAGGGGAGAATAGGATTAACAATGAGAGGCTTCATTTGATCAAGTTTGTCTGATGATCTGCAATTCACTGATTCAATTAGTCTGATGGCAAAAGCTCAAAGAGAGATGGAAGAGTACAGCAAATCCCTTAGGGTTTATAGAGGTTATTCTGTCAAGAGTGAGCTCTCTCAAATCAGCGAGATAAATGTACTTAATGAAAAGAAGTGTGGTGCTCACCGCACTACCTCACGTCACTGATGCTGTAATAACCTCAGTCTTGTAATAGATGCGAAAAATATGTGATGATGTACAAAAAATACGAGATGACTTGTGGTTAAGAAGGCATATGGTGTATTGTCCTTCATCAATTGTGGAATTGAATTTAGGAGACGAGAGGTATTGTTGCAGCTATATAGGATCCTGGTCAGACCCCACTTGGATTACTGTGCTCATTTCTGGTCGCCTCACTGCAGGAAAGATGTGGAAGCCATAGAGAGGGTGCAGAGGAGATTTACAAGGATGCTGCCTGGGATGTGGAGCGTGCCTTATGAAAGCAGGTTGAGGGAACTCGGCTTTTTCTCCTTGGAGCAACGGAGGGTGAGGGGGGACCTGATAGAGGTGTATAAGGTGATGAGAGGCATTGATCGTGAGGCTTTTTCCCAGGGCTGAAATGGTGGCCACAAGAGGACACAGGTTTAAGGTGCTGGGGTGTAGGTATAGAGGGGATGTCAGGGGTAAGTTTTTTACTCAGAGAGTGGTGAGTCCGTGGAACAGGCCGCCGGCAACAGTGGTGGGGGCAGATATGATAGGGTCTTTTAAGAGACTGTTGGATAGGTACATGGGGATGAGAAAGATAGAGGGCTATGGGTATGCCTAGTAATTTTTTTTATTTTACAGCGTGGTGACAGGCCCTTCCGGCCCAACCAGTCCGCGCAGCCCATTTTAAACCCAAATTAAGCTACCCGTACATCTTTGCAATGTGGGAGGAAACCGGAGCACCCGGAGGAAACCCATGCAGACACGGGAGAACGCACAAACTCCTTACAGACAGCAACGGGAATCGAACCCCGATCGCTGGCGCTGTAATAGCGCCGCGCTAACCGCTACACTACCTTACTTTCTAGGGTAGGGACATGTTCGGCACAACTTTGTGGGCCGAAGGGCCTGAATTGTGCTGCAGGTTTTTCTATGTTTCTATGTTCTATGATCTAAATCTGCTGTTTGGTGGAAAAACATTTCCAATTAGGAAATGACTTAAGCAGCTCCCAAATGGGTGGGATTGAGTTGGAAGAGGCAAGGGGGGGGGGGGGCGCGGGCAAATGGGAATCAGAATCAGATTTATTATTACTGACTTAGATGACATGAAATTTGTTGTTTTGCAGAAGCAGTACAGTGCAAAGACATAAAGCTCTATAAATTACAAAAATAAATAAATGGTGCAAAAAATAGGAATAACGAGGTAGTGTTCACGGGTTCATGGACCGTTCAGAAATCTGATGGCGGAGGGGAAGAAACTGTTCCTGACTCGTTGAGTGTGGGTCTTCAGGCTCCTGTACCTCCTCCCTGATGGTAGTAACGAGAAGAGGGCATGTCCTGGATGGTGAGGGTCTTTAGTGACGGACGCTGCCTTCTTGAGACACCACCTCTTGAAGATGTCCTTGAGGGCGGGGAGGGCTGTGCCCGTGATGGAGCTGGCTGAGTCTACAACCTTCTGCAGCCTCTTGCGATCCTGTGCATTGGAGTCTCCATACCAGCCGGTGATGCAGCCAGTCAGAATGCTCTCCACCGTACATTTATAGAAATTTGTAAAGAGTCAGTGCTCTTTAGAATACAACAATTGCATTTACTGTATATAGCAGCACAGTGAGATATCCCCAGGCATTCCACTTGAGGAGATCTCTGGTCAGAACATAGGACAGTACAGCACAGGAAGATGCCCTTTGGCCCAATCTTGTTCAGTGAGGTTGGTTTTAAGGATTGTCATGAAAGAGAGAAATGAACATACAGATTTGGAGCAGGAGTTGGTCACTCAGTCTGCTCTGCTATTCAATAAAACCCTGGCTGTTCTGATTGTCAACTCAACTTCACACCTCAGACTCAATGGGCCGAATGACCTACTTCTGCTCCTTTGTCCTGTGATCTTGTGACTTCCACTTATGCCAACAACCTTTTACGGCCATGCCCTACAAACAGCAGAACTAGTTTCCTCTCTCTATCTCTCCACTTTCAGTAATTGTTCCTCCTTATCAGTCTTATGTACTTCTGATACCATTCATTACAACGCTGTGGAGGTGCATTTTCCAACTTACGGACAAAATTGACTAACGGACGTCTGTAAAAATGGAGCCTGCTCATTGCCCAGGGATGGCCTGTAACGTGGTGACACACAGATGCTGGAACCTGGAGCAAAAACAAACTGCTGGAGGAACTCAGCGGGTCGGGCAGCATCTGTGAGGGAAAATGGACAGTCGACGTTTTGGGTCGAGACCCTTCATCTGGACTGGCTGCGACCTGCATCCTATTCTCTCTCATATGCTCACCAGAATTCAGAATAACTCAGAATTCTCACATTCTGCAGGCTATACAAAGCATTGGGACTGATCTTGTACTTTTAATTTAGAAAGAACCCCTTAAAATGTAATTAAATCTGCTTTAAAAATATTCTAAACTTTGCTTCCATTGCCTATAGATAAAGAGTGCTCCAAAAACTCAGCACTCTCAAAAATTGTTTGGCTGATCACAGTGAAAAGCTTTTGTCTGCATGCCATCCAGACAGCTCATTCTGTACGTAAGTACATCGAGCTAGGTCAAAGGGAAACGGAATGCAGAATATAATGTTGTAGGGAAAGTGCAGTGCATGTAGGCAAATAAAAAGGCCTTTGACAAGGTGCTGCACATGAAGCTGCTAAACAAGATAGGAGCCCATGGTGTTACAGGAAAGGTACCAGCATGGAAAGAAGATTGGCTGACTAGCAGAAGGCAAAGAGTGGGAATAAAGGGGGCCTTTTCTGGTTGGCTGCCGGTGACGAGTGGTGTTCCGCAGGGGTCGGTGTTGGGTCTGCTATTTTTCACATTATATGTTAATGGGCAGACATGGTAGTGTAGCGGTTAGTGTAATACTATTACAGCGCCAGCGACCCGGGTTCAATTCCGGCCACTGTCTGTAAGGAGTTTGTACATTTTCCCTGTGTCTGCGTGGGTTTCTTCCGGGTGCTCCGGTTTCCTCCCACATCCCATAGTTGTGGGCACGCTATGTTGGCGCCGGAAGCGTGGTGACACTTGCGGGCTGCCCCCAGAACACTCTACGCAAAAGATGCATTTCACTGTGTGTTTTGATGTACATGTGACTAATAAAGAAATCTTATCTTAATGAGCTGGATGATGGAATTGAGGGCTTTGTGGCCAAGTTTGCAGATGATACAAAGATAGGTGGAGGGGCGGGTAGTGTTGAGGAAGCAGGGAATCTGCAGAAGGACTTGGACAGGTTGGGAGAATGGGCAACGTGGCAGATGGAGTACAGCGTAGGGAAGTGTACAGTCATGCACTTTGGTAGAAGGAATAAAGGTGTAGACTGTTTTCTAAACAGGGAGCAAATTCAGAAATCAGAGGTGCAAAGGGACTTGGGAGTCCCAGTGCAGGATTCCCTAAAGGTTAACTTGCAGGTTGAGTCGGTAGTAAGGAACGCAAATGCAATGTTAGCATTCATTTCGAGAGGGCAAGAATATAAAAGCAAGGATGTAATGCTGAGGCTTTATAAGGTGTTGGTCAGACCACATTTGGAGTGTTGTGAGCAGTTTTGGGCCCCATATCTAAGGAAGGATGTGCTGGAATTGGAGAGGATCCAGAGGAGGTTTACAAGAATGATCCTGGGAATGAAAGGGTTAATGTACGAGGAGCGTTTGATGTCTCTGGGCCTGTGCTCGCTTGAGTTTAGAAGGATGAGGGGGGATCTCATTGAAACCTACTGAATATTGAAGGGTCTGGATAGAGCGGATGTGGAGAGAATGTTTCCATCAGTGGGAGAGTCTAGGACCAGAGGGCACAGCCTCAGAATAGAAGGATGTCCCTTTAGAACTGAGATGAGAAGGAATTTCTTCAGCCAGAGGGTGGTGAATCTGTGGAACTCATTGCCACAGAGGGCTGTGGAGGCCAAGTCATTGGGTGTATTTAAAGTGGAGGTTGATAGGTTCTGGATTAGTAAGGGTGTCAAAGGTTACAGGGAGAAGGCAGGAGAATGGGGTTGAGAGGGAAAAGTAAATCAGCCATGATTCAATGGTGGAGCAGACTCAATGGGCTGAATGGCCTAATTCTGCTCCTATGTCTTAAGGTCTTATAAAGTGCAAGGGCCATGATGAAGTAGATTGGGTGATCAAGAGTTCATCTTTTGGCGTATGAGAGATCTGTTCAAGAGTCTGATAACAGCAGGATAGAAGCTGTTCTTCAGCCTGGTGGTACGTGTTCTCAGGCTTTTGTATCTTCTGCCTGACAGGACAGGGAAGAAGAGAGAATCTGCAGTGGGAAGTGTCCTTGATTATATTGGCTGCTTTGCCAAGGATTACAAAGATTAAATCTTTATATGAACTACAGAAAAGTTCCAGCAAGGCTCAATGTGGAGAAGATTCCACACACCCTCCTGACCAAAGCTCCCTTATCAAACGCCATTATACATTGAAGTCAAAGCTATAGGCCAAAAGCAGGCAAATGGGATGAGCTTAGATGGGCACCTTGGTCAGCATGGATGAATTGGGCCGAATGGCCTGCTTCCGTGCTGTATTGCTCTATGACTCCACCCAATTCTCCTGCCACCCACCTACACCAGGGATAATTTGCCACAGCCAATTAACCTATCAACCTGATGTGGGTGGAAACCGGAGCACCCTGAGGAAACCCACGTGGTCATCACCAACAGCCTGTCCTGGTCCAACCACGTAGATGCCATGGCCAAAAAGCTCACCAGCACCTCTACTTCCTCAGGAGGCGAAAGAACTTTGGCAGGTCCCCTTTGACATTCACCAACTTTATTGATGCACCATAGAAAGCATCCTGTCTGGATACATCATGGCTTGGTCTGGCAACTGCTTTGCCCGGGACCGCAAGAAACTGCAGAGAGTTGTGGACACAGCCCAGCACATCATGGAAACCAGCCTCCCCTCCATGGACTCTCTGTACTTCTCGCAACCTCAGTAAAGCAGCCAATGTAATCAAAGACCCCACCCACCTGGGACATTCTCTCTTCTCCCCCCTCCCATTAGGCAGAAGATACAAAAGCCTGAAAGCACCTACCACCAGGCTCAAGGACAGCTATTGAACTGTCCTTGAGCGTGGATAATAGTCTTTTTTAAAAGACTATTGAGCGGTCTCCTAGTACAATAAGATGGACTCTTGACCTCACAATCTACCTTGTTATGACCTTGCACCTTATTGTCTGCCTGCACTGCACTTTCTCTGTAACTGTGACACTTTATTCTGCACTCTGTATTGTTTTACCTTGTACTACTTTAATGCACTGTGTAATGAATTGATCTGTATGATCAGTACACAAGACAAGTTTTTCACTGTACCTCGGTATAAGTGACAATAATAAACCAATTCCAATTCCAATTCACAGGGAGAAGGTGAAAACTCCACACAGAGGTCAGGATTGAACCCGGGTCCCTGGAGCTGTGAGACAACCTGCCTGCAGTGTCACACAATGAAGTGTGGTCTCCATACTATGAAAGAAAGGATAGTGGGACACTTGAATGCAGAATGGTTTGACATATCATACATGAGGTATACACATGCAGCTGTCATAAAGGCATAGAGTCATAGAGCATGGAAACAGGCCCTTCAGCCCAACTGGTCAATGCCAACCAAGGTTCCCATTTAAGCTTGTCCCATTTGCCCAAGTTTGGCCCATATCCCTCTAAACCTTTCCTATCCCTATACCTGTCCATGGACCTTTCAGATGTTGTTTCGAAAATGCCTCAGCCACTTTCTCTGGCAGCTCATTCCATGTACTGACCACTCTCTGGGTGAAAAAATTGCCCCTCAGGTTCCTATCAAATCTTCCCCCTCTCACCTTAAACCTATGCCCCCTAGTTCTTGGTTCCCTAACCCTGGGAAAAAGACTGAGCATTCACCCGATCTATGCCCCATCATGATTTTATACACTTTTATAAGATCACCCCTCAGTCTCCTACACTCCAATGAAAAAAGTCCCAGCCTGCTCAACCTCTCTCTGTAACTCAGTTCCTCGAGTCCTGGCAACATCCTCCTAAATCTCCTCTGCACTCTTTCCAGCTTAATAGCATCTTGCTTGTAGCAGTGTGACCAAAACTGAACACAATATTCTAAATGCAGCCTCACCAATGTGTTGCACAATGTTTGTCAGGAGAGTTTGTTCTTGGACCCCTGCTCTTTGTGATTTTTATAAATGACCTGAATGAGGGGGTGGAAGGCTGGGTTAGCAAGTTTGCAGATGACACGAAGGTTGGTGGTGTTGTGGATAGTGTAGAAGGTTATTGTAGGTTACAACAGGACATTGATAGGATGCAGAGCTGGGCTGAGAAGTGGCAGATGGAGTTCAACCCGGAAAGTGTGAAGTGATTCAATTCGGAAGATCGAATTTGAAGGCAGAATACAAGGTTAATGGCAGGACTCTTAGCAGTGTGGAGGAACATTGGGATTTTGGGGTCCACGTCCATAGATCCCTCAAGTTTGCCGCGCAGGTTGATAAAGTTGTCAAGAAGGCGTATGGTGTGTTGGCCTTCATTAGCTGGGGTATTGAGTTCAAGAGCCATGAGGTAACGTTGCAACTTTATAAAACTCTGGTTAGACCACACTTGGAGTATTGTGTTCAGTTCTGGTTGCATCATTATAGGAAGGATGTGGAAGCTTTAGAGAGGGTGCAGAGGAGATTTACCAGGATGCTGCCTGGATTGGAGATCATGTCTTATGAAGACAGGTTGAGTGAGCTAGGGCTTTTCTCTTTGGAGAGGAAGAGGATGAGAGGTGACTTGATCGAGGTGTACAAGATGATAAGAGGCATAGATCGAGTGGACAGTCAGAGACTTTTTCCCAGGGCGAAAATGGCTAACACAAGGGGACATAATTTTACGGTGATTGGAGGAAGGTATAAGGGGGATGTCAGGGGTAGGTTTTTTACACAGAGAGTGGTGGGTGCGTGGAACGCACTGCCGGCAGAGATGGTGGAGGCAGGTACATTAGGGATATTTAAGAGACTCTTAGATAAACACATGAATGATAGAAAAATGGAGGGCTATGTGGGAGGGAAGGGTTAGTTAGATCTTAGAGCAGGATACAATGTCGGCACAACATTATGGGCCGAAGGGCCTGTACTGTGCTGTAATGTTCTGTGTTCAAAGGGCTGTGGAAGCAGAGTTTTGCATACTGTAGGGCAGAAGTAGATAATTTCTTGTAAAGTAAGGGAGTTGTGGACACAGCTCAGCACATCACAAAAACCAGTGTCCCTTCCATGGACTCTCTACACTTCTCGCTGCCTTGGAAAAGTAGCCAAAATAATCAAAGACCCCACCCACCCCGGACATTCTCTCGTCTCCCCCCTCCCATTGGGCAGAAGATACAAAAGCCTGAAAACATGTACCACCAGGCTCAAGGACAGCTTCTATCCCACTGTGATAAGACTATTGAATAGACCTCACAATCTACCTCATCATGGCCTTACACCTTATTGTCTGCCTGCACTGCACTTTCTCTGTAACTGTAACACTTTATTCTGCATTCTGTTATTGTTTTCCCTCAATGCACTGTTGCAATGAAATGATCTGTACGGACAGCATGCAAAACAGAGTTTTTCACTGTACCTCGGTACATGTGACAATAATAAACCAATTTACCAATTTTACCGAGTAGAAGTGTATGCAGGGGTTGCATCAGATTAGCCATTATCTTATTGAATGAATGAAGTAGGCACCAGGAGGTGAGTGGCTGACTCCTGCTCCTAATAATTGGTGCATCAAAAGAAGTAGGAACATTGCATGCTCCTGAGGCCTAGTATGGAAGCTCCAATGCATAGGATCGCAAGAGGTTGCAGGGGGTTGTAGACTCAGCCAGCTCCATCCTGAGCACAACTCCCCTCACCATTGAGGACATCTTCAAGACGCGGTGCCTCAAGAAGGCGGCATCCATCACTAAGGAACCTCACCGCCCAGGACATGCCCTCTTGTCATTACTACCATCGGGGAGGAGGTACAGGAGCCTGAAGACCCTCACTCAATGAGCTTCTTCCCCTCCTGAACGGTCCATGAACCCATGAACACTACATCGTTATTCCTTTTTTTTGCACTACTTATTTACTTCTGTAATTTATAGTAATTTTATGTCTTTGCACTGTACTGCTACTGCAAAACAACAAATTTCACGTCTTATAAGTCAGTGATAATAAATCTGATTCTGATTCTGATTCTGAGCAGTTCATGTGCTCCAGGTTAGTTCCACATTCTATATCCTTGCATTATCCAGGCCAATGGAATGAGTAGAAGAGGGGTCCTGTGTGCAACAGGTCTGACTTTGTCTCAGGATCAGGTCCAACGCCCACCGAACACAGTGAGTGTGTTGTGTGGACTGGGGTGGCCTCAGGATCCTGATGAGCTGTCATTCACCGTGCTGGGAGTTCAAGGGGCCATGCTGTGTGAAGTTGCCTGCTCCTGTCGATGATGCAGCTGATGAAATATTTAAGGTTTGAAAGCGAGCTCCAGTGATACTTCTTTCTTCCAGCTGTACTACTGATGAGCTGAGACTTGCTCCCTTCATGTGTGGAATTTTGCGGTGATTACTCATTCTCAGGGATCTAGTGTGCCCCTGCCAAAAGATTCACTTGCTCAAAGGGAAAAAAAATCAAACCTGTTCTTTCAAAGGACGTCCCTGCTGACTGGTGCAGACAGCTCCTGAAAATGTTTTGATCACATGTGTGCTGTTGCAGCAGGTAGTCATACAGTTAGGCAGCTGGGAAACAGGCCCTTTGGCCCAACTCGTCCATGCTGACCAAAGTGCTTATCTGAGCTCGTCCCATTTTCCTGCATTTGGCCCATATTCCTCAAAATTTTTCCTATCCATGTACTGTCCAAGTATCTTCTAAACAATGTAATTGTACCCGCCTCTACCACTTTCTCTGGCAGCTCATTCCATATACCCACCTCCCTCTATGCTAAAAACTTGCCCCTCAGGTCCCCTTTAAATCTTTCCCCTCTCATCTCAAACCCATGCCCTCTAGTTTTAGTCTCTCCAACCCTGGGGAAAAGACTGTGACCGTTTACCTTATTGATGCCCCTCATGATTTTATAAACCTCTCATAAGGTCACCCCTCAGTCTGGATGGCACGCAAATGAAAGCCTTTCACTGTATCTCGGTACATATAACAATAATAAACCAATTACCAATTACCAGTTAGAGGTGAGAGAAACAAAGGACTGCAGATGCTGGAATCTAGATGGAAAACACTCTGATGCTGGAGGAACTCAGCAGGCCAGGCAGTATCTGTGGAGAAAAGCAGGCGGTCAACATTTTGGATCAGGAGTACCTGCAAAAAAAAACATTAAACTGAGTTGCCATCAACCCTCTTCAGTAGACTTCATTAGTCGGGGTATTGAGTTCATTAGACTTCATTAGTGTTGGCCTTCATTAACTGGGACATTGATTTCAAGAGCCGCGAGGTGATGTTGCAGCTCTATAGAACTCTGGTTAGACCACACTTGGTGTATTGTGTTCAGTTCTGGTCGCCTCATTAGAGGAAGGATGTGGAAGCTTAAGACAGGGTGCAGAGGAGATATACCAGGATGCTGCCTGGATTGGAGAGCATATCCAATGAGGATAGGTTGAGCAAGCTAGGGCTTTTCTCTTTGGAGGATGAGAGGTGACTTGATAGAGATGTACAAGATGATGAGAGACATAGATCGAGTGGACAATCAGAGACTTTTTTCCAGGGCGACAATGGCTAACACGAGGGGGCATAATCTTAAGGTGATTAGAGGAAGATCAGAGCTAAGTTTTTTGCACAGAGAGTGGTGGATGCGTGGAACGCACTACCGGCAGAGGTGGTGGGGGCAGATACATTAGGGACATTTAAGAGACTCTTAGACACATGAATGATAGAAAAGTGGAAGGGTATGTGGGAGGGAAGGGTTAGATAGATCTTAGAGCAGGATAAAATGTCAGTACAACACCGTGGGCCGAATGGCCTGTACAGTGCTGTAATGTTCTATGTTCTATACATGGGAGCCTACAGTGCTCAAATGGCTGCTGAGTTTCTAAATTACTATGTCATTCAGTTGGTTGTAAAGTACGTTGGGATGTCTTGATTTTGTGAATGGTTCTATATGAAATTCATTGCTTGAGGGACAAATTCCAGACACTGGGGAAAATGTCCCTCGGATTATCTCTATGCATTGTTGCTGGAAATCTACCAGGAAGGAATCAGTAAATGCATTTGCAGCCTAGACTGTGCATTGTGGTGTATTCGTCTGCTGTGGGTGGAGAAAGTCTTTCATCTGCCTGTATCCAGCTGCAGATCTGCTACGTGGCACGGATGGGAATTGGGGGAGGAGGGGAAGGGAGATGGGGGTGGAGGGAGGGAGATTGCGTTGGGATGAGGGAGACTTGTCTCTGGAAAGAAAAATCACATCGTTCTGCACTGCAACAAAACCACCCTCTGACAAAAGTTTAATTACTACCAATAAAAGCAGTTTTACAAGTTATTCCAATCCTCTCTCATTTCTGAACTGTAGCTCACTTGAAAAATAAAATGAATATGAATTAAACTTTTCATTCTCAAAACTTTGGAAATTTTGTTCAAATTTTCGCATTTGTGTGGTATGTCGGGCATCTATTTGTGATTATCATCCAGAACGGGGAGGGGAATTATATTAATTCATAAAACTTTAAAATAGTTGAGGTCTTCAGCAGCTCAATGGAAAGTCAAGAGTTAAACCAAATCGCCTCCGCATTCAGATCGTTATCCTTTCTGGGTCCTAAAGCCAATTATGTCTCATTGCTCCTCTGTTGCAGGATTAAGTTATAGCATGAGATGGTAAGAAAAGTTTTTTTTCTAAAGAAACCCTGATCTAAGGTTTGACAAGGAGGCAGGGTTCGCATTCCATAGAACCATAGAACCATAGAACCATACAGCACAAAACAGGCCCTTCGGCCCACCATGTTGTGCCGTCCATCAAACCACCCTCACACTATCTAACCCTTTCCTCCCGCATATCCCTCTGTCTCACATTCCTCCATATGTCTATCCAACAAACTCTTGAACTTGTCCAAAATCTCGCTCACTCTCTCTCTCACATGCTGCCAGGAGGGTTTCTTACATCAATATGTAGATAGTCCAACAAGAGGGGGGGCTGTACCGGACCTGGTGTTGGGTAATGAGCCTGGCCAGGTGACCGACTTTTCAGTTGGGGAACAGTGACCACAACTCCTTAAGTTTTAAGATAGCTGTAGATAAGGATAAGTATGGACCTTGCGGGAGAGTATTACATTGGAGCAGGGCAAAGTGCGAGAGCATTCGGCAGGAATAAGGGAGAGTTAATTGGGAACAGCTGTTTTTGGGCAAGTCCACATCTGACATGTGGAGGGTGTTTAAGGACCAACTGCACAGAGTACAGGACAGGGATGTTCCAGTGAGAAGGAAGGACGAGGATGGCAGGATAAGAGAACCTTGGATGTTGAGAGAGGTGGTGAATTTAGTCAAGAAGAAAAAGGAAATGTATGTAAAACATAGGAAGCCGGGATCAAACTGAGCACTTGAGGATTATAAAGAAGCCAGAAAGGAACTCAAGAAGGGAATTAGGAAAGCCAGGAGGGGCCATGAAAAGTCCTTGGCAAGTAAGATTAATGAGAATCCCAAGGCATTCTATACATACATCAAGAGCAAGAGGATAACTGGGTAGAGGGTAGGACCACTCAAGGATAAAGGTGGTGCAGTCCTTATGCTGGGCTTCTGTGTGCTCCCAGCTCATGGCCTCAAGTGGTTAGTGCCATCCCATCCACTTTGAGCGGTCATGGGCCAGAGGTTCTCAGGACTCAGATCAAGATGAACTCTTGATCTCCTAGTCTACCTCATCGTAGCCCTTGCACTTTATTTGTCTACCTGCACTGCTCTTTCCCTATTACTGCAACACTATATTCTGCATTCTGTTTTACCTTTGAACTACCTCAATGGACGAAATGACCTGTCTGGATGGCACGCAAGCAAAAGCTTTTCACCATTCACAAGAAAAAGCATGGCAGGCACAGTAGTGTAGCAGTTAGCATAACGTTTTACAGTGCCAGAGACCCGGGTTCAAATCCGGCCACTGTCTGTAAGGAGTTTGTACGTTCTCCCCGTGTCTGCGTGGGTTTCCTCCGGGTGCTCCAGTTTCCTCCCACATTCCAAAGACTTACAGGTTAGGAAGTTGTGGGCGTGCTATGTTGGCGCCGGAAGCGTGGCGACACTTGCGGGCTGCCCCCAGCACACTCTACGCAAAAGATGCATTTCACTGTGTGTTTCGATGTACCTGTGACTAATAAAGATCTTATCTTATCTTAAAACATAAATTAAACATATTGTACACAATTTTTATAAAAAAACACAATTAGAACAAAAGAAGTCCATTTTAGTGCAAAGTGATCAGAGTGGTCACAGTTTTGCTAAACTGTAGTGGTGATTAGGTTGTACTGGTAGGTTCAAGAACCGAATAGTTGAAAGGAAGTAGCTGTTCTTGAACCTGGTGGTGTGGGACTTCAGGCTTCTATACCTCCTGCCCGATGGTAGCCATAAAAAGATGGCCTGGCCTGGATGATGGGGATCTTTGATGGGGACCTTCTTAAGGCTGTACCTCCTGTAGATACTACTGATGGTGCTTACTCTGTGAGCTTCATGCAAGCAAGGAATTTCATTGCACCCCCCCCCAAGAAGGCTAAGGAAATTTGGCATGTCCCTAATGACTCTTGGCAACTTTTATAGATGCACCATAGAAAGCATCCAATTCAGATGCATCATGGCTTGGTATGGCAACTGCTCTGCCCAAGACCACAAGAAACTGCAGAGTTGTGGACACAGCCCAGTCCATCACACAAAGCAGCCTCTCCTCTAGTAACTCTCTCTACACTTCCCACTGCCCCAGGAAAGCAGCCAACATAATCAAGGACCCCTCCAACCTGGTCATTCTCTCTTCTCCCCTCTCCTGTTGGGCAGTAGATACAAAAGCTTGAGAGTATGAATCACCAGGCTTAAGGACAGCTTCTATCCCACTATTATCACACTCTTGAACAGACCTCTCATACATTAAAAGATGAACTTGGGATAATCCTGGAAATTATAGACCAGTGAGCCTTACATCAGTGGTTGGCAAACTGTTGGAGAGGATTCTTAGGGACAGGATTTGGGAGCATTTAGGGAAGTGTAGTCTTATTAGGAATAGTCAGCATGGCTTTGTGATGGGCAGGTCATGCCTCATGAGCCTAATTGAGTTTTTTGAGGAGGTGACAAAACAAATAGATGAAGGTAGAGCGGTGGATGTGGACTTTAATAAAGCGTTTGACAAGGTTCCCCAAGGTAGGCTCATCCAGAAAGTCATGAGGCATGGGATCCATTGAGACTTGGCTGTGTGGATTTGGAATTGGCTTGCCCACAGAAGGCAGAGGGTGGTAGATGGAGAATATTCTGCCTGGAGTTTGGTGACCAGTGGTGTTCCGTGGGGATCTGTTCTGGGACCCCTGCTCTTTGTGATTTTTATGAATGATTTGGATGAGGAAGTGAAGGGATGGGTTGGTAAATTTGCAGATGACACAAAGGTTGATGGTGTGGTGGATAGTGTAGAAGGTTGTCGTAGGTTACAATGGGATATAGACAGGATGCAGAGTTGGGCTAAGAAGTGGCAGATGGAGTTCAATCCGGAAAATTGTGAAGTGATGCACTTTGGAAGATCGAACTTGAAAGCAGGACTCTCAGCAGTGTGGAGGAACAGAGGGATCTTGGAGTCCAAGTCCATAGATCTCTCAAAGTTGCCTCGCAAATTGATAGGGTGGTTAAGAAGGCGTATGGTGTACTGGCCTTCATTTGTTGGGACATTGAGTTCAAGAGCCATGAGGTAATGTTGCAGCTCTATAAAACTCTGGTTAGACCACACGTGGAGTATTGTGTTCAGTTCTGGTCGCCTCATTACAGGAAGGATGTGGAAGCTTGAGAGAGGGCGCAGAGGAGATTTACTAGGATCTTGCCTGGATTAGAGAACATGTCCAATGAGGAAAGGTTGAGCGAGCTATGGCTTTTATCTCTGGAGAGATGCAGGATGAGAGGTGACTTAATAGAGGTATAAGATGATAAGAGGCATAGATAGAGTGGACAGTCAGCACCTTTTCCCCAGGGTTTTCCCCAAACACCAGTTTGTCAGAGAAGGAAAGTTTAGGGGAGATGTCAGAGGTAGGTTTTTTACACAGAGAGTGGTGGGTGTCTGGAACGCAATGCCAGGGGTCAGGGGTGGTGGTAGAGGCTGATACAATAGGGACATTTAAAAAACTCTTAGACAGGCACATGGATGTAAGAAAAATGGAAGGTTCTGGGCTGTGCAGGAGGGAAGGGTTAGATTGATCATGGAGTAGGTTTACATAGATCGGCACAACATCGTGGGCTGAAGGGCCCGTACTGTGCTGTAATGTTCTATGTTCTAACTCTTGACTTCCCAATCTACCTCGTCTGGCCCTTGCACTTTATTTGTCTGCCTGCACTGCACTTTCTCTGTAATTACAACACTATATTCTGCATTATGTTTTCATTTTGTACTACCTCGATGTACTTATGCATGGAATGATCTGTCTGGGTGGCACACAAACAAAAGCCTGTCACCGTATTTCGGTACATATGACGGTAGTAAACCAATACCAGTTCCAATAAACTGATCAGAATCTGAGTCTGGTCTGAATTCTTGGTTCGTTGTGTGGACAATTGTGCACTTTGCAATGAGTGGCAGTGGAAGCCGTGGGCTTTGGGACCCAGCGGAAGCCTTGCCGAGTTGGGTGGGTGGAATCCGCCCCACATTTACCCAGTTCACGCTTCGAGTCTTTAAGTATTTGTCGTTCGGGAGGACGTGGTCCATTTTTTGGGAACCTTCCGTCGGAGCAGAGCTTCAGCCGGAGAGCCAAGAGGCGCAGAGAGAAGCAGGTGAGACCCTAATTCCAGCAACCCAGAGTTCTTATTCCCAGCACGGGAGAGTTTGTGATTCCAGCAGCTCAAATTCCAGTAGGCAGGAACTCCTGATCCTAGCAGCTGAGAATTCCTAACTCCAGCAGGGAGGAGGAATTCATTCCAGCACGGGAGTTTTTGATTCCAGCAGCTAGGAGCCCAAATTCCGGCAGGGAGAAAATTATTCCTGCACAGGGGAGTTTTTGATTCCAGCAGCTAGGAGCCCAAATTCCAGCAGGGAGAAACTCCTTATCCCAGCAGCTGAGAGTTCCTCACTCCAGCAGTTAAGGACCAAATGTCAACAGGTAAGAACTCCTGATCCCAGCGCCAGGGAATTCCTGATCCCTCGAACCGGCATGAGACCACCTTCCAGCCTTGGGAGTTGCTGATCCCAGCAACTTATGGGTTCTCATCCCAGCAGACGGGAGGCTTGATCCCAGCAGCCGGCGCGGGGCTTTTCGTCCCTGCGCCTGGGAGCTGGGAGTTTCAGGGGTCGGGTCGCCCTGGCGTGGATCATGAGAACTAATCTAGGTTCAAATGAAATGCATCAACTGCAGAAAAGAGCTCCATTTGACTCGGGAACTGGGTCACGAAGAAGCCGGTACACCGCAAACTTGGCAGAAGTTTGGTCAAACTTTGCAGAAGTTTGGTCAAAGTTTTAACAAACTAGTGCTCAAAGTTAAACTTCTCGCCCTATTAAATCCTGGAATTTTTTTCTTTTTTTTTAAACTTGCTTTTCTTTATTCATTGGATTGTCCTTGGAAAATCTTATTGCAATTCCAGCTTACGTGGTGGGGGCTGGGATGGGGTGGGGAAATGGTTAAGGAATCTTCCAGACGTCTGGACGAATGTGTCTACTCTGGCAACTATCATTGGCTGGTTCCTTGCCCCCTCCCCTTCTCCTGGCAGTTCTGCACTGATTGGGTGGGCTTCTCTGAAGACTTTTAAACTTGAGATTTGTTTAAAGGCACAGAGTAGAGAGAAAAAACATTCCCTCCTCTTCTGTCTATTAAAATTCCTCCAACCACACGTTCCCTTTCAACAGGGGAGGGAGTGATCCTGTCCTTGATATTTTAATTTTCTTTCAGAATGACAAAGACAAAAGTTGACATCACTTTGAAAAAGTTTCAAGGTTAGACCCTCTATTTCTTATGATGTGTGTGTTTCTTTTCAAGAATGTTGGTGTATTTCTCCTGCTCCTTGCCGGGACTGAGAGAATCTCAGCCCTTCCGGGCAGGGATTTTCCCTTCTGTGTATTTAGGATCTGTGCCGGGACTGAACGCACGACCGTTGTAACTTGAAGTCAGTCTGTCACATTCCACAAGCGATACCGTTTCATTTGGTGGAGGTCAAGGAGACAGTGAGGGCAATGTCAGCTTGTTCCCAGAAAGATGGACAGGAGATTAGAAGAATCACACACTCCTCCCGCTGGGTCCCCTCCCCCCCACTGTTCCCCTCTGCCCTCCCCACCTCCCTTATTTGGTTCCAGGCTCCACCTTCCTCTCCTATCAGATCCCACCATTTGTTGCCTCCACCTCTCACCTCCCAGCCTCTGTCACTGTCTCCCCCCTCCTCCATCTGCCTCTCACCCCTCCTCACCTGGATCCACCTTAACGCCTGCCACCCCCTCCCCTCACCTCTTTATACCGGCTATCTCCCCTCTGTCTCTCGGTCCAGGCGAAGGGTCCCGACCTGAATCGTTGACCGTCCACAGATGCTGCCTTGACCGGCTGAGTTCCTCCAGATTTGGAAATCTGTGCTCCCCCTGCAGCCTGTTAGAGCTTTCTACACTTCTTCCTTCCTTCCCGTTGTCCCAGCAATGGTGGCTGTGTCTTCAGCTACTAGCAACTAAATTTTAGCTCTCCCACCCTAACCTCCCCGACCCGAGGTCTCGTAAAGAACTCTACTTCATCTGCTACTTCGACATGTCCTTGCGTGCCTCAGTGTTGATTCTACTTGAAAACCCCTCTGCCTCGGAGTTGGGACTTAATTTACACAGCTGTATAAGTACAAGTTGAATACCCATTTTCTTTTATGCCACAGCTGTAGTAGCAAAGGCATCAGCCAGTCTACAATTTAATTTTCCCCCATCAGTAAATGAGATGGGAATGAAATCTTGGGCCCTGTAACTTTTCCCCAAGGAGGGGAAAGTTGTTTGTTGGACTTTCATTACTTCAGTGAAGCGGTTAGCATTTATTAACAACTACCTTTCTGGCTGAGTGGAGGGGAGTTGTGGTATAGGCAGGAAACCTCGCGGAGGGCTTGGGTGTGACCAGACCAGAGTTACCGATGCTCCAGGCTTGTCCTGGAGTTTTCAGGAGTGGGAGTAATCCCCCAGGAGAAGGCTGGGAGCAAAACCCCAGGGTAAAAATCTGTTAAACTGCAATAATCTTCTTCATTATTATTTTAGTCCTGGAAATGGAGGAGAAAGTCAGCCAGGCATGTGAGTTCTGTTGGTAAACAGCAGGCTGTGGGAGTGGTTGGAGGCAGGAAGTACATTCCTTGTATATTAAGATAAGATATTTATTAGTCACATGTACATCGAAACACACAGTGAAATGCATCTTTTGTGTAGAGTGTTCTGGGGGCAGCCCGCAAGTGTCGCCACGCTTCTGGCGCCAACATAGCACGCCCACAACTTCCTAACCCGCACATCTTTGGAATGTGGGAGGAAACCGGAGCACCCGGTGGAAACCCACGCAGACACGGGGAGAACGTACAAACTCCTGACAGACAGCGGCGGGAATTGAACCCGGGTCGCTGGCACTGTAATAGCGTTACGCTAACCGCTACGCTACCATGCAGAAGGAGGCCATTCGGCATATCAGGTCCATACTGGCTGCTAGCAGAGCAATCCCATCATTCTCATTTCCTTGTACCCCTGCAACTTACTCTCTCTCATGCACGCCCGTCAACTCCCCTTTGGTTCTTTTGCCACTAACCTACACCAGAGGTAACTAATGAACACCAGTTAACCTCCCAGCACATCCTTGGTCTGTGGGAGGAAACCTGAATATTCTGGGGAAGCCCACACGGTCACAGGCAGAACTTGCAAACTGCACACAGACAGCACCGGAGGTCAGGATCAAACACAGGTCACTGGAACTGTGAGGGAGCAGCACTGCCTTCATCGGACGGGGCAATGTGTACAGGAGTTGGGACGTCCTGTTACATCTGTGTAGGATTTTGATGAGACCTCCCCTGGAGTATTGTGTGCAGTTCCGGTCACCGTACTATAGGAAGGATGTGATTAAGCTGGAGAGGGTGGAGAAAAGATTCACAAGGATGTTACCGGGGCTGGAGTTATAAGCAGAGACTGGATAGGCTGGGACTGTTTTCCCTGAAGTGTAGGAGGCTGAGTGATGATCTTATAGAGGTTTGTAAAATCATGAGGGGCACAGTTTTTTCCCCAGGGTAGGGGAATCTAAGACTAGAGGGCACAGGTTTAAGGTGAGAGGGGAAAGAGTTAAAGGGGATTCTTGGGGAAAGTTTGTCCACAAAGAGGGTGGTGGGTATATGGAACAAGCTGCCAGGGGAAGTGGTAGAGGTGGGTACAATTACGGTGTTTAAAAGACATCTGGACAGATCCATGGATAGGGAAGGTTTAGAGGGATATGGGGCAAATGCAGGCAAACGATTGGCATAGATAGGCATCTTGGTCAGCATGGACGATTTGGGCCGAAGGGCCTGTTTCTGTGCTGTATGACAACCTGCTGCACCACCATACATGTGATTAAAACATCCCAGGAGTCCATACAGCCAAGAATTGATCATTGTAATGGGACAGTGTTCATGGGACTCCCCTGAGGACAATTACTGGGAGGGGAAAAAGAAGATAAAGTAAACAAAAGCTGATGACGTAAGAACAGTAAATGCTCCAAATACAACAGGTCAGCTCTGTGGAGAGAGAAGAGAATCAACGTTTCGTGCTGCAAACCTTTAGTCACCCGATGAAAGTCATCGGGCAGGCATGGTGGTGTAGCGGTTAGCGTAACGCTACTACAGCGCCAGTGACCCGGGTTCAATTCCGGCTGCTGTCTGTAAGGAGTTTGTACGTTCTCCCAGTGTCTGTGTGGGTTTCCTCCGGGTGCTCCGGTTTCCTACCACATTCCAAAGACGTACGGGTTAGGAAGTTGTGGGCGTGCTATGTTGGTGCCAGAAGCGTGGCGACACTTGCGGGCTGCCCCCAGAACACTCTACGCAAAAGTTGCATTTCACTGTGTGTTTCGATGTACATGTGACTAATAAAGATATCTCATCTCTTATCTGACTCTTATCATACAGGCTGTGGTGAGATTAAACCTAAGAAAGGATGTATTTGTCGGGGGTTGCAGTGAAGATTTGCTAGTCTAGGTACTGGGTAGGCAGGTCTGTCATATGTGGAAACTGGGTCCTGGAGTTGAGAGAAAAGAGAGATCTGATTGAAACTTGCAAAATTCCTTCCATGCTCGATGTGCCTGGAAGCAAGAAAGGATGTTTCCCTTGGTTGAGGAATTGAGAACCAGAGTCTACGTTGTTGGGATAAGTGGTTGGGCATGGATGGAGATGGAGATCGGTTTGTAAGACAAGCTTTTCACTGTACCTCGGTACAAGTGACAATAATAAACCAATACCGATACCAGAAAGTTCTTCACGGAGAGGGTGGTGAATCTTTGGAATTCTCTACCCAGGAAACAAGGATTCTCAGTCGGATTAGTTCATTCAAAACGGAGATGGATGGATCTCTGGATTTGAGGGAATCGAGCATGTATGGGGCAGGGAAATGGCACTGAGGTAGTAGGTCAGCCCATGATCTTGCTAGACGGCTCAAAGGATTGGATGGCCTACTCCTGCTCATCATTAACGTTACAGAATCAAGTGCCATTTGTGGAAGAATGGTACAAATTACCACCATTGTGTGTGTGTGCAAGTGATTCCCAATTTGCCACCTGGCTCTGATGTTTAGCCCCTGTTCCCTGGTCCCAGGTCTCCTGAGCTGCAGACATGAAGCAGAGGGCGAAGAATTCAGTTGCTCATAATATTGGAGATTTCAGTCACCTCTTCACTAAAAGCATTGAAACTTCGGTTAATACAGCCCACATTTGTGTATTCTTTCCTTCTCCCATCAGGAAAGACCAGCGTAGCAGGCTCGGAGACACTACCACCTGCAGGTTCCCCTCCAAGTCACGCCCCATCCTGGCTTGGAAATATATTGCTGTTTCTTCACCATCACTGGGTCTAAATCCTGGAACTTCCTCCCCAACAGCACCGTGGGAGCCCCTTCACCAGAAGGAAGAAGAAATAAGTGGGCAGATTATTATCTAGGTGAGGAGAAAATTCAAAGTACAGAAGTACAAAGGGACTTGGGGGTACTCGTGCAGGATACCCTAAAGGTTAACCACCAGGTCAGATCGGCGGTAAGGAAAGTGAATGCTATGCTGGCATTCATTTCGAGAGGTGTAATATATAAAAGTAAGGAGGTGTTGATGAGGCTCTGTGGGGCACTGGTGAGAGCTCATTTGGAACACTGTGTCCAGCTTTGGGCCCCTTATCTTAGGAAGGATGTGCTGATGTTGGAGAGGGTTCAGAGAAGATTTACAAGGATGATTCCCGGAATGAAAGGGCTTACATATGATGAGAGATTGTCAGCTGTTGGACTGTACTCATTGGAGTACAGAAGAATGAGAGGGGACCTCAGAGACATTTCTAATGTTGAAAGGACTGGACAGAGTAGATGTGGCTAAGCTGTTTCCCTTGGTGGGTGAGTCCAGAACTAGAGGGCACAGTCTTAGAATTAGAGGGTACTCATTTAGAACAGAAATGAGGAGAAATTTCTTTAGCCAGAGGGTCGTGGATTTATGGAATTCATTGCCACATACAGCTGTGGAGGCCTGATTGTTGAGGGTGTTTAAGTAAGAGATAGATAGATATCTAATTAGTCAGGGTATCAAGGGATATGGGGAAAAGGCCAGGAATTGGGGCTAGATGGGAGAATAGTTCAGCTCATGGTGAGGTAGCGGAGCAGACTCAATAGGCCGAATGGCCTACTTCTCCTTTGTCTTGTGATCTTGTGAGGGCTGCAGCGGCTCAAGAAGGCAGCTCGCCCCCACCTTCTCGAGGGGCAGTTAGGAACGGACAATAAATGCCATCATTGCCAGTGTCACCTAGAGGTGAAAAATGAAATCATTGTAATGGTGTCCCTTAACACCTATCTCTTTAGCTGAGCTATCGGCCACCTCTCCGAGCATGGTCAAATTTTGCTCGCTATCTTCTCGTTGCTTTGTGATGTTCTGCTCTGTCAGGGGTGCTGTGGGAGCTATGAGTGCTATGGAGTGCTGAGGTTTATTGTTGTCACATGTACCTAGATGCAATGAAAAGCTTTTGTTTTGTGGGCCATCCAGACAGATCATTCTATACGTAAGTACATGGAGGTAGTAGAATAAGGTATCTTTATTAGTCACATGTACATCGAAACACATAGTGAAATGCATCTTTTGCGTAGAGTGTTCTGGGGGCAGCCCGCAAGTGTCGCTACGCTTCCAGCGCCAACATAGCATGTCCACAATTTCCTAACCTGTATGTCTTTGGAATGTGGGAGGAAACCAGAGCACCCGGAGGAAACCCACGCAGACACAGGGAGACGATACAAGCTCCTTACAGACAGCGGCCGGAATTGAACTCGGGTCGCTGGCACTGTAAAGCATAAATAGAATGCAGAATATAGTGTTACAGAGGAAGTGCAGGTAGACAGATAAAGTGCAAGGGCCACCTATGAGGTAGATTGAGAGATAAAGAATTCATCTTTAGCGTATGAGAGGTCAGTTCACGATTGGAATTGGTTTATTATTGTCACATGTACTGAGGTACAGTGAAAAACCTATCTTGCACGCTGTTGATACAGATCAATTGATTACAACAGGCATCGAGGTAGTAAAAGATAAAACAATAACAGAATGCAGAATAAAGTGTTACATCTACAGAGAAAGTGCAGTGCAGGCAGACAATAAGGTGCAAGGTCACAACGAGGGAGATTGTGAGCTCAAGAATCCATCTTATCGTACTAGGGAACCGTTCAATAGTCTTATAACAGCAGGATAGAAGCTATCCTTGAGCCTGGTGGTACGTGCTTTCAGGCTTTTGTATCTATTGCCCGATGGGAGGGGGTAGAAGATAGAATGTCCGGGGTGGGTGGGGTCTTTGATTATGCTGGCTGCTTTACCAAGGCAGCGAGAAGTCTAGACGGAGGGGAAGTTGGTTTGTGTGATGGACTGGGCTGCGTTCACAGCTCCCTGCAGTCTCTTGCGGTCTCAGTGAATATATCGGTGTTCGTTGGGGCACCAGGAGTTGTCCTAAAGCCACTTGAAGAGAAGCAGGAATGGGAGGCATTGCCTGTGTTACTGAACCCAGTACAGAGACAGATGGCGAAAGAGTGGTTAGTTGTGGGGAGTGGGTAGGATGGAGCATTGCCACTGAAACTAGCAATTTCCTTGTGTTGTCCTAAGCTCTGGTAGACAGCCAGCAAGCTGTATAATGATAGGATCTTAACATGGTGCTACAGTTGAAAAGCTGTTTGCTGAATCATCAGAGCCATGATTGGATGGATTGGCAAGTTGGCAGACAGATTGGAAGTCCTCCCCCACCCTCAGGCTGAGGTTCTGCCACGTGGAAGGAGCTCTGACTACAAGAACCGTGTAAAAGTGATCTAGGACCGTTGCTCAAGATTCAAAGGCCATAGTTTGGCACAGGAAATTACACAGTGCAGAGCTGTTACTTGTTAGCAGCCCCTGTGAATGTGTGTGTGTGAAGCCAATAACTTGAGACAAACATTTGACTGTTTCAGAACAGACTCTGCAGTATGCCACAGGCATTCTCTCTTCTCCCCCCTCCCATTGGGCAGAAGATACAAAATCCTGAAAGCATGTACCACCAGGCTCAAGGACAGCTTCTATCCCACTGTTATAAGACTATTGAATGGTTCCCTAGTACGCTAAAATAGACTCTTGATCTCACAATCTACCTCGTTATGACCTTGCACCTTATTGTCTGCCTGCACTGCACTTTCTCTGTAACTGTAACACTTTCTTCTGCATTCTGTTATTGTTTTCCCTTGTACTACCTCAATGCACTGATGTGATGAAATGATCTTTATGGACGGCATGCAAAACAAAGTTTTTCACTGTACCTTTGTACATATGACAATAATAAACCAATTTATCAACTCGTCCATAGTGACCAAGATTCCCATCTAAGCTCGTCCCATTTGCCCACGGTCGGCCTATAGGCCTCTAAACCTTTCCTATCCATGTACTGTCCAAATGTCTTTTAAATGTTGTTAATGTACCTTTCTCAACCACTTTTTTTGGCACCACCATGTGTGAAAAAGTTGCCCCTCAGGTCCCTTTTAAATCCTTCACCTCTCACCCTAAAGCTATGCCCTCTAGTTTTTAGTTCCCTGGGAAAAAGACTGTGTACATTCACCCTAGCTACATTCCTCATGATTTTATGCACCAGAGCAGAAAGGGAGAATGTTTGCAAGGATAAACAAACCTCTATCCAGAGGTGAAGTTAAACCATCCCAAGAACAGTGGCAGTGGACACCAGTACACGTTACAATTTTTTATTCAATTTCAAAAGTAGTCAAGTTGAGTTTATTGTTGTGTGCACAAGGACAGTGTGGTACAGGTACAATGAAAAACTTGCAGCAGTATCACAGATGCTGTATGGACAACACACAAAATATAAATATTACATAAATTATCTATAATATTATATTATACAGCAGAAAAAAAGACTGCAAAACCAAGACCTTTGTGCAAAATAAAACAAAGACACAATCAGAGACAAGTCCATGGCAGTGCAAGAGGTGGTCCGTAGTGTTCTGTTGCTGAGGTAGGGTTGGGGTTGTGCAGGTCGGTTCAAGAACCCGGTGGTTGTAGGGAAGTAGCTGTTCCTGAACCTAGTGGTGTGGGACTTCAGGATTCTGTACCTCCTGCCTGACGGTAGCAGCAAGAAGAGGGCATGGCCTGGATGGTGGGGAACCTTGATGATGGATGCCACCTTCTTGAGGCAGCACCTTCTGTAGATGCTGTTAGTGATAGGGAGGGCTGTGCCCGTGATGGACCAGGCTGTGTCCACTACACTCTGCAGCCTCTTGCCTTCCTGTGCGTTGGAATTGCCAGAAGGGGCCAACACCCTGGACACCCAACACCCCGTACAATTGTTGAAATTGTGTATTTTTGAACTCTAACCCTCCATATTCAGCTGACTCTGAGTATGACACTGGGGTTGCAGCCTTGGAGTGTGAAGTTAGTAGGATTAGCAGCTGGCCTCTTAACAAGTTTGGTTTATTTTTTAGGATCACTCTGTCTCTGTCAATTGGAACCATGTGGCTGATGAAGCTGTTGGCTGTTGGCCTGGTGATTGCTGCAGTCTCGGCTGCCGAGGAGAAGCTGAGCGAACATGCGGCCACATTGGCGGACGCCAGCATCAAGCTGGGATTGAACCTGTACCATGCCATGGCCAAGGACAAAGCCACCAGAAACATCCTGCTCTCTCCTGTGGTGCTCGCCTCCTCCCTGGGAACAGTGTCGCTTGGGGGCCAGGACTCAACCGCCTCTGAGGCGAAGGCTCTGCTCGACATGAGCAAGGTGCAAGACGACAAGTTCCATCTGTCGATCTCCCAGCTCCTGGCGGAAGTCAGCAACTCCAAGGCGCGCAATGGGACCTGGAGAATCGGCAGCCAGCTCTACGGTCCCACCTCAGTGAAATTCACCGAGGACTTTGTGCAGAAGAGCAAGAAGCACTACAACCTTGAGCACTCCAAGATCAACTTCAGGGACAAGAAGGGTGCCCTGAAGGCCATCAATGAGTGGGCAGCAAAGACCACAGATGGCAAGCTTCCTGAGATCACCAAGGACCTGGAGAAAACCGACGGAGCCATGATCATCAATGCCATGTTCTTTAAACGTAAGTCTAGCATTTTGGTCACTGGTTAAATCCATACGGAAGAGTTTTCCAGTTAGCCTGATGTTATTTCCCCAGTGTCTGTAAACTTTTACCCTTCCAAATACTTATCCAAGTCTCTGCAGAAAGTTCCTGTTGAATTGAATCCACAGCCTTTTTGGGAAGTGTCCTTGATCACAATTCAATGGGGTGGGGAATGTTCCTTTTCTGATTGTTTTGCCAGAAACCTTATCCTTACGTCACCAACCCTCCTGCCAGTAGAAGCTACTTCTATATTTAACTATCAAACCCTTTCGTAGTTTTGAACACCTTTAAAACTTTGCTTCCACCTTGATTTCCAGCTCCTTCAGTCTCTCCAAGTCTGCCATCCCAAGAAGCATTCTTTGCTGGTATTGGAATTGGTTTGTTATTGTGATAGATACAGTGAAAAGCTTTTGTTTGCGTGCCATCCAGGCAGATCATGCCATATGGAGTAAAAAGAAAAATAGAATGTAGAACCTAGTGTTGCAGCTGCAGAGAGAGTACAGTGCTGGTAGACGTATAACGTGCAAGGGCCACAATGAGGTAGATTGGGCGATCAAGAGTTCTTCTATTTCTCTGTCTATCATCGGTCATATCCACTTGTAGAAAAGGATTGACGGAATTCTCTTCTTAATTGCAGCTCACTGGAATGAGAAATTCCACCACAAGATGGTGGACCAACGGAGTTTCATGGTCACCCGCTCTGAGACGGTTGCGATAGACATGATGCACCGCACCGGTAGGTTCTCCTTTCTCCAGAGGTTCCCAGGACCACGTTCAGACTGGCACTTCCAGGGTCGGGGCTGATGGGGTGTTGTCCCACAGGAGGTGTTGTCCTTTGCACTGGCCCCTTTTGGGTGGCTGCTTTGGAAAAGAACAGGGGGAGTACTCACGTGTCCAAAGCTTATTTGAGTGGTGAATTATCATTGGGTTGGATTGCACTGACAGCTAGCCAGGAGATCCATTAGGAACTGCAATGTCCATGTTTCAGATGTCCATGTACTGCATGTCGGGAATATTCCAGAGGTCAGACATAGGTGCATTTGACCTCTTTCTCTGCTCCTAAATTCCTCAGTCCAGACTTTTAAGGTTCAAGTTCAAATTTATCGTTGTCATAGGGATCCATGGATAGGGTGTAAATGCTGTGAAAATTAGCTTTTTGCAACAGCAGCACAGTACATGACAAACATAAGTTAAACTTAAATTAATATAAATTAAACATGCATGTGTGCAAAGTAAAGAAGAAAACAAACATAACGACACTAGTACAAGATTGAGGGAGAGAGAAAAAGGAATGTAGTCTGAGGTAGTGTTCGGGTTGTTCAGGTCGTTTCAAGAACCTGATGGCAGTGGGGAAGAAGCTGTTGTTGAACCTTGAGGTGTGGGTATTCGGGCTCCTGTACCTCCTGCCTGACAGCAGATCGAGAAGAGGGCACGGCCCGGATGGCGGGGGTCCCTGATGATGGATGTCGCCTTCCTGAGACGTTGCCCCTTGTAGATGTCCTCTGTGGTAGGGAGGGCTGTACCCATGATGGAACAGGCCGAGTCCACCCAGGGAGCGTCCTGATGAAGGGTCTCGACCTGAAACGTCGACTGTCCATTTCCCTCCACAGATGCTACCCGACCCGCTGAGTTCCTCCAGCAGTTTTCTGCTCCAGGCTCTATCCTGATTCTTCTGAGTTGAGGGATTGAATACCTTTCTTGGAATATTCTATTGAATATTCCTGGTTTCCAGTGTCTTAAAAGAGATAGGGAAGGGGGGAGAAGAGGAGGAGGGGTGGCGATACTGGTCAGAGACACTATTACAGCTGCAGAAAGGGTCGATAATGTAGAAGGATCCTCTCTAGAGTCAATATGGGTGGAAGGTAGGAACAAGAAAGGAGTAGTTACTCTACTGGGAGTATTCTATAGGCCCCCCAGCAGCAGCAGGGATGCTGAGGAACAGATTGGGAGGCAGATTTTGGAAAGATGCAAAAATAACAGGGTTATTATCATGGGAGACTTCAACTTCCCAAATATTGATTGGCACCTGCTTAGTGCCAAAGGTTTAGACGGGGCAGAGTTTGTTAAGTGTGTCCAGGACAGATTCCTGTCACAGTATGTTGACAGGCTGACTAGAGGGAATGCCATATTAGATCTAGTTTTAAGTAATAAACTGGGTCAGGTGACAGATCTCTCGGTGGGTGAGCATTTGGGGGACAGTGACCACTGCTCCATAACCTTTAGCATTGTCACGGACAGGGATAGGAGCAAAGAGGACGGGAAGGTATTTAATTGGGGACAGGCGAATTATGAGGCTCTAAGGTGAGAACTTGAGAGTGTAAATTGGGATGACATTTTTGAAGGGAAATGTACTGTGGAGATGTGGTCAATGTTCAGGGATCTTTTGCAGGATGTTAGGGATAAATTTGTCCTGGTGAGACAGAGAAGGAATGGCAGGGTGAAGGAACCGTGGGTGACGAGAGAGGTGGAACAACTAGTTAGGAAGAAAAAGGCAGCATAGATCAGGTGTAAGCAGCAAGGATCAGATAGGGCTCGTGAGGAATATAGAGTAGCAAGGAAGGAACTTAAGAAGGGGCTGACGAGAGCAAGAAGGGGACATGAAAAGGCTTTGGCGAATAGGCTTAAGGAGAATCCCAAGGCTTTTTTCTCGTACATGAAGAGCAGAAGGATGGCTAGAGTAAAGGTAGGTCCAATTGGAGACAAAGGTGGGAAGATGTGCCTGGAAGCTGTGGAAGTGGGTGAGGTTCTCAATGAATACTTCTCTTCAGTATTCACCAAGGAGAGAGGTTTTGATGGCGCTGAGGACAGTGTTGGTAAGGGTAATGTTCTAGGGCATGTAGATATCAAGAGAGAGGATGTGTTGGAGCTGCTAGAAAATATTAGGACAGATAAGTCCCCAGAGCCTGATGGAATATTCCCCAGGCTGCTTCGTGAGGTGAGGGAGGAGATTGCTGAACTGTTGGCTAGGATCTTTGAGTACTCGTTTTCCACAGGAATGGTACCGGAGGATTGGAGGGTGGCAAATGTTGTCCCCTTATTCAAAAAAGGTAGAAGAGATAGTCCAGGGAATTACAGACCAGTGAGCCTTACGTCTGTGGTGGGTAAGCTGTTAGAAAGGATTCTAAGAGAGAGGATCTATGAGCATTTGGAGAAACATGGACTAATTAGAGACAGCCAGCATGGCTTTGTGAAGGGAAGATCTTGCCTCACAAGCCTGATAGTGTTCTTTGAGGAGGTGACCAGGAAGATTGATGAGGGTAGTGCAGTAGATGTGGTCTACATGGATTTTAGTAAGGCGTTTGACAAGGTTCTACATGGTAGGTTTCTTCAGAAGGTCAGGGGCCGTGTGGATTCAGAATTGGCTTGCCTGTAGAAAGCAGAGGGTTGTTGTGGAGGGAGTGCATTCGGATTGGAGGGCTGTGACTAGTGGTGTCCCACAGGGATTGGTTCTGGGACCTCTACTTCTTGTGATATTTATTAATGACTTAGATGAGGGGGTGGAAGGGTGGGTTAGCAAGTTTGCAGACGACACAAAGATAGGTGGTGTTGTGGATAGTGTGGAGGGCTGTCGAAGCTTACAGAGGGATATTGATAGGATGCAGAGCTTGGGCTGAGAATTGGCAGATGGAGTTCAATCCGGAGAAGTGTGAGGTAGTACAGTTTGGAAGGACAAACTCCAAGGCAGAATACAAGGTAAATGGCAGGATTCTGGGCAGTGTGGAGGAGCAGAGGGATCCGGGGTTCATATCCACAGATCCCTGAAAATTGCCACACTGGTGGATAAGGTAGTTAAGAAAGTTATGGGATGTTAACTTTCATAAGTCGTGGGATCGAGTTTAAGAGCCGTGAAGTGATGATGCAGCTTTACAAAACTCTGGTTAGACCACATTTAGAGTACTGTGTCCAGTTCTGGTCGCCTCATTATAGGAAGGATGTGGAGGCATTGGAGAGAGTGCAGAGGAGATTTACCAGGATGCTGCCTGGATTAGAGAGTATGGATTATGAGGAGAGACTAAAGGAGCTAGGGCTTTATTCATTGGAGAGAAGGAGGATAAGGGGAGACATGATAGAGGTGTACAAGATATTGAGAGGAGTAGATAGAGTAGACAGCCAGTGCCACTTCACCAGGGCGCCAATGCTCAATACAAGAGGACATGGCTTTAAGGTAATGGGTGGGAAGTTCAAGAGGGATGTCAGAGGGAGGTTTTTCACCCAGAGAGTGGTTGGTGCACGGAATGCGCTGCCTGGGGTGGTGGTGGAGGCTGATATGTTGGACAAGTTCAAGAAGTTGTTAGATAAGCATATGGAGGAATTTAAAATAGAGGGATATGTGGGAGGAAAGGGTTAGATAGTCGTAGGTGTGGTTAGCTGGTCGGCACAACATGGTGGGCCGAAGGGCCTGTATTGTGCTGTATTTTTCTATGGTTTCCTATCAGTTCCCTCGGCTTTAAACCATAACTGGCACCTGACCTGTCCCAACTTATTTGAATGGTGCCAGCAAACTTCATTAAAGAAGGTGAATGATTTGTCTTTAATTGATCTTAATCTTTTCTAGTAACTTGGCGAAGTTGAATGCTTTAAAATGTATTATTTAAATCATTTAAAAAAAATTAGAAAATGCTGGTTCTCTGGCCAGCAGATATCTAGAAGGGTGGGTAGGCCTTGGACAATATAAGCTGTCAGAAGGCTGTTTGGCTGGGGCTTCAGGTTCCACCTGCTGAGGCATAGTAGTTGCTTGCTAGCTGTTCTGATTTGCAGAGGTCTTGATTATGAGCTGCAGCGTAGATGCATTGGGTTAGTAAACAATCTGCTGGAGGAACTCAGTGGGTCGAGCAGCATCTGTGGTGGGGGGGAAGAAATTATTGACCTAATGAACAGTGTCCATTCAATGTGGTAGGACCAACTTTTTTTTCATCAGTGATTTTTAATTTAAAATAAAAAAATGCAAATTGACATTTTGTCCCCATTTTGCCAACCCATGAAGTGGTTTCGACTGGAATCTATTGCCTGCAGGGATGTCATTAATTTCTTTCCAAAGCACCTGGAATCTTGCAGCATTGAAGGGGGCCGTTTGGCCCATCAGACCTGGATGAGCTCTTTGGGTGTATGTTTCAGCTGGTCCCACCCAGCCCTGCAATTTTTTTTCCCTCCTTTCAAGAATTTCTCCAGTTTCCTTTCTGAAAATCCCCGTTTTCACTTCCACTGTGGGTAGCGTATTCCAGATCACGGAATCTCGCAGTTCTTCCCACAAATCTCCTCATCCTCTGCCTTCATTAGAGTCACACAGCATGGAAACAGGCCCTTCGGCCCACCGAGTCTGTGCCGACCATCAACCATCCATTTCCACCAGTCCTATACCGGGCCCATTTTATTCTCCCCACATTCCCATCAACTACCCCACCCCCCCCCCCCCCCCCCCCAAGATCCTACCCCTCGCCTACACTCTAGGGGCAATTAACCTACCAATCCTGCGCATCTTTGGGATGTGGGAGGAAACTGGAGCACCTGGGGGGGAGGATATCCCACGCGATCACGTGCAAACTCCTCATTGATGGCACCCGAGGTCAGGATCGAAACTGGGTTGCTCAAGCTGTGAGGCTGTGGCTCTACTCACTGTGCCAGTTATCTGACCTTCGTTCCTTGTGCTGGGATCCTTGCTGGTGTTGAATGGTTCTGCTGAGCCTTTTATCTTCTGGTCTCTGCACTTTAGGCTTGTATAACTTCTACGTGGATGAAGCAAATGAGGTGTACGTGCTGGAGATGCAGCTGTCTGCTGAGCGCTCCAGCGTGATCTTCATCATGCCCTTCCAGCTGCAGCCCCTGGACGGAGTCGAGAAGCTGCTGACCAAGGAGCAGATCAACGCCTGGGTCAGCAAAATGAAGAAACGGGCGGTGGCCATCTCCTTGCCAAAGGGCACATTTGGGGTCAGCCATCAGCTCCAGGTAAGGAGAGGCCTGAACTTGTATAGCACTGCTGCAGATCCCAAAGCCCGTGACAGCCAAGATTCCACTAAGCTGGAAAGAGTGCAGAAAAGATTTATGAGGATGTTGCCGGGGACTAAGTTATAGAGAGAGAGATTGAGCAGGCTGGGACTTTATTCACAGAACATAGAACGCTACAGCACAGTACAGGCCTTTCGGCCCACAATGTTGTGCCGACATTTTATCCTGCTCTAAGATCTACCTAACCCTTCCCTCCCACATAGCCCTCCATTTCTCTATCATTCATGTGTCTAAGAGTCTCATGAATGATAGTAAAATAGGGGGCTATGTGGGAGGGAAGGGTTGGATAGATCTTAGAGCAGGATAAAATGTCGGCACAACGTTGTGGACTGAGGGGCCTTGTACTGTTCTGTAGTGTTCTATGTTCTCTTAAGTGTCCCTAATGTATCTGCCCTCACAACCTCTGCAAGCAGTGCGTTCCACACACCCACCACTCTCTGTATATAAAAAAAAACCTTACCCCTGACATCCCCCTTATATCTTCCTCCAATCACCTTAAAATTATGTCCCCTCGTGTTAGCCATTGTCGCACTGGGAAAAAGTCTCTGACTGTCCACTCAGTCTATGCCTCATCATCTTGTACACCTCTATCAAGTCACCTCTCATCCTCCTCCTCTCCAAAGAGAAAAGTCCTAGCTCGCTCAACCTATCCTCATAAGACATGCTCTCCAATCCAGGCAGCATCCTGGTAAATCTCCTCTGCACCCTCTCTAAAGCTTCCACATCCTTCCTATAATGAGGTGACCAGAACTGAACACACTATTCCAAGTGTGGTCTAACCAGAGTTCTATAGAGCTGCAACATCACCTCGCGGCTCTTGAACTCAATACCCCGACTAATGAAGGCCAACACTCCATACGCCTTCTTAGCAACCCTATCGACCTGCGTGACAACCTTGAGGGATCTATGGACGTGGGCCCCAAGATCCCTCTATTCCTCCACACTGCTAAGAGTCCTGCCATTAACCTTGTATTCTGCCTTCAAATTCCTTGGAGTGTAGGAGGATGAGAGGTGACCTTATAGAGGTGTATAAAACCATGAGAGGCATAGATAGGGTAAATGCACACATTCCACCCCCCCCCCCCCCCCCCCCCCCCCCCCCCCACCATGCATTGGGGAATCAAGAACTATAGGGCATAATTTTAAGGTGAGAGGGGAGAGATTTAATGGGAACCTGAGGAGCAACATTTTCACCCAGAGGGTGGGCCATATATGGAATGAGCTGCCAGAGGAAGTGGTTGAGATGATTTTCTCCCCCAGGCTCACATTCCCGTCTAGTGAGTCAGCCAGATAAATTTCTGAGCAGTCGGATGCTGGATTATCAGAGTTTTACCTCTGTTGCGTTGTGAGGCTACCTGGCGGCTATATTTCCGTGTGGCAAACTCCCCCAAACCTCCTCAAAATGCACTCACTATAATGCCATTAACAAGGACTAAAGATTGCCCCAGGGCACAAGGAGAACCTCCCCCTCCTGATTTAAGTGGGATGGTGGATATTAATCTGTTCAGGAGAAGACTGGGGTCAACATAAAGTCATAGTGTTTCTCTCTCCACAGATGCTGCCTGACCCTGCTGAGTGTTTCTAGCCTCTTCTGTTAATTGTATTTTTGCTTCTCTTGTTCCTGGGTGCGTCATGACCTGTTGGAATTTTTTTTTTATTTTGAATATAGAAACATCTGGGCAGCATTGGTTTGACCACAGCTGTTGACAAGAGCAAAGCTGACCTGTCCAAAATCTCGGGCAAGAAGGATCTGTACCTGGCCAGTATTGTCCATGGCACTGCCTTGGAGTGGAGCACAGATGGCGACCCATACGATGCTTTCATCTACAGTCGAGAGGAGCTGAAGAACCCAGAGGTTTTTTATGCTGACCACCCCTTCATCTTCCTGGTCAAGGACAAAAGGACCGGTTCATTCCTCTTTGTTGGGCGGCTAATAAGACCAGATGGTCGCAAAATGCATGACGAATTGTAGCCACCAGGCAGCTTTGGTATCCGTGGGGCCAAAATGCAACATGTCTTTCTTTTTTCCAAAAAAAAGAAATGTCACTTCTACATGAGCAGTGTGACATGCTGTCTTGGGAGTAAACAGTTGGTCTTTTTGAGGATGGTGTCCTGTAAACCCGCACCCTTACCCCCAAGTCAATTAAAGGGACCTGTTTTTCTCCCTCAACACCCCACTTTCCTCAAAATGCTGGGTGGATTTCAACTAAGAGTAACTGGTTCTTAGGGCTCTATCCTGGTTGTACCACACTAGTCCAATCCACTGAATCTGTAGACTTGATTTTGCAGGGCTAACTCCACCACTGTGTAACCTCAACAAGTGGGGCTGATTTGAATAGCACCGCACTGAAGATTTGGCTCAACCAATTCCTGTTGATGCTTCATAGGTCCCTCTTCTCAGCTTCCTTCATCGCACCCTAACACATCTACCTTCCTCCCCCTCTTCTCCAGAAAAGCCTCTATCCATCTCAGCTACTCCCCGTGAGAGATTTACATTCACAGGAGACTCTGGCCAAGGCTGACATTCCCTCATTGATGTACAAATGACCACTTTCTCTATTTTTGCAAAATGTCCTGGCAACTTTTGGAAAGGTTTGATTTTGAAATCTTTTGATTTTAACCTCAACTTTTTATTTTTATGGAAGGCACTTCAAAAGAGTTTGAACTTCCTTTGGAGTGATGGGATGGAGGTGGGAGCTTTGTGTCCTTTGTCACATGCCGTGTTCATCACCGAGACCTTGAAACACTTTCATGTTTGAAATGGTAACAAATGCCCGACAGTAGAGGACTGGTTTATCTGAAGGGAACATTTTATTCTTCATAACTGCTGGGTGAATCATGAGCAACCAATCTACTGCTGGTGGGATTGAATTGATGTGGCAAAATTTCACTAATTAAATATATTGGTATCCCTTGTGAATCAGACCAATAAACTTGTTCCTACTCCTAGTTCATCTAACCTCTTCCTTTCTTCTGCATCTGGCTTCCCCTTGAATACCTCACAGTTATTCCCAAGTTGTGGCTCATGCCCCTCTCCACCAAAGAGATTTCTAATGAATTCTTATTATGCCTTTACTGGTGGCTTCTGGATCTGCCCACGATTGATGTAGTTCAATAAGTCTAGTTTTAAAAAAATGCTGGAAATGCCCTCTGGTTGGATGGAGGAGAAAAGATCTGTTTCATAGATTAAGGGACGCAGGTCATTCATCCTTAACTGTATAGAACACTACACAGAAAACAGGCCATTCAGCCCTTCTAGTCTGTGCCAAAACTTTATTCCACTAATCCCATTGACCTGCACCCAGTCCATGTATGATATGTCCCAGCAGAAATCCCTGGAGAGGAGCAGGTTGGGAGGGTGGGAACTGATACATGATTGAGTTCACCTTGTAAGACTGTGGCCTCTGGTGGGACTGTGTGGTTTCCAGTTGGTTTACATTAATCAAGTGCCAACATCCTTCTAGTTCTTGGGTGGAGTCGATGGTAGCACAGATATCTCAAGAAAATTTTTTTAAAAACTGCAGATTTTGGAAATCTGGGATGGATAAAGATAAGAAAATGCAAGGTCAGGCAGCATCTGTGGAAGGAGGAACAGTTAATGTTTCAGGTCTGGGACGAAGGGTCATGAACCCTGAACATGAACTGTTTCTCCTTCCCCAGATGCTGCCTGGCCTGTTGAATGTTTCCAGGTTTTCTAAGGCCGAGTCATTTCTTGAACCTCGAGGCTCATTACAACCTTTCCACCCTGCTGGATAATCAAGAGCTTGTTCCAATTGTTTTTTTGGGAGGTAAAAAAGACTTCTATTGTATCTGAGCTGTTTTTATTGCAAACCCCTCAATTTCTTGGACAATCAAAACTGTTTGTATTGGGAGCAGTTGATGACAGTGGAGTGTTGGGTGGGAAATTGTGACAGTTCCATTGTTGAGCTTCCTATTGAATGACAGTAGATGTACTCATGTTGCACTACCTCCTGGCCCACACCGTGTCGTCATTGGAGATGGATCATTGCAGTATCTGAAAACTGCATTTGGTTTTGTTTTACAATAAAAAGAAATGTGAAAAGACGTAGTTGCATGCGTCTTATTTTTCTTCTGAGAGTCATTCCAAAGATGGATTTGAGGGAAGGTTTGCCACTCTGTTCTGTATGGTACAGTCGATAGATGTGGGAAATGAACACATTTCTGATCTAGAGGAGACAGCAAGAAGCAGGACCTCAGCCCACTGAGTCCATGCTGATCATCAACCAGACATACCAAATCAGGTTTATCATCACTGACTTGTATGTTGTGAAATTTGTTTTGCGGCAGCAGTATAGTGCAAAGACAAAATGACTATACAAAATAAATAGTGCAAACCAAAGGCATAACAAAGTAGTGTTCATAACATATCTTTATTGGTCACATGTATATCGAAACACACAGTGAAATGCATCTTTTGCGTAGTGTTTTGGGGGAAGCCAGCAAGTGTCGCCATGTTTCCGGCGCCAAATTAGCATGCTAGCAACTTCCTAACCTGTACGTCTTTGGAATGTGGGAGGAAACCCACACAGACACGAGAATGTACAAACTCCTTACAGACAGTGGCCGGATTTGAACCCTCGGAAATCTGATGGTGGAGGGGAAGAAGCTGTTCTTAAATCATTGAGTGTGGGTCTTCAGGCTCCTGTACCGCCCACCCAATAGTAGTAACAAGAAGAGGGCACGGCCTGGATGGTGAGGGTCTTTAGTGATGGATGCTGCTGCCTTGAGGCATCGCCTCTTGAAGGTGTCCTCGGTGGGGAGGGTTGTGCCTGTGATGGAGCTGGCTGAGTCTACGACCTGCTGCAGCCTCTTGCGATCCTGTGCATTGGAGCCTCCGTACCAGGCTGTGATGCAACCAGTCAGAATGTTCTCCACTGTACATCTGTAGAAATTTGCAAGAGAAATAAAAAATGTCAAATTCCTAATGAAGTAGAGCCGCTGGCATACCTTCTTCATGATTGCATCAATGTGTTGGGCCCAGGATAGATCCCCTGAGATGTTGACACCCAGGAACTTGAAGCTGCTCACCCTTTCCACCGCTGACCCCTCACTGAGGACTGGTGTGTGTTCTCCCGACTTCCTTATTTTATTCACCCTCATTCTCATTAACTTTCCCCAGATTCTACCACTCATCTACATACTCGGGGCAATTTATGACAGTACAGCAAGACATTCAGTTCAGGGACAATTGGGAATGGCATTAAATGCCATTAATGCTCTGCTGGTTAGGTGAGCGGACGATGCTCAAGTCCTCTGCTCATCAATACCTTTTCCCTAAGCATCCTTCACAACCCTCTGCTCTTCAGAAGCCAAGTTGCCCACTGAGTTTTGGAGATGTTTCTATGTAAAGCCCTCTGGTATTGGTATTGGTTTATTACCGACACTTGTACCGAGGTACAGTGAAAAACATGTCTTGCATACCATTCGTACAGATCAATTCAGTACGCAGTGCATTGAGGTAGTACAAGGTAAAAACAATAACAGAATACAGAGTAAAGTGTCACAGCTACAGGGAAGTGCGTTGCAGGTAGGCAATAAGGTGTAAGGTCGTAACAAGGTAGTTTGTGAGGTCATGAGTCCATCTCATCATATAAGGGAAGTGTTTAATAGTCTTATCACAGTGGCGTACAAGCTGTCCCTGAGCCTGGTGGTATGTGCCCTCAGGCTCCTATATTTTCTGCCTGATGGGAGAGGGGAAAAGAGAGAATGACCCGGGTGGGTGTGGTCTTTGATTACGCTGGCTGCTTCACCAAGGCAGCGAGAGGTATAGACAGTCCAAGGAGGGGAGGCTGGTGTCTGTGATGTGCTGGGCTGTGTCCACAACTCTGCAGTTTCTTGCAGTCCTGGGCAGAGCAGTTGCCATACCAAGCCGTGATGCATCCAGGTAGCATGCTTTCTGTGGTGCATTGATAAAAGTTTGTGAGTGTAAAACGGGACATGCCAAATTTCTTTAGCTTCCTGAGGAAGTAGAGGTGCTGGTGAGCTTTCTTGGCCACGGCATCTATGTCGTTTGACCAGGACAGGCTGTTAGTGATGTTCACTCTTAGGAACTTGAAGCTCTCAACCCTCTCGACCTCAGCACCACTGACGTAGACAGGTGCATGTGCACCACCCCCTTTCCTGAAGTCAACGACCAGCTCTTTTGTTTTGCTGACATTGAGGGAAAGGTTGTTGTCATGCCACCATGTCACTAAGCTCTCTATCTCCTTCCTGTACTCCATCTCATAGTTATTTGAGATACAGCCACTACAGTGATATCATCTGCAAACTCGTAGATGGAGTTAGAGCAGAACTTGGCCAAGCAGTCATGAGTATACAGGGAATAGAGTAGAGGGCAGAGGACACAGCTTTCTGGGGCACCAGTGTTGAGCTCAACTGTTCCTCACTGATTGCAGTCTGTTGGTCACGAAGTCAAGGATCCAGTTGCAGAGGGAGGTGTTGAGTCCCAGGTCTCGGAGTTTGGAGATGAGTTTGCTTGGAATTATAGCATTGAAGGCAGAGCTGTAGTCAATAAACAATAGTCTGACGTAGGTGTCTTTACTATCCAGATGCTCCATGAGTCTAAGTCCAGGGAGATGACATCCACGGTAGACCTGTTTCGGCGGTAGGCGAATTATAGTGGGTTGAGGTTTACCAGGAGGCTGGAGTTAATGTGTGCCATGACCAGCCTCTCGAAGAACTTCATGATGGTGGATGTCAGAGCCACCAGTCGGTAGTCATTGAGGCATGTTACCTTGTTTTTCTTAGCTACCGGGGTGATAGTGGTCTTCTTAAAACAGATGAGAACCTGAGGTTGAAGCAGGGATAGGTTAAATATGTCTGTAGATACTCCTGCCAGCTGATCAGCAGAATATCTGAAGACACGGCACCATCTGGGCCAGATGCTTTCCTTGGATTCACTCTCCGGAAGACTGATCTTACGTCCTTTACGGTGACCACGGGTTCAGTCGCATTGGAGGCTGTCAGGGTGGGTGGTGGTAAACCAATCCCCTTCTGTTCAAAACCTGCATAGAATGTGTTAAGTTCATTAGGAAGGGATGCGCTGTTGTTGACTGTGCTTCCCGACTTCGTCTTGTAGCCTGTTATAGCGTGTAAGCCCTGCCACAACTGACGCCTGGTCTACATTTTCGCTGCTACATTTGCTACATTTTTTCTTCATCCATCAGTGGGACTGGTAAGTGAAGCAGGTGTTGCAGAGAGGGTTCAAGGGATGGTTAATCGAGATTTTCAAATAGATAAAGGTGAGTCGTGTGCATCTGTTTCTGCAGGCAGAAGAGCCAATAACCGCAGATTTAAGAGAACCAGAAACTAAATGAGAATTTCTTATACAGCAAATTGTGATCTAGAACATGTTCCCTGAAAGGACAGTGGAAGCAAATACAAGAGGAAAATTTCAAAAGGGATTTGGATAAATATTTGTGTACAGTTTTGGTCACCCTGTTATAAGAAAGAACATCTTTAAACTGGAAAGAGTGCACAGAAGATTTACGAGGATGCTGCCAGGACTTGAGCGCCTGAATTATAGGGAGAGGTTGGGCAGGCTAGGACTTTATTCTTTGGAACGTAGGAGATTGAGAGGTGACCTTATAGTGGTGTATAAAATCATGAGTGGCATAGATGGGGTGAACGCACACAGTCTTTTTCCCCAGGGAAGGGGAACTATAAACTAGGGGGCATAGTTTTAAGGTGAGGGAATTAAAAGGGACCTGAGGGGCAACTTCTTCACACAGAGGGTGGTGTGTGTATGGAATGAGCTGCCAGAGAAAGTGATTGAGGGAGGTACAATAACAACATGATATTTGGATAAGCACATGGACAGGAGGGGTTTAGAGGGATATGGGCCAAAAGTGGGTAAATGGGACTAGCTTGGTGGCCACCATGGGCGGCATGGACCAGTTGGGCCGAAGAGCCTGTTTCTGTGCTGTATTGCTTTACGTGAGAAGAATTTGCAAGGATGTAGGTAAGAGCCAGAGTGTGGAAGTGAACAGGAAGCTCTTCCAAAGAGGTGCAATGAAGGAAATGGCCCCCATGCAATCTACATACATTGGCGTTCCCAGAGAGACTCCCAGCTCTTGTGAGGTGTCTCTGCAATTGTGTCCCTATTCAAACATTCTACCCGTGAATCCATTGTGAATTTAAATCCCACTCCAGAAAATTGTGCACAAAAAAGTACATGTCTCACACTTGAATTTTAAATTTTTTTTTACTGGAAATGAATGCCTTTCCTAATGCCAGCATTTATGTTCCATCTCTTATTGACCCTGAAATAGGGGGCTAGTTAGAGGCAACCGCATTAGTGGGTCTGAAAACACATACAGAGCAGACTGAGAAAGAATGGTAGATTTCCTCTCTTGAAAGACGTCTGTGAACCAGATGGGGTTTTATAACATGTATCATCGTTTCAGTACAAGGAATTTTTTTCAAAATTGGGATTTATTTAATTATTTAAATTCTCCAGCTGCATGGCATTGTGTCTGGATTAGTACTCTAGACTTCTGGCTGCTGGTCAAGTAATATAACTACTACACTCCATACTCAGTGGTGCTGTACTGAAGGAGCACTGGCACAGCAGTAAGTACTACAGTTCCAGCAAACCAGGTTCAGTCCTGACCTTAGGTGCCGTGTGGAGTTTGCCCATATTCCTTGTTTCTCCCGGGTGTTCCAGTTTCCTCCCACATCCCAAAGATGTGCTAGTTGGTCGGTTAGTTGGCCTCTGTAAATTTCCCTTAGTGTAGGTGGGAGGCAGGAGATTCGGGGGGGGATGTTGATGGGCATGTTAGCGGGAATAGGTCACAGGGAAATAAGCAAGGGAATGAGATTGATGGGAATGGTCTGAGAGCCATCATAAACTTGATGGGGCAAATAGCCTCCTGTTACGTCACAAGATAATACAACATATAAAAATCTCCTATGGGAAGATTTTGAACAAAATGGAGTTATTACCAGTCCTGAACAATAATTATCCCTTAATCAATATCACAAAGACAAATATCCAGTTGTTATCACATAGTTTGTGGACAAATGCACTGTTGCAGTTCTAACAACAGTAATAGCAAAAAAAAGTATTTCATTGGCTGTAAAGCTTTATCATATGTGAAAGGGGCTAAAGGAATGACAGTCTTCCTTTTTGTTTTACCAGCTACTTTTAACAAACTCCAAAACATCACGCAAACCAGCTGCCCCTCCATTGACTCTGTCTACACTTCCCGCTGCCTCGGGAAAGCAGCCAACATAATCAAAGACCTTTCCCACCCGTTATTCTCTCTTCTCCCATCTCCCGTCAGTCAGAAGACACAAAAGCTTGAAAGCATGTACCACCAGACTCAAGGATAGCTTCTATCCCGCTGTTAACAGACTCTTGTCGTGGCTCTTGCACTTTATTGTCTGCCTGCACTGCACTTTCTCTGTGGCTGCCACACTATATTCTGCATTCTGTTTTATTTTGACTACCTCAATATACTTATGAATGGCATGATCTGCCTGGATGGCATGCAAACAGAAGTTTTTCACTGTATCTCAGACAATAGTAATAAACCAAACCAAACCCAATTTGGAGAATATTTGGGAACCAGGACTCTGAGGAAAGGTAGTTCCAAAGAACAGGTTGTACATATCCTGGACAAATATATGATATCCAGCTCATATCCGCAACAGGAAATTGCGCTGCAGGAATATTCCTACTGCAATTAAAGGAGCAATTATTTCAACACTCCTTAACTTGGACAAACAGTCGTTCCCAATAAACAGGCCAGGAAGTGAGGCTGGCAAAAAAAAAGAGGGGTATTGGTATTGGTTTTGGTTTATTATTATCACTTGTACCGAGGTACAGTGAAAAGCTTGTCTTACAAACCGATCAAAGTACATTGATGTAGTACAGGTAAAAACAGTAACAGTACAAAGTGTCACAGCTACAGAGAAGGTGCAGTGCAATAAGGTGCAAGGTCACAACAAGGTAGATCGTGAGGTCATAGTCCATCTCATTGTATAAGGGAACCATTCAATAGTCTTATCACAATGGGGTAGAAGCTGTCAAGTCTGGTGGTATGTGCCCTCAGGCACCTGTATCTTCTACCCGATGGAAGAGGAGAGAAAAGAGAATGTCCCGGGTGGGTGGGGTCTTTGATTATGTTGGCTGCTTCACCAAGACAACGAGAGGTAAAGACAGAGTCCATGGAGGGGAGGCTGGTGTCTGTGATGTGCTGAGCTGTGTCCACAACTCTCTGCAGCTTCTTGCAGTCCCAGGCAGAGCAGTTGCCGTACCAAGCCGTGATACATTCAGATAGGATGCTTTCTATGGTGCATCGGTAAAAGTTGGTGAGAGTCACAGGGGACAAACCAAATTTCTTTAGACTCCTGAGGAAGTAGAGGCGCTGGTGAGCTTTCTTGGCCGTGGCACCTACGTGATTTGACCAGGACAGGCTGTTGGTGATGTTCACACCCAGGAACTTGAAGCTCTCAACCCTCTCGACCTCAGCACCATTGATGTAGACAGGTGCATGTACACTGCCCCCTTTCCTGAAGTCAATGACCAGCTCTGGTCTTGTGAGCAGCCTAGGAAACCACAGGGGACTTGACTAGGAAAGTGAGCACTTGGAGTTGCACTGAACTTTTGTCACCGTCATGATGGCAGAGACCGAGCAAAAGGTAAGGTCTGACCTGCTTGGGTTTAGCACCAGGATGGGATGAAGAAGGAACCAGGATTGAAGGGTGGGGTTTGAGGCATGATTGGCTCCCAGTTTTCATGGTCTTCAGGAGCAAGGTCTTGCACTGATATAGTAACTTACAGAACACCCTGAAACACCACAGCTGCTGAAGTACTTTTGCAGTGTCCTCACTGTTTTAGGGAAACGTGACAATCAATTTGTGAAAAGCAGGATCCTACAAGCAGCTTAGAAATTAGGGCAGGAGTAGGTCATTTAGCCCCTTGACACTGCCCTGCTTTTTGTTAAGATCATGGCTGATCTGAGTTTAACTTCAAATCCACATTGCTGTCTAACCCTGGCAACCTTTCACTCCTTTGAACACCAGAAAATAGGAGCAGGAGCAGAGGTAGGCACGCAGCTCCTCGAACCTGCCCCGCCATTCAATATGATCATGGCTGATTTCTGCTAGCTTCAACTCCTCTTCTGTACCACTTCCCCATAACCCTCAATTCCTCGATCTTTCAAATATTTATTGATTTCCACCTTAAATATATCTAACAATCTGTCTCCACCACCCTCAGAGGCAGAGAATTCCAGAGACAAGAAGTTTCTACACAGTTTTAAATGACCAGCCCTTTAATTTGTGGCTATGTCCACCTGTTTGTGGCTCTCCCATTTATCAAAAACCTATTTAACTCTTCTTTAAAAATACTCCATTTCCACTGCCTTTTGAGGAAGAGAGTTCCAAAAACTCAGGGCTCTCTGAGAGAAAAAAATTAATTTCACCTCTATGTTAAGTGGGTGGTCCCTTATTTTTAGTGATCCCTTGTGGATTTTCCTACAAGAGGAGACATTCTCTCCACCTCCAGTCTGTCAAGATCTGTCAGGATCTTATACTTCAATCATCCCTTCTCACTCTTCTAAACTCCAGATGATACAACCCTAGCCTCTCCAACCTTTGCTATAAGGCAACACAGTAATGTATATTGACCAGATAATAATCCTTTCGTGAAGTTGACTGAGCTATTTATGTTGGATAAAACACCAGTGGGAGAAAATTCCACTGATTTTCTCCAGATAAATGCTGCAGAATCTTTGTCTTCCATCTGATAGAGTCAAAAGATGGTACCTTCATGGACTGGAGCAAAACCTTCAGCTGATCAAGTCTTATACTCTGGTGCTACATGAAGTGAGCTGCAGGTCACTACTTTGCTCTTTAACTTCTGTGTCAGAAAGTTCTGGGTTCAAGTCCTGCCCCAGACACTTCAGCACATAAATCCAACCTGCCCCTCCCAGTGCAGCTCTGAGGGAACGCTGCACTGTTGGAGGGCCTGTTTTCTCACGAGACATTAAACTGAGGCCCTGCCTACTTGCTCAAGTTTAAGTTCAAGTTGAAGGTTAAGTTTATTGTTGTCATAGGCATACATACACAGCTGTAAATGCTATAAAAATTAGCTTTTGTAGCAGCACAGTACATTCCGAGGACAGACATAAGTTAACATAAACTTAAATTAACATAACATATACATAACTTACTTGTGTTCAAAATAAACAACAAAATAAACTTAATGACACCAGTGCAAGTTTGAGAGAGAGAGAGAAAAAATATAGTCTAAAGTAGTGTTAGGGTTTTTTAGGTTGGTTCAAGAGCCTGATGTCAGTGGTGAAGAAGCTGTTGTTGAATCTTGAGTTGTGGGTCTTCAGGCTCCTGTACCTCCTGCCTGACAGCAGCATTGAGAAGAGGACATGGCCCGGATGGTAGGGGTCCTTAATGATGAATGTCACCTTCCTGAAACATCTCCTCTTGTAGACGTCCTTGATAGTGGGGAGAGCTGGAGAGATGGAACTGGCTGAGTCCACCACTCTCTGTAGCCCCTTGCGTTCCTGTACTTTGGGGTTTCCATATCAGCCTGTGATGCAATGAGTCAGAATACTTTCCACTGTACATGTATAGAAGTTGTAGGTGAGTGTACTTTTTAAAGGAGTGTTTGGGATGGGGTGGGGGGAAGGTATTGGTTTATTGGTATTGGGGACAGGGGAAACAGGGGGTCTTCACTGTATCCTGCCAATATGCCTTCGTCAACCAACGTCACAATAATATGATCATCTAGACATTGCCACATTGTGGGGGGTGGGGGGGGTGGGGAGGTGTTTGCTAGTGTGCGAATTTTCTGCCACATTTCCTGTAACAGTGTCCACACTTGACTGACAGTAAAGTGTTTTGGGGCACTGAAATGTGCAAGTTTTATTTTCTCAGATTCTCTAGTTCTCTATAAAATCCCTGCCAAAACCTACCTTTTGAAGATTCAGTGTATCAGCTTCTAACTCTTTGTCTCTGCCCTCTTGGGCTTTGTGAAGCTTCTCTTTAAAAATGCCGTACAAATCAGGATGCTTGTTTCTGAGTCTATGCAGCTCAGGAGCACCACATGGTGGTGACTCTGCAATCCAGAGGCAGAGGCCTAGATATGTTCCAGGATACACAAGAGACTGCAGATGTTGGAATCTGGAGCAAAAAACAAACTGCTGGAGGAATTCAGCAGGTCAGGCAGCATCTGTGGAGGGAAATGGACAATGTTTCAGGCTGAGACCCTTCAACTGGACTGAAAGAGTAGAGGAGAGGGGAGATAGCCAGTATGGGAGACGAGCAGTACTCTTTCAGCACATAAATCCAACCTGCCCCTCCCAGTGCAGCTCTGAGGGAACGCTGCATTGTTGGAGGGCCTGTTTTCTCACGAGACATTAAACTGAGGCCCTGCCTACTTGCTCTTTCTACTCTACTCTTTCAGTCCAGATGAAGGGTCTCGACCAGAAACATCAACTGTCCATTTCCCCTCACAGATGCTGCCTGACCCGCCGAGTTCCTCCAGCAGTTTGTTTTTTACTGCAGAAATGCTACAGCCATGACAAAGTTGAGTGGAACCAGCAGCAAGTACGTCAGGGAGAGGCTGTGCCAATTTTGCCTTCAGCCCCTAAACAGCAACGTTGAGACCCGAGGGTTTGTGCTTGATCGGCTTTGTATACATAAAACCATACACAGACCTTCCATATGAGAATGTACACACAAGCCTTGTAAGCATGAACACAAACAGGCCTAGCACATGTAAATATGCACACAGGCTTTGCACATGAAAGCACACAGTAAGATATTGTGCATGCAAATTTGCAGGCAGGGTTGTCACTTGTAGGAAAGCAGACAGTCACAAGTTGTGTGTGAGTGGTATGGTAAGAAAACTTTACACAGTGGAGTAGGAAGAGTCGAATTTTCTCTCAGCAGGTTTAGTGGAGTGAGAATCAAGACCAAGCATTCAAGATGGGGTCTGATGTGGTCTATCAGTTGGATACATGAGTGGCTGGATTGACATTCACTGTTACTTGGGGGCAGGGGTAAGATCAGAATGAAACAAAAAAAATTCTTAATGCAGGACCTTGATTGATTCCTGGGACACTACAGGTATGAGCCAAGTAAAGCTGGTTCCCAATACCCTTGAACTGGGTTATAACCTATAAGTATGAAATTATTGTAATCCAGGGAGCAAGTTCACTATTTAACCCTATCCCCCATCAGTTTCTCCTGAAATTTCTCCGGAGCTATGAGTAATTAGTTGGATCCCAGCTCTGGATCCTGTGAGAGGACACATCTTCTCCATGGCTACTCTGACTGTAAAATTCTGCTGCCTTTAGGATTCAATGTAAACTAAGTCAAGGGATTTGTCTGCAACAGCAACAAGCCACCACAGCTATATTTATTAAGTAATTTACATCCAAAAAAGTCAATAGTCACAGACTTGAAGCTTTGGTAGTGGCCCTCTGAGTAAGTGTGGAATGGTCCTTTCTGCTTCTTTCTAAGTCTTGTTGACAGCAGGTTCTCTTCTTTTCGTTGTGCTCACTTTTTCTCTATGACACCATGCACATTTTTGCTTTGACCTTACTTGGTCAGTAACAAGCTCCTGAGCTACCTTACGCCTTCTCATTCCTCATCCCCAATAATTCAACCTTGTTTCCTTTCTTTCAGATCCTTTGCTCTTCCTTATGGTTTTCACATCACCAGCCCTGTATCCTGGTACCAATGTCTAGTGCCATATCATAAATATGCTTTTCTTTCTGCTGTTCTCTGTCCCTTAGTCAGTATTCCGCCCTTAAATCCACCTTGTCTGACAAGCATCCCTTGTTAGTGCATTCCTGGTTGAGCTGATTAATATTCTATTTGGTGAACAATACCTCCCTAGTATATTCTGCAGATTGAATTGTTTATAGATCCAACTCTTGTTAGCAGATTCTGTGTAGACCTGGTTTATGCTCTTTCCCCAGTTTCTTACTGTTTCACACTTAACAATATTCCAGGTCTTGCCATATCAGGGGTCCTGATGCTCGCAGTCTGCACTTTTCGACCACTGAAAATCAAAGGGCTGCAGGTGCTGAAAATCTGAAGTAAAAACAGAAAATGCTGGAAACACAGCAAGGCAGACAGTATCTGTGGAGAGAAAAACAGAGTTAATGTTGCAGACTGAAGACCTTTCATCAGAATTGGCTTCAATTATTGTCCTGTTCCAGATATCATAGTTATTGATTTAATTGGACATTATGCTTTGCTTCTTAACACTTCATCGTGCTAATACCAACTTAAAACACATTGTGGTTGCTTTACAATCTTTAAAAAATATTAAAACACCAAGATTATCAGAAATACTTCCACTTATAAAACAGTAAATTCATTAAGCTACTTCCTATGACCCCTATCTTCATGGCAAGGCAACTTTATGCACTCTTCAAGCTACATTCTGAAATCCTTCAACTTCCCACATTGACTTGCTTCCCAGAAATGTTATGCTGTAATCAGAGTCAATTGTGATCTCATTTACACATCAGGTCCCTCAAGTAGCAGGTGCAGAGCAATAACATATTAGCACCATGATCTGGGTTATAACTAAAGTGTGAAATTACTCTAATCCAGGGAGTAAGTCCCATATTTAACCCTGTGTTCCACAAGTTTGATGAGTCTCCTATATCTGGAATTTCCTTAGTTATAGCTATATTCATTTGACTCAATAAGGAAACTAAGGTAGTCAGTAGTTCAGGGACGTTGTATCCATATACAGTGCCATAGTCTCCAAGTTTACATTCAGGCTATCTTTTACTTGCAAGATCTGTTGTTTGTACTTTTGGCCCTGATACCATCAGATCTTGACTTGATTCCTTTGCTTCTCTCTAAATCCCATTCTCCTTTTCTATGAATGTCCATGCACACTGCATCTAAGACTCATTCCATAGTCTTTTTTTATTTCCTTCATGTAAACTTTTCCCTGGAGATTACGATGGTCCGTTGTATACGCAATCATTATATTTTTCATTGCTGTATTTTGAACTTCTGTGTCAACCAAGGACTGAAGGTTCTGTTCTTTAGAGATCAGCACACGTTCCTCTTCTGTAATGTGTATAGACAGCTGTAATGGTTTCCTTGCGTGTCCCACTCTTGCTGTACCTCTGAGTATCATTAATAGTGTCACTGTCAGCAAAACAAAAGAGCTGGTCATTGATTTCAGGAAGCGGGGCAGAGTACACGCCCCTGTATATATCAATGCTGCTGAGGTGGAGATGGTTGAGAGCTTCATGTTATTAGGTGTAAGTATTGGAATTGGTTTATTATTGTCACATGTACTGAGGTACAGTGAAAAACTTGTCTTGCATACTGTTCATACAGATCAATTCATTACACAGTGCATTAAGGTAGTACAAGGTAAAACAATAACAGAATGCAGAATACAGTATAACAGCTATAGAGAAAGTACAATGCAGTATATCGTCAATAGCCTGTCCTTGTCCAACCTGTAGACACTATGGCCAAGAAAGCACACCAGTGCCTCTACTTGCTCAGAAGATTAAGGAAATTTGATTGACCGCCATTGACCCTCACCAATTTTTATAGATGCACCATAGAAAGGATCCTATCATGTGCATCCCAGTTTGGTATGGCAACTGGTCTGCCCAAGACCACAAGAAATTACAGAGAATTGTGGATACAGCTCAGTCCATAACAAAAACCACCTTCCCCTCCACTGACTCTGTCCACACTTCCTGCTGCTTCACGAAAGCAGTCAACATAATCAAAGACCCCTCCCACCCCGGTCATTCTCTCTTCTCCCCTCTTCCATTGGGCAGAAGATACAAAAGCTTGAAAACAGACACCACCAGGCTCAAGGACAGCTTCTATCTGTTATAAGACTCTTGAACTGACCTCTTGTACGATAAAGATGAACTCTTGATCTCTCAGTCTACCTCGTCGTGGCCCTTGCACCTTATTTGTCTACCTGCACTGCACTTTCTTTCGAAGTCTGCCGATGAGGAAGTCAAAGATCCAGTTGCAAACTGAGGTACAGAGGCCCAGGTCTTGGAGCTTAGTGACGTTTGGGATGTTGAATGCTGAACTGTAATCATTGAACAGCAGCCTGACATATGCATTACTGTTGTCCAGATGACCCAGAACTGAGTGGAAAGCCAGTGAAATAACATCAGCTGTTGACCTGTTGTGGCAATAGGCAAGTCTGGAGCTGTGGGGGCTCATGTATGAGTGTCATTATTCTCTCTTTCAAAGCGGATAGTAGTGGATAGCATATGAACTGGCAATGTTTGGGTTACTTAACAGTAATCAATAAGTAGGCATCTGACATTCATATAACTTCTTCTGATTTTGAATTAATGCGTGGAGAGCATCACTTCCAAAAATTCCTTTCTCATTGGTCACGTGGGGAGTTAACAATATGTACGGAATTCCCCTTAACACAATAATGCTGTTTCCTGGAAATATTGATGCTTGAGTGCCTGTAGCACCCTTGATAGAAAGGGAGTTCTTCCCTTTCATAAACTGGTGCTCAGGGTGCGGTGTGTAAAATGGAAACAGACAAACTGGCATCTGTAAGCATGGCCTGCCACTAACCACAGACAGTAGAGATAACCGGTCAGGCATGCCCACTTGCGTGAAACCCACTCCACACTAGACCACGTACCCTAGAGCAATGAAGGCAGTGTACTTTTCGCGCACAGCTCTTAAAAAACAGCTTGATTTTTTTCCAATTGGATGGAGTCTACAGTCCTATTTAGACTGAGTGGATACTTGCTCACAACTAGTGCCTCGGCTTTTCTGAGTCACAGGCTCTGATTTTTAGCTTACCTCCATGTGCTATTTGCATCTTGTAAGTTACCATCCATCATGAACTGTGATTAATGGTATGGCCGAGGGAATTGAAGGCTGGCATTCCTCTGATGCACCTTTTGAAAGCAGCTTCCTCTTTTCCACTGAATGGATTACCATTGGGCAGCCACATACCATCTCATAAATTGTGTGTAACCAGCTTCCAAACGCAGCAGAACTTTCTTGGTTGGTTTGATCTAACTTTTCTCCCAAGTCTATATTATCCATTTCCAAAGCACTTGGTACAGCAGTGATCACATTGTGTATGGCAGTACTTCATTTAAAAACAATAACAGAGTTACACTCAAAAATCTGGAGGATCTCAGCAAGACAGGGAAATGGACAGTCAACGTTTCAGGTCAAGACCCTTCATCTGGATTGAAAGATAGAGGGGACATAGCCAGTATAAAAAGATGGAGGGAAGGGATGGAGCAAGAGCTGGTAGGATCCAGGGCAGGGGGTGGGGTGGTGATAGGCAATGGAGGAAGGGAGAGTGGGAATAGCGGCAGAAGCTGTGAGGTGATAGGAGGAAGTGACAAAGGGCTGAAGATGATAGAATCTGGTAGAAGAGGAAGGTGGAGTATGGAATATAGAGAGTGAGGTGGGGAAGGCAGCTGGGAGTAGTGGGGGAGGGAAACCAGTAGGAGGAGTGTGTGGGTGATTGCAGATGGAGTGGGTGGAGGAGGGAAGGAGACAAGGTGATGGGGTCTAGATCGATCAGGAGGAGAGAGAAAAGGGACAGAGGGGGGAGCAGTTATGGTTTGTTGGAGAATTCAATGTTCTACACAGGAGGAATATGAGGGCCTGTTCCTCTAGTTTTTATTTAGCTTTATCTTGGCAGTAGAGGAGCCTGAGGACTGACATGTTGGTGTGGGAATGGGGAGGAGAACCATTTTGCCAACCATTTTGTTGGCAACCTGGAGGTCCAAATGGCCATGGAGGACGGAGTGCAGGTGTTCGGCTCATCGGTTGCCAAGTCTGTGTTCAGTCGCACCGATGCAGAGGAGGGCACACTGGGAGCACTGGGTGCAATAGATACACATGTGAAAGGCTGCATCATGTGGAGGGGCTGTTTAGGTCCCTGGATGGTTGGCAGGGAGATGGCGTAGGGACAGATGTTACACCTCCTGTGGTTAAAAGGGAGAGTGCCTGAGGAGAAAAGAGGATGGGGTGGAGGGATGAGTAGACTAGGGAGTCACAGATAGAGTGATCCCTGTAGAAAATGGAAAGAGGTGGGGAAGGGAAGACGTGGTTGGTGGTGGGATCACATTCTATCACGTCTCTTTTCTCTGTCCTCCTGATCTACCTAGACTCCATCACCCTGTCGCTTTCTCCTCCTCCACCCGTACTCTCCTCTCACTGATTCCCCTCCCCCCATCCCCATTTGCCCTCCCTCCCTTTATTCCATGTTCCACCTTTCCCTCCTATCAGATTCCATCATTTTCAGCTCTTTGTCACTTCCACATCATGTCCCAGCTTCTGGTGCTATTCCCAGTCTCCCCTCCTCTATCTGCCTATCACCACCCTCCCTCACCTGGATCCACCTATCATTTATCAGCTCCTGCTCCGCCCCTTCCCTCCACCTTTTTATACTGGCTACCTCCTCTTTATCTTTCAGTCCAGATGAAGGGCCTCGTCCAAAAAGTTGACTGTCCATTTCCCTCCACAGAGGCTGCCTGACCTGCTGAGTTCCTCCAGTACTTGTTTTCTCTTCTTCCTGGTTCTGATGAAGAGAATTAACCAGAAATTTTAAGTTTCTCTTTCCACAGATGTTGCCCGACCTGCTGAGTGCTTCTAGTTTTTTCTGTTTTTATTTCAAATTTCCAAGGGTAGTTACAGATGGGCAATAAATGCCGGTTTTCCCACTGATGCCCACATCTTATGTACAAATAAAAGCTATGGTAGAGAAATATAAAATTCAAAAAACTGCAGAAGCTGAAAATCTGAAATAAAAATAGGAAATGCTGAAAACACTCAGCAGATTAGGCAGCATCTGCAGGAAGACAAACAGAGGTCATAAGACCGTACAATATGGAAGCAGAATTAGGCCATTCGGCCCATCAGGAATGCTCCTCCATTCAATCATGGCTGAACCCCATTTGCTTCAACCCCATTCTTCCACCTTCTCCATGTAACCCTTAACCCCCTTACCAATCAAGAACCTATCAATCTCTACCTTAAACACATCCAATGACTTGGCCTCCACAGCCCTCTGTGGCAACAAATTCCACAATTCCACCACCATCTGGCTGAAGAAATTCCTCTTCAGCTCAGTTTTAAAGGGATATCCCATTATTCTGTACTCTCAGATCCTAGACTCCCCAACTAATGGAAACATCCTCTCCACATCCACTATATCCAGGCCTTTCAGTATCCAGTAGGTTTCAATGTGATCTCCCTTTATCCTTCTGAACTCCATCGATTACAGGCCCAGAGACATCAAATGCTCCTCATAGGTTAAGCCTTTCATTCCTGAGATCATTCTTGTCAACCTCTTCTGGAGCTTCTCCAGGGCTAGCACATCTTTTTTTAGATATGGGGCCCAAATTTGCTCACAATATTTCAAATAATGTTGCACATTGAAGACCTTTGAACAGAAGTGTGAATGAGAGAAAATAAGTTACCTTTAAGTTGCAGAAAGAGTGGCGAAGGAACGGGTAGGACAAAGGGAATCTCTAATAGAGTGAAACCAGGGTGGCTGTGACGATAGACTATTGAAGAAGCCATATGGTTGATAGGTTAATGAAGACCATTAGAGAGAGAGAGAAAACAAACAACATGTTTGAGTTTGGTATTAGTATTGGTTTATTATTGTCACTTGTACCGAGGTACAGTGAAAAACTTGTCTTGCATACCGATTGTACAGGTCAATTCATTACACAGTGCAGTTACATTGGGTTAGTACAGAGTGCATTGATGTAGTACAAGTAAAAACAGCCTTGTTTGCTCACCAAGGCTGAGTAACAGCCACAGTCATATACTTCAGCACGTTCATACTGAATGCTTTGGGCTGGTGACCAAAGGCTAATTTTGCCTCTTTGATCTCAGTGAATGCTGGCACAAGGTTGAAGGGCTGACTGGTCACCGTGTGTGCTTACATTCAACCTGTGCCAAATTTATAAAACAGTTAACCACCCCACCCTACTGCTCTTGCTCTACACATCTGCAACCACTCCCTTTTCAAGTATTTATCCAATTCCCTTTCGAAAGTTATGATTGAATTTGCTCTCCTGATCTAACAGGTCACTTGGTGAAAACTAAAATGTCCTCCACTTCCCTCTTATTTTTGACAATTGCTGCTCATGGTTACATAAACTTAGTTCGAAGGATACAACATTTGAGCTTGCATAAAGAAAACATTTAAAACATCATCAGATAAGTGATAAATACAAGGGCTTTCTCTGTATGAATGGCTGACATTCTAAACCATTGACAAATATATGCTGGGACAAAGAAAAAAGGATGTGTCTTGGTTCTTTTTAAAATTTACATTTCTTAGATTTCTAAATTTCAGTTGGTGCAACAATGAACTCACCAGCTTGGCATTCCTTCAGTGAACCATTCTTATCACAGAATCCTTCAGCAACGAAAGAGGTCTTTTGGCCCACTGTGCCCATGCTTTTGGCCTATCCAATTAGGGCCGTCCCCCTACTTCATTGCTAAAGTCCTGCAGACATTTCAAGTCCTTCTCACTTCTGCACACCTTTCTGCATGATCATGTAGCTCTCTCAATGTGTTGGTTTTGGTCTTTTACAGGGTTCCCTCGCAGCTTCACCATATTCCTCAGTTTTATAGAGTCCCACCTTGCACCATCCTATCCCACCCTATGCCACCTATTCCATCCCATCTTGCCCTATCCCACCTCATCCCATCCTCAGCCACCCCGTCCTGCCTCGGGTCATCCCATCTCACACTGTCCTAACCTGTGCTCTCTCAAATCAACACGGTAGATGGCCCCTCAAACCTACTCTGCCATTCAACAAGATCATGCCCCTGATCAAATCTTGGTATTGGTTTGATATTGTCACATCTACCGAGATACAGTGAAAAGCTTTTGTTTGTGTGCCATCCAGGTAGATCGATCCATATGCAAGTACTTCGAGGTAGTAAAAAGGAAAACAGAATGCAGAACATTATATGACAGTTATAGAGAAGGTGCAGTGCAGGTAGACAAATATAGTGCCTCAGTCTGAACACCAGCCTCCTGTGCTCTTCTCATATTCCAGCATAGATATCAGCGAAATTACTAACATTACTGATTAGCAATGTGAAAAATGACTCATTTATCAGTTTACCAGTCTCTTATCCATGCCAATATATTAACCTCAATCCAGTGCACTCTTATCCTGTGAAATAACCTTTTATGTGGCACCTTACAGAGTGCTTTCTGGAAATCAAAGTATACAGTTGTGTTTCTAGAAAACAGCCCAGATGGTGAGTTTCCATAATGTGAAGCCATGTGCTCTGCACATGCATCAAGAAACGCATTGAAAAAAAAGTTTGTGTTAATTTACTTTTCTTCATGTAAATTCTGTAAGAGCAATTTTATTCCATTTCTCCATAAGGATATATCCTTATTCCATAAGGATAAAATTGGATTTTGCGGGAAGGTTCTAAATTGGAGGAGGGCTATGACAGGATAAGACAAGAGCTAAAGGGCATTGATTGGGAGCAGCTGTTGTTGGACAAGTCCAATTCTGACATGTGGAAGTTGTTTAGAGACCAGATGATCAGAGTTCAGGATCAGTATGTTCCGGTAAGGACAAGGATGGTAAGGTAAGGGAACCCTGGAGGTCCTAAGCTTAGTCAGGAAGTATACGTAAAGTTTAGGAAGCTAAAATTCATACTGGGCTAAAATATACAGATAGCAGGAAAGTGCTCAAGTAGGCAATTAGGAAGGCCAAAGAGGCCATGAAATAACCTTGGCAAACAGGGTCAAGGATAATCCCAAGGCATTTTATACTTGTATTAAGAAAAACAGGATAACTAAGGAGAGGGTAAGTCCACTCGAGGATAAAGGAGAGAATTTGCATTTGGAGTCAGAGTAAGTGGCTGAGTTACTAAATGAGTCCTCTGCGTCAGTATTTACTGAGGAGAAGTTGTTGGAGGATAGTGAAAACACAGTGGGATATGTTAATGTGCTGGGACATTTTGAGATTATGGAGGAGGTAGTGCTGGGTCCTCTGAAAAGCATAAAGGTGGATAAGTCCCCCGGCCCTGATGGCATATATCCCAGAATATTGAAAGAAGCAAGTGAGGAGATTGCTGGGGCTCTGACAAGGATCTTTGTGTCCTCACTAGCAACAGGCAAGGTCCTGGGTAGCAAATGTTGTGCCTTTGTTCAAGAAGGGTAATAGGGATAATTCAGGTAACTATAGGCCAGTGAGCCTCATGTCAGTGGTAGGGAAGCTACTGAAGAGGATACTGAGGAAGGGCATGGCCTGCTTAGTGACAGTCAGCATGGCTTTATGTGGAGCATAACCTGATTGAGTTTTTTGAGGAGGTGACAAGGGTGCTTGATGAGGGTAAGGCATGGACATTATCTACATGGACTTTAGTAAGGCACTTGATAAGGTCCCTCATGGTAGGTTGATTCAGGATGTAAAGATGCATGGGATCCAGGGTAAATTGTAAGTTTGGATTCAGAATTGGCTTGCCCATAAAAGACAGAGAGTAAGGGTGGAAGGCTGTTATTCCATCTGGAGGTCCATGACCAGCGGCATTTCACAAGGATCGGTGCTGGGACCTCTGTTGTTTGTGACACATATCAATGATTTGGATGAAAATGTAGATGGGTGGATTAGCAAGTTCGTGGATGACACTAAGATTGGTGGAGTTGTGGGCAGCGTAAAGGACTAACAAAGAGTACAGTGGGATATAGATCAGTTACAGACATGGGCAGAGAAGTGGCAGATGGATTTTAATCTGGGCAAATGTGAGGTGTTGCACTTTGGGAGGTTAAATGAAAGGAGAAAATATACAGTTAATGGTAGGCCCCTTTAGAGCATGGAGGTACAGAGGGGTCTTGGGGTCCAGGTCCATAGTTCACTGAAAGTGGCTACACAGATGGATAAGGTGGTAAAGGTGGTATATGGAATGCTTGCCTTCATTGGTAGGGGTGCTGAGTATAAGAGTATGGAAGTCATGCTGCAGCTGCATAAAACTTTAGTCAGACCACACTTGGAGTACTGTGTGCTGTTCTAGTTGCCCCATTAGAGAAAGGATGTGGAGATTGTGGAAGAGGTGCAGAAGAGGTTTACCAGGATGCTGCCTGGATTAGAGTGTATGAGCTATAAGGACAGGTTGGACAAACCTGGATTGTTCTCCTTAGAGCATCAGAGACTGAGGGGGAAACCTGATAGAGGTTTTTAAAATTATGAGAGGCATAGATAGGGTAGACAGTCAGAATCCGTTCCCCCGGGTAGAAATGTCAAGCACCAGATTGGGTGGGGGGGGGGGGGGGGGGGGGGGGTTGGAGTTTAAAGGCAATATGAGGGGCAAGTTTTTTATGCAGAGAGTGGTGGGTGCCTGGAATGGGTTATCAGGGGTTGCAGTGGAAGCAGGCAGTTTGGTGGAGTTTAAAAGGCTTTTAGATAGACACATGAATATGAAAGGAATGGAGAGATATGGATGATAAACAGGAGCAGGACATTTAGTATAAATCGGCATTAAGATTGGCACAACATCATGGGCCGAATGGCCTGTCCAGTGCTGTACTGTTCTATGTTCTACCTCAAATTTTTGGGTGGTGATTTATGAAATCTGTAAGAGCAAATTTCTGTAATCCTGATGAACATAACTGGGGGGTCGCCTTTACTACATTTACTTGTTCTTCATCCACCATGTTTGATTCAATAATAGATTTGTCAAGATGTCCCTTTCAGAAAAAAACATTGGCTCTTTTTGATGGTCTTATGATTTTCTAAATGTCCTCCTATTACCTCTTTAATAATGGATCCAGCATTTCGCCAGTAACAGATGCCTGGCTAACTGGCTTACAGTTTCCTGTTTTCAGCCTCCCTAATTTCTTGAATAGTGGTATTGGTATTGGTTTATTATTGTCACTTGTACCGAGGTACAGTGAAAAACTTGTCTTTCAAACCGATCATACAGGTCAATTCGTTACACAGTGCAGTTACATTAAGTTAGTACAGAGTGCATTGAGGTAGTACAGGTAGAAACAATAACAGTACAGAGTAAAGTGTCACAGCTACAGAGAAAGTGCAGTGCAATAAGGTGCAAGGTCACAACAAGGTGGATTGTGAGGTCAAAGTCTCATTGTATAAGGGAACCATTCAATAGTCTTATCACAGTGGGCTAGAAACTGTCTTTAAGTCTGGTGGTACGTGCCCTCAGGCTCATGTATCTACCCGATGGAAGAGGAGAGGAGAGAGAATGTCCCGGGTCGGTGGCATCTTTGATTATGCCGGCTGCTTCACCGAGACAATGAGAGGTAAAGACAGAGTCCAAGGAGGGGAGGCTGGTGTCCGTGATGCGCTGGGCTGTGTCCACAACTCTCTGCAGTTTCTTGCAGTCCTGGGCAGAGCAGTTGCCATACCAAGCTGTGATAAATCCAAATAGGATGCTTTCTATGGTGCATTGATAGAAGTTGGTGAGAGTCAAAGGGGAAAAACCGAATTTCTTTAGCCTCCTGAGGAAGTAGAGGTGCTGGTAAGCTTTCTTGGCCGTGGCATCTATGTGATTTAATCAGGACAGGCTGTTGGTGATGTTCACTCCCAGGAACTTGAAGCTCTGAACCCTCTCTACCTCAGCACCATTGATGTAGACCGGTGCATGAGAACCGCCCCCTTTCCTGAAGTCAATGACCAGCTCTTTTGTTTTGTTGACACTGAGGGAAAGGTTGTTGTCATGACACCACTCCACTAAGCTCTCTACCTCCTTCCTGTACTCTGACTCATCGCTGTTTGAGATATTGCCTACAACGGAGGTATCATCTGCAAACTTGTAGATGGAGTTAGAGCAGAATCTGGCCACACAGTCATGAGTGTATAGGGAGTAGAGGGCTGAGGACACAGCCTTGTGGGGCACCAGTGTTGAGAATACTTGTGCTGGAGGTATTGCTGCAGTGTCATCATTGTATCATTACAATGTAGTGATATTACATTGCGGATTTCCCAATCCTCTGGGACCTCTCTAGAACCCAGAGAAATTTGGTGAATTAGAACAGAGGCATCCGCTATCTCTGTAGCCCCTTCTTTTCAGGCACTATGTACACTATGTGTTCCCACACGGCTCCCCCCACCCCACCCCTCCGCCCCTGGCATGTTCCCCCACTTCCCCTCCCTCACAGCTCTCCTGGCACATTCCCCTGGCACACTCCCTCACTGCAGTCCACCATGCTCCCTCACTGCGGTTCCATCACGCTCCCTCACTGTGATCCCTCATGCTCCTCCATTGCAATCCCTCACTGTAAATTAGTAAATTGGTTTATTATTGTCACATTACTGAGGTGCAGTGAAAAACAGATCATTCAATTACAACAGTGCATTGAGGTTGTAAAGGGAAAACAATAACAGAATGCAGATTGAAATGTAACAGTTACAGAGAAAGTGCAGTGCAGGCAGTCAATAAGGTGCAAGGCCATAATGCAGTAGATTGAGGTCAAGAGTCCATTTTATCATACTAGGGCACCATTCAATAGTCTTATAACAGCAGGATAGAAGCTGTCCTTTAGCTTGGAGGTATGCGCTTTGAAGCTTTTGTATCTTCTGCCAAATGGGAGGAGGGAGAAGAGAGAATGTCTGAGGTGGGTGTGGTCTGATTATGATTTACCGAGGCTGCGAGAAGTGTAGACAGAGTTTATGGAGGGGAGGCTGGATTTCATGATGTCCTGAGCTGTGTCACTCACTGCAGTTTCCTGTGGTCGTGGGCAGAGCAGTTGCCATACCAAGCTGTGATGCATCCGCATTGGATGCTTTCTATGGTGCATCGGTGAGGGTCAAAGGGGACATGCCAAATTTCTTTAGTCTCCTGAGGAAGTAGAGGCGCTGGTGACCTTTCATGGCCGTGGCGTCTATGTGGTTGGACCAGGACAGGCTATTGGTGATGTTCACTCCTAGGAACTTGAAGCTCTCAATTCTCTCAACCTCAGCACCATTGATGTAGACAGGAGCATGTGCACCACCCACTTTCCTGAAGTCAATGACCAGCTCTTTTGTTTTGCTGACATTAAGGGAAAGGTTGTTGATGTGACACCATGTCGCTAAGCTCTCTATCTCCTTCTTGTACTCTGACTCATCTTTATTTGAGATTCTGCCCACTACAGTGGTGTTATCTGAAAACTTGTAGATGTGATCCTTCACACTCCCTCATTCCAATCCCTCACCCTCCCTCACTGCAATTCCTTCATGTACTCTCCCACCCTCCCTCACTCCGTCCCCCACACTCCCTCATTGCAATCCCTCACATTCCCTCACTGTGCACCCTCGCTGTGATCCCTCACGCTCCCTCACTGTGATCCCTCACACTCCCTCACTATGATCCCTCATGCTCCCTCACTGCGATCCCTCACCCTCAACCACTGCACTCCCTCAATGTGATCCCTCACTCTCCCCTACTGCGATCCCTCACCCTCACCCATGGCACTTTCTCACTGTGATCCCTCACGCTCCCTCACTGCGATCCCTCTCTCTCTCACTGCAATCCCTCACCCACTGCACTCCCTCAATGTGATCCCTCACTGCAATCCCTCACTCTCCCCCACTGTGATCCCTCACTCTCCCCCACGGCACCCCCCACGGTCCCTCACTGTGATCCCTCGGTGCGATCCCTCACTCTCTCCCACTGTGATCCCTCACTCTCCATCACTGCACCCCCCACGGTCCCCCACTGTGATCCCTCGGTGCGATCCCTAACTCTCTCCCACTGTGATCCCTCACTGCACTCCCTCACTCTCCCCCACTGCACCCCCCACTGTCCCCCACTGTGATCCCTTGGTGCGATCCCTCTCTCTCCCACTGTGATCCCTCACTCTCCCCCACTGCACCCCCCACGCTCCCTCACTGTGATCCCTCGGTGCGCTCCCTCACTGCACCCCCCACGCTCCCTCACTGTGATCCCTCGGTGCGCTCCCTCACCGCACCCCCCACGCTCCCTCACTGTGATCCCTCGGTGCGCTCCCTCACCGCACTCCCCACGCTCCCTCACTGTGATCCCTTGGTGCGATCCCTCACTCTCTCCCACTGTGATCCCTCACTCTCCCCCACTGCACCCCCCACGCTCCCTCACTGTGATCCCTCGGTGCGATCCCTCACTCTCCCCCACTGTGATCCCTCACTGCACTCCCTCACTCTCCCCCACGCTCCCTCACTGTGATCCCTCGGTGCGCTCCCTCACTCTCCCCCACGCTCCCTCACTGTGATCCCTCGGTGCGCTCCCTCACTGCACCCCCCACGCTCCCTCACTGTGATCCCTCGGTGCGCTCCCTCACTGCACCCCCCACGCTCCCTCACTGTGATCCCTCGGTGCGATCCCTCACTCTCCCCCACTGTGATCCCTCACTGCACTCCCTCACTCTCCCCCACGCTCCCTCACTGTGATCCCTCGGTGCGCTCCCTCACTCTCCCCCACGCTCCCTCACTGTGATCCCTCGGTGCGCTCCCTCACTGCACCCCCACGCTCCCTCACTGTGATCCCTCGGTGCGCTCCCTCACTGCACCCCCACGCTCCCTCACTGTGATCCCTCGGTGCGCTCCCTCACTACACTCCCTCACGGCCTCTGGAGCTCCCTCACTATCCCCCGCGCTCCCACTGCAATGCACGTTCCCTCTGAGATCCCTCACCGGGACCCCGACGTTACTTCACACGTTGTCCCTTCCCGGTGACTGCTCTCTCACCTCATCCTCCGGCTGGGTCCGGGCTCCCTCGCCCCCTCCGCCCCTCCGCCCCTCCACCGGCTCCTTCTCCCCCGGCAGCCAATCACGGCCCGAGCAGCCGTCGGCCGGCACGACGCCGTCGGCCACGTGACGGCCGCGCACGTGCTCCGCCCGCCGACCAATGGGCGAGGCCACCGGCCGGGCTTTCGGCCCGCCTCGGGTCCCCAACGCAGCCAATCAGAAGGCGCGGAGCGGCGGGGACGGCGAGGGGGGGGGTCAGTGCGCAGGCGCCGGGGGCCGGAGCGGTTGGCCGGTGGAGGAGGAGGGTTTCGGGTTGTTGTTGTTTTGGCGGCGGTGGCGAGGGTGGCCGTGTGGCGGGTGATTCTCGGCGGCTGGGGAGAGCGGCAGGCAGGGCGAGGGGAAGGGAGCACGTCTGAGGGAGACGGTCGATCCCCGCGCCGATGCGAAGCGGAGCCCGGGCTGTGCGGCGGCCACGGCCATGAACCCCAGGAATGTCGGCTCATCCCGGGCGGTGCACGTCGAGTTAACCTCGCAGCAGGTGAGTGCCTGGACCCACCCCCGCACCCCAGCTGTAACCCCCTTCCGCTTGCAAAACCTTGCCCCAGCTGCATCACTGGTTGTGCAGACGTTATTGAGCAGGGTCCAGGTCCCCCGGCTGCATAGGCCCGCTGGGTAAGCCATGAGTGCACGGCCCGGGACCTCTGCAGAGAGAAGTAGTTATCCGTGGGTTGTAAGCCCAACTCGTGCATTGCTTCTCTTCTTGGTATTGTGTTTGTTGCAATGGCCCTACCTCCTGTGAGTCTGTTGCAATGGCCCTACCTCCTGTCCGCTGTTCTCAAACCACCGGAACGACAACTTTATATTGGAAGAAGAGGAGAATTTAGGAACTAAGATTGCTATTGCATCTCCCAAGGCCCTTTTATAACTCTTGTTTCTTTGAAGTAAGGTCACTGTGCCAAAGTCTGCAAGCTGTCTCAATTAGAATGAGGGATAACGACTGTTGACTATTGCCCAAGATACAACCCTTGCCCTTTGAAATAGTTGTTATGAGATTGTTTACTTTCTGGTGGATGCAAATACACTTTTGGCTTAATATTTTGTAAGAAACTGAAAACAGAAAATACTAGGCCATTTGGTCCTTTGAGCCTGCCCTGGAATCCAGTGTGGTCATGGCTGATCATCTATTGCAGTATCGTATTCCTACTATCTCCCCATGACGTCTTTCGTGTCTAGAATATATTGTTTCAAAAAATATTCAGTAAATTCGTCTATGTGGCATGCTGACAGTGAACTCCACATATTTGCCACCCTCAGTGGAGAAATTTCTCCTAATTTCAGTCCTTACCTTTTAACCTGTGACTCCTTGTTCTGGACACCACGACTGGTCAAACGTAGTGCCCGCAACCACTGTCTACTCCTATCGGAATTCTGTAAGGTACAGTTAGATTCCCTCTTGTTGAAATTTGAGTGAATACAAACCTAGTCAGCATAATTTCTCCTCAAATGGTGAGATGAGATGATAAAATATCTTTATTAGTCACATGTACATTGAAACACACAGTGAAATACATCTTTTTGCGTAGTGTTCTGGGGCAGCTCGCAAGTGTTGCCATGCTTCTGGCGCCAACATAGCATGCCCACAACTTCCTAGCCCCTACGTCTTTGGAATGTGGGAGGAAACTGGAGCACCCGGAGGAAACCCACGCAGACACGGGGAGAACATACAAACTCCTTACAACGGCAGGAATCGAACCTGGGTCGCTGGTGCTGTAAAGCATTACACTAACCGCTGCACTACCGTGGTGGTTCTGCCATCTCAGAAAATTAATCTGGTGAACTTCCTTTTGTGACAAGCTTATCCTGTTTCACATGTGGGTTTTGCCAAAGCCCTGTATAATTGTAGCAAGACATCAGAAACAATGCACAGTGCCACTACAGTGTGAGCCTAGATCTTTGTATCGAAGTCACAAGAGTAAGTCCTGGAATGTTCTGAGCTACAGCTGTTGCAAAGTAATTTCATATACTTGCATTTTTAAAAAAAAATTCTTAGATGTGTTGCAGACTATGATGCCCATTTTTATAAATTGAATTTAGAATCAGTGCAAGTATACAACACAGGAGGCCTTTCAGCTCGTTGTATTCATGCTGCCTAATCCCATTTTACTGTACTTGATCAGTAGGTCACAGCCCTCCATTACACTTTTCACATTCTATTTAAATACACTGAGAGTTTCTGCTTCTACCACTTTTCCAGTTTCTTTCCCTTGCTAATCGCTTAAATTTTGATGAGTTTCCACTGTCGTTTCAGATAGTATTCCAGATCATCATAACTGGCTCTGCAGAATATATTCTTAGTATTCTCACAAGAACATGCAAAATAGGTCCAAGTGTAGGCAATTCAGCCCCTGAAACCTGCTCTGCTGTTCAACAAGCTCATGGCTGATCTCTGCTCGACATCATTTTCCTACCCTTGCTTCATATCCCTTTGATTTCTTTAAGAACAAACCAATAGATTTATATGTATTAATGAATTTCAAGTCTTTGGCATGGAGAATTTCAAATATTCATCATTCTAAATGAAGAATTTTCTTGTCAACTAGTTCCTTATCTCGATACTGTGACCCCTAGTTCTAGATTCCTTGGCTAGGGTAATGCTCCTTCATCTACCCTGCTGAGCCATCTGATTATTTTATGTCTTAATGTGGTCATCTCTCACTCTTCTGAACTCTTGAGAACAGAGCCCTTGGGGAGGGGGAATGAGCCCTGGCATACTTTCTCTCTTCATATCAATGTCCTGCCATTCCAAGAACCTGTGAACTAATGTTTTGTTCACTGGTTGCAGTTTCTAACAGCACAGTAACAGGCCATTTGATCCAGACAGTACAAGCAGATCTGTAAGTTCCATACAAGCCATAATCAAACCCTATCAGTTTAACCTTAAGAAAGAGATCTTAATCTCCCTTTTATCTAATGTCCCCTTAAATAATTTTTGGCTGGACTGTATTCTGCTTTACCTGAACAGTATTTTGGTGAGAGAGCTCCAGACTTGTGTGTGTGTTCATGACGAAATGCTTCCAAACATCCATCCCTATTGAAGTCTACCTCTAATATTATAGCAGGCCCTTTAGCTGTGGGCTCCTAGTCAGAGGAAGTCATTACTCTTGCCTTGCATCTAAAATTCAGTTATTTCACTGAAAGATGGTACAATAAGCAGATCATGTGAGCAACTACCTAGGAGAACTATTCAATTTATTTGCACTTTCTGCGCCTCAGTCTGTGGCCTTGTGTTATGCAGCTCAAGTATTCATTCAGATACCCTTTCAGGCAATGAGTTCCAGACTCTCAGACCCCTCAGTACAAAAGAAACATTTTAAACTTCTAGTCCTGCTTGTTCCTCTGAAATCTGTATCCTATTTATTGATTCCACCCCCCGATTAAGAGAAATAGGTCAATCCTGTTCAGCCCATCGTAATTTTTATGGGCTTTAGTTAAATCTTTCCTCTGCCTCATTTCCAAGGAAAACTACCCCAGCTTTGCCAATCTCTGCTCATGGCGAAACATCAGCCCTGGTCAGTGTCTTCGTTAAGGTCTAAATCCTCTAGTGCTCACATCTTTTCTTCTCAGTGACCAGAATTGCACCGTCCCACCTTGTGTTTTATACAGTTTTAGCAGGAGCTTCGACTCTGCATCAAGCACTGAAGGAAAACATTCTGTATACCATTTTACCCAACGTGCCTTCAAGGATCTATGCAAGTGGATTAAGTTCTTCTGTTCCTTGGCTCTTATTATTCCACTACTTATTGTGCAGTCAGTTTGCAAATCTTCTAGTTCTCGCTTCATGTTTGCTGCCTTTCTGCCTGTGATCAATCCAGTGATATAAACTTCCACTGTAGGTATTTATTATTTTATCAAAACTGTTAATGAATATGAGTATCACTGTCAAAAATGTCTTTCCTGTGCTTAGAGCAAGCCCAGCTTCTCGAACCAGTCTGTACAACTGAAGTCCTATTCAAATAAGTTTCCTTGGCTCCTTTTCCCTTTGACATCCCATGGACAGTGCCCAGAGTTGAATATATTACTGGTGGGGCTTCACCTGGTATTTCATAAAGAGTTGGCAAAGTTTTTTTTGAACTCTTCCTCCATTAATAAAGCCAAGACCCCATATGTTTCTACTTCTCTCTACTTAAGGATTTATTCACTTAATCCCCTAGGACCCTGCTCTTTTGGATCCCTTAAGAATTATGTTATTGGCTTTCTTCATATTCCCCTAAACTAGATTATTTCATTTTTTTTAACAGTTTAATATTACTTACAGCATGTGCAAAAACTTCTTAAGATATTGTCAGGAGTTGCTACTTGGGCACATTTAGTCTTGTATCTGGATAATAAATAACAGATTGCATGCCTGCAAAGCTTCATAATGAGCAGTTTCATGTACAGGATTCCAACAAACTGCTTCAACTTTGCTAACAGAATAATATCTAAATGTTCCAGACAACCAACTGTTCACTGCTATTGCAGTTACCAGTGGTTTGATGTCAGTGTCATGTACCATTTATGCAAGGAACTGATTGCTAGTGTGAATGGGCTGGTTATATGAAAGGGCAGGTGCTACTGCATGGACCTTGTCGGCACCTTATTCATGTAGCTGTATTTCATTAATTGTCAGCTGCTTTTTGGTGTTTATTGCCATCTGAGCACTGAGCTCTTTTTGGATTTTCAAGATCCACCCCAGACATTCTCTCGTCTCCCCCCTCCTATTGGGCAGAAGTTACAAAAGCCTGAAAGCATGTACCACCAGGTTCAAAGACAGCTTCTATTCTGCTGTTATAAGACTGAGGCTGTTATAATGGTCCCCTCGTACCATGGACTCTTGACCTCACTAACTACCTCGTATTGGTCTTGCATCTTATCATCTGCCTGCATTGCATTTTCTCTAATTGTAGCACTTTATTCTGCATTCTGTTATTGTTTTCCCTTGTACTACCTCTATGTACTAATGTGACGAAATGATCTCTATGGATGGCATGCAAAACAAAGCTTTTCACTGTACCTTGGTACATGTGACAATATAAACCAATTTGCCAATGCTTTTCACTGCAAAGAATGAGAATTTCAGCATGTAGTTGATATTTATGCATGGGTTTGTAGGTTAATTCTTAACTTGTTAACTATTGTTTGGAAATATTACTATACAGTTGTCTGGTTTTTTTTCTTGGTCAGCTGCCCACATTTCTTTATGGTCATAAGAGTTGAATGCCATTGCGATTTAGTTTAATGAAATTGCAGCATCTTATTAAGTTACGCAATTAAACAATGAAGGCCCTTTTTGGATATCACTGGCCATTTATCTGTGCATTCTGTGGCTTTGTTACTTTGTTACTGCCTAGAATGATGCTGAATGAATGTGGTGAGGTAAAATTGTTATGTAATTTTAAACTGGTTAATTGCAAAAATTGAAAGTGGCAAAATGTGTTGAAGATGCCACTTAGGTTGGGAACACAAAGAATTCTGTTTTTGTAAGGTTTGTGGCAAGGTGTTAAAACACTACACTGATTTTTATGCTTAAAAAATATGAAGATCTTGGTCTGGATTATCACTACACTGTGACCACGTGAGTTACATGTTTGATTTGAAGGATGTTTCCACAGTAGCTAATTTTATTTGCTCTGGGAATGAGCTGAAGGGAGGTATGATACTCTGTTTACAGTGAAGAAGTAAACAAACTATTTGATGGGATGTGAGTAGAAGACAAAGTTCTCAGTAATCTGTTATAATTTTTAATTGTGTGGGGGAGAAAGGGAAAGTCACGGACATGGGGATCAGTTGGCATCTATCAAAAGGACCTAGATCAACATGGCAGAGTGGAGGACGTAAAAAGATTTAATGTCACTTTTATGTTTGATTTCTTTGTTCCAGTAACTGTTGAGGAAGGAAGTTGCATACTACCTAAAGAAGGGAACCAGCAGTTTGTGTGGAAATGAAGGCCTTGACTGATATTAAATGCGAAGACAGATTTTATGCCTTGTTGCTGATTTTTTTGTTTTGTTAATACAGAGCAAACAAATTTCAAGAGACTGGAGCACTAAGTTGAAGGAACTTTCCAGCTAGACACAAGACAATTTCTTTCCTTTTAGCGAAGCAAGATGGGTGTTAGCATTCTGAAATATTGAAGTAATGAGTGAACATTGCTTTTAAAGTGGAAATTGTGAGGGAACTTAAAAGTTTTGCCTTAGGTGAAGCTTTAACTGGTTATTTCATTATCGGAATATAATTATAAAATCCTCGTGATTTAAGAGCAGTTGTGTATTCTTGTGTTCTTCACTAGTCTGTTGGGGGAGTTAGATCAGGAGATGGGGAAAGAAAACAGCAATTCTACAACAAAAACAAAAAACAGTGGTGATGTAGTGAGGCCATTCAACTTGTACAGCATTTACTTGAGAATACAGTCCATTATTACACTCTGTTATTGCACTCATTGTTAATCTTGGACCACAGGATGCTAATTTACCATCATCATGATGGTTATGAAGATGTTTCCCCCATAAACTGCTTCACCCGTGTTAAAGATGTTGGAAACTTTATTGTTACTATACCTAAAAGTGTACTTAAAATGATAGTTTTAGTGAATGCAGGCAATTATCATTCTCCTCTGCATTATAAACAGATCCACAGAAATGTGAATAGAATCATAAATCGCACAATGAATTGCAGAAAACCTTGCTATTAAGTTATTGGGTTCCCTTTGCCAACACAGCCTCCAGATTTTGATAACGGCCAGCAGCCACATGGTTGATTCCTAACTGCCTGTGCAATTGGACAGACAATAAATGCAATTATTGCTAATGGTCTACATTCTTTGAAGGATGAAAAGGCTGAGGGGGTTTCCGGAGACTTCAGTTTGTTGGCACTTTAAGCAACTGAGTCATTCAGCCACATCATGTTCAGTTTCACCCATGAAGGCAGGAGATTGTATTGCAATATAACTGAAAATACCTTTCCTAAACCCTCTCTTAAACAGTGGGGACATTATATCACCATTCGGAATAATTTGGATTGCATTGTGGATGCCTGGTTTCAAAATGTTGTCAAACTGAATTTGCCTTGAACCTGTATTTGCTTTAATATAATGATGCTTTGTTTTAGGTAAATATATTGTCCTTGTATTACTGATATTTCAATTTTTAATCCAGCCTTATGGCATGGTCAAGGGTTTTCATTATGATCTCTGTATAATGTATAAAAATGTAGTCTTGAGAGTTTAATGGTGGATAACTAATGGATATTGAGTTAAGACTTCATAATAGCATGTGTATTCATGAGTTCATAAGCTGTGGAAACCCTAGTTGGTACCACAGCAAGTCCCACATAAAGAGCATTTGTAGCGGCTGCTACCGCGATGTGAAAGCAAGACACTGGTCGGTGGGCTGCAGAAGAAAAACTGATTTTTTTTTCCTGCCTTGCGCGGGCCTTTTAAGAGGAACGGTTCCCGCCCACCGAAAATGGAAATGACGTATGTGCTACATCATCAAACTTTTCCCGCGCGAGGGTCCTCCCTGTCGCTCGGGGAAGATGAAGGCCCAATGCCATCTTGGGCCTTGCCACTCCAACGACGCGCGACCTGACCACCGAGCCAGTTCGCTTGCTCGGATGGTGAGTCACTACACAACTCCACACCCCCCCACCCCCGAACTGGTGATACGGTCCCCAAGGTTTGCGGGCTGTGCTAGCCGTTGCTTAGGAGGTCGGCCTCTGCGTTGCTGTGTTGGGACCTCGACCGGTTGTTGTAGATCTAAATGGGACAGTTTGAGGCGGTCCGTCGTGAAGACCTCTTCCTTGCCCCCAATGTCCAAGATAGAGGTGGAACCATTATTCCTGATGACCCAGAATGGCCCCTCGTATGGTCGTTGCAATGGTGCCTGGGGTGTGCCCCTGCGAACGAAAACAAACTTACAGTCTCGTAGTTCTTTGGGCTCACAGGATGGGGCTTGACCATGCCGCGAAGTGGGAATTGATGCCAAGCTGCCGAGCCTCTCGCGCAGTCTTCCCAGGACTGCCGTGGGTTGTTCCTCTTGGCCCCAAAGGGCGGGTATGAAATCCCCTGGGACGACCAGGGGCACCCCGTACACGAGTTCAGCTGACGAAGTGTGGAGATCTTCCTTGGGGGCATTGCGTATGCCGAGCAGGACCCAGGGCAGTTCGTCGACCCAGTTAGGACCCTTCAGGCGGGCCATCAGGGCTGATTTTAGATGGCGGTGGAAACTTTCCACCAACCCGTTTGATTGAGAGTGGTAGGCCGTGGTGGTGTGCAGCTGCGTCCCTAGCGTGTTCACTAATGCAGACCAGAGACTGGAGGTAAACTGGGTGCCCCTGTCTGAAGTGATGTGGGCCGGAACAGCAAAACGTGAGATCCAAGTTGTGAGCAGCGCCTGGGCACAGGAATCAGTCATGATGTCGGACAGAGGGGTTGCCTGTGGCCACCTCGTGAACCGGTCCACAATGGTAAGGAGGTACCAGGCTCCTCTTGAAACTGGCAGAGGACCAACGACGTTGACGTGGATGTGGTCGAACCTTCTACAGGTAGGCTCGAACTGCTGTGGCGGGACCTTGGTGTGTCGTTAGATTTTTGATGTCTGGCAGTGCGGACAAGTCCTGGCCCACTCATTGATCTGTTTGCGCAGGCCATGCCAGACGAACTTGCTGGCGAACAGTTGATCTGATGGATGGGTGTGCCAACCCATGTGCGGGTCGAAAGTGTGTTTCCGCCAGGCTGCAGGAACTATAGGGCGGGGTTGACCTGTTGCGATGTCACAAAGGAGGGTCCGCTGACCTGGACCAACTAAGAAATCTCGGAGCTGCAGGCCCGAGATTACGGTTCTGTAGCTGGGTAGCTCGTCGTTGGCTTGCTGTGTGTCAGCCAGGGCTGTGTAGTTGACACCCAGGGACAGGCTGTGGATGGTGGGTCTGGAAAGCTCGTCAGCAACGACCTTGTCCTTTCTGGAGACGTGTTGGATATCTGTTGTGAATTCGGAAATGTAGGACAAATGTCGCTGCTGATGAGCTGACTAGGGATCAGAGACCTTGGAGAAGGCGAAGGACAAAGGCTTATGGTCAGTGAAAGAGGTGAAAGGCCTGCCTTCTAAAAAGTACCGGAAATGCCGGACTGCCAGGTACAGCGCTAGAAGTTTCTGATCAAAAGCACTGTATTTCAGTTTGGGTGGTCTAAGGTGCCTGCTGAAAAATCCCAAAGGTTGCCAACGGCCTTTGATTAGTTGTTCCAGTACTCCTCCAACCGCGGTGTTGGATGCGTCCCCCATGAGGGCGGTTGCGACGTCTGTCCTAGGGTGTACCAGCATCGCGGCATCTGCCAGGGCATCCTTGGCCTTAACGAAGGCAGCCGCAGCCTCATCATTCCAGGCGATGTCCTTGCCCTTGCCAGACATCAGCGAGAACAAAGGGCGCATGATACGGGCTGCTGCAGGGATGAACCGATGGTAAAAGTTGACCATCCCCAGGAATTCCTGCAGGCCTTTGACCGTGTTGGGATGGGCAAAATGGCGGATAGTTTCTACCTTGGCAGGTAAGGGTGTTGCTCCTTCGCTGGTGATTCTGTGGCCGAGCAAATTGATAGAGTCAAGTCCGAATTGACACTTTGCCGGGTTGATCGTGAGGCCGAAATCACGGAGACGGGAGTACAGTTGGTGGAGGTGGGAAAGGTGTTCTTGGCAGTCACGGCTGGCGATTAGTGTGTCATCTAAGTGAACACAAAGTCCAGGTCTCGGCCTACCGCGTCCATCAGCCGCTGGAAAGTCTGCGAGGCGTGCATAAGGCCGAACGGCATTCTAAGAGGCCAAATGGAGTGATAAGCGCAGTTTTGGGGACGTCGTCAGGGTGGACCAGGATTTGGTGGTATCCCCGGACGAGGTCCACCTTGGAGAAGATGTGGGCCCCATGTAGGTTTGCTGCGAAGTCCTGGATGTGTAGCGGTCTGGGGTGGTGGCGTCATTCAGCCTGCGGTAGTTGCCGTAGGGCCTCCACCCGCCGGTGGCTTTGGGGACCGTGTGCAGGGGGGAGGCCCAGGGGCTGTCTGACCTGCGAATGAACGATTCCCAGCTCCTCCATGCGGCGGAACTCTTCCTTTGCCAGGCGGACCTTGTCTGGAGGTAGTCATCGTGCTTGGGCATGAAGGGGTGGCCCTGTGGTAATGATGTGGTGCTGCACCCCGTGTTTGGGGATCGAATTTGTAAACTTGAGGTGCCAAAACCATTGGGAACTCAGCTAGGAGCTTGGTGAACTTGTTGCCAGACAGGAATGGAGTCCAGGTGCGGGGCTGGTAGTCTGGCTTTTCCCAGGGGGTAGGTTTGGAAAGTTCTGGAGTGCACTAGCTGCTTCCCTCGCAGGTCGACTAACAGGCTGTGGGCCCGAAAGAAATTGGCTCCCAGGAGTGGCCGGGTGACGGTGGCAAGGGTAAAGTTCCAGGTAAAACAGCTGTCCCCGAATTGTAATTGAACTGCGTGGGTACCAAAAGTCTGTATCGTTGTGCCGTTTGCAGTATTGAGTACAGGACCTTGTTGCCTGTTATGAGTGTCGCGGCCAGTTAGGGGCAAAATCTCTGCTGCAGTATCAACAAGGAAATGACACCTGGACTGCTTGTCCCGAATGAATAGGAGGCTGTGTTGGCTGCCAGCTGCCGTAGCCATTGGCAGCGGCTGGCCCTGGTGTTTCCTTGAAACTTGCAGAGTGGGCGGCATCGACGGGCCTCCGCGCCCCACCTCTAATGGTAGAAACACAGCTGGTCGCCAGTGTTGTCGTCTGTGTTTCTGGGATGTGGTTGCTCGGTTGCTGGGACTGGTTTAGGTAGACGTTGGGCTTGCGGCCTGGCGATTTGGCTGACAGACGACCTGCTCTCGCATTTGGCCTTCCACGGGACATCTGCCCAGGCAGCTACCTCACGTGGGTTGCTGAAATTGTCGTCGGCCAACAGCAGGTGAATGTCGTCGGGTAGTTGTTCGAGCAAGGCTTGTGTCCCTCGGCCAAGGCCAGCATCTCGTTCATCAGGGCCGATGGGGATCTGTTCCCCAGGCCATTGAGATGAAGTAGGCAGGCGGGTGGCACGCTTGCGACGGGAGAGGACGAAGGTCTGAATAAGGAAGGTCTTTGAAAGCTGGGTACTTATCCTCCTCCGGAGGAGACTGGATGAAGTCTCTGACCTGGGCGGCAGTCTCCTGGTCCAGAGAGCTGACCACGTGGTAGTACTTTGTGGAGTTGGAGGTGATCTGCTGTAGTTGGAATTGTGCTTCAGCCTGGTTGAACCAGACGCTGGGCCGAAGCGTCTGAAAGGTGGGCAGCTTGAGTGCCACTGCATTGGCTGCTGCATTGTCGTCCATTGTGCGGGTCCAAAATCCGTTTGGACCGTTGGGGTCACCAATGTAGCAGCTGCTGCTGCAATGTGAAAGCAAGAAACTAGTCGGTGGGCTGCAGAACAAAAACTGATTTTTTTTTTCCCGCCTTGCACGGGCCTTTTAAGAGGAACGGTTCCTGCCCACCGAAAACGGAAATGACGTATGCGCTACGTCATCAAACTTTTCCCGCGCGCGGGTTCTCCCTGTCACTCGGAAGACGAAGGCCCAACGCCATCTTGGGCCTCGCCGCTCCGACGACGCGCGACCTGACTGCCAAGCCGGTTCGCTTGCTCGGATGGTAATTCACTACACATTGTTAGCCAAGCATAACAAGTCGTAGGCAGATCACGTTGACAAAATAGATGGCACAGTTAGTTAATACATCACAGATCCCGTGACCTGGGTGTAATTTGGACTCTGCTGTCCATGTGGAGTTTGCATGTTCTCCCTGTGACTGTGCGGGCTTTCTCTGGTTTCTTCCCACATCCCAAAGACGTGCTGGTAGGTGAATTGGCCACTGTAAATCACCCCTAGTGTGTTAGATAGGTTGTAAAAAAATCTGGAGGGAGTTGATGGGAATGTAGGGAGAATGGGATTGGTGTAAATGGATGCTTCACGCTTGGGGCTGATTCAGTAAATTGAGAGACTTGTTTCTGAGCTGCATTGACTGTGTGACTTGTAAGTGCCTTCTGGGGTGAGGCAGAAATTATTAAGTTGTTGCCTTTCATTAAACAGAGGAGCTAATCTAGTCTGAGTAAACACTGCAGATACTTCTGGAGATTGCCAGCTGAAGCAAGTTCCTCTTAATTATGAGCAAAAGAAACTCCAATAATGAAGAGGTAAATTGGAGCAGGTGGCTTGTTTCCACAGGCATTGTAAGGAGGATCGTTTGCTTTAATTTGTAAATCAAATCTTAAATTTCTTTGTTTCAAAGAAATTGCAATCTCCTGGTCTAGACGATAAGTTTTCAATCTCATGCCATGAGGATGAAACAATCCCTCTAAGTAGCAATGCTGTAGTGCAGAACTTTGTCTTTTTGCGTTAATTGTATCAAATCACTCTTTACCCATACTCCCTCATCTGAAAGCTCCAGTAAACATTTGAATTTTTAAGTTTTAGCTTGGAAAACTTCTCATTCCTGCAGCTTCTCCCATTTAGGGGAAACTGTGGAAAAGCCATAGGGATAGGTGAACCGGAGCCAGGTCTTCAACCTATATTGGTATCAAGGATGGCACTGCCTCAGGAGGTTTCTGGTAAAAAAGCATCCTAATTGAAAGGGATTACTGACATATGACAAAAAAATAACTACTTTTCTCCTGTCTTCCCTCATGACCTGCCCATCCCTTCCCTCGCCTTCATGAGCTGCCCACCCCCTTCCTTTTACTTCATGGTCCACTGCTGGATCACAAGATCACAAGACAAGGGAGCAGAAGCAGGCCATTCGGCCCATCGAGTCTGCTCCAAGGAAAGGGGAAAAAAGAAATGGGGAATGGGGGAAGAAAAAAAACCTATTCTAATCCCAATTTCCGGCCTTATCCCCATATCCCTTGATATTCCTGACTATTTAGATATCTATCTATCTATCTCCTTGAACGCCCCTACTGATCTGGCCTCCACTGCTATACGTGGCAAGGAGTTCCACAAATTCACCACCCTCTGGCTAAAGAAATTTTTCCTCATCTCTGTTTTGAAACTGTACCCTCTAATTCTAAGATTGTGCCCTCTGGTCTTGGACTCACCCACCAAGGGAAACAGCCGAGCCTCGTCTACTCTATACTTTCCTATCAATATTTTAAATGTTGCTATGAGGTCCCCTCTCATTCTTCTGTACTCCAGTGAGTACAGTCCAAGAGCCGACAAACGCTCCTCATACGTAAGCCCTTTCATTCCTGGAATCATCCTCGTAAATCTCCTCTGAACCCTCTCCAACGTCAACACATCCTTCCTAAGATGTGGGGCCCAAAACTGCGCACAATATTCCAAATGAGGCCTCACTAGTGCCCCGTAGAGCCTCATCAACACTTCCTTACTTTTATACACTATACCTCTCGAAATGAATGCCAACATAGCATTCGCTTTCCTTACCACCGATCCGACCTGGTGGTTAACCTTTAAGGTATCCTGCACGAGTACCCCCAAGTCCCTTTGTACTTCCGTACTTTGAATTTTCTCTCCTCCTAGATAATAATCTGCCCGCTGATTTCTGCTTCCAAAGTGTACAACTGCACATTTCTCAACATTGAATCTCATCTGCCATTTCCTTGCCCATTCTCCTAAACTGTCTAGGTCCCTCTGCAACCTTCCTATCTCTTCAATACTCCATACTCCTCCCCCTATCATGGTGTCATCTGCAAACTTAGCCACAAAACCATTTATTCCATCATCCAAATCGTTAATGTACAAGGTAAAAAGGAGCGGTCCCAACACCGACCCCTGCGGCACACCACTAGTAACCGGTAACCAACCAGAACGAGATCCTTTTATTTCCACTCTTTGCTTCCTGCCAACCAGCCAATGCTCCACCCATTCTGTTATCCTACCCGTAATTCCATGACCTCTCATCTTATTAATCAGTCTCTTGTGAGGCACTTTATCAAAGGCCTTTTGAAAGTCTAAATACACAACATCTACTGCCTCTCCCTTATCCACCCTACCTGTGATTTCTTCAAAAAACTCCAATAGGTTGGTCAGGCAGGATCTTCCCTTCACAAAACCATGTTGGCTAGGACCTATCTTGCCTTGCACCTCTAGGTATTCCGTAACCCCATCCTTGAGGATAGATTCCAATAATTTTCCCACCACTGACATCAGACTAATAGGTCTGTAATTTCCTTTATGCTGCCTCCCACCTTTCTTATACAACGGAACTACATTTGCGACCCTCCAGTCCTCCGGAACCATGCTGGAATCTATCGATTTCTGGAAAATTATCTCCAATGCCTCTGCTACCTCTAAAGCCACCTCCTTCAGAACCCGGGGATGCACCTCATCCGGTCAGGGAGACTTATCAGTCTTTAGCCCATTTAGTTTTCCTAGCACCTTCTCCCTAGTAATCTTAACTGAACTTGGTTCCATTTTGTGAGACTCCTGACTAACCGGCACATTGCTGATGTCCGCCACGGTGAAGACCAATGCAAAATATTCATTCAATTCCTCTGCCATCTCTCTATCGTCCATTATAATAGCTCCTGCACCGTTATCAATTGGTCCTATATCAACCCGTGTCTCTCTTTTACTCCTTATGTATTTAAAAAAAACTCTTAGTATCCTTTCGAATGTTATCCGCCAACTTCCTTTCATAATTCATCTTTTCCTAATGACCTTCTTAGTTTCTCTCTGCAGGTTTTTAAAAGCTTCCCAGTCTTCTGTTTTCCCACTAATTTTTGCTTCTTTGTACGCCGCCCCTTTTGCTTTTATTCTAGCCTTCACCTCTCTTGTTATCCACATTTGTGCCTTTTTTCCATTCAAAACCTTTTTTCTTGGAATATATCTATCCTGCATTTTCCTTATTTCCTGTAGAAATTCCTTCCATTTCTCCTCTGCCGTCCCTCCAGTCAGCTTACTCTTCCAATCAATTAGGGCCAACTTATCTGGATTCCTCCTCTTTCAGCCCTTTGCCTCTTCTGCCTATCACCTCACAGCTTCTTGCTTCTCCCCCTTCCCCCTCTCACCTGGACTCACCTGTCACCTGAACTTGCCTATCACCTGCCTTCATGTACACTCCTCCCCCTCCCCCCACCTTCTTATTCTGGCTTCTGTCCTCTTCCTTTCCAATCCTGATGAAGGATCTTGACCTGAAATTTTGACTGTTTATTCCTCTCCATAGATGCTGCTTGACCTGCTGAGTTCCTCCAGCATTTTGTGTGTGAAATCACTACTTTGTTGCCTAATCAGTGGTATCGAAATGTTGTGGGAACAATTACATAATATTTTTAATCTAATTACACTGAACCATTATTTTACATTAAGTCTACATATTTAAAATATACTTGCTTTGATGGGGAAAATTGTGGTTCTTGTTAATGCAGACACTCTTAATGTTCAGATATTTGGCATGTTTGGGAACCAGTTAAGATCCATAAATACAAAATAGTCATGAATAAATTGGGGAATTCAAGGGAACCTTAAATTGGATCTTGCTTTCACAGGCTAGATGCCATAAGGGGAGGCTAGATGGAGGGCAACAGAAGAGGTTTAGATTGATGGGTGGGATTACACAAAGTTGAAAGGTTATTATGTGGATCATAAATGCTGCATTTATGATGAACAGCCTATTTTTGTGCTATAATTCTATAACCTTGTTAACATTTTAAACAAGGACTATATTTTTGGAATTGGATGAATTGTGCTTTTGTAACAGACACACTAATGTAGGCAATCTAGTTCGACTCTAGAATTTAAATTGTCTTGGAACACTAGAAAATAGCAGGGATAGGCCACCAGGCCTCAAGCCTGCCCCACCATTCAGTATGATTATGGCTGGCCTCAACTCTTCTGTGCCAGTTCCCCATAACCCTCAGTTCTGTGATCTTTCAAATACTTTCAAATATTGATCTAACCCCACCATAAGCATATCTTGTGATCTGGCCTCTATCCTCAGACCCTTTGGGTGGGGGGTGGGGAGAGAGGGATGTGCGGTGAATTTTAGAGATTCACTACCCGTGTTGCTGCTTGTGGTTGGTCAGTAAAATCTTTCCAATGATTTTCTGTTTACTTCTATTATAACCCTCCTTTGAGCCAAATTTGTTTTTAAATTGAATAGGGGTTAATTAATTTTCTGCAGTGCCAAAAACAAATCCGTGTTCTGCAGTCATAAAATTAATAGGGTTAAGACAACCGATGTATTCATCAGCAGAATAATAGACAGTAATTTGTTCAGTGCAAGCTTGGGCATTGATTTGATCAAAGACCACTCTTGCTAAATAATCACAAAGTAACTATGCATGTTTAGTATTTTTAAGGAAATGCCCTTTATTTCTAACTCGCTCCCCTCCTGCTATTGCTCTATTTTCCCTAATTTTCTTCCCCTAACTTTTTCCACTTGATCTTTTCAGTCTTTCTCCAGCTGTAGAATTTTCATTCAATATTGGCTTTTATTCATTCCTTTATTTGTAAATGCAGAATGATTTCTACCTCATGATAGCTTTTCATCGATGGGACTTCTTCTTTTGCTTTCTGTTGTAAAAAAAAATTAAGTATATGATGTATTTTGTTGCTGAATTTCCTTCCCATTACTTATTAACCATGCTCGTTCTTAAAGCTAACTTGGATGTGGTTTTCTTTTCATTTGGTTGTAAATTGCTATTGTTCCTAATAATTGTTGTTCTTGCCTTTTTGATTTTGCTTTCAAAAATGCCAGGACAGGATATTGGTCAGTTATTTTAAAAAGTCACTTAAATTTGTTACCCAGAACTAGGTCAAATACCTTTGCGCTTTTTTTTAAAAGAAAGTCTAGAATAGCAGCGTTAATGAGTGAGAGAATAGTTTTGAACTCCACTGCAAAAAAACTACTTCACTAAAAATTGCCTTGTCTATTTTTAGATAGATATTAACTTAATTTTTTTTGTCATATGTTCCCAGTCATGTCTGAGTGTTATTTCTTGGATCAATCAAGTAATTCTATTCAGATTGCTTCTTTATTGTATTAATGCTGAGACACTGTCCAATATTGACTTTGATTTTAGCACTGACTAATTGCCCAATTTAATTGACTAGTGTTATCTTCATTTCAAAAAAAATACCATGAACATCGATATCAGCAAAACACAAATGTCTTGGATGACTTTGTCTGTGGTTTGATAAACAAGTTTGCTGACAACAAAGGTTGGTGGAGCTGTAGATAGGATGGTTGCTTAAGGATACAGAGGGTGTAGATCATCTGGAAAGTTGGGTGGAATGGCGGCAGGTGGAACTTAATCCAGACAACTGTGCTGTAATGCATTTTGGATCGTCTAATATTGGACAGATGTACAGTAAATGGTCGGGATCTTAAAATTTGGAATCTTAGAATTAGAAGTATTTGGTATGTTTACCTTCATAGATGAATATTGAGTATAAGAGTTGGGACATGTTGCAGCTGTGCAAGACATTGGTTATTGTGTGTGGTTCCACTCACCACATTACTAAGGATGTGGTAGTGCTAGAAAGAGTGCAGAAGAGATTCACCAGGATTTTACCTGGAATGAAGGACTTACAAGGTGAGACCAAATAGGCTGGGATTGTTCTCCTTGGAGTGTGGAAGGCTGAGGGGTGACCTGAAAGAGTTTTATAAAATTGAGGGGCATAGGTAAGGTGGATAGTTTGGTCTTTTTTTGTAGGATAGGGGAACCTACAATTAGAGGGCATAAGTTTAAGATGAGGGGGGAAATAATTTAAAAGGGATCTGAGGGGCAAGCTTATCACACAGGGTGATGGATATATGGATCTAACTGCCAGAGGGGGTGGTAGAGGCAGGTACAGTCAGTGTTTAAAAAGCATTTGGACAGGTACATGGATAGGAAAGGAAGAGGGATATGGACCAATTGCAGGAAAATGGGATTAGTATAGATGGGCATCTCTGGCATAGACAAGTTGGGTTGAAGGGTCTGTTTTTGTGCTGTATGACTCATGAAAAGTGAAGGAGGGAAGAAAATTGCCAAGCTACTGTTGAAATTTGAAAGGTGTTCTTTAGTCAGAGTACTACAACACAGAAAACAGGCCCTCCAGCCCATCTAGTCCATGCTGACTTGATCTTCTGCAAGTCCCATCTTCCTGCACCCGGATAATATCCCTCCAAGTTCCTTCCGTGCACCTATCCAAACTTCTCTTAAATGTTACAATTGAACACGCATCTACCACTTCTGCTGGCAGCTCGTTCCACACTCACGCAACCCTCTGAGTGAAGAACTTCTCCCTCAGATTTCTTCTTTCTCCCTAAGCCCATGTCCTCTAGTTTTAGTCTCACCCAACCTCAGGAAAAAGCCTGCATACATTCATCCCTTCTATTTTGTATATCTCTATAAGATCTCCCCTCATTCTCCTGCTCTCTAGGGAATAAAGTCCTAACCTATTCAACCTTTCCCTATAACTTGGGTTCTGAAGTCCCAGCAACATCCTTGTAAATTTTCTCTGCACTCTTTCAAATGTATTATCATCTTTTCTGTAGGTAGGTGCCCAGAACTGTGCAATACTCTAAATTTGGTCTCACCAACGTCTTGTACAATTTCAATAATTTGCTAACTCAGTGCCCTGATTTATGAAGGACAAAATGCCAAAAGCTCTCTTTACGACCTTATCTACCTGTGATGCCACTTTAAAGGAACTACAGATCTGTATTCCCAGGTCCCTTTGTTCTACTGCACACCTCAGACCCCTACCTTTCACTGTGCAAGTTCTACCCTGGTTTATCCTCCTGAAGTGCAACACCTCACACTTGCCTCCATTAAATTCCATCAGCTATTTTTCTGCCCAGTTTCCTAGCTAGTCAAGATCGTGCTGCAAGCTTTGATAGCTTTCCTCGCTGTCCACTACACCCCCCAAACTTGATGTCATCCGCAAATTTGCTGATCCAGTTTACCACATAATCATCTAAATCATTAATATAAGTGATAAATAACAATGGACCCAGTTTAGTGTTTAAAACTTTTACTTTGCTTTGTTAATCTCATGTACTGAGATTCAGTGAAAAGCTTTGTTTGTATGCCACCCAGACAGATCATTTCATACACAAGTACACTGAGTTAGTACAAAAAGGGCCAATAACAGAATACAGGATATAGTGTTACAGTAACAGAAAGTGCAGTTCAGGTGTAAGGGCCATGACGAGGTAGATTGAGTGATTAAGAGTTCATCTTTGTCATGTATGAGTTCCATTCAAGAGTCTTATAAGGGGAATAGGAGCTGTCCTTGAGTCTGGTGATGTGTGTGCAGGCTTTTGTATCTTCTGCCCAAAGGGGGTGGGTGAGAAGGAGAGAATGACTGGGGTGGGAGGGTCTTTGATTATGTTGGCTGCTTTGGTGAAAGGGTTTATAACATTATCTGATTTATGACAGACCTAGGCTGAATGGCCACCTTGTGTGCCAATACATTTCTATGATTAAGTTATAAGCTTTGTTATCTCTATATCATATGAGCCCACCAATAACCATTCACTGTTGCCCTGGGTACAATGACCTGTGTTGACCTGGATCAATGCCTCACTTGTTGATGATCACAACCTTGTCTCCAGAATTTTGTTTTTGGAGATACAGCAGTTCAGACAAAATAGATTGGCAGGAGTTGGATCCCTGAGCAGAAATGAAGCAGATGTCATTGAGTCAGAAACTGTAGTCACTGAGATCAAGTCACTGAGAGAAAGGACAGCCAGGAGCACAGCATAGTAAGAGGAAAGTGGTTTAAACTGTATTTATTTCAATGCAAGGGGCTTAAGTAAGGCAGACAAACTCCGGAATGAGCTTCCAGAGAAGGTGGTGGAGCTAGGAACAGTAATAACATTTAAGAGGCATTTGGACAGGTACCTGAGTGAGCAAAACATTGAAGAATATGGAATCAATGCAGGAAAGTGGAATTCATGTGGATGGCCATGATTGTTGGCCATATCCATCCCTAAAATCCTCCAGTGTCTTAAAACTTCATTTCTGACCTCTTGTTCTTCCCAGAATTTGATCACTTCCCCACAATCTGCATGCCTTCAACTGTCCAAGCACTGAACTGTGTAGTTCCCTCCTTGTACCTCTTCTCTTTTATGAAGCTTTTTAAAACTCAACTTTTACTAAAATTTTAATCTATTTATTTACTGTTGTGGCCCTTGCACCTTATTTATCTATCTGCACTTTCTCTGTAACTGTGACACTACATTCTGCATTCTGTTATTGCTTTTCCCTTTATACTACCTCGATGTACTTGTGTTTTGGAATGATCTGTATGGATGGCATGCAAAAGTTTTTTTTCACTATATCTTGGTACATCTGACAATAATAAATGAATTACTATTTATCATTTTCTATAATACTATCATATGTGCCTCTGTTGCAAGTAACTTGTCCAAAGTGCCTTAATATGCAGGTTACTAATTCTTGGGTGATTTCCTCTTTTTAAACAGCAAATATTGATGTTCATAGAGAAATTAGCTTCAAAGGTGTTGAATCCTCTGTACTCTAATCTTATTCAGTCAGTTATACCATGTACTTTGTGACTCCAATATCACTGGAGGGCAAAGATATATGGGGGCAACTTGTTTTTTAAAAGTGGGTGGTATGTATGTGGAATAGGTGAAGTCAGCACCATTTCATTAAGGGGAGATTTTGCCTGACAAATCTGTTAGAATTGAGAAGGCAGCCACCACTCTGAGTAAAAATAAACTTGTCCCGCACATCCCCTTTGAACTTACCCCCAGCGCCTTAAAATGCATGCCCTCTGGTATTAGACCTTTCAACCCTGGAGAAAAAGATACTGGCTGTCTACTCTATCTATTCCTCTCATAATCTTATAAACCTCTATCAGATCTCCCCTGAGCCTCTGCTGCTCCGGAGAGAACAACCAAAGTTTGTCCAACCTATCCTCATAGCACATGCCCTCTAATCCAGGCAGCATCTTGGTAAACCTCTTCTGCACGCTCTGAAGCCTTGACATCTTTCCTATAATGGAGTGACCAGAACTGAATGCAATACCCCAGATGCAGTTTAACTGAAGTTTTATAAAGCTGCAGCATAACTTCCTGACTCTTGAACTCAGTGCCTCGACTAATGAAGGCAAGCATGCCATATGCCACCTTTACTGCCCTATCAACCTGTGTAGCTACTTTCAGGGAGCTATGACCTTGGACCCCAAGATCCCTCTGCTCATCAACACTGTTAAGGGTCTTGCTATTAACAGTGTGCTGTCTCTTTACATATTGATCTCCCAAGGTGCAACACTTCACGTTTGTCTGGGTTGAAACATCTGCCATTTCTCTACTCATATCTGCAACTGATTTATATCCCACAGTATCCTTTGCCAGTCTTCTACACGATCCGCAACACTAATCTTTGTATCATCTGAAAACTTACTAATCCACCCATGTACATTTTCATCCAGGTCATTTATATACATCACAAACAGCAGAGGTCCCAGTTCGTATCCCTGAGGAACACCACTAGTCACTGACCTCCAGCTAGAATAAGTCTCATCAACAACTATTCTCTGTCTTCTACGAGCAAGCCAGTTTTGAATCCAAATGGCCAATTCACTGTGGATCCCATGCATCTTAATCTTCTGGGTGAGCCTCCCATGAGGGACCTTGTCAAGTGCCTTAGTAAAATCCATGTAGACAACATCCACAGCTCTACCTTCATCAATCACCAATCATGTTATACAAAGGAGAGTCAGTGGATACTTGGATTTTCAGAAGGCCTTTGACGAGGTGTCACACATGAGGCTGCTAAATAAGATAAGAGCCCATAGTGTCAGAGGCAAGGTGCTAGCATGGGTAGAAGATTGGCTGACTGACAGAGGTCAGAGTGGGGATAAAGGGGTCCTTTTCAGGATGGCTGCTGGTGACTAGTGGAGTTCCGTAGCGGTCAGTATTGGGGCCACAACTTTATATTCTGGATGAAGGAACTGATGGCATTATGTCCAAGTTTGCAGATGATACAAAGATAGGTGGAAGGAGAGGTAGTGTTGCTGAGGCAGGGAGTCTGCAGAAGGACTTGGACAGGTTAGGAGAGTGGGCAAAGAAGTGGCAGATGGAATATGGTTTAGGGAAGTTGTGGGGTTATGCACTTTGTTAGGAAGAATAAAGGTGTTGGACTACTTTCTAAATGGGGACAGAATTCAGAAATTGGAGGTGCAAAGGGACTTGGGAGTCTGAGTTCAGGATTCCCTTAAGGTAACTTGCAGGTTGAGTTGGTAGGAAGGAAGGCAAATGTAATGTTAGCATTCGTTTTGAGAGGACTAGAATATAAAAGCAAGATGTACAGCTGAGGCTTGTAATAGAGTTCAGAAGGATGAGGGGGGGAATCTCATTGAAACCTACAAATAATGAAAGGCCTGGTTGGACTGGACATGAAGAGGATGCTTCCGTTAGTAGGGGATTCTAGGATCTGAAGGCATAGCCTTTGAATAAAGGGACATCCCTTTAAAGCTGAGATGAGGAGAAATTTCTTCAGCCAGAGGGTGGTGAATCTGTGTAACTTGTTGCTATGGAGGGCAGTGGAGGCTAAGTCATTGAGTGTATTTAAGGCAGAGATTGATAGGTTCTTGATTGGTAAATGGGTTAAGGGTTGCATTGAGAAGGTGGGAGAATGGAGTTGGGGGGGCGGGAAAGCACTGCCATGATTGAATGGTGGAGCAAACTGGGATGAATGGCTTTATTCTACTATATTTTGTGGAACCTTAAGTATGTCCAGCTGGAGAAAATGAAAATAATTTCACTGAACCTGCCATTCTGTCCTTGAAAGATGGAAGTTTTAAAGCTGGTGTTGTAATGTCTTGTAGCTGTTTATTTAGCTGCTGCTAAACTTGGTGCAGCACTGCTCAAAAGGCAGTGTTTGTCCAGCAATTTAAAGCATTTATTTTGTTGGGAAAAAGTGGACTTTGATAGAAACACAAACATATTTTTCCAGGTGGGAGGAATAATAGTTGCTATTGCAATGTTCTGGGAACTTTTGTCTACTTTGTATTGTGGCTCATACTGATCAGGCATCCATTCACAGTAAATTTTCTCGGCATGTGATCCCGCACATTGAGGCATTATTTTTGCCTCAGGCGTTCCTTGCCCTCGAATGGTTTTCATGGTTCATTTACTTTGACCTTGAGTGTCTGTGTCCTGGAAGTACAGTAAGTCTATTTCAACCTTTTTTTCACTTTCAAACCTTCAAGTATTTTCCCCAGGGCGACAATGGCTAACACGAGGGGACATAATTTTAAGGTGATTGGAGGAAGGTATAAGGGGGATGTCAGGGGTAAGTTTTTTTTTACACAGTGGTGGGTGCTTGGAATGCACTGCCGGCAGATGTTGTGGGGGCAGATACATTAGGGACGTTTAAGAGACTCTTAGACACATCCAGTTTCTATCAAAGTCCGCTTTTTCCAACAAAGTAGGGGGCTATGTGAGAGGGAAGGGTTAGATAGATCTTCGAGCAGGATAAAATGTCGGCACAACATTGTGGGCCGAAGGGCCTGTACTGTGCTGTAGTATTGGATTAAGGCAAGCTTAAATATTTTAAAATTGATCCCATGAAGTAATTCCCTTTAAAAGGAAATAAATGTATGAACAACTCATTTGTTTTTATCTATTTACCTTTGTTTCCAAACAACTGATCTTCTTGCAGTAAAGTGAAAATGGTAGAGATGACATGATAGATGTTTAAAGTGCACCAGTGCCATTCTTTAATGGCCAGTTGATTGCTGTGCTCACAGTAGTTTTAGTTCATGGCCACCCTTGATTTTAATAGAATGAGATGCAACTATGAAAATTAAGTGCTAAACTTTCTTGGCAAATGTAGAAATAAAGTAATGGACTGGCACAAGGTGTGATCTGCATCAACTACCCAAGCACTTCCTTCTAACCATTAAACAGTATCATGTTACAAGCCTCCAATTTTTGGCTCATTCACTTAAATATGATGTTGATTCCTCCTTCAATAGGCTATGATGTCTTTGCTTAAATAGTTTACCACCTTTACAAATCCATGTTCCTGAACCTTGTTTGTCCATTGTAGTAACCTACCTTGGAGCCTCTCAATCTCTCTACCACTTTCAGTTTGTCACAATGCTTGTCTGCCATCTGTACTGGATGAACAGAAACTTTATCCAGTAAAATATTGCACAAATATTGTCTTCAGTCCTACCAACAATCCATTCCCTGGCAAATTGAAATCATCCCTCCTACTTCTAGCTTAAGCTGGTCTGGATGGACCTCTTACAACTTTGTATTTGACCACTAGCTAAGCTTAATACCCTGTATTTAGCATTCTGCTAACTCCAATTTCTGATTCTTGTCTCAGATTATCAGCTCCTGAAATGCCCCACATCCTGAATGCAGATGCTCTCCAAAGTGGTTGCTCAATTTGTGTTTGGTTTCTTTGATGTAGAAGAGACCACGTTGTGAACACTGAATGCAGTACACTAGATTGGAGGAATCTGCCCCACAAGCTGATTTCTTCCTACCTTTATTCTATCCTTTCTCTGCCACTTCAATAGTTTCTAATTCCCTGGTACTGACTGAGACTTTCCACACAGTTGCATCTGAAATGTATTCCTCTCTGAAATGTATTCCCCTCCCATTGTTAACAATGCCTTTGAGTGTATGTCATCTAATTTGTGCACTTCTGTTCTCACCTTGTGTTGGATAAAGCAAGAATAGAGTTCCCCTGTCCTCTCATTTCATCCCATGACCCTCTGCATTCAGCGGATCATCCTTTGGAATTTCTCCCACCTTCAGTGAAGTACTACCACCAGAGATGACATCTCCCCTTTTTAGAATTTCAAAGGAACCGTACCATTTGTGACTTCCTGGTCCACCCTTTGGTCTGTACCAAGCAACCCCTTGGAGCACTTTCCATTGCAACCACGTGAGATGCAACCCTTTTACCTTTTTTGCCTCTCATCATCCAGAGACCCAAACAGCCTATCCAGGTGAAGAAGTGATTCACTTTGCTTCTAAGCTAGTATACTGCGTTCAGTGTTGTTACATTGAAGAAATCGAACACAGATTAGGTGACTGCAGAGCACCTTCACTCATTCTGTAGGGATGATCCTGCTTTCTGTTCCCTGTTACTTTGGTTCTCAATCCCACTTCCACTCTGACCTATCTATTCCCTTCATTGTTATAATGAGGCTCAATGCAAAGTTTGAGGAACAACACCTCATTTTGTGCTTGGGCACTTTGTAGCCTTATGGACTTGATGTTGTATTCTACAACTTCAGGTAACTCACTTTTTCCTGTGTGTATCAGAATGGGACAGGTCATCCAACTGATATTAGCTCACTTTTCTTTTTCATTTGCATAGGACCTGCTGGGCACGTCCTGCATTCTTTTGTGTTCTTGCTCTCTCACTGTCCTTATTTTATAGCTTTGTGAACAAAAGAACCATGCTCTCCTTGCTAACAGCCCCCATTAACCTATTGACCAGATGACTTTGTTTACAGTTTATCCCCTGGTATCCCTGGCCTTGCCCTATCCATCTCTCTCCTGTCCTTGCAGCTTGATCCTAGCTTGCTCTCCTTGCTAGTTGAACTTAAGTGCCATTGACCTGAAATATTAACTTCTTCTTTCTACAAATGCCGCCTGATCTGCAGAATTGCTTTCTGATGTATTATGTCTTGTACTGAACTCTGTAGTGGTAAGGTGTCCTGTGTCTGGATTTTCACTTCTGCATTTTACGGTCTGGAGGCATAATACGGGCTTTGTGGTTTGAGGCTCTGTAACTGAACATTAATGAAAGAATTGCAATAACAAAGGAAGGCTTGAGGTTTAATTTAACATGTTAATTGTGTGTGACCTGTTAATGTGTGTATTCTGATTTTATGTTACATTTACTATTGGGAAATTGTTCTAACCTAACCAAGGACAACTAACCATTGTTCTTTTGATTCTATGGTTTGGACATTTCACTTCCTGGTGCGTACTGCAATGTTTCTTCCTGTGGATTGCTTCTGTGGGTGCACTGCACATTAGAGTGTGAGTAGGTGTCTGTATGTAGCCATGTATATGCAGAACCTTAGCCCTCCTTGCCATTGGACTGAGGCCTTGTTTTCTCAAGGTCATGTGGTTGGTTTTAAAAGAAATCGAGCATGTGAACCTTCCATTCCTCATTTGCAGAGGAAGCAACTCGTTCTTGACGCTGAGGGGCTGCCTTTGAGAATTGCAAAGCATATTAGAACTTCGGTTATTTTGCAAGAGAAGATTCAGTGGACTGGTTTTGGGGCTGATGAGTTTGATGTACAAGCAGAGATTGGGTAGACTAGCCTATGTTCTCTAGAGCTAAGAATGAGAGAAGATCTCCTTGAAACAAAATTCCTGCAAGGCTCAACTTGTAGGGAGAATATTTCCCCTGGCTGATTCATCTAGAACCAGAGGTTGGTCTCAAAAAGAGGTCAGCTGTTGAGAACTGAGATGAGGAAAAATTTCTATACTTAGAACGTGGTAAGTCTTTGGAATCCCTTCACTTGGACTGTGGAGACTCAGTCATTGTGTTCATTCAGAATGAAGGTTGATAGATTTGTGGATATTAAAGGGGTAGTGCAGGAAAATGGTGTTGAGGTGCCTCAGCCATGATGAGAGGCAGAGCAGGCTCGAGTTGATGGCCTATTCCCTGCTGTTTTATGTTAAATTAAACAGGCAAGTAGATGAAAATTTGTCGAGTTCAGCTGACAAGATCATTTGTGGCAGCTGAAAGCTGCTTCTGTGCTTCAGCTATCACTAAACCAGTCAACTCCAGTGACCTCCAGCCAGCCTTCCACCTTGAACACTGTACATTTGAAGATTCTGCTGCCGGTGTCCTACTAGCATCAAGTTTCATTTGCTCATTGCTTCTCTGCTTGCTGACTGTTACTGCTTTCTCATCAAACAGTGTTTGATTTTTTTTAACGTTCTGTTATATTTTCAAACTCCATGGCCTTGGGACGCTCTATTTCTGTAACCTTTATCTGAGACATCTGTTCTCCATTTAGATATCTTTATTAGTCATATGTACACTGAAACACAGTGAAATGCATCTTTTGCGTAGTGTGTTCTGGGGGCAGCCTGCAAGTGTCACCGTGCTTCCGGTGCCAACGTAGCATGCCCACAACTTCCTAACCTTGGAATGTGGGAGGAAACCGGAGCACCCGGAGGAAACCCACACAGAGATGGGGAGAATGTACAAACTCCTTACAGCAGCTGGAATTGAACCCGGGTCACTGCCGCTGTAATAGTGTTAGGCGAATTGCTACGCTACCAAACCTGCCTTCTTGGACATTCTAGATTCTCATCAGTCCATGACTCTTTGCTCTCCTTCATCTGTCTAGGCATTTACCTCTGTTTCCTAAACCACTTCTCCATAGTCAATTTGCTCTTAAAACTCACCTCTGAACAGATGTCTTGGAATCTGCTTTAATATTTGCCAAATTTGGTTTGATCATCACTCCTGAGAGGCACACATATGTTGAAGGTACAAGTGGATTTATTTGGTAAAAGGAGTGAAATTCATAACACTAGAGATAAATACGGTAAGTTATTACTGATTGAACTGATTAGTTCCCACAAGGGACCAGAGCCTGTAATTTAGCTTGTGGGTAATGCATGTAGACATGAACAGATTCTTGATGAGATTTCTACCATGTAGTTTGAGGTAGAAAATTAAATCCCTTGTGTGCAGTTTTTAAAAGTTGAGTTACCTAATGAAAGCTTAACACATATGAAGAGGAGTATACTAAATAGTGGTGACCAAAGCTCAGCTTTTGAGCAAGTATTTCTCTGAAGGTCTTTTGTGTTTATAATATCCTGGAGCAAGGAAGTGAGGTCAGATGCTATAGAGTCATTTCATTCGAAGCTTGTCCTGCTTCTCAGTGTTACACCATTAAGTACAAGACCATTCATAACTCCTCAGATAATGAAGCAGTCTACATCCAATGCAGCAAAATCTGAATAATCTCCAGACCTGGGCTGATGAGTATCAAGTAACATTTGTGCCACTTATCAGTGCCAGGCAATGATGACATCTAGGAAGAGAAAATCCTGCTATTGCCTACTGACTTTCAATGGCATTACCATCACTGACACCCCCCCACTATCAATATCCTGGGGATTACCATTGAATAGAAAGTGGACTGAAGTAGCTATATACACAACGTGGTACAAGAGCAGGTCAGAAGCTAGGAATCCTCCAGGGAGTAACTTGCTTCCTAACTCCCCAAAGCCTGTTTACCATCTACAAGGTTCATACCAATCCACTTGCCGAAATGAGTGCTGCTTCAACAACACTCTGAAGCTTAACACCATACAAGAGATAGTAGCCTGCTTGATGGGCACCCCATGCACAACCATTCACCCACTCCACCACCACCAACACAGTTTGTACCATCTACAGGATGCAGCAGCAGCTTGCGAACTCCTTAAACAACTTTCAAACCCATGACCCCTTCTATTTAGAAGGACAAGGGCAGCAAAAGCATGGGGGACACCATCACCTGGAAGTTGTCCTCTAAGACTCACACCATCCCGACATGGAAATATATCGCCGTTCCTTCACCATCGCTAGGTCAAAATCCTGGAATCTCACCCTTACAGCATTGTGATAATACCTGCACCTCAAGGACTGCAGCGGTTCAAGAAGGCTACTGACCACCATCTTCTCAAAGGCAATTAGGGATGGACAATTAAATGCTGACTTGCCTGTGGAGCCCACATCCCTTGAAAAAATAAGTTTCCTTGCCTGCTAAGTGTTTTAAAATGTCATAATGAAAGACAGCAGATAAATCAAATTTTTGCACACTTTATCAAACATTTCTTGGCCATTGAATAGAAAAGTTGAAGTATGAAAGGAGGCAAATGTTTTCTATCCAAGTAGCTTAGTTTAAAATTTTAAGTAATCTTTCTCATTGAAATGGGGATCACAAGGTCTTGCACAAGCAAGAGAAATTGAGGCTGTAGAAAAGATTGAAATGAAGTGCCAGTCATTATAGAGTTGTAGCCATGAGCAACTGTGGACAAAATGTGGAGACCTGTCACCCAGTCCAATTCTAACAATAGTTACAAGAGAGCTTAACGGTCTAGGAACCAGGAGACCCAGCAAAAAAAATTTCTAATGTCAGAAAGTCCAATAATCTACCAGTCAGAAATCCTGATTGCTTGGCATCTGGCTCACTGATTCCTGCACACCCTTTACACTGGGGCCCCATTTCCTGTGCTCCTTTTGCACTGGGACCACCAGAAAATTTATTATTCTGATGTGTAATATCACGAGTGAATTAAGTGTTGGAGTAATACATCCATTAGTGCAGAGGATCTGCTAGTCTGGCACCAGTGAAGTCTCTAGCATGCTGGATGAGCAGAGTAAAGTGCAAGGAGCTTGGGACCTGGAGTTCACGAACCATCGGTGTTTCTTCCATGTCATTGCTCTTGGTATGCTTATGATATTGCAGGAATTAGTTTGGAATCTGCAGCTGCACCTTAAGGCAGAAGAGTATGGCTGCAGACATGCTTGTACTGCACAATGACCAAATAAGGAGTAGTTAGTCTGTGCAACTAGTTTATTAGAACCATAGAACACTACAGCACAGAAAACAGGCCATTCGGCCCTTCTAGTCTGTGCTGAAACTTTATTCCACTAGTCCCATTGACCTGCACCCAGTCCATAACCCTCCAGACCTCTCCCGTCCATGTATCTATCCAATTTATTCTTAAAACTTAAGAGTGAGCCCTCATTTACCACATCAGATGGCAGCTCATTCCACACTCCCACCACTCTGATTGAAGAAGTTCCCCCTAAACCTTTCCCCTTTCACCCTAAAGCCATGTCCTCTCGTACTTATCTCTCCTAATCTAGGTAGAAAGAGCCTACTCGCATTTACTCTGTCTATACTTCTCATAATTTTGTAAACCTCGATCAAATCTCCCCTCATTCTTCTGCGCTCCAAGGAATAAAGTCCTAACCTGTTCAATCTTTCCCTGTGACTCAACTCCTGAAGACCAGCAACATTCTAATAAATCTTCTCTGCACTCTTTCAATCTTTCATATAGTTAGGTGACCAGAATTGCACACAATGCTCCAACTTTGGCCTCACTAATGTCTTATACAAACTCACCATAACCTACCAACTCCTATACTCAATACTTTGATTTAGGAATGCCAGGATGCCAAAAGCTTTCTTTACAACCCTGCCTACCTGTGACGCCACTTTCAGGGAATTATGTATCTGAACTCCCAGATCCTTTTGTTCCTCCACACTTCTCAGTGCCCTACCATTTACTGATGTCACGAACCAGCAACAAAAGAAACACACTGAGCATGATTCAGTGTTAAAAACTATTTTGTTAATCACTACTTATGATAATACGTAAAATAAAAGTAAAAATGTTAGTATGTTAGAATTCAAAAATGTTAAACCTCGAACGTTAACCCCAAAACTAAACTCTTCGTGTGTGTGTGTGTGTGTGTGTGACAAAGTCCAAAACTCCCAGTTCCGGAATGGTTCTTAAAGTTCAGTTCCGCAAGCCATAAGGTGAAATATGAGCAAGGGCTTCTTCAACAACCACCGTTGTCTGAAGATTAGACGTAGAGAAACATAGAGAGAGTACATACGAAATCCAAATGTTCCACGATGGAACCCAAACGACACTTCAGTGTTTACTCGGTAGTGACTTCCTCACCCCGAAAGCATCCGAACCGTGGTCGTCCACACACAAATACCTGTTTCCTTCTACAGGTCAGCAACAAAGTGAACTCCACCGGATTACTTCCAACTTCCATACATGGGTTTCAGTGGCAAACACAGTTATAGTTTCTCATCCATCGATAGAGAAAACAAGCAGGCTGGTCTCCCCCTCTCTCCCCCCCCCCCTCTCTCCCCCCCCCCTCTCTCCCCCCCCCTCTCTCCCCCCCCCTCTCTCCCCCCCCTCTCTCCCCCCCCCTCTCTCCCCCCCCCTCTCTCCCCCCCCTCTCTCCCCCCCCCTCTCTCCCCCCCCCTCTCTCCCCCCCCCTCTCTCCCCCCCCCCTCTCTCCCCCCCCCCTCTCTCCCCCCCCCCCTCTCTCCCCCCCCCCTCTCTCCCCCCCCCCTCTCTCCCCCCCCCCTCTCTCCCCCCCCCCTCTCTCCCCCCCCCCCTCTCTCCCCCCCCCCTCTCTCCCCCCCCCTCTCTCCCCCCCCCCTCTCTCCCCCCCCCTCTCTCCCCCCCCCCTCTCTCCCCCCCCCCTCTCTCCCCCCCCCCTCTCTCCCCCCCCCCTCTCTCCCCCCCCCCTCTCTCCCCCCCCCCTCTCTCCCCCCCCCTCTCTCCCCCCCCCCTCTCTCCCCCCCCCCTCTCTCCCCCCCCCTCGCTCCCCCCCCCTCTCTCCCCCCCCCCTCTCTCCCCCCCCTCTCTCCCCCCCCCTCTCTCCCCCCCCCCTCTCTCCCCCCCCCTCTCTCCCCCCCCCCTCTCTCCCCCCCCCTCTCTCCCCCCCCCTCTCTCCCCCCCCCTCTCTCCCCCCCCCCTCTCTCCCCCCCCCTCTCTCCCCCCCCCCTCTCTCCCCCCCCCCTCTCTCCCCCCCCCTCTCTCCCCCCCCCCTCTCTCCCCCCCCCTCTCTCCCCCCCCCCTCTCTCCCCCCCCTCTCTCCCCCCCCCTCTCTCCCCCCCCCCTCTCTCCCCCCCCCTCTCTCCCCCCCCCTCTCTCCCCCCCCCCTCTCTCCCCCCCCCTCTCTCCCCCCCCCTCTCTCCCCACCCCTCTCTCCCCCCCCCTCTCTCCCCCCCCCTCTCTCCCCCCCCCTCTCTCCCCCCCCCTCTCTCCCCCCCCTCTCTCCCCCCCCCCTCTCTCCCCCCCCCTCTCTCCCCCCCCCCTCTCTCCCCCCCCCCTCTCTCCCCCCCCCCCTCTCTCCCCCCCCCTCTCTCCCCCCCCCCTCTCTCCCCCCCCCTCTCTCCCCCCCCCTCTCTCCCCCCCCCCTCTCTCCCCCCCCCTCTCTCCCCCCCCCCTCTCTCCCCCCCCCTCTCTCCCCCCCCCCTCTCTCCCCCCCCCCTCTCTCCCCCCCCCCTCTCTCCCCCCCCCCTCTCTCCCCCCCCCTCTCTCCCCCCCCCTCTCTCCCCCCCCCCTCTCTCCCCCCCCCCTCTCTCCCCCCCCCCTCTCTCCCCCCCCCCCTCTCTCCTCCCCCCCCCCTCTCCCCCCCTTCAACAATGCCATTACGTCCTTTATCTTCTCTCTCCCCCTCTCTCTCCCCCCCTCTAACTTCTTCAACAACGCCATTACGTCCTTTATCTTCTATTGACGTAAGCACACCCCACACACACACACACACTCTCTATCTTAAAGGGACTTTCACTGAGTCCGTAACACTGTGTATGTCCTACCTTGATCTGTCCTTACAAAATGCAACACCTCGCACTTGTCTGCATTAAGTTCCATCTGCCATTTTCTGGCCCATTTTTCCAGTTGGTCCAGATCCCTCTGCAAGCTTTGAAAGCCTTCCTCGCTGTCCACAATGACTCTATGGATTCATTGAAAAATTACAGGTCACTGAAAACATGCACCTTCTATTTAAGGAAAATAAGGGTAATTTAATATTGGGATCATAATGACAGTTTTGAAGCACTACAGCTGTGTTATTGGGTATAAAATCACTCCTGAGTTACCTTTGGAACATGCTTATACTCCATCACCTTTTGTGTTCACTGAACTACATCTGATTCATTAAATTTTAAAGGAACTGTGTACAATCGACATCTTGTCTACAGTGCAGAATTCTAACCCAGTTCATTAGAAATGTCCTCTGGCAGTTTAAGTGCATCTTATGAAATGTGTTTGGGCATTTTCAAGTTGTTTCTTGCTGGGAAGAAGTCTTGACTTAAAATGGTTTCTAATTAGTAAGAATTGTTCACTAGGTAGATTAGCACATTGGGGGGTGCTTCTGGGTTGAGGTGGGGGCATGCTATAGAGTTGAAGATGCTTCAGCGTGCTACAGTTCTGAGTTCTCAATAATTATTGGTACCAGCAATTGGGTGCATTCCTGCAGTTCTGTTTTAAGTGAATTATTATCATAATATGCATAGTATTAGTCGTGGGGAATTGTGTCCATTAAGGTAAATTCTGTGGGTTTTGTAATGTGACCCATGTAAATGAGCAGAAATTTTTTGGTGGCTTTTTAAAAATAACCTTAATTTTTTTGTTAGATATATTCAGCCCTAAAATCCATTCTCCCATCTCCCCGCACCACCACCGCCCCCCCCCCCCCCACCTCCCAAGAAGTGCTCACATTTATGCAGTTGTACATTTTACATTTATGCAGGTAACAACAATTTATCTGAGTGGTAGTTTTTCTAACTTTCAAAAACTGAAATCTTACTGTCTGCTTCCCCTTTGAGTCTGGCCAGTAATGGTGAGTCATTGTCAGAAAACCTATTTAGAGTCATAATATTACTGAACTGTAGACATTTCCTTGGTGTTTTGTTCAAGAAAGCTCACCAGTGCCTCTACTTCCTCAGGAGGTGAAAGAACTTTGGGATGTCCCTGTTGAACCTCACCAATTTTTATCAATGCACCATAGAAAGCATCCTATCTGGATGCATCACGGCTTAGTATGGCAACTGCTCTGCCTGTGACCGCAAGAAACTGCAGAAAGTAGCGGACACGGCTCAGCACATAACAGAAACCAGCCTCCCCTCCTTGGAGTCTGTCTATACTTCCTGCAACCTCTGGTAAAGCAGCCAACATAATCAAAGATCCTACCCACTCTGAGCATTCTCTTCCCTCCTCCCTCCCTTCCCCACCCCACCCCACCAACCTCCCATTGGGCAGAAGATACAAAAGCCTGAAAGTATGTTCTACCAGGCTCAGGGGGAGCTACTCTCCTGCTGTTAGATTATTGAACGGTACCCTTGTATTGTCGTCCCGAAATCAATTTTCCCTTTCCGTCCGCTTTAAATAACCCAGTGCCACGAGGTCGATTCGAACAAGTACCTTTATTAGCAGTGCACCGCTAGGAGAATTCTCTTCAGCACTCACTGAGAGTCACTTCCCGAGTTCTCCCCGAACAAAGGGCAGACAGACATTGATACAGGAATTGTCACACACATCCCATGCAAACGGCACCGCGAGTTTCGGTCAAGCTATAGAGATCCCGAGACAGCTATCACACCTTTTGTCTTAGTATAATTGAGTTATAATCAAGGCTTTCAAAGGCAGGTATCACCCTTCATTGTTCAGACCGAGTCTTCACCTCGATGTTAATTACACTCAGTATCGCCACCATCTGACATATCAGAATGGTTCGTTACCCGAAACAAAGGCAGTTAACATTCCAACCTAACTAGTGGGTCAGCAGTTTGCTAGTCCTTGCTAAAGAAATATAAATGCATATATATATTTTTTGTTTGCCAGTTATAGGTATGGTTGCAATTCTTAACCCTTCACTTCCTCAGTATGATGAGATGGACTCGACCTCACAATCTATCTTGTTATGACCTTGCACCTTATTGTCTACCTGCAATGCACTTCCCTGTAGCTGTGACACTTTACTCTGTATTCTGTTGTTGTTTTTACCCTGTACTACCTCAATACAGTGTAATAAATTGATCTGTATGAACGGTATGCAAAGACAAGTTTTTCACTGTATCTCCATACAAATGACCATAATAAACCAATGCCCAGTATGATAAAATGGACTCTTGACCTCTCAATCTACCTCGTTATGACCTTGCACCTTAATGTCTACCTACACTGCACTTTCTCTGTAATTGTAACATTTTATCCTGCATTCTGTTACTGCTTTTCTCTTGTACTACTCCAATGCACTGTTGTAATGAATTGATCTCAATGAACAGTGTGCAAGACAAGCTTTTCACTGTACCTTGGTACATGTGGCAATAATAAACCAATTCCAATGGCGATCACTTTTATTTAGGTTGCACATTCATGCATCTCAAAGCAGTTGAATTTGAGGTGACTCCCACGTACACTGAAGTAGGATGGGAGAAATATCCTCAGTTTTCTACATCTTGGGGATGCATGAGGTGTATTAATCCCACTTCACAAGAAGTTGCACACTGACACTGGTCCACTATGCTGAGAGTGCAAAGTGCAGATGTTTGGACTGTACAAATACTGTACTGTAAACAGTCAAAAATTGATTATCATTATCCTGGAATATGTAACTGTCAGTACTTTGACACAATTCAAAATGCTTTCTGCAAGCTTGAATCTATTTGGCACCTTCCATAGCTGAAGGATATTTTGAAGTACTTCAGGTTGAGACCCAGCATCAGGACTGTGAAGAGGGAAGGTAGCCGATATAAAGAGGGGGTAGGCAATGTTGTATAATAAAACTCTAATAATTCAGCATAGTTGGGACTTTGGTAGTGCTGGGATGGCAAATTTTCTGGACTATTGGATGTTATAGTACCCCAGCACTATTTTTAATGTGTACATTTCTTTTTGTATGTTACACTATTATAAATTCCTTAGTGAACCTGGTAAGTTTAAAGGGACTGTGGGGGAGTGTTGGGAAATGGGCACCTGACAAGTGGGAAGGGAGTGTGGCAAACATTACCCAGTGAGCCAGGTTCTGAACCACTCGAATTTCTGAATCTGTGGATAGTGGATCGTCAGTGTTTTACTGTACTGCCACTTTGTACTGAGCTCGCATTTGTAACATAGGGAATCATGGCAGCCAACTTGAACGCAAGGATGGATTTTCTTTTGTTCTAAACTGCATCAGAATTAGCTAATCTGTCAATAAACTGCGGGAGGAATTTACTAAGGAAAGTGACAGTGTAAACCATTTGAGGGAGAGATGGGCAGGTGATCCAGATGGAGGGCATCAAGTGTGTGGGTAGTAGGTGGATGGAACCAGAAGGAGGATGAAAATGGGGGTTGGGTTGGAGTGGTGGTGGTATGGGAAAGGGAACAAAAATGGGAGGATTAGAAGGAGAAAGAGGGGAATATGGAGGGCAATGGTTACCTGAAATTGGAAAATTCAATGTTCATGCTATTGGGTTATAGACTACCTAGGCAGGATATGGGGTGGTGTTCTGGCTTGTGATTGGCCTCTGTGGCAGTGGGGAAGGTGGAGGATGGACAGGTCAGAATGGGAAGGGGAGATAAAATGGTATGCAGCCAAGATCTCGAGATGGTTATTGTGTACCAAGTGCAGGTGATCTGCAGGCCGGTTGCCTAGTCTGTGCTTGGTCTCGCCGATATAGAGGGGGCCACATTGAGAGCATTGAATACAGTAGGTGAGGTTCGAGGAGGTGGATGTGAATCTTTACCTTGCCTGGAAGTGCTCTTTGGGTCCCTGGATGGTGGTGAGGGAGGAGGTGAAGGAACAAGTGTTGCACTCCCTATGATTGTAGGGGAACATCCAGCCTCTGTCTCCACCTTTGCTCTCCCCTTTTCCCACCTGGTTCCATCTGCTCTTTCTCCTCCACCCCCACATCCTCACTTTTCCTTTTTGCCCTTGTCTATTTTCACCTATCACCCACCTGCCTCTCCCAACTCCACCCCTTCTCCACCTGGCTCCATCTGCCCATCATTCCTCACCCCACCTATCATCTACCAGCCCATCTCTCCCCTCTCCCTCTCCTCTTTATATCAGCTATCTTCCATCTTCACTCTCAATCCTGATCTAGGGTTTTGACCTGAAACATTGACAGATGCTGCTCAAGCCACTGAGTTTCTCCAGCAGTTTGTTTTTTTGTGCTCCAGATTCCAGCATCTGCAGTCTCTCGTTTCTCTGGCTAATATGTCAATTTTGTCCTTGGCTTCTATGTGGTATGGATCTCTACTTGAGTGGTGCCCAAGTAATCCACAATGAATGGATTAATCACAAGTGCCAAGAGAAGTTTAGATATTTCTTTGAAATATTCAGATTACACAAACTTTTATTGAAAACTTTATTCCTATATAATTCAGTAGACTTCAAAAAACAGTGAAGTGATATGCCAGAGGAAATATATCCTATTTAAAATAATTTGGACTAGATTGTATGCAGAGTTGTGCAAATAATTGTTTTATTAAAGTAGCTAAGTGGCCATATGGCAGCTTTTATATTCTGGAACAACATTGCCATTGAAGTCACATGTTGAGTCATGAGGATGGTTGTTTAGGCAACAAAATCTCAACTCTGTCTTGATTTCTATTAAAAGCATCCTAATATCTATGATGGAACTTTCATTGACAAAGCTCCTTTCACATCTTTAGTGTGCTGGAACAGTTGAGAGCCGATGAGTACTTGTAACATAAGCAGATACTGCAATCAATTTGAATGCATGATCTCAGTCAGTAATGAGAGAGATGATCAGATCATCTTTGGTTGTGCCAGTTAAAGAATAATTCTTGGCTTGGATGCTGTGGATTTATTTGGCCCCACCCTTGAGCGAGGTGGTTTCAGTTTGCTATCTATTCAAGGTGACAATCTGGTATTGGTTTATTTTTGTCACTTGTACTGAGGCACAGTGGAAAACTTGTCTTGCATACTGCTCGTACAGATCAATTCATTACACAGTGCATTGAGGTAGTACAGGGTAAAAACAATTACAGAATACAGAATAAAATGTCACTTCTACAGAGGAAGTGCAGTGCAGGTCGCCAATAAGGTGCAAGGTCATAACGAAGTTTGTGAGGTCGAGAGTCCATCTCCTATAAGGGAACCGTTCAATAGTCTTAAGTGGGATAGAAGCTGTCCTTGAGCCTGGTGGTATGTGCCCTCAGGCTCCTGTATCTTCTACCTGATGGGAGAAGAGAGAGTGTCTGGAGTGGGTGGGGTCTTTGATTATGCTGGCTGCTTCAGAAAGGCAGCGAGAGGTAAAGACAGTCTATGGAGGGGATGTGCTGGGCTGTGTCCACAACTCTGTGTAGTTTCTTGCCATACCAAGCTGTGATGCATCCAGATAGGATGCTTTCTATGGTGCATTGATCTGGGCAATAAATTGGAGCATCTTAGTTGATTTCCTCTGAAAAGCATTCAGGACTGTATTCAATTTCAAAGCTATTGTTGAGTGCAGGGGAAGATGAGGTGAAGTATCTTTCTGCAGAGAAATGTTAATGAATGGGATGGTTTGTCAGAGGACCTCTGAATCTATTTAAGAGAAAACTGTATAGTTTTCAAATAGTGGTGATGCAGTTTGAATTGGTCCAATGTGCTTCATGATGGATTGGTATAAGTGTATAAAATCATGAGCAACATGTGTCAGTCCTTCAGGGAAGGAAACTTTCCATACAAACATGTTTTGTCCTCCCTGACCAGCCATTTGCTTGATTCTTAATTGTCATCTGAAATGACCAAGCAATTTACTCGGGTAGTTGGGATTCCCACTTGATTCTGGCCTAGCTGGAAACGCCTATATCCTATCAATGTATGGAGGAAAAATGTAACATCAATTCATAACAAGAACCCTATTCTGGAGTATGCTATGGATTTTGTTCAAGTGAAACTTTCTCATCAAGCCAGAGTTTATCTCTGCTGGAGGAAAAAGTCTGGATTGAGGGGATGTTGAGTTTCAAAATATCAATCACTGATGCCATTGTGTAGATGCAAGTTGAAAGGAAGGGTACATTGTATCAGTTTCCTGATTTCTCTAATTGCTTTGATATTTGAATCTTGATTGCCTGATCACATGCTTGGGAGTACTATTCTCCTCAACGAGTTTTGCTTGCTCACATCCCTGAAACAATAACTTAACATGATTAGAAATACTCAGCAGGTCAGGCGATACACATTTTACTTTTGTGTTGTTAACAAACCTTTCTGCATTGAGGTAGAAAATTATATTTCAGTAGCAGTTAGTGTACCTTTTTTTTTGGTGTAGTGATAACTGTTTTTCAAATAAATTATAAAGTAGGATATCTTGTTTGTTAAAGCATTGTGTATATATAAAGGAGTATTAGGAATTAAGATAAGTAAGTCAAGTTTGACTTGTTTATTTGATAAGAACTGGTTCTAGCTTTGGCATTCTGTATCCCCTCAACATTGAAATGCTCCTTACCAAATTAATTTATTGATAATTTGCTTTTTGGAACTATCTGCAGTGTTTGACATAAATTGTGCAGTCCTTGAATGCCTTTCATGCATGGGTGAACTACAATCTATCTCTTGCGAAAAGGTATCACCCTGGAAGCTACAAGAATGAATTTGACATTATTGTAAGTACTTATAGAAAATAATAAGGATAAAAGACAACATTTGAATAGGGATAAAACCATAAAGAATATGGGTTGATTGACTTGTCAAATTAAATTTGATTTTCCATGAATTTTATACAGTGTGATTGGGGGTAAGGCGGCAGACTTTTCATTCACAAAATTTGGATATCATTGGAAAGACTAGTCACTAACTCGATGTAACTGCATTGTGTAATGAATTGACCTGTACGATCGGTATGCAAGACAAATTTTTTTTCAACTGTACCTCGGTGTTGGTTTATTGTCACTTGTACCAATTTATGTCTGTCCTAAACTACTTTTGCAGAAGGTAGTTAAGTCAGCCATCTCATTGTGCATCTGGGTGAATGTAGAGGCTAGGTTTGGTGAAGATGACAGATTTTCTTCCCGAAACTATTCGGGTAAACCAGATGTGCATTTGCTGTGGCCTTTATCTGCTTTTTAAAATTAACTGAATTTTAATTGCTATAGTGGATTTGAACTCATGCAGTCCAGTAATTTAACAAATGGTGCAATCATATTATTATCTTAAGTAAACTGGTGTAGAGTTGGAAGCATAATAGCTAAATTTATATGATGCTAAGTTACTGAAGATGTTATTGCAAAGGAATGGAAAAATTGTATTATGGTAATCAATTGTGGAAACTTGCCCATTCTTACTGTGCTAAATTTGCACTTGTATTAGAGAAACACCAATGACAACTGGTGAAAGGTATACTTAGCTTTATTCAAACTCTTAATTGCAAGGACAACAAAGGCACTCGCACCTTCTTACAGCATATTACCTGTCAAGTCATGAGAGCAGTGTCTGTGAGACTTGTGGCGTCCTTTTTATTCTGAGTTCCAGACACATGGTCTCTCCTGTGCTTTGGTCCTGGGGTTCTTGTGCTATTCCAGGATTTGTCAAGGAGTTAAATCCTGTTTCCAACATCCATCTATTCCTTTTCTCCAATGAGACGGTATCACATTGATTGTCAAAATTGAGCCTTTCTATCCACTTTTAACTCTAGGGAACAGCAGTACCTAGAACATAGAACAGTACAATGCAGGAACAGGCCCTTTGGCCCATGATGTTGTGCCAGACTAAACGTAATTAAAAGCCTAACTAAGCTAGTCCCTTCTGTCTACACAAGTCCATATCCCTGCATTCTCTGCATATTCATGTGCCTAAGAGCCTGTTAAACATCTCTGTATTGCATTTGATCACCGACTTTAACCCCACTAAAGCTGTTGATTTCCTCAGTAGCGAGGGACTGACTGTACAGTACCCTTTTCAAAAGTGGCTTCCTGTAGACATTCCCATCTTGTGTTTGCTTCATAGCCAATGGCTCCACCATAGAACTATTCTCCTGAGATTTTGGTCTCTCAAGCCTGGGTCCTTGCTCTGATATTTATTTCAAATTTTCCGTCTGTGAATTTGCACCTCACTGCCAACGAGCTTGTCGCTGCAATAGAGACCATCTACAGGGCAAATGAGAAACTGTTCAATGTACTGGATAAAATTAAATAACACTCTGCATCATTATGTCCTGAACAAATCAACCAGAGACGAGGCATATACTTGCTATGGGTTCGGTCAGGAGAATAATTCCAAAACTAATTGGCAGAAACATTTGTGCATAAGTGGTATCTATTTTCTCTGGAGATGGTGGAAAAATAGTACTGATTCATTTAAATGCAAATTGAATTCCTTTATGAACAGCATTTTAGGATAAATGTGCATGAGTAATTTGAGATGTGGCAAGTGAAACCTGCTTGGGAAGGGCAATGGCTTTGCATGTGGTTTGTCAAGTTTGTCCATGACTGGTGTATTCCCTGGTTCATGCTGGGAGCTGCAGATTAATCAATCAAGATTGAATGTTTCTATCATTCAACTCAGTTGTTAGACTGTATGCAAACTGTGGAGATGGTGGAAGGTAAGTTAGGCCAATGTTCCCTTTCCAGCAGTTTACAATTTTTCTTCATGTTGGCTGTGTTTGAGTGTGTAAGATGTCTGCCATTATCCAAATTTCATTTTCTTTAAATGGTATGTTGGAATGTTAAGCTGTAGATTGCAAAAATAAAACTAGATGCTGGAAATCTGCAACAAAAACACAAATTGTTAGAAACACTGCAGGTCAGGCAGCATCTGGTCTGGGACCTTCCATTGGGCTGCAGATCACTTTATCTGAAGACCAGAACAGTAAACTTCATTTGATAGCCCCCTGCCCCATTTCTTCCTCAAAAGTTCTTGGCATGGATTGAAAATGAAATTTGTTTATTGGGTATAGCCAAGCATGTTTGTATAATTTTTAAATATTTGTATTCTGCACAAGGAGCACCAGTTCAGAATTTTTCAGTCCATTTAATTTTGATTTAGCTTCGTCTCCCAGCATACATGACCTCTTATGCTGGGTGAAAATAAAGCATTCATAGAACCATAGTGATTCCTTTCATGACCTTAAAATTGTTCCAAAGGGCTTTATAGCTAATGAATATTTTTTTGGAAATGTTTTTACAGTTGATTACTTGAATGCTTTCTATTGCACAAGACAAACTGTTTAGACATGGTATAATACAGTCATATGGATTTTAGCAAAATGTAATTGTATGTGAAGTTCACCCAACAGTCCTAATAAACACTGTCCTTAACAAGACCTGTCTGAACCATTGAATGCCACAGTTTTTAAGTATTTGTGGGCTGAGTTTGACTTTAATAAAATCTGAAGTTATTGACTATTAGAAAATGAGGTAAATACAAAATATTTTCTGGAAAACCAGTAATGAACAAAAATGTTAAATGTTTGTTCAACACTTATTGTTTCAGCGGCGACTTCGACATCTGCGAAGTATTGCAGCACGAAATATAGTTAACAAGAATGGTTCCCATCTTCTGGACACATACTTCAGCCTACATCTGTGTGATGATAAAAAGATCTTTAAAGGTAATCCATTAAAGGAAATGTACTTCATGTATATGATATGAATATTAATATTTTGTTGAAACATTTGCAGGAGCAAATGGCGGAAAGCTTTCTGAGGTTTCTTCTGAACTACCTGTTTCAGCAGTGACTGGGAGACTCTGCAAAGTAGTGAATTAGTTTGTTGCTTAATATCAGGGGTACAAAACATTAAATTGCTATTTTTGTGAAGAAAATAGAATGAAATTTCCATTGCAGAGAAAGAATCGAGGCACTTCACTGAACAAAATATTACCTTAACTGTTGCACTATTACAGTTAAATCCTTGTTTCACTTGAACTGTGAGTAGTCCAAATGCATCTATCTAATATTGGCCCCATAAGTAGATGATTTTTAGTTCCTTTTAAATGCAGTGTGGCAGTTTTCCAGTAAAGGTTATAGTTAAGAATGTTTGAATATTCTGCACAATAGTTGCCATTGCTTGGTCAATTGAGCAAAGAAGCTTGAATGATCTAATGCTTGGTTAACTCCATGCATCACTGGGCTGAGGGCAAGGAGTGCGTTCATCTTAAGGACAGTGGGACCTGTAGTAGGACTTGTTCAGAAAATCCAAACAAAAGTCAAGCAAGAAAGGTATCTAATGGTATTGATGTGTAATTTTTGCAGGATTTTGCATTGGATATTCTACCACTTTCCAATAGCATTGGTTTTGATGCACACTAATGATTGAGAACTCTCTGAAATTATCGTGTTAGCACATCTTGGAGTATCTTGTGATTGATGTTGAAGTTAGGGTGATGAATTGATCTGAATTCTTGAGCTTGAATTAATGTGTTTTTGTCCCAAATGTTCCACTTGGTCACGATTCTGGCCTATAAACAAACCTATTGATGGTCTTGAACTCTGGCAGTCTCACAAACCAGGTGTTAACTTCATAAGCCTGTGCATTGTTGGCACAATGCTATTGGAGATGTAGGGAGAGTAGCTACCGCTAAAGCCATCTTTTGTAATTTTCGAATTTACTGGTTTATAAAAATACATAACACCATTTTGTTCCTTTTTTTTCCTTCAGCATTTTACACCAGTGAGGTCGTAAAGGATTCTTTGGTAAGTGATCTTCAGTTGGCCAGGCTTGTGGAATTTTTTTTAAATGAGCTATCTGCATCAGAATCTCAATGATCTTTAGATAGTTAACAGTTTTGAATTAACTTAGAACTTCAACTTCTGACAGTCTTGTTCAGTAGGCATTTTGGAAAACGAGCAATAGGGGGTTGGAGGAGTCGCCAGAATGAGATCAACACCAGAGCTTTTGACATTGTGTGGAGCTGAGCAGTCACTATTAGGATCTCTTGGTGTCCTTGTCAACCCGGAGTCCTGAGGCCAGCTGTGTTGTATCCATCCTGCCAAACTTGGAGAAAAACTACTTTGACACAGACTAGGGATAAATGATACTCCACTGACTTTTATTGGTAAATACTGTAAGAAATGAGAGTAGGACTAGCCACTTGACTGTGTGTGCCAGCTGTTACTTGGTAAGAAGAACATAGCTGATTTTTGTTTTGTTTCCTCAGCACTTGCGTTCAGCTTTAATCTGCATGTTCCTTGATTTCCTCCTAATATCTAAAAATCGATTGAAGATCTATAAAATGCCATCAGAAGAAATTACTTTATCTCAGTCCTGAATGGCCGATCCCTTATTGTGAAATTGTGACCCCTTATTCAAGACATTCCAACCAGGAGGCACGTTGTTCCCCCTCATCTGTTCTGTCAAGCCTGATAAGAATTTTGAGACCAGTGAAATGTATAGAAACTACTGGATAGTCATAACCCCTCTGGCTCCTTCACGGGACGAAGTCTGTTGTCCATGCCCATTCTGGCCTATGTGTAACTCCAGACCTACAATAAGTGATTCTTAAACGTTTCTGAAAGTGGTTAACGAGCACTCAGCACTCAGTTCTACTCTTACTGCTGCAATCAAGCAAGGAAAGAATTAAACTGACTTAACTTCCTCCATGTTGAACAACTCTTAGGAGTACTGAAAGTGGCAAGGAAACAAATCTCTTTATTGTGGATAATGAAGATCACCTATCCAGAGTGGCTCGGTTACATTGCTACTGACTGAGTCCTGAAGGATGTGACAACCAGACTGTATCTGTAGCAGGTGGAAAGCAATCAACTAGTTTAAACTACTTGATCTTGTCCTTGCCTATCAAACTCTGAAAGATGTATCTGTCCATGATAGCATTGGTAGAAGTGACTGCTGCACAATCCTGTCTTCACACAAAGGTCACCCACCATCGTATTGTAAGGCATTACAATCATGCTAAAAATGATAGTTTTGAGCTGCTAGATATGATCAGTCTGAGTCTGAAACATCAGCAGTAATCTCTTACTTGGCCTGACATTACAATTACCATCTAGCCAGGGAATCGACACTAGTTCAATGAGGAGTGTGAAGGGTATGCTGGGAATCGGCCTAAGATAAGGAGGTGCCAACTGGGTGAAGTTGCAACGTGGCTCTATGTGCTAAACAGCAAATGTGGCATGCAGTGGAAAGAGCCAAGTGATCTCAAAGCCAATGGGTTAGATCAAACGTCTGCTGTTCTACCACATCTAGTCATGAATGATTGTGGGCAATTAGAGCTAACAAATTCCAAGAATATCATGTCTTAAGTGATGGCAGGACCCAGCACCTGAATACCAAAGGTTAGGCTTGAAGCATTGTCAGCCAGAAGAGTGAAGTGGATGATCTATCTTTGCTTCCTCCTAAGATACCCATCATTGGAGACCACACTTGGAGTATTGTGTTCAGTTCTGGTCGCCTCATTACAGGAAGGATGTGGAAGCTTTAGAGAGGGTGCAGAGGAGATTGACCAGGATGCTGCCTGGATTGGAGAGCCTGTCTTATGAGGATAGGTTGAGTGAGCTAGGGCTTTTCTCTTTGGAGAAAAGGGGGTGAGAAGTGACTTGATCAAGGTGTACAAGATGATAAGAGGCATAGATCGAGTGGACAGTCGGAGACTTTTTCCCCAGGGCGACAATGGCTAACACAAGGGGACATAATTTTAAGGTGATTGGAGGAAGGTATAAGGGGAACATCAGAGGTAATTTTTTTTTTTTTTTACAGAGTGGTGTGTGTGTGGAATGCACTGCCAGCAGAGGTTGTGGGGGCAGATACATTAGGGACATTTAAGAGACTCTTAGATAGACACATGAATGATAGAGAAATGGAGGGCTCCGTGAGAGGGAAGGGTTAGATGTATCTTAGAACATTACAGCACAGTACAGGCCCTTTGGCCCACGACATTGTGCCGACATTTTATCCTGCTCTATGTTCTATTATGGAAGTCTGTCTCCAGCCAACGTGATATTGAGAAACAGCTGAGAGTACTGGATACAGCAAATGCTCTGGGACTAGATAACATCCCAGCTGTAGCACTGAAGATCTCTGCAGTACTTGAGTCTCAAGCTAAACTCGTGCAGTACAGTTACAACACTGGAAAATTGCCCAGTGTATCTTGTTCATAAAAGGCAAACAAAGTCATTCTGGCTAATTACTGTTCAACTGGTCTATTCTCCATCAACAAAGTGATGGAACCTGTCCTTGACAATGCTGTCAAGTGACATGAACTCACCAATGGCATGCTCACCATTGCCCAGTCTGGGTTTTACCTGGCTCTCACAGCTTCAGACCTCATCATAACCTTGGTCCCTACATGGAGCAAAATGTTGAATTCCAGAGGTGAGATGAGAGTGATTGCCCTTGATGTGAAGGTAACATTTGGTTGAGTGTGGTGTCAAGGAGCTTGGGAAAACTGAAGTCAATAAGTATAAAGAGGGAAAACACTCCAATTGGAGTTGTACTTTGCACAAAGGAAAATGTTTGTGGTTATTACAAGTCATCAGCATTCCAGCAAGACCTGGATGGCATTCAGGCATGGGCTAATAAGTGGCAGTTAAACTCGTGCCACTGTAGTGCCAGGCAGTAACTAATAGGAGAGCATAACCATCTACCCTTGACGTGCAATGGCATTACCATTGCAGAGTTCCTCGTCAACATTCAGATTATCACTGACCAGAAAATGGGCCATCCACATAAACACAGTGGCCACAAGCAAGTCGGCAGGGTAACTAGCAATGAGTGATTTGCCTCTTGGAAAGCTGAACCCTTCCTACCATTTTTGCAAGACGTAAGTGAGGTGTGTTATAGAATACTCTCCACTTCGATGATTGCAGCTCCAACAATTCTCAAGAAGTTCAACCGATCCAGGGCAAAGCAGTCTGCTTCATTGGCACCCCACCTACCATGTAAAACATTAATTCATTGGTGCACTGTGGCTACAGTGTACAAAATGCACTGCTGTTACTCACCAAGCACCTCTTGAATTTGGACCTCTACCAGCAGGAACATGGCAGTACCTGCAGCTTCCTCTCTAAATTGCATATCATTTTAATTTGGAAATATTTTCAGTCCTTCATTGTTGCTGAGTCTAAATCCTGGAATGCCCTGTTTGATAGCATTGTGCCTTTGCTGGAGGGACTGCAATGGTTAGAATCAGTCATACAGCACAGAAACTCACTTTGGCCCAACTAGTCCATGCTGACCAAGATTCCCATCTAAGGTAGTCCCATTTACTTGCGTTTGGCCCATATCCCTCTAAACCTTTTCTATCCATGTACCCGTCCAAGTACCTTTAAAATGTTGCTAATGTACCTGCCTCAACCACTTCCTCTGGCAGCTCATTCCTTATATGGACCACCCTCTGCGAAGAAGTTGCCCCTCGGGTCCCCTTTGAAGCTTTCCCCTCTCACCTTAAACCCATGTCCTCCAATTCTTGATTCCCCAACCCTGAGGAAGACGTGCACATTCGCCCTATCTATGTCCCTCATGATTTTATACACCTCTATAATATCACCCCTCATTCTCCTATGCTACATTGAATAAAGTCCCAATGTGCTCAACCTCTCTCCATAACTCCGTCCCTTGAGTCCTGGCAACATCCTCGTAAATCTCCTCTGTACACTTTTCATCTTACTGGCATCTTCCCTATAGCAGGGTGACCAGAACTGAACAATATTCCAAATGAAGCCTCACCAATGTCTTGTGTAACTGGTTGAAGAGAGTTTACTGCTGCCTTCAAGGCAGTAGGCATGTGCAAACAATACTAGACTTGGTGACATCCAGATCCTGGCAAAATGAGCAAGAAAAAAAAAACTTGGTGAACCATTGGGGAAGCAGAAGGAATGCACATGTAGTAAATATTACTGTTCACAAAGAGGCAGCCCAAAGCTAGAGATGGGGATTGAAAGCAGAAGGAAAAGAATGGGCTTTAAGGTTATAGGGTTTTGAAAGTGCGATTTAAAAATAGATGTTTCATAATGTTTATGAAGATTATTTGCTTATGTTAAAACATCAGACTAAACTGGTCCCTGATGTTGTATTGATTGAGGACTTGCTGCTGTTAAAGAGGTGAATATACTGCAGCTTGGGAAACCTGAGTGTTCGTCCATCTTTTATCTGTCCTCCTGCCTTTCCCGCCCACACTTAACTCTAATGTGGATGCTTTTCAAAGTTCTGAATACAGGAAATGCCAATTGGCAAGTTGGGTTTTGCCTGTTTTGCAGTGGCCTTTTCTTGGCATTCAGCCAAACTGTAGAGGTCTGGAACATGCCACAGTGTGCTAGTTTGAATTGATCTGTTGAACTGGAAAACCTGTTTCAAGTAACATGCAATTAATGAAATAGTGTTGCAGTTAATGAAGTAAGCTGAGTGACTTGGCAGGAGCTGTTACATGTAGCATTAGTTCACTTCAAGCATTGAGTGTATAGCACTTGTACTTTCCAAAAAAAAGTCACATTTGAATTACATTATAACATTGAACAATCTTTCTGATTAATCCCTGCAATAATAGGTCTGTATGACTACTTCATTCTGGTTATTACGTAGTGACTGTCACTCCTTTATTCAAATAGGGAAGGAGACAAAGTAGGAAATGGACCAGTTAACTTGTATCATAGAAAGAAATGTTGCATGCCATTATTAAATGTATTGTAGCAGGGCACCTAGAAAGATTCAGGGTAATCAGGCAAAGTCTATATAATTTTGTAAAAGGGATATTTGTTTGCCCAATTATTGGAGAAGTTTGAAGAAGTAATATGCAGTAGATCAAAGGCAACTGGTGGGTGTGCAGTGTTTGGATTTCCAGAAGGCATTTGATAAGGTGCCGCCTCTGAAATTATTAAGGAAAATGAAAGATCTTGGTGCACGAGGGCAAAAAGTTGGCAAAAGCAGTATGATGTGGGAACATGCATAATTGTCCATTTTGGCATTTAAAAAAAAACACGTGGGAGATTGCACAGACCTGAGATGCAGAGAGATCTGGGTGTCTTGGAGCATGATTCACAAAAGGATAGAATGTAGATTCATCCATTAATTCTGAAAGTTAACAATGTTATTGATTTTAAGCAGAATTTAACACAAGTAGGAAGGTTATGCTTCATTTATATAGGGCATTCATGAGATCCAATCTGGAGCACTGTACAGTATTGGTCTCAAGGATGGATGTAAGTGTGCTGGAAGCAGTTCAAAGAAGGTTTACTTGTGGGCAGGTTGTATTTTAAGGAAGGGTCATACAGGCTCTAAGTATCTGCTGCACTTGAGAAGAGTGAGGGGCACTTGGCTGAAGCAAAGATCCTAATGGCTCTTGACAGGGTGAATGTGGAAATGATTTTTCCTCATGGGAGAATCCAGAACTGTGGGGAGAGGAGAGGTCAGTGTTTGAAATTAAAGGGGTTGCTCATAGAAGACAAATGAGGCCAAATTATTAGTATTGTTTTATTATTGTCATTTGTACCAAGGTACAGTGAAAAGCTTGTCTTACAAACCAATTGTACAGGTCAATTCATTACACAGTGCAGTTACGTTGAGTTAGTACAGAGTACATTGATGTAGCACAGGTAAAAACAATAACAGTACAGAGTAAAGTGTCACAGTACAGAGAGAATGCAGTGCAATAAGGTGCAAGGTCACAACAAGGTAGATGGTGAGATCAGAGTCCGTCTCATTGTATAAGGGAACCATTCAATAGTCTTATCACAGTGGGGTAGAAGCTGTCCTTAAGTCTGGTGGTACATGCCCTCAGGCTCCTGTATCTTTATTTTGGAGGATGAGAGTTCCAAAGACTTGGAACCCTTAAACAGTAAAGTGAACATTTTGGAGGTGGAGATAAGTGCAAGATAGTGAAAGATTATTGTGGGTAGGTGGGGATGCAGAGTGGAAGTTGGTCAGACCAGCCATGACTTCATTAAATGGTGGAGCAGGGTTGAGTAGCCTTGTAGTTGCATGTGTGTACTGTGGATTTCATTCTCTCCAGATACAGTCCTGAGTTTGGCATTCCAAATCTAACCATTTCAGTGATGTAAAATTTCTCTCTGCCACCAAGATGTTTTATTTAAATACCAATGAACATTGCACATGCTGCAGCTTTCATTGAATATTTGAAGTTGTTACAAGTTTGTCTTTACAAGTTAGGCCTTCAATTTGAGTTGCCAGATTAGATATTCAATGTAGATAAATTTAAATGTGGAATTATTTATGACTGTCACTCATAAATCTTTATTGTAAAAGTATATCTGTTTCACTAAACATCCCCAGGAAGGAAACCTGTCGTAATAAACCAGATTCTGATTGTTATCACTGTCTTGTATGATGTGAAATTTGTTGTTTTGTGGCAGCAGTACAGTGCAAAGACAAACTATAAATTACAAAATAGTGCAAAAAGGAACAATGAGGTTCATGGACCATTCAGAAATCTGATGGTGGAGGGGAAGAAGCTGTTCCCGAATCATTGAGTGTTGTCCTTCAGGCTCTTGTACCACCTCCCCGATGGCAGTAATGAGAAGAGGGCATGTCCTGGATGGTGAGGGTCCTTAACGATGGATGCTGCCTCCTTGAGGCACTGCCTCTTGATGTCCTCGATGGTGGGGAGGGTTGTGCCCGTGATGGAGCTGGCTGAATTTGCAACCCTCCGCAGCCTCTTGCAATCCTGTGCATTGGAGCCTCCGTACAAGCCTCTGCAACCAGTCAGAATGTTCTCCACCGTACATCTATAAAAATTTGCAAGAGTCTTTGATGTACCAAATCTTCTCAAACTCCTAATGAAGTAGAGCTGCTGGCATGCCGCCTTTGTAATTGCGTCAGTGTGTTGGGCCCAGGACTGATCCTTGGATATGTTGACACTCATGAACTTTAAGCTGCTCACCCTCTCCACTGCTGACCCCTCAATGAGGACCGGTGCATGTTCTTTACCTGATCTATCTATCAATTTGTCTTGAATACTCTTGGTGGCTGAATTAAAAAGTAAAATAAGCTTAAACTTTGCCTTTCAACATATTAATGGCTTGAGCTGTCCTGGTAAAGTCTGATTAGAATGAATGAGTCTGAATAATTTTGAGCATATAATTCCTGACTTGCAATTGATGTTGCTAATGTTTACTTAGTCAAATTTGACACTAAATACATTGAAATTAGATAATTGGAATAGAACAGTAAGTTAGATATGACTCTGTAATAGTTGTCAAAATAAGTGGGCATTACTGAAGTTGTATAGCATTTTGACTTGCAGTAGAAACATTTTCTTCAGGTGTTTGAAACAATTTTAATTTTGTTGCACTTCAACTTTGTTTTGCCAGAAGAAATAAAGAAATTATATACACAAGAACGTAAGAAAATAAAAGTAATAGTAGTCCACCTAAGCCTGTCCTGCCATTTAATATGATCATGGCTGATCTGCCTTGTGTCTCGCAGCCTCTTCTGTCATTTCCTCAATTGCCTGATCTTTCAAAAAAAAGGACTTTGTTTTTGAATACCCCCAGTGATCTCTCCTCCGCAAGTCTCTATCCCAGAGAATTCCAGAGATTAACCAACTTCTGCAAGAAGAATTTCCCCTGCCCTTCAGTATTATATGGTTGCCCCCTAATCTTGTAACCGTCCCCTCAATTGAGATTCTCCCACTAGTGAAACTTAAGATTCCCTAAGGATCTTGCACGATTCAATAACGTCACTGTTTATTGTTCTAAGCTCCAAAGAATATAGATTCAATTTCTTTAGCTGCTTGTGAGAGGAAAAACCCCTCTCATCCTAGGAATTAGCCTAGAGAATCCCTTTTGGACTGCCTTCATTGCATCCCTAAAGATACCAAAACTCTGCACAATACTCTGGCCTGACCAGCACCCTGTACAATAATAACGATACTTCTCTATTTCAATCTTCCTATTCCTGTTTCCCTGTCCCAATATGCAATTTGCTTTCCTAACTACTTGCTGCAACTTTTTGATTTTTGTGCACAAACATTTCCACTTTGCTTTGCTCATCTGCAGTCTTTCTCCATTTAGATCGAATTCTGCCTTGTACATTCTTATCAGAATGCATAACCTCACATTTTCCCACATTGAACTTCATTTGCCAAGTTTACTCCCCCACTCGCTCAGTCTGTATCCCATTGCAGTGTCCAAATGTTGTCACTGTGCTCCCAGCTAACTTTGTGTTATTGGCAAACCTGACAGCATTACAGCTCGGAGGGCAGATGAGATCTGATCCCATCATCCAAAAGATCAGCAACAAGCCAGCGTTCCCTCATAACCACTGAAATGGCAGTGTACATTTTAAGTTTGCTTGTTAGTTATGACATGAGTGCTTTAACATGTAATAACACTGGCTTCTGTAATATTGCACACAAGCCAAGTATTTTTGTAAAATATGTGCTTAAGAATTTAAATTCAGCTGCCTTTCAGAGGTTAATCTCTCTGTGATAAAGTCAGGAAGGCTTCAATTGAAGAGATTAAATGGAGCTCTTTTGCTCTAATCATGGAGATGGGAGTTTCTGGGTGACTAGACTTTGAGGGAGGGGAGTGGGGAGAGATTTGAGCAGGAAGTTTAGGACCTGGATTGGTAAAAATATCTCTGATTTCTAGAGTGAAGGAAGCAGGAGTTGCACGTTAATGGGAAGAACATGAGGATGGAGCTGGGGAGAGGTGAAGTTGTGATGGAATTTGAGCATGAGTATTTTCATCCTTGCTTTCTGGGATCAGGAACATTTGTCAGAAATTGTTCACAGGACAGATGAGTGATTGCATTTGGTGTACCTGGCAGTGCTGAAAATCTTTGACAAACTGGCTGGAGTGTTCAAGGACTTCAACCCCTCACTGCTGCAGGTTCCTACCTGCTTCAAAAGGGTATCAATCATCCTGGTGCCCAAGAAGAGTAGGGTGAGTTGCCTCACTGACTCTCTACTGTGATGAAGTGCTTTGAGAGGTTGGTCATGGCTAGAATTAACTCCTGCCTGAGCAAGGACCTGGACCTGCTGCAATTTGACTACAGCCACAATGGGTCTACAGCAGATGCAATCTCAATGGCTCTCCACTCAGCTTTGGAGCACCTAGACAACAGCAAAACATATGTCAGGCTGCTTTTTATCGATTACAGCTCGGCATTCAACACCATTATCCCCTCGGTACTAATAAACAAGCTTCAAAACCTGGGCCTCTGCACCTGCAACTGGATCCTAGACTTATTGGGAGACCACAGTCTGTGCAGATCGGTAGTAACATCTCCTCGCTGACAATCAACTGAGGTGCACCTCAAGGATGCGTGCTTAGCCCACTGCTCTACTCTATACTCATGACTGTGTGGCTAGGCACAGCTCAAACACCATCTATAAATTTGCTGATGACATCACTGTTGGCAGAATCTCTGACGGCAACAAGGTGGTGTACAGGAGTGAGATCGGCTGGTTGAGTGGTGTCACAACGACGACCTCGCAATCAACGTCAGCAAGACCAAGGAATTTATCGTGGACTTCAGGAAGGGGAAGTTGGGAGAACACCAGTCGTCTTTGAGAGGCAGCGGTAGAAAGGGTGAGCAGTTTCAGGTTCCTGGGCGTCAACATCTCAGGGTCTATCTTGGTCCCAACACATTGATGCAATCACAAAGAAGGTATTCAGAGGCTCAACTTTAGGAGTTTGAGGAGATTTGGTATGTCACCAAAGACTTGCAGATTTCTACAGATGTACGGTGGAGAGCACTCTGGTTTCATCAGAGCCTGGTATGGAGACTCCAATGTTGCAGGATTGAAAGAGGATGCAGAGGGTTGTAGACTCAGCCAGCATCACGAGCACATCCCTCACTGCCATCGAAGACATCTTCAAGAGGTGGTGCCTCAAGAAGATGGCATCCATCACTAAGGACCCTCACCACCCGTAATATCCTCTTCTCATTACTACCATTGGGGAAGAGGTACAGGAGCATGAAGATTCACACTCAACGATTCAGGAACAGCTTCTTCCCCTCCACTATCAGATTTCTGAATGGTCCATGAACACTACCTTGTTGTTCCTCTTTTGCACTATTTGTTTTTGTAACTTATAAGATCTTTATTAGTCACATGTACATCGAAACACACAGTGAAATACATCTTTTGCATAGTGATTTTTTTGGGGGGCAGCCCACAAGTGTCGCCACGCTTCTGGCGCCAATGTAGCATGCCCACAACTTCCTAACCCGTACGTCTTTGGAATGTGGGAGGAAACCGGAGCACCCAGAAGAAACCCTTGCAGATACAGGGAGAACGTACGAAGTCCTTACAGACAGTGGCCGGATTTGAATTCGGGTCGCTGGCGCTGTAAAGCATTATGCTAACCACTATGCTACCGTGCCTGCTATAGTACTCTTTGTAATTACTTTTTATAGTAATCTTTGCCTTGCACTGTACTGCTGCTGCAAAACAACAAATTTCATGACACATGTCTGTGATGGTAAACCTGATTCTGATTTTGTATAGAATGGGAAATGGAGCAGAGTGCATAAGTTTACTGTTTGTACTCCTGAAGTTGTAGCCAGGGCTGATTATAGTATTTCAACCTCTGGCTGTCTTTGTTCTTGAGCCTTTTCTGTTGTTATTCCTGTTTAATTTTTTAATAAATCTAGTAAGTTAGTTGAGAACTTAAGATGGTCTGATTGCCGTTTTGGTCTATATTAGCATAGTTTCAGGTTCTGCTTCGTTGGTAGAAATGAGGAACTTTACACAAGCACAGTACAATTTGCACATGGGGACAACTTAAGAAATTAAAATTAGTTTTGTCGTGATATTTGGGGGTGTTGGCCATTGTGTATCTGTGTACCTCTTGTACATATCTTTGTTACCTGGAGCTTGATGGGATATTCCTTCTCGGCATTGTATTTCTGGTCATTGGCATATGTAGACCTGCCTGGATGTGGCTGAGGACCTTGGCTTCATCAATTGGCTAGTAACTAAGTTGTGCTCTGTACTGCAAAAAGACATTAATGATTAGCATGGCAGTGCCAGTGGCTAAAATTCTTATCAATCTCTGGTTTTCCCTTTAACTTGTTCAGACTTTCAAACATGGAGCATGGACCATTATACCACAGTACAGGCCCTTCGGCCCACGATGTTGTGCTGACATTTTATCCTGCTCTAAGATCGATCTAACCCCTCCCTCTCACGTAGTCCTCCATTTCTATCACTCATGTGGCTATCTAAGAGCAGCATATATTTCAGAGGGGAAAAATGTTAAGGTTGGAACTGTTCAGGTTGTCTCAAGAAAATAGGAGGAGGCTAATCTTCCCTTCAAGTCTACCCTGTCATTCAGTATGACTGTTGATCAGACCTGGGTAGATACCTCATTCACATCTTAAGCAGGCTCTCAAATGTGTTGTGGTGTTTTCCACAGTATGAAATGGAAAGGATGTGTAACTTCCACTAGACTCTAGGTTAAATAATTAACAGTCAATGCATGCTTCTAAATAGTGATGGATATCCAGGAGATATGAAAACAATCATGCTGCTATAAAATCCATTTCCTCAAAGTAAACTTGCTAATAATTTTAGAATAATTGCGGCAGTACATGAACAGTAATGAAAGATTCAAACTGAATCATCACTATTTTCTGAGAACTCCCCCCATTGTGTTTTAACACGTATTGACTGGATGTTGCAGTCCATGAAGTTGATCTTGAAGTTCCAGAAATGCTATTCATGACTTTTCACCAACAAAAAGTTGTCTATTTCTTAGCACGATGTCTCCACTTGGCAGTCTGTCCTACCTGAGACGAGGATGTAATTAATAAAATTGCATGGTATTGAAGGAGATAAAGTAAACCATGGTGTTTCTAATGCAAGTGATTTCTCTTGCGTCTTTATCTATCCTGTGATACAGACTTACTTGGTCTCCTTGCAGTTTCAGTCAACAGAAGCTTCACTCTTTAATTACTTTTGCCTTGTGATGCAGAATCCAACGTGGAGGAGTCTAGACTTTGGCTTGATGCCAGATCGCCTTGATACTTCAGTTTCGTGTTTCCTGGTGAGGATCTGGGGAGGAAAGAAGGGACAATATCATCCAATTATTGAATGGCGAGTGAATCTTGATGGACTCAAATACTTGGGTCAGCAGGTAAAATATGCATCTTGAATCCAATAAGAACAAACAACCTAAGACTAAAATACATCTCGGAAAGCTGTTGCAATTACCTTTTTGTTTTGTAGTTTATTCTGTCATACTCCAGTTAACACAAGCCTGCTTAAGCAATATCGGTAATATTGCAATTTGCCTAAGGTGTTCATTAACTTGTATAAATGTTGCTTGTCTAATTGGTGCTGCCTTTTGCTGTGATAGCCCTAGTTTCTGTTGGGAGGCTTTGGCTTCAAGTTTGGCCACATTCAATGCGGTATTCTTGAAACCTATATTTTTTTGAATGTTAAAATTTGTTAGTCCTTTTGAGAACTGCCTTGGGGCACTTTTGTTCTGTCAATGAAAATTTTAAGTGGAGTCTCAACAACCCCTGTAGTTGAATGTGAAAGATACCATGACACTGTTTTGAAGAGCAAGATGGTCTGTCCTGTCTGGTGACAATATAATTCTGAACCAATATCAGTAATTGCACATCATAGAGCATTTTATTGTTAATGAGGTACTTTTGGTAGTGCAGCCACTGTTGTAATGTATGAAAATGCAAACTTCTGTAAGCTTTGAGCCTGAAAAACCTAAGAATTGTACAATCTGTCTGTGACATGTTAACTAATGGTAGATGCTCTTCTTGGGTTAGATTCGGGCACGTAATCCAAATGAGGTAATATTTGGATTGAATGATGGTTACTATGGAACCCCCTTTGATCATAAGGTAAATCTACTTCTACTTTCTTTGTCATTTAGTTTTGATCTGAGAATATAAACTTCTATTTTTAAGGTTGCGTTCTTACTTGTACACCAACTGTGATGCGGAAAAATGTTCACGGGACTCGACCAGTATCTGATGTAAGACATTGCCTTTAGACTGGTTAGGGGGTTGTCACAGCAATAAGGTTTTCAGATGAAGAACAAAAAACAAACTACTGGAGGAACTCAGTGGGTCAGATAGCATCAGCAGAGGCAGAGGGGTGATTGACTTTTCAGGTCGAGACAATATGCACAGGTGCAATGAAAAATTTACTTGCAGCAGCAACACAGGCACATAGCATCAGATAAGCAGGGTTCATAAGAAAAACAAATTAAACATGTACAGGAAATAACGCATTTAGAACAAAAAAAAACCCCACAGTCCATTGTAGTGGAAACTTGTTATATTGTTGCTATACTGAGGTAGTGATTGGGGTTGTGCAGGTTGGTTCAAGGACCAAATGGTTGAAGGGAAGTAGCTGTTCCTGAACCTGGTGGTGTGGGACTTCAGGCTTCTGTACCTCCTGCCCTATGGGAGCTGCAAGAAGATGTCATGGTCTGGATGGTGGGGATCTTTTGGATGTTGCCTTGAGGCAGCACCTCCTGTAGATACTACCGATGGTGGGGAGGGATATGCCTGTGATGTATTAGGCTGAGTCCGCTACTCTCTGCAGCAGCTTGCGTTCCTGCGTATTTGAGTTGCCATACCAGGCCACGATGCAACTATTCAGAATGCTTTTAACAGTCTATCTGTGTTCGGTGAGAAGCTGAACTTCCCTCACCTTTTAAAGTAAAGATGCTGGTGTGCCTTGTGATTGCTCCTATGTGCTGAGCCTAGGACAGGCCGTGTAGTATATTAACGCCCAGGAATTTAAAGCTGCTGACTCTCTCTCCACTGCTAATCCACCAATGCAGCCTGACACATGTTTGCCTTCCTGAAGTCAACAAGCAGTTCTTTAGTTTTATTGACATTGAGCAAGAGGTTGTTGCACCACACAACCAGGTGTGCTATCTTGCTCCTGTACAGACTCATCACCTGTGATTCGTCCAACAACAGTGGTGTCATAGGCAAATTTGTACACGGCATTGGAGCTGTGCTCAGCCACACAGTCGTGTGTGTAGGGAGTAGAGCCGACTGAGTGCAGATGGAAAATAGCTAGTATAGAGGTGAGAGGGAGGGATGAGGCAAGGATTGGCAGGTGATGTGGATCCAGGTGAGGAGGGGAATGATATGCATTTGGAGCCCGGTAGAGATAGAGGTTGGAAGGTGATAAGTGGAGACAACAAAAAGCTGCAGATTCCAGAATCTGATAAGGAAGGTGGTGAGTAGAGCCAGATACAGGTGGGATGGTGGGCAGATTGAACTAGGTTGGGGTGGAAGACCCAGTGGATTAAGTGTGAGAGTGATGGGCAGTTGAAACCAGCTGGAGGTATTGGAAAGCGGGGGGTGGTGTTGAGAACCAGGGGTAGATCAGGAGATAGAGAAAGGAATATAGGGGAGATGGGTTACCTTAAATTGGAAAATTCAATGTTCATGCCATTGGTTTGTGGACATCCCAGGTGGAATATGAAGTGCTGTTTTTCTAGTTTGCATTTGGCCTCTCCCTGCTAGTGAAGGCTTTGGGCAGACTTGGTATGGGAACGGGAAGCAACTGGGAGCTCAAGATGTCCATTGTGGAAAGAGTGAAGGTGCTTGGCAAAGCAGTTGCCCAGTCTACACTGGTCTTGCAGTGTAGAGGAGCTCATGTCGTGAGCACTGAATGCAATAGATGAGGTTTGTGAAGGTCTGTTTAGGTCCCTGGATGGTGGTGAGGGAGGAGGTGTGGACACAGATGTTGCACTTTCTATTGTTGCAGGGGAAAGTGCCAGGGGAGATGGGCGATGATGCATGAGCAAACCAGTCATGGAGAGAGTGGTCCCTGCAGAAAGGGGGTGGGGGGGGGTGGTGGGGCGGGAGATGTGACTGGTGGTGGGATCATGTAACAGCTGGCAGAAATAACGAAGGATGATGTGCTGAATGCAGAGGCTGGTAGGATGAAAGGAAAGAACTAAGGGAATGCTCTCCATTTTCAGATTAAAAACCAGAAAAGATTGTTCAAAGAGAGTAAAAATGGGCCAGAGGCCCTTGGATACACTTCTATGGTGAGAATGTGGTTAGATGTGCAGAGGAGATTTACCAGGATGTTGCCTGGTTTAGAGAGTATGGATTATGAGGAGACACTAAGGGAGCTAGGGCTTTACTCTGGAGAGAAGGAGGATGAGAGGAGACAGGATAGAGGTGTATAAAATATTAAGAGGAATACATAGAGTAGACATCCAGCGCCTCTTTCCCAGGGCACCAATGCTCAATACAAGAGCGCATGGCTTTAAGGTAATGGGTGGCAAGTTCAAGGGAGATATCGGAAGGACGTTTTCCAGCCAGAGAGTGGTTGGGGCATGGAATGCGCTGCCTGAGGCAGTGGTGGAGGCAGATACATTGGTCAAATTCAAGAGATGGTTAGATAAGCATACGGAGGAATTTAAAATAGAGGGATATGTGGGAGGAAGGGGTTAGATAGTCTTGGGTGAGGTTTAAAGGTCGGCACAACATGGTGGGCCGAAGGGCCTGTATTGTGCTGTATTGTTCTATGGTTCTATGTGTTGGGGGTTGAGCTCATTTGGAACTAAAAGATCTTTGCTTGTTTCAATATTGTTCTGTTCACTGAATTCTTAGTTCTGCATTTGACTGATAAATAGTGCTGTGCTGCCATCTAATTTGCTGGTTTTGATGCAATTGCTGAAGTTGGTTACACCTCCCCCCCCCCCCCCCCCCCAATGTTTTGAAGCATTAATTTAGAAATTGCAGCTTATTCTTAATGCTAACAGTTGGCAACCGTGTGCATTGTAAGCAGACTGTGCTCAAGCCTGAATTACGCACTTGTCTAGAGTAATTGGGCAAGTTGGTCAGGCAGGGGAGTCAGAAACTGAGGTCACTGTCCCCCAGCTCTGTACACTTGAGCACAGCCAGATCAGTTGTATTTACATTCTCATAAAGCTAATGCTGCACTGTTTTGCAAAGGTCATGTACAAGGTATTTTTTTTCAAAATATATATAAAATTCTCTCTAATAGTTGTAGTTCCTGATTTATCAAAGCAAGTTAGTACTGCCCTGGTTTCAATATTTGGCTATGGTGGTATTTTGATTTGTGTAGTTCTTAAATATCAAACAAAATTTTGGTCTGCAAGGCTTGTAGAATCTTTAACATAGCTACAGGTTTGCAGTAAGAGTACTTGAGATATTTCACCTTTGTGGGAGTCCAACTCAACTAAATTCCCGAGAAGTAAATGGAGACAAGGGTTCAAGTTTATTGGCATACATACCCATGGTATAAATGGTGGAAAGCATCCTGACTGGTTGCATCACAGCCTGGTATGGAGCCTCCAATGCACAGGATCGCAAGCAGCTGCAGAGGGTTATAGATTTGGCCATCTCCATCACGGACACAACCCTCCCCACCATCGGACATCTTCAAGAGGCGGTGCCTCAAGAAAGCAGCATCTATCATTAAGGACCCTCATCATTCAAGGACATGCCCTCTTTGCATTACTCCCATTTAGCCTGAAGACCCAAACTCAATGATTTGGGAACAGTTTCTTCCCCTCCACCATCAGATTACTGAATGGTCCATGAGCACTACATGATTCCTTTTTTTTTTGCACTATTTATTTATTTTGAAATTTATAGATTTTTGTCTTTGCCCTGCACTGCTGCACAACAACGAATTTCATGTCATATGTCAGTGGTAATAAATCTGATTTTGAAATGCCATTAAAATTAGCTTCCTGCAGCACAATACACTTGCAAACATGACAAATTGCAAACTTAAATTATACATCTTGCTTGACAGAATTAACAAAATATTAGTGCAAGCTGAGGGAAATAGTCTGAGGTAGGGTTAGTTCATCAGTTCAGTTTCTTGTGTTTCAGATAATACAGAACAGTACACCACAGGAGCAGGCCCTTTGGCCCACCATGCCTGTGCTGACCATGATGCCAAACTAGACTAAACCATCTGCCTGCTCATGCATATCCTTCCATTCCCTGCATGTTCCTATGCTATCTAAATGCCTCTTAAATACCACTATCATGTCTACTTCCACCACCACCCCAGCAGTATGTTCCAGGCACTGACCACTCTATAAAACAAAACATGCCCCTCGCATCTCCTTTCAACTCTTTCCCCCTCTCTAAAGTTCAGCCATTTGTAGTTTATACCACAGGACAGTGCCATCACATTCAAAGTGAACAAGATGTAACTTTTGCCTTCAAAGGATATAACCTACCCAGTGAAAGGATCTGTTCTTTTTTCCACCCCAAAGGATCTCACTGAGAAGAAGAGGACCAGCCTTCTGCAAGTGGACCAGAGTTCTGTGAGGAACTCCTACAGTGTCTTCTCGCTGCTCAGGTAAGGGATTGGCGAGGTTATTGACACCAAACTCCACTAAGAAGGATCTATTGGCATGTGGTTTGAGTGTATGTAAAATTCTTTTGATAACACACTGAATTACCTTAATCTATCAGAAATGTCACTTTACAAAAAAACATTGAGAGGACTGAATTACTTGGTCATTTAGCTGTTGTAGATCTAGAAGGTCCTGGATCTGATTCATGAGCTTTAAGGCAGCAGCTAGTTTGCTGATCTTGGGCCAGCTGCTACGTAGCTTCAGCACAGGTTTCCCACGCCTGACCGCTACTTGTCCAGTACAAATCCAGGACCAGGAACCTTTGTGGTTTCTTACTATTGCTGTCGATTGAAAGAATCTGTAATGTGGGATAATATTAACTTCAAATTTGCCAATGTTGGGTGCATTACTGATCCTTTTGACCCACTGCTGTTCACTTTGTCAAGTGAGCCAAGAGAAGTGGTGGTGAGAAAGTAGCGCTGTCACCATAGTGTGAAAACTGACTTTTTGGATAATGATGTAGCGTGAGAAATCGGAAGTGGTCAGTGGACTGCTGTCTTGGCAGGGCAGGGTAAGAAGTTCTGCAGGTTTCATTCCCTGAAGGGCATTAGTGAACCATTCTGAGTTCTCTTACAAATTTGTGGCCATTTCGCTTTTACTGATGACTAATCTCTTGACTTTTGAAACTGAATTCAAATGCTGAATTCTCAAATTCTCTGATTATTAATCCAGACTCTGGATAACGTTTGATTAAGATAACTGCCGCACTGCTGGGCTAGGAGTCCTGTCTGAATTTTAAATGCTGCCAGGAATTCAAGTTTAAAGCATTGCTGAGGTCTGGTGGTACCTAGATGATGTGGATAATTATGTGGGTCAAAGTTAGTCCTGAAGCCTCTGAGATGTTGCGATATGCTTTGTATTGTAGGTGATCCTCAACTAGTGTGACCTGGTGTTACTTGTCATCCCTTCAGGTGTAACCTCCTGCTCACAGTGAGCTTCCATCTAAGTGCTAATGAAGCCAGAGTCTGCTTGACTTCTGAGCTGGGATTAAGTATTTTCAAACCAGTACCAAAAGGAAGTACATAGAACTTCATTTTAAAATGTTATCAATACTTGTCTGAATCTCTGCGGTATGTCTCAACACATTCTTGACACTAGACCTTGGTTCAAGAAATGTCTGTTATCTGAATAAAACAAAACAAATAGTTTATAAGATTGAGAGGCACAGATGGGTACACTCTCCATCATTTTCCCAAGGTTGGGGTATCAAAAACAAGAGGGCATTGGTTTAAGGTGAGAGGAAGGAGTTTTAAAGGGGATCTGAAGGGTAAGTTTTTAAGTGGCTGATATTAGGAACTTGCTGCCAGAGATGCTGGTAGAAACAGATACAATCACTACATTGAAGAGACAAATAGGCAAGGCATAGAAGGATACAGACCTAATGCAGGCAAATGTGATTAGTGTAGATGGCCAAAAAGGCCTGTTTACATGCTGGATGAATCTGACTGTCCTGGATCAAATGACACTTGCCCTACCAACATTCCCTTTCACTGACTTTGATCTTTGCACTGTTTCCATTAAATATGTTGAATATTTCTAGGATGAATGCCAACAGTGAGTAGCAGCCTCTTCACCCAAGCAGCTATTATCCGTACGTGGCATGGGTGTTTGGGTTCCTTCCAACCCCAGCTAAATTTAATTCCAAACTGAAAGAAGTAGAATTTGCCAACATTGACCTTCCCTCTAATCACAGTGCCAGAGCCCCACTTTCCTTCCCCATCTGTAATTGCAAATATAGTTGCTCAACCTTTAACAATCTATTCAATGAAGATGTGGATCCCCTGTGTTCTGCTCTGAGCCTTAATCTATTAAGCCATTTGATGGAGATTGAATATGCTATTTTTGAACACAGTTAAGTATCTGCTCAAGGATTTGTTCTACAGTCTTTATGATCAAGTATGGCAAAGGCCCCATTTTCATGAGCAAAATTCTCTCTTGAATCCTGTGAACTTGTATAATGTTATTGAACACCAGATGGCAGTAGAATTGCATTTTTGAATTCATCCCTCAAAGCTTTAGTTTCCACTGCCTGCTTACAAAACCAAGTGAAGTAAATTGTACCTGTGCTGCCCAATTAGTGCCACACACCTAATCATTGACCTGCAAATTGTTAACATGTCAAATGTTAAGCTAATTGGTTTTAAGAAAGTTACGGCAGTAAAATAACATGCTCTGTGCTGAATTAGCAGATTTTTCTGGACTATTGAAGGTTATTTCTTTTAATCAGCACATTTTTAATTTGCCTCTTTTAGATGTTGCACAGTAAAATAAGTTTTCCAGTGAACATATTAACTTTAAAGGGAACGCAGGAAACATGGCCCCTGTAATTTTCAAGGAAGCCCCAGAACCAGCTGGGTTTATAGGGAGCGTGGGAAACAGGGCCCCGGTGTGTCAGAGGGAATCGCCAGCCATCGAATCATCAGGATTTCCAAATAATTGGATGGTGGATTATTGGAATTTTGTTATTGAATATCCTTCCACTGAACTTTCAGACAATAAACCTTATTGCCCAAGGATTTATTGTTTAAAAATAAAATTTGATCTCCTCCGGATCTTTTCCACATTACCTTGAATTTGTATTCCCTGGTTATTAGCCATTATGGCTGTTGAAATAGTTTCTCGCTGCTCAAACTGTGCCCTTGTGATTCCACATGTCTCCATTAAACCTGCCCACTTCTGCTGTAAGTAGAACAATCCCAGCTTTTCTAGCTCCTCGCGTAAGCCCTGATTCGTTCTCAGTTTTCAAACTTGTCTACCAGACGGTAGTGAGCGTTTCAACACAAAAATAAACCTCTTGATTGTGATGTTGAGTTCTGTGTATGACCCAATCTTCAGTTTTTCAGCAATTACAGTAGATGGCACTGTGCAGGCAAATTGCAACCCTAAACATTTAGTGTACAGAAATCAGCATTTAAATGGCGCCAAGTTGAAGGGAAGCAAAAAAATTGAATACTGCAGTTATTGAGGCAAGAACAGGATAGAGGAATGAAACATTGCTCACTCTTGAATCTTTTCGATCACACAACACCATGCTATGCTGGTGTCTTGTTCCACACTTGGAGAGTCACTTTACTAAATTTGTGGATTTCAATATGTTTCTACTTGATGTCTGCAACATGTATTGGGGCATATTTTCCTGGAACTTCTATTCACCGGTTATCTGGACCATGTATTTCATAGTTCTTTCCGGTATCGTCCAGAGGGTGAACTTCCACCAGCAGCTTGGCCACTCCTGATTCACTGACTGGAACAGTGTTGACAGCAGTGAGGTCTCTGGTGGCCTGCTGGCAGTCAGAACTGTTATGTTGGTCAAATATTTTGCTTTTTGCATTTTTAAACACTAACAGCCATTCAGTGCGCACACAACCTAAAGTAATCTATTGAAATTGCATCAAAAGCTTTACTTTTCCCAGCAGATAATTTCACCTATTGATTCCAACAGGCTCGCTGTAGTTCTGCAGTGTTAACCTGGCACAAGTTCATCAGACAGATTCTCTTGCCTGGCAGGTGGAAAAGTTCATGCCGCCCTGTTGGACTGTGGGATCCAGCTGAGTGACACGTATCCCACATTTGACAATAAAACAAAGTGGCAGGTGCTGGAGATGCTCAACAGGTCAGGCAGCATTGGTGGGAGGAGAAACAGTTAACATTTCTGGTCCAAGACCCTTCATTAGAATTTGAAAGACAAAAGAAGCTTGTTAACCAGCAGGGAATGTGGGAGATGTCTCTGATAGGATAAAACCAAGGTGACCATGGGGATAAGGTTATTTAGTCAGTGAGTCAATAAGAGCAGTTAGAAAGTGAGAACATAAAATTTAGGAGTGCAAAATGCAGAGCAATAAGATGTGCCTGGCAGGTCAGGCTGGGCATGTCCTCTGGTTTCGGGGGTGGTTGGTGGGGGGGGGGGGGGGGGGGGGGGGGGAAGAGGTGAAAACAGAAACCACTACTTGAGCTGAGGCAGAAACCAAGTAACTTGAAGTTCTGGAAATCAATATTGAGTCCAGAAGGCTGCAACTTGCCCAGATGGAAGATGAGGTGCTATTCCCCAAGCTTGCATTGGGACTCATTGTAACAGCACCTGAAGCCACAGACTGATAGGGAGTGGGATGGAAAAATTAGTGTCGGGCAACGGGAAGCTCAGGGGTCCTCCCTGCGGACTGAACGCAGGTGCTCTGTAAAATGGCCGCCTGATCTGTGTTTGGAACACTGGATTGGAAGAAGTGCAAGTGAATTGCTGCTTCACCTGCAAAGATTGTTTGGGTCTCTGGATGGTCGGCTGGGAAGTGGTGAAAGGACAAGTGTGGCATCACCTGCAGCTGCAAGGGAAAGTGCCATAAGAATGGGAGTGGTTGGGAATGGAAGCATGGACTAGGGAGTCACGAAGGGAACGGCCCCTGTGAAAAGGGAGGAGAGGGGAAGATGCTCTGGTGGTGGGACCTTTTGAAGGTGACAGAAATTGTGGAGATTCCACCATCACGAGCATCTTCCCCTCTCACGGCTCATCTTCCTGGTCTGCATTTCGCACTCCTACACTTTTGTTTTAATCCCACATCTGGCACTAACCAGGTCTGTAAAGTTGCTTGCTTAACCACAGTCATTTAAGCCCAAGGTATGTTTCTGTACAGCAAGACAGGTGCTCCGAAAACACTACATACTGCTTGTCTTGAATACTGTTCAACATAGTGAGCTTGAACATTAAGCCCTAGAGATTTTGGTGGTAGGGCATAAACAGAGGATGTCTTTGTTCTCTCCCTGAAAAAGCAATAATGGCATAAATCTAATTAGTTCTTCTTTACTTGAAAGCTATTCATTTTGATTGCTGGAATATTAACAATTACATCATCTGATAGTACAGGAGGCCACAGACTGATAGGTGGGTGTGGGATAGAAAAATTTAAGTGGCAGCCAACGGGAAACTTGGGGTTGCCCCTGCGGACAAATGCTTCCTTTGTAGTCGTGTGGTTTTTAACTAACTATAACTATTTCGTGTACAGACTGACTCGTTCTTAATATCTCCCAACCTGCAGAACTGCTGGTCTTTCTGCTTTGGCCTTGCTCTTGCACTTAGTCACTGACTTGGTTGTTTTCTGACTCAACTTTTCCGTCTGTTTCTCTGCCCTGAACTCCATCCCTGCCCAGCCCACCTGGATAGTTGCCATTGTGCACAAGATGCTAATCTGATTTAGATAACATGATGAACATCTAAGATTAAATGACTGACTTGTATAGCCCATAGGCAGTGATAATATGTACAATATGTGCAGTGATTAAATTCATTTTCATTGCATATTCTATAGAGGATTATTCTGTACATAATAAAAGACAAAAAGTTGAGCTGTGATCATTAGAAGCTACTATATAGAACCATGCACCACATTACCTGTGTTAAACTAAGCACTGTTGGTTTAACAAATTGGCAACATCTATAAAAGGCACAAATGTTATTTGCAATGCATTGGTCCGTTCTTTGATTACATTGTTCCCAACTTGTCCAATTTGCTGTATTCATAAATTACTGAATTATATTCAATGCATTATTATACAAGTAAAATAGCCCATATCTGTAAGAATTTTTTGAATTCTTACAATCTATAAGAATAGCCTATAGTGTAAGAATTTCTCCAGATGACCATGTGTTCACACTGATTTTGGAGGCACCTGCAGGATACCAAGGACTTGATTTCAGTAAGTGCTAATAATCTTAGAACAGTAGAGCACAGTAATGGCCCTTTGGCCTTTGATGTTGTGCCAACCTATATAAATATATATAATCTTGTGTCTTAAGACCTTTTTAATTATGTTAAAGGTCCCATGTAAATGCAAGTTCTTGATACTAGAGTTGGTTGCAAATGAAAGAATGGAGTCTCCAACCAGAGTTACTGCGCAGAATCCATCAGCATACAGTCCATCAGTTCTTTGCTGGTGTTCTTCACTCCCATTTTTGAAGGGTTCTGATGCAAAATCAGTTTTTGGTAGAGAATATTATTTCACAAGTCTGTCTGTTTATTGAAAAGTTATAACCTGTCCTTTCTGGTGACAACCTTAATTTGTTTGATTGTTATCACTGACCAGTTGGAATTAGATATCACTGACGTGGAGGCTTGGACCGCTAATGAAGCAGGACAAATGTTCCAAGTAATTTGCCCCACTTTGTACTTGGGATCTGTGAAGCACTTGCATGTTTTGACACGGACAATTTCACCCTTAATTCCTCACCAAATTCTGACGAAGGTCTCAGGCACACAAAGTTAACTGCTTTTCTTTGTACAGATGCTGCCTGATCTCATCAGTCCCTTTAGAGTCAGAGTAATACAGCATGGAAACAGGCCCTTTGGCCCAACTTGTCTATGCTGACCTGAGTGTTCCCAGCATTTTCTGTTTTTATTGCAGGTTTCCAGCAACTGCAGTTTTTAGAAATTTCCATTTGCCCTTAATTCTGTTGAGATATAAAATGGTATGAAAAGATTTAGCCAAGGAAATCTGTTCAAATTAAATAGAAATGAGACCAGTGGCACAGATTGAAACTAATAATGGTTAAGTTTAAGACTAATTTCAGTTGTGTGATCATTGTATGGAATAAATCATCCAAGCAAGATGGTGGTGTAAACCTTTAAACAATTGCCTACCACATTGGGGTAAGGGGGCCTTGTAGATGGGTGGACAAAGACTAGAATAATATCCTGTCTAATGTTATAGTATCAAGTAATGGTACCACTGGGAGGTTGGCAGGTCAGAAGGAGAGTAGTGAGTAGGAAAAGCACGAGGTTAGGAAGGAGATAGAAAGAAGAATAAGAGCAAGTGGGTGCTTGGAGGTGAGTGAGATGCTGGAGAGACAGTCCCCCAAGTCCTAAGGTGCAATAACATTTGGTTCAGTCCATTGACAGAATGGATTTAAAGGGGTGTGGGACAAACTGTGCAAATGGGACGTGCTTGGTAGACACCATGGTTGGCGTGAACAAATCAGGCTGAAGGACCTGTTTCAGTACTGTATGATTCCATGTTTCTCTAAGATGTAGTTTGGTAAGGAAGGACATTAGAGTTGGGCTGCTGTGTTATGATATACTGAAACCTAAGTGTTTGCTTTATGTGTTGGTTATTGAGCACATATATGTCTCAGAATATTCATAGCCATCATGATCAAATTTAAAGTAGCATTTAATTGCCTTGCATAAGCATATACACCAAACATCATGATTTCTGATTGGCATGATATAATGGTTGTTAGTGCTTGGGATAAAAATGCCAATATTCAGCTTCATTCTTCAGGGCTGTTGTAAGAGTTCTTATTTTTTTTAAGTTTTTATATGGCATTTAAGAAACCATTTTTATAGCTCCCATACAAGCAATGAAAATACTGCTTGCAAGATTGACAAAACTATATACGATAGTTCAGAAGGTATGTAGCATAGTGCTGTTCATCATTTTCTAATTATACCTCCATTTTATTAAATTGGATTTTAACCATAAGTTGTACAAAAAAGAATAACAGATATAAATGGCTGTACTGCTAAGTAGAGTCCTTGGTATTTCAACTCAAGTTTGCACGAAGTACCTTTTCCTGTCATTACATGGTCCTCTTGCGATAGGCTAAATCAAGGAAATTGTTAGTAAAATGCACCAGATCAGTAAATGCTAATCATTTGGACAGCCCGTTCTGTGACAATTAATCATTCTTACCTTTTGAAAATGAATTGTTCACATCCATCTACATGTATTGAGTTCAGCTCTTGGCCACATTTTAGTTGTTTGCCCTTTTCATACTCTTTCTTTAGGGCCTCATTTTCCTACCTTTTACCCAAATACCATTTTCTGAATAGGCAAATTTTTTTTGTTTTGCACCCCACTTGACACCATATCCTGCTTGATCTCAGTTGTTGTTACTAAGTTCTCCTGCAGGAATTCATGTCTTCATTCTGCACTATAGATACCACTTCTGGTGCACTTAAAAGTAGCTCGTGAGTCTCTCTCTGTTTTTTTTAATGTAGGAGGTTCTTAATCTCAAGAACATCCAGGCCAACCTCGTACAATTCCCACCATCAGGGCTTTGAGTGTAAAGTTGCTTGACTGCTTTTGTTTACTGACTTTGTACTTTTTCTCTAAGTCCTGCTATTACTTGAAGATTATTTTAAGAGGATGTCACTTCATTCACTCAAATGGATTGCTCTTCAACTTTCATTACAATTGTACGGGATACTGGTGAGGCCACACCTAGTATACCGTGCAGTTTTGGTCCCTCTATTTAAGAAAGGAAATGCTGGTGTTGCAGGTTAATTTCTGGGATGAGGGGTATCCAATCACAGGCAGCTTAAAAATTAGATCTATATTCTTTAGCGTTTAGAAGAATGAGGAGTGATCTTATTGAAACACAATGACAGGGTGGATTTTGATATTTTTACTTGCAGGATAATCTTGAATGAAAGGACATAGTTACAGGATTAGGAGACTGTGTCATTTAAAACTGTGTAGGTATATCTTGTAGATGTGGAGAATCTCTGGAGTTCTGTATCCCAGAGGATCATGTAATTCAGAAAGAAAGTAGATTTTTTTTGAAAGATCAGGGAATTGAACTGTTGGGAACTGGCACAGTAGCTGAGATGAAGCCTGGAACAGATCTGCCATGGTCATATTGAATGGTGGGAAGGCTGGAGGGGCCAAGTGGCCCGTTTGTTGTCATGTGTTCTTAGGCTTTTCTACTTGGCACACCAGCTTCCTAATCTCATCTCCAGCCCACATCAGTAACTATTCCACTTTTCATCTGTACACCACATAGTGAGCTAACTCTGAGCCTTCTCTCAAACCTATTGCTTGTTCTATTTCCCAGCTCTAACACTTCCTAACTTTAGTAAAGTGAAAGTATTTTTCAGATTTCGATCTGTGCTGGATGTTGCTGGGAAGTTTGCCACAGTTGGAGAGCCTGGACTTGTCATAGTTGGGATAAGGACAAGGATCAGAATAAATTTCTTCATTAAAGATTGAGAATGCTTTATCCAAGGATATTTGACTGTTGACAACATTAAAGACTAGTATGGTTTTGCACATGAAGGAAGTTGAGAGAGATGGGGTTTAGGGAGGATATAGACATTCAGCCATTACCTTATGGGTACTGAACAAGCTGGAGGAGAATGGCCATATCCTTTAGTGTTGTGTGGGAGTGGTGTTGAATGTCTGGGAGGAAGATCATGTACAGGGTACAATTAGAAAAGGGGTGCAGGAACAGAAGGATCTGAGATTGAGAGTTGGAGGGGGGGGTTTGACTGGAGAGGGGAGTAAGGATTGATAGAATATTTTTATTCACAGAAAAGTACAGCACAGGAACAGGCCTTTCAGCCCATGCTGTTGTGCTGAACTAATCAAACAAACTAAAGTAATCCCTTCTGCCTACACAATGTCCATATCCCTCTATTCGCTGCATATTCATGTGCCTATCTGAGAGCCTCTTAAATGCCTCTTATCGTATTTGCTTCCACTACAATCCCTGGCACTGTGTATATTTTTTTTAAAAAAAATTTTCCCCACACATTTCCTATGAACTTGCCCCCTCTCTCCTTAAATGCATGCCCTCCAGTATTAGACATTTTGACCCTGGGAAAAAGATAGCGACTCTATGCGCCTCATAATTTTATAAACTTCTGTTAGGCCTCCCTTCTGCCTTTGCTGCTCCAGAGAAAGCAACCCAAGTTTGTCCAACCTCTTGTAGCTCATGCTCGCTAATCTATTGAGAATATTGTTAGGAAAAAATAGATATTCAAGGTCCTTCATTTAGTAGTGACATCAGGTACAAGGTAAAGAGGGATGATAAACCTTAAAAAACAGTTTTGTTCACAGCAGGAGTATTTTACCAATTTCTGGTCATGTGCCGACTGTTTTGGATGGTCCCAAGAGATGTGAAAGGCTGGAGAAACTGGGTATTTTTAACCCTTTGAGCAGAGAAGAGTCAGGTGATTAGCAGATGACCCAAATGTGCCTATTAATGCAGTTAACATCTGGACTGCATTGTCTGGGTGCAGGCAGATTCAGTTGTCTTGTAAAATTGTGTATAATTTAATTTGCTTTCCTTGTGAATGCTGCTTATGTGATGCTATGTGCATGTGATGCTACAAGCAAATTTTTCATTGTACCATTTTTTATTGTACTTGTGGATACAACAGTAAACTCTACTTTGATTAGTATTTGAAAAAGAAATAGCCACCAGGGCATTGAGGAGCAGATAAGTAGGTAGATTTTTGGAAAAGGGCAAAAATAACAGGGTTGTTGTCATGGAGATTTTAACTTCCCTAATATTAATTTGCACCTCCTTAGTACAAAAGGTTAGATGGGGCAGAATTTGTTAGGTGTACAGGAAGGATTCCTGACACAATATGTGAACAGGCTGAATAGAGGAGAGGCCATGCAGGAGTTAGTGTTAGGTAGGCACGGTAGTGTAACGGTTAGCGTAATGCTTTATGGCACCAGCAACCCAGGTTCAATTCCGGCCACTGTCTGTAAGGAGTTTGTACATTCTCCCCGTGTCTGCGTGGGTTTCCTCCGGGTGCTCCGGTTTCCTCCCACATTCCAAAGACGGACAGGTTAGCATGTTGTGGGCATGCTATGTTGGTGCCGGAAGTGTGGCAACACTTGCAGGTTGCCCCAAGAACACTCTACGCAAAAGATACATTTCACTGTGTTTTGATGGACATGTGACTAATCAAGATATCTGATCCAATGAACCTGGTCAGGTGACAGACCTCTGGGTGGGTGAAATATTTAGTCAAGAGGAAGAAGGAAGCATACTTAAGGTTTAGGAAGCAAAAATCAGGTAGGACTTTTGAGAATTAAGGTAGCCAGGAAAGAGCTTAAGGGACTTAGGAGAGCTAGAAGGGGACAAGAGAAGGCCTTGATGAGTAGAATAAAGGAAAACCCCAAGGTGCTCCACAGGTATGTGAGGAACAGGAGGATGACTAGTGCGAGAGTAGGGCTGCTCGGGGATGGGGGGGGGGGAGGGAACATTGCCTGGAGGCAGAGGAGGTCCTTAATGAATATTTTGCTTCAGTTTTCACTAGGGAGAGGGACTTTGACAAATGTGAGGTCTGTGTAGGACAGGCTAATGTGCTGGAGCATCTTGAGGTTAAGAAAGGTAGTGTAGTAGTTTCTGAAAAACATGAGGATAGATAAGTCCCTGGCACTGGATGGGATCTACCCCAGGTTACTATGGGAGGGAAGAGATTGCTGGGGCATTGACAATGATATTTGCATCCTCCCTGGCCATAGGAGTGGTACCAGAGGATTGGAGGATGGCAGATATTCTCTTGTTCAAGAAAGGTGATGGGGCTAATCCTGGGAATCGTAGACCAGTGAGTCTTGCATCAGTGGTAGGCAAGCCATTGGAGAGGATTCTTAGGGACAGGATTTATGAGCATTTGGAGAAGCATAGTCTTATTAGGGATAGTCAGCATGGCTTTGTGAGGGGCAGGTTGTGCCTCATGAACCTAATACAGTTTTTCGAGCAGGTGACAAAACAAATAAATAAAGGTAGAGAGGTGGATGTGTTGTATGTGGACTTTACTAAAGCATTTGACAAGGTATCCCATGGTAGGCTCATCCAGAAAGTCACGAGGCTTGGGATTCATTGAGACTTGGCTGTGTGGATTTGGAATTAGTTTGCCCACAGAAGGCAGAGGGTGGTGGTGGATGGAGAATATTCTGCCTGGAGGTCGGTGACCAGTGGTGTTCTGCAGGGATCTGTTCTGGGACCTCTGCCCTTTGTGATTTTTATAAATGACTTGGATAAGGGATGGGTTAGTAAGTTTGCAGATGACACGAAGGTTGCGGATAGTGTAGAAGGTTGTTGTAGGTTATAACAGGATATAGACAGGATGCAGAGTTGGGCAGAGAAGTGGCAGATGGAGTTCAATCTGGAAAAGTGCTGTAAGTTTTCCCTAGCATATAGGTGAGTGGTAGAATCTGGGAGGAGCTGATGGTAATGTGGGAAGAATATTTAAAAAAAATAATGTACAGTATATAGCTGGCACAAACTCTGGGCTGAAGGATCTGTTTCTGTGCTATATCTCTTTGACTAGTGCTGGTTCAGTTTTGGGAATTTACTGAGATGTGGGTGAAGGAGGTTGATGGTTAGAATACAGAAATCAATGAATCTGATGACTTTGACTTTAGTCTTCCCAGTTCTCTGTGGAACGACACTTCTGTTTATCCAGTCCTGGATCAGGTACAAGCAGTCTGAAAACTTATTAGAGACTGGTTGAGAGTGATGGCATGGTGGTAGAGTTGTACCACTCCTTACCTCAAGGACATTAATAACGTGGATGAGAATAGGAGGGATAGATCCTAGGACATCAGAAGTCATGGAGGAGGAAGAGAAGCTGCAGTTGGGGACTCTTATGGCTTTCACTGGGAAGGTGAGAATAGAACCAGGAGAAAGCCAAAACTAAAGGAGTTAAATGATGCCTGTTACAATTCCTGTAGGTTATCTTTGCCACAATTTAATATTTTTCCCATTTTAAAAAAAAATTAGCATAGGAGGCCATTCAATCTTGGATGTCATTCCTGATTTTGAGGACTCTTTCAGTACAGTTGTGGGGGCAAAAACAGTTGGGATTTGAGCAAAAAGTTCTGCATGATGAATTTAATGCTATATCACATTAAAGGACTGCTTAAGTTTGGCAAACATTGTACATATTAAGGGTTAAATTGTAGACATTCCTGCTGTGTCTTATTAAACCCTGATCAGTTGTCTGGCCCACACAGTGGAATCTTTTATTATAGATATCTTGCAACAGAATTTATCTTGCAAAAGCAAAGCATGGCTGCTGCTGGAAGTCTGAAAGGAAAACACAAAATCCCTGAAACACTCAGCAGGGGAGAGAATTACCATTACAAATCGATGATCTTTCATCAAAACGGGTCATCAGAAATGCCATCAACCTGAAACATTAGCTGTGTTTCAGAAGTTGGCTTGTGTTTCAGAAGTTAGCTTGTGTTTCATGATAACTCAACCCCTTGCAAATGAGGCCCTATTATCTAACTTGCTGATACATATAAGTGATTAAATTTGAAGCATATTGGCCTCGAATGGAACTGGAAGAAGTTTCTGCATCTGCTGTCTAGTTATCAGACCCTCCCAGCATCTTGACTTACAAGAATGCATTATGTAATAATCATGTATAAACTACAATCTTTTAATGCAAATGAATCCCAACAAGTAGATTGCATAGTTTAAGTGAGGTGAACCATTCCCTCCTAGTTGAAGTACCTCAAATAATTAACCCAATCACGTCAGGGTTGAGATCTAATGGATGTTTAAAATTAAATTTGATTATGAATAGGGAGAAAATGATAGATGGTAATTAGACACAAACTGGTCAATAACTATAATACAAAGAGGTTGAGATTAGAAGAATCATTTCATTTCACTGAGGGCTGATTTGGACATTTTCAGTGAAATTACCTTTTGAATTTTGGATGTCATATCAATAATTGTGCTTCAGAAAATTGGATAAATTAAAAAAAAAACCGGTTGAGGAATAGGCAGGGTTGGGTCTAATTAAATAGCCATTTCAGAAAGCCAATTCTGGAGCCATGGGCATACATAGCTGCTTCCTGCTTTGGAACTACTTTTTTGCTGTGGTTGGTCTTGGGATGTCTGCAATCTTTCTGTAAGTAGTTCAGCTATGAATTGCATTGTTGGGAGATCCCAGCATTGTCAAAGCTAACAGGCATTGCCTTTTAAATTCCTGCTGTGTTGTCGTCATTTTTCCTGTAATGTATTTCACCTTGTACCGAGTTTTACCTCTTCCTGTCTGCACTGTAAATAATTAATCATAATGTACCTGAGAACAGCAAAATTAGGTCATGAGTCTAGATATCCGAGTACTTTGACAAGCCCTTTTAGAAAAAGTAATAAAGTTCCTCAAGGGAAATTATTTGTGTACTTTTTCAGGTTACCAGCTTATTATCAACAGCAAAATTGCTTTTGTTTCAACTTGCTTTGACGTGCATGCACAATATAATGTGGTCAAGCATCCGAACAGCTGTTTGTGTATTTTAGCTGTTTGATTTCTTAGTATGTGATCTGTCAGACTTGCGATAGCAGGGTGCAGCTACAATTGATTACAATCCAAGATTGTCATGGTATTTTGATTATAGTTATTTTGGGTACCTCTTCTCCAACCCCCTCCCCATCCCAGATGTACTCAAATGTTGTCAAATCAATTGGCAGAGTAGTGCATCGTGAATTTAACTCATTCTTCCTTTGTTCATTCCTACAAATGCTATTTTGATAACTAAAAGATCTTCGACTCGACTCTTTATCTCTGTGTTGATGCCGCTTGATCTGTTTCCCGCTGTATTCCAGCTGACACTTAACGGAAACGGCAAATCTGACCCTGATTGCCACATTCTCTAGAACCAGGTAGTACTGGCTGATGCTCAAAAGAAGGCAGGTGAGCAGACAGTTAAAATTTGGAGGTGTGTGAGGTGTCCATGGTGTTCTCCAGTCAGGAATTGTCTAGGAGATATAATTGACTGTAGCCACTTGATGGATTTACTTTTAGAAATGGACAGACCAGAATTTGTTCTGGGCCCAGTATCTTTATTAAATGTTCTTAATATTTTCTTTTATCTTGTTTGGCTTGACTGGAAACATGAAAGAATATCCACTGCTCCCAAGAAGGATTTGCTTTTGCTTTACTTGACATTCCAACTGGCAGCTGCAAGACTTTGTAATTCTTCACCCTCTGCAAGGAAGATTTTTTTCTACAACTTCTTTTGTTTGAAAGACACTTTTTCCTTTGTCTCAATCCACTGAAATGATTTAATAAAATAAAGAGAATTTAATGTATTGCCAACAAACTAATTGGCACTTTTTTTTTTAAATAGTCGATCAAACCTGGGCATCACTAGTCAGTGTGGATTCAAGGTAGTTTCTTTAGTTCTCTGGAAAATGAGGGCTGCGGATTGTTGCTGTTGCATCACATTCACATTGCCATCTGGATACAAGCTTTAGATTCTCCTCTTGGGGTTATGCTGAGTATTCAAGCTTGCTTTTGTCTTTTCAATGACAGGTTAAGCTTGTCATGTGTGATAATACCAACAGTTCTCATTTGTGGTTCATGATTTATAAGCACGTAACAGCCTTTCAGTGAATTTCAAGGTCCGCGATCATGCTTGGATGAGGATTTAGGCTGAGAAGGCAACTTGGCTGTGGGAAGGTAGGAGAATAACTTGCCACTCTTCACAGAGGAAGGGAAGGGTAGAGGTTGAGGAAGAAAATTGATGCTGCTTTAAAGACCACAGTGTACCAACCAGTTGGTCAGGTATGCCTGGTAGGAAACACAATGGATCCATTTGCACTCACCTCCCAGATTTTGAAATATAATGCCAGTGCATAGGTAGATGTCAATGAGTGGTGAACATCTGATTTTATCAGCAACATAGAAGTAATTATTGATCTTCAGGTAGTGGGACAATGGAGACATGACACGTGGAGAAAATCTGCAGTGACTGTAGTAACCTTGTAGAGGAACGGTGCTGACGACATTATAATTTTTTTTAACCGAAGAAATATCAGTCCAGTTTTTTTTTGAAGATTTTGGTTTGCTTTTGTTTATTATTTTTTTTGATTTGGGGGTTCTTTTTTCATGTAATTAAATTTCTTTTCAAATTTTTTTTTTGCATCATGCTCACTTAGTAAGAGATTGGAAGGTCTAGATTATATATTTTACTCCTTGTGAGTGTGTGTATGTGTGTGTATATATATATATATATAAACTGTTATTGTTATCCTGAGCTCCTCGCACCGTGTGTAATCACTAATGTTATGTATATTAATTTGAAATTCAATAAAAAGATTGAAAAAGAAAAGTAACCTTGTAAGATGAGATCTTTATTAGTCACATGTACATCGAAACACACAGTGAAATGCATCTTTTGTGTGGAGTGTTCTGGGGGCAGCCCGCAAGTGTCACCATGCCTCTGGCGCCAACATAGCATGCCCACAACTTCCTAACCCGTACGTCTTTGGAATGTGGGAGGAAACCGGAGCACCCGCAGGAAATCCACACAGACACGGGGAGAATGTACAAACTCCTTACAGACAGTTGTGGGAATTGAACCCGGGTCGCTGGTGCTGTAATAATGTTACGCTAATTGCTATACTACCGTGTAATAAAGGATTCTTCAGAAAAAATGCTGTATGATGTTCCTTTTTTGCTTTTGAAGGACAGTGGTGTTAAGCACTGTTGGCATCCTTAATGTGCTTCATGGTGGTTTGCCTTGACCCTATCTGCTGCATCTGTCCCCATCAGATCCAAGGACCAGGCCTCTGTGAAAGAAGATGCAGTATAATCAGTATTGCCTTAGGCACATCTAAATTTGTGTGAATATGTCCACTGACACTAGAAGTCTGAGATGTATAAAACAAGTGTTGAGGTTAGGATGTGCTAAGGATGGAGACAGCTGGACACTTGGAATATCCTGTGGAGTTTCGTAGGGTAGTGACACAGCAGTATTTCTGTGGTGAACTGGATGGATCTTCTTGCAAAGTGTAATATCTATGAAGGTATGTTTATAGCGAGAGCATCATTAGTTTGAAAAAACTGTAAGTAAAGCTCATTTTTAAGGAACATTCAGTTCTTGGTTGATTCTCAATTATAACACTTTTTGTCACTATTCATCTTGCATCCCCTTGGTAGAGAATGCACTAAGGAAACTTGTCTATGCAGTGTCCTGATTTTGTTTCACAAATACCACTGAAGCTCAAATGCTAGTCTGGCTTGGTTCAGTAATGATCTCACTTCAGGGTCAGAGGTTGAGAGATGAATCAGGCTTGTGTGGATAAACCAAGTAGCTGTTGTGGAATACTACTTGGGAATTGATGCATTTTTGGCTGTGCGGTGTTTTGTAGAAACATTAGACTTGTCCTGTATTTTACCCACTTTAGACAGTGAGCATTCAAACTCCATGCTGTCCTGGCCAATATTCATTCCTTGAACAGAATGAGCTGTTTGCTGCGTAGCTATCTGTCTTGCAATTCAGATTGGCCACTGTAATTGCGTTGAAAGGTGCCATGTAAAGTAGTATTACTTTTTTAGCTCAAATCTAATGTTTTTAACCCTGGCTGGTGTTTTTTTTAATATTGCCCCTTGGATGAGATTCAGTTGTTAAAGTAATTTTCTTACAAGTTCTTTCCTTCTGAGAGAGTTTTATGCTTGATCTTCATTCTTTACGTGACAGGCTGTAGTAATGTTGGAGGAACGTTTAGCAAATTTTTGTTATTAGAGGGATTGCTTACAACTGCCACCCCTGCCCGCCATCCTCATCTAAGTGACACACAAACCAAATAAGGTGATAAATATTTGATGCAGTAAGATTTTGGCTTTATCTGGTAAGAGTATGCATGAAGTCTTAGTGTTAAGTGGTCTCCTATCCTGTGGTTTTTTTTTTACCTTTATTTGTGAGGAAAGTTTGAAGATTTCCTTCCTCTGGGGGCATGTGTGTGTGTTTTGGGGGGGGTGGTGGAGGGGAGGAGAGGTAGCTTGTATCCTTTACAGTTATCAACATAGGGTTCAAGTGATAAAGTACAGCCTTTGGAGGATGAATATTGCTTGTCACTTGAGATCTAGTGGCCACTGCTTTTGTGGAAATAATGGTCTGCTTGAATCTGTCAAATTAGGTAATTTCTCTGCAGTTTTTCAATCTTAACAAAAAAGTACTGATCACGGAACAAGTTGTCTTTAAATAGCCAGACAAGGTATACATGGTTGTTTTCCCATGACCTAATCTCCAGCTAATGATAAAGGCAGGGACGCGTCGAAATTGCTGAAATTATGTCTGGTCTGTAAATGTACTTTTCCATATAGAAATACACAGCCTAAAGTCTCTTTGTTCAGTCCATTGTTCACATCAAGGAAAATCGCTCTGACTCTATTTCATTCTGACATCTCTTGCTGGTGAGCAGAGCTTACTGCAGAATGTCATATCAGTCCTCCAGTTTAATACTTGTTGATCATGTTACTGGCATGAACAGTTTTGCTGCTGTTCATTGTCATTTACACACTTCAAGACTGAGCAAAGGCTGTGGGACTTGACAACATCTGGGTTGCATTACTGAAGACCTGTATTCCAGAACTAGTTGTCTCTTGCCAAGCTATTCCTGAACAGGAAGGCAACATTGGCATCTACCTGGCTGAACATTGCCCAGCTATATATAGTCTACAGAAAAGAAGGAGAAAGGAAGGAAAGTCAAATATGGCTAACATTTATCCAGTAAGTTAACTCTCACTCCTTAGCAAGGTAATACTTGGTTACCAATAACCTGCTCATGAATATCTAGTTTGAGTTCTGCCAGTGCTACCTAGCTCCGGACCACAGCATACCTCGCCCAAACATGGATTAAAGAGCTGAATTTGAGACATGGTGAAGCAGAGTAGCATTAAGTAGCCCTAATAGCACTGGCCAATGGACATGCCTTCAGAAAGGAAGATGGTTGTTATCATTAAAGGTCCAGCATCCAGTCCCAGGACATCACTGCAAGTGTTCCTTGGGCCAATGTACTAGCCACAATTTTCAGCTGCCTCAGAAGTTACCTTCCTTCCAACATACAACCATGTCAGGATGTTCACTGAGGATTGCAGCATGTTCAGCTCAATTCATGACTTCTGAGCAAATCAAGTAGCCTAGGCCCACATGCAGTAGGACCTGGACAGCACTTGGGGGTGGGCTGATAAATGCAAGTCTGTCTTCCTGTTTGTTTGCTCCCTCCCTCCCTTTCTCTCACATTCTCCATCTTCACTAGAGTCAAGAGTTGTTATTCTCAACACTGGTGCACCTCAAGGCTGCGTCCTCAGCCCTCTACTCTACTCCCTATACACTCATGACTGTGTAGCCAGATTCTGCTCTAACTCCCATCTACAAGCTTGCAGGTGATACCACCGTTGTAGGCCGTATCTCAAACAGTGATGAATCGGAGTACAGGAAGGAGATAAGAGAGCACCTGTCTACATCAATGGTGCTCAGGTTGAGAGGGTTGACATCTTCAAGTTCCTGGGAGTGAACATCACCAACAACCTGTCCTGGAAAAACCACATGGATGCCATGGCCAAGAAAGCTTGCCAGCGCCTCTACTTCCTCAGGAGGCTAAAGAAATTCGGTTTGTCCCCTTTGACTCTCACCAACTTCTACCAATGCACCATAGAAAGCATCCTATCAGGATGTATCACGGCTTGGTACGGCAGCTGCTCTGCCCAAGACCGCAAGAAGCTGCAGAGTTGTGGATACAGCCCAGCGCATCATGGACACCAGTCTCCCCTCCTTGGACTCTGTCTTTACCTCTCATTGTCTTGGTGTAGCAGCCAGCATAATCAAAGACCCCACTCACCCGGGACATTCTCTCTTCTCTCCTCTTCCATTGGGTAGAAGATACATGAGCCTGAGGGCACGTACCACCAGACTTAAGGACAGCTTCTACCCCATAGTGATAAGACTATTGAAAGTTCCCTTATACAATGAGATGGACTAGGACCTATGACCTCATGATCTACCTTGTTGTGACCTTGCACCTTATTGCACTGCACTTTCTCTGTAGCTGTGACACTTTACTGTTATTGTTTTTACCTGTACTACATCAATGCACTCTGTACTAACTTGATGTAACGGCACTGTGTAATGAATTGACCTGTAAGGTCGGTTTGTAAGACAAGTTTTTCACTGTACCTTGGTACAAGTGACAATAATAAACCAATTCCAGTACTAATGTTAGAGGATCTGAAGAATTCTGAGGGGATTAGAATCTCTTCATTTGGAAATAATTTATGATAATCTGTATTCATTAATGCTAATGAATCATGTTAAATATTTTGAATATTCAACTCTTCCCTGAGAATAACCTGCCCCATTTCTTCGCCCCCCCCCCCAAAGAAAAAATGCAGCATTGCAGTTGATGGAATAATCTCTTAATTGAGCAATGCAGATGAAAAGCCAAAGCACATGGTGTAGCACACTGCCAGTATTGAAAGCAAAGCCAAAGTAAACCTAGTAGTTGCAATTAGTAATGTCAAGCTTCAACTTTCATTGTTTGTAGGAGGCCTGGGAAGGCTGAAAGCCATCCATTAGGGCGATGTCAGAAACTCTAGTTTGTTATGTACAGTTGGCTACACCCCATTCAATCCTGAGGGAGGGTTGGAGGTGTTTTTTTTTCCCCCATTGTGATTGCTAGTGCGCACACTTGATGTCTGGTGTAGTCTTTCAAAAACTATTCCTTGCTGTCTTAGCCTAGCCATACCTGCCTCCCTCCATTTCTGTCTCCTTGGTCTCCCAACTACTCCATAGTTAAAGCAGGGGTAGAATTTGTCAGTCATTTGACAGTTTTAAGCATATAGAAGAAATATTTCTAAATAACAGCTTCCCAAATACAGAAAGGAAGCTTTAGGAATTATGCCAAAATTAGTAACAAAGTGCTGTCTTGATTTTTCTGACTACCTCCCTATTCTGGTGTGAGAGATTATTAATGCCCATAAGGATGTAGCAAGTAAGTTCTTCCCTTAGTTCTTTTAAAATTGTCCTGTGGTTCCCATTATACCTTGAACTGTCAACATAAGGGAAATGTTAGGAGTGAGATTTATGATCAAAAAGAACAAAGTTGATTGCAAACCCATTTAAACATACTTGGATGTATTTACTTTCCAGAGCGAGATGCATTAAAGTAGGTTACACTTTTGAAGCAAAATCAATGAGTCTCACCAAATGAATTGACTTGACAAGTTTGAAAGAACAATGAGATCAGAGGCAATAACTACTTTGTCAGCTTGTAAAAGCTTTGGCCATGGAGGCTCCAAGTTGGGAGTTGTCCTTGTTTCCTTTGGCCAGTGATCCTGCAGCCACGTTCCCTTGCTGTTTATAGGAAATTGACTGTGTGCAGCCATCAGACATGGAGCAGAGCTTGCCTTAGAAAAGCCACATTTAGCAATGGTGGTAGGCTATTCAGTTCTTTAAACCAATTGTACCATTCAAAAAATCATAACTGGATATGTACCTAGGTTGAATTTATTTGCCTCTAATCCATATAGAGCATAGAACAGTACAGGCCCTTCAGCCCATGATATTATACCAACCTATATAAACCTACTCCATGATCAATCCAATCCTTCCCTCCTACACAGCCATAACCCTTCATTTTTCTTGCATCCATCTGCTTATCTAAGCATCTCTTAAATGCCTCTGTTGTATCAGCCTCCACCACCACCCCTGGCAGTGCATTCCAGGCACCCACCACTCTGTTTTTGGGGGGAAAAGAAAATCTACCTCTGACATCTCTAAACTTTCCTCCACTCACCTTAAATGGATGTCTTCTGGTATTGGCCATTGCTGCCCTGGGTAAAAGGTGCTGACTGTCCACTCTATCTATGCCTCTCATAATCTTATACACCTCTATCAAGTCGGCTGTCATCCTCTATAGCGCCAAAGGGTAAAGCCCTTTCCTCATGTTCTCTGTGTCTTTTGGTTGGCCTGTCTAGCCAAAATTGCTGTTCTAGTTCTTAAGAACTTTAAGTGACTCTCGGTCTTGCCAGGCTTTTGGGAAGCAAGTACCAGATCTCCACAACCTTTGTGTAGAATAAGCAAGTCATGATTTCAAGATTGTCTTCTGGTTCTGGACTTCCTCACGAGAGGAAATAGTATCTCCGTCAAGCAGTGAATTAAATTCCTATTTTAAATTGCAATGTCACCATTTAAACATAAGGCATGTGTCCCAATTTTACATAACCCACTACTTAATCCTTCAAACCCCAGTATAATTTTGGTAAATCTGTCTTGCTTCTCCCAAATCCTACAGATCTGAGCACTTTTTTTCTATGTGCACATGAGCTTTTAAATCCATTCACCATATTTTCTGATCTCTCCACACTTGCAGAATATATATTGATTTTTTTCTTTCTCATATTTGCCTACATGGAACTTTATCTGCCACTGTTTACCTTGATCTGCCATTGTAATATCCTGTTTTTCCTGTGCCCAAAACTTTGCTTTGCAGCAATGTCATTTATAGTCTTTAATATAGAAGCCTTTGTTCCCTTGTACAAGATATCAGTACATACATCCAGTATAAAAGTGTCCTGAAGGTTAAATCACATGGGATCCAGCCAATTGGATATAAAGTTGGATGGTAGGTGACAGAGGGTGGTGGTTAGAGGGTTGTATTTCAGACTGTAGGCCTATGACCGGTGGTGTGCTGCAGGGATAGGTGCTGGGTCTGCTGTTGTTCATTGTTTATATTGCTGATTTGGATGAGAATGTTGGTGGCATGGTTAGTGAGTTTTCAGATGGCACTAAAATTTGGAGTACAGTGGACAGTGAAGAAGGTTATTTAAGATTACAACAGGATCTTGGTCAACTGGGCCAGTGGGCAGATGAAGTTTAATGTGAGATGTTGCATTTTGGTAAGACAAAGCAGGGCAGGACTTGCACAGTAAATGGTAGGGCTCTGGGGAGTGGTGTAGAACAAAGATCTAGGCATGCAAGTATATAGCTCCTTGAAAGTGGTACCATGGGTAGTAAAGGAGGAGTTTGGCACACTTGCCTTCAACAGTCAGGATATTTAGTACAGGAGTTGGGATATATTATAGCTGTGCAAGATGTACACCTTGCCACAAGATGTATACAATTGCACACAATGTACACATTGCACACAAGATAAGGCCACATTTGGAGTACAGTTCTGGTTGCCGTGCAGTGGGAAAGATCTAACTAAACTAGAAAGCGTGCAAAAAAAAAAAGATTTACTTGGAAGTTACTGGTACTGGAGGGCTTGAGATGTAAGGAGAAGCTGGATAGGTTAAGACTCCTTTCCCTGGAGCTTAGGAGGCTGAGGGGTGTCATTATAGAGGCTTATAAAATCATTGAGCACAGATGAGGTGAATAGCCACAGTCCATTACCCAGGGTAGGGGAGTCCAAAACTAGAGGGGATAGGTTTTAAGTGAGAGGGAAAAGATTTAAAAGGTACCTAAGGGGCAAGTTTTTCACATGAGGCAGTGGGTATATGGACTGAGCTGCCAGAGGAAGTGGTAGAGGTGAGTATAGTTACAACATTTAAGACATGTCGGACAGGTACATGGATAGGAAAGGTTTAGAGGGATTTGGGCCAAATGTGGGCAAATGGGACTAGCTCAGTTAGGCAACTTGATTGTCATGGACGAGTTGGGCTGAAGGGTCTGTTTTCTGTGCTGTATGACTGAATATATGGAAAGCTGAATCCCCAATTCATATTCTCATAAGTTATTGATATAACTTCTCAGTGACAAACCCCATTTGGGTCTCTAACCTCCCAACCATTTTCTAGCTCTTGCCATTAGGTTATCTCTAATTCCTGGGTGAAAATTGTTATTTTCCTGATTGGCTGAAGTTGAAATCCTTTTCTCCACATGGTCAGCAACCATGTTTGAATCCATTCTGCCTACAGAAGGCCAGAGGCAGACTAAAACTAAAATGGATGAGTGGTACCATGGGTCTGAGAATCAAGCTATCCCTTGACTCTTTTTTAGTTCAGCTGTTTAACTTGGATTTTGTATTCAGCAATATTCAGGTTGATACTGGAGATAGTTTAGTATGTGATGACACCTTCTGACATTGCACTGGCCATAACTGGCTTTTATTAACCAGTCAACAAGGGAGTAGAATCAGAATTGGGGCTATAAGGATGTAGATGAAGAATCAGAATCGGGTTTATCATTGACATATGTCATAGAATTTGTTGTTTTGTGGCAGCAGTACAGTGCAAGACAAAGACAAAAATTACTATAAGTTACAAAAATAGTGCAAAAGAAGAATTACAAGGTAGTGTTCATGGACTGTTCAGAAATCTGATGCTGGAGGCGAAGAACCTGTTTCTGAAATGGAGATTGTGGGTCTTCAGGCTCCTGTACCACCACCTTGATGGTAGTAATGTGAAGGTGGCACATCCTGGGTAGTGAGGGTCTTTAAAGATGAATGCTGCCACCTTGAGGCACCGCCTCTTGAAGATGTCCTCTATGGCAGGGAGGGTTGTGTCTGTGATGGAGCTGGCTGAGTTTCCAACCCTCTTTCGATCTTTAAGGAAAAAAAACGTATCCATGGTTTATGCCCTGATTACCTGTATATTCCTGTTTGCACATAATCAGTACATGAGGATTGAGATGAAGAAAATAAACACTTATGTTCAAGATCGATGAAACTGACTAGATCTTTCTGCAAAACATTGGTGCACCTGGGATAATCCAGTTTCCTTGATTTATCCCAAACTTAAATCTGTTCCATTGCTGGGCAATAAGGTTGGTCAGTAATAGCTGCTTTTATGCAGAATATTAATGGGGTATCATCAAACACAAATTCACAATACCCATTTCATGTTCTTTTTAGTTTATATCAACAGTTTGTATCAAGACACTTCATTCAGTAACTTCAAAATTTTTCTGCCACTTTAAGGAAACTTGGATAATACAACTACATTTCTCTTTCCCCAGAAGAGGAAAAATATCTACATGTGGAATTTACTACCTGGAAAGGTGCTGTAAGCAGATTCAATTGTCACTTTCACATAGGAAATGGATAGATAGAAAAATTTGCAAGACTGGGTAAAGAATTAGGGTTTGGGACTGATTGGATGGCTCTTGGAGAAAGCTGGCACAAGCTAGATGGGCTGGGTGGCCTTGCAGGTGAAATTATTCTCACTTTCTATAATCAGCCTTGGTTGGGATACCCTTCTGTGGAACACAGTTGTGAGTGTGTACGAAGACAGTTGGTAACAGCTCAGAATGTGCACCCATACCAGCAATTAAACCTGGGGATCTTCCCCACCACCCTCCCCCCCCCCCCCCAAAAACCTGCATGGCCAAAACCATAATATCTGGAGTGTTCACCAATGTATGCCTTTTGTGTATCTGTACCAATCTCCAGAAGTAATAAAACCTGACTTGAGTGAGGGTTGCTGTCTGACAGACTTCCACTAAGCAAATAGAATTGGCCATAAATTGCTCTCGCTGTAACTGAGCTCTGAAAGATTAATCTGTGGGGAACTGGAATGGCTTTTCTGAACCAAAATAAATAGTGAGTTGAGGGCTGTGATTATGTTCTGAATGCTTATTCAGATTCACCACCCAGTCCATCAACTGAGCAGTTGCTTTCAGTGCTAAATTATTTTCTCCAATATTTTAACACCAGTTTTTGTGTAACTGGGAGGGTGCAGTTTCATATTTGAGTGCAGTTGCATTGATGGTGTTAGCTCTCTGCCATTTGTCTGATCATTTCCCCTGTGTGAGCCAAGGTGTGCGTGTGCGCTGGCATTGTGATGAGAGAGAGGTTGGCAAATCACATGCAAGGTCATTCAGCTTGTCAGTCTACACTGTTTTGGTCAACAGGTGCACATGTAATGGGCTGAATGGCCTTTTTGCTGTGCCACACAATCTTCGAGTTGCTGGCCGTGTTTGAGTATGGAAATGAATCCTCTTTTTGCCATCTCACCACCCCGCCTAGTGCCATCCTTGGTAAATATGCTATTATCTTCAATAATATATTCCTCAATATACGAGTTGGTTCATTTTTGAGAACTGTGTTAAACAAAAATTTGTATATTGGAATAAATGTTCCCCATTAGTTTTAATATGAGCTCTGGAAAGCAGCATGAGGTCTAAGAATTTTGGTGAAAAAAAACTGAACACTTGATGCATCAAGTATATGAAATAAAATAGTTTTATTAAAAATTAAATCTTAAAGTACATTGTGATTTTATTATCTTATTTCACTTGGTAAGTACCCGAAGATCCTGAGGCATTTTGACATGTTGGGCACATACTCTTGTTGGAGAACCTAAAGTTAAAGGTTACTGTCAAGATAAAGGCTCGTCCACTTAAGACATGGATGAAGCCAAATTCTTTCTGTCAGAGTCATGAGATTTAAGGACCCTGTTGCTGAAGACTGGTGGAAGGAGAGTCTCTGAAGCAGATTCTTGATGAGCAAGGGTTTGAAAGGGTTTTGCAAGCAGGTGACATTAAATGAATGAGCTGAGGTAGCAATCAGATCAGCCGTGCTCTTACTAAATGCCGGAGTAGGGGGCCGGTTGGATTCGTTCGTGACTGCAGCCAAGTAGGAGGCAGATTTGTCACTTGAACAGATGTGAGCTTGATGGAGCTTGTGAAGGTTCTGTTTCTGGGTGGTTGATGAACAAGGCTTTAGAAAGGTAACACTGGACATCTGGAGATGAATCCTTCCCACATCTGATATTTTTAATGACACAGGAGGCCATTGAGTCTGTACTGACCGAAGCATATTCATCAGGCTATTTTCAGCTCTCCCCCCCAATTATTTCCCTGCTACCTGTTCTCTGAATCTCCTCCCACCACTTTTAGGAGCAATTTACAGTAGACAATTAACCTACTAGCACATCTTTAGGATATGGGAGGAAAGTGGATCACAGATCAGAGCAATTTCATCAGTCACACTCCTCAATTTCCCTACAAGTACATTCAATATAAGGGTTCTGTTCCTGAGTACTGTCTGTAAGCCAATTTCTCCATAAGTCAGAAACATCTGTTTTCTATAGCTATCCGATATCGTGTCGCTCTACACTTGCTATTTTGGTGGATGGTGTTCCTTCTGTTATCTCTCCTGCATAGCCCATGCTCTAACAGATCCTCATTGTGACCTTTGCCATGTGATTCCAGTAACACATTGATGTTGCCCTGGTCTACTTCATCAGACCCAGCCTCCTTTGCCCCCTTAATTATGTCTTCTTGGAGCATTTACAATAACAGTGTCATTGGTGAATTTGAAGATGGCATTAGATCTGTGTTTAGCCACACAGTCGTGTGTATAGGGAGTAGAGTAGTCTATGGCTATCTTGATATTGCATCTCTGCCAAATTTCCTGAATAGTGAGTTTATCATTGCCACTCAGCTCAAATTGGCATGCCTCATTACATGTTATAATTGGTAAGCATTCAACGCAGCAAAAGAACCAGGGTCAAATGTTTGTTTGTTTATATTTTTACAGCAGTTGTCTACTTTTATCTTTTTCTGTTAAATCAAGTAAGTTAAACTTGGATCTAGGTAATCACATTTGCTTAGTCTTTTCCATTCTCATTTGATAAGCATCTTGCATCTGTGTGTTATAAATATCTTTGAATGATAAGTACGTAATAAAAACAAAAATTAGTCAAAGGAATATGCCATCTAGCCCTTCAAACTTGCTCTGCCGTTCATCAAGCCTATGGCTAATCTATCTACCTCAGCAATATTTTCCTGCACTGTCCTCCTATTCCTTGATTCCATTAATATCCAGAAATATTTCATCTGTTTCGATGACTGAGCTTTGATAGTCCACTAGGGTAGAGAATTCCAAAAATTTGTCACCCTCTGGATTAAGAAATTTCTCCTCATCTCGGTCCTAAATGGCCTACTTATTCTGGGTCTGTGACCTGGTCCTTGGCTGCTCAGCAAGGTGAAACATTCTCCTTGCACTCCCCTCCCTGGCCAAGACATGAATGTTCTAAGTTTCAGTGAAACCTCTCATTCTAACCTCTGGAAATACTCGTGTACTCAGTGAATCCAATATATTGACTGAACTAGATGCAAGAATGTAATATGCCTGATATTGCTGAACTTGTACTTTAAAAAGTTAAGTTTGGGGGGAAAAAAGATGCTTGTTCTTTTTTGCTTTGGGGGTGAGGGGGAAGAGGAGTGTGTGAAGGTGTTCCAAACTGGAAAACCTTTCTAGTTTATTAAAATGAATATTGGTGGGATGAACTAATATGATGCCAAGAGCCAGTTGATGTGGCTCATTAAGTGGATCTAACCGGTGCCCCACATTAGTGATGCTAAAGATTTTCTTTGTCAGCCTTGGAGTAAATTCCTGTCAAGTGGTTTCATAGTCATACTGCACTAAATTCTATGCCCCATTTTATATTGAGCTTGTGATGGTAAGAAAATTAGATGTACCTGTGGTGGTTCATTCTTCTTTTCTTCTGTCCCCCAATCTATTCCTTTATCCAGCTGTCCCCACTGAACCCAAAATATGTGGAATCGCTGTGATAAGAGTAATCAATTCCCTTCCTTTTCAGCTGCTTGGTGGATTAACTAAGTAATATTCATGCAAATAACAGCAGGGTCCCTGAAGGAAGTGTCTTGCACCTTTTCTGGAAGAGATACCAAAAGAAAGGACTTCCATTGTTCAAATTAAATTTGTGAATTTCATTCTCATTTTACAGACTTCACACTGCCCAACGTGCAATAAAACAGACTCAGGTAACCGTTCAAAGAGTAGGCAAGGAAATTGAGGAGAAGTTGCGATTAACAGCGTCAACAACAAAATTGGTAAGATCAGTACTAAGTGCTGCTAAAATATTTATTTTGAGCTTGAATTGGTTGACACCATTTGCAAATGTACAGATATTGTATGTTCTGCTCATGGGGTTGTTAATCCCAATATTGTCAGAATATACAGTCCAATTAGTGTCTGTAGGTGGCAACATCTTAGACATACAAGCATATGAACTTGGCCAGGAGAAAGCCAACTGGTCCAAGCCTGTTGCACACTTGTGGTAGCTGGAGCCCTGTGATTTCATTAAGAATCTATTTAGCTTCCTTTTAAAGCATGAAGGCAGTAAACACCCATAATACCAAGTATGTTCCGCACATGTCATTAAATTTCTACATTTGACATCTGACGTGTGAGAATAATTGCAGTGTAATACTGAGAATTGTTCCATTTCGAATCAAATCGATTTTTGTGAATAATAGCTAGAGAAGAAAAATGATTAAAATTCCTCTTGACTTTCAGCATGTACATGTGCTGTTGGTAACAGAAGAACAAACACAAATATGAACGGGAATAGGTCACAATAGAGCACAACTTGAGAAGAGTGGGGAGGGAGTTGTAAACCCTTGGCATTCTTTATCTCAGCTGTGGAGGCTGTCAATGCATATATTGAAGGTAGAGTTGGGCAGATTTTTGGACTGTAAGGGAGTTGATGGTTATAGACATAGGCAGGAGAGTGGAACTGAGGCAGAAATTAGATCACCATGACATCAAAAAGCAGGTAGGCTCAAAGGGGGTTGGGAGGAATGCATATGGCCTACTCCTGTTTCTTAAGGGTCTGCAACACCCAAGTGATGTCTGCTCTGAGCAGCCCGGGCTCCACTTTCCTCTTTGTCCCCACTACCTTTAGCTCTCACACAGTCCAAAACAATGATTAGCCATTTAAATCCAAGTTTCCACAAGGCATCCAGATTTTGTTTTGATGCAGTAAGCAAATTGTTAAGGCATTTAGCTTTAAGTTTGTTTGCTAAGCAGTTAACTTATAAATTATTGCACAAAATTATTGAGATTTTAGCTTGAGTTAGTATGACTGTAATTGATTGTACTGAATTTCATGATATGCTGAATATAACACTGCTACTTTCAAATACATGAAATTTTTTGCAGCATATTTGTCTTTGTCAGTTCAGATCTCTTAGAGATGTTTTCAAGATGCATTGAATCCACAATTTGCAGTAATGCAGAAGTGACCATATGTTTTCAATCTGACCAGACGCTATTGTTAATGAAATCACCTGCAAGGCCATTGATCAACACATTCCAAATTAGTAGACAACAGCATTTTGGGTTGTGAAGAAGCCCTGCTGAACCATCTTGGTTGGCTTTCTTCTTCCTGAAGGGATGATATCCTAGTAGGGCAAGAAAGACTTGTGTGTACTTCCAGAATGATTGATAAAGTTCCAGATGAAAAGTTGCCACGATTGAAATAAGTATTCACCCTGAGAAGTGATAGGTGTTTGTTAGCCAAGTTGTTGCATTGGGGAAAATACAGTAAGGTTCTTGTTAATTCATGGGCAAGGTCAGCATTTATTGTTCTTGAGAAAGTGGTGGGGTGCTGGCTTTGTGAACCACTGCTGTCCTTCTGGTGAAACACATCCAACAGTGCTGATGGGTAGGGAGTTCCAGGACTTAGAGCCAGTGACAATGAAGGACTGGTGGTGATAATTCCAAATCAGGATGGTGTGCGACTTGGAAGGGACTGGCAAGTTTTAGTGTTCCTATGTATCCCCTGCTTGGGTCCAATGGCTTGGAAGGTGTTTTTTTTTGGAGTAGCTGAGTGAGTAATTGCTATATGTTTTGTAAATGGTGCACACTGCAGCCACAATGCACGGGTGATGGAGGCTGTGACCGTTCAAGGTTGAAGGGGAGTCAGCCATGCTTGCGAGTTGACCACCTAGTTTGCGAAGGAAGATGCAAGCTTGTTCAAGGGCTTGTTGGAGGATAGGGAGCAACAAAACATGAAGGCCAGCAGAGTCCAAGAGAAAATTTGCTGGTGGGAGAATTGAATAAAATTCAATTAAATACAAAAATTTGAAAGAAAAAAAGGAAGGGAGTAAATGGTGTCAAACTGGCTGGAAAAAAGGCATCTGAGATCTGGGTCTGAATAATTGTAGTGGGTATCTAGAAGAGCAAAATTAAGCCACACCTCTAGCAAGTAATGGTAATTGGCGATTTCACGCTTAGAACCGTAATTCAGTTGGAGCAGAAGAATTAAAACACATTAAAAAAAATACTTTCACACAGGACTGCAGTGATTTGAGAAGACAACATGGCATGGGCATTAAAAAGCCAGCCAATTCTGAGAAAAATGAGATACTGAAGTGTAGTGGTTGAATTGCAGGATGAGTTCTGGATCTTTTTGGTTTGGTTTATCATTGTAACATGTACTGAGATACAGTGAAAGGTTTTTGTTTGCATGCCATTCAGACAGCATGCCATAACTAATTACACTGAGGTAGTAAAAAGAAAAACAATGTGGAATATAGTGTTGCAGTTTGAGGGACTGCAGTGCAGGCAGACAAAGTGCAAGGGCCATAACGTGGTAGATGGGGAGATCAAGAGTTCATCTTTAGGTGTACAAGAGGTCCATTCAAGAGTCTGACAACAGCAGTATAGAAGCTGTCCTTGAGTCTGGCAGCATGTGCTCTCGGCTTTAGTATCTCCTGCCTGATGGGAGAGCGAAGAGAGTGACCGGGGTGAGAGGGATCCTTGATCATGTTGATCTAGAGATGAACACTGTGGCTTCTGGGGAAGTAGATACTGAAAATCTGGAATCAAAATACTCGGCAGGCCAGGCAGCATTTATAGAGAGAGAAATGGAGTTAACATTTTATCAGCTTGAAACATCAACTCCCCCTTCCCCTGTGGATGCTACATGACTTGTTATATTTCCAGCATTTTTGTTTTTAAGTTCTGGAATTGATAATTAATGGTAACTAAGAAATGGGATTGATGTAAGTTGTTAATTATGTGTAGTGCCGATGGGTTGGAAGAGAATGGGGCAAGTTGATGGGCATGTGAGAGAGTAGGCTACAGGGGAATAATTGGAGAGTGGGAGGGATTGGAATGCTCAGAGTTGATGGAGACTCAGTATATACTGAATGGCTGTCTCCCTTCCATGTTGCAAGGTTAAAAAAAACAAGAAATCTGCATAACCTAATGGAAAACTTCCATATCAGTAGTGTCGTAAAGCAGAAAGAAATGAATGTCATAATTCATTCCACAAAACTGTGGAGGTAAAAAAATTTCCTCAATGTAGCAGCTGTTTTGTTCTTTAAAAAGAAAGTAGATGTCTAGTAGAATAATTTGATTCTGTCCTTTCAAAGTTGAGCTTGGAATGAAACTGTAGATTCCATACCTGAAAGAAAAGTGAACTTATTCTGAAGTTTGCTTTGAGCAAATGATGTGCGATAGTGCAGGAGGCATTTCAATTCTATTTAAATTCAAACTTGATAAATTTATGTTAAGAGTTGATGACTTTAAGCAATGAGAGTGATGTGCTGATAGTTAAAAGCGATAGCTAATAGTATGGAAATATAGGATGATAAAATAGATTATGGTTAAACACTAAACCATATTGCTTTAAATTGGATGGTTTTGCATCTTCTCTACCCTGCCAACCTTGGCACGAGTCTAAGGGTGGAGCATATTATAGACAAAGAACTTTATTCAGCTCTTAGACCCTGTGATGTAGAGAGCCTAGGATTCCTCACTATTGATACTGGATCACTAAGGCCAAGTAATTCTAATTCCCAACACTATGAAACGTTGCCTTGAAGGCAAAATTGATGCTAATTTAAAATTACTCAGATTTGAATCAATTTGGTTGTGTAGTAGGCACATTTTGTGAAAAGTCAGTGCAAAGATGTGTGTTTTCTTTTGGTGAACTAATTTACTTGACTGTGTAAAAGTTTCCACTACCAGTGTTATTTCAAGATGCTGTTTGTAGATGTCACATCTGTGCTGAAAGACGTCCGTCATTTTCCATGATACATCTTCCCAATGTGTTAACACCCAATTTAATCTGCAGATCTTTAAGACTACTAAATTCTATCTGAGGCCACTAACTTAAAAGACGCATTGCCCCAAAATGACATGGTTGATTACGTCATGGCTATTCATCTAACAGCTTTCTATCCAAATGTATAAATCTATGGTGTCCTCTCCAGCTGAGGTTACAGCTGCAGTTGTTCAGAACTGCAGCAATTTTCAACCCCTCATTCTGTTTTCCTGACCATTTACTATTTTTGGTTAAATGTAGACATCTGTGAAAACATGACTCTGGTGTCAAATTCGGAGACCACTTTTTTGAAAAAATTACTGCAGATAGTTTGTAGCACCTCAGTGGTAAGAAGTGATGAACAGTGATGTGAAATTATGCCGTGCCTTAAAGTATGATCTAGAATGAAGGTACTTAGTGATAATGAGCAAGTTATTCACTGGAATTTCCATTTTGTCTTTAAAACATATTCTACAAAGGTATTGTGCATCTTGTGTAGACAAATTCACTTGAAGGGAGAAGTTTTTGCAGCATGGACAATTGCAAATTTAGTTCTAAAAAGGCTTTTTTGAGGCTTCAACTTTTTGACAAGGAAAATGATTGGGTGGCAATTTATCATGTTTTATTTAAATGCTGCAGTTTTGCACTGTTCTGTGCCTGCTTCAAGTAAATGTTCATGGAATTTCTACCTCTACCCTTTTTCTCTTCGGTATTTAGAATTTGGTCCAAATCCTTTTGCTTCCATCTAATGTTTTTGCACCTTTCTCCTCTTCTAAAATTGGCCTTCACCTTCATCTTCAGCAGTAACCATGTGTTCAACTACTGCACTTCTTATAACCTTTTTCTATACTCTTGGTCAACATTGTAAGACCGTGAATAGGAGCAGCACTAAGTTATTCAACCCATTGAGTCTGCTCTATCATTCAATGAGATCATGGCTGATCCAGCTTTCTGTCCACTTTCCTACCCTCTCCTCATAACCTTTCAACCTTTCCTCATAAGACAATCCCTTCATTGCCAGGATCATGATTGTGTACAGTTTTGGTCACCCTGTTGTAGGAAAGATGTTATTAAACTAGAAAGAGTGCAGAAAAAATTTACCAGGATGTTCCCTGGACTTGGGGACCTGAGTCACAAGGAGAGGTTGTGTAGACTAGGACTTTATTCCTTGGAACATAGGAGACTGGGTGACCTGATAGAGGTATACAAGATCACGAGAGGCAAAGACAGGGTGAAAGCACAGTCTGTTTCCCAGGGAGGGAGCACTAAAAGTAAGAGGGCATAGGTTTCAGATCAGAAAGTGAGAAATTTAAAAGGGACATCAGGGGCAGCTGCTTCATGCGAAGGGTGGCGCGTGTTTGGAATGAGCTGCCAGAGATGGTGGTTGAGACAGGCACATTACCAACATTTAAAAACCATCTAGATAAGTACATGGATAGGAGAGGTTGAGAGGGCTATGGGCCAAACGCGGGCAGATGGAACTAGTCCACTGGGCAACAGTTGGCATGGACCAGCTGGGCTGAAGGGCCTGTTTCTGTGACTCTGGACAATCTCTCACACGTGCACACTGCACACTTTTTTTTAAACTGGTGTCTCTTGTGTCCTCTGTGACTCTTCTCTGAACTGCCCCTCTAAATAAGGCAACCAGAACTGTTTGCAATACTCTTGTGGTCTTGCTTGTACCTTGTATAGTTACAGTAGGATTTCACTTCTAATATTCCAATCCCCCTGGAACAACAGTCTTCCATTAACTGCTTTGATCATCTGCTGCACACATGCATGGAGCAAAGAAAGCTAGCATAAGGATTCCCATCGTATTTCATGTTTTCTTAATAATAAAACATCATCATTGCCTTCCCAAGGACAATTTCAAGATCAAAAGGTGCAAGAATCTCTGAATTTCTACTTGCTGTGAACAAATCAACATTTGAATAATGCAGACATTCATATGCATGGTTCTGTGAATGTTCATTTTATTGGGATGGGCTGAGACTAGTGTCCTGATGAATCGGATGCCCCTGGCTGTAATTGGGACTTTTTCCTCATCTAAACCAATCTTTAGTAGGATTAAGTTTAAAATTTACAAGGAAAGATTAAGGGCATAGAACAAAGTCACAATTTGAGTAATAAGCAGTGAGATGGGAAGAGATTATTGTTTGAAATAATTGTGCATCAATAAACAGTTAAAGTGGTGAAAAGTTAAAATTATAGGTCTTTATCTGGTGTGAAGTATTCCTCAAAACAGACAAAATAATAGCACAAATAGAGAAATGGGTTTGATCTAATAGCCATAATTGTGTCATGATAATTTAAAATTAAATATTCCAGGGCACTTGATGCTTAGGAAGGGCAGGCTAAAGAGAAAAACAGTGCTACGTTAAATAATAAAGGGTACTGGTGAGTAATGATCCTATACAAGAACAGAACATGGAGCAGTACAGGAACAGGCCCTTGGGCCCACCATGTCTGCACTGACCATGAAGTCATTCAAAACTAATCTTATCTGTCTGCACATGCTCCATATCCCTCCTAATCCCTGCCTGTTCATGTGCAAACCGGACTCTTGCTCAGAATCGAAAGGGGGACCTTCCCTGTGTGAGGCAAACGCAACAACCGCTACGCTATAGAAAGCAAAAAGGAAATATAATGGCTGGGGTGTGGGGGCGGAGGGGTAACAGATGAGGAATAACAAGGTTTATAGGCTCCTAACAGTAGCAACGCAATTGGAAAGAGAACTAAGCAAGAAAAGCTGGTCATGCCAGTACTATCTGACTTCATCTTCAATATCTCATCTGATGACATCTAATTAAGTAATGCTGTCATAGGTTATCTCAAAGGCACACAAAAAACAAATTATCTGGTCACTCTGCATTGTTGTTGTGGGATTTGGTGCACAAAAATGTTTCAATGTATTTCCTGCAACAGTGAGTGCAATTCAAAAGTACTTTATTGGCTGTAGAATACTTTGGGATGAACTGAGGATATGAAAGATGCTGTAGCGTATTAGAAGTTTTTCCTTCCTCCCTACTTTTCCCCAGAATTGACTGTGTTGCCCAACCACATCCCCGGGGAACCAAGATTTATCCATTTCTACAGACTCTGACACTCTTGCTGAAGTTGGAATGTGGGATAGGGAGATCTCGCGTGGAAGCTCTTGGGTGATGTCTTCTATTTGTCACTAGAAGTTGTTTTTAGATTTGAACCAATTATTTGCTGCTCTTCCGTAAGAGGAGAACTTTGACTTCAGAGTTGTGTTTGGTTGCCTGATTCTTCGATAGCTTTGTGTAAAAAGTTGCACAGGGTGGGGGTGGTGCGTTGCCCTGTTTGAGGTAGGTCCTCAACCTGATCGTATGCTTTTGTCAGTGCTGCTCCTAAACAGTCCACCATAGGTAAAGGAACCTGAAGAATTTCTTTAAAACCTCGAGTGTTCTAATCTATACCAGTGGGGGAAACTGAAATCTATCCTTGTGAATTCTTGCTCAGAAATTGGCACATTTGGTGTCAGAGACAGTGCTGGAGCACCCAGAAGTTGCATCATTGGTTACACAGTCCAAGGACTGTGGTCTCCAAATGTAATTTCTCTCCTGGCCATCTGCATTCAAGTTTTGATAAACTAAAGTAGTGATTGATGGAAGTAAGAGTTTCACTGTTCTCTTCCTGTTAGAAAAAGGAACGGGAGCGTTTACAGCTGAAGATCTTAGTGCTTCGGAATGAACTCGAGAGACAGGAGAAAGCGCTGGGGCGAGAGCTGGAAATGTTGCAAAAGGAGCTGCTTGCATTTCAGGACAAAGGTGAGTATATATTTTACATAAATACCTGGATTCTTTTTGTTTTTGATTTGGATATTGGCAAAATTACAATTCCTGTAGTTTTGATGTGGGTCAGATGAAGACAAAGGAAGCCTTTGAGGCCCTTTTATAGGGTCAATTCTATTTTAATCGTATACAGAAGATCAGACACTCCTGTTAAATTTTTGGGCAAAAAATAATAGCTATAGTCTGAGCAGATAGTACTAAACATGAGAGCAAGTCTACTTTTGTGAGTTTAATTGATTAACGGGAGAAATGTGGCCTCTGAATTCTTTTTTCTTAAAAGTGTATCCAATTTAAGGTCTTCTCGTGTTGTCGCGAGGATTGGTAGATCAATTTTTATGTGATTCATAGCTAAAACAGTAATATTTTAAATATCTAATAAAATTAAAAATACTTTTGAACTGTTCCTCCCAGATGTCAGTAAATTGTTCCTTGGGTATTTGCATTTTCCCGTCGAGATTTGGTGCCTTGATGATTTAAATTAATTTAATTTTTTTGTGCATAGCATCTGGAGAAATTTGTCTCTAGTGTTATCACTCATTCTCAGCTGTGTCAAGCACATATTAGAGAAATGTGCAAGTTGGAATGGGCCAAGACAGTCTATCCATAGCTGGTTGGTACAAAACTATTTTCATGGAGAATTAGGTAATTGAAGATGAAAATTGTCGGAAATCCCACATTTTCTCAAATTGGGTAGGAATCTAATCCCTTGGTGTGACTAGTTGCTATTAATTTAGATATTGCTGGGATATATTTAGTTAAAATTGGTGAAATTCATAACACAAGAGTTGAATTAAAATGTAATTGAGATCATTAATTCTCACAAACCAGCCCAGGGTATTACTTATGTGTGTTAGTTGCAGCCATTGACATTTACACCTTGTAATTGGCTTTATAAAACATTTCTGGTAATTGTGCAGCTGGGTTTTAGTTTCTTTTTTAAAAAAATCTTGAGGGCTGTAATGACCAAATTTGAAGAAAATGAACTAAATTGAAACCATGATTTTGTGACCCCTTAGCTTATGTTTTTAAGGGGTAATGGTATCCAAAAGAAATTGCGAAGTTTTAAGATCCTGATACGCATGCATCGGGGTAGAAGACTGCTCGGTCTTGATTTCAACAGGATAAGGGGAAACAACTGTGTACAATTCCTCTGTCTTTGTTTTTTTTGAGGAATTTCATTATTTATCCGGTTTTCTTTGTCTCTGAAAAGGCACTTTGCTGTCATCAGTTTAGTTTCTGATGTCAGCTCTTCGTTGTCAAAAGTATGATAAAATCGCCCTGAGGAAGAAAGGAAATTGGTTTTGTCAGTGTGCTGCAGAATAACAAATGGATTAGGGAGGAGGTGAATTAGATAGAATTACTGTAGTTGGAACAATTCCAGTTCAGGACTGCTGTGTATACCTGTAACACACTTGTATCAGTGTTCTCTGATAAATGATGAAACTATAAAGAAGCTGCAAGAACTGGGGAGGGTGAATATGAACAACTTATTCTGCAAATGCTCCTGAAGTCATTGTAACAATTTGCACAATCCTGTTGAGAGAATTATTGATCACTGCAGCACATAAAAAGGGAAAGATAATTTTAGAATGCAAATCCTGAAATCCATACAATAGAGAACTCGTTCTTTAGTCGAATTGCCTATCTCAGTTGAGATATGGTGAAAATACTAGACAATTGACTTAAAAGCAATAGAGACCAGTTTTGATTTCTCTTATCCCAGTTGAGTAGAGTCCTGGACATTGGTAGAGATTTCAATGCCAAGAAGCGTCAATTTAACAGTAGCTTACATCCAGTGATGGAAAGTTGCTTCATGTCCTCGTACAGCTTTTGGTATATTGGGCTGCTGTTTGAATCCTAAAGAAACAATGGTTCACTGGGAAGCTTTGCATTTTTAATTTGTGGGATGTGAGTGTTGGCTTAACACCAGCATTTGTTCCCCATCTATAATTGTATCTTGGATTGATGGGCCAATTCAGGGGGCATACAAGGGACAACTATATTTGTATGTTTTGTCTCTAGTCAGTTCTCCTTCCCAGATGCCAAGAATAGTCTTCGACCTGAAATGTTAAGTGTTACTCTTCCCACAGATGTGGCTCGACTGGCTGAGTATTTCCAGCATTTTCTGTTTTTGTCAGATTTCCAGCATCTGCAGTTTTTTTTGACTATCATAGATTTTCTTCCTTTTAAAAGGCTTTAATGAACTATACTTTCTTTAAAAAAAATTAGAAATCACTTTAATGCTATTTAAAATTTAGATTTGTAGATAAATTAAACTTCTCTAAAAGCAAGGATGGGATTTGAACTTCTAGGTTTAGGATTACTATAATAACTGATTGCTGGGTTACTAGTCCAGTCACACAACTACTGTTCTGCCTTGCCCCCAAGGCTCATGAATAAATTGAAAGTAACATAGGTTTTTATTCCTTGATCTTTCTATCGTGAATCTAAAATCCACCTCCTGTGAGGTGCTGCCTTTTTCTTGGTGATATGTAACCAACACTAAACAAGGAGAAAGTATACTCTGGACTTAAGTCCTATACTACTTTGATTTCAGAGAAATGAGAAGTTGCCTTAGTGATATTTAAGACTCTGAGGGGGGCTGACGGGATAGATTATCAGAGGATGTTTGCTCTCATGAGGGAATCTAGAGCTTGTTTCAGAATAAGCAGGTACCCATTGAAGATTTTCTTTTCTGGTTGTGAATGATTGAAATTCCCCATTGCTGAACCATTGAATATACTCAATGCCAAGTTAAAGATGTATGATTCATGAGGAGTTGGGCAGGAAACTGGAAATGAGTTATGACCTTATTGAATGGTGGAACATTTTTGACGGACCATATAGTATTCTCCTGCTTCTACTTACTTTGATGTCCTTAGGTAATCACCTCTCCTTCCTCTTCTTCTCCCCTCCCCGTGCCTTTCATTTGATGAAGTGCATTCACCATGGTACCACCAACGTGGTCAATGAAATATACTATAAGCTCTCACACATCGTGTTAAATTCCAAGGAATTACTGGTGACAATGAAATGGAACATAATTTTTGGTGTGTCTCTACAACCTTTGGATATGTAAGGAAAAGGGTGTTTGAAGATCAAGACTTCAAACCTGGCACAAAACCTCGTTTACTGGGCAGCTTTACTTCCTGCCCTCCTGTATTCTCTGAGACTTGGGTTAATTACAGCAGGCTTCTCAGTCTCTAGAGAAACTCAACATTGTCTTCAAGATCTTCAATTTTACTGGCAGGATAAGCAAACCAATGTCTCGGGCTCACGTCTCTAATTATACTCCGACTCCATTGGGCAGTTCACGTGCCCAGCACCAGACTCCTGAAACGGGTTACTACCATTGAACATCCATTTACACTAATCCCACTTACTTTACACCCCACCCCAGATTCTACCTCTCATCTACACACTAGGGGCAATTTACTGTAGCCAGTTAATCTACCAGCACACATTTGTGATATAGGTGGAAACTGGAGTACTTTTTGTCCTTGTTAAATTGACAGCGCAGTGAAGGTTTGTTATAACTTCAGCTGATTGAACCTTGCTAATCATGTTCAGAACCCATGTTGCCCGTGTCCAAGTAGTTCATCAGATTTGTGGCATTAGTACGTGCAGTAAGACATTCAGAACTTGCTATCCTCTATCCTTTCCCCTACAGCAGAGCATCTTGTCCTTGCCCCCTCTGTTTAATTCTTAGTTCACATTAAATTCCCATCAAAGTCCTTTAGAAAGTGAGGATTGGACCACGCAAGTACCCTTTTAATAAAGTGGTTGTTAATGCAGTGCCAGTTAATCTCGTGTTCAGAAAGTGAGCTAACCAAGTTGGTTGGTTTCATTCCTGCAGTATAAAATACCACATTGTGATCCTGCATACCAGTTTTCTTTTCAAACCATAGGAATGTCCAAATACAGTGACAGAAACATGCAAAAAAAAAGCTAATGTAACTAGCCTTCAGGAAAATAAACCTTCGACCGCCAGACATGACCAGAAAGTTCTTTTCCAGAAATAGACGCATCTGTAATTGCTGTCTCTTGAGAACTCACCAGTTCATTAAACATGTCCCTGCCTTTCTACAGAAGAAACAATCTGAGAAAGTAACATCTAAATCCTGTCTTTCAGTCTAACCAATTTGGTTTCTGCTCACCTTCGTCCTTCAAACAGTTTAATTGCATTGATGACCTCCAGATGTTTTGTTTCCATGAGATAGTGTTGAATTGGTTAAGTCAGCCCTGACTTGGAAGTGCATTCAGCCAGCATCTCAAATAGTGCTGCAAAATGGAAAGATTGTTTTTCTAGAAAAACATGTATTTCACATTGGGGAGAGGTGAAGGATTCTGTTAAATGGACAAGTTTGTTACCCATTTCAAACTGTACTACTGGGGAAGTTGAACAAATAACTATGAAAGTTGCTGTACTTGTAGGTTGTGATTTTATAAACTGATTTCCTAGGGAAAGGGGAGCTGCTGATGTCTTTCAAACACTGTAAGCTACAATGCAACAAACAATCTGCTGGAGGAACTCAACGGGTCAAGCAGCATCTGTGGGTGGAAAGGAACTGTCAATGTTTTATTGTTGAAATCCTGCATTGACAATTCCTTTCCTCCTGCAGAAGCGACTCGACCCACTGAGTTCCTCCATTTGCTGCAGATTCCAGATTCTTGAGTCTCTAAGCTGAAAATCTTTTGTTTTGAGCACCCTATTTCTGTTTTGAACACTTCAACTGGGCCTTAGTCCATGGTTGCATATTATAATTGTAATACCCTAGAGTTGATTAAAATACTAGCTTTTGATGGATTTGGATCTATCTTGGCATAGTGGCGCAGCTGGTAGAGTTGCTGCCTCAGAGCTCCAGGGAGCAAGGTTCAAACCTGACCTCCAGTGCTGTCTGCGTCGAGCTTGCACACTCCCCTGTGACTTTGTGGGTTACCCCGGGTGTTTATTTCCTACCACACCCTAAAGGTGTGAGTTGGTAGGATAATTGACTGCTGTAAATTGTCCCATTATGTAGGCACATGGTAAAATCTGGGGGTAGTTGAAGGAATTTTTTATTTTTGCATTTTTGTACAGAATTACTTTCATAGAACATAGAATGCTACAGCACAGTGCAGGCCCTTTGGCCCACAATGTTGTGCCGACATTTTATCCTGCTCTAAGATCTATCTAACCCTTCCCTCTCACATAGCCCCCTATTCTTTATTTTATCATTCATGTGTTTTTTACACCATTTCTTTCCTGCTTATATGTGCAATTCTGTATTTTCCTATATTATACTTCATTTGCCACATCTATGCCCATTCACTTGTCTTTCATCTGTTTGTATCTTCTGTCCTTGTTCAAAGATATTAAGAAATCTTTATTAGTCACACGTACATCAAAACACACAGTGAAATGCATCTTTTACGTAGAGTGTTCTGGGGGCAACCCACAAGTGTCACCACGCTTCCAGCGCTAACATAGCATGTCCACAACTTCCTAACCTGTACGTCTTTGGAATGTGGGAGGAAACCGGAGCACCCGGAGGAAGCCCACGCAGAATGTACAAAGTCCTTACAGACAGTGGCCGGAATTGAACCTGGGTCGCTGGCACTGTAATAGCATTACGCTAACCGCTACACTACTGTGCCTGCCCAAAAGTATTGATGGATATATCTTTAAAGTAAGTAAATTATTGTATTTTAAAGCTTAGCAATGTAATTGTAAAAATTAAAATTTGCCCAACACTGAGTATTGACTTTCAGTTTGTTTAATTTTCTTGGATCACTTTGACCCTGACTAAATTTTCAAGCTTTATTTTAATCCTTCTTATTGCCAATGTAGGGACAAACTGAGAGATTCATATTTTCCAAGGCATGTGACTTCGCTTCTGTATTTCTGGGCTTTTCACTAGGTCCTTGAACATGTGTAATCCTTGCACCCAGCCAAGAATAGCATGCAGTTTGATGCTCATAATAAAAATATTAATGTTCTAATGATAACAGTTGAAGTATTTTCACCAGGTGGTGACAAGAATACAGGTTCAATTTATGTCACAATAGATTGTTATTGATGCACCAGACTTTGGGAACCAAGCAAAATAGCTATTATTCATTCCGGGTTATGGATGTATGGGAATGTTTCCTCTTCGGTTAACTTCTGCTTGTACTTTGTTGCCTGCTTTGATCAGTTCATCATTGAATTGTAAGAAATCACAAATGAAAAAGGCATACACTTAGTTTCATTTTCAGTGCATCCATCATGGGCTTTGCCTTTTTAATCTGAGTAATTCTGCACAAATTTTGCAAAATCCTTCAAGGTTTTTAATCAAAATTAAGAATATTTGCACACTGATTTCTATCTCTTTCTGGACATGTAATCCATAGCCTTTCCCTGCTGTTTCTTTTCTGCCACCCATTCACTTAACCAATCTTTATCCCTTTGTAGCTTCTGTCCCTGTTCATGGCATTGATGGATATATCTTTTAAGTAATCAAATTAACTTTACAATAATTTGATTACTTAAAGGATATACTCATTAATGCTTTGTCACTATTAAAATTGGGCAACATCTAAGCCCCTTAGTAATGTTGTGAGAACTCGCCAGCATTTACTCAATTTGTACATGATAGGAGATCAAATGTAAAAACTCGGTCCTACTACAAGGTAAAATCTGAGAATGAATAATGAATTGTGAATAAGTAGAAGTTTCTTGTTAGAAGATTTATCTCTTTGGTTGGGGGGGGGGGGTGGTTGTGGAGGAGAAGATCCACGTTGCATGAGGCTCACTATTTATAGGATGGGTTTGCTCTGAATGCTCTGTGACCTGAGTCATCAGTAGATTTACAACCTGTATTTTTTTCTCCTGCACGAAAGGAGCTGTATTTAATGGAGTGAAAAGTTGTTGCGTGAATTTTTCCACTTTGTTGAAATGCAAGCTGGAAGGATGGGAGTTGTTGCATCACCACCTTGAAATCAGATCCACAGACTTTTGTTCAAGTTAGCCACGGTCTTAAAGGGAAGATGTTTCTACTTGGCTCCAGTGTTGCCCAAGGCTAGCTGATATTGTATTTTTCTGGTTCCTTTCTGCTTATCTCCAATAACTGCATTTTTAAAAAAAAGTCCAAATCTCTTTCTATCCGGTGACTGTATTCTCGTGGCATGTTGAGAACTTGTTCAACGGCAAACTGCCAAAATTCTCATAGTTCCATCTGAATAATTGAATTCAGATCCTAAAACAGAATTGGAAAATAAACCATGCTTGTGCTGCTACCTGTTGGAACTGTCTACAGGTAACTTCAATTTTTAGAATTGCTGCTCTGTTAATGTGGAAAATTCTTGGTTTAGATCGAGTAGGGAAATCTGAAATTGAACTCCTTAAGGGGTGGGTCATAAATGGTGAGAAAATCCTTTGGGATAAAGGGTGTGGAAGTAGTGTCATTTTGTTCCTGTCAGCAGATAGTCTGTACACCTCTATTGATCCAGTAAGGCCCGCTTAAAGTAAATCACTACAGAAAGAACATGTGAAATTAAACACCAGTATTATAAAAACCAGAAATATTAAATAAGTTTTAATTGACAAATGTATACCTTACATTTTGTACTTAAAATCAAGTCCATAGATCAGTTCTTTGTGGTGTTCTTGACATATTGGACAGATGTTGAGCTGATATTGAACAAAAGATTAAGCTAATGCATGATACAGCTTGTTAGATAAATGTGTCTTCACTTGAGACATGTTCATATCATTTCCCTTTGCAGTAAATCCCCTGTGTTGATCTGTATAAAGGTTTCTTGTGGAATGTAGGGTGTGTTGGGTTCTGGGGAGAAGCAATCAAAAAGCAAAACTACACATTGCTGGAAATCTAAAAGCAACGAATGTTGTAAATACCTCAGGCAGCACCTGGGGCAAGGAACAGAGTTAACATTTTGGGTAGATGACCTTTCAAGAGTTCTGAGCATTTCCCATTTCTATTTCTGATGAAGTAATTTGGATACTTTTTGGTACTTGAACATTGAATTTGGGATGGCAGAGTGGTATAGCTAGCAGAACTGCTACCTCACAGCTCCAGTGACCTGGGTTCAATCCTGACCTCAGGTGCTGTCTGTGTGGAGTTTGCACATTCTGCCTGTTACCACAAATTTCCCCGGGGTACTCCAGGTTCTTCCCACATGCCAAAGATGTGTGGGTTGGTCATTAAACTGTCCCTAGTGTATAAGTGATTGGTAGAATCTGGGGGGGGATTTGATGAGAATGTGGGGAGGTTTTAAAAAAAAAAATTGGATTAGGGTAGTTGATGGTCAACATGGACCTTGTTGGCTGAAGTGCCTGTTTCTGCGCTGTATCTTTCTATGACTTTATGAATGGGTTGACTTCAATTTCATACGTGTGCCAAGTACTGGGGAGTACTGAGAGTGTAATCTAATGATTCTACTGAACAATGGCAATGAGAGATTTGGCAGGCAAAGTGCTGCATTAAAGACCAAGTTCCAGCATTCTGATTCCTTTACTTTGCAGTCATTGGTATGAATCTATACGTGGCATCTATTTGACACTTATTACTTGGCTTGTGCTTGATGTCTTGCATTTGGTGTGGTGAACATTTTCATTCAGTTATTTGTTTTATGAAGGATAAATGGATGGTAACTGTTCAGTGTAAACTGGGAGTTTAAGTTGTGCATGATGTGCATCATCTTCAGCCAAACTACCAGAGAATGGCATTGCTTCAGGAAGCTGGTGGTATCGTCAGTGATGCCTGCCATCCTGGCCATTCCCTTTTCTCTCTCCTACCTTCTGGGGAAAGGTACAGGAGCTTGAAAGCCTGGGCTTCTTGACTCGAACAGTTGCTTCCCCACTGCTATCAGACTTCTGAACCACTCATCTCTTTCACATCTCTTCCCAGTGCTGCTGTCATGTTCTCAAACCCTTAATTCTACCTCTGTTAATTCTGTTATTGTCACTTTAGCATTTCATTTTGCACTATTTCACATTGCACTGCAATCTTTACACCATTCTGCTGTTTTGCGCTTGTCACTGTATTTATTATTGCCATGTATACTGTTTACTCTGTGGGCTTCATGTGAACAAGGAATTTCATTGCACCCTAGTGCATATGACAAACTTAACTAATCTAATTAATTTCAACTTGGCTGATTATGGAGGGCACACATCTATTGAATAGGCACAGCATACTTCTGAAAACCACATTGCTTGCATGTTGGTGTTTGGTTCTTAGTTGTGTGTAGTGTTACGTATCAGCAACAATAGAGACACAACGAGCCATGTGTAAGTGTTAGAAGCTATTAATAACTACTTGTAATAATAAGAGAAATAAAAATGTTAGATATTAAACATTGACCCCAAAAATAAACTCGAAGTGTGTGTGTGGCAAATTCCCAAACCTCAAGTCTAGGAATAGTTCTCAAAGTTCAGTTCAGCAAGTCATAAGGTAGATCGATGAGCAAAGGCTTTTGAAAACCACAGTAGATTGTAGAGAGAATGTAGAGAGAATTTTAGGAAATCCACACGTTCCACGATGGAACCCATACGACACCTCAATCACGATTATCTCCATTGCTTTGTTCCGAAGTATCTACCACACCGAGGGCATTCGATATGTGGCCGCCCACAGATTATACCTGCTTTCCAGTACAGGTTAACGACAAAGGGGACTCCACAGATTGCTCCAACAATCCATACATGGATTGTATAGTGACAGTCACAGCTATTGTTCTTCATCTATAGATCCAGAGACTGGCAGTCAGTCTCTGGCTCTCTCTGCAATAGCCAGTACGCTCCAGTTATAGTCTTGCAGTCCTTAGATAACGCCACACACACACTACCACACTACTGTCCAGGTGCCTTAAAGGGATATTCACCAAGGAGCAACCTGGCTCGTAACAGTAGGAACATTACTGGAGTTGATTAATTGAAAGTCACGCTCATCAGAGTAAGTCATTGCTAATCTTTTTGCAACCTCAAGCAGCTCCATGGTTCCCACGAGGTCAAAAGTATGAATGTAGATGGTGCAAATCAAATAAGGGCCCCAAAACATAGGTCAGGCAAACAGAAGGAAGGCTGGGGAGCACTATTGAATTACTGATTTCCTGGTGTCCTGTTGGGGGAAATTTCTGCACACCTTTGTACAGGAGGTTTGACAAGTGTTTTGATGAGCAAAAAAATGTTGGAGGAACTCAGCAGGTCAGGCAGCATCTGTGGAGGGAAATGGACAGTCAGTGTTTCAGGTTGAGACCCTTCATCTGGACTGGTTCAGATGAAGGGTCTTGACCCAAAATGTCAACTGTCTGTTTACCTCCACAGATGCTGTCTGACCTGCTGAGTTCCTCCAGCATTTTGTTTGTTGCTCCAGAGTCCAGCGTCTGAATTCTCTTGTCTCCAAGTATTTTGACAAAGTATACACAGAAAATGGTCATTTCAAATGTGATGAGGGGTAGCATGTAGATTAGAAATGAGAGGAGCTAAGGATAATGGGACACATTGTGCCAGTTGGAGGAGAAAACATCGAGTTCTGCCTGACTGTGATTGAATGGATAAGGGACCAGGGCAATGAAGCACCATCCAACCAAGCAAGGAAGTGTTTGCTCGAGCAGCCATATTAGAGACTTAAAGCTTGCAAGGGAAAAGAGGTTAGATTATTGTTGTACTTATGGCTTGGATCAGTGCCTTTATTGTGGCAGGGATAGAACCCAAGTTGAAAGATTTAAACACCAAGTTTCAGGCAAGATTTGATACAAATTTAGGAAGCCATGGACGTGCTCAAGGACTCGGAGACAAAAGTCAACTGTACGGACGCACCATATGGAGAATGCGGCGAGTGTGCACCTGTGTGTATGGTGGTTGGTCAATCGCCCGGCAGAATGTGGTAGTATGCATGTGCACGCTGATACGCATGTGCGTGCTAGCCGGCCGATTGCTTGGTGGAGCAACAATGCCCTCTGACGCGCACAACTTCACTTGGCTTGTGACGCGCACGCTTTTAGGCCTCCGCAGACCTTCTCGTGGATCTACAATTGCAGTTTGCTCAGTGTCTGTATTTTGATTAATATGAATCAGTAAAGGCGTTTATTCTACCACATCGTTGTCGTTCTTGCTACATGCATACGTAACAATTGACGACGAGGATCAAAACAAGAATGGCCTCTACTTCAAGCACCCAATCCATTTTGAGCCGCAACTATAGCAAAACCAACACCAGAAACCTGGCTACGATGGAAGAAAACCTTCCAGGACTACATCAAACTTCTACCAGTTTTGACACCAACAGTGGAGCTGGAGGAAGCTACCAGACTGAAGCTGCTTCGCATGCACTTGGGAGAACTCGGGCAGAAATATTTCATTCTGCATTTGCAGAACAAAGCCAAATTTGCCAGCGTGTTTGAGGCTTTAGACGGTGTTTGGGGGACGCAGGACAATGTCTTTATCGCACGATTCAGGTTCTCTCAGCTGCGACAGACCCCCAATGAGAACATAGATGATTTCATCACGAGGTTAACCGGCTGTGCAGGAACGCAAAGGCATCTAATAGAACAAATTTGAAGAAGCAATGCTTATCCAAGCATTGATCATCAGAATTTATGATGAGAAGACATGTGAGAACCTCCTGTCCGAAAAGCATGACTTGTCTTGGAACAAAGCATGCTCCACTCTCATCGCAGGCAGTCAAGAGAGGCCTTGCACAGATTCAACCAACCCCAGCACCACTTATTCAGGCAGTACTGGAGCACGCTTCCGAAAACATCAATGTTTTCCAGCATTTGCAGACCCACAGCTTCCAGTCAAAATCACGTCAGCCTTCACAGAGATACCATCACTGTGGTGAAAGTAATGTCCAATGTTCTGGCTGCAAGCATCATAAGACCATCTGCCGGTTCTGTCAGATGGTAGGACACCTCAAAGCTGTGCTTTGTAAAGCAACTTACCACAGGAAAGTGACAGAATTCGACCACTGACTCCATGCAAGGAGACGGCCGCTGCGAAGAAGCGGACACTATCTTCTAAACCCATGACCGGGCAACCAGAACCAGCCTCCGTACTTGGTTACGCTCACAGTGGACAACCAGCCTGTGAAATTTGAGCTGGATACCGGGTCAGCCATCACCTTGGTAAGCGAATCATCTTTACACTGAATTCCAAGATTACAACCTCCAAGCTCATTGTTTCGCAGCTACGCCGGAGATAGTGTCAATGTATGGGGCGTATTCGCAGCAGAAGTCCACCACGGAGACCTGTTCCACTTACCGGTGCACGTTGTCGGGGAGGCCAATGACCTAATTTGCTGGGTAGAAACTGGATTAAAAACATTCCATCGGTGCTATCCTACATCAATCATATCTTGGGAAGCCCTGCGTTGAATACTACGAAAGCACCAGTGTGTATTCTGAGCTGAGGCTTCGGATCCATACTACAGTCTGGTGGCTGTGTTCAAATTTAAGGAGAACTGCCAGCCCAAGTTTACAAGGCCCACCCGGTGCTTTATGCTGTGGGCCCAAAGGTAGAAGAACTAGACCGCCTACAGAAAACGGAGGTGATAGAACTCAGTGGGCAGCTCCGATTGTACCCGTCTTCAAGTCTGATGGATCAGTGCGCATCTGCGGTGACTACAAACTGACTGCAAACCCTGCAACAAGACTGAATGCCACGGATTGAGGATTTGTAGGCATCCCTGTCGGGAGACCAACAGTTCTCAAAACTAGACCTGAAAAACACCTACAATCAGGTCACCCTGGGTGAAAATTCTAGGGATGTTATGACAATCAATACATAGGTCTGTTTCAGTACAAGCAGCTGCCATTTGGGGTGGGTTCTGCACCTGGGATATTCACAAGACAAAGGAGCAGAAGTAGGCCATTTGGCCCATCGAGTCTGCTTCGCCACTTCACCATGAGCTAAACTATTCTCCCATCTAGCCCCAATTCCTGGCCTTTTCCCCATATCCCTTGATACTCTGCCAGATAATCCAAAAACTTTGATAATTTAGTGAAGGATATTCCTCACGTCTGTGCTTACCTTGATGATATTTTAGTAACCGGTACATCAGAGTCCCATCATCTTGAGACACTAGACACATTACTTTCCCGTTTAGAGGAAGCCAGCTTTATCCTAAAGGAGGAGAAATGCATATTTTTGGCCAATTCAGTTGACAAAATGGGTCTCCATCCGCAGGAGCACAAAATCAAAGCCTTAAAAGAGGCAGGCACAGTAGTGTAGCAGTTAGTGTAACGCTTTACAGTGCCAGTGGCCACTGTCTGTAAGGAGTTTGTACATTCTCCCCGTGTCTGTGTGGGTTTCCTCTGGGTGCTCCGGTTTTCTCCCACATTCCAAAGATGTACAGGTTAGGAAGTTGTGGGCGTGCTGTGTTGGCGCCAGAAACGTGTGTGACACTTGCGGGCTGCCCCCAGAACACTCTACGCAAAAGATGTCTTTCACTGTGTGTTTCAATGTACATGTGACAAATAAAGATATCCACAAAACGTGATGCAGTTACGCTCATGCCTGGGACTAGTCACGCATTACAACCAGTTCTTAAATCAATCAGCTACAGTGTTAAAGCACTGATACCGACCACTCCAGAAAGACCAACACTTGGAATGGTCAAGAATTGAGCAACAGACATTTGAACAAATGAAAACCTCCCTCAGTTCTTCCTCCGTGTTGGTGCATTATGATTGTGAAAAACCTGTAGTCCTGAAATGTGATGCCTCACCGTATGGGGTCGGGGCTGCCCTCCTGCGTCAAATGCCTTGCGGAACAGAGATCCCTCTTGCTTTCGCTTTGAGGGCAATGTCTCAGGCAGAGACAAATTATTCACAGCTTGACAGAGAAGCCCGAGCTATTATGTTTGGCATCAAGCGCTTACATCTGTACATATTTGGGCAGCTTCTTGAAATCCATACAGATCATAAGCCTCTTCTAAGCTTAATGGGGGAGACACGAAGTATCTAACAAATGTCATCACTGAGAATGCATCGATGGGCATTGACCTTATCTGCTTACTCCTACACAATGAAGTATACTCCCGGAAATGAAAATGTTGTTGCCGACACCTTAAGCAGATTACCAATTGTTGGGTCACAGCATCCAGCACCCCTCCGTTAGAGGTTGTTCACCTGTTACAAAGCCTAGATGAAACGCCATTGGAAAATAGCCTCATTAGGCAGTGGACAGCCCGTGATCCACTTCTATCACAGGTAAAAAGAGCATTACAGGTTGGGTAGCCTGCCAGCCCTTCACCTGAATTTCAACCATTTACAAATCACCAGCGTGAACTGAGCTTACAGGATGGCCGCATATTATGGGGCAGATGAGTAGTGGTTCCCCCTCAAGGCTGCAAGCGCAGACTCCGCGATCTACATGATGCTCACCCTGGGGTGGTCAGAATGAAGCACTTTTGAGAAGCTCTGTGGTGGCTGAAAATTGACGCCGATATTGAGAATATGGTGCGCATCTACCCTATTTATCAGAAGGTGCAAGAAGCATCACTAAAGGCACCCTTTTAAAACGTGGACCTGCCCTGATTTCCCGTGGAAGCACATTCATATTGACTATTTTGGACTGTTCTGGGGACACCTGTTTCTGGTTATTGTGGATGCCCATGCAAAGTGGGTAGAGGCATTACCAACTGTACGTCATGTTCCTCAACAACTACTATAACTAAACTACAGTCTGTCTTTGCTGCATTTTAGTATTCCAGAAATAATCGTATCTGATAATGGCCTGGCTTTCATGAGTGCAGAATTTAAGGAGTTTGTAGAGAAGAATGGTATTGGGCACCTGACAACGGCTCCTTATCACGCAACTTCAAATGGCCTGGCTGAGCGAGCAGCGCAAATGGTGAAACAAGGCCTTTATAAACAAACTGTGATTTGATGACAAAATTAACCAGTTTCCTCTTCCATTACCGAATCACCCCAAACAAACTAACGGGTGCCTCCCCTGCTGAATTAATGTTCAAACACACATTGCACACCAGATTGGATCTCCTGCTGCCGGACGTCCATGAACTAATTTGTAGCAAACAAGAGGCCACGAAACAAAACCACGAAACCCACACTAGGACATGAATGTTAGGGCTAGTTCTGCCAGGAGTATTAAAAACATGGCCTGGAGTACAGGGGAAGGGAGGGAAGCAATCGAAATTTTACCAAATGTCCTTTTTGGTTGGCAAAAAATCAGTGCTGTTCAGACTTGTTGGAGATGGTGCTAGAGATTACAGGAAGGATTTATGTTTGCCATTATCTTTGCATTCTAGGATAGTAGAATAGTGAGCAGTGTTTGCAAATGTGAGCAAGACCTGAATGGTCTTTGGGGTCAAGCCAGATGTGATGGGAAACGACCGAACCAGTTGCCCACCCTATCTGTTTACATCTGTATCCTGGGTTATAAGGAAGTCGGGATGTTTGCTGTACCAGGTGAAGCAGTTAGAATGGTTTTTATGTGACAAAGCAGGGATTTGGTTGAGCAAATTAGTAGTTGCAGAAGTGTGATCATGAGGAGCTGTGGGTAATGCTTGGATGGTGCAGATGTAATGAATTATGAGAGCTTATTCCAGTTGTTTTCAAAGTTGAGTTTATTGTCATGTGCACAAGAACATGTATGCACAGGTATAATGAGAAACTTGCAGTGGCATCACAGGCACAGAGCATCATATAAGCAGCATTCACAAGAAAAACATAAATTAAATATAAATTTTACACAATTTTACAAGAAAGAACAATAGGAACACAAAAACAAAGTCCATTTTAGTGCAAAGTGGTCATAGCGTTGCTAAACTGTAGTGATTAGGGTTGTGCCAATTGGTTCAAGAATCGAATGGTTGAAGGGAAGTAGCTGTTCTTGAACCTGGTGGTGTGGGACTTCAGGTTTCTGTACACCCTGCCTTAATCAGGAAGTTGATTTATTAAGGGCAATGAGATGTGGGTGAAGAACAATACTAGATAGGCAAGATATCTTTATTAGTCACAAGTACATTGAAACACGGTGAAATACATCTTTTTGCATAGTGTTCTGGGGGCAGCTCGCAAGTGTCGCCACACTTCCGGCGCCAATATAGCATGCCCACAACTTCCTAACCCGTACATCTTTGGAATGTGGGAGGAAACTGGAGCACCCAGAGGAAACCCACGCAGACACGGGGAGAACATACAAACTCCTTACAGACAGCGGCCGGAATTGAACCAGGGTTGCTGGCGCTGTAATAGCGTTACGCTAACCGCTACACTACCGTGCCTGCCCACCAATCAGGGATACCCTACTGTTTGATTGAGGCCATGAACACAGCAAGGTCGCATGGAATGGCAGAATCAGGGCTGATCATGAATCTGGCCAGGGAATTTGCTTGGAGGGCAAGATTGAGAAAGGACAACAGGGCAGTGAACTCTAAGTGAGAACAGGTTGAATTAATGTAGAGGCGGAAATTGTAGGAGGAGAGATTGCTTGCCACCTCAGTATTCAGTACCGAGCAACGACATTATCTTGGTAAGTAAACTTGTATGGCACTTTGAGTAGATGAAAGAGAAGTCCATTATACTTGCAGGCACAACTTGAATCTTAATCTTTATGAGGAGCAGCACTGAGACCAGAGCAGTGTTGGTTCTCCCTCTGTGAAATACTTAGTAAGCTGCTGTGATGAAGACGTGGTCACCCCTTTTGATTAAAGCCAGAGATGATGGAAGGTTTTGCATGCTTGCTATCCTAGAAAAATCTGTGTATATTCTTAATGCATGAACAGTGCAATGAATCCTGAGTGTTGAAGGGCACTTGTTGGCAGCAGAGTTCGTGTAATCTGCAGATGTTGTCTGATGTTGCCAATGGTTGCAATTTGTTTTGCCCTGGATGACTTCATTCTATCACTGTATAGGGAATAAGAAATCCCATTTTGGCAGCACTGGCTCATAAATTTGAGTTCTGAGCAAGTGAAGTTTCTTCAGGGACACATCTATGTTTTCCTGCAAAATAGAGGAAATGGATAACTATTGACAAGGTGCCAGCTGCTTAGTGTGTCTGCAAAAGCAAGCAAGTACTTGGTAGTCTTGATGCTAACGATGTGCTGAAAGTCTTTTTTTTTAAGATGAGGTGCAAGGCCATCAAGCCCAGATGGTCCCAAGTTCAGTCCGTACTTCTCATTACTATGGCACTTGTGGGTTATAAATGGAAATAGTGCGAAGGATAGGATGAGCCAGAGATGACACTGATACTTAGCCCTGTTGATTCAGATCACGTCTTGAGAGAAAAGAACATAAGTAGAGGTAAGCCATTTTGCCCCTTGTGTATGGTCTGCCATTCAATTAAATTGACTTGTCAATAATGTCTGACAGTTTAAAATTGGGCAAAAGAGTGGCCTCCTTGCTCTTAATTTCCTCCTGTGTTCTTGAGGCATACCACTTTAAGTGACCACATGTAAATGTTAGTCTGACCTCTGGTTTCTGCCTACTTTGTGGAACTTCTGGTGAAACCCACAATGGTGGTATGGCAAGAAATCCTTTATGTTCAGAGCCAAATCTAATTAAATTTGAAGCAACTAATTAAAACAAAAAAATGTTAAATATACTAAAAATAATTTGGAAATAATTAACATTTAAACTCGAAGGTTTGAAAGGTAATTTACCTTCCTTGTCACCCAACCAAAGTCCTACAAATGCCAGTGAAATAGTTTGGGACTTGGATCCTGTAGTAGGTCAACCCTAGTTTCCACTGACAGACTGAACTGACATATTCAATCTTCCAAATCCCTCTGACCTGAGCTTTGCTGTTTCACTGTGCTTGGAAATAGGGGGCCTGATTTAATTTTGGCTGCTGAAGCTGGCAGTTTCAGATGGAACTGCTGGCAAGGGTCGGAATGATTTGAACCAGATTCTCAGGATAAGAGGGCATCTATGTGGGTGAGAAAATTCCTCACTGAGACTCTGCAGGCTGGAGTGGAACTGTAAAATTCAACAGTGAGTTTGTACATGGAGAACTTGAGAACCTCTGTTTTGGGGGGCGGGGGGGGGGCGTGGGGAGAATGTTGAATTTTATCAGCTTTTCTATCAAATCTTGAAATGTTATTGAACTCTTGTCATTGTGGTTGAAGAGGAGAAAGTGGTTATAGCAGTTAGCCTCCACTCGGTCTCTAATCTGATGAAAGTGGTACTGCAGGTGTCATCAAGTAACTATTGGTGATCCACGACACGCAGTGCTGACCTTCATCTTAGTATTGGTGAGTTGCCAAGCCAATAGAATTCTGTCCTACGTTATGCCACATTTCCTGGAAGTAATGACTAGGAAAGGAAATATGGTTTGATTTCCTTTCCTGTCCCCAAGCATGGGTCTAATGAATATTTTTTAATTTTTATTTTCCTTTGTGAAGTGACCTGCTTTTAACCCAAGCGGTAAACAGTCCACTTTTGGCCTGGGACCCATTTCCCTGTCGATCCTGCAGTATTTCCATTGCATTTTGTCATAAAAACATTAAGCATGTAATTATGTTCTGCTGTGTAGTTTATCAAGAAAGTAAATCAGAGGTAATTTCCTCAATAAAACTTAAACATAAAATGTTATCTACTTACAGTTTCTGTTAGCATTTGCCATGCTGTGTTTGGTATACACTTGATTAGTCCCTCAAGCTCTTTTTGGATGAAGATTTGAGAATTGCTTACTCTTATTTAATTACAAGTATGACCCTTTGGAAGAGAAATGGCATGTTGGCCTCTCATTTTATCAGTGCTGTTAACTAACTTCCTTAGTTTATTACGGTTACTTGAAACCAATTACATGAATGTCTTTTATTTTTTTTAAATTTCAACTTGGAAAATAATTCCATCCTGTCACACATGACAAATTGCAATCCATGCTTGAAATACTGAGGAAATTACATATACATAAACAGTGAGTGACTGCATTTAACCTGAAGTTGGCATGGAGGCTGAAAGATATTGGGCAAGATTCTTGGGGCAGAAACAGTTACTAATTTTCCACTGAGAAACTTTTACTAATTATTGTAACTAGGCAAGATATGAATCGATTTAAACAGAAGCCAGCCTTTTTCTAATCTTCTGACTGAGTTCATTATAAATAAAAACTGAAATATAGGTTCCTTTTGTGACCCTCTAGAAAAAGTGTTCGCGAGTAAACGACGTTGCTTACAAGTGGAGGACTCGTCTATGAATGAAGAAAGGAAAGGGTGTATAGCAAAAAGGTAAACACTTCTGTAAAGCTCCTTCTGATTTATTTTAAATTTCTGCCTGTCCTTGGTTTTCCCATGCATGATAAATGTTGTATTGGTAATTTGCTGGAAGATACTAACCAGGCCATTGATCTTTTGTAATACTACTTGTCATGAGATTTTAAAAAGTGCAGTAATATTGCTGTAATTAGAAAAATGTAATTAATCCAATATAAATAAAGGAACTGGGACTGGCATTTATTTTTCTTGGTGTGCCAAGTGCCAACAGTTATATCCTTTCAGACTAGTAGCTTTTTTTTGTGGAAAGACAATGAATTCTTGTAGAAGGAATCTTTTGAAATCAATTCTGAGTACTTTTTTCTGTAGAGTAGTGGATTGGGTGAGGGAAAAGCTGAACAAAAATGTTCAATTTCATTTCATCTCCAGTTAAGTTAAATGTCATATAAACAACTGTGGTGATCTACAGGTACAATGGAAACTTGCTTGCAGCAGCATCTCAGGCACTTGGATTCGGACAACGCAGAACATAAATTATACATAAATTGTTCAGAAATTATACAAGACAATGAGAATAAAGATGTGCATAAACACAATTAGAAACGGGTGCAATTTGTTCGTATCTGATCAGAGGCCAGGCTGCATACAATCTACTTTGGTGCTGATGATTTGGAAGCCATGCGTGCTGTAGGAAATCTGCATCCTTCACCTTGGAACTGAGTTCTGAACAGGGCAAAACAAAATTCAATCTCACTTCACAATGTTGAAGCCTTGTCTATGAAGTAAATTTCTTTGCTGTCTTTGTTATGTGGCCTTTATTTGAAGCAGCATATTTGATTCTGCTAGTCTGGTTCACAGGATGCATATGACTTGTTGCTCCAATTGACTGTTAAGTCCTGTACTCCTTTGGACTGTGGGAGTTGCCAGTTCTTGCCAATATTCCTTCTCTAGCATTGAGTTTGACTACAAAATCCATGTGTGCTGAGTATGGATTTTTACCAGATTCCTTTACTGTGTGGGGACCACATGTGACCTTGCCTCTCCCTACACATTTGTCTCAACCTTAACTTCTGGAGGTTTAAAGGTGTTCCCTTTGGGATGACAGTGAAGTCTAGTCTTGACCTCCGTCTGTTAATTGACTGTTTTGTTCTCTACCATTTTGGTCTGTTACCATACCATCTACTACTCCTGTTTCCACTTCCCTGCTTTCTTATCCGTACAAGAACTATTGGATATATCACAGAAAGTTAACCAAGAGCACCAGATAAATATTTAGCCCATCACCTTAACTAACAAGTGCTGTCTGAGGAATGAATTTAGCCCGTCCATCTGTCTTGCATCAACTAGTTCATTTTACATGAGCATTTATACCACCAACCTCCCACCAGGATCCACGTAAAATTACACAAGAAATGAAGTAATCCATTGCCAGTAATCACATTTGGATACTGCCACAAATCATGGTTTGGCAGCACAAACTAAACTATTAAGCACACAAATAATTAAGGGGGAAGTTGAATGCCAGATATTACCAAAGTAGTTCACATAAGTCAATCATTGTAACTGTTTGCTGGTTAATAATTTCAGTAAGCAGGATTACTGGGAAGATTATCAATTTTAGGAGGGTGTCCTAAAATTAGTAAATCAATATTAAATAGCTACATTGAGACACGAGACTGCAGATGCTGGAATCTGGAGCAACAAACAAGATGCTGGAGGAACTCAGCGGGTCAGGCAGCATCTGTGGAGGAAAATGGACAGTTGATGTCTCGGGTCATCATATGGATTGAAAGATGAGGGGAGGTAGCCAGTATAAAGAGGTGAAGGGGTGGGAGGTGAAGGCAACAAAGGGCTGCAGATGGAATCTGACGGGAAAGGAAGGTAGAGCATGGAATCAAAGGCGATTCCATCCTCTGCCTTTTGTCGGCTTCCCTTCTACCTCCCAGCCTCTGTCGCTATTTCCACTCTGCCCCCCTCCGTCTGCCTATTACCCTTCCTCACCTGGATCCACCTATTGCTTGTTAGCTCTTACCCCATTCTTCCCCCTCATCTCAAGAGATCTCCCCTCAGTCCAAGTGAAGGGTCTTGACCCAAAATGTCAACTGTCCATTTTCCTCTACAGATGGTGCCTGACCCGCTGAGTTTCTCCGGCATCTTGTTTGTTGCTCCAATATTAAATAGTTATTTATTAAAATTATGGAAAGTTTAGTATCTGCACATCTGTAATACAGCAATCTATTCAAAGGCCACTGCCTGAAGGGGCAGTGGAGATAGAGGTACTCAACATTTAAGAATCTGGATGAGCACTTCAATCACCAAGGCATGATAGGCTCTGGACCAAGTGCTGGTAAATGGGATTAGTCTACATAGGTACTTGATGGTTGGCGAGGACACAGTGGTGTATGACTCTGACTCTGTGGTCGTGGGCACCTAGCAGCTTCAGTTTCTGAGCAAGTGATGAAAGTCAGACTCTCAGAGAGAGAGACAGCAAGGAAATGGGCCCTTCAACCCACCAAGTTCACACTGACCATCAACCATCCACTTTTACACTAATCCTATGCTAACACGTTTCATTCTCCCCATGTCTCTATCAATGTCTTCCCAGATTCTACCTCTCATCTGCACATTACAGCCAATTTATGGTAGCCAATTAACCTACTAATCTGCTGGGATATGGGAGGAAACTGGCGCACCTGCATGAAACTTGCAGGGAGACCGTGCAAATTGCACACAGCACTGGATGTCAGGATTGAGCTTGGGTTGCTGGAGCTGAGAGGCAGCAGCTCTACTGTACCGCACCCAAGACCACAGAGGCTCTATCCAGGTTACTCTGCTTCTGGGCAAATTCAGCATCTGTTCTGCTTGTTGCATCCTGATTATTTTTTGGCTTAAACTTCATCTCACTTGAACTGAGAAGCTAGTACATTTAAGAGATGCTTGTATGATATCCACGTTTATCTGGTCCAGCTGCACAACCTTCTGTGCCTCTCAGTGGGAGGAGTACTTTGTGATTTTGCATGACGTCTTCTAAGTAAACATGTCCAGGCACTGCTAAAGCTAAGGCTGAGCCTGAGTAATGGTGTTTATATACAGTTTTGTATATCCTTGATTTGAAAAGATGCCGCCTCAATTCAGTTATTAATCTGAGGTCCGTATCCTTTTGTAGTACGCTGATGCTCTTTAATGAAGTGCTGTCCCATTCATTTATCCACCAGTGCGGTATCTGGATATTAGCCAGGAGGCAGAGCAAACTATTTCTTCATTGCTAGACTTTCATGTCCATAGAGTATTTCTTACTGTGTGGAGCAAGAGAGTTCCTCTTCCTCTTCTGTTGCTACCAGCTACCCCAATGCTCAAACCTCTAACTTCATTCAAATGGTTTCAAGATATTAATCATCTGCAGAATGCTAGTTTATTATTGAAAGTTAGTAGTGCAACAACTTGGATCTATAAGCGCATTTAATGTAACAAAACGTCTCAAGGTGTTCCACAAACCATACCCAGGCACTGGTGCTTCATCAAACCCAGGCATCTTGTTGACCTTTGAAGGACTGAACTCTTAACCTTCAGAGGTTGCCTGAAATTAATGCTGTACTGTATTGTTTTTAAACCCTATAATTCCTCTTTGAGGCTTTGGTCTGTTTAGTTTTAGCAGTTTTGTCAAGCTAATCTAGAATTATGTCATGTAAAATCAGAAATTGCTGCTTTCACTCAGCAGAAGTAGATGGTTGTGTTGCTTGACCAGCCAAAGTTTGGTATTGATCCTCGTGAGGTACTAAGGCAGTTTACGAAGCTTCGCCAGAAGTCGGTTTTAAGAAGCATCTGTAAGGAAAGAATGGTAGGGAGTTTGAGGAAAGGAATCTCAAGAAGGAATTCTAACAGTAGGTCCAGGACCGTTGAGAGCATGCTGCTTGTGGTTGATCTATTCAGCCCCAGAAGGAACAAGAGGCTGAATTAGTGAAGCACAGGTGTCTTGGAAGGATTTTAAGGCTGTAGGGGATTAAGCAGATAAGGAGTTGCAAGATGATCAAGTTGCTCTGAAATGGAACATTTTTCATCAGATGGTGTAGAAGGCCTTTCGTAAGATAGTGTAGATAAAATAGTCATCTGTGGAGAAGGTAAGAGCAAGTATTAAATCTAAGTAGTTCATGAGCAAATGCTTTGCACAGTAGTGAAAGTGTGGAACTCTAACTACTGAGTAATAATATAAATAGCATAGAAGCATGTAGTGGAAATGAATAGAAAGATGATCAGGATGAGATTGAGTTGGGTGGGTGGAGGCTCATCTTGATTAGAAACCATAGCATGGACTAGTTGAGAGCTTTTTGGTTTGATTGCACATTGTATGGAATGTGCTTGACAAGCCTTCTTGCAGTGTGCTTGAGGTAGCTCGAGTTTGAAAGTGCAGCTTGCTGGGACTGATGGCTTCCGAGCTGTGGTTATACAGTTTTCGCAGCCTGCGTGGTGCCACAGTTGTGGAGCAATGGAAGAGAATGAAGATTGTAAAGATGAGACAGCAAGGTAAAAAAACACTCTTCTGTTCATATTTGTCACAGTGGTGTAACACAACCAGAAGTTTTACTGCTTTATTTTGCTGAAACCAAACTCTAGTTCCCAGGTGTAAGTTAAAATGTGATTCTTTCTCCCCCCCACCTGCCTTCCCCAAGCCTGCACCCATTGGAACAATATAAATTGATGGGGAGTTTGGATTCTGTGCAAGGCACCACCTGGTATCTACCACTTGACTAGATATTAAGTGGCTGGGTTGAACTAATCTTTATGACCTATGTATCTGAGAAAAAGGTTATCCAGATGACATATTTTTGACTTCCAGTGACGTCAATTCACTGCCTCTCCTCTTCCACGAACGTCCACCGTGAAGCGGCTCTGCTCTTCCCTCTGTTTCTGTTTTCTTCTTTGCTTTTGTAGTGTTAATCAAAACTCAGTCATGTGTCACTTAAAATCTGCACCCTGCTGCCAGTCTGATCTCTGAATTTGGTCTCTACACCATTCTGGTGATGCCGAACACAAGCTCAAAGAACCACATCTCATTTTCCATGCAATAGGTAACCAGCCCTTCCTGTTTTTGTTAGAACCGGCCAACTCTGATGCAAGGCCATCACCCTATAACATTAATTCAGTTATTCTCTCTTCACAGATGCAGCCTCATCTGTGCATTTTCAGCCTTCTCTTTTATTTCAGATTTACAGTTTCCGCTGGATTCTGTATCTCCAGTACCAGTATGTTTGCTTTTATAAATTGGTAAATTGATTTGTCATTGTCCCATGTACCGAGGTACAGTGGGGAAAAAACTTGTCTTGCATACCACCCATACAGATTGATTCATTACAACAGTGCATTGAGGTAGTACAGGGTAAAAACAATGACAGCGTGCAGAATAGTGTCACAGCTACAGACAAAGTGCAGTGCAGGTAGACAGTAAGGTGCAAGGTCACAACAAGATAGATTGTGAGGTTGAGTCCATCTTAACGTGCTAGGGGACCGTTCAATGGTCTTACAACATCGGGATAGAAGCTGTCCCTGAGCCGGGCGGTACGTGCTTTCAAGCTTTTTTATCTTCTTCCTGATGGGAGAGCGGAAAAGAGAGAATGTTTGGGGTGGGTGTGGTCTTTGATTATGCTGGCTGCTTTACCGAGGCAGTGAAGTGTAGACAGAGTCATGGAGGG